>NC_092756.1:78296674-79548515 GCF_047496795.1 Chiloscyllium punctatum | reverse complement strand
GGGGAGGGAAAGGGGGGGGGAGAGGAGGGGAGGGAAAGGGGGGGGGAGAGGAGGGGGAGGAAAGGGGGGGAGAGAGGAGGGGAGGGAAAGGGGGGGGAGAGGAGGGGGAGGGAAAGGGGGGGGAGAGGAGGGGGAGGGAAAGGGGGGGGAGAGGAGGGGGAGGGAAAGGGGGGGGAGAGGAGGGGGAGGGAAAGGGGGGGAGAGGAGGGGGAGGGAAAGGGGGGGAGAGGAGGGGGAGGGAAAGGGGGGGAGAGGAGGGGGAGGGAAAGGGGGGGAGAGGGGGGGGAGGGGAGGGGGAGGGAAAGGGGGGGAGAGGAGGGGAGGGGAAGGGGGGGAGAGGAGAGGAGGGGAGGGGGAGGGGGAAGGGGGCGAGAGGAGGGGAGGGGGAGGGGAAGGGGGCGAGAGGAGGGGAGGGGAGGGGGAAGGGGGGAGGAGGGGGGAGGGGAAGGGGGGAGGAGGGGGAGGGGTAGGGGGAGAGGAGGGGGAGGGGTAGGGGAGAGGAGGGGAGGGGAGGGGAAGGGGGGAGAAAGGGGGGAGGAGGAGGGGGGGGAAGGAGAAGGAGGGGGCGGAGGAGAAGGGGTGGAAGTGGGGGAAATGGAGGGGGAAGTGGAGGAAGTGGGGGAAGAGGGGGCGGAGGAAAGGAGGAGGGGCCAGCCCGCTTGAGGCCCCTCCCTCACAGTCTCCCCCTGGTCCCCGTTCCCTCCCTCACCCTGTCCCTGTCCCTCACCCTCACTCTCCAGCAGCTTCTGCGGCGGGTTCTCTAGAAGATTCTTCAAAACCACCGGAAAGGAGGGCAAAACCGGGGCCTCCCGCTCCCGCTCCGGCATCTGCGGGCTCTTCCGGTGCATTTTATGTTGATGTGATCAGCTCGGTTCACTTATCTTCAAAAATAAAAATAAAACCCAACGTGAAGCCGCTGCCCGTCTCCAAACAGCACAGCCACCAGCTAACCATTACATATTCATTAGGCTCATCTGCATATATTAACATGTCGAGCTCTTATTGGGCCCCGGGGAGTTCATTGACATAATCTATCCGCACCGTCAGATATTATCATAATTTATATTGATTTATGACCCAGTCGAGCTTCCCATTGGTCGCAAATGAAGCTCTTGGTTTACTTATTTCCACACGGTCGGTTTTAATTCTCTTCCTTATTTTGTGTTGTAGCCCGAATGTGGTGGTCCCCAAGACTGAGATGTAACTAACGTTACAGCCCAATTAAGCGAGAGCGCCCATCCCCACATCGCCATCATTAAATCCGCCTTCAACCCCAAGGGCGCAGGCGCAGGCCGTTGTGTGGGGGCGGGGTCTAAGTCAGGCGGCAGGACACGTGCTCCTGGATCATGTGACCTGAAGCAGCAATGTGCCTATGAGTGTCTCTGTATGGACAGGGTGGCATTGAGTGTCACTCTATGGTCAGGATGGTACTCAGTGTCACCGTATGGTCAGGGTGGTCCTGAATATCTCCGCATGAATAGAGTGGCTCCGAGTGTCATTGTATGGTCAGGGTGGCCCTGGGAGTGTCACTGTATGGTCTGGGTGTCACTGAGCCTCTCTGTATTTATAGAGAGGCACTGAGTGTCATGGCATTGATAGAGTGGAACTGAGTACTATTGCATCGACAGAATGACACCGAATGTCATTGCATTGACAGAGTGGCACTTTGTCATTCTTAGGAATTAAAGGATAGGCAGGAAGGAAAGGATGATCGAGGTGCATAGGTTAGTATGAGATGAAATAAAAACAAAAACAGTGAGTGATCTGGGATTGGAAGAATCAGAAGAATTCAATGGGTGGAAGAAAGAAATAATAAGCAATAGAAATGAATGGTAGGTGTTGTCTATCATCCCCCAACAGTAGCTGTAGAGTGGGACAGAGAATAAATCAGGAGCTAATGAAGTCATGTTACAAGGCAGTACATTAATCATGGGTGACTTCAGTCTTTTCGTAAACATGGATAATTCAGGTTGGCAGAGGTAGCTGTGAGGAAATATTCATTGAGTGTATTCAGGACAGTTTCCTAAAATAGTGATATGGATGCAGCCAGGGATCAGACTATTTTTGATCTTGTGATGTGCAATGAGGCAGGTTTAATGAATAATGTCACTTTAAAAGATCACCTCAGAAACACTGATCATAACAAGATAGAATTTGTGATTTGGAGGTGCCGATGTTGGACCGGGGTGTACAAAGTTAGAAATCACACAAATCATCAGGTTATGGTCGAACAGGTTTATTTGGAAGCACTAACGTTTGGAGCGCTGCTCCTTCTGATGACACAGCCACCTGATGAAGGAGCCGCACTCTGAAAGCTAGTGCTTCAAAATAAACCTGTTGGACTATAACATGATAGAATTTAGCATTCAGTTTGAGATTAGGAAACTCGGATCAGAAACAACAGTACTAAACTTAAATAGGGATAAATACAAAGGAACGGAGATGGTTAGAGTGGACCAGGAAAGGGGTTTAGCAGCAAAGACAGTTGAGGAATAATGACAAACATTTAAGGAAATTGTTCACAGCTCACAGCAAAGACACATCCTAGTGAAGAGGAAGGATTCTGGGAAAAGGGGGAGCCAGTCACTGTTAACCAGCATTGAATTGAAAGAAAATATATGTGAACGAAAAGATTAGTAATAAGCCAGAGGATTGGGAAAGTTTTAAAAACCAACAAGAAAGTACCAAAATCAAGTCAGAAGACATATTTTGAGTGTAAACTTGCAAGGAATAGGTAGCAAGAGCCTCTTTAAATATATAAAAAGGAGGACCGAAACCAAAGTGAACTTAGTTAGAGAACAAGGCTGGGGACATAATGACTAGGAACCAAGAAATAGCAGAGGAGTTGATTATTTTGCATCAGGCTTCACAGTAGAAGACACAAATAGCATTCTAAAATTACTAAATATTGA
The DNA here is from genome assembly GCF_047496795.1 of Chiloscyllium punctatum. NCBI lineage: Eukaryota > Metazoa > Chordata > Chondrichthyes > Orectolobiformes > Hemiscylliidae > Chiloscyllium > Chiloscyllium punctatum. Next base: position 79,545,603 of record NC_092756.1, on the reverse strand, counting down.
AAATACAAAAGGAGGAGAGGAAATAAATAAAGTTACAATAATATCATGAGAAAAAGGGCGAGGGAAATGTATGAAGGCAAGTCTTACAAGTCTTACAAGTCCCCTGGATCTTATGGCATATATCCTAAGATATTAAAAGCAGTAGCTACTGACATAAAATAAAGAAGTATAGAATCCCTCCAGTGTGGAAGCAGGCCATTCGGCCCACTGAGTCCACACTGATCCTCTGAAGAGAAGCCCCCCCCCCCCCCAGACTCACACCCCCCTACTCTTTCTCTGTAATACCACATTTCCCATGACCAACCCACTCTAACCTGCACATCTTTGAACTGTGGGAGGAAACCAGAGCACCCAGAGAAAACCCACAGAGACATGGGGAGAATGTGTAAACTCCACACAGACAGTTGCCCAAAGCTGGAATCGAACCCAGTCTGTGGTGCTGTGAGGCAGTAGTGCTGACCACCAAGCAGCCCTGCCCCTCAACTGTGGATACTGGAAATCTGAAACAAAAACAGGAAATGCTGCAGAAACTCACCTGCTCTGGCAGCATCTGTGGAAAGAAACAAAGATAGTGGATACACTGCTAGTAATCTTCCAAGAATCTTTAGATTCTGAGGAAGTCTTGAAGGATTGGAAAGTCATCAATGTAACATCTTTATTTAAAAAGGGAGGGGTTTAAAAGACAGATCAGTTAGCTTAACACTGGTCATTAACATTATTAATAATAATCATTAATATTAAAATTATTACCTCTTTGAGGAGGTATCAAGCAGAATAGATAGTGTGTTATGTATTTGGATGTTCCAAAGGTGTTTGGTGAAGTATTACACATTCGGCTACTTAATAAGATCACAGTCCATATGCAAGAGGCAGTATATTCACATTGATGGAGCATTGGCTAACTGATAGAAGACAAAGAGTTAGCATAAGAGGGATATTTTCAGTGTGGCAACCCATAACTACTGTTTTGCCACAGGGATCATGCTGGGGCTACAATTATTTACAAGATAAAGGAGGAAAGTGAATGTACTATAGCCACATTTGAGGATGACACAAAAATAGATGGTAAGGCAAGTAATGAGGATAATGCAAAGATTCTGGAGATCGAAATAGACAGGTTAAGTGAGTGGGCAGATGGAATATTGGCACTTGGCAGGTGGAGAAATGTGAGGTCACGCAGCAAGAATACAGGTGCAGAATATTATTTAATTGGAGAATGACTGGAAACAGAAAAGAGGGATTTGGGGATCCTAATGCGCAGTTTACAAAAAGGTAGTATCTAAGTTCAGAGCATGATCGGGGAGGCAAATGAAATATTGTCCTTTATTTCAAAGGGAATAGAGCAGTTTTACTAAGTCTGTACATGGCACTAATCAGACCAGAGCGAGAATACTGTGAAAAGCTTTAGATTCCTTATGTAAGGAGAGATACACTGGCATTGGGGGTGGTCCAGAGAGGGTTCACTAGATTGATACCAGGTATAGAGGGACTGAGTTATAAGGAGAGGTTTGGTCAATTGCATTTGTATTCATCGGCGTTTAGAAGAGTGAGAGGTGACTTTATTGAAACATGCTAGATTCTTAGGAATGATAGGGGAGATACAGAAATGTTGTTTCCCCTGTGAGAGAGTTAAGGATCACAGGACACAATCCCAGAATAAAGGATCACCCATTTGAGACAGAGATGAGGAGGAATTTCTTCTTTTTTGATTAGATTAGATTCCCTACAGTGTGGAAACAGGCCCTTCGGCCCAACCAGTCCACACCGACCCTCCGAAGAGTAACTCACCCAGACCTATTTCCCTCTGGCTAATGCACCTAACACTATAGGCAATTTAGCATGGCCAATTCACCTGACCTGCACATCTTTGGACTGTGGGAGGAAACCGGAGGACATGTGCAAACTCCACACAGACATTTGCCTGAGACTGGAATTGAACCTGGGACCCTGGTGCTGTGAGGTAGCAGTGCTAACCACTGAGCCACCGTACTCTCTCTCAGAGAGTGGCCAATCTATAGAATTCTTTACCACAGAGGGCTGCAGAGAGTGGGTCGCTATGTGTATTCAAGGCTGAGATTGAGATTGACACATTTTTAATCACTAAAGTTATAAGGGAAAGGCAGAAAAATGGAGTTAAGGATTAACAGATTCGTCATGGTCTCATTGAGAGCAGACTCAATGGGGCTGAATGGCCTACTCTAGCAGATCACAGCTAACTACATGGCTGAAGGTCTGAAGTCACATGTAGGCAAGACCAGACAAGGACAGTGGATTTCCTTCCTGAAAAGACAGTAGATGTATTTTTATAACAACAGACAATAGTTGTCATGGTCACATCACTGAGTCTTGTTTTACAATTCTGCATTAACGAATATAAATTCCACTTGCTGCATACTGGGATTTGAACCCAGGAATTAACCTGGGCTTCTTGATGATTAGTCCAGTGACATTACCAGTACACCATCATTTCCCCTTCACCATAAAAGGGTGTGTTTAATCTTTTCAGAGCACCCTTTGTCCACCCGCTACAGCCAATTTTGAGTGGCTCTGAGAGACTGGCCTCAAGAAGATGATGAGCTGTATAAGAATGATAGAATTCCTACAGTGTGGAAGCAGTCCACACTGATCCCCTGAAAAGCATTCCAGCAGTTTTCTGTTTTCGTTCACAGGATGCAAGTGTCACTGGCCAGTCCAGCATCTATTACCTATCTGTAATTGTCCAGAGGTCAGGTGTGAGTCAACCATGTTGTTGTGGGTCTGGAATCAGAGTCACATATAGGCCCAGACCAGGTAAAATTATCAGTTTCCTTCCCGGACGAGCATGGGTGAAGTAGATAGGTTTTTCCTGACAATCAATTCATGGTCATCATTAGACTCTTAATTCCAGATTTTCTTCACTGAATTCAAACTCCACCATTTGCCAGCATTTGAACTCAGGTCCCTAGAACATTACTTGGGTCACTGGATTAACAGGTGTAGTGATAATAGAACTAAGGCATTGCCTCCCTCTATAAGCCTGGATTTCCCATGGCTAATCCACCTAGCCTGCATATCCCTGGACACTATGGATGATTTCGATGGCCAATCCACCTAGACTATACTGTCCAGCAGAGTTGGTTTTGGATGATGACCACCTTGGTGCTGGGCAAGGTTGGAAGAGGAACCTGCTGTGGAATCATTTTTCTTGCCACTGGATTTGTGGAATCCTGTGACTGCACCAGTAATGGTATTCTTCATTGCCTGCGAATAGGGTGTCCTAGTCTCTGGCACATTGACGCTTGCATTTATGTAGCACTGTTCATGTGATTAAAATAACCTACGGTGCTTCACAGAGCTTTCTTAGAGAACTCCAAGTGGAGATATTAGGATAGGTGACCAGACAGGTGAAAATCACACAATAACAGGCTCTGGTCCAAAGGTTTATTTGGAAGCACTAGCTTTCTGCACGATGCTCCTTCATCAAGTACCACAGTGACCTGATGAAGGAGCAGAGCTCTGAAAGCTAGTGCTTCCAAATAAACCCTTGGAATATAACCTGTTGTTGTGTGATTTTTAACTTTGTCCATCCTGGTCCAACACCAGCTCCTCCACATCTTGCCCAAACAGTTGAACGACAGAGCTAGGAAAGATTTTAAAGTAGAAGACAAACTGAGGCTCTTTAGGAGGGAACGCCACAACTTTGCACATTGACAACTAAAGACTTTTGCCATTGGCAACAAAGCAATGACAATCAGAGGTGTGCAAGAGGCTAGAATTGGAGAGGTCAAAGGAGGCTCTAAGCAATGGGAGATGAGGACAGGTGAGGCCATGGAAGTAATTGATCACAAAGTCGGACATATCAAAATGGAGATGTTGGCAGGCTGGGTGCAAAGGCAGGCCTATGAGAACAGCAACATTAAGTGAATGAGTTCCACATAGGACCAGCTCGGAGGGTCACTGGACCCGAAACGTTAACTCTGATTTCTCTCCGCAGGCGCAGTCAGGCCTATTAAGCTTTTCCAGCAATTTCCGTTTCTGTTTAGAACAAGAAATGTTTTGACACAGAATAACACCACGCCCATAGGAATCAAATAACACGCTGGCGGGCTTTACAACAAAAACAATACTGTCGCCGCCCAGTGAGAGTGTGACTTTTGGAAAGGAGTGAAAAAGCTGTGCAACGAAACTGAGGGAGCCCCAACATTTGCAAAAAAAAGTAACTGCTCAGCAACGTTCCCCTGAACATTGTGTATGACAGGTTTGACGGGTACCCTTTGCAGTCCCTTTCTGGTTGCTGTAATCCATATGACTTCAATCCCTCTTGTATACAGCCTACTCATTCCCACCACGGCATTTCCCCAGATGTTTTGCCAGCACACACTTCCACAAGTTCGCAGTGCAGCAACTTCACATCAAATCACACCCAGTGCTTAAATTAGCTTGAAAGCCCTGAAGTACTTCAGTTCCGGCAAGTCAATTAGGCAGGCAGCGAGCATGTCTCTACCAAGATGAACACCTGCTTCTGTGTCTCAGGAATCTAATAAATTAAATCATCCTAAACCTCTCATATTTTAATCTCAATGCTTTGAGAAGTCATTTGATACCTTTTCAGTTGTACAAACAGGATTATCAGAGACAATAACCACAGTCAATACAATGAGATAGTGACCAACAAATCCAAAAGAGTGTTTCTTGATATTTTGGATCCAGAAAGTGAGTAGGGTGTGGAGGCTGCTGTTCAATGGAGTGCTCAAGGTTCTGATTCAGTCCCAACAGCTTTGGGTCTTCATTGAAAACCAGAGGCCTAGTGATATCATTGCTAGACTATTAATCCAGAGAGAGAGAGAAAGTGAGGACTGCAGATGCTGGAGATCAGAGTCAAAAAGTGTGGTGCTGTAAAAGCACAGCCGGTCAGGCAGAATCCAAGGAGCAGGAGAGTCGACGTTTCGAGCATAAGCTCTTCATCAGGAATGAAGACCAGTTGTGCTTTTCCAGCACCACACTTTTTGACTGTTAATCCAGAGATCCATGTATTGTTCTGGGGACCCAGATTCAAATCCATCTACAGGAGATGGTAGAATGTATATTCAATAAAAATCTGGAATTAAAAGTTTAATGATAACTAGTGTTGATTGTTAGAAAAACCCATCTGGTTCACTAATGCCCTTTAGGATTGGAAATTGCCTTCCTTACCTATTCTGGGCCTACATATGAATCCAGACCCACAGCAATGTGGTTGACTCTTAACTATCTTCTGGGCAATTAGGAATGGACAATAAATGCTGGTCTAGCCAGAGATCCCCTCATCTCATGAATGAATAAAAAAAGTATAAATGAAGCACATTTTATTGCTGTTTAGCCTCCATCCTGGCACATCCATAGCCTAAACTCTCAGGTGGGGCCCACCGTGCTCTGATCAGAGGGCTGGTAAGGCTAACAACAAGAGTGGGGGCCATGTTTTCTGTGTCTGCCCTATCCCTCATGCACAATATTGGGCTGGGTTCAATGGAAGTGGCTGTCTGATGTCAGGCTGATCTGAAAGCAGGGTCATTGACTCTGGTGGGGATTGAATGAAGGGACTCTCTGGCACTGAGTCGCATGGGGGTGGAACCAGCAGGGTGTGCGCAAACTGGTCAAAGTAGAACACAGGAAGGGGGCCTAGTCAAACTGCAGCCTCTTCCCCCAAGGGGTTTTGCAACAGTCCCCGGGTTTCACAAGCTGGGAACGCTTTAATGAACCGGGAAAAGGATTCGCAATGTCATTATCGGAGTTGTTAAATCATCTGAGTGCAACAACTGACTACAATGTGGCCTTTGGAGTGTTTGCACTCCTGAGGCTGGGAAAACCAATGAGCTGTGATGGACCTCTGAATTGGGCTGTCTATGCCCTGCTGAGGAGACCTTGTTCTGCATGCAGTGTTTCCAGAGGCCATTGGCTGACTATTTAAATTAAAATAACATAGGGTACAAAGCAGGTGACCAGCACTGGATACCGATGCTCATTTGAAGAGCTGGTGCAGACACAATGGACTGAATGGCCTCCTCCTGAGCTCGTTGTGATGGAATTTCCTGATGGAAAGCTCCATCTTTGCTTCACAGTAAAGCGACAAAAACCCACAGAGGAAAGTCAGTCTGAATAGAAATTAACACCTGAACATGCTGGCACACTGCTCTGAGGTAAACAAAACAAGTTGGACAACAGGTATCATTTACAAATTTAATGGTTATTCCATCTGCCCAGGAGGAGATTGTACCGATTAAAAGTAGTTCTTTTTATATAGTCCATTCTCTCATCCAAATCTGGATTATTCAAATTCCATTCTTTTTAACTCTAGATTCCCATTTTACTGTCACTTACGTTGACGTACATCAGACATTCCCCATCACAAATGGGAAGCCCTGCAGTGGTGATCCTGTAGAGTAAACCATGAAGAGACAGTCTAGGCAAGCGACCACTGACCACTGTAAAATCTCACATGAAGCATCTCAAATTGGACCCTAAAAATGTCACTTGAAGACAAGAGCTGCCTTCTGGGCTCACCCGAATTAATCCAAATATATTTCTGTTCATTCACTCATTCATTCTAGCCAGTATTTATGGCCTATCCTTCATGACTCAGGGCAATTCAGAGTCAACCATATTGTTCATGGTCTGGCATCACACATAGGCCAGACCAGGTAATGATGATAGGATTCATCCCTAATACTGAACCAGATGGGCTTTAACGCCAACCGATAGTGGTTATACAGCTGACATTAAGCTGGCTTTTAATTCCAGTTTTTATTAAAATTGTGCTCAATTTTCACATCTGTCATGCTGGATTTGAACTCATGCTCTTGGTACTGACAGTTGGCTCACCTTTTCTTTCATTGTACAACTCCCCTTCCTCCTCTCCTGACTAATTTCTGGATAGCACCTCCCAAACCTGTGACTTCTACCACCTGGAAGAACAAGGGCTGAAGTTAGATGCAAATTCTGTGCTTACCAGTTCGTGTCCAAGGCACACACCATGGGTGTACCCACAGCACATAGATTGGAATAGTTCAAGAAGATGCCTCACCACCATCTTCTGAAGAACAATTAGGGATGGGCTTTCCCAGGATAGCAAATGTCCCTGGGTTTTGTGTTCTTGGCTGAACCTATTCCCCAATCATGACAATTGCAAGAGAGCCAGATTTCCAACAATTACAAAAGTGGAAAGGATACTGATTAACTCTGTTGCAACTCTTTAGTTGTTATGACCAAGTCTAACTCTGCTTTGATCAACTCTAGTTCACTGCCTTGGAGAAAGCAAGGGGGAATAAGTTCTTTAAGCTACAAGCTAATTCAAAATAGGCACAAGGTTTGAGTGTAAATCTTTTGCTTGCTGACAGCCTGCATATCAAGATATGTCAAATCTAACAAACATAAACAAGCCACTTTGAGAGCTTGAATGACTTGACAGATTTTTTTTAAGTGTAGATAGAAGCGCAATCAGGATTATTCAGTAAGCATTTCCCAATTGTGGAATGAGTAAACGTTTTATTAAAAAGTTAGACACGTGATTCCACTCCCAGAGCAAAATATGGTTGACACTAAACTAGCCCCTGAAATGACCCAGTGAGGTGCTGTGCTGGAACAAATTAGAATTGCACAGGCACAAGAGGAAGACAGCAGCTCCTCGCCAACTTCCCGGGGCAACTGGGGATGGGCAAAGAGGACCGTGTCCTGGAAAGCACTCCATTGCTCAGTTGCTGAATCCAATTTAGAGAAATCTCAAAGGGGAAGGGATGAGTAACAACTTGCCAGTTAAACAGACATCCGTGAAAAAACTTTTAAGAAATTAGACCAAATCTTCCATCTGCTCACACCTTCAAAGCCTCAACCCTTGCCCTCACCCACCCAACCCCCCCATCAGGTTGACAGTCCAGTGAGAAATCCTTTTGAAACCTGGTGTGTCGGTTTTGGACTAGGGTGGACAAAGTTAAAAATCACACAACACCAGGTTATAGTCCAACAGGTTGATTTGGAAGTACAAGCTTTCAGAGCACGGTTTCTTCATGCGAAGGAGCAGCGCTCCAAAAGCTTGTATTTCCAAATAAACCTGATGACTAAAACCTGGTGCTGTGTGATTTTTAACTTTTGAAACCTGGACATTGGTGCATTGGGCTACCTCAGCCCTGAATGTGTTAAAGTATCACTCTATGTGATGAACAAATTGTCTGAGTATTGAGGCTATGTGTTTGAAACATATTGGATGTCTATGCTCAATAGGTACCAGTCTTGTCTTGAAGGTGCTGCCACCTGCAGGGGAACAGCTACACAACAATCAGCTCAACCTCCAGGATTTCGACTGAAGCCTGGGGGACATTCATCCTCTTGTAGCTACAAGTAAACTAAACACGCAGCACAAGCCAAACATAGATTTGCCTAAAACCTTAGTTTTTATTTGATTTTATTGTCATGTGTACTCAAGTACTAAGTACAGGAGTATAGTGAAAAGATTAGAATGTTACCACACGAGGCATCCTCTTAGGTTCAAGCCCAGTTGCTCCAGTCTTTCAGCCTAAGGTAGTCCCGCCATTTTGGAATGGCAGGCAGTGACCAGTGGGGTACCGCAGGGATCAGTGCTGGGACCGCAGCTTTTTACAATATATATAAATGATATAGAAGATGGTATTAGTAATAACATTAGCAAATTTGCTGATGATACTAAGCTGGGTGGCAGGGTGAAATGTGAGAAGGATGCTAGGAGATTACAGGGTGACCTGGACAAGTTAGGTGAGTGGTCAGATGCATGGCAGATGCAGTTTAATGTGGATAAATGTCTGGTTATCCACTTTGGTGGCAAGAACAGGAAGGCAGATTACTACCTAAATGGCATCAAATTAGGTAAAGGGGCAGTACAAAGAGATCTGGGTGTTCTTGTACACCAGTCAATGAAGGTAAGCATGCAGGTACAGCAGGTAGTGAAGAAGGCTAATAGCATGCTGGCCTTCATAACAAGAGGGATTGAGTATAGAAACAAAGAGGTTCTTCTGCAGCTCTACAGGGCCCTGGTGAGACCACACCTGGAGTACTGTGTGCAGTTCTGGTCTCCAAATTTGAGGAAAGACATTCTGGCTATTGAGGGAGTGCAGCGTAGGTTCACGAGGTCAAGTCCTGGAATGGCGGGACTATCTTATGTTGAAAGACTGAAACAACTGGGCTTGTATACCCTTGAGTTTAGAAGACTGAGAGGGGATCTGATTGAGACATATAAGGTTATTAAAAGGATTGGACACTCTGGAGGCAGGAAACATGTTTCCGCTGATGGGTCAGTGCCGAACCAGAGGACACAGCTTAAAAATACAGGGTAGACCATTTAGGACAGAGATGAGGAGAAACTTCTTCACCCAGAGAGTGGTGGCTGTGTGGAATGCTCTGCCCCAGAGGGCAGTGGAGGTCCAATCTCTGGATTCATTTAAGAAAGAGTGGATAGAGCTCTCAAGGATAGTGGAATCAAGGGTTACGGAGATAAGGCAGGAACTAAATACTGATTAAGGATGATCAGCCATGATCATATTGAATGGTGGTGCAGGCTCGAAGGGCAGAATGGCCTACTCCTGCACCTATTGTCTATTGTACCTAGGTACAATCTTAAAGACAAGGATATAAAAGTTAAATATTGCAGTAATTATAGTACAATGCAAAACATATGAAATAAGTTTAGAAGTTATACATTGCAGACCTTCTTAGCTTTAAGTAGAAAATAAAGAAATAAAGCTAAAAATTTAAACATTACAGTCTTTCTTAAGGCTTAGTCACGGTGGGACTGCATTTTGAGGAATCACCTTGAGATTGGATGTGCACGTCGAGACCTTGCCAGGCCGAGAGACTGTCACCTCTGGCCAAGAGTCCACTACACCAAGCCACTGAGAGATCACCACACCAGGCCAAGAGACCATCACCCCTGACCAAGAGACCACAATGCCAAGCCACTGAGGGATCACCATGCCAGACGGCGAGATCACTACACTGGGCCGCTGAGAGATCGCCATCCCAGGCTGAGAGACCACTACCCAGGCCGAGAAACCACCAACCCAGGCTGAGAGACGGCCATCCCAGGCCGGGAAACCGCCATCGCAGGCCGAGAAACCATCATCTCAGGCTAAGAGACTGCCATCACCGGCGAGTGACTGTCACCCCTGGCTGAGAGCCTGCCACTCCAAGCCGTCGAGAGATCACAATGCCAGGCTGCAAGACGGCCATGCTGAGCCACTGAGATTTCACAACACTAGGCCAAGAGACGCTATCCCAGGTCAAGAGAATGTCACCCTGGCTGGGAGACTGCCACACTGGGCCACTGAGAGACTGCCACAGCAGGGTGGGAGACCACCATACCAGGCTGACAATCAGCCACTTGAAGCTTGTTGATTGCTTGACGTTTTAGTTTAAGCAGAAGTAGTTGCTGTTATCAGTTCGATAATAATCCAGGATGACTGAAACCTTATACAGTGGGTTTGTTCAGTTGAACCAGTGTCTACAAACAGGATATAACAAGGTGATTATATCACAGGGATGTATTTATCCCTCCTTTCTCTGGGAGTTACACCAACTCTCTGAGCTTCCCCATCTTGAGCCTGATTATCCACAGCCCCACAATGGTAACTGTGGACCCACAGACATGGTGTCGGATGGTGTTTGTCTGCACCAGGACAGGTTGCAGGAAGTGACTGTGCATGTGCTGTTGACATCATCGCATTCCATACGCAGTGACATCACCATCAGCGCACGTGCTACCGGGCAGCCTGGAGCACTGGGAGGTGATGGTCTAGTAGGATTACCGCTAGACTAGAAACTCAGGTAATATTCTGGGGAGTGGGTTCAAATCCCACCACGGCAGAGGGTAGAATTTGAATTCAATAAAAATCTGGAATTAAGAGTCGAACGATGGCCATTGTCGGAAAGATCCATCTGGGCCATTAATATCCTTTAAAGATGGAAATCTGCGATCCTTACCTAGTCTGGGCATGTGACTCCAAACCACAGCAATGTGGGTGATTCTGAACTTCCCTTTGAAATAGTTACGCAAGCCACTCAGTTTTAATGTCACTGGACACCTGGTAGAAACAGCCTTGTAGACCCTGTGAAGTCCTCCGCACTTATGGATGGGGACTGAAAATTAGGAGAGCTGTCTCACAGACAAATCAAGGCTGACATAGTTGATACTCACAGAATTGTACCTTACAAGCAATATCCCAGACAACGTCACCAACCCTGGATATCTCCTGTCCCACTGGCAGGACAGACCCAGTACAGGGGACTGCACAGTGGTATACAGTCTGGTGATCTGGGAGTTGCCCTGGGAATCCTCAGCAGTCTGCAGCAGATGGTGAGGAAACCAACAAGAGGGAAAAACATGCTTGCCCTCATCCTTACCAATTTGCCAGCTGCAGATGTGTCTGTGACATTAATCAGTAAGAACGACCACTGCACCGTCCTTCTGGAGATGAAGTCCCGTCTTCACATTGAGAATAACCTCCATTGTGTTGTATGGCACTATCACCATGCCCAATGGGACAGATTTAAAACAGATGAAGCAATTCAAGAGTGGGCATCCCATGCGGCGCTGTGGGCCAGGTATGTCCTGTACATAAAAAGCAGGACAAATCCAACCAGGCAAATTATCACACTAATCAGTCTACTCTCGATCATCAGTAAAGTGATGGAAGGTGTCATCAACAATGCTATGAAGCAGCTCCTGCTCAGTGATGCCCAGTTTGATTTCGGCCAGGGCCACTTAGCTCCTGACCTCATTACAACTTAGTTCAAACATGGACAAAAGAGCTGAATTCCAGAGGTGAGGTGAATGTGACAGCCCTTGACATCAAGGCTGCATTTGACCGAGTGTGGCATCAAGGAGCCATGGTAAAATTGAAATCAATGGGTATCAGGGACAAACTCTCCACTGGTTGGAGTCATACCTGGCACATAGGAAGATGGTTGTGGTTGTTGGAGATCAGTCATTTCAGTTCCAGGACCTTTCTGCAGGAGTTCCTCGGGGTAGTGTCCTAGGCCCAACCATCTTCTGCTGCTTCACCAACGACCTTCCCTCCATCATAAGGTCAGAGGTGGGGATGCTCGCCAATGATTGCACAGTATTCAGCACCATTCATAACTCCTCAGATACTGAAGTGGTCCATGTTCAATTGCAACAAAAGGAAGTGGTCGAGGCTCGTCTAATTGCAGCATTTAAAAGGCATCTGGATGGGTATATGAATAGGAAGGGCTTGGAGGGATATGGGCCGGGTGCTGGCAAATGGGACTAGATTAGGTTAGGATATCTGGTTGGCATGGACGAGTTGGACTGAAGGGTCTGTTTCCATGCTGTACATCTCTATGACTCTATCTGGTCAAGATCCAAACTTGGGCTGACAAGTGGCAAGTAGCATTCACACCACAAGCTATGACCATCTCAGACAAGAGAGAATCTATCCAATGCCTCTTGCCATTCAATTGTGTTACCATCACTGAATTTCCCCCACTATAAACATCCTGGGGTAACCATTGACCAGAAACTCACTGCATAAACACAGTATCTACAAGAGCAAGTCAGAGGCTAGGAATACTGTGGCAAATAATACCCCAATGCCTGTCACCATCAAGGAACAAGTCAGTGGAATACTCCCTACTCAATAAGCTTGATGCTGTCCAGGACAAATTAGCCCACTTGATTGGCCCCACAAACACAAACATCCATTTCATCCACCACAGGCACCCAGTACAAGTGGTGTATACTATCCACAAGACGCACTGCAGAACTTCACAAAAGATCCTTAGACAGCATTTTCCAAACCCATAACCACTTCCATCTAGAAAGTCAAGGGCAGCAAACACATGGAAACACTATCACCCACAAGATCCTCTCCAAGCCACCTGATTTGGAAATATATTGCCATTCCTTCACTGTCACTGGGTCAAAAATCTTGAAGTTCAGGAAAGCAGTTCACCACCTTCTCAAGGGAAACTAGGGACAGACAACAAATGTGGGCCCAGTGATGCCAGTGTCCCACAAGAGAACAAAACATTCTACCTGCCATTTCTTTATCACCTACAGTTGACTCTATTCTCACCATCGATAGGGCAATTCACATTATTTAGATATCAATAGGAATTTCTGCTATCTGTTTTGATATTTCTAGCTAGCCTCCTCTCATACTCTAATGTGTCCTGATTAATCTTTTATTCATCTGACCTGCCATTCACTTTGCACAATTATGTAATTTTTTCCCAACTTTGATGTGCTCCTTAACTTCTTTAGTTAATCATGGGTGGCAAATCCTCTATGTGGATATTTTCAGGTGTGCATTTATTTTGAAATATCCCCTTAAATGTCTGCTTCTCCCTTAATTTATTCCTCCCAGCCTAATATCCTAGTTCATATCAGCTAGTTCAGCTTCCATGCCGACATGATTAAGTAAAAAAATACGTTGTTAGACCCACTCTTCTCCCTTTCAAATTGAATCTAAACGTGCCTTTACTTAGAAGTTATTATTCCTATCACATTCCACATTGTCAAGTCTGATTCAGCCTGTTGTCTGGTCAGTTCCATAACTTGGTGCTCTAAGAAACTCTCTTAAAAGTATCAGGAAGGTAACACCAGCTTGGGTGCAGGACTGAGGAAATAGCTTGGAAAGTCTGGATGGGAGTAGGGCAATAGATTATATTAGATTAGATTAGATTCCTTACAGTGTGGAAACAGGCCCTTCAGCCCAACCAGTCCACACCGACCCTCCGAAGAGTAACCCACACAGACCCATTTCCCCTCTGACAAATGCACCTAACTCTATGGGTAATTTAGAATGGCCAATTCACCTGACTTGCACATCTTTGGACTGTAGGAGGAAACCGGAGCACCCGGAGGAAACCCACGCAGACACGGGGAGAACATCCAAACTCCACACAGACAGTCACCCGAGGCTAGAATCGAACCTGGGACCTTGGTGCAATAGCGAGATTAAAAGTTGAATGTGACAGTCACTATGGGCAGTAAGCATAACAACCTGCCAACATTGGCTTGGGTTTGATGGGTGACCAGTACAAAGTATCGAGCAAGAGTTAGGGAATATAGGAGGGTGGAGTAACAGCATTGCCTGGCATTAACATAAAAGCTGCCTAAGTGAGTCAAGGCACTGTCTGGTGGAACAATCAAGGCACTTCATATAGCTTTTAGTCCTGAATTCAGAGGCTTGTATTTTCATTCGATGCTGACAGCTGGTGTCTCCAATATTTCATTATTCATATTTTGGACCTCAGTATAGTTTAATCAATCCATACCTTGCTGTTGAGATGGGCTCAAACGTTAATCCATTTTCCATTTGGAATTCAGACAGCAGAAACTGATCAAAAAGCAAAGAGGTTTCAGCATATAACAGGGGAGACTTACTGATTCTGCATAAGGTGTTAATGAGGCCACATCTAGAACACTACATACAGTTGTGGGCTCCTTATTTAAGAAGTGCTTTGATGCAGTTCAGAGAAGGGTCACTGGATTGATTCCTGGGTGAAAGGGGGAGGAGGACAAGATAGTGGATTTGAAGTTGAAGATCAGCCACAAAGGCTTAAACGGGCTGACTGGACTTTCAGAAGAATGAGAGGTAATCTTATTGAAGCATAGAAGATTCTGAGGATGCTTGACGGAGTAGATGCCAAGATGGAAATCTAGGACAAGGAGCCACTGCTTAAAAAATAAGAGGTCACTTGTTTAATATAAAGATGAGGAAGAATGTCTACATCCCTTTTACCCTGTTATTTCTGAGAAAGCTTGTAGCCTTACATGTGACACATTTACTGCAGGAGATGCAGGACAGCACTTGACCATGGCAAGGAGAGGTGGGGCGGGGCAACTGTTCAGAAAAATTGGGGACATCTGTTGTTAGTGTTAATGGATTGGTGTTAGTAAGGTGATAACATTTGTGTACTTGTGGAATGTGTGGTAGTACTTCCTTCTCATGCCAGAGAAGGGGGGGTGGGGGGGTTGTGGTGTGGGAGATTTCACAGCGGGATGTCAGATAACTGAAAATTCTGGTAATATTGAAGACTCTTCACAAAACTCATACTCAATAGGAAAAGAACTTGTAATTTAATAAGCAGAGTGGAATATGCATGTAATAGAACAATCCTGATACATTTTCATATATACCATACTGAGCAGATTTGAATTAATGAACCTCAGCTCCTTCATCTTGACTGTTCTGGAATGTGAACATCCCATTACCATTACAGGCTAGGAAAACACAAAGGCTGAAACTGACATAGTAAGGAAGTTGAAAGATGTTCATGTGTGAGTGAGAGAGAGAAAACATTCTTCTGTAAATTACATTCACTGACTGAAGGGTTCAAGGGACACAGAGAGAGGGGGGAGAGAGAGAGAACAGAAGCTGGTGGCCAGATTAACTCTATGGTCTGATTTGAGTGAAGAGTGGCTTGTCACGGATTGACTGTATGTTGTTCCCTGGAGCTCGAGACTCAGGGATGCTACGAATTTAATTTAATCTAAGATGATTTTAAAAGAAAAAGCCATTTTGTAGGATAATGATACTGGTCATGTTAGCTGAGCTGAGGTTACCTCATGACCATTCCCACATAGTTTAGACTAGTCCCTCGTTATGATGTACTGTTAAAAGGGAAGGTTATCTCGCCAAAGCAATCAGCCATTTAGGGTTTGGCTGCATCAAGGTTGCCCACTCTGACGTGCATATAGCTTAAGACATGTCAATGAGTTTCTCTGCTTCTGCAAACTTTTGCCGTTTTATTGCTGCTTATCTGATTAAGGACATAGGGCGTTTTTGTAATTTTATATAACAAAATTCTGTATAAAGACAGCTTGTTTGCAGCAATAAGGAGAGTAGCCTGAGTAAGCTCTTGGGGGTAAGAGCTTGCGCCGCTGCTCTACAAATGGTTTTAGAACCTTAGATACCTACAAGCCAGGCTTTAGCTAGGTTTATAGTGTAACATTAATACCTTTATTTACCAATGGTATCAATTTAAACTATGCTGTCTGCAAGAGTTTTATATTCCAGACTACCACAGTGTACGATCACTGGGATGAGCCAAGAGAGGCTACAGGTCGAGTCCATCAGGGATCCTCTGAGCTGACTCGAATAGATACTCTCGCCTTCTATATCTCTGTATTCCATTCCTTTGATGATGCATTTGGTCACCCATCGCCATCTCTTTCTCTTGTCTGGCCTTCCATTTTTCCCTTTTAAGGCTGTATGAAGAACCTTAGCAGATTTCCCTCTTTTAAAAGTTCTTTATAAAGTCAATTTATTGATCAGTGACCCACAACCAGGAGCAGGAATCTGGGAGGATTATTTCCTGTCAGGTTGGGATCAAACAATTGACGTTTCTTCTTGCTGGGAACTCTTTTAGGATTGAGGAAGACTTGCTTCTCTCCCAGTTCAATGTATGAAGAGGTGGCTGATAGTCTAATGCATTATCTGCAGACACTACCTCATGTGGGACAGGATGTTGTTTGAAAGATCAGGTAGATGGATCGTTGGAGCTTGGGACAATCCCTCCGACACCTCTGCACGTTCCTGATGAAGTTACTCGATGTGTTCACTGCCTTCCTGAATAATCCTTCTCCGCTTCGGCGGGTCGGTGTGGACTTGTTGGGCTGAAGGGCCTGTTTCCACATTGTAAGTAATCTAATCTAATCTAATCATTTGTGGCAGTCACAAGGCATTACCAAGAGGGGATGGGGGAGATGTTTTGACCTTTGCAGGGAAGCTTTGAGGACATCCCAACAGTGTTTCCATCATCCTCCTGAAAGTCTCTTGCCATGACTGAGTTCCGAGTGAAGAAGCTGTTTCAAGAGATTGCTATCTGGGACACAATTGATATGTTGCATCTAATGGAGATGGTTTCAAGTAATTAGTGGCTCAATTCAGGAAACAAGATAGTTTGACACAGGGTGCTGCAATTGGATCATCTTTCATGCTGCTGGATTTGAAGAACCCTCTGAATGCACCACTTATTCTTGATGCTTTGCAATGCCTGCTGTGGGCTAGCTGAAACTTGGCTGGTTTGCCAGGCAGTGATACTAACAGCGTGGGTTCAATTCTTGCACTGGCTGAGGTTACCATGAAGATTTCATCCTCCTTCTCAACCTCTCCCCTCACCCGAGGCATGGTGACCCTCTACTTAAACCACCACCAGTCAGCGCTTTCTAATGATAGAGCGGCCTCACGATCTGGTAAGACTATGGTGACTTTACCTTTCATTCGAATCTCTGAAGAGTATAGGAGTGCAGGAATCATGCTGCTCAGTAAACCATGACCTTAGACTTGGAAAATGAAAAATGACATTACTCATTCCAATTCTTTTCATATCCATAAGTTACATACAACATTTTCTTCCCAGTCACCAAATCATCCATTTTTTCCCCCATCTATTAACCACCACCAGTGCGTTACCTGTATTTCCCAATTGATGAATTTATAAGGAAAGGCTATTCAGGTCATCAAAGGTGAGGGAAAGGCAGGGAGAGAGGGAAGGGACCAAATCAAAATGGAGTTGGGGGGGGGGGGGGGGGGGAAGATAAAGCACTACATCTCCCACAATGCCCTTCTCTCTCTAAAGCCATTGAAAGAATTGAAGGACACTGTTGTCTCCCTCTTAAAGGACTCCCAGGCAGGAACGTATCTACAGAAGACAGCAGACTGTCGGCAGCTATGACCCCCCCCGCCCGCCCCCCACTGTCCACTGCCTGAACTTGTTAATGGCCAACTTGGCTTCATCCCAGCTGTTGAGGCAGTCACCAGGTACGTGCAACCTGGAAATATGAGTGATGATAATGCTAACGCCCAATCAGTCAGACAGAACTGGAGTCATGTGCACAGAAAACAACACTTTTATTAAACTGAAAGAGAAGCTTCTTAATGGGAACGTGCCCACAGAATAAAACCAGCAAAATTGGAGATTAAAGCCCCTGTTTCAAAAAAATACACTTGTTTGCAAAACTCTCCCATTAATACATATAGAACTTACAGGCAAACCTGCATCAAATGGACACCTGTGTGGTTGAATTTAAAATTGTGATCTTTGCAATAGGATGAATCCATTAATGGACTGTTCAGCCAGAATCCAGGCCAGGGGAATGGTGAAAAGAGAGACAGGGTAGAAATAGGAAGACGAGGGTGGGGTTTGGGAGTGGGAGAAATAGACATGACGATGCTCTCTTGCACCCAGAGCATTATTCTTAGATTAAACCAGGCCAGAAGGAAACAGTGACAACTGGTAAGACACACTCTCTAGCTGACGGATGGATGCAAACAGTGGCATCAGATATGGGGAGGAAGTTCAGAAGCAGGTACCAGCCTGGCAAAGGCAACATCAACAGAGACCATTCTGCACTGTGGCCAAGGGAGTTATGTGACAGACGCAGCCTTTTCAGAACTGGATGACTCAGCCTTCAGCAGATGTCAATGGACCCTGAACTCTGCAAAAGGTTGGAGGCTCCATTCCCCCATCGTCTCTGGCAGATGGAAGGATTTCAACTTGCACCAGGACCTTCTAGAAATCACCAGTTAGCTGGACCTCACATTTTATTTTCCCAACTTCCTCAAAATACTTTTCAGCTCCAGTTTCCAGAGTGCACAAGGAACTGGACAGGCAGACTATACAAACCAGAGACTGCAGAGATTATTAGCAAAATAAGCAAAGATGAAGGAGATTTAAAACAAAAATGGAATGGGTTATTAAAATCTTGAAGCAGATCCACTAATTTTCAAGAGGAAACTGGAAAAATACTTGGAAGACACTGGAGAGAACAATATGTTTTAGGGTAAAACCCCAGCATAAGTGTGGGGTTTTCAAAAGAGCTGGCTGAATGGCCTCCCTCTGTACTGGATGATAACTGGCTAAATCAGATGGATGTAGTTCAGGCTCCAAGTGACCATTAAAACAGGCTTCTCTGCAAGTACAGTCAGATGAATAACACTATCTTGACCCACTGCATTGAAGCAAAATTACAGTTCACGGCTCATTCTTGTTTCCATAATTCTGTTCAAATTATTTGAAGTATTGGTCTGCCATGATTTTACACTAAGTTATTCACTTAAAGCAGACTCTGCATCAACACAGGCCTGCAACAAATCATTATATTTACTCTCCGCTTTTGATCAGGGGTCACCCCAGAGTTCACATGCTCTCTTTGTAGAAGACATCTGAAACAAAGAACATCAACATCTTGTACAATCACGGGGGCCCCAATACATTATGAAGGTACTTGTTTGTATTTTATATGTATGTATATATTCATATATATATATAAAAACATGTAAACATGATCTTAATTATGCAGAATGACTGAAATGAGAATCCAGGCGTTCCAAACATCAATGACGGGGAGAAAGAGGGTTCCCATTCCCACTCCTTATCTCATTTTGTTTCCTTTCCCTTCTCGCCCACTTCTCCCCCTGCCCCAGCTCCTGTCCCAGTTCATGGGTCTGACCAGTATTCAGCATAGTCATGTTCACAGCCTCACTGTTCAGATGCTACTGGTCAGCAACGCTCTCTCAAATGCAGCGTGACTTGGGGCCCTCAGAATCCAACAGTTTAGAAATAAGAAATTTAGAGAAACAAAACCTGCTTTTCACCAGCTGCCACTGGGTTATTCACCAAATTGGTACTGCAACAGCGGAGTGAGCAAGCAAACCTCAGGTCTGGAGTTGGGGTGTTACGTTTGGCCTCAGTGTTAGTCTGGGGTGTGGGAAGGGTTACACTGCTGAGCCTCCCAGTAGTGTGTTTACAATCCTACAGTCCCTATTTACTTCTGGATGGTAGATCACAGCAGGGTTACGATGGTTCCCATACTCTTTTCATTTCTTTAGGTTCCTCCAGTTCCCTGATGCCCTGGCCCCTCGAACAGCCTTCAAAGATTCACGTGGACTTTCACCAGCAAGCCTATCGGTGACAGGGGGATCAGGACAACATTTAAGCCGCACGAAATCAGGTGACTCTGGGATTTGTGACAGAATCGGAATTGGGGGTGTGTGGGGAGAGCTGCTGTTTGGCCCCTTATACTTCCAGCACTGGAGAAGGGTCACTGCATCAATGTGGGGCATGTGGTTCTCTAGAGGAGCAGTCCACTCTGTCACATTCTGCTGTCGTCTCCCCATACCCTTTGAAAACAAAATATTTGTCCACTTCCATTTTAAAAGCAAATGTAAATTCTGGAAGTGGAGTTTCCTAACTCAATAAACATCTTCAAAAATATTCTCATAATCTTTTAATGATGACGTTAAATCCGTGCCCTACATTGATCAAATCTCCTCTTGAACTTTCTTTGCTTAAACAATCTCACTTTATCAAAGCATTCATAATTCATGCTACTCATCAAATACCCCTTGTCTAAACAAACCTTAACTGTCACATTGGTACTGAGTTTAAAATATTTTCTTTACATTCGTAATGCAATAGTACATTGAAATTTGTCACTCTCCTCTTTCTCCTTATCATCATCTAGCGAAGCAAATACAACATTTGTGTAAAGATTGCAGCCTGCTGTACTGTACTAGCTTTTATCCTGCAGTCTGTCTCTCAAAAGGAGACCAGTGCAATGAAATGAACCAGTAAGGGCTGCTGTGCAATCCTGGGCTGTATCAATATTATGTCCATTCCTGGCTGAGCCCTGTACATTCCTCTTTAATCAGTCATGGTTTCCTCTTGGGGTTGAAAAGGGGGATAATCCCATGGGATTCGGGTGGTCTGCTGGCTACCTTACATGTGGGGGTTTTCTCACATTTGATCTGACTACAGTGGACATCCCCGAGTAAAATCTTAACCTCACCTCCGCCTTCCTGCAGGAGTTCACCCAAAGTGGCTAAGAATCCTAGGGGAGAGGCCAAATGTAACATCCCAAGGCAGCTCCTTAACTTTACCAGATTTCCTTCGGATTCCTTTCAGGCTCCCCATTAATTTCTATCAAGCCTTGCATTCTCATTACTAGCCAAACACAAACCAATGCTTTAAGATTAATGGAAAATGATTAGCATTATCCCGCTTTTCTTCATGATATATCATGTTATAATTTAAGTTCAATTCTTATCATCCATCTAACCTCATCAACAATATAATATTCATAACATTATTTGGAAGAAAGCACATCTTGAGCTATTATTACTAACGACATAACATCCAAAGTTCTCAACCTTTTTTAAGAAAGAGTTTAAGGTAAATGGTTGCAGCAAAAATGACTTAACTGAACCAGGCTTATCTATTAACTAACTTATTAAATGTTAGCGAGCAATGTATTTAAATGTCTTAATTAATATACATAAAAACAGGGAAGTGTTCCATTCCCCTATGGGCAATATCTCAAGTGGAGGATAGTGATTGGGGACTTTGCCACAACGATGCACCCTATTTTTCAAAACCTCTCTTTGTAAATAGGATTCTGTCATCTGCCAGGAGAATCTTTTTATGTACTGTAAGCTGAACACTTGCACTAGAAGCAGGAGCCTTGCTTCTGCCTAGAGTTACCAACGATGCCTTATGTCCCACCAACCTCTCTGTCTGACATACACACATAGTCTCACTGCTGGATGGGTGAACCTACCTGATCTTATGCAAAATCAACTACACATACCAATTGCTTAAATATCAGTCTAATATTTCTTTTTGAAATAAGTTTACTAGTAGCAATTTTAATTATGGAGCATCACAGTCAGAGGTGTATGATTTTTGGGGTTCACTTTAATTGCAAGATCTAAGTTGATCACAATTATAAAATGAGTTGAGGGCCAGTCTAAACGTTTAATGGCCCTGATTAGTTACAAGACCAAATGGAATATAACTTGGTTCCTCACTTGCTTAATCATGTCAAACTATTAATTATTGAAAAATAACTCAATCCTCCAGAAGGAGATGTAGAAGAAACGTGTCAAATGTTTCAGCATGCTCCCTGCCAGTGTACACATGTCATCAAGACTGCAGCTTCTTCAACAAATAAAGCTAATTAATGGCACTGAGCAAAATGTAAAGAAGACTGAAGGTGACAAATAGAGTCATCACTTATTCCTGAAACACGCCTGTGAATGTTCTCCTGGGTTTGATGGTAGCACAGTCTTGTAGATCGTCCTGTACCTCCTGGAGAATCCAGGGCTATCCTGGAATGCTGTCAATCTTAGGTGAGGCAAAGACCCCATTGTCTTGGTTTCCAGCGAATATTACTGACCCTCTAACAAAACAAGACATCAGGACTGACAGCATGATCCTTTGTCCTGCCAACACCAACAGTAATTAATGTAAAAGCTTGGAATCAGAAATCCTACCAAAGTGAGTATTTGCTGGCTTCTACACTTCAGCAGGTTGGAAGGAGGGGAACAGATTAGCCTATAATCCATTGCCTCACCTCAATACTCAGGGTCTACAGCACCTATTCATCCCCCAACCTTATGTCTTGCCAATAGAATCTGCAAATACATCCAGTCCAACACAGTGTCAACTTGACCTGACATCCAGGCAAATAAATGAGACACATTTTGGGAAAGTTGGTTTTGTACCAACGGGAGAACTCAGCTGTACTGTTCAATGAGACCAAAGTGCTTGTAGCACATATGTCAAACATTCAAGGCAGGTCCCCAATCTTTGTCTGTTCCTAAAATCTGTAACTCGAAAAAATAAAGACACCAACAATATAAAATGTATTGTTATTAGGGAAGACTTGGTTCTATTGTAAGTATAGGATGTTAAATAGTTTCATGATAGCAAACGATTCAGGGTGAGAGTTTACAGCCTCCTGCACTGAGCACTGGGTGGCTGAACAGTGGTTAGCATGATTTCCTTGCCAGAAACCCCTCTGTGGTGATAATGTCGATCCCTGAGGTGATTGGCATGGTGGCAAAGCTTGTTCCTTAAGCACCACATACATAAACACTTCCCACAAACTATAACACTGACCGCAATCAAAGCTCTCGCCGCAGGTCTGGGAACAGGATTTGTTGGTCCTATTGCCTGTTGCTCCTGGCAAGAACAAACCATCAGCTGGTTCAAAACCATCACCTGCAAACATTAACTGGACACTTTAACAAAGGGTGTTAAGGCTCACAGAATCAAGCTGACTAAACAGAGTTAAGATATGGCTAAACCATTGCAAATAACAGTAGAACAGGCTCGAGGGGCTTCCCTCACAAGTTTGTGCAAGGCTTAAGGCTTAGAGCTGACCCAAAGTTCACATTTGCTTTCATTGTAAGGTTACTTCACCTCACTAACTGTCTCTCCCTACCTTCTTAAATATCTCCCTCTTTGACTCTGCTTTGGACTGTCTCCTCATTCTATCACTCCCTCTGCACAAGTCCACATATGGCCTGATAATGAGCCATTCTAGTTCAGGGTAAAGTTTAGCACTGAAGGAGTTCCTCATTCCTTGCACTTCATTGTCCACACTATTCCATGAAATATCAGATACTTTCGTAATGTTACACTTTCTCGTGCACTGGAGAATGACATTACGAATATCCAACAACAGCATTTCATATTGCACTGTGGATCAGTTTGGTTTTGATGAAGACAGCCTTGGGTCAGGCTGTGAACGAATGAGACTTAAAGGACCAAGTGATTAAAAGTAGACATCACAGTAAGTCCTCACATTTCACTTTGAATCAACAGTATAGGAGTAGTGCAAATGAAATAGAGGGAGGCATCGGAACATTGACATCAAGAGAACTTTACAGTAGTGATGTCTGACAATATGCGTACAATAATGCATCAATTTATATCTGTAGTTTCACAGATAGTTTTTTTTTCCCGTTGGCACAATTTAAAATGACAAAAAAACCAATACGGCAGATGCAGCAAAGTATATTTCCACTTCTGTGACGTCTTATTCTAGATCTCGTAAATATATTTTTCAAAATTATTGAATTAAAAATGAACTTTGGGAGGAACCTTTTCATCCGGAGGATGGTTAAAATGTGAAACTCACTTTCACATGGAATATTTTGAAGGTGAACAGAATAGACGTTATGAACGTACGAAGTGGAGTAAGGAACAGAAGGATATGCTGATAGATTGAGATAAGGAGAGACAGGAGCAGGTTTGTGTGAAGCCTTACACAGAAGCAGCGAATATACAGGCTGGGAAGATGGGGGAATTGGCTGGTATTTCGCAAAGAACACAAATTGAAGTTTGTGACAGAGAAAAGAGAGAGACAGCTGTATCCTGAACTCTGACACCAGTTGAAATAAATGATATCTTACGATATTTTCCGTACAAATTGAGTTGGATTTCCCCAGTTGTAAACGTTCATTAAAAGGAGCCGACGAAACTTCAAAGCAAAAGTGCCTTTGGTGGGAGTGGCGGGTACATTTGGATGATAACGATAGTTTGGTTCATTTAATTCACCCTTTCAGAATGTCAACTTTAGTTCCTCTTGCTTCAATGTTTAAAAAGGTGTCCTATATCACGATCTTTCTGTTTAATGAACCAAACCTTGCTTAGTGACCTGGTCGATGTGACCAACACATTACTGAGACAGGACCAGGAAGGCATGGCTGAGTTGGGTGGATCTTGTGCTGACAATACATTGCTTCATGCCTCAGTGCCGCTGGACTTAGGTGAAGGGGGGATTAAAACAAAGTTGGGCAGAGTTTCTCCTTCTGGCTGCTACTCAGAGGATTCGCCTTGTTTGCTTTTTCACAAAGCACGTATAAGTACATGGTGAATACAGTAACCAGCTTTATGTTCTCCCAACCTCAAAGCCTGAGTTCACACATTAAGAATGACCAACTTGTTTGTCTATGTAGAAGGATATTGGCAGGAATCAGCAAACTACAGGAAAGGAAATGGGAGAGGGGCGACAGGGTTGGACATTGGTTGAAACCTGTAATAAACTGCCCCATTTATTCTGTGAAAGCAGCGCAGTGGGCAAATGCCTAATCAGCTCAGTGTTACCACTGGATTGATTGCTCTATGGTATATCAACTGCTCTGCTGGGCTACAACACATTGTTTTCCAAACAGCTCTGCTACAGGGAGATAAATATACAAACTTGAAAATGTAAGCTACCTGGCCGTATCTCATGCTGAGAGAGATTAGGAGTTAATTTTCTCATTGTGATTCTTCAACATAGGTTATTGCAAAATTTCGCCCTGCCCCCACCCCCCCTCCACAATACTGCCCCTTTGCAGGGATAAGCCCACCCATCGGTTAGAAATAACAGTATTTTTTGTTAATGACTGCATGATGGTCATAATGGCGCGCCACAGACTAGAAACTAAATATTGGAAGTCATCCACCAGTAGAAATCCTGGTCTCTGTCCTTCATGCCATTTGAGTTCCTTTCACTATTCTGTCACACCACCTGCCCTCAGCTAACTCAGTGCATTTATCCTCTTGAGTTCCTCATCACTATGGCTCAGCTCTGCCTCATATAAACACATGAAGCTATTCCTATGGGTCTAATGTAATGTGGGTTCGTAAGCCAATCTGTCACTGTACACAGATCCCCAAACCCTCGTCTCCCACCCTGCCTAACCCCAGCAAGATCAAACACATCTGTAACAGCTGTGAGCACTTTCCTTTCTGTCTCGATTTAAAGCTGTGCCTGCCTTTGTTACAGCTGCATTTAAACACGAGAGAAAAACGCAGCACACAAGGCAAGAGGGATTACCTCGGTGTAATGAGGTCACGGTTCATGATTGTACCCATCATTTAACCGAAAGCAATTTTCTTCTCTTTAGAATTTAAAAGGGTTGTAGCAACAATTAAAGTGAACCGGTCTTATCTGTTAATTTAAGTCCTTCATCAAAAAACTGTATTTGCCAAAATCACTGTCATCTGGTGCAATCAGCATGTCCTTCCGGGCTTTGGCAAATTTCAATTTCATTAACTCCTTGCGTTCAATCCACTCTTCCAGCTCTGACTGGCTGTGGGCAAATCGGCATTTATCACCATCAGGACAGGATTTCTTCTTTTGTCTGGGGAACACAGAGTTAAAAACACATATACACAATCTCATAACAAAAGGAGGCAATTCAGTCCCTCATACCTGTCCAAGATCATGGAATTAACACAGAAACATGGCAGAGAAATCAGGCCATTAAGTCCAACAGGTCCATGCCAGTGTTCATGTTCCATAGGAACCAGCTGCCATTCCATTTGATTGGATCTTGGGTTTCCCAGCAACAGCTGTCATGGAAACTAGCCTCAATGCTAACACTTGTGAGGCCCCTTTAAACCTTCACCTTTTTAATAAAATCATAGCATTGCCCAACAAACTTACTGTTAAGAATGATTCCGGTGTCACAGCGCTGGCCCCATTCCCACAGCTCAACCCCACTTTCTCATCTCTGCCCTACACTCCTCCACCTCTGCTACACTCCCACTCCCCCACCTCTGACCCCCAGCACTCCCACATCCTTGCCCCCCCACAATCCCCCACCTCTGCCCCCAAACTCCCACATCTCTGACCCCCAGCACTCCCACATCCTTGCCCCCCCACAATCCCCCACCTCTGCCCCCAAACTCCCACATCTCTGACTCCCAGCACTCCCCCATCCTTGCCCCCCCACACTCCTCCACCTCTGCTACACTCCCACTCCCCCACCTCTGACCCCCAGCACTCCCCCATCCTTGCCCCCCCCACACTCCCCCACCTCTGCCACCCCCCCAACTCCCACATGATTCCCAAGCACTCCCCCATTCTTGCCCCCCCACACTCCCTCACCTCTGCCCCTCCAACTCCCACATCTGACTCCCAGCACTCCCCTATCCTTGCCCCCCCCACCACTGCCCCCCCAACTCCCACATCTCTGACTCCCAGCACTCCCCCATCCTTCCCTCCCCACACTCCCCCACCTCTGCACAACTCCCACATGTCTCCCAGCATTCCCCCATCCTAGCCCCCTACACTCCTCCACCTCTGCACCCACCACCCAACACTCCCACAACTCTGACCCCTCTGCACTCTCCCACCTCTGCCCCACCCCATTCCCACATCTCTGCCCCCCTGCACTCCCCCATCTCTGTAACTCCCCCTCACAGTCCCCTCACTTTCCCATTCTCAACTCTTGTACAGTTACAACATTTAAAAGACATTTGGATAAATTCATGAGTAGGAAAGTTTTGGAGGGATATGGGCCAAACATAAGCAGCTGAGACTCATTTAGTTTGGGAACATGGTCTGCATGACGAACTGTATAGAACGGTTCGTTACCGTGATGTATGACTTTTTGACTCTATGACTTGTGCCATACCTTGGAGTGACTAATGTATCTCAGATCTCGCCCAGATCCATTTGCACCACACCTTTTAGAGTATTTTCTAACAAATACATAACCACATTTTTCCTGCTGAAATGCACCATTGAGAAAGTGGATTGTGAAATTCTTGAGCAAGTGGACGAATTGCAGGTTCAGACGTTTGTATCCTAGACATGAAAGAGGACATTACAGGGGCCCTGACCCAAATTTTTAAATCCTCTCTGGTGACAGGGGAGGTGCCAAAGGACCGGGGACAGCTAATATGCTTCCACTGTACAAAAGGTCGAAATAGATCGGGAAACTTTAACGAGTGTAACATCAGTGGCACAGAAGATTGGAGAAAATAGTGAAGGGAAAATTAATCTCCATTCAGAATGGCAAGAATTGATAAGGAATAGTCAAAATGGCTTTGAGGGGGGGGGGAGAAAACAAATCTGGTAGGACTTTTCGAGGAAATGATCAAGTGCTTGGATGGGACTTGGGCAGGTGATGTAGCTTATATGAACTTCAGCAAGGCCCTTTGACAAGGTCCCACTTGAGAAACTCAATGAAGGTAAAGGCACATGGGATCCAGGGGTAAGTTGGCAAGATGGCTCCAAAAATAGCTCAGTGGCAGGTGACAGAGGGTAGTAGTAGAAGTCTATCGGTGTGTGCAGTGGAGGGTATATCACAGGCATCAGTGTTGAGTTCCTTATTATTTGTGACATTCTTAAATGATGTAGATGATAATCTGGGAGGGATGAGAAGCAAGTCTGCAGATGACACAAAGATTGGCCGGTTGGTTGACGGTGAGAAAGAAGCTAATAGGTTAAAGGAGGATATAAATGGATTGGTCACATGGGCAGATCAATGGCAGATGGAACTTAACCCTGTTAAAATGTGAGATGATGCATTTTGGAAGAAGGAAGTACTCCATGAATGGGAGGACACTAGGTAGCTCAGAGGAACAAAGGGATCCTGAGGGGCTTCTGCACAGATCCCTGAAGGTGGCAGGACAGGTTAACAGGGTAGCTAAAAATGCAGATGGGACACTTGCCTTTATCAGTCAGGGCACTGACTATAAGAGCAGGGAGGTTGTGTTGGAGTTGCACAGCAATTTGGTCAGGCCATAGCTGAAGTAGTGTGTGCAGTTCTGGCCACCATACTAAAGGAAGGATGTGACTGCACCGGAGGGAGTGCAGAGGAGATCCACCAGGATGTTGTCTGGGATGGAATGAGTCAGCTATGAAGAGAAGCTGGATAAGCTTGGGTTGTTTTCTTTAGAGCAGGGAAGGTTGAGGGAGGATCAGATACAGGTTTATTAGGTTATGAAAGGCATGGACAGGGTGAGGAGAAAGCATCCATTTGTTCCCCTTGGTTGACGGGTCAATAATAAGGGGTCATAATTTTAAAATGAAGGTGATGGGGGGTCTGGAATGCAGTGCTTCGGAGGGTAGTTGAGGCAGGAAACCTCACAATCTTTAAATAATACTTGGATGAGTTCTTGAAGTATCATGACATTCAAAGCTATGAACCTAGTGTGGGAAAGTGGAACTAGTGTAGGTAGTCACATATTTTTAACAGTACAGATGTTTTGGGCCAAAAGGCCTCTTCAGTGCTGTATGATTCTACATATCATTTGAGATTCTTTTGCCAACGATATGCTCCTAACCATCTCAAGAGCAACTAGAGATGGGAAATAACTACTGGAGCTCTCAGTGACATCCATATCCCAAGAATAACTAAAAATAATTGCAGTATTGTTGCATACAGCCACCAATATTCCTATTTCCAAACTGTGTAAAATGAATTCCTGTCCCAATTTGATCCTCTCTCTTTGCAGGCTAGTTCTTTGTGAATGTGCTACATTGTCAGTAAAACAATACCCTTTCGGAAACAATGGCTGTGACCTACGTTGCTGCGGTCCAATGGACAGTTTCCTTCCCCTTGGCCCCAGCCTCACCTCTCACACAGTTTGAACTCTCCCATAGGGAAACGATGTTGCCAGCAGTTCTGATCATCCTCAGAGTTGAACACCTTGTCTTTGTGCTTTTCGGATGTGATGTGTTTCGCCCATTGCTTCTCACTGTTGCTATTCTTCCCACAAAGCCAGCAGTGGTAGCCAATTTGCTGAAAAGTGATGACACAATAGGTTAAGGAGAAGGATTAATAAAACCAACATAATCTCTTGAACCAGGAATCTTTCATCTCTATTATGACCCTTGTTTTGCAACCAATAGGGCTTTGGTGAGGCCACTTTTGGTGAACAATGCACTCTTTTGGTCTCCTTATTTAAGAAAAGGGCAGAAAGGTATTGGAAATATTTCAGACAAGGTTAACTCCACTGCCTCCCAGGATGAATGGGCTGTCTTATGCGGAAAGATTGGACAGGCTAGGCCTGACTCCATTGGATGAATGAGTGGTGATCTTCTTGAGACATAGAAGATCCTGAAGGAACCTGACAGGGTGGATAATGGCAGGATATTTCCCCTTATGGGAGAAATGAGAACCAAGGGACGTAATTTTGAAAAAAAAAGTCACCCAATTAAGACAGAGATGAAGATTTTCTTTTTCTCTCATCCAGCCATTAGTCTCTGGAATTCTCTTCCTCAGAGAGTGGTGGAGTCAGGGTCTACGAATATTTTTAAGACTGGTTTTTATAGATCCTTGACTATGAGGAGGTCAAAGGTTATAGGTATAGAGAGAAAAAAAGTGGAGACCACAATCAGATCTGCCACGATTTTATCAAATGGACTACCTCTGTTCCCAAATTCCACCCACCCCCCCCCCCCCCCCCCAAAACCCCATCTCTATAACCTTATTCAGGGTTGTGTCATAGTGATTTCTTCTCAATGACCTTGCAGTTTAATCATATGGTCCTGAACACACTCAGTGACAATAGTCTTTGGTCAGCACAGCTGCATCATGCTGATATTCTCATCCTAAGTCCATCCTTTCTTTCAGGATTTGGAGATGCCGATGTTGGACTGGGGTGTACAAATTTAAAAGTCACACAACACCAGGTTATGGTCCAACAGGTTTAATTGGAAGCACTAGCTTTCAGAGCACTGCTCCCTCATCAGATGGTTACTTAGAGCCTTACTTTCAACACCTTCTGAAACAACCAGAAAGATCACCTCTTCCTTATGCCCTTAGTCCCGTTCCATTTTACAGTGGGGTATCTGTTGTCCACTCTTCCTTTTGTTTGTAAAGTATACAGAAGGAGGAACATGATAGAAGCGAACAGTTTCTCCCACTGCTGGCACATTTTGGTAAGTGGACAGGACAATTGAACCATACATCCAGAAACCTCAGTCCCCAGTCCATGTTGGTGAAGTTGCTCTTGGTTAAAATAACAACAGAGGGATCTTTAATCCCACCCCCTCACCCCCCAAAAGGACTAGAGGAAGTTAACAAAAGGAGATTAACTGGTCTCCTGCTTCTGTTCAGGATCTGGTGAAATAGTTATGTGTGGCTTGAGAGTGGATTAGTTCAGATTGAGCTTAGATGTGCTGAACTCTTTTTTTCAGATAACCTACAGACTGTCCAGTTGCACACATGAAGTGCCTGAGGAACAGCCAGTACCTTGGAGTGGTCTAGCAAGAAAATTGAGAAGGGAAGGAATGAGGTGGGTGCAATTGAATTGTTTGAGGTTTGCTCTGAAGTACCTGATGACCACAACCACCTGATGAAGGAACAGCACTCCGAAAGCTAGTGTGCTTCCAATTAAACCTGTTGGACTATAACCTGGTGTTATGTGATTTTTAACTTTGCTCTGAAATGGGCTTTAATACACTGCAAGGAGCCTTAAGATGAAGAATACATTTCAGAACGAGTGAGGAAATAATCTTGTGCAGACACATAGCGTATTGGGCGGTCAATTCCAAACCTTTCTGCATCAAGTTTTGGATGATTAAAAAAATCTTGAATGCAAGGAGCCTAATGTTAAAGGTACTGAAGTAATGCAAAGTGCCAAGCACAGAACTCAGGCTGACACACCAGTAACAGTACTGAGGGAGTGCTGCTTTGTGTTATTTTGGATCTGGCACGTGACAGAGATTCCACTGCACTCATTTCAATGAAAGCCAAGTGAGTTCTAGTGAAGGGTTAGCTCACAATCAACATCACAAAAGATCATACTGTGGATTTTATCACAATGCTGGTCACTGGAGCTTGCACTACAAATTCACTGTCCTAAATTACAACGGTGACTATCCTTTAAAAAAAATTGCTGAAACAAAGATGCCTTTGTTTGAAGCTTTTCATTTTACACTCATCAGGACAGTTTGCAAGAATACCAATAAAAAGAGAATGCCCAGCTTTGATACTCCCTCCCTCCCCCCGCAATAAAGCCCAAAATTTAGTTTGCCTTCCAAATTATTTGTTATGCCTGCACAGCATTTAAATTTAATGCTGATCTTGATCACTGTGCACCTTCTCTGCAGCCATAGCATTGTATTCCTCACTCTATTCTAATACTCTTATGCACTTTGTAGGGTATGATCTGCCTGTACTGCACGCAAAACAAAACTTTCACTGTTGCTAGGGACGTATGAGACAACCTAGATTCTTTTGTACTATTGGCTACAGAATATGATGCATCTCAGGTCTTGTTCGACACAAAATCCTATCAATAGTTGAAACACTGGAGGTTAGGGTCCAGCTTATTTTCCCAGAACCTTAGTTCCTGTACGTACCCCCACATCAGCGTAGTCGGTGGGCATGTGGATCTGCTTCTCGCTCTGCTTCGTGTTGAGTTCAGTGGGCTCCCCAGTCATCATTGGCTTCTGGTTCTTCAGCCACATCTCATACACTTGCTGCATGTCATACACTGCAATAGGAAGACAGCTCTTAAGTGCTGCATTTTGGATGCGATTTTAAGCTGTCAACTTCTTGGGGTGTGTGTAAAAGATCTCATTTCAAAGGAAGAGATGGTGTTCTGACGCCGTTGCTCCTGAGCCAACATCACCAGAACAAATTACCAGGTCACTCATCCCACTGTTGTTTGTAGGGGCTCAGCATCTGCAAACTGCCTCCATTACAAGTGATTGCACTTTTTAAAGGAGATCATTGGCTTGAACGTGTCACGGTTCTTTGGTGATATATCAGAGAACTACTACTGCTTATCAACAAAACTAGCAAAGGTCAAGAGAGAAAGGGGGAAAGTTAGGTTTGGCGGGACGTGGAGCAATCACAACAAAGTAAAAACAAATCCGCTTACTTTTAGTTTCCTTCATATATGTCCAGGCATCAAGCTCCTCAAGACTGTGGGCAAATGAGCAGTTTCCAACATATTGGCACTTTTTCCCCTTTGCAACATGTGTACACAACTGAAAAATAAATCATATTGATTTATGTAAAAGCATTTAACCAAACAATAACTGTATTGGACTGCAAAGTCTCTGAGCATGACATGAAATGACTACCAGTTAAAGACAAATGAACAGAAAAGAAAACAGTGATCTGTTAAATGGGTGGCCCCATGGCACAGACCCAGTCAGCCCAGGTGGAATCACTCTTTGCTCAAAGTGTTTGGCTTGATGACTGGACTGGAGGAGAAAGTGAGGACTGCAGATGTTGGAGATCAGAGCTGAAAATTCAGCTTTGATGACTGGACTATCTGCTTTCCATTCACAGGCAGGATACTGAGAGAACCATGCCGCAGTCACAATTCCCTCCCCCTCTCTTGTCCATGTATCACTGGACACAGCGTCACCCACAATGCTGTCTCTGCAAAGTGACTGAAAAGAACAAGCCACTCGACATTTTGGAACCGTGACCTCATGACCACTCGAAGGCCAAGTTACATTCTGACTGCCTCGGTTCTTCGGTCCTCAGCAGCCTGCTAGGCATCTCACCAAAGCAGCAAAATTTGCCATTACAACATTGTGAACACCCACATTGCAGGATCATGCTGCCTATCAGCTTCAGCTCAGAGATCGTATACTAAGTTTCACTGCAGAGAGTGGGCTACATAATCACAGACTAACACTTCAGTGCTCTACTGAGTGAATGTTGCACTGTTAGAGGTGCTGTCTTTCGGATGAAACATTTAACTCAGGCCCCTAGCTGTGCCCTCAGGATGTAAATGATCCCACTAAAGAAGAGAACTGGGGAGTGTATCCCGGTATCCAGCCTGATAAATATACTTTAACCAACAAAAATAGATTAGCTTGTCAATAGTATATTGCCGCTTGTGGGAGCTTGCTGTGCCAGATGCTTTGGGAGGCAGCTGCATGCTGGGAAGGTCACTGGAATAGCAATCCAGAATCCCAGACTAATGTTTTGGGAACACGGGGATAGTGAATCCCACCATGGTGGATGGTGAAACTTAAGCTCAATAAAAAAAATCTGGAGTCTAGCAGTGACCATAAAACCACTACCAATTATCACAAAGAAACATCGGGTTCATTAATATACTTTAGGGAGGGAGATGTGCGATCTTTGCCCAATCTGGCCTACATGTCACTCCAGACTCTCAGCAACACGAATGATTTTTATCTGCCCAGTGAAGGAATAAAGAGAAATTAATTGTCAACATTACAAAGTGGCTGCACGACAAATGTACACTCGGGGCGTGCTGAGGTCATCACAAAGTGTAAAGCAGAACGAGTGATGTATTTGTTTCTTTACTCACGTCATACTGCTGTGGGATGTTCCTGCAGGAAGGCAATGGGCGGATAGCAACCCACTTCTTCCGCTCACTTGACATCACCAACATTACCCGCCGCTCCTTGGTCCATCTGGAGAACAGGAACATACACCATTCAGGACACTACACTTTAGAAAGGATCTGAATACTTCAGAGGCGGTAGAGAAGAGTAACAGTACAGTTCCAAGATATAAGAACTCAAGAATTAGGAGTGTCATTCGATAGGATCATGGTGGATTGAGCTATGACCTTAACTCCACTTTCCTGACCGACTGCCCCATTATTTTTGACTCTGTTGTCGAACAAAAATCCACCTAACCCAGCTTTGAATGTATTCAATCATCCAGCCTCCACCACTCCCTATCCCTTTTTGTCCCACTGTGGGTGTACTTCCACCACACATGGACTGTAGTAGTTCAAGAAGGCAGCTCACTATCACCTCCTTCAGGGCAATTAGGGATGGACTTTAAATGCTGGCCAGCGACACCCATATTCCATGAAAGAAGAGAAAAATCCTAAAGACTGAGAGCCCTCTGAAATGGGAGTTCTGTAATTTTAAACGGTGTTCCATAATTCCAGTCTATGTCCGACCAGGGTCAACATCCTCTCAGTCTCCACCTAAACCAGTCCCCTCAGGGTCTTGTCTAACATGGAGATGGAATAGCTGCCAAAGGGGACTATTAGTGGCTAACAATGGGATCCTCTAATGATCTTCTCTGTTTCATTAAAATCACCTCTCATTCTTCTAAACTCAATGGGATTACAATCATGTGATTATATTCCTTGGAATTCCTTGTGAAAATGTTCAAGGTATCTAGAGAATCAATAGGATAGAAAGGGAGATATCACTTCCATTGGTGAGTCCAAGACTAGGGAGCTGGTCAAAATATTACAGCCGGGAATGAAATTTGAAACAATTTTTCAGGGCTGTTCGAACTGTTCTCCAGAAATAGCAATTATGCTTGAAGAATTGTTGATTTTGCATCCGAGGTTATTTGACACTACTTGGCCAATAGTTTTAAAAAGCTCTTGGGATCAGGGTTCAAATTTCTCCATGGGAGTTGGTGGAATTTAAATTCAATCAATGGCATTAGGAATTGAAAACTCGCCTCAGTCATGGTGGGCATGACAGGTATCATCATAAAAGCCCATCTGGTTCACAAATATCTTTTAGGGAAGGGAAAATGCCTGGTCTGGACTATATGTGACCCCAGAACCGCAGCAATGTGCTCACCCTTGGCTACCCTCTGCAATGCGCCCAGCAACCCAATAATTTCAAGGGTAATTAGGAATGGGTAACAAAGGCTAGGAAATGCTGGAGTGTGGTGCTGGAAAAGCACAGCAGGTCAGCCAGCATCCAAGAACCAGGAGAATCGATGTTTTGGGCATAAGCCCTTCATCAGGAATGAGGCTGCTAGCAAAGGCTAGCCTTGCCACATCCCAAGAAAATTTTTTTTAAAAACCAAAATGTTTAAAGAAAGTAAATAAAGAGAAAGTTTCTAACAGCTGAAGGGTTGATAAACAGAGAGAACAGATTTCAGGAGGTTGTGAAGGAACCAGGGCTGACATGAGGAGAAAGGTTTTATGGAGTGAAGAATAAGGATCTGGAATGTGTTACCTGATGGAGGCTGATTTATAAGTCCTACTGATCAGAAGCTTATCCTTCAGTCCAACTCATCCATGATTACCAAGTTACCAATCAAAACTAGTCCCACTTGCCTACATTTGGCCCACATCCCTCTAAACCTTTTCTATTCATGCACCCGTCTAAATGTCTTTTAAATGTTATAACTGTATCTGTAGCTACCACTTCCTCTGGCAGTTCGTTCCACATAAGAACCAGCTTCTGTGTGAAAAAAGTGCCCCTCAGGCCCCTTTTAAATCTTTCTCCTCTCCTTTAAAAATAAGCCCCATACTTTTGAACTCATCCACCCTCAGGAAAAGATCTTTGTTAATTACCTTATCAATGCCCCTTATAATTTTATACATCTCTAAATGGTTATCTCTCAACCTTGTACACTCTAGTGAAAAGAGTTCCAGCCTTGCAGCCTTTCCTTATAACTCAAACCCTCCTGTCCTAGCCACTTCCCTGTAAATTTCCTCCCCAATTTAATAATATCCCTCCTAAAACAGGGTGACCAGAACTGCACACAGTATATCAAAAGTAGCCTCACTGATGTCCTCTAGAATCTCGACATGATGTCCCAACTCTTATAACCTCAATGGTCTGATCAATGAAGGCAAGCATGTTAAACGCCTTCTTAATCACCCTGTCTACCTGTGGTGTAACTTTCAAAGGACTATTTACCTGAATGCCTAGGTCTCTCTGTTCTACACCACTACCCAGGGCCCTACCATTAACATATAAGTCATGCCCTAGCTGTTTTACCAAAATGCAGAACCTCCTATTTATCCAAATTAAACTCCGTCAGTCACTCCTCAGTCCACTGGCCCAATTGATCAAGATCCTTTTGTAATCTTAGATAACCTTCTTCACTATTGACTATACCACGAATGCTAGTGTCATCCGCAAACTTACTAATATGCTTCCTCAATTCTCATCCAAAATGTTTATATAAATGACAAACAAAAGTGGACCCAGCACCAATCCATGGGATTACCACCAGTCAAAGGCCTCTAGTCCGTAAAACAACCCTCCGCCACCACCCTCTGTGTACTACCGTCAAGCCAATTTTGGATCCAATTGGCAAGCTCACCTGAATCTCATGTGATCTAACTTGATTAATTAATCTACCATTAGGAGTGCCAGTAGATAAGATCATGGCAGATCAAACTATGACCTTAACTCCACTTTTGTGGCTGCTTACCCCATTATCCTTAACTCTGCTGTTGAACAAAAATCCATCTAACAGAATGTATTCAATGATCCAGCCTCCACTGCTCTCTGTCCCTTCCTGTCTCACAGCACAATGGGTGCACCTTTACCACATGGACTACCACTCTGCCCCATCAATCTTTTTGCTTAGGTCCTCAGAACTCTGTTGGGAGAGGGGACAGTTAATCAGGCAGGATGATGGTAGGAGTCTGGGGACTCCAGTGCCTTCCCATTATTGCTCCAATTAAGGCCATTATGGGAAGGCCTGAAGCCCACTGAAGGTCAGCCCTCTGCTTTGCTGCCAACCTGCTCTACTACACCCTGCACCTCACCCTAACATCCACTTCTGCCATTACACAGGTGTGACCTCGGTCTCTCAGCAATTCTGGGCATGTTATCAATAACAGTGAGGCACCTCTCAATGAAGAACTGTTGGCATCAAGTTGGCTGCCAGCGCTCAATTAGGAGAAAGTGAGGACTGCACATGCTGGAGATCAGAGTCAAAAATTGTGGCACTGGAAAAGGACAGGAGAGTCAATGTTTTGAGCATAAGCTCTTCAACAGCTCTTCATCATTCCGGATGAAGAGCTTATGCTCGAAGCATCGACTTTCCTGTTTCTTGGGTGCTGCCTGACTGACTATGCTTTTTCAGTGCCAAACTTTTCGACTCTGTCAGCACTCAATAGTCTCCAGGACTTTTACAAGTCAGTGCTTTGTGTTAGAAGCTTTGATGTGTATAACTCAGAATCTGAGGTTTGTGACCTTATTCCACTTCTCATCAGAGTCCAATTATGGTTAAATAATTATTGGATGAGATCAAGAGTTTAATAATTCTTCAGGCTGTCACTGAGCGCTCAGGCTAAATTGCTTGACTTGGGCTCTTTTTTTTATTTAAAAAGCTGCAATTGCTTAGATCAGGCAGACATGCCATGTATTTCAACTTCAGTGGGTGGCACGGTGGCTCAGTGGTTAGCACTGCTGCCTCACAGCACCAGAGTCCCAGGTTCAATTCCAGCCTCGGGTGACTGTCTGTGTGGAGTTTGCACATTCTCCCCGTGTCTGCGTGGGTTTCCTCCAGGTGCTCCAGTTTCCTCCCACAGTCCAAAGATGTGAGGTCAGGTGAATTGGCCATGCTAAAATCCCCATAGTGTTAGGTGCATTAGTCAGAGGGAAATGGGTCTGGGTGAGTTACTCTTTGGAGGGTCGGTGTGGACTGGTTGGGCCGAAGGGCCTGTTTCCACACTGTAGGGAATCTAATCCAAAAAATAGGTACTTTCAAGCTAAAGTTGAAGCAGTCTTCACTTTCTCCTACTTTCAAGATGAAGACAGCTTCTCCTTAAATTCCAAATGACTATCTTAAATATGAGTGTGACAGGCAGACAGGGGTGAAATAATTTATCATATCCAGCAAATGTCCTTTCGCAATCCTTACAATAAGTGAAAGGGTGTAGCTTAAAGGGAGAAAATTATATGACGTGACACATTATTCCTCTCAAAAAAAAGGTTAAAGGGTGACTTAATGGAGCCTTTTAAAATGATGAAGGAGTTTGAGAAGTTAAACACACAAAAAGAAATGCCATGTGTGGAAGACCAAAACGAAAGGCCATTAATAAATTCCATAAGGAATGGAGGAGATTTTCTTCTACCCAGAAGGTGGAGATCACTCTCAAATGTAGTAGCTCAAGCAAATAGCATGGATGCATTTGAAAGTGTAAGGTGCCAAGAGTGAAGTAAACATAAGGACATGTTGATGCGGTTAGATTAAGAAGAGTGGAAGACAAACTAGGGTCGGAGGAGCAGCATAAACACTGGTACAGTTCAGTTGGTGGAATAACCTGTCTATATGCTATACATTCTCTGTAATACGTAAACTTGAAATATTATTAGTTAAGAAGTGGAAATACAGAAAAATCAAATTTTGGAAGTTGCTGTTATGCAAACAATGAATAAATTTACAATGAGATCCTAACTCCAGTATTTTGTGTTCCCTGAAGAGTTCCTTCATTTCCTTACAAAGCTCTTTGAAGTAGGACACATAAGAAATACATATTTGACATGCGGTTGTAGGGGAAGGTGCCATGAGGCTGTGGAGGGATGTTGGGAGTGAAGCAGGAATGGACCAGGATGTCCTGGAGGAACGGTACCCGTGGAAGGCTAAAGGGGGAGGGGTGGGCAATGTGTGTTTGGTGACATCCCTCCAAAGGTGGCTGAAATGGTGGCAAATGATCCTCTGGGTGTGGATGCTGGTGAGGACAAGGGGGAGCTTCTTGCTGTTGTGGGAGGGAAGAGAGGAGATGAGGGCTCAAGTGCAAGAGATGGGTCAGACCTGGCTGAGGGCCCTGTAAACCATGGTGGTGGGAAATCCTCAGTTGAAGAAAAGGGTGGACATTTCGGAGGCTCCCTTATCAAAGTTAGCCACATCAGAATAGTTGCAACAGGGATGGAGGAACTAAGAGAATGGAATAGAATCTTTACAGGAAGCAGGATGTGAGGGTAACTGTGGGAGTCAATGGGTTTGTAGTGAATATTGGTGGCCAGCTTATCCCTGGAAATGGAAACTCGTTAAGGAAGGGAAGGGAGGAGTTAGAGATGGACCAGATGAGAGCAAGGTGGAAATTGGAGGCAAAATTGATAAACTTTTCCAATTCTGGATGAGGGCAGCAGCACCAATGATATCATCAATATATTGTACCAGGGAAAGAGGTGTGGGTGGGAGTTGGAAAAGGAATGTACTACATGTCCCACAAAGAGAAAGACACATCTGGGGCCCAGGCAGCCACCCATAGCCACCCCTTTGACCAGTTTTCATTTCTGGATAGGCTGGCCACCATTATTGAGTATTTTCAACACCCCACCCTGATCCCTGACCAACATCTCTGTCCCAGGCTTGCTGCAGTGCTCCAGCGAAGCTCAGCAATCTGGAAGGTCAACACCTCATTTTCCATTCGGGAACTCACCACCCTTCTGGACTCAATATCAAGTTCAACAACTGCTTGAGGCACCTTCTCCTATGTCCTTACCCAAATCCCTACACACTACGATTTATTATCACATGGTCTGCTATCAGACACAGTCCTATGTCAGCCACGAGTAGTCCCCATTAGCAGCTTTTAATTCTCCTAGGATGACCATTGTCCACTCCTTTTTCTATCCAAATGTTATTCCCTCCCTTTGGGCTCTATATCGACCTCTCATTTCCTCCTAAGCTCCTCCTCCACCCTATTTTCTGCATTAAAAAAACTTTTTCCAGCAACCATCAGTTCTGTGGAAAGGTCACTGGACCTGAAACTCTTCTTTGTCCCCCCACAGACCTGCTGCCTTTTTCCAGCAATTTCTGTTTTTGTATAGCCAGTAAATCTCTTTTGACCTGCCTCTAATGGAATATATCCTTTCTTAAATATAGGGACCAAAACATTACTCATACTCCAGGTATCGCCTCATATGGCTGTAACAAAACTTCCCGATTTCTAAACTCCAACTCCAAAGTGAGCATTGCAGATGCTAGAGATCAGAGTCGAATGTGTGGTGCTGGAAAAGCACAGCTGGTGAGGCAGCTTCCAAGGAGCAGAGAACTGACGTTTCAAGCATAAGCCTGTTTCGAGCATCAGGAATGATTCCTGATGAAGGACTTATGCCCGAAACATCTATTCTCCTGCTTCTCAGATGCTGCCTTACCTGCTGTACTTTTCCAGCATCACACTCTCGACTCTTGTGAAAGGGGTCAAAATTCCATTTGACATTTTAATTACTTGCTGTGCCTGCATGCTATTTTTTGTTTTTCATGCACATAAACACTTGGATTTCCCTGCGCTGCCTGACGTTATACAGTCATACAGCACAGAAACAGATCCTTTAGTCCAGTTCGCATTTCCAGACATCCCAATCTGACTTAGTCCCATTTGCCAGAATTGGACCCATATCTCTTTAAACCCCTCCTGTTCATGTACCCAGCCTTTTAAACAACAACTTAGAGTTGTACAGCACAGAAACAGTCCCTTTAGTTCAACCAGTCCATGCCAAACATAATCCCAAACTAAACTAGTCCCACCTACCTGCTCCTGGTCCATATCCTTCCAAACCTTTCCCATTCATGTACTTATCCAAATGTCTTTAAAATGTTGTAATTGTAAGAGAGAGAGAATGGGAGAAAGGAAAAAAGTGGGGAGGAGTTGAGAGAGTGATGAGAAGGGATCATGGCAAAGTAAGGGAATGTGGCCAACGAACAGAAGGGTTGAAAGGGATAAAGAGGGGTTGGGAAGTATAGACAGGAAGAGCAGGGGTTACAACCTGCAATGCAAAAAAGTGGGAAGAGGCTCAGGAAGCCTGAGTAAAGTTGTAAAAGGAAGAGAATGGAAAGGAAGGAGGAAATTTCTTACCATATTCTAAACAGACATTGCCACAAACTCCAATCCCAGAAACTGGCACGTCTCCCTAGCTGCACCATCAATTGTAAATGGGCTATTTCATGTCCCAGCCCTCAATTTAAAGTATAATTTCAGGTACTCCCAGGAAGCATATGCTGTAAACTAAGTACCCCAACGTGAGGAACTGTTTCACCCCCTCCACCACCAGCCACCCTGCTCCCACCACCATCCCCTGCCCACCCCCCACTTGCCCATCGCCCATTACTCAAAAAATTTTTAAGTTAAAGAAAGTGGACTGACCCGTGTCGTATTTTGGCACTGCAGTACTTGAGGCTCTTGTCTGGTTCAACGACCTGCCCGTTCCTCCAACACTGGCTACAAACAAATTTCATCTTCATGCCCAACGAGGCTACCTTGCCAGGTCCAGATGGCACCTCAATCAATCAGAACACAAATCCATTAGGCAAGATATACTAAGCAAAACAAAGACAGCAAAAATTAAAGCCAACACATTTCCCATTTCTGGACCATAACAGGAACACAGTTCCAGTTTTCCCCTCCAGGATCCTGACACACATATGGAAAACTGCCCAGGTATTACCTGTCCATGAAAAGAAGAACAAGTTTAACTTGGCCAATTACCACCCCATTAGCCAACTTTCATTCTTCAACAAAGTGTGGAAAGAGTAAACAACAGCGCTATTGGTCAGTCCTTACACATTAGAACTTACTCATTGAGATTCAGTTGGGAATCCTCCGAGCCTGCTTTGCTCGCGACTCCATTACAAGTCATGGTTTAGACATGGAGAAAAACAGCAGAATTCCATCAGTGCAATGAGAATGACTGCCCTTGGCAGCAAGGCAGCATCTCAACAAGGTATCATGGCTTTTTTTGGATTAGTGGTGCTGGTAGAGCACAGCAGTTCAGGCAGCATCCGAGGAGCAGCAAAATCGACGTTTCGGGCAAAAGCCCTTCATCAGGATTCCTGATGAAGGGCTTTCGCCCGAAACGTCGATTTTGCTGCTCCTCGGATGCTGCCTGAACTGCTATGCTCTTCCAGCACCACTAAACCAAAATATGTTTTCCAGCATCTGCAGTCATTGTTTTTACCTAAGGTATCATGGCTCCCTAGCAAACCTGAAGGCATGGAGTAACAAAGAGGCACAAAAGAAGGTGCCTGTTATAGACCAATCATCTCTATCTCTGTCTTGGGATGTTGCTGTAAGATTTCTTCAGGGTTGTGTCCTTGATCAAATCATCTCCAACTGTGTCATTATTGACCTGCCCTTCTCCATCATAAGGTCAGAAGTGGGGATATTTGCTGATAATTGCACCATTAACAACTCCACAGGTACTGAAGCAGTTCATGTGTGTATTCAGCAAGACCTGGATGACATTTAGACCTGGGCTGTTAAGTGATAAATGTCAAGCTATGACAATCCCCAAATGAACAAGAATCAAGTTATTGCCATTGTCATTCAAAGGCATTACTATCACCGAAACATCTATTAT
Source organism: Chiloscyllium punctatum (assembly GCF_047496795.1). Lineage (NCBI taxonomy): Eukaryota > Metazoa > Chordata > Chondrichthyes > Orectolobiformes > Hemiscylliidae > Chiloscyllium > Chiloscyllium punctatum. The sequence goes on along the minus strand of NC_092756.1, from coordinate 79,503,050 downwards.
CGGTCCTGGGGTTACCAGTGACCAAAAACTGAACTGGATTGGCCATTTGGATAGTATGACAACACAAAGAAGCCAGATGCTGCAAACGACTTATTTCCAGTCGCCTCAAAGCCTGTCCACTATCTACAAGGCACAAGTCAGGAGTGTGTTGGAATACTCCATACTTGCCTGGATGAGTGCCGCTCCAACAACACTGCAGAGGCTACGCACCTTCTAGAACAAGGTCACCGACTTGACTGGTATCACATCCATAAACATCCACTCTGTCCACTACTGATGCATAGTGGCAGTAGTCTGCACCTAATGAACAAAGTTCCTTTGACCAACACCTTCCTAGCCCATGACTTTTACCATCGAAAAGGGCCAAGGGCATTAGATGGATGGGAACACCACTACCTCCAAGTTCCCCTTAAAGCTACATTTCACTCTTGAGTTGGAACTATATATCTGTTCCTTCCATGTTATTGGATCAAAATCCTGGAACTCCTCTCTCGAACAGTGTGGAGAGTAAACCTATTTGCTCATGTACCAACTTCTCATGGGCAATTAGGAAAGGAAAGCAAACACTGATGTTCCAAGCAAACATGCCCTTTCTGTGGAGGAATAAAAAGAAAAGACCCTGGCAAGGACTGGCCTCTGGTCTTTAAAAGACAGGCAACAGGGTATGTGACATGGCAACGAAAATAACTGGCCTGGCTACAATGTGGCTCTGTGGTCTACTGTACAAAGCAGGAATTAAGAAAGCAATACACGTAAGGGTGCACTTCAGATACTGTGTATGAGACACAGTAATCAATCTGTAGGTGTTGATGAGATATGCCTGGAGGGATATAAATATGTATGATATATAAGGGAGATTGGAGTGTGTGTATATTTGTATAAACATCCAAGACACAGAAAATATAGGGGAGAATTTTCAACATGGAACAAGAAAGGAAATGTCGGGCTTGACTAGCTGTAATGAATTCCTTGCATGCTCTACTGAAAGGGGAGCAGTGGAGGTTATATATTTGGATTTTCACCTACTTTTGATGAGGTAGCACATGGTCAACTTGTGACTTGCATTCTTACATGGAATGTGGTGTCACCAGAAAGTGCAACCACAGTACCTGAAACAATCAGCCCACAAGACGGCTGCTTTTGCCCTTGGCTCCCTTACCATTGTAAAAGACCATTGTAGGTTGGAGGAAATCTTTAAGCGGCTAATTCATGGCTCAGTCGGTTTAAAGGGAGACTGGCTTGTTGAGTGTCCTCTCCCGCTGATTAAATACTGTCAGAGGGCAGGTGGGCAATGGGCACTGTCACCACCATGGCACCCAATTTTACTTCACAACACAGCCTGCCCTACTAGCCAGGAGGAGTGCAAAATTCCATCCTGGATGTAAATGATACAGTAGATAAATGATCTAGAAATATGAATAGACAAATCAGAAAGAGTGAACAAAGATTAATCAGGCCATCTAAAAGGGAAGTAGAGCACCTACACTCATCTCTAGAGGATCGAACTGAAAAGCAGAGTAGTGACATTAAATGAGTATTGAACCTTGGGTTACCCCTACTTAACATTCTATAAACTGTTCTGGTCTCCACATTATAAAAGGAATATAGTGGTTCTGGAGAAGGTCCAAATTAGTGGTGAATGCCAGAATGGAAATTTTACATCTTTCACGAAAAATCAAACAAACTGCAGAGACTTTCTCTAGAGAACAGTAGTCTGAAAGCTGACCTGGGGGAGCTTTTAAAGAGGTGACAAAGAATCAATATCCACTTGCGGGAGAGGCCAGAAAATCAGGGTCATAAACAATTACAACAAATTGAATAAGAAATTCAGGAGAAACATTCGCCAGAAAATGTGGACAGATGTCACGTTTGTGATGATTAGCCAGTACATACTGAAGGAGAAACTGGATAAACAAACAAGGAAGGAAGGGCAGGCAGGTTACACTGACAGCATGCACTGCACCAGCACAGACCAGTACTGCTGACTGGCCTATCTCTGTGCTGAAAACTCAGTAAGTAATTCTAGAATTGGAATTTGTGGGTTCACACTTTACCTACATTACAACCATGCAGCATTAATGGAGACCTGGGAGAAGCAATGGCCATATTGAGTAAAGGTTATGTGTGGGACAGGGAGGAATTTGTCAGGAGAATAAGGAGCAATGAAGGAGCTGATGGCGCTCATTCCCTTAAGCAGCAAACAAAATGCCTTGCAAAATCAATACAAAATGTACGTGTCAGAAAAATTAATCGCTTATATAAATCCCAAACCAGATTTCACAAGGTCATTGAATATGAATTAATATTAAGCTTCTTCAAAGTAGGTTTATTTATTTCGTATAGTTTGAGCAGCAGCTGGAGAAATGTTGCAAACATTTGAACGTGGTATTGATGATACTGCTCGATTCCCTTGTGTGGGAGATCGCCATAGAGCAAGGAGTGAGGAGTTAGGAATTGGTTATTCCGAGTACTGAGACTGAGGATCAGCAAAGTTGTGAACTGATAAAATGTCTTGACTTGTTGTTGAGTTGATGAGAAAAGGAAACATGCTGTTGAACCTTTTTTCTTGCAATGGTCAGGACAGATGCATGAATACCAACTTTCAAAGGGAACAATATTTTATACTGTACAAAATGAAGGGTGCTGACTGGTTGGAAAGCTGACTGATTGGTCAAAGTATTGCCATGGAAACTGCAGGAAGGAGCTGTAACCCATCACGCTATTGGTTAATTTTAAAAAAAAGGCACAATGGTCAGGCATAATCCTTCATTCTGCAAAGGACAGCTCCTGGCATACGAGTATATGAAGCTTCTAGTAAGCATAGCATAAGCATATTCCAACAATCAAATTTGATACTATCAAGCAACGATTGCTCAATTCTCAGATTTCACTAATACCTTATTTTAGGATCTTATGAATAGTTTGTGGTCTTGTGCATGCCACAGTTTTCATTTAGTCATAGAGATGTATAGCACAGAAACAGACCCTTCAGTCCAACTCATCCATGCTGACCAGATATCCTAACCTAATCTAGTCCCATCTGCCAGCATTTTAGATATCCCTCTAAACCCTTCCTATTCATATATCCATCCAGATGTCTTTAAATGTTATAATTGTACGAGCCTCCACCACTTCCTCTGGCAGCTCATTCCATACATGCATCATTCTCTATGTGAAAAGTTGTCCCCTAGGTCCCTTTTATATCTTTCCCCTCTCATCCTAAACTTATGCTCTCTAGTTCTTGACTTCCCCCACCCCAAGGAAATTACTTTGTCTATTTACCTTATCTATGCCCCTCATGATTTTATAAACCTCTATAAGGTCACCCCTCAGTCTCCAACACAGCCTATTCAACCTCTCCCTATAGCTCAAATCCTGCAACACTGGCAACATCCTTCAATCTTTTCTGAACCCTTTCAAGTTTCACAACATCCTCCTAACAGGAAGGAGACCAGAACTGCATGCAATATTCTCAAAATAGCCTGCCCAAAATCCTGTACAGCTGCAACATGACCTCCTAACTCCTATACTCAATGCTCTGATCAATAAAGGAAAGCATACCAAACGCCTTCTTCACTATCCTATCTACCTGTAACTCTACTTTCAAGAAACTATGAATCTGCATCGCCAAAGTCTTTTTGTTCAGCAACACTCCCTCGGCCCTTACCATTAAGTGTATAAGTCCTGCTCTGATTTGCTTTTCCAAAAGCACCTCACATTTATCTAAATTAAATTTTATCTGCCACCTCTCAGCCCACTGGCCTATCTGATCAAGATCCCATTGCACTCTGAGGTAACCTTCTTTGCTGTCCACTACACCTCCAATATTGGCGTCATCTGCAAACTTACTAACGATACCTCCTATGTTCATATCCAAATCATTTACATAAATGATGAAAAGCAGTGGACCCAGCACCGATCCTTGTGGCACACCACTGGTCACAGGACTCCAGCCTGAAAGGTAATCCTCCATCATCACCCTGTGTTTTCTACCTTCGAGCCAGTTCTGTATGTAAATGGCTAGATCTCCCTGTATTCCATGAGATCTAACCTTGCTAATCAGGCTCCCAAAGCCTTACTGAAGTCCATAAAAATCATGTCTACCACTTCTTCAAAAACCTCAATCAAGTTCATGAGATATGATTTCCCAAGCACAAAGCCATGTTGACTATCCCTCATCAGTCCTTGCCTTTCCAAATACATGTGTGCACTGACGACTGAGTTGCTTTGTATTCAAGTTCTGCAATTCCCACCAGAAACCTTTCTCTCTCTCTCTCTCTGTCCTCCTTTAAGTTGCTCCTTAAACCTATTTCTTTGGCTAACAAGTCCAACTATCTCCTTAGGTGCTCAATGTCACATTTTGTTTAAAAATGCTTCTGTGAGTTGTACCATATTAAATGTAGTTGATTTCAAGAACAAACAGGCCAGGAAATGCTTCCTGCCTCTGACCCTAGTCATTGGCTGCAATGTACCTGGACTCGATTTGCGCTGGTTTCCACATTCAAGCAGTGCTGCGCAGACTCCCGTACAATCTCTTCGTGTGTAATCTCTGTAAGATAACACAGGAGAACAGGGCTACTATACTGACAAAAGCAAAATACTGTGGATGCTGGGAATCGGAAACAAAAACAGTAAATGGTTACCCATCTGATGTGTTAACTGTTTCACTCTACAGCTACAGATTGACCTACTGGATTTTCTTAGCATTTTCTGTTTTATTTCACTACAATGCTGCATGGAATCCTGAAGCTTCATTAGCTGGAAGGTGAAAACTGAAGATCTTCTGGCATCTTGTGTGAGTGGCCAGTCTTAATATGGATCTCCTATCCAAAAGCATCGGTATAAAAACTGAACAGGCTGAAACAACACAGAACCTCTGATCAACAGTCCCTGTGAAATGTTCACCTCTGTTTCACTCTCTACAGAGGCTGCCTGAGCATTTCCAACATGTCCAGTTTTTCCTTCAGATTCATAGTTGTCAGGGACATTATGCTTTTGAATGAACATTGGTAAGCTGTTTTATCATGGAAGACATCACAGCAAAGCTTCAATCCCACCCTTAGGGGGAGACGATAGCGTAATGGTAATGTCTCTCTACTCAAAATATTGAGGTTCAGGATATTGTTTTTGGTTCAGATCCCACTAAGGCAGCAGATAGAATTAAGTTTCAATTAATACACCAGAAATTAGGGTGGTATGGTAGCTCAGTGGTCAGCATTGCTGCCTCATGGTGCCAGGGACCCAGGTTCGATTCCAGCCTTCTGTGTGGAGTTTGCACGTTCTGCCCATATCTGTGTGGACTTCCTCTTTAGACTATGGGAGGACCCAGATGTGCAGATTAGGAGAACTGGCCATGCTAAATTGCCCATAGTATCCGGGGATGTTCAGGCTATGGAAAACGCAGGGTTACAGGACAGGTCGGTGAATCTGGGTGAGATGGTCTTTGCAGGGTCAGTGTGGATTTGATGGGCCAAATGGCCTGCTTCCACACTGTAGAGATTCTATGATATTGTAAAGTCAGCCTCAGTGATGGTGACCATAATAGCTATTGTTAATTGTTGTAAAAACCCACCTGGATCACTAACGTCCATTAGGAAAGGAACTCTGCTGTCCTTACACAGTCTGGTCTCCATGTGACTCAAGAACCATAGCAATGTGGTTGACTCTTAATCGACCCCTGAAATGGTTAGGGAGGTCACTTGGTTTAAGGACCATTAGGGATGGGCAACAAATCACTGGTCTTGTCAGTGATGCCTATATCCCTTGCAAGAATGAAGGAAGTATTTGAAAAGAAGGGGAAGTTGGTACACTGCTGGCTTGCAATACATTCCGGTACATTCTATATCTGATGTCTTACATTCATGCCTGGCCACTGCTTTGGGTGCCAGATCTGTCGGCCATTGGTCTGGTGGGTTAAGGACAGTTTGCTCATTTGCTTAAGCCACCTAGGGAGAGAAGAGCTGGTAATATCTACCAAATGGAGGATCCCAGAATTGCAGGAACAAAAGACTGCCCATGGTTCAGCCTCGATCTTGCAAACCACCAAAGATGTAGGGTTCGCACAGGAAAAGTTATTCTCGTGAAGACCACAGGCCCCTTATTTACATTTACAGCAGCAGCGAGAGCAGGCAGCCCAAGGTCTCTCACACAGTAGGCCAAAGTGGAGAAAATCGAGCCCTTGTAGGGAGCGCAAACTCAGCATGGCTAAACACTTAAGAAAGCCCGTTGAACTTTTAACTTTGTTTCTTTAGTTTTCTCCCTTGTACTGAGATTTTGTATCTAGGTACCTTTGTTTCTAAGATGGTGCTGGGAATGTTGCTATTATACACTTTTCACTTTATTCATGTACTTCTGTAATTGATTACACGTGACAATAAATTCTATAACATTTACAGCACGGTGTAATATTCTGCTGCAAAAATTGAGAAATGTTTAAGAGCCTTGGGTCTTTAAAGTCTTAGTGTACAAATTAAGTGAATAAACGGAGGATAATCAGGGTTCAACTACCACTGGCAAAGTGAAAGTGTAGATTCGGGGCGGCACGGTGGCACAGTGGTTAGCACTGCTGCCTCACAGCGCTAGAGACCTGGGTTCAATTCCCGCCTCAGGCAACTGTCTGTGTGGAGTTTGCACATTCTCCCAGTGTCTGCGTGGATTGGCCATGCTAAACTGCCCGTAGTGTTAGGTGAAAGGGCAAATGTAGGGGGGGTGGGTTGCGCTTCAGCGGGTTGGTGTGGACTTGTTGGGCCGAAGGGCCTGTTTCCACACTGTAAGTAATCTAATCTAATTGGCTGGCAAGCACTTGCAAATTTTCAGTGCTAAAGTAGGGAAGACCAATAAAATGAACCGCCTTTCCTGAATGCTAGTTTTACGCTCCACATTGAACCCTCGCAAAATAGGTGGAATGAAAACACACTTTGGCTTTCCTTTAAAGTACCTGAACACTGTTGCATCACCCAGACCTTGAGCTCAATGAGACTGTGAGCGAAGTTACAGCTGTCTTCCCGTAGGCACCCATAACGTACTTCGTGCCGGCACACATCAAACTGGCAGTGATCCTGGTACTGCCGGATCTTGGAGTACTTAACGGTTGTGCCACACAGCATGTGGACCAAGCACCTGAAACCACACAGGGAATAGTGAAGTTTCAGCAACAGACCTAATTCAAAACTAATTTTGTTCCATCAGGCTTCTTGAGCCTGTTGTGTCATTTAATTAGATTTTGTCTGGTCGGCAGTTTAACTTCATCACCCAATTATTTGGTAATGCTCAGTACACTGGCCTAACAGAATTTTAAAAAAAGGTAATATTTATAAGCAATTTCATCTCTTTTTAAGAACACAGGAACAGGAATAGGCCATTCAGCTTCTTCAGTAGGAGAAAGTGAGGACTGCAGATGCTGGAAATCAGAGTCGAGGGTGTGATGCTGGTTAAGGGCGGCACGGTGGCACAGTGGTTAGCACTGCTGCCTCACAGCGCCAGAGACCCAGGTTCAATTCCCGCCTCAGGCGACTGATTGTGTGGAGTTTGCACATTCTCCCCGTGTCTGCGTGGGTTTCCTCCGGGTGCTCCGGTTTCCTCCCACACTCCAAAGATGTGCAGGCCAGGTGAATTGGCCATGCTATAATTGCCCGTAGTGTTAGGTAAGGGGTGGATGTAGATGTAGGGGTATGGGTGGGTTGCGCTTCGGCGGGGCGGTGTGGACTTGTTGGGCCGAAGGGCCTGTTTCCACACTGTAAGTAATCTAATCTAATAAACAAAAGCACAGCAGTTCAGGCAGCATCCGAGGAGCAGGAGAATCATCAGGGTTTATGCCTGAAACTTTGGATGCTGCCCGGCTGCTTTTCCAGCATCACACTCTCGACCTACATTCAGCTTCTTCAGCCTGTTTCATCACTCAATTAGATCACGTCAGTTCTGTATCTTAACTCCCACCTCCCTATCTTAATTCCATAACTTTGACCCAAACAAAAAACGTACCAATATTTTCAGCCAGAAGAAATGCCTGCCAGGTGGAACCGTGTACAAAATCAAAGTTGTGCCACACCTTTATAACTCACTCTGAGTTGGTTCTTTAATACTGCATTCAGTTTTGGATGCTATACTTTTGGAAGGATATCTAGGTCTTAGAAAGGTTGCGGATGGGATTTACTGAGAAGGTAATAGGCATGAGCGACTTCGGTTCTTTAATTATGGAAAGACTGAAGAAACTTGGTTTTCCTTTGAGCAGTGAAGGTTAAAATAAGTTGTAATGTTTAACATTCTGGAGGGTTTTAATAGTGCTAAAAGGGAGACAATATTTCCACTCACAGAAGGGTCAGTCACCAGGGGATAAAAAGCTAAGTTGATTTGCAAAAAAAGCAGAGGTGACTCGTTAAAACATTTTTTGAAAAAACACGGGTGGTTATGATCTGGTACACATTACCTGATAGAATGTAGAGCACATTTAATGGCAACATTCATGTGAGACTTGGACAATTCCTTGAAAGGATAAGATCTGCCAGGCTACGGGGAAAGAGAAGGGGACTGAAACTAAATGGAAAATCTCTCTCAAAGAGAACAAGCATGATGGACCAAATGGCCTCTTTCTATGCTGTTTCATGTCACACATGAAAGAAGTGAAACTATCATGGTATTCGAACAGATGAAAGACTCAACAATCAAGGTATTTTTCAATGTATAATTTCAGCTACATCACACTATAAATGTTTGCTATAAATTCTGTGCCTTACAATTAGTTACTCCACAATCACCTGATGAAAGAGCGGCGCTCTGAAAGCTAGTGTGCTTCCAATCAAACCTGTTGGACTATAACCTGGTGTTGTGTGACTTTTAACTTTGTACACCCCAGTCCAACACCGGCATCTCCAAATCCTTCTATGCTGTCCAAATCCTTTATCAGTCTGTATATTAACTTGGATGGTGAATAATAGCAAACTATCCAATCACAGATGGTACCAGAGCTTAACTGCGTTTTCTTCCAGTGTTATCATGTGCCAGTGAGTTAAGGAGTACCAAAACGCTTTAATTTTTCATCTCCTAACTCGCGGTTACTGATGAAACATGCAGCATTCCAGCTTCTGTAACTGTACAGGGCCCTGGTGAGACCACAGTGTAATAGAACTGTACAGCTCTTCAGTCCAACTCGTCCCTGCCAACCAGATATTTTAGATTCATCTTGTCCCATTTGCCAGCATTTGGCCCATACCCTTCTAAACCTTTCCTATACATGTACTCATCCAGATGCCTTTTAAATGTTGTAATTGTAATGACTCCACCATCTCCCCTACAGCTCATTCCATACACACACCAGATTTTGTGTGAAAACATTACCCCTTAGGCCCCTTTTAAATCTTTCCCCTCTCACTTAAACTGATGCCCTCTCGTTTTGGATTCTCTACTCCCGGAAAAAAAGACCTTGGCTTTTCACCCTATCCATGCCTCTCATGATTTTATAAACCTTTATAAAAGGTCACTCCGCAGCCTCTAACACTCCAGAGAAAGTAGTGTGGGAAGTAGGTGGGAAGAGAAAGCCTATTCAGCCTCTCCCTGTAGCTCAAGCTCTCCAACCTCAGCAACATCCTTCTAAATCTTTTCTGCACCCTTTCAAGTTTAACAACATTTTCTTACAGCAGGGTGACTAATAGTGAATGCAGTATTCCAAAAGTGAGCCAGCCAATGTCCTGTACAGCCACAACATGAGTGTGCTATTTTAATTCCCTTATCCAAGGAAAGATGTTGTGCCTTTGGAGGCAGTGCAACAAAGATTTACCAGACTGACTCCTGGCATGGTAGGACTGATGCATGCAGAGAGACTTGGTTAGGATTATAATTCACTGGAGCTTTGAAGACTGAGGGCAGGTGTCATAGAAACGTACAAAGTTCTAACAGGATTAGACAGAGTAAAGGCAGGATGAATGTTCCTGATGACCTGACGTTCAGAACCAGGGGTCACAGTTTAAATATCCAGCATCAGCCATTTCAGGTTGAGATAAGGAGAAATTTATTCACTCAGAGAGTGGGGTTAGCCCGTGGAATTCTCTGCCACGGAAAGCGGTTGACACTAAAGTTGAATAGGCGAAAGTGGGTACTGCAGATGCTGGAGATTAGAGTCAAGATTAGAGAGTGGTGCTGGAAAAGCACAGCAGGTCAGGCAGCATCCGAGGAGCAGGAAAATTGAGGTTTTGGGCAGGAGCCCTTAATCAGGAATGAGGCTTGAAGCCTCAGGGATGGAGAGATAAATGGGGTAGTGGGGAGAAGGTAGCTGAGAGTGCAATAGGTGGATGGAGGAAGGGGTAAAGGTGATAGGTCAGAGAGGAGGGTGGAGCGGATAGGTGGGAAGAAAGCTTGACAAGTGGGACAGGTCATGAGGATGGTGCTGAGCTGGAAGTTTGGAGCTGGGGTAAGGTGGGGGGGGGGTGGAGGGGAAATGAGGAAACTGGTGAAGTCCACATTGATGCCCTCATTGAAGGGTTCTGAGGTGGAAGATGAGGCATTCTTCCTCTAGGCATCGGGTGGTGAGGGAGGAGGCCCAGGACCTGCACGTCCTCGGCACAGTGTGAGAGGGAGCTGAAATGTTCAGCTGCAGGGCGGTGGGGTTGATTGGTATGGATGTCCTGGAGATGTTCCTTGAGGTGCTCTGTGAGGAGGCGTCCAGTCTCCCCAATGTAAAGGAGACGGCGCCAGGAGCAACGGATACAATAAATGACATTTATGGATGTACAGGTGAAAGTGTGATGGATGTGGAAGGCTCCTTTGGGGCCTTGGATGGAGGTGAGGGGGGAGGTGTGGGCACAGGTTCTGCAATTCCTGCGGTGGCAAGGGAAGGTGCTGGGAGGGGAGGGTGGGTTGTTGGGGGGGGGGGGGGGTGGGGAGTGGACCCGACCAGGTAGTCACAGAGGGAACAGTTTTTGTGGAAAGCGGATAGGGCTGGGGAGGGAAATATATCCTGGTGGTGGGGTTTGTTTGTATGTGGCGGAAATGTCGGCGGATGATGGGGTTTATGCAAAGGTTGGTGGGGTGGAAGGTGAAGACTAGGGGGGTTCTCTCCTTGTTGCAGTTGGAGGGGTGGGGTTTGAGGGCGGAGGTGCGGGACATGGATGAGATACTATGGAGGGCATCTTCAACCACATGGGAGGGGAAATTACGGTCTTTAAAGAAGGAGACCATCTGGTGTGTTCTGTGGTGGAACTGGCCCTCCTGGGAGCAGATCCGGCAGAGGCGGAGGAATTGGGAATATGGGATGGATTTTTGCAGGAGGTAGGGTGGGAAGAGGTATAATCGAGGTAGCTGTGGGAGTCAGTGGGTTTGTAAAATATGCCAGTGTTGAGTCGGTCGTCACTGATGGAGATGGAGTGGTCCAGGAAGGGGAGGGAAGTGTCAGAGATGGTCCAGGTAAATTTAAGGTCAGAGTGGAATGTGTTGGTGAAATTGATGAACTGCTCAACCTCCTTGTGGGAGCACGAGGTGGCGCCAATGCAGTCATCAATGTAGTGGAGGGAAAGGTGGGGAGTGGTGCCAGTGTAACTACGGAAGATCAACTGTTCTACGTGGCCGACAAAGAGACAGGCATAGCTGGGGTCCATGCGGGTGCCCATGGCTACCCCTTTTGTCTGGAGGAAGTGGGAGGATTCGAAAGAGAAATCGGTAAGGGTGAGGACCAGTTCAGCCAAACAAATGAGAGTGTCAGTGGAAGGGTACTGGTGGGGACGTTGGGAGAGAAAGAAAGGGAGGGCTTGGAGGCCCTGGTCATAGCAGTGGAGGTGTAGAGGGACTGGATGTCCATGGTGAAGATGAGGCATTGGGGGCCAGGGAAACAGAAGTTTTGGAGGAGGAGGGCAGCGTGGGTGGTGTCCTAAACATATGTGGGAAGTTCCTGGACTGCGGGGGGATAGGACAGAATTGAGGTAGGTGGAGATGAGTATGGTCGGACAGCAGCAGGCTGAGAAGATGGGTCGGCCGGGGTAGTTAGGTTTGTGGATATCAGGAAGGAGGTAAAATTAGGCGGCATGGGGTTCCTGAACTATGAGGTTAGAACCAAAGTTGAATATATTCAAGAAGGAGACAGATATAATTCTTAGGGCTAAAGAGGTCAAAGGGTATGAGGAGAAAGCGGGAACAGGGCACAGACACGGATGATCAGCCATGATCTTATTGACTGACACAGCAGGTTTGAAGGGCCAAATGGCCTACTCCTGCATCTATTTTCTATGCAATGTTTACTGCCTTGACTGTCATCGTATGGCTCAACACAAACCAGGGTTTGGACCTGGGACCTGCCAGTCCCTACAGTTTAAAAATGGGCTACCTGAACCCACGAGAGCATTCAGGAGCTCCTTCCATTTGCTTTTGTACTCACTTATTATCTTCAAAGTTGTGCTTCGCGTCTGGATTAGAGCAGAGTGATGTGCCATCCTTAGCCTTCTTGCTTATTAACCTGGGCTTACTGTCAAAACATTCCTGCAATAGAAAATAAAGGCAGTGATTCACACACTGTGATATGAATTTTGAAAAAAAGAGAGTAGGATGCATAATGTTGTGCTCTTTAAACTTGATAGCTACTGGTTTAAGGACTTGAAGTTAAGGTCAAGAATCAGAAAAGGCAACTTGGATTGAGTATACAATGTGATCCTTGTATGCGGTCTCCAACATGCACCAATCCTGACTCCCTAGTTTTGGAGCAAAGATCTGGGAGTGAAACTGGGATTTCCAGAGTTTCCAATGATAATTAGAAAAGTATACTTAGAACAGCCCCAACTATAAAGAACAGTTTGAAGACCCTGATGAAGATACCAAGACAGATGATCATTCAAAAAGGTACATTTTTCAGGAGTATCTTAAAAGATATAGGGAGAGATGGGCAGGTTTCAGAAAGGAATTCAAGAATGTAGGCCCCTGGTGGCAGAAAGTGCAGCTATTACGGCTAAAGAGAGTGTGTACATGGTGCTAGATGTACTGAAATCGAGCTTTCAATGGACTTCATTAACAGCACAAAAATGAAGAAGTTTTGCTGAACTTATATAAAATAGTTCAACTCCACTGTGACTATGGTTTCTGATTCAAAGCAGCATAAGGAATTTAGAGAGGTCAGAAGAGATATACTTGAACAGCCCTAGGAATGATGGGTTACAGAAAAGCTAACATTGACCACCTTACAGCCAAGAAGCCAAGGTGCAGATTGATGGAGATGAATAAAATCACAACGGGCTTAAATAGAATGATTAGAAACTGTTTCCAACAGCTCAATGATCTCTTATCAGATGACCCAGATTCAACTTCATTTAAATTGACTGGCAAAAGAATAAGAGGTGAAATGAGATGAAACTTTTACACAAATGGTGGACAGAATTTGGAACAAATTCCCTCCCCGATACTGAGTTACTCCAAAGGAAATGGGAGGACGGCCCATGATGCTGTGCTGAACATGACGCCAAATTAAACTTATCCCTTCTGCCTTCCCTTGGTCCATATACCGCCATTCTATGCATATTCATGTGCTTATCTAAAAGTCTCTTAAGTATCCCTATCTATGTGCCTCTATCACCACCCCTGACAGTGCGTTACAGACTCCTACCACTCACAGCGCCTTTGAATTTCCCTTCTCACCTTAAATGCATGCTCCCCTAATTTTAGTTGTTATAATGCTGGGAAAAAAATTCTGATTGTTAACCCTACCTATGTATCTCATAATTTTATAGACTTCTATCAAGTCTCCTTCAGCCTCTGCCGCTCCAAGGAAAACAATCCACGTTTTTCTAGCCTCTCCTTGTAGTTCCATATACTAGAAGGAAAAATTAAAAGGTATGGTACCAAGGAGGTGGTTGTACAACTGACTTGATCTCTCTTCAAAATAATCTGCGCAGGCTTACTGAGTATCATCTTTCTGTGCTGCATTGTTCTACTGTATCTAAACCTCATTGTAAAATCCCTCAACAGAAGCTGCCTGGGGTTGAAAGGAGGCAGTGGGAGCTGGATGCAGGGATTGCACCAGGATCCCCACATGATTTGTCTCCCTGGCCCTGATGTTGGAGCGATTGAAATCTGAGATTCGTCAGAATTTGAAGAGTGCAAAAACTTTGAAGACTTTGGGGATGGAGGAAGTTAAATTGGGAGGGGTAAGGCCCTGGTGGTAAGGATGAGGATTTTAACATTGCTGTGTCAATGAAGTGGAGACAGCTGCAGGCCTGATCTGAGGAGGCACTGCCATTGCAGGACATCCAGGGTACATTAGGCCATCTCACCTCACAAAGAAACATGAAGCAGCCAAGATGTTCCTTCAGCAGTTTAGCTACTGTGAGGCCACCTCTTGTGTCACCCCCCAGGGGATCAAAGAGCAGCTCACGGTTTATGGCTCCTTTACGTTCCAAAGTCCAAACATCTATCTCCTCCTGGCAATAAGCAAATGTACACTGGTCCCCGTATTTGCAATCTTCTTTACTTGCAATATCTGTGGATAAATAAAATAAAAAACGTCACCTTTATGATTAGAAATCACTATGCATTTTAAACCTAGTCCCTTTCCTTGCTCTCCATCACCTTGCTGATCTTTTAAAAAATCATTCATGGGATGTCAGCATCGCTGGTTGAGCCAGGATTATTGTCAAGAGAGCAATTAATGGTCAACCACATTGCAGTGGATCTGTTTCGCATCTGGGCCAGAATGGATAAGGACGACAGACTTATTTCTCTAAAGAACATTAATGAACCAGATGGGCCTTTGCAACAACTTGTGAATGCTTGGATTTTATTTTTAAATTGGAACAATAGAAGCAGCCTGAATGGGTGTGGTCAAACTCCAACAAAACCAGGATCTTTAGCTTTCAGTAGTTGCTGATGGAGTCCTGATGAAGTGAAAAGTTGCCACATCTCTTTTTGCTACAGCTGGAAGCTGGAGTTCTCTCTCTGTCTCTCTCTCTCTCTCTCAGAATTCCTTTGTTTTTTGACGTTCTTTCCTCCTGGATTGGAGAACTGCATGTGAGACAATCGGTCTTCTGAATTTGCCTTTGCTAAGGGTGTATTTATGGGATGTTACTATACTGGAACAGTTACTGGCTGGTAGTAAAATAATCTATTATTCTGTTAAGTTTTTCGATAGAGCTAAGTTATTCCAAGTTCCTCTTTCTTTCGTCATATTTTGAATAATTATATTTGAATGAATTGGGTTTCGCTTAACATTAAGTGGTTTTACCAACTGAATTGCAAACAGAGCACAGCACATCACATTTACATTTAAAATAAGAAAACGTTACACTCAAAGCTACCTTCTTAATATATTTTGAGGCGGGGGTTGGGGGGGTTTGGTCTGGTCCATGTCAACCTAAGTGGGCAGATGGGGACCCAGTTCAACAGCTTATCTGAAAGATGTATCTCCAACAGTCCAGCACCCACTCAGTACTTCACCAGAAATATTTTTCTTTATTGATCTTTCATGGGATATAAACATTAGTGTTACCCTGAGAAGGTAATCTTCTGAACCGCTGCAGCCCATCTAGTGTGGTATAATTCACAGAATCATAGAATCCCTACAATGCAGAAACAGGCCACTGAGTCTGCACCAACCTTCCAAAGAGCATCCCACTCAAATCCAGCCCATCTCTGTAACCCCACACACTGTTTTTTATCATGGCTAACCAACCAAACCTGCACTACCCTGGACATTGCAATGCAATTTTTAACTTGGCCAATCCACCTAACCTGCACGTCTTTGGACTGTGGGAGAAAATCAGAACACCCAGAGGAAACCAATGCAGTCACGGGGAGAATGTACAAACTTCACATAGACAGTTGCCCGAGGCTGAGTCAAATCCAGGTCCCTCGCACTTTGAGGCAGCAGTGGTAACCATTGTGCCACCCAACTAAATATGATGGTCATCCACTTTGTGCTGGGTCTGGAGTCACATTTATGCTAGACCAGCCAAGGACAGCAGATTTCCTTCCCTAAAGGGCCAAACTGTCATAAAACGGATCAATGACAGTTTCATGATCATCAATAACAAGATTAACCAGCTTTCAACTTCAAATTTAGAAACTGAATTTAATTTACACCAACCACCACGCTAGGGACCTGAACACACAGCACATGTCTAGATCTCTGGATTAGTTATCTAGTGACAATCCAACTAAGTCATCATCTCCCCATAGCCTAGGTTTTGTGAGACTTAAACCAATGGACTTCTAGCTCAGAGACAGGAGAGCCACAGCTGACACCTTGTCCTCATGTTCAATTTATACAGATGAGTCTTGATTCAGTGTCATCAAGTTTTCAAAGACACCAGCTGAATCCCACTCCCAGTTTCTTGTGATCTTGTGGCACAGTGGTAGTATCCCTACTTGTGGGCCAGAAGATCCAGATTCAAGTCCCACCTGTCTCGGAGGTAGTTAAAATATGGCTGACAAGGGAGATTAAAAGAAATGTAAGGGGGTCATCTCACACCTCAGGTCATCTCAGGCAGTGTCAGTGCCCTCAAAGAACAACAACAGAAATCGAGCAGGTCCTGCAATCGGCCACCAATGTGAATTTTTTTATTCACTCATGGGGTGTAGGTATCTCTGGCCAGGCAGCATTTATCGCCCATTCCTAACTGTCCAGAGGGTATTTTAGAAACAACAACATTGCTTTGGGTCTGGAGTCACATGTAGGCCCAGACTGCAGTTTCCTTCCCTAAAGGACATTAGTGAACCAGATCGGTTTATCTGACAATCCACAATGGTTTCATGGTAATCATCAGACCTTTACCTCCAGGGTCTTTACTGAATTCAAATTTCACCATCTAAAATGGCAGAATATGAACCCAGGTCCCCAGATCTTTAGCTGAGTTTTTGGATTAATTATCTGTGATAATACCACTAGGTCACTGCCTCATCATTTAACAGCAATTGCCTTGGTGAACCTCTGTATATGTGCACCCTAAAGAATAGCTTCTTCCCTAGTGTCTCTCTAGTTTTCCACATAGATTAGATTAGATACCCTACAGTGGGGAAACAGGCCCTTCAGCCCAACCAGTCCACACCAACCCTCCAAAGAGTAACCCACCAAGACCCACTTCCCTCTGACTAATGCACCTATCACTATGGGCAATTTAGCATGGCCAATTCACCTGACCTGAACATCTTTAGACTGTGGGAGGAAACCAGAGCACCCAGAGGAAGCCCACACAGACACAGGGAGAATGTGCAAACTCCACACAGACTAGGGAATCAAGTCTCTCATGAACAGCTAGTACTGAGGTCAATACAGTTGCCCAAGGTTGGAATCGAACCTGGGATGCTGGTGCTGTGAGGCAGCAGTGCTAACCGCGTCATTACCTATTAACCACCTCAACCACTTCTTGTGGTAGTGAGTTGCACATACTAAATATAAAGATATTTCTCCTGAATTCTCTGCTGGATTTATTAGTGACCACTGCACATTTATGGAACTTTCATGTAGTTTGACTTATGAGTGATACAAAGTAATGTGCACCTTCACACACCTTTACAAATGTAATACGGTCCCCCATAATTATTCTTGGTAGGCCGAGGCCTGATTTTCTTCCACCGTGTGTCCGCTGAACTTTTCAATCTTCCAATCAATATATCCTTCTTACACTTGTGATCCAGGTCAGGGTTATAATTATAATCTAATGCTTTAATGCCTGAAAGAGCAAAACACAAGAGGAGAAAACACTTAGGCATGAGTCATGACAGAGAAACTGGAATAAGCAAATTATTTTTATGGGGATTGGTTCCTGGCTGCCCCCACCCTCCCCCACCACTCTTCCAAGTCAATGCATTCACTGAATTTTAACACCCTTGCTGCTTTCATGATGCCAATTTTGTCCTCTGCTTTCATCTAGGGAATCAAGTCTCTCATGAACAGCTAGTACTGAGGTCAATACAGTCATATCTGGCTATGACAGTTGACTTAAACCAGATTATCCTCTACTCACTTCCCATACTCATGTCGACTGTGCCAGTTTCTGCCTGCTACTACTCTCTAGTAATCTCAAAGGGAGACTTCTGAGTAATCTAAAGTGAAATGACCCTTTTACCAGCCCAGAAAGCTGCCCAATCGACACCTTCCTCTATGACATGATCAAATCAATAGCTTCAAAAAAATACATACACCTCATCACTCTGTTGCACAGCTAGCTTGTAAGATCTCCCATTTATAGCCAGGAAAATGGTCATCTTCCTATCATTAGATACATGCTGTTGATGGTGCTGGCAACCCGGTATTCACAGAGACCTCTTCGATTTCCCTGCTGTAACTGGTTTCACTCCTGGTCCGAGGAGCGGCCAACACTCAAAATTGTCAGAAAAGACCGCTGCTCAGCTCAAATGGCTGCATTTAAATGGATGGCCGACAGGAAAGTGGAGTTGAGGCCACAATCAGATCCGCCATGATCTTACTGAAGGGATCTTATTCCTTCGCCTAATTGTCAAGTTCTCGTGAACCCTGTCCATAGCAGACAATGACAAGAGGATAGTTCACCACCTTGAGCACGGTAGCCACGAGGAGTTGTTTAGATTCACAGATCACAGAATCCCTACAGTAGAGAAAAGGCCATTCAGCCAACTGAGCCCACACCGACCCTCTGAACAGCCTCGCACTCAGATCCATTATTCCTGTAACGCTGCATTTCCCATGGCTAACCTACCTAGCCTGCACATCCTTGGAACTATGGGCAACTTAGCCTGGTCAATCCACCTAACCTGCACATCCTTGGGACTGTGGAAGGAAACCGGAGCAGCCAGAGGAAACCCACCGGAAGACAAGGGGAAAAATGTGCAAACTCCTCGAAGTTGGAATCGAACCCAGGTCCCTGATTCAAGCCGCAATGTTCCTTTACCTATTTTCATGAAGCAGCTGTTGCAAGCCTGGCGCAGGTCATGTGTGTCACTGAGGGGGTTCTTTGTCAGTGGTGATGATGATGACAAGGACAGCCCATTGTCTCCTCGCACAAGTCCGAGGTAAGTTGAGGAACTGCTCAAGGAGGACAGGCTGTTGGATTGCTTACCCTGCCAAACAAAATGAAGAGGAGACAGAAGTCAAGGATAGAACAAAAGTTTTTATCATTTTACTAGATGGATGATCGTATTGGTTTTAGGAAAACCCTTGTCAATTATCAACCAACCCAGCCCTGAAGCGCTGCCTCCATGATGGACTGTATTTCAGTGGGTGTTTGTTGGTCTCCAATAGTTCACACAGCGATCATTACTTGCATGAGAGCTTCAACAATGATGTCCCATACCATTCAGACTGTGGGATGCATTGCAGAAAAACTATGATCCCATCATTCACAAAAGTGTACATTCCACCAGGTATTCAGGGTTCTGGAATTGGGAGTCGAACACTTGGCTTATTTGTTTTGTTGAAGACAGGTCAGATCAGCACCTCCAAGTGTTGTTTCAGTTGTCTTCAGCTAAAATTAGGGCGCACGGGATTGGGGGCAAAGTACTAGATTGGATAGAGAATTGGTTGGTTAATAGGAAACAAAGGGTAGTGATTAACGGCTCCATTTCGAAATGGCAGGCAGTGACCAGTGGGGTATCGCAGGGATCCGTGCTGGGACCGCAGTTTTTTACAATATATGTAAATGATATAGAAGATGGTATCAGCAATAACATTAGCAAATTTGCTGATGACACAAAGCTAGGTGGTAGGGTGAAATGTGATGAGGGTGTTAGGGGATTACAGGGTGACCTGGACAAGTTAGGTGAGTGGGCAGATGCATGGCAGATGCAGTTTAATGTGGATAAATGTCTGGTTATCCACTTTGGTGGCAAGAACAGGAAGGCAGATTACTACCTCAATGGTATCAAATTAGGTAAAGGGGCTGTTCAGAGAGATCTGGGTGTTCTTGTCCACCAGTCAATGAAGGCAAGCATGCAGGTACAGCAGGTCGTGAAGAAGGCTAATAGCATGCTGGCCTTCATAACAAGAGGGATTGAGTATAGAAGCAAAGAGGTGCTTCTGCAGCTGTACAGGGCCCTGGTGAGACCACACCTGGAGTACTGTGTACAGTTCTGGTCTCCAAATTTGAGGAAAGACATTCTGGCTATTGAGGGAGTGCAGCGTAGGTTCACGAGGTCAATTCCTGGAATGGCAGGATTGCCTTACACGGAAAGACTGAAGCGACTGGGCTTGTATACCCTTGAGTTTAGAAGACTGAGAGGGGATCTGATTGAAACGTATAGGATTATGAAAGGACTGGACACTCTGGCAGGAGGGAACATATTTCCGTTGATGGGGGAGTGCCGAACCAGAGGACACAACTTAAAAATACGGGGTAGACCATTCAGGACAGAGATGAGGAGAAACTACTTCACCCAGAGAGTGGTGGCTGTGTGGAATGCTCTGCCCCAGAGGGCAGTGGAGGCCCAGTCTCTGGATTCTTTTAAGAAAGAATTGGATAGAGCTCTTAAAGATAGTGGAGTCAAGGGGTATGGAGATAAGGCTGGAACAGGATACTGATTAGGAATGATCAGCCATGATCATATTGAATGGCGGTGCAGGCTCGAAGGGCAGAATGGCCTACTCCTGCATCTATTGTCTATTGTCTAACCCAGCACAGATCAGAAATCCAACCGTGCAACTTCCAATCTGGTTGGCTTCAGCACCTCAATCACTATCTCAACTCCTAACAGTAGCTATACTGCAGGAGAGAGCATTAAACAAGAAGTAGTTGACATCTGTAACAAAGGTTACATGCAACAGATGTAGAGGGATTTAATCTTCATATAGACTGGACCAAATAAATTCGCAAAGGTAGTTTGGAACAGGAGTTTGGAAAATGCTTTCATGACAGTATTCTGGAGCAATAGTTTGTGGAACCAACAAGAAATAAAATTGCTTAGATCAAGTATTGAGCAATGAGGCCGGTTATTTAGCAATGTCATCGCAAAAGATCCACTGGTTAGTTATCATAATACAATTCAATTCCATGTCATATTTGAAAGTGATACACTCCAATTGCAAACATGAATCTTAAAAAAGCGAATTATGAGAGTATGTGGGGAGAGCTGGTTAAGGTGAATCAGATAGACAGGTATAACTACATAAATAGCAGAAATATTTAAAGAAACAATTCAAAAGTTGGACAAAAATAAATTCTATAACACAAACTCACAGAGATTATTCTGTGGTGTACTAAGTAAATTAAGAATAGTACTTAATTAAAAGAAGAGGTTGCAGTGCTGAAAGAACAGTGATAAATCTAGGATGGAAGTGTTTTAAAAACCCGTAAAGGGCCACCAATAAGTTGATAGCAAGGGGAAAAACAGGTTATGAGTAAACTAACCAGGAATAGAAAAAACAAATTGTACGAGGTTTCACAACCATAACAAAAAAGGATAATTAAAATAAACAGTGGTCCCTTAGAAGCAGAAATAGCGGAAATTATTATGAGAATGATGAAACAGTAGAGACATTGATAAATATTTTGTGACTGTTCTAATAATAAAAGACACAGTTACCAGAAATAGAGGGTGATAAGGAGTTAACAATAGTGAGGTAATTCAGGTAATTAACATCAACAGAGAAAAAAATAAATGAGGAAACTTGAGGGATCAAAATCTGACAAATCTCTAAATCCCTTAACACAGAGGAGGAGAAGTAGGCCATACCTCTCATTGAATCTGCTCTACTATTCAATTGGATCGTGGCTGAGCTAATCATCCTCCACTCCATTTTTCTGCCTTTTCCCCATAACCCTCGATTTCCCCTGACTGATCAAAAGTCTATCTTTGCCTTGAATATACTTAACAATCCAGCCTCTATAGCCCTCTGGGGCAAAAGATCTTCACAGGTTCATGACCCTCTGTTCCCGATTTCCTAAATCCCAGAGGTCTAAAAGAGACAGATGCAGAGAGAAAGTCAATTTGCTGACTAGATTCTGGAAAGATTCCAGCAGATTGAATGTTAACAAATGTAACACCACTACTTAAAAAGGGAGGATGAGAGAGAGAGGAGACAGAACTACAGATGAGTAAGTTTAATGTCAGTAATCAGTCAGCATCGGGATCTATGACTGAGGAATTCTTAACAAAGTAGTTACAAAAGTATAGTATGATTGAAACAAGTCAACATGGCTTTATGAAAGTGAAACCCTGTTTGACAAACATACTAGATTTCAGCTGGGTATTATGTATAATTCTGGGCACCACAATATAGGGAGCATGTGATTGCACTGAAGAAAGTGCAGAAGCAATTTATAAAAATAGCTCCAGGCAAGATGAACTTCTGTTTATGAGGTCAGAGCAGAGAAGTTGAGGTTGCACACAATCAGGAAGGAGAGATCACATCCAGAGTGACACACAGCTCAACTGAGTTGAAGTTCGAGGAATGTGGAGGCAGCGTAGGAATTCAATGTGAAGGGAAAAGGTGCTTTTTTACAGGATATATTGAAGTCCAGGATGAGGGGCCCAGCACAAAGACATTGACATCACAGGAAAACCGTAAGTTCATTAGTTGGCAGTAGCTACTAAACTGACTATCTATTGTAGGTTACTTTCATATTGAAGGTGAATAGAGGAAATATTTCCAGGTGACAAACAAAAACAGTGAGAAATCTTTAAAAATAAAATTAAAAATTAAGTAAATAAAACAAAGATACAGTGCCAGGTGATGTGCTGTATCTGCATGATGTGGGAACTGGTGGACCCCACTACGGTTCATAGGGACCACATCTGTGGCATGTGTTGGTTGCCCGAGGAACTCTAGCTCAGTGTTGGTGAGCTGGAGTCTGAGCTCCAAACACTGCGTCACATCAGGGAGTGGGAGAGTTATCTGGTTACTGTGTTTCAGGAGTCAGTCACACCCTTTAGATTAACTACCTCAAACTCAGTAGGTGGTCAAGGGACAGGAAGTGTGACTACCAGTGAGGGAGGTAGAGAGGTCATGGAGGTTGTGCTGAAGAAACCTCAACCCTTAAGTTGGTCTGACAGGTTTGATATTCTTGCTCCCTTTGTGGATGAGAATGAGGGCTGTAGGGATGTTCAGTAAACGGACCATAGCACTGTGGTACAGGGAGCCATTCAAGAAGTTGGGGGGGGGGGGTGGTGGACGAAGAAAGGAGAAATGTAGTTGCAGGTCAGGGATAGTATAGTCAGGTGAGGAGGAGGTTCAGTTGATTGGAAAATTATGGAAAAGGTTCGAGGAAGGAGAGGCCTCAGGAGAGGTTATTAAAGTTTTCAGAACAAGTAACAGGAGAGAGTATACAAAGGTCAGTTATGACAGATAATGGGACAACTATGAGAAGGGGTGCAGTCAATGCAGGACTGAGAGTGCTGTACTTAAATGCACACAATATATAAAACAAGGTAAGTGTAGTGCAGATGGAAATTGGTGGGTATGATGTTGTGGCATCACAGAACGTGGCAGCAAGAGGATCAGGGCTGGGAATTAAATATCCAAGGATGTGTGTTCTATAGAAAGGACAGGCATATGGGCAGAGGGGTGGGCTTGCCTGGTTAGTAAGAAATTAAGTTGGCAGCAATAAGTTATATCGAGTTGGAAAGTGTAGAATCTGTGTGGGTGAAGCAAAGGAAAAATGACCCTGATAGGTGATGTGCACAGGCATAGAAATAGTCAGGACATAGAGAAGAAAATAAATCTGGAGATGGAAAAGGCATGTGAGAAAGGGAATACAATAATAATCATGTGGTCTTCAATATGCAGGTGGACTGGAAAAATCAGATTGGTTATGGACCCTAAGAAAAGGAATTCACGGAATGTCAACGAGATGTCATTTTGAAGCAGTTTGTGGTACAGCCCACTAGATTTGGTAATGGCATGGAGACAAGACTTGATTAGGGAGCTTAGGTAAAGGAAGTCCTCGGGGGGCTGTGACCATAATATGATAGAATTCACCCTGTGGTTAGACAGGGAGAAGCCAGATTCAGATGTAATAGCATTACAAGACGTAACTACAAAGACAAGAGGGAGGAGCTGGCCAGAGTTAATTGGAAGGGGAGCTTAGCAGGGAAAATGGTGGAGCAGCAATGGCAGAAGTTCCTGAGGATAATTCAAGAGACACAGCAGAAATTCATTCCAAGGAAAAAGAAACATATTCCGGGAAGGATGATGCAACCATTGCTGACAAGGGAGGTCAGGGCAGTGTAAAAGCAAAAGAGAAAGCATACAATGTGATGAAGTTAAATGAGAAACCAGAGGATTGGGAAGCCTTAAAAAACAGCAAAGGACATCAAGAAAGAACTACAAGGGGAGAGAAAATGGAATACAAGAATAAGCTAGTTAGAAATATAAAAGAAGACTGCAATAACTTTTTTTTTAAAAAGAGATACAAAGTCAAGAGACAGGCAAGAGGGATATTGGACCACCAGAAAATGAGGCTGGAGAAGCAGTAATGGGGAACAAAGAAATAATAGAGGAACTACCTTGAATCGGTACTTTGTATCTGTCAGGTAGAAGACACCAGCAGCATACCAGAACTTTTGAGCAAGGTGCAGAGGTGAGTGTAGTGGCCATCACTGAGGAGTAGGGGCTGAGGAAGGTGAAAGTTCTGAAGCTGGATAAATCAGACTGGATGGACTACACTCCAGCATTCTAAAGGAACTCGTTAAGGAGATTGTGGAGGCATTGGTGGTGAGCTTTAAGGGATTACTGAAGTCAGGGAGGATCCCAGAGGACTGGAAAATCGCAATTAAAACAGACATGTTTTAAAAGGGAGGGAGACCGAAAATGGGAAACTACAGGCTGGTTAGCCTGACCTCGGTCATTGTTAAGATTTTAGAGTTCTTTATTAAAGTTGAGATTTCAGAGCACATAGAAGTGCATGATAGAACAGGGCTGAATCAGCACAGCTTCATCAAAGGCTTTCATCATGCTTGAAAATTCCATTAGAATTCTCTAAGGAGATAACGAGCAAGTTAAACAATGCAGAGTCAGTGGACATGATCTATTTGGTTTTCCAAAACCCTTTGAAAAGGTGCCATATAGGAGGCTGCTAAAGTAGATGAGAGTCCATAGTATTTGGGACAACGTATTGGCTTCGATAGAGGCAAAAGGTACAGGGTGAGGTCAGAGGGTTTTTTTTCAGGATGGCAGCCAGTAACTAATGGAGTTCTGCAGGGGTCAGCATTGTGAATGAACATAACTGTTCATGTTATACATTAACGACCTGGACAAAGGAACTGAACACACGATCACTCTAAATGATTTGACAACATCCAAATTTTAGATAGATAAACCAAACACCCCTACACAAACAAAACACAGGGAAAACTGCAGATGCTGGAGGTCTGAAATAAAAATGGGGGAAAATGTTGGAAACATCCAGCAGATCTCCATCATCCTCAGAGCACCAGGGGGCTGTGGAGGCCAGCTCATTGAGTATACTTAAGACAGAGATAGATAAGCTCTTGACTGCAAAGGAGCTCAGAGGTTACAGGGAGAAAGTGGAAAAATGGGGTTGAAAAACCCATCAGCCATGATCAAATGGCGGAGCAGACTCGATGGGCCAAATGGCCTAATTTCTGCTCCAATGGTCTTATGGAGAATAAACAAACCTCTCACCGACACAATGCTGTTCACTCAATTTTACACATCACAGGATTATCGATTCAGGACTCAGCATTGCTATTTTGCACACCAGTGCCTTTTCTGGCAAAGCATGGGTGAGATGTGATCTTGGCTGTAAATACCAGCCTTCTCCATTCAACGCTCAGACGTGGCAAACGAATACTTGGGCCAAGATCAGAGCACGCCTGGATCCCTGCACTTCAGAGGAAGGAGACAAGGTGACTGCAGCCACATGACATGCAAAGCATGGGAAGATTAATTCACCATGAGTATGCCATTTTCTGCCAAGCATCAACCTGGTTGCAAAGAAAGGTGCACCTGAACATTTTACACTCACCAATGCAAAGCTGCTTGAGGTGCTTTGATTGCTGTTTGGTGTCATTGGTCTTGAAGCTAAAGAAGCATAACAAAAATAATCTTTTATACTTTTGTTATTATTCCAGTGTCTTTTTAAAACTAGAAAAGTGATCGAACTTCTTCCCTCTTCCTCCCGTCAAATAACAATCACACAAATATTTCAGTTTAAACAGGCCACTTGGTCCACCAGATCTGTGATAGTTACGATGCAACACAGAAGGAGGCCAATGACCCACTGAACCAGTGATGGGTCTAATATCCTCTATTCATTCTCCACTTAAAACTTCTCTGCCCAATGAGAACAATCCTGTAATCTCTCCACATCACTGAAGTCCCAAAGCCCTGGTACCATTCTAGTATGTTCTCTGTTGACATTCTTCCTAAACATATGGCATCCTAGAATTGAGTACAATTCTTTAGCTGGAATCCAATTGATGATTAATGCAACATTTAGTATCATCATCTTATCTATAAATTTCCTGTCTTATGCCATCTAACCTTCTGACTCTGGTCTCCTCTGTATTCCATTCAACATCTATTCCAACCTCAGTGGCTAAGCCTCTGGCCACTTTGGTCCTAGGAGACTTCTCCCTGCCCTCTGCCTACCTATCCTTCTCTCTTCCCCTTGCCTTTGTGCTTTTAATCTAACTTTGTGTTAAGTGCCTGGATGCTATTCAGCTTAGCTGCGCCTTCTGGGAGGGTGCTTCACAATTTGGGTAAAGATTGTTTCATCAGGTCACCCGTCTTTTCAAAAGGCAAGAATCAAGCCTGTTCAGTCTTCAGTGAACTTGATAATTTTGCCTACTAGCTGTGATGGAGGCATTATTATCCACTGAAGTCTGACTGATATATCCACATCACGGATAACTGTGCACCAGTAGAGTATTGGCAGGCAAGCAATTCCTTGTATGGTGATTTAGTAATCTCCATACCAGTGAAAGAGGCAACTAGCGAGTGTTGATGCATGTGTCTGTGTGTGTGTGTGTGTCAGTCTGTGACTATGAGTGTGTAAAACCTTGGCACTAGCTGCAACCAGCTCTACACAAAATAACAGCTATAACATTGGTGAAAACCTCAAGGTTCTCAGCTTGTTCTCATGTAAAGTCAGAAATGAAAACTTAAGCGAGGAAGTTGCTAGTAATTCCAATGATGAACCATTCAGCCCTGAGTCAGTTCTGACAATTGCATTGGTAAGACACACCTGGAACAACGTATGCAGATTTGCTCACTTTAACCTAAGTCAGGATATGCTTGGAAGCAGTTGAGAGGGTCACAAAGTTGATTCCTGAGATGAAGTGGTTTTCTTAGAGGAAAGGTGAGCAAGTCGGGCCTATAGTCTTTGGATTTTAGAAGAATCTGAAGTGATCTTATTGAAGCATAAGATTCTGAGGGGATGTGACAGAATAAATATTCAGAGCATGTTCCTTCTCATGTGGTAAGGACGTAGTTAAATTATAAGGGGTTTCACATTTCAGAAGAAGATGAGAAAGAATTTATTCACTAATGGGATACCTCAGCTCTGAAATTCCCTTTCTCAGTGAGCAATGGAGGCTAGGTCATTGATTATATTCAAGGCTGAGTTAGGCAGAGTTTTCATTTGCAAGGGATTCTTGTGGGTAGAGAGGAACATGGTGCCAGGACACAATCAGACCAGCATAATCTTATTGAATGGCAGGCAGGCTTGATGAGCTGAATGGCTTACTCCCATTTCTAGTTCTTGTGAATTTATGATTAATTAAAATCATGGCTCACTTGGATTCAGTTGCATCCATTTGGCTTGGCTAGAAAAATATCGATCAACCTTTGTTTAGAATGATTCATTGACCAGCATCTAGTCCTCCTTAAGGGACAAAATTCTGCACGTTCACCACGTTTTAGTGTGAAGAGGTGCACCTAACTTTCCTTCCGAATAGCCTGGTTTGGATGTCAATCATGTCCTGTAGAAGTCCCTACCAGTAGCAAAAGCTCTTTTGCCTCTCTCAGTCTACCTTGCCTTATTTCATCAACTCTTTAAAAATCATAAAACCTTCCACTCGTAGTGGATGTCCAAAGAAACCTGGGGGTTCAGGTGAGTAGATCTTTAAAATTTTACAATCAGGAGCAAAAAAAAATCAAGGCGGCTAATGGAATGCTGCCCTTTATATCTAAAGGACTGAGCTATAAGAGCAAAAGAACTATTAGCAGGAGTAGGCCATCTGGCCCTTCGAGCCTGCCCGCCATTCGATAAGACCATGGCTGATCTTTTCATGGCCTCAGCTCCACTTACCCGTCCTCTCACTATAATCCTTAATTCCTTTACTGGTCAAAAAATTATCTTAGCTTTAAAAACCTTCAATGGGGAAGCCTCAACTACTTCACCGGATATAGACTTCCACAGATTCACAACCATCTGGGTGAAGACGTTCCTTTTCAATTTGGTCTGAAATCTGCTCCGCTGAATTTTGGGGTCATGCCCTCTTTCACCCGCCAGCAGAAACATCCTTCTAAGGCTATCTTATCTATTCTGTCCATAATTTTATATGTTTCTATAAGGTCCCCTGCCATTCTTCTAAATTCCAATGGTTATAATTCCAGTCTCTCCTCATAAGCCAACCCCTTCAAATCCAGAATCAACCTAGGGAACCTCCTCTGCATCCCCTTCAGTGCCAGGACATCCTTTCTCAAGTAAGGAGGCAGCACTCCAGGTTTGGCCTCACCAGCCCCCTATACAGCTGCACGATAATCTCCCTACTTTTAAACTCGATCCCTTTCATTAAAGTTCCATTTGCCTTCTTAATTACTTGTTGCACCTGCAGACCAACCTCTGTGATTCATGCACAAGGACACCCAGGTCCCTCTGCTATAGCAGCATGTTGTAATTTTTTACCATTCAAATAATAGTCCTTTTTACTGTTATTCCTACCAACTTGGATAGCTTCACATTTATTAACATTGCACTCCATCTTCCACACCTTTACCCACTCTATGTCCTTCTGCAAGGTTTTAGTCCTCTGCCCATTTTGCTCTTCCACTCATCTTAGTATCATCTGCAAACTTTGACATGTGTAGAGAAAGATAAACTATTTCCATTGGTTGGGGATTCAAGAAGTAGGAGGCATAGTCTGAGAACTAGATCATTCAGGAGTGATGTTAGGATGCACTTCTACACACAAAGGGTGAACCCTCTTCCACAAATAGCAGTTGATGCTGGATTAACTCCAAACCATTTATGCAAATTGTGAATAATTGCAGTCCCAACACTGATCCCTGAGGCACACCACTACTCACTGATCGCCAACCAGAAAAGCACTCCTTTATCCCCACTCTTTGCTTCCTGTTAGTTAACCAATCCTCTATCCATGCTAATACATTACAGTAATGCCATGCATCTTTACCTTACAAGCAGCCTTTTGTGCGGTACCTTGTCAAATGCCTTTGGGAAATCTAGATACACCACATCTACTGGGCCCCAATTGTCCACCGTGCTTGTACTGACTTCGCAGAATTCCAGCAGATTAGTGAAGCATGACCTGCCTTTCATGAACCCATGCTGCGTCTGCCCAACGGGACCATTTCTATCTAGACATCTTGCTATTTAAGTATAAGGATATAGAAACTATGCTGCATTTATGCAAAACCCTAGTTAAATCCCACTTGGAGTACTGAGAGCTTATCTGGGCACCAAACCTTAGGAAGGTTATAGTGGCCTTGGAGGATTACAATACAGGTTTACAAAAATGATACCTGGACTTACAGGGGTTAATGAAGAGCGATTACACAAATTAGGCCTGATTCCTCCAGAATTTAGAAGTTAAGGGGTGATTTGACCAAAGGCTTCAAGATTTTAACAGGGAAAGACAGGGTAGAGAAAGATAAACTATTTCCAATGTTTGGGAATTCTCGAACTAGGGGGCATAGTCTGAGAATTAGATCACTTGGGAGTGATATTAGGATGCACTTCTACACACAAAGGGTGGGAGATGTTTGGAATTCTCTTCCACAAATAGCAATGGATGTTGGATCAATCGTTTTAATTTTTTTTTGTTAAGCTAAGGTTATTAAAGGATTTGGGCCAAAGATAGGTATATGGAATTAGGCCACAGATCAGCCATGATCTCATTGAATGATGGAACAGACATGAGGGGCTGAATGGCCCATTCCTGTTCCTATGTCCTGAAAACATCCCTTGCTTCTATTTTCCAGGGAGTACAAACCAACTCAACCCAATTGCTCCTCATAATTTAACATATGAAGCTCTCATAACATTCCGGTGAACCTGTGTTTTTCTCCTTCCATAGCAATGTTCCTTCAGGTGGAATGTTTAAAATCGCGAATATCATAAATCAAGAGTTACATAGATAGGTGTAACTTTTCATCCACACCAAACATGTAGGCTAGTGGATTACACAAAGGGATTAAAGATTAGTAAACCCTTACCAGGCCGAGATTCCGTCGCAGGGAGTAGGTCCAAGGAATCCAAACTATTTACAATTGTGTTCGGAACAATGCTGTCCAGGGAGTCCATCTTCTGGACAGAAAGCATGGGATAGGCCGATGGGAGTGAAACCTTTTGGCCCATGTTCCCCTTCACGGCAGATGGGAGGACTGGGCTACCGGTGCGAAAGATGGGGAGTAACCGTGGCATGTCATTGGGTAGGTTTGTTGGAATAGTTCCAGCCACAGAGGTCTGTGAAATAAAGCAAAAGACTGACAAATTGGCATCTCTCTTATTAAGCACAAAAGATTTTAAGTGGCTTCAATTCCATCGCAAATAAATTCAGGCCATGGGAGAAAAACAAAGTTGGTTGCTTTCCTTCTGTCAACAAAAGCAAAAATTAACCGCAATTAGCATGAGAATTTTAACCTCAATAACGAGTCACTGCAATTCAAAGGAATTAATTTTGTGGCAAACCACAATGGAAAATCTCACCTGCCTCCACCCAACCCCCGCCAAAACTCTAACCACCAATGGGTCCGAAACCTCCTCCTCTGCAAACTCTGCCTGCTACAGAGTCATAGAAGCACAGAAAAAGGCTCTTTGGCCCATCCAGTCTGCACCGCTGAAAAACAACCACCTAACTATTCTAATCCCATTTTCCAATACTTGGCCCATAGCCAGCAGGCAGGCATTGTGTAACAGTTTCCAGAACCTTCAGTTCTCACGAGCCTACCTTGTTTTATAGAATTTCTGTGATCGCTAGTTCATTCACCCATATTGGATTCCAGACACTCATAGTAAAGCAGGTGGGACTAGTTTAGTTTGGGACTATGTTTGGTATGGACTGGTTGGAGTAAAAGGTCTGTTTTAGTTCTGGGTTAGAGTGGTGCTGGAAAAGCACAGCAGGTCAGGCAGCATCCAAGGAGCAGGAAAATCGGGCAAAAGCCCTTTGAAACGTCGATTTTCCTGCTCCTTGGATGCTGCCTGACCTGCTGTGCTTTTCCAGAACCACTCTAACCCAGCACTAAAACAGACCCTTTTACCTACTCTGTTTTAGTGCTGTATGACTCTATGACAATGCACTGTTGCTCAGAGCCAGTCCCCCCTTTTCACAGTTAACTATACTTCCTATTTATATGACATCAGGAAATTTGGATGTTGTAATCCCTATTCCTCATTACTAATTACTTAAATAATGAGAAGAGTAATGTTCTGAACACAGACTACCAGCCGGCACCACTTTTTAATATCCCCACAGTCCTAACATCACCTGCTAATCATATAAATGCCAATATTTCCTTCGCGGTATTACAGCTCCATCACAAATAGAATCTTGAGGTTGCTGGAGATGTGACTCGCAAACACTTCCCTCCAAATTATGGGAGAATTGAGCATCCGAAATTTCTAGAGCAGAACAAAGTTTTTGTGTAACTGTAACTCTGCACTCTTAATCTTAATGCTCTCACTACAAATATCTATCAACCATGAATATTTTTAGAAGCATCTGAATTAAAGAATAAAAAGTTTAACATTCTGCTCATTTGTCACAAGGGGTAAGTTGGGGTAAAGGTATTGCTGAAAAGAGGGACATGTTGCTAAAAGTTTTCACCTTGAACGGATCAGGACAGAAGAAAGAATTCCAAAGTTCAAATGATCATGACAATTTATATTACAGGATTGGCAAGTCAATCGATTCTGATCGATTGAGGTTTTGCCATGGAGAGAGAGCAACATGAAACTACAGGCTCCCTAATCTTCAAAGTTACTCGAAAAGTCATAAAGATGAAACATATTGCTTTTGTTTTCAGAAAATGCGTCTATTTACATCTATGTATATAACTTCTAGCAAGTGTAAAAGACCATATTACATGTTTGACTGACTATCTTTAATTGGCTATTCATATAGCTATTAGCACATTCGCAATTACTCAAAGTGCTGCTCAACTATCGAATCACATTTATGAGCAGATATTTGGTTTGGGTTTGGATGGATGGGGGTGGACAAATACTTTACATGGTGTGTATTATGAACAAGTGAAATGAACATTCTGCTCTGTGATCCTTCTACAGAACTTCCTATGTTGTACCTTAGCTTTTCCCTTTCGAAAAGTTAGCTGTCACTTTTTTCCAGGTGACAGAACTAACAATACCTGCTCAAAAGGACAAAATACAATCACTTAATATCCACCAATTCTACAGAAAAGGCTTTCCTCACTAAAGGTGACAGCCTTCTCTCAGAGATCCTGAGCATTTTTAATATTTCCCATATTTCACAAGGACACCCAGGCATTCTGATCGGTGTCATTCTATACAAAACCATGAGTCAGTGCAAGCGAAATTACAGTGACACAATTTTAGTCTAAAGTTAGGCTGGAAACACCTCACACAAATAGAATTAGCAAGTATTTCACGTATACAGCAGCCCCCCCCTCCCACCCGTACCAGTAGGGGATACATTCCAGGACCTACCGCAGATAGGAGCGAAACCATTCATTTAAATGGGAAACGCACCTTCCTGGTAGCCTCCTGGTCCCTGGTTCCAGAATGTTCTCTTTTATATGTTCCAGCTGTGGTAAACCGTGGGTAAGTGAAATCGCGGATAACGATTCCACGGATATGGGGGTCGCCCTGTATGTATCCATTGAACAATTATTATCCATAATTCTGCAACTCTGAATTAAAAACTTACACAACCTGCTTTAGATTTTATCAACAAATAGACAAAAGAATAAAGTCGCCACATATTTAGCATGGGGAAGTGTACTGGTAATACAAGTCGGACATTGGTCTATCATTAATTTTTGTTAATAAACTGAAATGCAATTAGCTACACAAGGCTAGTGTGTAATACATGGACCATCACAAATTTAGAACACTGTAGTCTCACTAGGTGACATCTAAACTGTTCAAATTTGGAGTGATTGTATTTTAATATCCCTTTACTACCTGAACCCAGGGAGTTTTTGCTACATCTACAGCATCTCAGTACTATCTGAAGTGGACGTCATAAACAGTAAAGGAAATGCTCGGTGTAAAATCATATAGGGAAGGCCAACAAAGCTGAGGCAAACCTTATTCTTTTTTGGTGTCTCTACTTATATACTATCCAGCAAATATCACGTAATAGGAGCCGAAGTGGCCTGTCATCCCTGATGTCACCCTGAGGCACCATGGATGATTAGTGCCCCAGGGGTATGAGGAGGATGAAACCAACAGCTGGAAATATCATTGTTAACGCCTCTTACCATGGGAAAATCACTTGTCTCCCCAATAGAATCCAACAACGTGTCCAGTTCTTCTCCAATGATCTCCTCATCTGGAAATTCCTCTGTTGTTTCGGGCACTGAGAGAGAGACCCCATCACCAACAGGGGGTTTCAGCAGAGCAGGATGGGTCTGTGATTGCTGGATGCTAACAGGAACTGACGTAATGGGGACTGAAACTTCACTGACAGGCGCAGGAGTAGTGGCTGGAACAGGGAGATGTGGAAGCTCCAAAGGTGAACCTGCATTGTGGAAGCAAAATGACACAAAATAACGATACGAACATAATCATTACTTGTAACTATTAAATCACGAGTTGTTAGTCGATTAAAGAAAACGTTCTTTAAAATAATAGAAAGACATTTATCCTACAGATTCATCTGATTGGCCTCAGGATGTTATAAACACTTTACAGCCAATACAGTACTTTTGAAAAGTAATGGTGAGAAAGGTTGCAGGCAATTTACAGTCTACAAGTTCTCACAGGCAGCAAAATCAATACTAGACCATCTGTGTTTTAAAGAGCTAAAGACTGAGAGATGAATGATGGCCAGGCCACTTGTAGAACTCCCTTGCCCTCTTTAAATAATATTGTGATATTTTAAATCCATCTGAGGGGCCATTTGGGATGTCAGTTTAATATCCTTACTGAAAGGTAGCACCTCCAACAATGCAGTACCTCCTCAGAACTCCATCGAGAGCTTGCATTCAAAGAGCGGAAGTGGTTGAGGCGGATACATTAATAATATTTAAAATACATGGAAAAGGTTTGGAAGGATATGGGCCAAGTGCAAGAAATGAGGTTAGCATGATGGATATTTTGGTTGGCATGGACCAGTTTGGGCTGAAGGGCCTGTCTCCTTACTGTAGGACTCTGTAAGAATTAGGAGCAGAGGTAGACCATTCAGCCCCTCGAGACTGCTCCACTATTTGATAAGATCATGTTTGATCTGATTATGGCCTCAGCTCTTTTTTTGTCTCGTCTCTTTAACCATTCCAATCAGGAATCTCAGCCTTAAATAATAGTCAATATTCATAATAAGCATGCAGAACCTTAAAAGCTAAGACATTAAGGGGTGACATTGGGAAACATTAGGATAGTGGAAATCTCAAACTCTTTCCTCCAAAAAAAAATGCTGACGCTGAAGTAGAATAATAAATTTCAAAACAGGGATTAATAAATTTTTGTTACGCAAGACTTTTATAGGAATATAGGGCCAAGGCAGATAGACAGTTAAGGTACAGATCTGCCATGATCTAAGTGAGTGGTAGCACAAATTTAAACAAATTTGACCCTTGATTAAAAATCTGCCTTAGCAACCCAAAGATAAACATTTTTTAGTAAAACAATTCTAGATTTATTATCCTCCTAACCTCGGTCTTAAATGGATGACCCCTTACTACTGAGATTACACCCCCTGGTCTTAGATTCTCCCACAAAGGGAAAAAAATAAAATTCCCAATGGTACTAATTAAAGGGAGAGATATCAGAGCAATTTTTCAGGATTTGCCACCAAATTTCAGAACAAAGGAGGCAAGGGAATGAAGTGATTTCTAATCTAGCATAGCAATGTTCCTCAGGCCTTCAACTTCATGAAACTTATGAGAAGAAGCTTCGACTTTAAACTCCAACCTTTTGCTTTGAGATGGAAAATTGAGTACTTATTGCATTGAGCTCCGCAGGAAGTTCCTACTCTGGACCTGTTCATGGAAACGATTAAGCTGGGACTTCAGCATTTCAAACAAAACAGGATTTCCAGACGCAAATGCAAACACGAATTGAATGAAATATCAAGTGGCATTTTTCAAACCTACCTTTTGTGACATAGAGAAGCAATCCTGGTGTTGCTGTGAAACACAGAGAATTATTGCTCTGGTATTAACAAACAATCAGAATGCTTCTGAGACTTAGTTACCAGATGAAAGGAAGAGGACAGAAATTTCCTAAAGTTCTGTTTGATTAAAGAACAAGAAGCCTTATTGATGAAAGTCAGATCTGGAGTATTTAGGCAAAACAATTTCTGAAGGACAGTGGAAGTTTCTATTTAGCTTGGTAGGGAGAAATGAGCCTGCTGGAAAGCTAGAGGCCACTTTGGACGTATTCCTGTAATGCTACAAATCTGTCAGGTGCATAGTGAAATGCAGTTTTCTTTTAGGCTGCATTTGCTGGTGCATTTAAAACAGGTTCAGGTTAGGTTTTTAAACTGGTTGTGGTTGTCAACAGAGCGGAGGGATAGTGAATATAACCCAGGAGAGGAATGGGGGTGGGGGAAGGGGTTTGGGGGGGGGATGGGGTCACTGCCTTTGGTCCTCACGCTGTGCAATATCAC
Source organism: Chiloscyllium punctatum (assembly GCF_047496795.1). Classification (NCBI taxonomy): domain Eukaryota; kingdom Metazoa; phylum Chordata; class Chondrichthyes; order Orectolobiformes; family Hemiscylliidae; genus Chiloscyllium; species Chiloscyllium punctatum. Next base: position 79,467,161 of record NC_092756.1, on the reverse strand, counting down.
GACCACACTGATGCTACCCCCTCTGCCCCCAACCTTTGCTCCCCAGCCACATTCCCTTCCCTTCCACGACAATGATCCTCATTTGATTATTGTGCACATATACAGTGCAGCCTTTGTGTATGTGAACAGCAATATGCAAAGAGCCTTTGCAAATGCTACATGATGACACACTGTGTCTGGAACTGTACGCATGAGAATTTTCAGATTAGCGTGAACATACAGTTGGGGTTTCAGCAGATACTGCCAATTTATACATGGGATGTAAGTGTTGCTGGCTGGGCATTCCCCAAATTAAAGCTTTTATTTCAATCAACAGTGGCTTACATTGCAACTAAGTTGACATTTTTAATTTCAGATTTTACTGAATTCAAATTTCACCATCTCCCCATGCACAGATTTGAACCCATGTTCTAAAAACATTAGCCTGGGATTCTGGATAACTTGCCCAGTCAGATGACCACTATGCTACCACTTGCTGTGAAACCTTTTTTGATTGCTTTAGACAGTTAATCTGAAAATATATTTTCTTTAAGTCAATATACTAGTTGCTTGTCATGGAATGTTTGATGTATGTTGATTTTAGTTTGTTTGTTGCAATACAAATCTTAAAGTGTGAAATTTTGTCCCTTGTTATTTCAGTCAGGTCATTGGAAAATTAGTTTTCGTAAGAATTTCATCAGTCTCCAGTCTCTCCATAAATCATAACTCTAATAAAACCCATTTTACTTGAAAGCTTTATAGCTGCACATGCAAAGAGAACACCAGATGGATACGTTGTAGTTTAATGTTGAATCACACTCTTACTGCAAGAAGCATAAAAGAAACTCACCTGATTCTATATCATCAATGCCACTTGTACCATTTATGGAGACCTGTTGGAGAATACAAAGAACAGAAACTGTACTTGCATTATAAAGCCCAATGTTTCTGATGATAACAGAACGGAGATCAGGAAAGACTTTAAAATTGGAAATTTACACATGGCACTGAGCTATTTAATAAAGGCACGAGGGAAAAAGAAACAGGGAGTTACAGACTAGTTAGTCTAACTTGAGTAAAGATTATGCTCGATTAATCTAGTTGAATGTTTTGGTTGAGGGAACTAAGGTAGTGGTGAAGGGAATCTCCTTAGATGTTATTTGTGTGAACTTGTAAGAGGATTTTGTTTAATCTTGTGAACCTGAAGGCAATCTATTGACCTACTTAACAAATTGACTGAACAATAAGACAGCGTAGGGATAATGACCATGTACTCAGGAGGTGACCAATGGAGTCCACAGTGGAATTATAACTGAAACTTCAACTATTCACTGCAGTTGTTCACAATTTAAATGGTGGGTGAAGAGCCATGTATGCAAGATTTGGAAGTGCTGGTGTTGGACTGGTGTGGATAAAGTTAACAATCACACAACACCAGGTTATAGTCCAATAGGTTTATTTGGAGGCACTAGCTTTCGAATCGCTGCTTCTTCATCAGGTGGTTGTCTAATAAGGACACCTGATGAAGAAGCAGCGCTTCGAAAGCTAGTGCCTCCAAATAAACCTATTGGACGAGAACCTGGTGTTGTGTGATTTTTAACCATGTATTCGAGTTTCCCACTGACACAAAGACAGGAAGCATTTACTTGTAGTGCAGTTGGAAGCTTAAAATTGCACAAATATATTCATAGATTAAGTGAATGATCAAAATTCTGCAAAGCGGATTTCAATCCCAGCACGGTTTGATCGAAATGATGGAACAGAGAAGTTTCTAAATTGAAATCATCATTACGGTAATGAAGGAAATGGCGCAGCAAATTTGCATACAGTAATAGCACCCAATCTTTTTTCACTGACTGGCCATATGGGCCAAAACATAACCTTTCATGGCCCACATCAATATATTTTGGACAATTTCATGTTGTCATAAATTCACCTATCAGTAAAGTAGACATTGACCATATAACATGCTCTGGCTGACTGTATGAGGTCTATGAGCCATAGGCCAGGCACCCTTGGCACACAGTAAGGTCCCACAGCAGCACAATGTAATATCAGATCATCTGATTTTTTTTTTAGCGAGGGTGATTGAGGAATAAATAATTGCCACAGAACAGGAGAGCACAGCCCCAATCTTCTTCAAATAACATTCTAGGATCTTTTCATGTTTGCCCAAGGCGACACGTGGCGTCTTGGTTTAACATTTCAACTGAAAGGTGACAATTTTAACAGCGCAGTGTTCGCTCAGTATTGCACTGGAGCGCCATGCTAGATTTTTGAGCTCATGCTGAGAAGTGGAAGAGCCAAAACCATCACAGAAGAATTTTCAGAGTGTGGATTTGATCTTTTCTGTACGATGGAAAATTCTATTAGAATGATAACATTCTTCTGAGAGTGACTTTAATCAGTTGTTTATCGATTCAGTTCAGAAGTTACGGTAAAAAGCATTGATAATCTTGTCACTTATTTAGTATAATCCAAAACAGAATTGCTTCAACAGAAACTTCTTTAGAAAAACCCTTCATTGGCCTAAAATCATAAAAAGCAGCCAACTTACCTGACTACTGTTCACTGATTGGCCAATCTCTATCAGACCCACTGTATCCATGTCTTGCTGAAAAAAGAGAATATTTATGGAACTTAGTACAGTTTAATGCAGGATGGCTCCAACAGAGGCTTGGCTTCTCCACAGCCATTTTTTAATTAATTTGTGGGGATGCAGGTGATATTGGTCGGTTAGCATTTAATGCCCATCCTTAGTTGCCCTTCAGAAGGTGGTGGTGAGCTGCCTTCTTGAACAGCTGCAGTCCACAGCAACTTTTTCCATTGAATAGCTGTCTCACACAATCTTCCATCCTTCATTGTCAGTCTGCTCCAGAATAGCCAAGATGTAGAAAACAACTAATGGAATCGGATGCACCAGTAACACAATTTACCAATGATGTACGTCATATGGTCATACTCTTTTATTGAAGATATTGTATTGGTTACAACTGGAAAAGCTCACAAGGCAATTTAAATAAAGAATGATCATACAGTACAGAAGGTGGCCATTTGGCCCACTGTACTCGTGACAGGGCTTCATGATTTTAAACACTTCTATTAAATGTCCCCTTCTTTGCTCCAAGGAGAATACTCCAGCTTCTCCAATCTCACCACATTACGGAATTCTCACAACCCAAGTGCCATTCTAACAAATTCCCTATTGATGTTTTTCCTAAGTATGGTTGCCTTGAACGAAATACAATACTTTAGCTGGGACTTAGCAAGTGATTTATCAAATGTTTAGTAAAATCTTCTCCATCTGATGTCCATTCTTATACCATCCAGCCTTCTGACACTGGCCTCCTCTGTAACCTGCTCTCTGTCTGTTCCAACATCAATGGTGAGGCTTTCTAGTCAGGCTGAAAAAAAGAATGATCCCCTTCAGTTCCAAAGAAGGGTGACTGAACTTGCAATGTAACAGGTTTCTCTCTCCACTGATGCTGCCAAACCTGCTGAGTTTCTTCCACAATTTTTTTTATTTCAGATACCCAACATCTGCAGTATTTTGTTTTCAGTTCTCCAACCAAATACCAATTTCCAGCTCTTCGACAGTAGTGTCCAAAAACCGTAACCCCCCTCAACCCCAATCTAATTGATTTACTGATTATCTTAAATTTGTGTCACCAGTTTACTGGTCTATCTGCAAACGGAAAAGGTCCTTCCTATCCACTCTGTCTGTCATAGCTTTACACATTCAACTAAGATATTCTGTCAGCCTCCCCATTTCAAAAATAATCCCAGCTGATCCAATCTATCCTTGGATCTTTAAACGAACAAACTTGAACTTGGGTGGCTGAAAAGAGGCTACAACTTTAATTTTCTGCAGGCCAAATTTAGGTTAGGCATCAAGAAACGGCTCTTTCCTAAATGGACTTGTGGAACAGGTTGTAGACAAGCTGAACAACAATTTGCGGCATTTCTTCAAGTAAGAATTGGTCCAGTATCTTGCGGGGCCAGAGAGCAGCTTAAACAAGTGATAGAGGCCACACTGAATTAACAGGGTCAGTGGGACTTCCTGGCCAAGGTTTGACTGTCGAGATGGGGCAGAAAAGAATTTCCCATTTCTTGGAATATCACCAGTAATAGTTTCCCAATCAGTAATAACATTCTTTCAGCATCTACCCTCTCAAACCCCTTAGGAATTATTATCATAAGACCCGCTAACACCACTCCTTCAAATCCCAGTGGAGAAATAAATATTAGGCTGGAAAATGGAACTCACCAAAGCTCCTTTGACGGCACATTCCAAACTCCACCATCTAGAAGGGCAGCGTCGCATGCAAGCAAACATCACCTCCTACACATTCCCCTCCAAGCTACACACCTAACCTACCTACACCATCAGTCCTTCACTGTCACTGGTCAAAATGTTGGAACTCCCTTCCAAACTCCCTTTCCTTCAATAGTTTGTGCGTTTACCTGCATCACAGGGATGACAGCGATTCAAGTAGGCAGCTCATCACTTTCTCAGAGGCAACTAAAGGATGGGCAATAAATGATGGCCAAGCCAGCGATGCCCATTTTGCACGAGCAAATGAAAAAAAAACACAGCAGGTCGATAACACTCACCTGAGCTCTGATATATGCTTTACGGATCCTCAGCCCCAGCTTCTGTGCCAGTTCTTGTGTCAATTTCACGACATTTTCATCCTAAATAGGTAACAGGGTATGCTTTATGCTTGCAAGAAATTCTCTATGAAGGTTTCTGACATTTTGGAAGCCACACAATCTGAATGCACCCCTTGATGGGTCAGTGCGTTACACAGGGTCATGCAAACCTGCACGGTCTCAAGTTCAAATCCTAGCTTGTGCCAAGCAAACTGATTTGAGCAAGGTCATTAATAGATAAATGGAGCCAAAGGAGGAAAATGAGCCAAGTTACTGATTAGGCATAAAAACATGAAAAGATCTTGTACTTTTTATTCAGCCTGCTACCTAACTGAGTGGCAGAACAAGCCTGAATGGCCTACTCCAGTTCTTCTATCTTTGCTCAGAATTTATAACAATTCCGTAGTATGATCAGTATCAGTGGAATTGTTGCCCAGAGGGTGTCCGTAAAAGAAAGTAGAAGCAGACAAAAAAACTTGGGTCCATAACCTTTAACTTCTGGCAATGACAAAAGGATCCGCACAAGAAATGTTGCAGAATATGACTCTGTGCCTTGATATTTAACAGCTGATTCAAGTCAGCCTGAGAGGATGGACATATGGCTCTAGTTGCTTGAAAGACTGACAAAATAGAGCTATCTAACTGTAGGCCCCCAGTTTGACTTCAGTAATTCAAAATCCATTTTAACATACCTTCAGAGATGCCCTATAATCATCACTTGGACATAGTGGTAATGTCACTGGACAAGTAACCCAGAGATTCAGATTAATCCACTGTGGGCATAGGTTCAGATCCCATTTCGCCAGCTGGGGGAACTGAAATTCAATACAATAAGCGCTGGCCTTATCACACCCCATATATAAAAATATATTTAAAAAGCAGCAAGGCATCCTCAAAGACACTCAACATAGATTCCAGAAAAGGTGGCCATACTTTACTCATCTAGTTAAATATTTTGAGGAAGGTACCATGTTAGTGTTTGAGGGTAACCGAGAAGAGGGTGGCTTCCTGTAAGACCAGAAAACATGTTATAAGATACAGCACAAGAAACTATTCTTCAATGCCTCATATTTCACAACATTGGTTAATAGATTTCCATCTGATCAGATTCCCATTAAATATTGTATCCTCCTTGGATTGGGAATGGGGTATTTGCTCTTTATCCATTAACGACCTACAAGTAGGTGGTGGGGAGCGATTGCCAGTTGGTAGACAATCCTAAGCTACATGCAAGTATTGGGAATGTAGATCTTGCTCAAATATTCCAGGAGTCTTAGAAATGTACAGCACGGAAACAGACCCTCTGGTCCAACTTGTCCATGCTAACCAGATAGAGATCTTGACATATTGGGGAACGGGTCAAAACCCAGCACAAGACATTTAATTCAGTTGAACACAGGAGGTGGTGTAATGTTAAATATATATGCCCTCTACAGGGGACTGAACTGGACAGCTGGTTAAAGAAAATGAATTGGTCACATACAGTGCATTTGTTTCCCATGCTCACAATCAATACCACACATCTATACCTAACAGAACTTACATCACAGAAATGTCTGGCACAATACAGACCCTTTGGCCCATGATGCTGCGCCGAACATTTATCTTAATTTAAGATCAACCTAACCCCCGCACCTCTCAATGAAAACAAGTTTAATCTACAGGACGATTCACGACAAAACAAAGGATATTGTTTGTCACAGAAAGATCATAGAGTTCTTACAATGTGGAAATAGGCCATTCAGTCCATCGAGTCCAACACCGACCCTCCGAAGAAGATCCTAATCAGATCCACCCACTGACCCTACCCCTGTAACCCTGCATTTCATGTCTAACCCACCTAGCCCATATATCCCTGGACACTAAGGGCAATTTAGCATGGTCAATCCACTGAACCTGCATGTCTTTGGAATGTGAGAAGAAACCTGAACAACTGGAGTAAACTCACACAGACTCGGGGAGAAGGTGAAAACTCCATACAGAGCGTCACCTGAGGGTGGAATTGAACCTGGGTCTCTGGCACTGTGAGGCATCGTGCTGTCCTGCACAAAATCTAGATTACATTTCATTTATTATAGTCAGCTCAGCTTTGGTGCCTTCATCTGGATATTGAGACTTTGCATAAGGTGCAAAGGAGGACCACACACTCATTCCTAGTTTAAAAATTATTAGCTAACCAGATCGGCTTAAAGACCAGAGTATACACATCACAGAGCAGCACAGATACATGATAGAGGTTTATAAAATAAACAATAAAATAAACAGTAGTTTCATGTCGATAAACAATTTCAAATAAGGATGAGCAAAAATCACACTCTGAAGTTAATTTAGGGGCAGAATTTAATTTCATGTTAGGTGTTTTTCTCTAAACCCAGAGATTTGGACCAGTGCTCACTTGTGTATGGATGGCTCAATAGATATTTTCTGGTCCACCATTACTACAACCCTAAGTACAAAAGATTTCATTTTAGGTGCAATTTAGTTCCATCACCACCTGACCACACTGCTTTAAAACTTTGTTTTTCATTACTCGTCTACATGGGAATGTGGGATTTGCGTGAGACAGCTTCAAAGTTAGAGTGCCACTCAGATCCCATTTCACTTGGGCAAGTCTGCGCATGCTGAAATTCCAGATCAATGTTAAAATGAAGCCACAAGGCTGCCCACATTGAGCAGCGAAAACAAGAAAACAGGTCCCTGGAATACTATCAGCTGCTTGTTCTGAGCCTCAACGTCAGAGGAGCCTTGGAGCAGGCTGTTTGTGCAGTGTGCTAGAGGATACAACACCTTGTCTATCCCTTAACTCTCAAAAGAGAATCATAATTCTCTGCTACATTTGATCTCATATCCAAAAAGTGATACACAACATACCCAGGGAACTATAAATGAGTAAGCTTAATTCCAATGGGAAGAAATATATCAGAATGCTCACTACAGCAGTATTGGAAAACATCAGTAGAGTAAAACTATAATAACTAGTCATCAGTAAGAGAGAGAAGGTTATGCTTGACAAAGCTGTCTGAATTCTTTGAAGAAGGAACAGAAAAAGTATACAAGGATAATGAAAGATAAAGACTTTCTGCAGACAATCAAATATATACTACACAGTTAGCTCATCATTCAGATCAGAATTAGGGGATGAGGAGCAGCATGAGTAAGAACTGACAACAAAACTGGAGTTAAAGATTTTCTCCTATTGCAGTGGAAGGGGCGAAATAATTTTCAACCAGGCTCAGTTGCTTGAAGCACTGTTGCTCATGACCTGAATAAATGATTTGGATTCAGGATTCAAAGCTTCAAAATCAAGTAAAAGACTGTTGCTGAGAGTTGCACAACAGAAGTCCTGCTGCATCCGATTCTCTGGGAATTGCTCTGGAAGTTGAAATTTCCCATGGGCAAATACCTGGCATCTGGACCCCTCCAAAAATGCCCCCAAATCAGAGGTACAGTCAGAGAGTTGGATAGTTCCAACTTACTCACCTTAGTTGTTAGTTAGGAGAACTAAAACCTGCTTTAACTCCTGTGTAACGTTCAAACTGAGAGATGGGTGCAAAGACATTATGATCTTCGGAAATGGAAAGAAGTGAACGAGCTGCCTTCCCCTTGTTGATTTCAATATTTCACATCCAGGCGGAAGCATCAACAATGCACTACAGATCTACTCACCTGTGGAACAGCGAAGGAGCATTTGGCAATGCATTCATAAGCTTCTTTATGCCTTCCTAGCGCATTGAGTGCTTGTGTTTTCCGATAAAGTGCCCGGTAGTTAGTTTCATTGAGCTTTAGTGTGCTCTCACAGTCTTCCAAAGCTTTCTCGTACACACCCTGCAATAACAGCAAAACGTCATCACCATACAGATTCTTGTTTCTCCTTTACTGTCTGTCTTAAAAGGATACAGGTCACCTTTTCATTTCAATTCTCCCCTAGTTTCTGAAGGTGCTGAGACTTTCTGGACTTGGGGTTCTACAGATACTAGTCCAGGTAATACTTCAACCACTGAGAGTGTCTTGACCCACTTATAAAGACCGACAGTTGGTTGTAACTAATGTTGGTTCATTAAAAATTGAAGCAAGATGGCGGCATAGCAGGACGCTCCTGTTACAACGCCTCTGTTTCGCCAGATCCTTTTCCTTTCTTTTTTCTTTTTCTTTTCTGCATTTTTTTCCTCTCCCTCGTACCAACTTTAACTCCTTAAACTTAAAGACACTTTTATTGTTAACCCGGACTTTGAGCAAGTCGAGTACTTTTTAAAACTTTGTATTCCTATGCTAAACTTTTTTTTACTTTTTCAATTCTGTATCAAACACTTGAAGAAGAGCTAGGTACCCAGTCCCTAAGATGGCACCAAAGCTGCAACATTACAAACTTTTTACTTCATTCATTCGAGCGCACATGACAGTAAAGGCTATTCTATCCTATTTTAAAAGTCCTCATGCCCTTACCAGTCTCCACCATGAGCACAGGCCCCCAAGCCAGAATAAGAGGTTATGAATCTGCAACAGCTGTGGATCACTGGTGTATGTGTAGTGATTCCACTTGGGATATAAACAGGGGCAATAAACAGGGGCAATGAACAACTGAACACAGAATTGAAGGTATCCAGCATATTTCACCATTGATAACAACACTTCACAAAATGAAAAAAATTTGTAACAAATCCATCACTGTGCAAATTCACAGACACAGTCAAGACAGACTGTTCACAATTTTTGACTTGTTTCACAGACAATGAAGCACTTGCAAAGTATCATTAGTCACTCTTGTAATGTGGGGAAACAATTTTTGTGCACAGTAAGATTCCACAAATCACAACCAGATAACATGTTTTTACTGTTACTGATCAAGAAATAAATACTGGCTAGATCATCATGAAAGTGACAAGTGTATATTTTTACCCTGAAAGTACTAATACACTTTTAAAAAATGTATAAATACTCACCATACTGAAGTAGCAGGCAGCTCGATTAACGTACAGTTTCTCGAGCAGACGCTGCGAGATTACCACCTCATCTGATTCTGCATACTGCGCTACATTCAAGGCTTCGATGTACTGGGCCAGGGCCAGTTTATAATCATTTTCTCTGTACAGCCCGTTACCTTCCTCCAGCAAGTTTTTAACCAGCTGGTGCAGAAACGTCTGGACACATGGAGAAAAAGAAAATTGTATATTAAAAATTCACCCTTCATTAGATTACCGTGTGAAAGTACACACCACTCTCCTACAGTTCTACAATTTCACTATAATCTCATTCATAATCTTCACGTTTGGTTAGTATAGTATTGTAGCCCCTCCTGACTCCCAATAAAGAAATATTAATATTAATATTTATTCATTTCTTACATCCTTATCATTGAATCCCAACAGATTGGAAGCAGGCCATTTGGCCCATCAAGTCCACACCAATCCTTCGAAGAGCATCCCACACAGGCCCACCTCCCTACCCTATCCCTGTAACAATGCATTTCCCATGGCTAATCCACCTAACCTGCACATCCCTTGAAACTATGGGCAATTTAGCATGGCCAACCTTCACATCTTTGGACTGTGGGAGGAAACTGGAACACCTGGAGGAAACATGCACAGACACGGGGAGAATGTGTAACCTCCACACAGACAGTCGCCTGAGGCTGAAACCTGCATCCCCGGCGCTGTAAGACAGCAATGCTAACCTCCACAACTGGCAAACTTGTCAGTAACACACCATCTCATTCACTTAGGAAACAGCAGCTGAGAAAGGGAGGTTATATTTCCCAATAGGGGAAGTGCTTTGGTTTGCCTTCACTTGTGGGGGAGGGGGGGGCGGCGAAAGAAATAATAAATTAAACAAAAAAAAAATGCCAAGAAAGCAGCAATTACTTGTACCTCATATTCATCTTGACTTCCTGGATAAGGCAAGGGAGATCTGGTGGGAAGCAGAAAATATGGAAAGCTATTAGTGAGATTTCTTAGCAACAGCAACTATCGGAACACCACACTGTGAAATGGCCAATGTGCTGCTGAACAAGGTGTGACACTGAATCAAATCTGGAGATATTACGGTAGATGTTACAAAGACTGATTGAAGAGGCAGCTTTTAAGGAGCATCTTAAAAGGAACGAAGAGAAGTAGAGGGATTAATAGGGAGAATTCCAGTCCTTAGGACCTGGATTCCTTCTAGTGACCAAGGAAGGCCAGAATTGGAAGAGCCTCCGAAGAGAAAGTAGGAGCTAGAATGCAAATGCACTTTTAACCTTGGTCTTTGTAGCCGTTGGCCTTATTGTTACAGCTCCTTCTGAAAAATTATTTTGGTAAATTATTAGTGAAATGCTAAATGCAAATGAGGCTAGATTTCAGAAAGCAATTAACCCTTAAAATTCCCCCACTTAGCAAATTTCCAACTTTACACTCTGCCTGGTTACATTCAGTCACAAGCTGCCGATTTCATATTTGAAAACTGCTGTTATATTCAACAAAGACAATCAATTCCAAATGGATGTTCTTCCCACCTATGGCTCCACTTTAAATTATCACAGGGAGTTGGATGGTTCAGCAACAATGTAGCCACACAGAAATGTGACTAGCAGGAGTACTGCATCAGTAACAAATACGTGGAGAGCTTGCTTGGCCTGGTTGCACTTTCAGAAAGCCAGGCCGACATCGCATCGCAGCACACCTGTTTGGTTCAGTTGCTGAGACAAATGGCGCCATCTTGTTGAGAGGATAGGAATCCCAGCAGGCAGCTAATGAGAGAGCTATCTGCGAAGGAAGGCCATTTGGAAACTGGGAGCATTCACACTCAGCAGTGCAGGAGGCTATGGCTGTTGTGTTGCTTGGGGATGGGGGAGGGTGTGTGCGTGCGCGTGTTTCTTGGATTCCCTGTTTCAAGGAGAGCAACACCAGAATCAGGGCAAAGGGCTGAGACGTGACTCCCAATAGGCAACACCCCTAATCCACCAAGTCAGTCAAGTCCCTTGATCAGGCATAGACTGCTTTGATCAAGTGACCCCAGCCATAAGAGACCCTTAATTGACCACTTAAGGGTCTCAATCAGGGGCAGGGTGGGAGCATCAACCTTTCAACTTCCCACCCAGAACCTAATTCCAATGGAGTCAGGATGGTGGTGAGTTTTGAGTAAGCTACTACCAGGCCTTTGCTGCATCTGTGCTCACCAACCTCACAAGCAGAAGATTCTGTCCCAAATGTCAAAAGGAAGATATGAAGGTAGTTCTCCCAGAACCTTGTTGATGTAATAAAAGGTTATACAGTACAAGTAACCTCCCAGCTTTGTAGAGGCATACTAGCATCTACAGAGGCATGGATTCTAATCACTGCTAGCAAACTGAATTGTAACCTTTGGGAGAGTCGTTTATATACAATTAAAATGGAAATATTTATAGGTCAGATTTCCACTATTATGTCCATTTCATTACAAAGGTTCACAAGGTCCTGAAGAAGACGCAAAGATGATGATTAAAATCGTATTGGGGTAAGGTAATTCAGCAATGTAGACAGACTACAGAAACTGAGATTGTTCTTCTTAAATGAAAAAAAAATCCAGGGAAATTTTCTGGGGCTATTATTATAGTTCATAGAAGGCTGCCTCCTCAACTTATACCATTGATTCTTGATGCAGAACCACATTACCATTTCACTCTCTTTCGAACAGAGAAAGCCCCTAGCAGATAATGACTGATTATCAAAACCCCTGATAATTTTGTGTCAATAGTAGGAAACTGTTCCCACTGGCAGGAGAGTTGAGAAGTGAGAAATTTTCAAATGTGTTCGGCAAAATTAATGCTATACAAATTTTGATGATCTGAAATGCAGCGCTGAAAGGATGGTGGAAATGAACTGAGTAATGACTTTCAAAAGAGAAATGGCTATACTCAATTCTGACTTGGGTAGCTTTTTGATCAACAAGAAAGTGAAGGGTTAAAGAGGACAGACAGGAAAGTGTAGTTAAGGTCATAATCAGACCAACTAGGATCTTATCAAATAGTGGAGCCGATTTGATAACAGGACTGGAGCAATTTCTTATGACTTTATAAATGTATTCAAAGGAAAGATGTACAAATGCAATGAGGAAATAGCATAGGTCTGGGTTAAGGAGGTACCAGGGGTGAAAATTCTCCCTTAGAACTATGTGATTACTCAATTTGTATTGGTCAGCTGTCTTCTTCATCCTGGGAGCAGTGTTAAAGGATGTTGGGGTTGGCATGGGGGGGGGGGGTGGGGGGGGGGGGCGCAGGGATGTGGGGTGGGAGGTGGTGGGGTTTGTAGTAATTGGAATTTGAGCCAGGTGGCTCTCATTGACTATGAGATCCTCGTTTGGGGTTGTTAATCTGAACCAATCAGGAAGCCCTGGCTGACAGACAGGAGATTCAGAAAGTCTCCTCAGTCTAGGGACTAGCTTTGAACTGACTGGTCACAGCCACTGCACATCTAAATGAAGGGTGACTTGGTGATGAGAGATTGGCCTCTGTGCACTTATTTCAGGGAGCTAATAAAAGGAATAATGCAAGGAGAGTAATGAAAAGCATTGGAATTTATGTCCCTATAAATATAAGAGAAGGGAGAAAAAACCTTGTGGTTGGATCCAAAGATACGGTTGTCTGATTGGATAGTAGAGGCTAAATGGAATAGTTCAGAGGGCTTCTTCACTGTGTGGTGTGATACTGCAACCTGCAGACACAAAGATCTTAGGGTTCATCCTTAGTTTCTGGAGAGTTGGATAATCAGAGATGTAACGATGCTGTTCCTTTAACAAGGTTATGCTGTCCTTGGCTTTTTTTTTCCTCCAGTGTGGTTGTAAAAGCAGCGATTCTGAAAGGCCTAGGTTTGAAAGGTTTTAGGGTCAACTTGATTATAACTAACTGATACAGCCTCAGGAAAAAGGCTTTCAAGTTTTAAAACAAACTCTTGTACAATGAAAGGGGAGCAGCCAGTTCTCCCAGCTCAGCTTTTCTCTGGTTTGGTTTCAGCAGTCTGGCTATTCACTCCTGGAATATCTGTTAGACACCTGATTAAAACAACTAGCAAAGTTAGGGTCTGGGCTATCTTAAAAGGCTTCCAGGGGTTCTGGCCTGGTCTAAACAGAGGAGAGGCAATGTGGAGAAAGTGAGGAGTGCAGATGCTGGCAAGTCAGAGTTGAAAAGTGTGGTGCTGGAAAAGCACAGCAGGTCAGTCAGCATGCGAGGAGCAGGAGAGTCGCGTCTCCAGCATAAGCCCTTCATCAGAAATGCAACGTGACTTAGTACTGTGGAGGCAGACCACCCAGATGATAATAACATTCTTTTAAAAATCAATCTGGGAACAAATGATGGAAGTGACATTTGGATCAGTGTCACAAAAAGAGAGGATCAGACTCAGGCCCATATGGAGCCCATCCCAGTTGCTGTGTAAATAAGCTACCATCACCCCAGAAGAAAAGTCACTTGGATGAGGACAGCTGGCCTCCCATGCAGTCCACATTTTAGCAAGGGTCAAATCTTTCGTAATGGAGCAATTCAGAGATTTTACAAGTTCTTCCTTCTGTTCTCAATAACTACTAGGACACTGATTGTTAACAGAATATGCAGTAATAAAGAAATCACGAGGTAGTAAAGTCACATCTTCATCTTATCTCAGTGGATTTATTCTCCAGGAGAGGTTCACTCAATTGTGATCACACTGACTGATTTCTTTTCCTCCTTCACCACCTAGTGGTTCTGTGATCAACAGACGACCCAAAGTAAAATGAGTTAACTCATGGCATGAATTTAATTAAGAATCTTTCGTGTGGTACTAACTGGCTAAACCCTGTCTTTGTCATCCAAGAATGCTAGTGCTCATTGGATTGCTTTACTCTTATAGGAAAGAGGTCTTGTTTGGTTCACTTACTGAATAAAATGTAGGCCTTTCTGAATTTCCTCCTTGCGTTTCTGCCTTCCAGGTGATGTACTTGACATGTTAACAGCTGCAGATAGTACTATCAGTCACTGCCTGGAAAGAGAAAGAACTACTGTTAGAGAAGGAACATGACATAAATAAAAGACCCACATTTATATTTAGAACTCAGTCTCACAGTTTGAGACATCACAAAGTGCTTCACATCAACTAGTTTGGAGGGCAGTGATTATTGATATATGGGAACATGACTGCAGCAATTTTGTGCTCAGCAGGTACTACAAGGAGGTGGTTTTCATTTATTAATCCATTTGCAGGATGTTGGCATCATTGAGAAGACTGGCATTTACTGCCCTTTCCAACTGCCCTCCACACAGTCTTGGTAAAACACTTCAGTCAATGTGAAGGTCCTCCAAAAGCACTGCACAGGACAGAATTCCACACTTTTGCTCCACGGTGATACTGCTGGCATGACTGACTGCTACTCCTCTGTGCGAAAACACCACAGGCAGGTAGGTCACAGTTCGACATGACCTGACAAAAACATTGGACAGCACTCTGATCAGCAATACAGTATTCCATCTGTTGGAGCAATAGCTTAGTTTGAGCTGAAACCTTTTAATATGAGTGTTGAACTCAGAAATTTCTTAATCAAACTAATGGACTCAACCAACAATGTTAACTTCTTCAAAATAAAATTATAGTCATTGTGCAGGGCACATAACACTGCAAACAATAAAGAAAGATGAGGAGGTACAACAGAAAACAGCAATTTTGCAATATATGTAAAACACACTTCGTGTGAGAGCTGCCATAGGGTCGTCTGCTGAATGACTTACTTCTGTGCTGTTATCTTTCTATGGCGCCAGCTTTCTTTTCTCCAAAACAGTGCAATGGGATCTTTTACATCCACCTTGGAAGGCAGATGCATTTTAGTTTAAATTCTCTTCCAAAAGACTCTACCTCTGAATGTGCAGTACTCCCCGAGTATTGCACTGGGAGCGTCAGCCTAGTTTATTGTGCCTGCGTCTCTCGAGCAGCTGTTGGGAGAACAAGCAAATCATTGGCGGGGATGACGGAAGAGATGGAACCTCGAGGGACACTAGATGCTTACAGCTGGGGCTTCTGTTGGGAAGGGGGACTCATGGCTCAGTTAAATACATGAGGAAGGCAACAGGAAAGAATCTCATAGTCTTCACCCTAGTCACATTGCTTAACCTCAGAGATGTTTCTGGTCAACCTGTTCAGAGGCGGGACTT
The DNA here is from genome assembly GCF_047496795.1 of Chiloscyllium punctatum. NCBI lineage: Eukaryota > Metazoa > Chordata > Chondrichthyes > Orectolobiformes > Hemiscylliidae > Chiloscyllium > Chiloscyllium punctatum. The sequence continues at coordinate 79,451,404 of NC_092756.1, read as the reverse complement.
GAACCTGGGCCCAGGGGTAGGACACTACTCCTGTACCACAAGACCCTCGACACAATCTTATATATTGATCTCTCAATGTACCAATCAAGTTAATATTCATGACAATACTGTCCTTTCACAGTTCCGTTTATGCTGTCTTGTCACGAGGACCATTTAGCATGTTCACAATAACATTTCTGATGGAGGATACCAACTATGACTATATTAGCAGAAAGGTCTGCAAAAAGTTCTTTTTGGAGATGTTTGAGGTAAACAAATAATCACAAAGGTGATATGACTGTTTTAAGGTACAGAAAGCATCAGGAAAATTACTGAGGAGAAACTATTTAGCTTGTTAACAGGGATAGCACAATGCATTTGATTTTTCTCATAAGGAGAATTACTGAGTTGGAATTGTAAATTACAGGATTAGGCCACTTGGCCCATTACATGTCAGTTCTTTGCAATTTGACAAGCAGGAGGCTGGAAGAACACAGCAAGCCAGGCAACAATCAGGAGATGGATAAGTCAACATTTCGTGTATAATCCTTCTTCAGGAATGGAGGTGGGGACAAGGGGAGCTGCAGATAAAAGGGGGGGGGGGGAAAGAGGGGCAGAATGGTGAGTTGGTGATGGGTGAACACTGGTGGTGGGTAAGGCCTGTTTGGTTGTTGGGAGGAATGAACCTGGTTGGTAGCTGGAAGAAAGGGTCTTTGCAAGAACTATCTAATTAGCCCCATTCTCCTGGACTTTTATCATGCAAATTACTTCTCAAAACCTTTTCCTTCATGTTTCCAGGCATTGCATTCCAGATCACAGCAACATGCTGTTAAAGAAGACCTAATTTGCCAATAACCATAAATCTGCTTACACATACCCACCGACCATTCAAAATAGTTTCATCTTCTGTCCTCAAGTAAAGCTTCTCAAAATTCTGAAGACCTTGATCAAATCGCTGCTGCTCCAACACCTTGGAAAGCATTTTATCTGGACGCATCGTGGCTTGGTATGGCAACTGCTCTTCCCAAGGCCATAAGAGACCACAGAGAGTTGTGGATACAGCCCTGTCCGTCATGAAAACCAGCCTTCCATTCACTGACTACATCTATTCTTCCTGCTACCTCAGAAAGTCAGAGCTAAAAATGTGTTGCTGGAAAAGCGCAGCAGGTCAGGCAGCATCCAAGGAGCAGCAGAATCGACGTTTCGGGCATGAGCCCTTCTTCAGAAATGTCTTCAGGAGCCCTGAAGAAGGGCTCATGCCCGAAACGTCGATTCTCCTGCTCCTTGGATGCTGCCTGACCTGCTGCGCTTTTCCAGCAACACATTTTCAGCTCTGATCTCCAGTATCTGCAGTCCTCACTTCCGCCTCAGAAAGACAGCCAACATCAGAGACCCCTTCCACCCCGGTTATAATCTCTTCCAACCTCTTCTATCGGACAGAAGATACAAAAGCTTAAAAACACATACTATCATGGACCAGACCAGACCCCCTCAAAATTATTTGAGGAGATAGCCTAGACCCTAACTTTTGCTTATTTCAAAGGCAAATGTAAAGTGTCTGTTCCAGATGCAATGGTGACCGGTCAAACTACTCAACATCAAGCAAAGCACAATTTACTTAAACACTATGGCTAAAATACAACAAAAGAAAGAGAACTGAGAACAACTTAACTCTATTGGAAAACGAAACAAAACATTAGATACAGTAACCAATATTAATTAACTGTTCCAAGATAGAAACATTCCATAAACACACCCCTTGGCAAAAAGGAAAATTCAAACACAGATTCTCACATGCAGTTCTCCAATCCAGGAGGAAAACACATCAAGAGTAAATTCAGAGAGTGCATCAGCCAGCAGACATTCACTGAAGATTCCAACTCTTTCGAGACCCAAATTAGCCACTGATAAACCAAAACCCAGAAATCTGGATCTGTGAGAGCTGGCCACACCCATTCGGGCTGTTTAAAAAAAACCAAAGGCGTCCAAACGTGTTTATTCAAGAAGGCTTCAGTAGCCAGTTTGCCTTACAGCCTCTCTTCAAAAGAAAAGACTAAAATAACCTCTTAAAGTGATAGCATTGACAGTGTAGCAACAGATTCAAGATCTGCTGCTTCCTGTTATTAGATTTCTGAATGGACCTCTCAAATTTTAAATTTAATGTTAATCTCGCTCTTTGTGCACGTTCTCTGCAGCCATAACATTGCATTCCTCACTCTGTTCTATTTCCTTAACACACTTTGTATAGTATGATCTGCCAGTACTGCATGCAAAACAAAACTTTTCACTGTACCTAGGTACGTGTGACAATAATAGACTAAATCAAAAATGTGGCATAATTGGGGAGGGTGGGGTTAGACTATCCAACATAGTGAGGAAGTCAGGTGAACAAATGAAAAGCTTATAAAATATTTTTAAAACATGTTGCCTCCTTCCTAGAGAAAAATAACGTGTACCTAATGGAGGCCTTTAAAGTTATGACAAGATTCCACGGGGTAGACTCAGAGATGACATTGTGGCACATGAGCGAATCCAAAGCAAAGGGGACATACAAATAAAACAAATCACTGCAGAAGCTGGAAGTCTGAAACAAAGACAGAAATTGCTAATGAAACACAGCAGGTCTGGCAGCATTTGTGGAGAGAAAACAAAGTTAATGTTTCAGGTCAACTGAACCCTCTTCAGAACTGGATGGCATATTTTTTAAAAATTGTGAATTAATCAAATAAGGAATTTAGAAGAAATCTCTTTGTTCAAAAGGTTTTGAAGACAAAATAAGATGAAATGAGTTATGGAGAGGTCTGTGTGGAACTGTTGTGCTAAATGGCTTCTAAACATTTTATGTAGTGTTATGTAAGCTTTTACTGTTTCTGGACTATGACTGAGGGGAAACAGCTCTATGGTGAACAGAGAGGGCAGGGCAAAGTTGTTTCCCTTACGCCAAACTGCAAGTCATCAGAAAGTCAGGAAAATGAACTTAGTCTATATACAACAACCACTAGATGGAGATTGTTCTTTTCTTTAATTTCATTTCATATAGAACTCCTGGAACAGAGTAAATAAAAATCTAAAGAACTGCAGATCGTGGAAATCAGAAATAAAAACAGAAATTGCTGGAAAAGCTCAGCAGGCGTGGCAGCATCTGTGCAGAGAAATCACAGTTAAAGTTTCGGGCCCAGTGACCTTCTATCTGTTTTATTACACGAGTTTGCTTCTCATGTTCAGCGGACACCACGAGCAGCAAAGTGACAAAAGCAAGCGGAGTACACAGGCCTCTTCATGTCAGTACATCGGCCCGTCTGTTGGTATGTCCTCACCTGCTCCTCCTTGTGGTGTTACATGGAAAGCGGGTCTCTCACAGCTACAGGCTAAACTTTCTGAGAAACCTGGAAGGTTTGACCTACACACATGTAGTGCACAGAGTCATCTGAACATGGACATATCCTGATAAGCATGAGCAAACTCCCAGCTGAAGGCAAATAGCTCATCTGCTTTATGGCTACCTTGAGACAGAGATGAAGGCTAATGGAGTAAATGGGGACAAAATAATCCAGAGTGGAGCCCAAAGGTGGACTTTTACCTAACTGTTATCTTTCCAGCAATTCCTGCATCCAAGCCAGCGCCGTCCGTAATGCTCTGCATATCTATAGGTTCAGGTCGAGAACCGAGAGGGGCACCCTGATGTTTGGACAACCCGAGATCTCCATGGGATAATACTTTATTCTCATTGCAGAATATGAATATAACACAGGAGACATGCTAGAGTTGACCAGCAGGATGCAATTCATCATCCTACTAGATGGAAGGCTGCCACAAGACGTTCAAGCCTACACGGGTAAGATCAACAGGGTCAATTTCGGTCGATTTCTAATGGTCACCACTGACAGAATTCTCCAAATGTTTTTAGATGGCGAACCAAAAGAAGACAGGAAACACCTTGCCTTCTAATCATGAGCCCCCACCTTCACTGCCTTCTGAGGCAGAGAGTTCCAAATTCACACAATCCTCAGAAAAAAAGATTCTCCTTATCACTCTCATCACCTCCTAACTTTAAAACATTGACCTTTATTGCTAGACTCAGTCATAGGAGGAAACCATCACTTCCATGTTCACTTTGTCAAAACTGTTCAGGATATTATGGACTTCCATCAATTTCATTCTTCTAAACTCCACTGAAGCCAAGCCCAGCCTGTCAATCTTTCCTTATAAGGCAACCCACTCATTCCAGGTAATTTTGTAAACCTCCTTTGAATTGCCTCCAACACATTGCTATCCCTCCTCAAATAAGAACAAGGTTTATCAAGGGGACCTCATCTCTGACCAACTTGATTGAATATTTTGAAAAGGTGACCAGGGTACAGGAGCGTCAACTAGCCACTAAGACATGACCAACTATCACTAGTATCCATACCATAAGACCATAAGACCATAAGACATAGGAGTGGAAGTAAGGCCATTCGGCCCATCGAGTCCACTCCGCCATTCAATCATGGCTGATGCGCATTTCAGCTCCACTTGCCAGCGTTCGCCCCGTAGCCCTTAATTCCTCTAGACAACAAGAACCTATCAATCTCGGCCTTGAAGACATTTAGCGTCCCGGCTTCCACTGCACTCCGTGGCAATGAATTCCACAGGCCCACCACTCTCTGGCTGAAGAAATGTCTCCGCATTTCCGTTCTGAAATGACCCCCTCTAATTCTAAGGCTGTGTCCATGGGTCCTAGTCTCCTCGCCTAACAGAAACAATTTTCTAGCATCCACCTTTTCAAAGCCATGTATTATTTTGTACGTCTCTATTAGATCTCCCCTTAATCTTCTAAACTCCAACGAATACAATCCCAGTATCCTCAGCCGTTCCTCATATGCTAGACCTGTCATTCCAGGGATCATCCGTGTGAATCTCCGCTGGACACGTTCCAGTGCCAGTATGTCCTTCCTGAGGTGTGGGGACCAAAACTGGACACAGTACTCCAAATGGGGCCTAACCAGAGCTTTATAAAGTCTTAGTAGTACATCTCTGCTTTTATATTCCAACCCTCTTGAGATAAGAGACAACATTGCATTCGCTTTCTTAATCACAGACTCAACCTGCATGTTTACCTTTAGAGAATCCTCGACTAGCACTCCCAGATCCCTTTGTGCTTTGGCTTTATTAAGTTTCTCACCATTTAGAAAGTAGTCCATTCCTATATTCTTTTTGCCAAAGTGCAAGACCTCGCACTTGCTCACGTTAAATTCCATCAGCCATTTCCTGGACCACTCTCCCAACCTGTCTAGATCCTTCTGTAGCCTCCCCACTTCCTCAGTACTACCTGCCTGTCTACCTAACTTTGTATCATCGGCAAACTTCGCTAGAATGCCCCCGGTTCCCTCATCCAAATCATTAATATATAATGCGAACAGCTGTGGCCCCAGCACCGAACCCTGCGGGACACCGCTCGTCACCGGCTGCCATTCTGAAAAAGAACCTTTTATCCCAACTCTCTGCCTTCTGTTAGATAGCCAATCCTCAATCCATCCCAGCAGCTCACCTCGAACACCATGGGCCCTCACCTTGCTCAGCAGTCTCCCGTGTGGCACCTTATCAAAGGCCTTTTGAAAGTCCAGATAGACCACATCCACTGGGTTCCCCTGGTCTAACCTACTTGTTACCTCTTCAAAAAATTCCAACAGGTTTGTCAGGCATGACCTCCCTTTACTAAATCCATGTTGACTTGTTCTAATCAGACTCTGCTCTTCCAAGAATTTAGAAACCTCATCCTTAATGATGGATTCTAGAATTTTACCAACAACCGAGGTTACGCTGATTGGCCTATAATTTTCCATCTTTTGCCTTGATCCTTTCTTGAACAAGGGGGTTACTACAGCCATCTTCCAATCATCTGGGACCTTTCCTGACTCCAGTGACTCTTGAAAGATCTCACCCAATGCCTCTGCTATTTCCTCAGCAACCTCTCTCAGAACTCTAGGGTGTATCCCATCGGGGCCAGGAGATTTATCAATTTTAAGACTTTTTAACTTTTCTAGCACTATCTCTTTTGTAATGGCAACCATACTCAACTCAGCCCCGTGACACCCTTTAATTTTTGGGATATTACTCATGTCTTCCACTGTGAAAACTGACGCAAAGTACTTGTTAAGTTCTCCTGCTATTTCCTTATCTCCCATCACTAGGCTCCCTGCATCAGTTTGAAGTGGCCCAATGTCTACTTTTGCCTGTCGTTTGTTTCTTATGTACTGAAAGAAACTTTTACTATTATTTCTAATATTACTGGCTAGCCTACCTTCATATTTGATCCTCTCATTTCTTATTACACTCTTTGTTATCCTCTGTTTGCTTTTGTATCCTTCCCAATCTTCTGATTTCCCACTGTTCTTAGCCACTTTATAGGATCTCTCTTTTTCTTTAATACATTTCCTGACTTCCTTTGTCAGCCAAGGTTGTCTAATCCCTCCCCGGTTAATCTTTCTTTTCTTGGGAATGAACCTCTGTACAGTGTCCTCAATTATACCTACAAACTCCTGCCATTTTTGCTCTAGTGTCTTCCCGGTTAGCCTCTGCTTCCAGTCTATTTTAGTCAGTTCCTCTCTCATGCCCTCATAATTACCTTTATTCAACTGTAACACCATTACATCAGATTTCGCCTTCTCCCTTTCAAACTCCAGACTGAACTCTACCATATTATGGTCGCTACTTCCTAAGGGTTCCCTTACTTTAAGATCTTTTATAGAGTCTGGTTCATTGCAAAGCACTAGGTCCAGAATAGCCTGCTCTCTTGTGGGCTCCATGACAAGCTGTTCCAAAAAGCCATCCTGTAAGCATTCCATGAATTCCCTTTCTTTAGATCCACTAGCAACATTATTTACCCACACAGACGAAGAGGACACCAGTTTGACTGGGACAATATATCTATCCCGAGACAGGCTAAACAAAGACATGCACAAGATTCCTAGAATCTGGATTAGTGGTGCTGGAAGAGCACAGCAGTTCAGGCAGCATCCAAGAAGGCCTGGCATTCAAACCGGAACTCCATTAACAAGCATATCGATTTAGATCCCATTTACCAGCCTCTCAGAAAAAGAACCGGAAGTGATATCACCCACCACAACAGACCAAGACACATAAATAGAAAGTGGGACAGAACACCAGTGCTTCAGTGGAGGCTCACTGATGATGTTACTGAGCATGGTGATGAAATGTCTGAGAACAAATCTACCAGCTCAGCGAGCAACCTTACAACCTGAACCTCAACCTGAGCCACAAATTTTCTCCAAAATCGCAAAGGTGACCAGGTCTTTGGATGAGGCCAAGGTATTTGGCATGGTCTACTTAGACTTCAGAGTCGAAAAATGTGGCACTGGAAAAAACACAGCAAGTCAGACAGCACTCAAGGAACAGGAGAGTCAACCTTTCGGCCATAAGCCCTTTACTTAGACTTCAGCAAAGAATTTGATAATGCACCACATGGAGGCTGATATCAAAGGTAAGAGCCATGGGATCCAAGGGCAAGGCTGGTTGAATAAGGAATTCTGGATGACTAGGGATACTGAAGCTCTGGTCAAGAAAAAGGAGGTATATGTCAGGTATAGACAGCTAGGAATCAAGTGAATCCCTATAAGAATATAAAGGCAGTAACGGTATATGTAGGAGGGAAATCAGGTAGGCAAAAAGGGGACATGACACATTTTTAGCAAATAAGGTTAGGGAGAATCCTAAGATTCTACAAATGCATTAAGTGCTAAAGAGTAGGGAAAGAATAGAGCCCCTGAAAGATCAAAAAGGTCATCTATGCGTAGAACCACACGAGAAAGGTGAGACACCAAACAAATATTTCACATCAGTATTCATCATGGAGAAAGACACAGAAGCTAGAGAATTTGGGGAAATGAATAATGATGTCTTGAAAAGAGTCTGTATTACAGAAGTGGAGGTGCTGGAGGTATTAAAATGCATAAAGGTAGATAATGCCCAGGATCTGATCAGGTGAATCTCAGAACACTGTTGGAATCTAAGAAGAGATTGCAGAGCCTCTTGCTAGGATATTTCTATCAAAGATTTCCACAAGTGAAGTGCCAAAAGACTGGAGAGTGGCTAATGTTGTGCTGTTATTTAAGACAGGCAGTAAAGAAAATGCAGGGAACTGTACACCGGTGAGCCTGATGTCAAATGGTAGGTACACTGTTAGATGGGATTCTGTAAGAGAGTTTTTAAAATGTATTTGAAGAGGCAATGACCGATTAGAGATAATCAGCATGGCTTTGTGCATGGAAAACCACTTCTCACTAACTTGATCTTTCTGAAGAGATGACCAAGAAGATAGCTGAAAGCAGAGCAATAGACATTGTCAATATGGGCTTTAGCAAAGTCTTTGATAAAGTTCTGCATGGTCGTCCGGTTAGAAAGGTTAGATCAAATGGGATCCAGGGAAAGCTACCCAATTGTATACAAAATTGGCTTATTGGTAGGACACAGAGGATGGTGGTAGAGGATTCTTATTCAGACTAGAGGCCTGTGGCAGAAGGATTGGCGATTGAAAAGAGTGGATTTGTTTTCCTTGGAGCACAGGAGATTGAGGGGTACCATGCTTGAGATATATAAAATTATGAAGGGTATAGATAAGATAGATAAAAGCCTTTCTTTCCCCTTGGTGGAGGGATCAATTACAAGAGGTTGTAGATTTAAGCAGGAAAAGGTTAGAGGGGATATGAAAGTATTTTTTCTACTAAAGGCTGATGGGCATCTGGAACTCTTAGTGGTAAAGGCAGAAACTCTCCTAACATTGAACTAGTATTTCGAATTGCTCTTGTGATGCCAAAATCTACAAAGCTGTGAATCAAGTCTTGGAAAATGAGATTAGAATGGTTAGGTATTTGTTTTTCACCGGAATAGACCTGGTGAACCAAAGAATATTTTTCTCCTGTAGACCTCTATAACTCTCAAGTTGTGGTCTCACCTATACCCCACAAAACTGAAGCATAACCTCTTCATTTTTACATCACTTCCTCTCATTATAGAATTTAAATTTCAACAGTTGACCATAGTAGGAGGGTAGGACTTCGACCTGTGTTAACAGAACATAACTCTAGGCCTCTGGATTACTAGTCCAGTAGCAGCACCATGATGCTACTATCTGCCCTCACACTATGTCAAGACAATTTGCTCGAGGCCACTGAATTAAGTGGGCTTGCATCTCCAAACTGGATTTCCCCATGAAAACAAAGTAGGAATGTGCAAATTGGTCCCAAAATTTAAAAAAAGTCATCATTAGCAGGAACATATCATTTGGAACGAGTAGAGAAAATGTTGGAGAACCTTGGGGGTCTGGCAGCATCTATGGAAACAGTCAACATGTCGAGTTTGACTGGACTCTTTCGAATTTCTCCTGCATTTGCAGCATACGCAGCATTTTTGCTTTCACATATTCTCTGGACACCAACAAGCTGCACTCATTCAGCTCAGGACCATCGTGCAGTGACATACAATAGTTTCCTTTTATTCTTCTGTGACTGTCGCTGCCAAGGCCTTGATCACAAATCCAAGTGAACCAGATGGAAATTAAAAGTGAAGGCAAAAAGACAAGTCACCATCTTAAAGCAGGACAAAAACAACTGAGACTGAAAGAACATTATTTGGGGTCAGCTTAGATGAAGGGAGCAACTCTTGTCAAAGATGCTAACAAAATATCATGCCCAACTACTTTATATGAACGTGAACTTTATAAGTTGTTTCAATTCACTATTCTCCCTCCAAAACATACATTTTCACAGCCAAGGCCTACTGCATACATCAGAGCCTCGGTCTTGGGCAGATCGCTCCCCGGCCTTCCGACACGTTCCCACGGCTGCGATGTAAGCGAGTCCCGGGGACCACGTGAAGCGGATCAAATGAGGGAGAAACCGAAACCGAAGACAGGAATCTCCATACAAGTGGATCCCGAGACCACCTCGAAATAATTTCTCTCAAAAAAACACAACCCCCGAGTTTAGCTAAATGATGAGAAAAATATATAAAACATTCACAACTATTTCCAACGGCAACCAACTTGAAATAATACCTTTCCTCACAAAAATAAATTTCCACGCTTACAATTTTAACTCACCCCTTTTACAATCAGTCCTTCCTTCAACTGCATCCAGTTTTTTTTTCTGAATTAAAATCACAAATTTTGGATCAGTTCATGATATTTCAACGTTATAATTATTCAGTGCCTTTATTGCCAGCATCGCCTGCACGCTTCCTGCTTTACCGAATCAGTCAGAAAAGAGCAATGCCTCCTGAGGTCCTAATCTCTGTCTTCCTTTCACATGGTGCAAGTCTTTGTGATTATTCATAACCTTCCACACACATGTTGACACTTGACTATGTTGTACCAATTCACATCCCCAGCTCATTCTTTGCATCAGAACATTTCAATCACCTCTTCCAGTCCACGTAATCGAAAGGTTATTTTTTGTCAAAGTAAACAATTCTTGTCTTCACCGTATTTCCAAATTAAGCAAAGAAAATCTGCATCCCAGTCAATTTGGACACAGCAAGCTCCCACCAGCAGCCAAGTGATGATGGATGACCAGATCATCTGTTTTTGTGAGGTTGGCTGAGAGATAAATGTTAACCAAGGAAATCACCACTTGGTAGTCGATTTGATTAAGTGGTGCTGAAAAAGATGCCAAGCACTTGAACAAATTTATCAGTTCTGGCATTGAGATATAACATTTCAGGATAATACCTTTCATCAGATGGTTAATTACATTTGCTATTGGGACGGCATTCACTGTCTAAGAATACACCTGGCTTTATTCTTCAATAAAGATAACTAAGCAGTTATTTCACCAGGACTACAGCTTTGGAGAGAGAAACCCATTTTGCTGAAAGATCACATCCGAGAACGCTAACTCAATTTTATTCTCTACAGAAACTGCCCAGCTTGCTGAGTATTTTCAGCACTTTGTGTTTTTACTCTAGATTTCCAATATCTGCAGTATTGTGGCACCTTGCTGTTGGATGCAGCAATCTGTATGGCTATCTTTAAAGCAATTGTGACTATATTTTTAAAATTATTTTATTGGTCATGAGATTGCTTTAGAATGCCCAGCAGCCATGAACTATGCTCTAATCAAGGCAGATTTTTTTATCTTAAGGATGTAAAAGATGAGAAGGTCAGCTTTGGTTCTGAACTGCTTATAGAACATAGAACAATACAGCGCAAAACAGGCCCTTCAGTCCTCGATGTTGCGCCAACCTGTGAACTCATCTAAGCTCATCCTCCTATACTATCCCATCATCATCCATGTCCTTATCCAAGGATTGTTTAAATCTCCCTAAAATGGCTGAGTTAGCTACATTGGCAGGCAGGGCATTCCACACCCTTACCACACTCTGAGTAAAGAACCTTCCTCTGACATCTGTCTTAACTCTACCACTCCTCAATTTGTAGTGCCCACTCATACAAGCTGACGTCATCATCCTAGGAAAAAGACTTTCACTGTCTACCCTATCTAATCCTCTGATGATCTTGTATGTCTTATGGTTTTGAAACCTACTCCAGGGACTTGAGCACCTAATCCATGCTAACATTCTTTTTGCAATACTGAGGAATGTTGTTGAAGATGCTGTTTCTCAGATGTGATGTTAGACTGAGGTTCTTTCCGCAAGTTCATAAGACATAGGACGGAAGTAAGCCATTTGTCTAATCAATTGAATCCCTGCTCCAGGTTCTCCTGCCTTCCCCCCAAAAAAGATAGTGATGAAGTTTAATTTTGATAAATGCAAGGTGGTGCATTTTGGGAAAGCAAATCTTAGCAGGACTTATACACTTAATGGTAAGGTCCTAGGAAGTGTTGCTGAACAAAGAGACCTTGGAGTGCAGGTATATTGCAGCTTGAAAGTGGAGTCGCAGGTTGCTTGGATAGTGAAGAAGGCATTTGGTGTGTTTCCTTTATTGGTCAGAGTAATTGCATACGGTAGTTGGGAGGTCATGTTGTGGTTGTACAGGACATTGGTTAGGCTGATTTTGGAATATTGCAGCAATTCTGGTTTCCTTCCTATCGGAAGGATGTTGTGAAACTTGAAAGGGTTCAGAAAAGATTTACAAGGATGTTGCCAGGGTTGGAGGTTTTAATTAGATTAGATTCCCTATAGTGTGGAAACAGGCCCTTTGGCCCAACCAGTCCACACCGACCCTCCGAAGAGTAACCCACCCAGACCCACTACGCTCTGACTAATGTACCTATCGCTATGGGCAATTTAGCATGGCCAATTCCCCTGACATGCACCTAGAGATGTACAGCTGTGGGAGGAAACTGGAGGAAACCCACGTAGGCATGGGGACAATGTGCAAACTCCACACAGATAGTTGCCCAAGGCTGGAATCGAACCTGTGACCATGAGGCAGCAGTGCTAACCATTGAGCCACTGTGCCAGCCGTGAGTTAGAGGATGAGGTTGAATAGGCTAGGGCTGTTTTCCCTGGAGTGTCGGAGGCTGAGGGGTTACCTTATAGAGGTTTACAAAACCATGAGGGGCATGGATAAGGTAAATAGGCAATGTCTTTTCCCTGAGGTGGGGGAGTCCAGAACTAAAGGGCATAGGTTTAGGGTGAGAGGGGCAAGATATAAAAGAGACAAAAGGGACAATGTTTTCACACATGTGTGCATGTGTGGATTGAGCTGCCAGAGGAAGTGGTGGAGGCTGGTACAATTGCAACATTTAAAAGGCATCTGGATGGGTATATGAATAGGAAGCGTTTGGAGGGATACGGGCTAGGTACTGGCAGGTGAGACTAGATTGGGTTGGGATATCTGGTCAGCATGGATGAGTTGGACCAAAGGGTCTGTTTCCATGCTGTACATCTTTCTGACTCTCTGTTTTTATTGCATGTGCATGGGATGGAGGATGGCTACATCTTTATAGATAAGCTATTTTGGGAGGTAACCCACATCAAGAGACCAGTGTCAAAAAGCATGGTGCTGGAAAATCACAGCAGGTCAGGCATTATCCAAGTAGCAAGAGAATCAATATTTCGGGCAAAAGCCCTTCGTCAGGAATGTGAGCAGGGGAGAAAGGGAACTGAGAGATAAATAGGAGGGTGGGGGTGGAGCAAGGGGAAAGTAGCTGGGAAGATGGAAGTTGGAGGTGATGGTGAAATGTTGGAGGGGAGGGTGGAGCAGATAGGTGTTAAGATGGACAGGTAGGACAGTTCAAGAGGGTGGTGTCGAGTTGGAAGATTGGAGCTGGGATGAAGTGGGGGGAGGGGAGATGAACAAATTGGTGAAATTGACATTGATGTCGTGTGGTTGGTGGGGTGGGTCCCAAGACAGAGTTTTTCCTCCAGCTGTTGGGTGACTTGGACTTGGCAGTGGAGGAGGGCCAGGATTTGCATGTACTTGGCAGAGTGGGAGGGAGAGTTGAAGTGGTTGGCCACAAGCGGTGGGGTTGTTTGGTACATCCATCCTAGAGGGAGGTTACAGAATTTCCAAAGTTCCGATTCAAAGATTTTTTTTTAAAAAGCCCTCAAGAGAAAGGTTTAGAGGAAAATGGGCTAAGCGCAGGCAAATGGGACCAGTTTAGTTTGGGAAACTTGGTCAACACGGATGAGTCAGACCAAAGGGTTTGTTCCTGTGATGTATGACTCTATGAGACAAAAAAAATTGCAGATGCTGGATTGAAGGTAGAGAAGCAGGAGGTTTAGATTAGATTACTTGGTGTAGAAACAGACCCTTCGGCCCTTCAAGTCCACACCGACCAGCCGAAGCGCAACCCACCCAGTCCCATTCCCCTACATTTACCCCTGCTCCTAATATTATGGGCAATTTAACATGGCCAATTCACCTAACCTGCACATTTTTGGACTGTGGGAGGAAACTGGAGCACCCGGATGAAACCCATGCAGACAAGGGGAGAATGTGCAAACTCCACACAGTCGGCACAGTGGTTAGCACTACTGCCTCACAGTGCCAGAGACCTGGGTTCAATTCCCGCCTCAGGCGACTGACTGTGTGGAGTTCGTACATTCTCCCTGTATCTGTGTGGGTTTCCTCCGGGTGCTCTGATTTCCTCCCACAGTCCAAAAAAGTGCAGGTTAGCTGAATTGGCCATACTAAATTGCCCGTAGTGTTAGGTGAAGGGATAAATGTAGGGGAATGGGTCTGGGTGGGTTGCGCTTTGGTGGGTCGGTGTGGACTTGTTGGGCCCAAGGGCCTGTTTCCACACTGTAAGTAACCTAAAAGGTTGGGAAAACACTGCAAGCCATTCATAATCAAGAAGTCATCGTTTCGGGTGTAATCCTTCTTCAGGTTTTGAAATGTCAACTTCACCACCTCCTGATGCTGTCTGGTTTGTTCGTTCTGCCAGCCTCCTACTTGTCTACTGTATGACGCTATGAGACCTTTAATGCTGGTGATATCAAATGTGATAAGGAATTTGCCACGGCAATGCCATGTGGCTTTAGAAGCTTTAAAGCAAATGCCAAGATGATCGTGAACCACTGGCAAGGTGCAACTTGATTTTTTTTGCTCTTGTAGCAGGCTTCGAATTTCCAGAATTAGCTTGTTCAGCAATCAGAAGTGCAGCAAATTATCTCACTTGGCCTCACCAAGGTTGCATCACCAGCATCTCTCGCGGACGAAAAGATGCAAACAGAACAGGAACCAGCTGCGACAATTCAACTAGTTCAGGTTCAAGGGACAGACAATCCAACCATCAAGCGCCAAACTACACGATGCTTATTGTATGTGTCTGGGCCTGTAGAGGTTGCTATGGAACAATCTGCCAAAGAGGCCCCTCTCGCCTCATGGCCGTTGCCTCTCTTTAGTACGCAATGAAAAGGGCGGGTAGCATATTCGCGCAATGTCTGCAGGGAATTGTAGTTCATAGGTGAAAAAAAACCCAGAACAAATGCTGGAGTTCCTCGCGGTTGAGAACTACAACTCCCCTCATGTTCGGCTGCTGGCACATGCCCAAGAAGACAACGGCGGAACTTGCTAGAGGCTGGTTTGAAAAACATTTGACCGCCATTAGCTCAAAAAAAAATTGGCGTGCGGAGCCGGCCGACTCGAACCCAATCTTTTTCTGGTAATTTTAAATTCTGTTTTAGGTTTAATTTTTTCATGTTCTTCAATTGAACGGAAATGTAGGCGAAGTAATGTCTGCCAGTTAATTAATGCTGTCGTTTAACACCAAGAATGTCTGTTAATCAGATAACTGACAATAACCGGAGCAACGTGTTTCGGTAGTGATAATTGTCAAGTAATTTTATTTCGTCAGTAATAATTCCATCTGATGGGGAAACATTTTGATCCCTAATTTTGGAGGGTTGTCAAGCAAGTGTATTTCTTTTTTTGATGATTTTATCAAAATAAATCGGGTTGTAATTTATTTTTAAAAATGTATATAAAACATTTCCCACCCCGTTTTCCGATTGTTGTGTGGGCGACATGTCGTGAAGGTTGGAGTCACAGTGGGGGTGACGTGTGTATGTGCCCTTCTCTCACCGGCATTTAATCTTCACTGTGAGTCAGGCTAAGTTGGATGTTAACACACGTTATTGTGCTCCCTGGTAGCTGGTGCAGACTACTGGAACATTAGAAGCCATATCGCACCACGCAATCATGTCGCAAAGTGACTTCAATGGAGGACTTTTGTTTCGTTACAATTTCCAATGAGCACCACAAGCCCATGCCAGGAAGGTTAGTTTAGAAGAATTGAGAGATGCGCTCGTTAAAAGCTAGAGTATTCTGCGATGGGGGTGGGGGCAGCTTGACAGGGTGGAATCTATTTGATGTTTACAGTAGATTTAAAAGGATAGCATTCTGAACATTCCATGCAAACTCTTTGAATTACTGATGGGTTCACAAAGATAAGGCAGCACTGTAAGCAGTGTAGATGGAAATGTAAAATGCTGAATGGCTTAAAAGCATGACAGATTAAGTTCAGCGTAGGCATGTGAGCCTTTCACTATGGATAGTGGTAGAATGGTTGAAAAATTAGCAGAAGTCCAAAGAGACTTGAGGGAACATTCCTGATGAGGGGCTTATGCCTGAAACGTTGACTCTCCTGCCCAGATGCTGCCTGATTTGTTGTGCTTTCCCAGCACCACGTTTTTGACTTTGAGGGAACAGATATGTTTTTAAAATCTTAAACCAATCAACTCCACCACACTCGTGTGCTGGGTGTTCAGTGGGATTTGAACCTTGGTTCTCAGGACATTATCTGTGCCTCTCAATTAAAAGCTCAGCAATAATATCACTAGGCTATTGCCTCCCAAGGGAACAAGTACAACAATTAACCCAAAAAGATTTCTTTAGAGGTAAAGGGCTTAGAACAATAACAAACTTGTCTGTTGTATCTTTTATCATAATATGGTATTCAAAGAAACTTTATATAGACTTTGTATGAGAGCCATGAGAGATAATTGGCCAGATGACCAAAAATTTGGTCAAATAAATAAAGTTTTAAGGAGTATTTTAAAGGTGTAGAGTGAGGTAGTAAGGCACAGTGGTTAAGAGGAAAATTATAGAGCTGTCATCTAGGTAGCAGGAGGTAAGGACAACACTGTGATTAATGTTATATTAATGCATCAACTCCAACATAGCCTGTGACTGAGGAATATACTTTTTGATCATAAAGACCTCAAACCTGATGCCAGGCTCTTGGTTCACCAGGCAGTTGTTACCAGCTTTCATGTTTGTCTGAGATGTAGACAGTGTACAGCAAACGCTTTGAGAGATATCACCAGTGATTTATCTGCAAATCCACTGGCTGGGTAGCTGCTCCAATATCAATGTGCTCAAGCAAACTTCGAAACACTGATTATAGTGAGTCGGCTGCATTGGGTGGAACTCACCGTCTATGTGCCTGACACCACTTTCAGAACAAACCCTCTACTCTGAGTTTTGACACAAGTGCTTTGAAGACTTCCTGAAAGTCTTTCTGAAATATGATGTCCTGACCCACTCATGGAAACGTATTCCCTAAGACTGTCCAAAGTGGGAAGCCGCGCATGTGCCATCCATTCCATCTGTGACAGGCCTAGATGGAAGCTAATCACAAATAGTGGAGAAATATGCAAAAAATCAAATGCCATTTCCTTCAGCAAACGTCAGCTGGCCCACCCTATGGCAGGGTTTGTGGATCCAGTATTGGATTGACACTGAAGAAAAAAGTTAAGGAAACTGAAGTGGAAGATCCCAACGAACCTAAGAAGAAGTATTAAAACCAAATTGTGGATGCTTGAGTCCAACGTTAGAAGATAGCGCACATCGTGGAGGGTTATAAGGCTAAAGATTAGAGATTTGGGAGGGAACTAGATGGTAGGTGAACAAAACGCAGTATGACTACAGATCAACCTCTGGTTTGTGCAGAATAGAATGTGAGAAAGTGACCAGAAATATGGAGTAAATGAACACATGGATGAAAGCTTCAGAAGAGCTGAGGCAGGGGCAGAGCTGGGAGATGTTGTGGAGATGACAATGTGTGGTCTTGGCATCAGCTCAGATATATGTTTGAAAACTCATTGAGAGCTCAAATAGCATGACAAAAATTGCCAATAGCCTTGGTTATTTGGAAGAGACATGGAGTTGGCGAGGTCGAATTTGTCGCATGGACCAGTGACAGTGACTTCAGTATATAAAAGTCGTGTTCACCTGGAATACCATGGGCACCACACTTTAAGATGATGATATTGGTCTTTGAAAAAGACTATTGGTCTGTACAAAGTGTTTTAATACAATAGTCTGTGAACTTCAAGGGTCAAACTAAGGCTATATTTCCTGAAGTTTTGAACATTAAGAGGATTTGATCGAAGTTTAAGGTAGTGGGGGAAATGCAGAGAAACTATTTCTGCTGGTCTGGGAGGCATAATCTGAAAATTAGAGCAGACCCTACAGGAGTGAAATTAGGAAATGTCAAAGCAAAAGGTGTTAGGAATTTAGAACTCCTGCAGGTGGCAGTTGATGATCAAGATCTATTAAGCTGGAAAATGGGAAACCTTCAGAAAT
Source organism: Chiloscyllium punctatum (assembly GCF_047496795.1). Lineage (NCBI taxonomy): Eukaryota > Metazoa > Chordata > Chondrichthyes > Orectolobiformes > Hemiscylliidae > Chiloscyllium > Chiloscyllium punctatum. The sequence goes on along the minus strand of NC_092756.1, from coordinate 79,433,433 downwards.
AAGATAGTGAGAATCCAGAGAGAGTATATTCCTGTTAGGGTGAAAGGAAAGGATGGTAGGTATAGGAATGCTGGATGACTAAAGAAATTGAAGGTTTGGTTAAGAAAACGAAGGAAGCATATATCAAGTATAGACAGGATAGATTGAGTGAATCCTTAGAAGATTATAAAGGAAGTAGGAGTATACTTTAGAGGGAAATCAGGAGGGCAAAAAGGGGACATGAAATAGCTTTGACAAATAGAATTAAGGAGAATCCAAAGGGTTTTTATAAATCCATTAAGAACAAAAGGGTAACTGGGGAAAGTATAAGGCCCCTCCAAGATCAGCAAGGCAGCCTTTGTATGGAGCCGCAGAAAATGGGGAGATACTAAATGAGTTTTGGATAAGTATTTAATGTGGAAAAGGATATGGAAGATATAGAAATAAGGAAGATAGATGGTGACATCTTGCGAAATGTTCATATTACAGAGGAGGAAGTGCTGGATGTCTTGGAACATATAAAGGTGGATAAATCTCTAGGACCTGATCAGGTGAACCCTAGAACTCTGTGGGGAAACTAGGCAAGTGATTACTAGGCCTCTTGCAGAGATATGTGTATCATTGATAGTCACAGATGAGGTGCTGGAGACTGGAGGTTGGCTACTGTGGTGCCACCATTTAAGAAGGGCGGTAAAGACAAGCCAGGGAATTATAACCCAGTGAGCCTGATGTCTGTGGTGGGCAAGTTGTTGGAGGGAATCCTGAGGGACAGGATGTACATGTATTTGGAAAGGCAAGGACTTATTAGGAATAGTCAACATGACTTTGTGCGTGGGAAATCATGTCTCACAAACTTAATCAAGTTTTTTGAAGGAGTAAGAAAGAGTATTGATGAGGGCAGAGTGGTAGATGTGATCTATATGGACTTCAGTAACCAGCACTGATCCTTGTGGAACAGCACTGGTCACAGGCCTCCAGTCTAAAAAACAACCCTCCACCACCATCCTCTGTCTTCTACCTTTGAGCCAGTTCTGTATCCAAATGGCTGGTTCTTACTGTATTCCATGAGATCTAACCTTGCTCACCAGTCTCCCATGGGGAACCTTGTCGAATGCCTTCCTGGAGCATCCGAGGCTGAGAGGTGATCATTTAGAAGTTTACAAAATTATGAGGGGCATGGATAGGATAAATAGACAAAATCTTTTCCCTAGGGTTGGGAGTCCAGAACTATAGGGCATAGGTTTAGAGTGAGAGGGAAAAGATATAAAAGAGACCTAAGGGGCAACTTTTTCACAGAGGGTGGTACGTGTATGGAATGAGCTGCCAGAGGAAGTGGTGGAGGCTGGTACAATTGCTACATTTAAAAGGCATTTGGATGGGTATATGAATAGGAAGGGTTTGGAGGGATGTGGGCCAAGTGCTGGCAGGTAGGACTAAATTGGGTTGGGATATCTGGTCGGAATGGATGTTTTGGACCTTTCCATGCTGTACTTCTCTATGATTCTATGATTTTAACTTAAATCATTCATAGGCCTTTGTTTAGCAAGGTCTTCAGTGTCATGGGACAAAGGAATGTGTCTGGATTTGCATTGCAGACCAATCATCTCATTAAATGATGGAGCAGGTAAAGTTAAATGGCTTCCTGTTTGGCTGCAATTTTCCATTTTGAGTTACTTTTACCTGTTAAAAAGAGAAAAATGGACTCTGCAAGATGGTGGCGATTCTGTAGAACTGCTGTGGACAGCTCTGCCTAACAGTAAAGGCATACTGGTATTTTTTTGCCATGCCTGGCCAACTTATGGGTGGAAATATTAGTTTAAAGCCTTACAGAACACATATTTGTTAATATTTGGGAGTGGGAAGGATGCCAAAGGGAAAAGGAGCAAGCAAACAGCAGCAGGGAGGACACTACCCTGCAGCACCTACAACACCAGAGACTGCAGCAACAGCAGCCTCTCCTGAACCCCCAGGGGACCTGACAGACTTGGCTGCGGCAATGGAGAGACTTACCTTGAAAGTTGCGACTGCAATTGAGGAAATCCATAGGGAGATTAGTGTCCAGGTCCAACCTTTTGCATCCGTGCTGCAGAAGCACGAGCAGGAGATCCAGGGCCTCTGGGAGAGGCTGGAAGAGGTGGAGGGTTGAGCTAAGGCCTCAGAAGCTGTGGTGCAGTCCTCATCCAGTCGAATCCAGGTGTTGGAGGTGTCAGTTTCTTTGAAAACTGGCTGCCGAAGTTTTGGGCCTTCATATCGAGTCCAGCAGGCTTCAGATTGAAAGGGCGTATCAGGTTACAGTGCACAGGTCAGGGCCGGTGCAGCACCCCCACCTGGTCCTAGTACACTTCCACTCATAGAAGGACAGGCAAAAAGTCATAGCTTCCAGATCCCTGGGAAAAGGTCCTCTGGTGCTGCTGTACAAGGGGTCAAAAATCATGTTTTTCCAGGATTTTTCAGCAGCTGTAATCTGAAAGCGGAAGTCCTTCGATGAAGTTTAAAAAAAGGAGGCTGAGGAACCTCGGCATCCAGTACTCCACGAGATACCCTGCAGTTCGTTTCAGCCACGAGGACTCAGTTTATACATTTGACTCAGCGGATAAGGCTAAAACCTTTGTGGACACTTTAAAATAGACGGATTGGCCTGAAGAATATGGTTGATGTTTGTTCTCTTTTCTATTTTTCCCCATGTTTTTCCTTTCCTTTTTTTTTAAATTCCTTTCTTTCTCCCAAATAATTTCCTTTTTGGAAAGGGGGGAAAAGACTTTGGAATAAGTTGTTCCTTTTTTTTTGTAACTATATTTTCTGATGGGAAATTTTGTGGATGTTCTTTGTCTCTGTCCCTTTGTTTGTTCTGCTTCTCTTTTAGTCACAAGTAGGGGTGACATGAAGTTAGGGATGGGTGGAGTGCTCATCCTGACTTTGTCTTTTGATTTAAGGATCATCTCCTTGTTTTTTTTCTGGCCTAAGGCTGGGACATAGTCCAGGTTTGAAGGAGGGGATGAGTAAGGTGAGTGCCCCCTTTGGGCGCAGGGAAGAGTCTTCCATTCGAGGTTCTATAGTTGGTATTCTTTGTAGTTGTTTGGTAGTAATAGTTGTTTATAGTTATGATAGAGTAGTTTTTGTATATATAGTTTTTCCTTTCTATGAGTCTTTATTTATGTTTGGAGCTTTGTAAGCAGGGTTCTCCCTCTGAAGGGTTCAAGGGTGTCTGAAAAGGGATATGGCTAAGTGTCTTATTAAGTGATGCACCTGGAACATTAAGGGAAGTCATTCGCCTATTAAAAGAAAAAAAGTGCTTTCTAGTCTTAAGAGGGAAAGGGTTGATATCGCTTTGTTGCAGGAAATTACAACAGGGGGGTTATGACCAGGTATTCTTTTCATCTTTTACTACTAAAAGTAGGGGAGTGGTGGTACTTATTCAGAAAAAATTTCCGTTCACGTTATTAGAGCAGGTGAAAGATGAGCAGGGACGGTTTGTGCTACTTAAGGCCCTGATACATGGGGAGGAATATGGCATTTAAACGTCTACTGTTCTCCAGCGCATCCCCTCAAATTTTTGATTAGTGCTTTTGGAACACGGCACATTAGTATGGGGGGGATTTTAATTGTCTTTTGGATCCGACAGTGGACAGGATGCTTTGTGGGCCCCCAACTTTTTCTTCACTGACCAAGCAGGTGGTTGACTTATGCGAGGAGTTGGGGCTGGTGGATATTTGGAGGTGTCTTCATCCTCCCAGCAGGGACTTCACCTTTTTTTTCTAAACCCACATAAATGTCACATGAGGATTGACCTCTTTCTGGCTTCCCAGGCCCTTCTGGATTCGATTATGGGTTTTAAAATTGGGAATATAGCTATCTCTGATCAAGCGGCAGTATATTTGGAGGTTAAGGCCAAGAGTGAAGGGCTAGGTTTGCGGCGCTGGCATTTGGACCCTTTTCTCCGTAAGGATTCCAAATTTGTGGAATACTTTTTGAAGGAGTTTCAGGAATTCTTGACTATCAACTCAGGCACGGCTAGTAGTCCATCCATGTTATGGGAGACTGCTAAGGCCTTTGCTAGTGGATTAGCTATTTCCTATTCGGCTAGCCGGAAATGACAGAAGGAGGAACAGCAGCGTCTACTTGAGAGCGGTTGAAAGCCGCGGAGGCAGCACATTTGTGTGACCTTCGGTGACAAAGCTACAGCGGGTCACGGCCCTTCGGGCTGCCTTGAATCAATACTGACGCAAAATGCAAAGAAAGAGCTTTCTTTTGCTAGGCAGAGGGTGTTCAAATATGAGGATAGGCCAGGGAAGTATTTAGCATACCTGACCAGGAAAAAACGTGCTCCCCAATCCATTACTGCAATTACAGCGCTGGGGTCCTTGCATACGATGCTTAAAAAGATCAATGAGGCTTTTCTGAGCTTTTACTCTGAATTGTATCAGTCTAAAGATTGCGAAGACAAGAGTGCTAAAATGGAGACCTTTTTTAAGAACCTGGACACCTCTGGGATAACCTTGGAACAGGCCTCTGTCCTTAATGCCCCCATGACAGTTCAGGAAATACAGGAGGCAGCTAGGCAACTTCAGAGTGGAAAAGCGCCTGGCCCTGATGGTCTTCCGGGTAAGTTTTTTATACGGAGTTTATAGGGATTCTATCAGGGCCGATGTTGGAGATGTACAATCACTCCTATATGCATGAACGCCTACCACCATATTTGAGAGAAGCTAATATTTCCTTAATTCTTAAGAAAGGGAAGGTTCCTGAGGATTGTGCCTCATACAGGCCCATATCTCTCTCAAATTCAGACTTCAGAATTCTGTCCAAGATCCTGGCACTGAGATTGGAAAGGGTGTTGCCCCATATTATTAAAGAGGACCAGTCAGGGTTTATAAGGGGCCGTAGGTCCTCTAATAATATTAGAATGTTGCTGAATGTGGTCCAAGTTTGTCAGCAACGATCGATTCAGGGGTTGGTGATTTGCTTAGATGCAGAGAAAGCATTTGACCGGGTGGAATGGCTGTACCTTTTTTATGTCTTAGACTCCATCCAACCCAAACTGTTCTTTGCTAGGTGGATGGAGGTTTTATATCGCCACCCTCTGGCCACGGTCATCACCAACAGGGTGTAGTCTGGGAATTTTACGATTGGTAGGGGTAATCGGCAAGGCTGCCCCTCTCACCATTGTTGTTTACGTTGGTGATAGAGCCTTTGCAGAGGCCATTTGTCAAAAGGTGCACACAACTGCTCCGGAAGTGGGATCGAGGGCACGCAAGATTATGCTGTATGCGGATGATGTCCTTCTGTTTTTATCCAACACGATGATCTCTTACCCTATTTGATACAATGTATCAATTCATTTGGGGCTATTTCAGGATATAAGATTAACTTTGCAAAATTGGAGGCTATGCCTTTGGGGAACCTTAAGGATATGCCAGAAGTTGAAGGTGGCTCTAATTTCCCTTTTAAATAGTCACAGGCAGGTTTCTGGTACCTAGGCATTTTTGTTACCCCCAAGTTTGATCTGTTATTTCGGACTAACTTTGCTCACTTGCTCGACAATATTAGGCGAGATCTCCAGAGATGGGCGGCTTTTCCAATTTCATGGCTGGGCCAAATATCTCTCATTAAGATGAATGTTCTTCCTCGTTTGCTTTATCCTACGTGTATGCTCCCCATAATGTTTCCCAGGTCAACGCTGCAGAAGCTTATGGGGTGGTTTGCATCCTTTGTTTGGCATCGTGGGCGGCCCCTCATCAAACTTACCAAATTGCAGTTGCCTCAAGGAGGGGGAGGAGTTGATTTCCCAGACATCAGGAGGTATCAATTGAGTTCCCTGCTGTCCTTTGTCTGTGATTGGGTAGGTGTTGATCCAAACTCAATATGGCTGGATATTGAGGCCTCCCAAGCAAAGTGCCCTCTTATTAACCTATTGCTCATGGATAAGATGAGGACAGTTATGGACCACTGTCGGGACCCCATTCTCATTAGTACAGTCAAGGCATGGAGGGCGATGCGTCAGAGTGAGGGTTGTTTATCCAAGACTTTGCCACTTACACCTATAGTTGGCATACCAGAGTTCTGACCAGGGCTGATGGACTCAGGGTTCAAACTGTGGGCAGCGAGAGGAGTTTCTAGTTTGGGAGACTTATTGGAGGGGTCTTTTGATGTCTTTTGAGCAACTGAGCCGAAATATGGGTTGCCCAGCAGAGACCTTTCCATTTATTTCAGGTGAGGGATTTCTTCCAGAAGAAGACTACGCTTCTCACTAAGCCTATAAGCCCAATACAGAGGTGGTTGCTACGCTCCACAAGCACCCTTTCAGTTAGTGCCCTCTTTTGCCTGCTGGGTGGCAGGGCCTGGCAAGATATTAACTAGTTATGTGAGGTTTGGGAGCAAGAGCTGGAAGTGGAGATCTCTTCTGAAACATGGGAGAACATATAGGAGAATATTCGAAAGATCTCAATCTGTAACAGGACATGTGCTACGCAGTTAAATGTTCTGCACAGGGCCAGGGCTCATCTGGCAGCAGACCATCTGGTGAAGTTTAAAAAAGGGGCATCTTCAGTGTGCCCCAAATGTAAAATAAGTGTAGGTACTCTTACCCATTGCTTCTGGATATGCCACAGGCTCCATATTTATTGGAGCGCAGTGGTGGGAAAGACAGAGAGGGTATTGAGGACTGAAGTCAAAGTAGACCCGATATCTTTCCTCTAGGGTCTACCGCATTTACCAACCTTAGACAGGCATAGGAAGGAACTATTTAATATTCTTGCATACTGTGCACAGAAGAATATTCTGATGAATTGGGTGTCTGAGAACCTGCCGGGCTTGCTGGGATGGCAGAAATTAATTATGGAGCACATTCCGTTGGACTTTTTCACAAACATGGTGTACCACACAACAGACAATTTTTATAAGACATGGCAGCCCTATTTGAGTTATTTGAATACAGATTTATCAGTTATCTTAACTAGGGCATTTGTTTAACCAGGATGATTAGATTTGTCAAGCCCTGGGCCCTGGAGGGGGTCTCCCGAGTTAATACGGGTATGTATACAATGCTCCTGTTCCTTTGTTTGGGAGCCTTGCGCTGAGCATAGCTGTTTTGTATTTTGTGGTTTTTTTTGTTTTTTTTGCTTTTCTTTTTTTTTGGTGTTGCTTTGCACAGTGTTAGGGTTTGTTTTTATTATAGAGTAGGTTAGTAGTTCGTAGTTGTATTGTAATTTGTGTTTTTATATTGGTAAAGTAAAAAAAATTGCTCATAAATTTACAAAAAACGCGAGAAAAATAGTTTAAAATATGTGATTATAGGTTTGACACTGTAGCACTCATGGAAGCAGTTGAATGTTATGCAATAAAATTTTTGGTTTACATATTTTTTTCTGTTCACACACTCTTGCTTTGTGGACTGTGAAGCACTTTATTGTAAATTTGTGTCATTGTGATACTTAAACTCTTTGTCTTTGTCAACCTTGAACCTTTGAATGTTCTTCTGACCAATTTCCTGTACACAATCTTCTCTCAACTTCAGCTCATCCAAATAAAAATCCAATACCTGGTTTAAACATGTGGCTCTTCAGCGTGGAATTTTCTTTCTAAATCTCAGAATCTGTTCACCTTCCTTTCAGTTCACTCCAATTTTGGTGGGTTTAGTCGTTTTACTTGCTCACTTTCAGCTGAGGTTTTAAACCACGGACCGCTGCTTAGTCTGCAGGACTTAGAAGGTCTCATGGCACTACTCAAGGAGGGATTGGAATTCTTCTGATGTCCTGTCGAATATTTCTTCGCAGCAGATACTAGTCTTAAAGCAGTCTTATTTTGTCTGTAAATTGAAAACTAATTGCATTGGCAGTAATGACAATTCAAAAAGATGCATGTCTGTTTGTTCTTAAGAAAATCAAACTGGGTCAACTTATGGAATTGTGACAAGATAACTGCAAATGGTGTGATTAAATCTTATTGATACCATGTATGCTTTCATTCTTTTGTTTCCAAATTCTAAAGTACCTCCCCAACATGATAGGCATCTTGCAGATAAAAATATAGTGCAGTGAACAGTCATGTAATCCTTGATGTACTGTATGGAGTGTTCTCACCCTCATTATCATGCCTTTCCTAACTCTGATTTGGAGACGCTGGTGTTGGACTGGGGTGTACAAAGTCAAAAATCACACAACATCAGGTTATAGTCCAAGACATTTATTTGGAAGTACTAGCTTTCAAAGCGCTGCTGCTTCTTCAGGAGTATACAATCGTAAGTCACAATTTGCTATTGGTTCTGTATAAGTAACGCAATTCAATGTGGGGCAATGGTGGGTGAGGTGGTATTGAGTTACAATTATTCTCTGAACCATTTGGCTAGGGAAAGATAAAGAAATTTTACTTGTGCCTATTGCCTATTAATTTCTGCAGGAAACAGACTGTGTGGATGTCATTTGGGTATAAAATTGGGATTAGACATGGTATTCCACAAGGTTAGTTGAGAAAACAGTGCTTATTGTATGTTCCAGAAAGATCATCACTTGGTTCAGATACTAAAGAATTGCTAGAACCTGTGGAACCATATTCCTCAAATGATTATTTAGAAAATATTGTTTGTGTTGAAAATTAAGAACTGCTTTACTCTGTTCAACCTAATTTCTTGCCAGTTATAGAATGAAACTAGTGGAAGAGGAAGCAAGGCAAGCACTGTTGGAAGGTAAAGCATGTGCTGATTTCCATAAATTAATACAAATGTCTAAAATGCTGTAAGTACAGTCAGTTTGCTGTACAGGCAGACAGGAAAGCAGAAGGAGAACATTTTGTTACTCATAGCTTTCCTTGTCTTAATTCTGGAACTGAAGTGTTTCAGTGAACCATAATTGAACTAACTTGTGTTCTTCAAATAAGTATTGGCCATAACTTTGTAGCACCTTTTTAATACCTAAACATGATCTCCAGCATTTAATGAAGGCATAATCTTAAAGAAAGTGAGTGCAGAGCTAAATAATGAGGGTTACTCTAGTCAAAGTCTGTCTTTTACAGAAAGTATTTAAGAAGGCGTGGGAAGGAGAGGGAATTTTAGAACACAAAGTTTAGGTAGTGAAAGGCACAACTATTAATGGATAGCAGTGGGCAGAGAGAGTTCACAAGGCTGCAGGCTCCGAAATGAGTTGTAGGTATGGAAGAGATTAGCGACTAGTAAGTTTATTGAGGGACTTAAACATGGGATGAGCATTCTATTTGGAGATGCGGTGAATAATGTGCACAATGGGTGGCCAGACAAGATGCCTATCTTTTTAAACTCCTGTATTATTGTGTCACAAGAAGTACAGTTATGTGATGGAAAGTATATGCAGTTGAAAATGTAGCCCCAGGTTGATTAGGATGCTGCAGTTGTTAGCAACCTGGTTCACTTTGAGTAGTTCGCCCAGAAAAGAAACTGAGTTTATGTTGGGAGCTAATGCCAACAACTTCAGTCTTCCTAATCTTCAACTGGAATAAATTGCACTTAGTCGAGACTAAATGTCGAAGATGTAGCCAAATAATGGAGAGATTGAGAAGATGTTGGGGAGGTGAAATTGAACATCAACATGTACATGAGGAAGGGTCAGTGGCTAGGGTAGATCACTGGGAATTTGGAGATGTTTTGACTGCAGGTAAAGGAATTAAAAACAATATATTCCCGTAGCTGTTAATTGGAAAGTGTGCAGTTGAGGACATGCCTGATCGTCCTAAATTTGAGTTACAGTGTATTTGTCATTTTAATCCACCATTCCTTGGTGAAACACTTCCTGGAAGCTCCTCACTTGGCTTGTGGAAAATGTAATGCTTAGACTGTTGGGAAAACGAGCACTTCCTGTTGGTCAACAGCATAAATCAGTTTTGAGGTGGTAGTGTAGGCTTGACACTTTGAATTTATTTGAACAAAGTACAGGCTTTGTGAAAGTGTTGAATTGGGATATTCATCCAGCAAAGTGGATTTTTCTTAATTATGGAGCACTTCAATCTTGGGTATGGCAGAGCAGAAAATGTCTCTCCGTGGGAGACTGAACAGTTGCAGAGGTAAGAGTTGTCTCTAAAGGTTATCAGCTGCGATGTGATAAATCTCCGTGGAGTTATTAAATAAATGTCAATGGGTAATGACCATTATTTTTCTATTGGGGATCATCACAAACACAACAGTAATTTTTCATTTATGTAGTGTAGCTGGAAAAATACTTCCTGCAGATGATATACTCCTGTCAACTTAAACTGGTTCAACTGGTATGTTTATCGTGTGATGACTTTATTGCTTTGAAACTTGTGTGATGGATTGTTTAAAATGTCTTCTGTTTTTCACCAGGTGTTAGGAGATGGCTTCTGAGGATATCTCTCAGCTGGCAGATGCCCTTGCAAAGACTCAAGTGGGTGGGGGAGAGCTGAGTTTCAAAGGTCGTGTCCTAAAACTTGACACAGCTGAAGCTGGTATGTGAATCAGAATCTTATGTGGATTGCACTGAATTAGGATCATGTCTACTATATATCAGGTGTTTCGGGATATTGAGTAACGGAAAGAAAGAAGGAAATTGCTGGAAGTTCGTAAGAAAATTAATAAACAGCAGAGGTCTAGAACCATGAATAATTAAAATATCAACAGGTATAGAAAATATTCTTCATACCTAGAATAATAGACTACAAATGGGTAGCTGGAGAATGGTGCGGAGGGAAGAGGTGTGCTTGTGCGATGCAGTGCTGGAGTCCAGTAAACCAGAAGGCCTGGATTCAAATCCATTCTTTTTTGGGTGTCCTTTCATGTCTGAACAAGTTGATTTCAGAATAATTACAGACAAGGGAGCCGTGTTGTAGATACATAGTTGTATTTCAACCTTGGTACTGCCCTCTTGAACTGTCCTACTTGTCCATCTTCCTTCCCACCTATCTGCTCTGCCCTCTGCTCCGCCCTATCACCATTACCCACCATCTTAATCTAGCTATCACGCTCCCAGCTACTTTCTCCCCACATTCCTGATGCTCGAAACGTTGACTCTCCTGCTCCTCGAATGCTGCCTGACAGACTGTGCTTTTCCAGTCCCACTTTATGACTATCGTTAGACCTCACCGAGGGAACTTTGAGCAGTCTTGGACACCAAAGCTGAGGAAAGATCTATTGGCCTTGTAGAAAATGCAGTTTAGATTTACTACAGACTTCAGGATTAAGTTACTGGGAAAAAATTGAAATCTAAGGGTATCTTGAATTTACAGAAGAAGGAAAACAGCACAAGGCTTTGAATGCAGATTTAAGATTTGGATATATTATAAAGATGTTTAATTTTTTTTGACTTGATTATGCAATCAAGTGACTCTTCCGGATGCAAATATTTTAAGTTGTTGAAGAGATTAGCCAGAAAAGTTTTGAACTTGTCCACTATGGTAAGAAGGAGAGAAAAATAGTGTAATATTTAATTTGAGAAATTGCAGAACACAGATGTCATGGAATCAGGGTGTCCTAATATGTGAATCACCAAAGTTAGTTTGCAGAAACAGCAGGTGATTAAGAAGGTGAATGGAATGTTAGCACCGATTGCAAGGGAATGTAATAAAGAAGTTGGGAAGTTTTGCTACATTTGTGCAGGGCATTGGGTGTGACCATATCCGGAGTACTCTGTACTGTTAAGTCTTGCTTAAGAAAGAGCATAGTGGCGCTGGAAGCAGAGAAGAATAGACTCATTTGAATGATTCCTGGGATAGAAGGGTTAGTTTATGAAGAAAGGTTGGGTAGTTTAGGCCGGCATCTATAGGATTTTAAAAGCTTGAGAGATGCTTTTGTTGTTCAGTGTCAAATGCTAATGGATCTTGACAGTGAATGCTGAAAGACTATGCTCCCTAGTGGGAGAAATGCAGGGGGTGTAGTCTAAAAACACAGGGTCTCCTTTTAAGCCGGAGATCAAGCAAAGTGTTTTTGTGAGATTTGTGTTTATGGAATTATTTTTGGCAGTTATTAAGAATAACTTTAAAGCAAAGAAGGATAGAATTTTGACTAACAAAAGAATTGAAGGGTATTGAGCGATGTTGTGCAAAATGTCATACAAAACCTTTCTGGCAAATATGTAGCATGACATGAGTTGTCTCACAGTTACTTAGTTCTCCAGGTTCATGCCTTCCTGTTAAACCAGTTTGAAATTTTTGATATAGAGCATGATATTATAACAGAACTGGTATTTTAGAGTTATTCAGTTTCATGTGAAATTAATGGGCACATTTTCAAGTATGGAAGGCTTAGCATTCATGAAAAGCGTAATAGGGTCATTACACTAAAGAATACTGGATTATTCTGTAGACTAGAGAGGAAAAATACATTGGTGACATTTCTATTAAGTGGGTAGTATCAGTTTCTTAATGTCTTTTTTCTCCTTTTTGCCTAGCTGCTGAGATTATTGAAGAGATTGAGAAATTTGAACACCTGCAGGCATTACGCCTAGAAGGAAACACAATTGGTGTGGAAGCTGCTAAAGCTATTGCCAAAAGTCTGTCAAATAAAAAGGAGCTGCAGGTATGGATTTACTTTCTTTGAGGTTTTAGTGTATTTTATCAGCAACAATAATTACTCCAGTGAATAATAATCGCTTCCCTTGAACTCCTTTAGCACAAATAGAAACAAGTTTAGATTAGATTACTTACAGTATGGAAACAGGCTCTTTGGCCCAACAAGTCCACACCGACCCGCCAAAGCGCAACCCACCCAGACCCATTGCCCTACATTTACCCCTGCACCTAACACTACGGGCAATTTAGCAGGCCAATTCACCTGACCTGCACATTTTTGGACTGTGGGAGGAAACTGGAGCACCCGGAGGAAACCCACGCAGACACGGGGAGACTGTGCAAACTCCACAGTCAGTTGCCTGAGGCGGGAAGTTGTGTTCTATCTTTTGCATGCCAAGTGTAAATATTCTCAGATTAGCATGGCTTGGCCTGTAGATTCAGATCAGCAGAAGTTAAAAACTAAACAATGACAGAAAGTTGGTTTGTTGGAATTAACTGTGTTGAAGAACAATTCATGTTACAAAAACAGAATTGATGTTCTGAACAAGTATTGCTGGATCTGAAACATTGACTCTACTCTCTCCACAGGTGTGCCACTCCTGCTGAGGTTCTCCAGCAATGTTTTTGTTTCAGATTTCCTGCATCTGCAGTTCTTGGTTTTAATTCATATTAATTTGTTTCTATAGTAATATTTAGAGCACAGAAATCAGCTATTTGGCCCAATAGGTCCATACTGATATTAGAAGAATGAGGAAGATGTCATTCACAGATGCCTTTTGGATGATATGCTAAACTATCTTGGAGAGATGCAAAGGAGCTGCCCATGATTCAGTGGAGAATAGGGGCTCGCTTTGTGTCATTGTTTTCCGTGAACTAATACCAGAAAAAAGATACTGATTCAAGAATGGCCCCGCTAATGAGATGAAGAAAGTTGTTCGTTTTTACCTACAAGAGTAAGGACGATACTTCAAGCGTGGTTGTGAAGCTTTAAACAAAGTGCTACCTATATTGAAAATCTACATTAAAAATACAATATTGGAAATAAGCGCTCAGTGGGTCAGGCAGTATCTACGGAGAGAGTTAACATTTTGAGCCCATATCACCAAATGACGTAGGTGCAGAACTTTGTATTTGAAATATATTTAATGACAGTTCTCTGTGGTAAAGAATTTCAGATTATGAAAATGGTGAGCTCTTTCCCTAAGATTATGCCCTCTGATCCTAGACTCCCCCACAACCTCTCCACATCCACTCCGTCAAGCACCCTGAAAATATTGTTTCAGTATTGTCTCTTTTCTCATTCTGCTAAACTCTAAAGAATACAGGCTCGCCCTACTCTTCTTATCCTTGTGAAATAATCCTCTATACCCAGAATTAACTTAGTGGACCTTCTCCGGACTGCCTGCAATGCCAATATATCTCCCCTTTTAGATGAAGGGACTGAAACTGTTCACAATATTATAGATATAACTCATGCCTTGTATGGTTTCATCAAGACTTCCCTATTCTTGTACTCTACTCCCTTTCAAATAGAACCAACAGTCCGTTTGCCTTCCCTATTACGTGATGAACTTGTAAGATAGCTTTTTGTGATTTATGCATGAGGGCTCCCAATTTCATCTATGCCATAGTTTCTGCAGCCTTTCTCCATTTAGACAACCCTGTATTCTTCTTGCTGAAGTGCATAATCTCCCATTTTCTCCCATTATATTCCAGCTGTCAAGTTTTTGCTTACTCACTTAACCTATCTGAATCTGAGATTCTCTGACATCCGCAATCATTTACCTCCCCACCTATTTTTCTCACCTGCAAAATTGGCAATAATATGTTCACTTACCTTATCCAGGTCATTAATGTATATTGTCAATGGCATTTCATTAGTTTGGTAAACTCTCTTGCTTATTCAGCGTTTTTGGGATCCCTTGTCAATGTGATCAAATCCTGTATTATTTGGAGTTCTTTCTCTGAGATTGCCAGTTATATGCTTGTTTTAAAACTGTCTTTAATTGTTTTCCATTTCAAATTGAAACCACCCTAAGTATGCTGCAATTTTCAAGGTTGTGCTCTGTCACTAGTGAGTTGAAATCTAATTTGAATAATAAAAATAGTAAACTAGGAGGGTCATCAGATTTAAAGTATTAATATTGTTTCTCCATAGAAACTTCCAGACCTGTTGAGTATTTCTCACATTTTAAAAATCATAGAATTGTTGCAGCCAATAAAGGCTGGATAGGGTAAACAGAAAATGTCTTTTCCCTGGGGAGAGCCCAAAACTAGAGGGCATCAGTTTAAGGTGAGAGGGCAAAGATATAAAAGGGACCTCAGGGGCAGAAGGTGGTGAATGTATAGAATGAGGTGCCAGAGGAAGTGGTGGGGGCTGGTAAATTACAGCATTTAAAAGGCATCTGGGTGGTATATGAATAGAAGGATTTAGAGGGATATGGATCAAATGCTGGCAAGTGGAACAAGTTGAGGTGAGGTTATCTGGCCGGCGTGGACAACTTGAACCAAAGGGTTTGTTTTCTTGCTGTATGGCTATATGACTCTATGACCTGATTTCCAGCATCTGATGCACTTTATTTCTTTCTTTGTATCTAATTTCAATAATCAGGTTGGCTACAGGACAGTAATGCTGCTTTCTTTGACCGGTAGAGATGCATTCACTAGACGTAGCCTAAGTAAACTTATTTTTAGCATACTGCTATAACCCCCTTTAGGGTATTCTAATTTTGTTTTCCTTGTTTCCCCACTTCATTATGCTCCTCAGCATCAACATTTTTTTCAATGCCTACATTTATAATGAGCACATTCAAATCTAACGTGATCTTAGTCTGTGCAGCAGCTGATTAGCATCTGAATAACTACGAGGACCTGATAGGGTTTGGTAACAGATTCTTAGGGGGCTCGACTGGGAAGTTATTTCTTCCTGCCTGAAGTGTTTAGACTTGAGAGTCATTGTTATAAGGTTAGTCATTGGCCATTTTGGACTAGGGTGAGAAATTTGTTCAGTATCCTGAACCTCAGAAGTTCTAAGTATAGGTTTAGGATATCTGATTGGCATGGATGAGTTGGATTGAAGGGTCTGTTTCTGTGCTGTACATCTCTATCACTCTAAGACAAGAATTGATAGATGGGATGGGAACATTGATATATGCATGTTCAGCTATGATTTTGTGGTCCAAAATGTGTCTCCTGCAGCTTATGAAGTGCAGGCAGAGGGCGAATGGGTAATTATCAGACAGAAGAAGGGGTCAGCACCGTGTGTGGTCGAGCTGCTTAGTAAGAGAGGAAACAAATGATTGTGATTAGTATTCATTAGTATGGGGAACAGATAGCTGGTCACAGTTGTGACTCCAGGATGGTGTACTATCTACAGTGTCAGGATCAAGGATACAGTTGAATGGCAGCCACATGCTCTGGATTGGGAGGATGAACAATCAGTGATTGTGGACCATGTTGGGACCAATGACCTAGGAAGAAAGATAAACAAAGTCCTGCAAATGGACTTCAGAAAATTGAAAAGTGTGACTGCGAATATAATCATTTCAACGTAAGAATGTGGCTGGAGGGATGATGCAAGGTAGAGGACTCTAGATTTCAGAGGGATTAGAGCAGTTTTTGGGTGAGATAGGAATTGTCCAAGTTGGACAGGTTACATCTAAATAGAAATGGGACAAATATCCTTTGGGAACTTGTGCTGATTGCTTGCATTTAAACTAGATTGGCAGGGGCCTGGGATCCAAACTAATATCTCAGAGGAGAGAGGAACAGATTGAATAACAAGTTAAAACAAAAAGCGAGTCTGAAAGTCGGATAAGACAGGCTGGATAAGAAGGAAGTGAGTCAAATAAGACTAAATGGAATATATTTTAATGCAAGGAGCCTGAGGAATAACAGATGTTGATCAAGAAATCAATTACAAAAGTGAAGAGGGATAATATCTTGGAAAGATTATGAAATGAGGCCAAATAGTTGAAGTAAAGAAAAAAAAGAGGTAAACCACTTTGGGTATAGACTGTCTGCCCCCAAACAGTCAGGGTGAGATAGAGAATTAAATATGCGACCAAATCTCAGAAGTCTAGGAATAACAAAACTAACAGGGGATTTTAACTGCCTAAGTATTAACTGGGATAATGTTAGTGTGCAAAGTAGGGAGGGAGAGGGCGGACAACATTCTTAAACTGCATCCAGGATTTAACAATTTAACAAGTACATCACGCAATAAGGTAGAGTGCAATTCTGGAGATGAGCCCTTGCAAGTGGAAGAAGCCACCTCAGAGAGCATGTGTTTGTTCATAGAGTTCCAGTTGGAATACCACATTTCTAGGAATTCTCGTGGATGTTTCTGTTTGGCTTGTCCTAGGATGGATGTGTTTCCTCAGTGGAAGTGGTGTCCTTCCACATCTGTAAGTAAGGATACTAGTGAAAGTGGGTGATATCTATTTGTGGCTAGTTGATGTTCATGTATCCTGGTGGCTAGTTTTCTGCCTGTTTGTCCAATGTAGTGTTTGTTACAGTTCTTGCACGGTATTTTGTAAATTACATTAGTTTTGCTTGTTGTCTGTATAGGGTCTTTCAAGTTCATTAGCGCTGTTTCAGGGTGTTGGTGGGTTTGTGAGCTACCATAATGCCAAGAGGTATGAGTAGTCTGGCAGTCATTTCTGAGATGCCTTTGATTAAGGGGAGAGTGGCGAGAGTTTCTGAGCGTGTTTAGTCTGCTTGTTTGGGTTTGTTGCTGAGAAATTGGCGGACTGTGTTCATTGAGTACCTGTTTTTTTTAAAATACATTGTATAGGTGATTTTCCTTTGCTCTTTGTAGTTCCTCTGTGCTGCAGTGTGTAGTGGCTCATTGAAAAAATGTTCTAGTACAGCTTCGTTTGTGGGTGTTGGGATGATTGCTTCTGTAGTTAAGTATTTGGTGCCTGTGTGTTGTTTTCCTGTAGATACTAGTTTGAAGTTCCACATTGGCTGTTCGCTCTACTGCAACATCTAGGAAGGGCAGTTTGTTGTTGTTTTCCTCCCCGTCAGTGAATTTTATGTCAATAACAGTATTATTGATGGTCTTGAAGGTTTCCTCTAATCTGTTTTGATTAGTGATGACAAAGGTGTCATCCACGTAGTGGACCCAAAGTTTGGGTTGGATGGTTGGCAGAGCTGTTTGAGTCTCTGCATTACTGCCTCTGCTAAGAACCCTGATATTGGCGATCCCATGGGTGTTCTGTTGGTTTGTCTGTAGGTTTTGTTGTTGAAGTGGGTGGTAAGATGTAGGTCTGCTAGCTTGACTGTATTGTCCTTGCTGATGAAGTTGGTGTTGTTTTGGTGTATGTGTCTTTGGCTGTTCGCTCTACTGCAACATCTGCAACTACACTATTAGAAGAACCAATGTGGAACTTCAAAATCGTATCTACAGGAAAACAACACACAGGGACCAAATACTTAACTACAGAAGCAATCACCCTAACACCCACAAATGAAGCCGAGTTTGAACATTATTTCAATGAGCCACCACACACTGCAGCACAGAGAAACTAAGAGCAGCAGAGGAAAATCACCTATACAATGTATTCAAAAAGAACGGGTACCCAATGAACACAGTCCACCGGTTTCTCAGCAATAAACCCAAACAAGCATCCAGAAACCCTAACCACTCTCCCCTACATCAAAGACCTCTCAGAAATGACTGCCAGATCTCTCTGACCTCTTGGCATCATGGTAGCCCACAAACCCAACAACACACTAAAACAGCAGCTAATGAACATGAAAGACCCTATACAGACAACAAGCAATACCAATGCCATTTACAAAATACCTTGCAAGAACTGTAACAAACACTGCATGTAACAAATGTTACATTGGATAAGCAGGCAGAAAACTAGCCACCAGATACATGAACATCAACTAGCCACAAAAAGACATGACCCACTCACTAGTATCCTATGACTGGGACAACACATCCATCCTAGGACAAGCCAAACAGAGAGAGACACAAAAATTCCAAGAAGCATGGCATTCCAACAGGAACACTCAACAAGTACATTGACTTGGAACCCATTTACCACCCGAGAGAGAGAACAGGAATCAACATCACCAGCGCAGAGAACCTCAAACACGCAAATAGAAAGTGGGCCATACTCCCAGTGCTTCACTGGAGGCTCACTGATTATGTTACCTAGTATGGTGACGAAATGTCTGAAGACAAACCTTCCAGCTCAGCAAGCAAACCTGCATCCACACTACAGCTACATCCAGCACAGCTAGTTAGGCAAGGCATTACATTATGATTGGAAAGTACTGAAGATCAGAGGAATCTCAATGTGTTCTGAAGCGAGCAGGGCAGAAAATTAAGGCAGTTCAGACTGCATATGGGATAGCATATGGTGCATAGTGAGGTGGATACATAGGCAGGTTTCCATTGTAGAGGGGTCAATAACCAAGAAACACAGATTTAACTTAAGGGGTGGAGAGTTGAGGATTTCTTTTTCACCTGGGGTTTGAGGACTCTAACTTGCTGCCTAAAAGCATGGCTAACTCAGAAAATCTCAACATATAAGAAGTATTTAAATATTCACTTGTGTTTCATAGATCCAGGGCTGTGAGTCAAAAGCTGGAAAATAGGATTAATGTAGTTGAGTTGTTGTTGATTGGCATGGGCAGAGGTCAAATGGCCTCTTTCAATCTGCGATCATCTGAGGCTGACGTCCGCCCTAATTTTTTTGAAATTTCTAGTGTTTCTAGATAACTCCCCTTTTGATTTGTTTTTTCTTATGTAGAATCACCTGAGGAATTTATAGCTGCCATCAAGATTGAGAAGAGATAATAGGAGAAATGTCTATACAGGCATCAGTCAGAGCTGGTACGCTTTTTCACAGACAGTGGCTGGGGCATCTTTCAAGAGAGAATTGAAAGATGTTTTGAACCAAGGAAGTACGGTGACTCAGTGGTTAGCACTGCTGCCTCAGTGCCAGAGTTCATTCCCACCCTTGGGTGACTGTCTGTGTAAGGTTTTGTATTTTCTCCCTGTGTCTGCATTGTTTTCCACTGGATGCTCTGGTTTCCTCCTCCGGTCCAAAGATGTGTAAGTTTGGTGGATTGGCCATGCTAAATTACCCATGGTGATTAGAAATGTGTAGGTTAGGTGCATTGACCTTCTGTGGTGTAAGGATGGTGTAGTGGGATGCTCTTTGGAGAGTCAGTGTGAACTTGATGGGCTGAATGTCTAGTCTCCACACTATAGGGATCCAAGGGAGATATAATAAGAGTGAGGTAGTGTGCTTTGCCTTAAATACTTTTATACAAAGCCTTGACAGAAATAACGTGTTGAATGGGCTCCTAGGTAATAACTATTTGTGATGTTCTCTACCATTTGGGTCAGATGGTGGTGCGACTAATTCCACAACTTTCTGGCCTTGGTGCATTGACTGCAATTTAGTTTGTGATCACAGTACCTAAAAATTGTAATTTGCTGTTGCTGATTTCTTACACTACAGAAGAATGAATTCAATTTGCCGATGGTCACTAATTAAAAATAATGACTTTGTTTGTTTGTTTGGTAAATGAAGTTTTTTTTGTTCCCTTCCTTCTCCTCCCTCTCAGAAATGCTACTGGAGCGATATGTTCACCGGCCGACTGCGTTCGGAGATCCCACATGCTCTGGTAGGAAAAATTCTATCACATTAACTCCAAGTTACAAAAGTCACTAAGTGAAGGAGACAGATATTGTTGATGAATATTGAATTCTTGAAGCAACGATAGTGAAAAATTAGGGTTGTTATTAGAAAATGGTTGGACTGTTTTTTTTTCTTGAAGCTGAAAACAGCAGTAACTTTCCATTATTGGTCATAGTCCTGGAAAAAAAACTTACATTCATCCTTGAAGTTTAAATTAGCCATTGTTGTATGCTATGTCTGCTGTGTGTACCGCCTTCAAGGTAGTGTAATAACTTGCTTTGGGATCCTTGATGGCGACTTCTAAACTTCTGACACTTCATCTAGAAGGACAAAGGCTTTGGAATACCACCAAAAATTTGTGAACCACCATGACTTGGAAATAGAGAGAGAGAAAGAATACCTTAGTTTCTGTCCTAAAAGGACAACTCCTAACTTTTAAATAGTATCCCCTAGTTGCCTGACCCACTGGAGGAAGCATAATTTCTGCATCCACGTTGTCAAGACCATTCAGGATCTTTTAGACTTCAGTTAAGTCACACTTCACTCCTCCTCTTCGCATTAGTAAAAACAACCCAGTCCTCCAAACCCTGCTTCATGAGAAAACTCTGTCAATTTAGTAAAACACCTTTGAACTATTTCTAACCATTGTAGTTTTACAATCTGTTGGGACCTTTGCAGAATCTTGGGGAAAAATGCAAGAGTGCACCTATACATCTGCTATTTCTGCCATACATCTTATGAAGTCGCATAGGATGCAGGATGTCAGAGCCAGGAGATTTAGCATTCTTCAGTTTTCCTCACGATGGGCCGATGGGCCTGTCCCTGTACTGCACTGCATAATTCTTCTAGCTGCCAAACCCTGACCCCGGCCCAGATTGCTGGTTCTGATGGGTTTGATGTCAGTTGTGATGGTCCGTTGCTGATGGTGTCACCTGGGTGAGAAAGACATCATATTCCCTCTCCTCCTTCTAACACTCCAGGCGCTTGCTTGTTGCAACATTCATGAGAGCTTCTCAAGATATCTGTGCTGAATTTCTAACCTCTTATTTTTTTGTTTCTTAATTCTAACAAGATATCGCTGGGTGATGCACTGATGAGTGCAGGAGCTCAGCTGACACTACTGGATCTAAGTGACAATGCATTTGGACCAGATGGAGTTCGGAGCATTGAAATCTTATTGAAGAGTGAAGTGTGTTACACATTGCAGGAGCTACGTCTGAATAACTGTGGCATGGGAATTGGCGGTGGACAGGTATTTGTTTTTGAATGTCCTGTAATTTGGTTTGTTTACCCAGTATATGTGAAGAGGGGCTTTGAGGCTCTTGTGTGATGGTAATGTTCCTTGGTGGAGTCCCAGGCACAAGTCCCACCTGAATAAGAGGTATGCAATAGTATCACTGAATAGGTTAGAAAATGTTTATAGGAACAGGCCATTCAGCTAATATGGGCCTGCTTTGCTGCTCAATTAGATCATCTAGCTGTGTGCCACTTTCTCACATAATCCTTGATTTTGTAATTAGACTCCAGAAAACTATCACTTTCCATCTCGAACATGCTCACTAGGCTTCCATGGCTCTCTGAAGTAGAAAATTCCAAAGGTTCACCTCCCCCTGGAGTGAAGAAATCCCTCATCATCCTGATCTTAAATAGCCTACTCCTTATGCAGAGATTTTGTCCCCTGGTTTCAGACTCATCAGCCAGGGAAATATCAAGTTGGAGTCAAAAAAACTGCAGATGCTGGAATCCAAACTGCAAAAGGCTGGAAGAATGCAGTACAGGCAGCATCAGGAGGTGGATGCTGGCTGGCTTGTTGTGTTCTTCCAGCCTCCTGCTTGTCTACCAGTGAAACATTCAGTAACAATCAGTCATCCTTAGATCAGTTTTTAGCTGTGTTTTGCTTTCTGCTTGTTAACCAATTCTAAATCCATAATTTTTATTTCCCTCCATCTCATTAAATTTAACAAATATTCTGTGTGCGATCAAAAACAATCTGAAAATTCAATTGCACTTTGCCTATTGATATTCCTTTTTAAATTTTGCAAGTTACCTCAAACTCCCAAGTTTGTCATATCATTTTCCTTTCATAAGTCCATGTTGTCCCTGCCCAGTTTTACCATTCTTTCTTAAATGTCCAATTTTCACAGTCTTTACACTTTGATTCTAACATTTTCTCTATTATTGATCTTCGATTGTAGATCTTCTTTTTTCCTCTTCCTGCCTCTTGACCATAGTAGAAGTGCCAATTTATGTAAGAACTGATGTAGTGTGTATCACCTATCCAGTGGGATCATTGTAAGCAACCTCCCACATTCCAACATTTTAGTAGGAGTGGCAGATGCTGCCAGACCTGCTGAGATTTTCCAGCATTTTCTCTTTTGGTTTCAGATTCCAGCATATGCAGTAATTTGCTTTTATTATTATTATTTTAGTAGGAGTCACTGGGTAATGATCAGCAGAAGGAATTCAGTTTTTAAAATCTTTTGTTCTTTACTATACAGGTGTTGAATAACAATTGTAGTACCCATACTTGTTGCAGTGGTTAGTAGAGTCAGACTTGGAGTTTGGCTTTTTCTCTTTCACAAAATGTAGTACGTAATTAGATTAATTTCTTTACTAGGGATATTGGTGTTGACAGAGCGACTATGTTAATTCTCTGCCACAGAACCCCAGAAAGTGGCCGGTTTTATTTTTAAAATCAACTCAAATATAAATTAAAATAGGAAATGTGGAATATTTGAGATGAAGCTTCTCAAAGAATAATGGAGGCAAAGAGTGCATTCTTGTGTACTTTACAGTGGGCATTACTATGACATCAGGCCATGGGCATTCACAGTTCTTAGTGAAGTTTATCCATTATCAAAAGCTGCTTCTCCCAACGATTACCCAGAGAGAGCATATAAATTAACATTCAAAATGATGCTTGGCATTTGCACATTTAAGTACTAAGTGGCCTAGTTACAGTATGTAGTTGGGTAACCAGACAAAGCAAGTCCATATGAAGCAGTTTTGCTATAAGGGATTTCTATGTGTAACGTTCTGAATTTACTGCCCTTTATTCATGCTGAACTATCAGGACAATTTTTTTCAACTTTTGTTTTGATTAAGTAAGTATTGGAGAGGGATTTTAAAGAGGAGTGTGAATCCTGTGTTCAGTGGTGCAAATCTGTCTTTATTTAGAGCTCCCTAACCACATGTGAGAGAAGCCAGAGACCACTCCGAATTTGGCTTTTAGGTGGGGTCCCATTGTCCTCTTAGTTACAATTCAGATCTGAGGTCAGTGACACTCTACCTTTCCTAGTCAAGTTCTGGATATTTGTACATACCATGTTACAGTGGTTACATGCAACATTGACATCAGTGCTTGCCACACCCCATTTGAACTACACATCCAATACTGTGAATACACGATCAATGATGGACAACTTCATGGTCCACCTTGAGTCCTCCCATCATCTTGTGATTTTTGCCAGACTCCCTATCACCTGTCCTTGGGCTGTTGTGATTATTGACCATGTTCCAACACTCATTGTGCCTCTTCCTAGGCATTGGCCAGCCGTGTCATACACTTATTAGTAATGACTTTTCAAATTTGGTCGTGCAGTTCATTTCCCTTGCTGATCTTGGTCCAGAAGATTAAAAAGGTTGTTAATTTCTATCAATTATAATATTTACACTATCATTTCTACCCCCCCCCCCCACACTACGTTATTTGTCTCTTCGTACTCTTATGAGGTTATATTATTTATACCTTTTTC
The DNA here is from genome assembly GCF_047496795.1 of Chiloscyllium punctatum. Classification (NCBI taxonomy): domain Eukaryota; kingdom Metazoa; phylum Chordata; class Chondrichthyes; order Orectolobiformes; family Hemiscylliidae; genus Chiloscyllium; species Chiloscyllium punctatum. The sequence continues at coordinate 79,409,546 of NC_092756.1, read as the reverse complement.
TAGTCCTGATCTTGCTGATGGAGAAAAAAGTTTCTTCAAGGGTGTTTATTGATACTAGTCTCTGCATCCAATGCTAACTGCTTTCAGAAGTTTAATTCCCCAATATTTAATAAATTTAAATTTCTATTCTTGTACAAATATGTCTCTACTCTTAAAAATGTAAATATAGTTGTTTAAAAAGCTTCATCTCAGGTAGGTCAAGCTTTCCCTAAAAATCAGAAATCTCAAATCTAGTTTTCATCTGAGCTGCCTTGTCAGTCTTACTGTTTCATTCTAGTCTCATCTTAAGAATTAGTCATTTTGTTGTCTGTTTGTGAAGGCCATGATTTTGAGTTACGTGAAAAACTACATCGGCTGAAATTTTCTTTGTCTTTGTCAGTTTAAACAAAAACCTTAGTAGCCATTGTCATATTCAGCCATAGGCAATTATAATATTAAGTATGCACTGATTTTTATAAGTTGGCTCCTGTTTGTACTATGTGCTCTGTTTTATTGCAGATTCTTGCTGCTGCACTTAGTGAATGCCACCGTCTGTCAAGTGCCCTGGGAAAGCCAATGGCACTGAAAGTTTTTATTGCTGGGAGGAATCGTCTGGAGAATGAAGGTGCCATTGCACTGGCTGATGCTTTTAAGGTAAAAGCCTGCATGAAATGGTGTGGAAGAATTTATGGGTTTCCTAATGCTTTTGCACTGGAAATTGGACAGGATGCTGGGAGCAGTCAGTTTAATGGAGCATTGGGATACTAGCTCCATCCTCGAATTCTTGATTGCTGAATCCTTAGAACATGAATCGATGTTAAAGCACAGCCCCACAGGTGGTAGTTTGAGGAGAGACAACATAATGGCCTTTCCTTGCCACCTTGGTCTGATGCTCAGTGATTTGCTCCCATTAAATCCATAGTCTTTGGGAAAATTCTTGGTGAAGGCTTTGATCCAGCAAGTTGTTGTTTAGAAGATGAAAGTGCTGTAGCATTGAAAACAGAACATTCAGCTGTCTGCTGGATCTCGATGATAAATCAAATTGATTGGATCCAATGCTGACTTCTGTGGCAATCACTTTTTTGTGCTATCCTCCAGTCTGATATCCTTTTGACATGGCATTTCACTTACTGTTGTTTCACCCATTCTGTAACTACATAGCCATTGCTTCATTCAGCTCACTGGGCTTCACCTTTGCTAACCAATTTATTTGGGCACTTGAACAAATACCTTCAGAATTTTGACACTTGCATCAACCTTTGGCAATATTATTGGGTTTTTCAAATAAATAACACACGTTATCAGCCTCTCACACATCTGGCTGTCATTTATTACAGCATGTTCTTCAAAATTACTTTCTTGTTGGATCATACTGTCTAGAGGTTTCTGACCACCAGCATTAGGCTGACTGACCTTAGTTACCTTGTTGACCATGTTCACTTGTTTTTAATGCGAATATCGTTTGGAATTCTTTAGTCCTTTGGATCCACTTGCGTATGTTACTTAACAATTATTCTAGAATTCAAGCCAATGTTGTGAGGACTTCATTCGAGTCCCAAAATGGCAGATTGTGAAGTTTGAATTCCATTTTTTAAAAAAAAGTCTGGAGTTAAAAAAAAAACTAGTATGATGGCGACCACACATTCACTACTGATTGTCATAAAAATCCATCTGGTTTTCTAATGTCTTTTAGGGAAGGACAACTGTCACTAATGAATTTAACTTGCATATAACTCTAGACCCACAGCAATGTGGTTGATTCTTAACTACTCTCTGATCCGTTAGGGATGGGCAATAAACGTGGGCCTAGCCAGCGATGTCCACATCCCAAGAATAATTATTTAAAAATCCAAGATTGTGACTGAAGCTTCTGCTATTTCTACCTCCATTCCCTCATAACTTAGACTTGTGTCCTCTTGAGTGCTGAAGAAGGGCTTATGCCCGAAACGTCGATTCTCCTGTTCCTTTGATGCTGCCTGACCTGCTGCGCTTTTCCAGCAACACATTTTTAAGCTCCTCTTGAGTGTTGCCAACTGTTTCAAGTAGAATAACAGTTGAGCCTAAAGTTGTTTTTTTTCCTGTTACTTTCTTTTCCTCCTGCAATTTCATCTTTTCATGTGGAGACATTGAGTCAAACTAGGCTATATTTTAATAATCAATGCCAGACTTCCCATAATTGATTGCTTCCTACTGAGTCCATGAGGTGGCATTAATATTTGCAGTGGTCAGGGAATTGTCACCTCTCCCCACAACCTTTTGTTATTTTCTGTCACCTTCTCTGATTTGCTCCTTGCTCCATTTCATTAATTCTTATTTAACTGAGGAGGAACTTTCCAAATGGAAAGTTCTTCCTCAGTTAAATCTTTCCAAATTGGAAAGTACTGAGATTATTTGTGATACCCCTAGCTAAGATCAATTTACTCAGCACAAAGCGGGAATTGAGCCATAGACTGGCAGATTTCCTTCTTCAGATGAGTCCCCCAGAATCAAACCTTGTAAAGTCATCTTATGAAGGTGTTGTGATTTTTTTTTAACTTAGTCTTCTATGAAAACTACATGTGTTACCTTTTCTTTTCAGCCACAGAGAGGGTTCATTGCTCTTAAGTCATGGAATACTTTGCAGATGCGTTTCTTGGTGTTGAAGGTCAGGTCAAGTAGTCTCTGGGATGGTCCCTGGGTTCAAGTCCCACCTGCTTCAGAGGCATATCATAATATATCTAAGCAGGTTGATGAGAAGATATCTGAATTAGGGCAGTTTGAGCATTCAACGAAGGAAGGATTCAATGGTCTGGAATGCCTTTCCCTGTTGCAAGTTGCATCGTTTCTGTGTATCTGCAAACTGATAGCAGATTTTTTGTTTGTTTAAAGGCCACATTCCCATTTTCCTTCATGTGGTAAATGATGACATGTTGACAATATTAAACTGACCACTTTAAATGCTTCTCAAATTGAATGCGTGAGTGATGAAGGGGGAGAAATAAACTGAAGGAAACCAGAAGAATGAAACCTCTTTGTTTAGTCCATAGGAACTCTGGAGGAGGTACACATGACCCAAAACGGAATAAACCATCCAGGTATTACGGCTTTGGCTAAGGCATTCACTGAAAACCAGCAACTGAGGGTCATAAACCTTAATGATAACACCTTCACAGAGAAAGGAGCTGTTGCCATGGCTGAGGTAAGAGGCTGAGGCAGATGCTGATTTTTGTTCCTCTAATGTTTACCTTTCTCTTTTAAGCCAGGCTGAAGTAGGAATCTCTTGACACTGGCAGTTATATACACATTCACTCGATGTTTAACTGGCATTTCCCATTGTGTTTATAGATGCTAAAGGCGCTCCATAACATTGAAGTCATAAATTTTGGAGATTGTCTCGTACGGTCAGAAGGAGCTCTAGCGATTGCTGAAGCAATAAAGTCTGGATTGCAGAATCTCAAGGTTTGTGATAAATTTTCAGGTTCTTTTTACCTATTCTCCTACTACCCACACCTCCAATCTTCTGATTCACCTGCCAGTACCAATTGCTTTAGTGGATTGTTGCAAGACACTTGGAAATTTAATATCCGTTCCTCTTGCACCTCTAGCTTTGAGAGTTGCTGAACACTTCTTAAAATTTGATTATGTGACATAGACACTGCTGTCTAGACCAGATTGCACATACCTTTTTTTTAACCCTGGAGAAAGTGAGCTTTCTTGAACCTATTCTTGGGGTGTCAGAGGGGCATGGTTTGGGTGAATAGCCAAGGTCTGTTAGGAAAGGAGTTATTGTTTCCACAATCAAAGATTTGGTCAGCTGTTCTGAAGCTTGTCGGTTTCAATATTTGTCTAATAATATTGCTGAAATGTCCCTTTTGAATGGTTTACTATATTAATAGTGTTATAAATTTAGCTGATTTTTATAGAAGGTTTGGCAGATATTGCTAGTAGAAAATTGAATTGCTACAAATAAAAACATAAGAGAAAGTGACTTGTGAATGTATAGCAGACTGGATGGAGCTTTGTCATACTGAAATGTCTTCTGATTCTAATGCTTGATTTGCAGTGATACTGAGATCGCTGTCTTATTGAGAGCTAGTTACTGAGTGAAAGGAATTTTTTTTTGAAAAAAGCAGGTTGTTGGGATGTAGAATGATAACTGTGATATCATGGCTATGTCTCAAGGATCTTCAACATAGTGATTTGCTGGTGCGGGCACTTAAAATCCAGACAGGCCCTTGTCAAAATGAGTGGAAATAAAACCATTCGTGCCATTATTGTTTAATAATTCTTAGAAAAGCATTTGCTTATCCTTCAGCTGTGAATTCATGAAAACATGGAGGAGAAAATAGAAGTGCTTTTTATCAAACTACTCCCAACAATATTGAAAAGAAGGTGAAACCAAGTGTTTCTTTCCCATTATAAGTTATTTAAGCATTCCCTTAAAAGCTGTTACCTGAGTGCAGTTTATTTTATGCAGTTTAACTAGAAGGTTATGGGTTCACACTTCAGCAATGTATTAACTGGACACTTCAATACAATGCGGAAAGAGCTGTTAGCCTTTGGAATTCTCTTTCCCTAGATAGCAGTGGAGGCTCGTCATAAACACATATTTAGGGCTGAGTTAGACAGGTTGTTGAATGACAAGATAGTCTAGCATTGTGGGGGACAGGCAGAAAAGTGGAGTGAAGGCCCCAAAAAAATCAATCATGGTATTGAATGAGCTCAGTAACTGAGTGGCCTATTTGTGTCCGTCTTTCTTACATTCTTAAGTAAGCATGCTAGCTGAAAATTCAAACTGAAACCCATATCGTGGCCTTTATTGGGTCATATATAACATTATTAAAATCACATGGCACCTGGTTATAGGCCAACAAGTTTACTTGGAAGTATAAAAAAGCTTGTACTTCCAAATAAACCTGTTGGACTATACCCTGGTGTTGTTTGGTTTTTAACTTTGTCCACTCCAGTCCAACACGACACCTCCATATCATATATAACACTGACACAGATGTTGAAATTGACATGAAATTAAAAGAAGTTACTGTTTTGTCAGTGCATTAAATATAGGAGTCGGGGGGGGGGGGCTCTTGTGGGTGTACAGGACATTGGTCAGGCCACTTTTGGAATACCGAATGCATTTGTGGTCTCCCTGCTTTAGGAGGGATATTGTGACTCTTGAAAGGGTTCAGAAAAGATTTACAAGGATGTTGCCAGAGTTGGATAGTTTAGAGGCTGAAAGGCTGGGGCTATTTTCCCTGTAGTGTTTGAAGCTGAGATGACTACCTTCTAGAGGCTTATAAAATCATGAGGGGCATGGTTCGGGTGAATAGCCAAGGTCTTTTTCCTACAGTGGGCAGTCTAAAACTAGAGGGTATAGGTTTAAGATGAGAGGGAAAGATTTAAAAGGGACCTGAGGTACAACGTTTTCACATAGAGGGTGGTGTGTGTATGGACTTAAAAATGTGTTGCTGGAAAAGCGCAGCAGGTCAGGCAGCATCAAAAGAACAGGAGAATCGACGTTTTGGACATAAGCCATTCTTCAGGAGGGCTTATGCCCGAAACGTCGATTCTCCTGTTCCTTTGATGCTGCCTGACCTGCTGTGCTTTTCCAGCAACACATTTTTAAGCTCTGATCTCCAGTATCTGCAGTCCTCACTTTCTCCTGGTGTGTGTATGGAATGAGCTACCAGAGGAAGTGATGGAGGCTGGTACAATTACAGCATTTAAAAGGCATCTGGATGGGCAATTGAATAGGAAAGGTTTAGAGGGATATGGGTCAGATGCTGGCAAATGGGACTAGATTAATTTAAGATATCTAGTCCGTGTGGATGTGTTGGACCAAAGGGTTTGTTTCCATGCTGTACAGTTCTATGACTCCCTAAGTTGATCAAGAACAAATTGGGCCAAGTCTTCTGGCCCAATTTCTGTCCTATTTGTTTGAAATAGGGCATAACGAAAGGTTTATGCTAATCTCACACCCAAACTGAGACTCTTCAGTCTGTTGACCACTTATAACTCACCCATTTTGCCAACCTGTAGGTTCAAACTGAGTTTTTACAATACAGCTTGATGTTGCCCTCATGCATGTGCTTCCAACAATATCATTGCATCCAGTCAGAAGCAGAAACCTCCCTTTCTCTTACAGCTAGCAATGTCTATTTGTATTTTGCCAGCACTTTAAATGAGATCAGCTAAGAAGAAAGAACAGCTAACCTTTTTGAGACCAGAAATCACCTTGGGTCCTCACAGGTCTTTTGACTCAATACTTTTAAATATTTTTAAAGGCATTATTACAATATTGAGGGCAGCCTGTTTTGGAAGTTAGCTATTTTTTCCCCGCTTTGGAGAGCTCTGTTACGTGGACCAAGATAGCCCTTTGGACCAACATAGATGAGAAGCACAAGCAACAGCAGCTTTCTTTTTCACCTCATTGGGATATCCTTCTATTATTTTTAATGCCACTGATTAACTGGGTTTGTGTCCATAGGAACTTAACCTTTCATTTGGAGAGATCCGGAAGAATGCTGCAATCGTGGTAGCTGAAGCTGTGGAGCATAAATACTTGCTGGAGAAACTTGATCTAAACGGTACATGTGGTTTCTAATTTGTTTTTTCAGTTCTGCACTCTTCAAGTTAAGATCGGGGTGTTTGTTATTATACACTTTGAAAACCATGATTTGAGAAAGATGGGTATAAAAGTTAGTTTTATATCCATTTACCTTTTAAGTCTGGCTTAAGGAAAATTTATGTTTCAATGAAAGGAAAGTTAAGTTTCTACATAAATGATATTTGCAGATTTGTTTTGAAGTTGCCTGTTTGTAGAAATTCTGTTGTGACACCCTGAACCGAGATGCATTATTGTTGCATCAGCTGGAGATACCGATTGCTCTGCACCTAGGGAAGATGTTGGATCCAGGCTCATAAATATTTTTAACTTGAAAGTAGTTTCTTGTAAGATGGAGTATCTGAGATTATTGAGGATAGATGGGGAATTTGAAAGTTAGAATGTGAACCGATCATGGGGCAACACGGTGACTCAGTGATTAGCGCTGCTGCCTTGCAGCACCAAGGGCTAAGGGTTTGATCAGCCTTGGGTGACTATCTCTGTGGAGTTTGCACATTCTCCTTGTGTCTGAGTGCACAGTTTCTTTCCACAGTCCAAAGATGAGCAGGGTAGGTGGAATGGTCATGCTAAATTGCCCATTGTGTTCAGGGATGTGTAGGTTTGGTGGTTTAACTATGGGAAATGCAGGGTTACAGGGATAGGGTAAGGGCTGGGTCCAGGTGGGGTGCTCTTTAGAGGGTTAGAGTGGACTCAATGGCTGTATGGGCTGCTTCCACGTTAGGCATTCTGTGATTCTAAGAACAGCTGTGATTTTATTGAATGGTGGAGTAGTTTTGCACTGAATGGCTGCCACCTGCTCCTAATTGGTATGTTGTATATTCTACTTGGCTGGTGATTTGGTGATCTCAGTTCATCTTATTGCTGATTTGAGAGCAAGGCCAGTTTCTTTAATCAATACTATCTTGCCCTTCAGAAGCCTATTTAGATTAAATACTTAAGAATGTACAAAAGTATGGAGTCTGAAATCATTGCTTTAGATTAACTAGTCTGAAGAATGAATGGTCTAAACTGCTTAGTGACATACTTCTCTGAAGAGGTGACCATATACAGAATAACCTCTATAATCCAATTGAGATGGTTGGGGACAGATTTGTTGGGGTATTCCGAAATTCAGGTAATTGACGTTCAGAAAGCCGATTTTGTTCTATTATTATTATTATTATTATTATTATTAATTTGCCCAGTTTCTTTTACTGGGCAACCAGTAAAAGTGCTGATTTTATTCAGTATCTGAAAGGTTCTCAGTACAATACTAAAGATCTGAATTTTACAAAAGTTTAAGAAACTTCAGATGTCTTGCACAAGATGAAGCTGTCAGAGTGTGAGCTAATATAATCTGAAGTCATGTTGAGGGCTACAGTTGACCTTTTAACCAAGCTAAAGAGAAAACACTCGATCAATCCCTGGTCCTATTTGGGAAAATGTCAGGTGAAATTTGTAGCTGGCTTGATTGTTATCTTTGCAATTAAAATAATGTCTTCACTTGTGAGAAGGTGGTGAAGGTGACGAAATGATGGTGGATTTGATTAGCTCAGTTGGTTTTATTGCTAGAATCACACAAATAGTGCAGTTTCGATCATTCTCCTTGTTCTGATCATTCATGGAGGCCTCTCTCTTGCCTCACATTTGACCCTGAGAGACGACACACGAGCACATCAAACAGTTGCCTCACTCCAGAGAGGTCCTCCGTAGACTTTAAAAGGTAAAGTCACAATAACCCTACTGGACCAGAGGCTGCTTTCTCGTTAGAGAGAACTGATGGGGGTTTAAATTGAATGTCGCCATGCCTTAAGCTAGGGGAGAAGTTGATAAGGAGAGTCCTTGATAACTTCAACGAGTGCAGAAGTTGAACCCACGTTACTCTGCATCACAAACCAGCGTGTTTTAGTTATAATGGAAACTAGAGAAATGTAGGATCCTCCAATTAGAGCAAGCAACATTGAGTGGGGCCAGGTGCTGCAGAGTTGGTGAATCTGAAATAAAAACAATGCTGAAAGCATTCAGAACATTAGGTAAAATCTGTGGAGAGCAAAGCAGTTATTTCAGGTTGTTGATTGTTTCTTAGAACTTGAAGATAAGAGGTTGTCTTAAGACTGCATTCAGGAGCAGGCAGCGGTAAACTGACATGGGAATAATGGCAAATCATTACTGGGGACCAAGTCCCCACCTGGGACTGATCATCAAAGCTTGGACATGTATTTGAATTTAAACCCATTGAAAGAGACTGTTTTTCACCTAGGTAACTGTCTTGGTGAGGAAGGCTGTGACCAATTGAAGGAAATTATGGACAGCTTCAACAAGCATGATGTGCTTGGTTCTCTCAGGTAAATTTCAGACCAAATCTGGTTGATTCATGAGTAATACGCAACTTTTTCTTTTGTGACCTTTTGGTGACATATGAACTGGAGGCGGCCCAATATCTTGGTGGCCAGGTTTGCTAGTGCTACAAGAGTGGGTTTAAACTAGACTGGCGGTTGGGGGGGTGCAGTGATAATCCTGAATAGCAGGGATTGAAGTGCGAGGCTGGAAGAAGATACAGTAATCAGAAATAGGCTGAAGAGACAGGTCAGGCTGATACGACGGAGCAAGGAATGCCTGTTGGATTAAATTGCATCTATTTCAATGCAAGAGGGCTGATAGGTAAGGCTGATGAGCTCCAGGTGTGGATAGGTAGATGGGGACTGGGATATTATAGCCATTATAGAAACATGGTTAAGTGAGGGACAGGACTGGCAGCTTTATGTACCAGGGTACAAGTGCTTTAGGTGGGGCAGAGGTAGTGGCAAGAGGGAAGGGTAGTTACATTTTTGATTAAGACGATTATCACAGCAGCAATCAGATGAATTGGATGAAGAATCATCCAGTGAGACTTTGTGGGTGGAACTAAGAAATAAGGGGATGGTGATGTTATTGGGATTGTACTATAGGCCCCCAAATAGTCAATGGGAATTGGAGGAATAAATATGCAGGGAGATTAGGGAGGCTTGCAGGAGCAATAGGGTTGTCATGTTAGGGTATTTTAATTTTCCTAACATAAACTGGGGCTGCCAGAACGTTACAGGCTTAAATGAGGTGGAATTTAACTGCGTTTAGGAAAGTTTTCTCAAGCAGTATATAGAAGGTCCCACTCAGGAAGGGGTAAAACCCAACCTACCCTTGGGGAAATAAGGCAGGACAGGTGACACTTTGGAACCAGTGAATATCGTTCTATTAATTTTAAAATAGGTATGGAGAGGGACAAAACTGATCCACAGGTTTAGGTTCTAAACTGGGGCAAAGCCAAATATGATGGAATTAAACAAGAGCTTGCAGGGGCTGATTGGAGTTGTTTGTTTACAGACAAAGGGGCCTCCGGCAAGTGGGAGGCCTTTAAAAGTGAAATAGCTAGAGTTAAAGGTCTATATATTCCTGTGGGTGAAAGGCAATATTGACAGAAATAGGGAACCTTCAAGCAATTATTGAGGCTTTGACCAGAAAAGAGGAGGCGGTGGCATGGCACCATTACAGGCAGCTGGGATCAAGGGAATCCCTGGAGGTATATGAGGGATACAGGAGTTTACTGAAGAAGGAAATCATGAGGGTGAAAAAGGGGCATGAGAGTGTCTTGGCTGAGAAGATTGTGAGAATGCAGTGAGGTTATTTAAGTATATTCAAGGAAAAAGAATAACTAGAGAGAGAATAGGATCCCTTAGGGGCCAAAGTGGACATGTAACTGTAGAACTGAAGGGGATGGGTGAGGTCCTCAATGAATATTTCTCCTGTGTTTACCATGGAGGAAGACATGAAGACTTGGGGAAGTTAGTGGTGATATCTTGGGGATAGTCCATACCACAGTCGAGGAGGTATTGGGCGTATTATAATGTATGAAGGTGAATAACCACCTGGTCCTGAGCAGATATATCCAGAACACTGCAACAGGATAGAGAAGAAATTGTGGCGATCCTGGCTGATATTTTTGCATTGCCGTTAGCCACGGGTGAAGTCCCAGAAAACTGGAGGGTGGGGAATGTTGTCCTTATTCAAGGGGGGCTGCAAAGCAAAGTGTGAGAACTATAGACCGGTAAGCCTCACATCTTTAGTAGGTAAGTTACTTCAGAAGATTTTGAGAGGTAATGTATATGTGCATTTGGAAAGATAGGGTTTGATTAAGAATATTCTGGGTTAGTTGTGCTGGAAGCAGCATCCAAGGAGCAGCGCAATCGACGTTTCGGGCAAAAGCCCTTCATCCGGAATGAAGAAGGAGAATAGTCAGCATGGCTTTGTGGAAGGGGGATCATGCCTCAAAGTTGTTGGAGTTCTTTGAAGTGACCAGGAAGGTGGTTGAGGGCAAGGTGGTAGACGTAGTCAAGTTGAATTTCAGTGCGGCCTTTGATAAGGTTCCACATAATAGGCTGCTGTGGAAAGTTTAAATCTCATGGGATCCAGGGAGAGCTGGCAAATTGGATACACAATTAGGAAGCGGGTAATAGCGAAGGATGCTTGTCAGAGTGAAGGCCTGTGACTAGTAGAGTGCCACTGGGATCAGTACTGGGCCCATTTCTGTTCATTATCTATTTCAGTGATTTGGATGAGAATGTACAAAGCATGATTAGCAAGTTTGCAGATTACACTAAAATAGGCAGTATTGTAACAGTGAGGAAGATTATCAGAAATTGCAGTAGGATCTTAATCAGTTGTGGAAATGGGCCGAGAGATGACAAATGGGAATTTAATGTGGATAAGTGTGAGGTCTTGCATTTTGGAAAGTCAAATCAAGGTAGGAGTTTCATGGTGAATGGTAGGGCCTTGAGGAGTGTAGTGGAACAGAGGGATCTTGGAGTTCAGGTTTACAGTTCTCTGAAAGTGGAATCACAAGTAGACAGGGCAGTGAAGAAGGCCTTACTGCCCTTCATCAGTCAGGGCATTGAGTATAGAAGTTGAGAAGTTATGTTGCTGTTTTACAGAACATTGGTGAAGCCACACTTGGACTATTGCGTTCAGTTTTTGTCACCTTGTTATAGGAAGGATGTTATTAAATGGAAGGAATGCAGAAGGAATTTACAAGGAATTTGCCTGAATTCAATGGTTTGAGTTATGAGGAGGGGTTGGACAAGCTAGGACTTTTTATTTTAGACCATAGGAGACTGAGAGGGGGCATCTTTATAGAGATGTATAAGATCATGAGAGGCATAGATAAGGTGAATGCGCAGAATCTTTTTTTTTTCCCCAGAGTTGGGGAATCGAAGACTAGAGGACACCAGTTTAAGGTTAAAGGGAAAAAATACAAGGGAACCTGAGGGGCAACGTTTTGAACAGATAGTGGTACACATGAGCTGCTAGCGAAAGTGGTTGAGGCAGGTACATTAATAACATTTAAAAGGCATTTGGACAAAGACACAGATAGGAAAAGATTAGAAGGATGTGGGTCAATGGAAGTCAAATGGGGTTACAGATGATGGGCGTTTTGGTTGGCATGGACCAGTTGGGTCAAAGGGATTGTCTCTGTGCTGTAGGACTGTATGAATATCTTCAATTTAGCCTCCAATTCAATAACCCTGAATAAAGGAGCTATTGTTCTAGAAATTTACTACAGTTGATTACCTTTGAGCACTTCTGGGTCCATAAGTTTCCCACATTTAGCAGTTGCAATGCAATGCTTGTCCAACCATCATCCATGTGTTAATTAATTTGAGTTTATTAATAAATTATATTAGTTACATGAGATTAATTGCTTTTGCAGTTTGCTGTATTAATAATAAATTCATAAAGTGCTACATCATTAGATTGGGTACGGTATGCTGTCAACAATATAGTGTGACTGTAAATATGATGTAATTATCAATTTGGTCCAAAGTTGTTCTTTGGGGGCAAAAACTGCAGGCTCCTGGACGAAAAGGTTATAGCAGCCAATCTACCTGTCAACTGAGTATAAACCTTAAATGAGTATGTGGCATTATCCCATCAAGCTCTTGCAGCCTGCTAAAGAATCTTTGTATCCAATTTTCCACCTCCAACTTAAAGGCTGAATTACAGGTTTTACTGGTGTTTATAGCAAGTTCTATCTCTGGTGAGTATACATAAATTCTCACTGTGAACACTGGCAAATTGCCTGACTGCAGGATAATACAACTCAGCCTCATTCTGTCCTGAGGCTCAGTCTGGAAATGTTAAAAATGAGCTACTGCTTTGTGACCATTTTACTCTGGTCTGTCCCTTTTTTTTTGTAATATAGCTGGGCACTTTGGCCAGTGGGTTGCTGACTTAACTATGACGAAAATCATAAATATTAGGTGGGGGTGAGCAGAACAGGTTTGGTAAACTGGTGTGTTAAAATAATGGAGGAATGACCCAATTCACTACTTTTTAAACAAAAAAATGTTTATGAGGTGAGGTTATTGCCATTTTGTGCCTATTGCTGTTTATCTTCAAGGTGGTGGGAGCCATCTTATTCTTGCATAGCTTTCTGGACTATAAGTCCATAACATGGTTATGGATCTGGAATCACATGTAAACCAGATTCAGTGAGAATGTCAGGTTTCTTTCTCCAAAGGCTATTGGTTAACCAGATTTGAGTTACCATTACAGATTTTTTTGTGCCAGATTTATTTAGTTAATTTAAATTTCCCAGCTGCCATGCTGGGCTTCACTGTTACAGACCGTGAAAAAGGCCCATCACCAATTGTGTCCATGCCAGTCAAAAACAGCTACTTAATTAATGCCTCCAGGTTATTAATTATGGTGTCTGAATTACAAGTCCAGTAACACAACCACTGTTCATCCATACCCGTAAACGAGCTTTGTTTTCATTTTATTCCTTTCAGTTATTCAAGCAGAATGTTTTTGTTTCAAGAAATGTTAATTTTGTTTTACTGTTAAGTGATGATGAAAGTGATGGGGATGAGGATGAAGAGGTGGAGGAGGAGGATGATGACGATGACGACCTGGAGGAGGAGGAGGAAGATGAAGACGAAGAAGCAGAAGATGATGGAGGTGGAGAAGAACAGGAGCAAGAGAAAACAACACGAGTTGATCAATTGATAGTTGACACACCCGTGGTAAGTCTCAAGGAAATCAGAGTTTGGATTCCATCGAGCTTCATAAAATTAGAAATGATGTCAATAAATTATGGAAGCAATTAGTGATAAAATACTGTGAGGCAAGAAAAACAAAGATGTTCAATTCATTTGAACTTCTTACAAAAGGCTTATTGCTGAATTTGTATTCTATTATTGACATTTGATTTGGTAGAATTTGGGGGAAATGCTTTTTCCAAAAACTCATGTTTACTTTTGGAATATCTTTTTTTACTGTGGTGTTTCTTCATAGTTGTCCCAAACTTTATAGGCTACATGCCAGTAGATAACCAAGAGTGAAGGAAGTTAAACCTTTTATGTAGCCCAATGCTACCATTTTTAGTTAGTCTTGTGTTTTCTTCCTGTCCAAACATCTATTTCATGCTGACCCCTCAAGATACTTGAGCTTTCCTCCGATAATGAAGTAGTCCATGCCAAATTGCAGCAAGACTTGAATAATATCCAGGCCTTGGTTGACAAGTGGCAAGTAACATTTGTACCACACAAGTGCCGGTTAATGAACATTTCCAACAAGAGAGGGAGGGTCTCACCATTATTCCTGAATATTCAATTGCATTTCCATCACTGAAACTTCAAGATCCTGGGATTACCACTGATCATTAACTGAATTGAACCATGTGTGGGTACAAAAACAGGTTAGAGGCAAGGAATCTTGCAAGTAATTCACCTCATGACTGCCCAAAATCAGTCCACCAACTACAAGGCATAGGTCAGGAGTGTGATGGAATACTATCCATTTACCTGGATGTGTGCAGATCCAGCAGCACTCAAGCTTGATGTCGTTTAAGGACAAAACAGTCTGCTTGAATAGTACCACATCCGCAATTAGTCACTCCCTATACCATCAATGAGCAATGGCAGCAGTGTGTAATGTCTACAAGATGCACTGTAGGAATTCACCAAGGCTTTTAAGATTCCACCTTTTCCACTCACTATCCTGACTTGGAAATATAACGCTGTTCCTTCATCGTCACTGGATCAAAACACCAGTACGCTCTTCCTGATGGTATTGTGCATCTATTTACAGCAAACGGACTGCAACAGTTCGTGAAGGGAGCTCACCACCATCTTCTCGAAGGAATTTTCTGATTCAGTATGTGGATGTACCTACTAGAGAAGGTGCAAAACTTGACGTACTCTTAGGAAATAAGGCAGGGCAGGTGACTGAGGTGTCAGTGGCCACTTTGGGGTCAGCAACCATAATTGTATTTGTTTTAAAATAGTGATGGAAAAGGGTAGACCAGATCTAAAAGTTGAAGTTCTAAATTGGAGAAAGACCAATTTTGACAGTATTAGGCAAGAACTTTCAAAAGCTGATTGGAGGCAGATGTTCGCAGGTAAAGGGACGGCTGGAAAATGGGAAGCCTTCAGAAATGAGATAACAAGAATCCAGAGAAAGTATTTTCCTGTCAGGGTGAAAGGGAAGACTGGTAGGTATAGGGAATGCTGGATGACTAAAGAAATTGAGGGTTTGGTTAAGAAAAAGAAGGAAGCATATGTCAGGTATAGACAGGATAGATCGAGTGAATCCTTAGAAGAGTATAAAGGAAGTAGGAGTATACTTAAGAGGGAAATCAGGAGGGCAAAACGGGGACATGAGATAGCTTTGGCAAATAGAGTTAAGGAGAATCCAAAGGGGTTTTACAAATAAATTAAGGACAAAAGGGTAACTAGGGAGAGAATAGGGCCCCTCAAAGATCAGTAAGGCGCCCTTTGTGTGGAGCCACAGAAAATGGGAGAGATACTAAATGAATATTTTGCATCAGTATTTACTGTGGAAAAGGATATGGAAGATATAGACTGTAGGGAAATAGATAGTGACATCTTGCAAAATGTCCATATTACAGAGGAGGAAGTGCTGGATTTCTTGAAACGGTTAAAAGTGGATAAATCCCCAGGACCTGATCAGGTGTGCCCGAGAACTCTGGGAAGCTAGAGAAGTGATTGCTGGGCCTCTTGCTGAGATATTTGTATCATCGATGGTCACAGGTGAGGTGCTGGAAGACTGGAGGTTGGCAAACGTGGTGCCACTGTTTAAGAAGGGCGGTAAAGACAAGCCAGGGAACTATAGACCGGTGAGCCTGACCTCAGTGGTGAGCAAGTTGTTGGAGGGAATCCTGAGGGACAGGAAGTACATGTATTTGGAAAGGCAAGGAATGTTTAGGGATAGTCAGCATGGCTTTGTGCATGGGAAATCATGTCTCACAAACTTGGTTGAGGTTTTTGAAGAAGTAACAAAGAAGATTGATGAGGACAGAGCAGTAGATGTGATCTATATGGACTTCAGTAAGGCATTCGACAAGGTTCCCCATGGGAGACTGATTAGCAAGGTTTGATCTCATGGAATACAGAGAGAACTAGCCATTTGGATACAGAACTGGTTCAAAGGTAGAAGACAGAGGGTGGTGGTGGAGGGTTGTTTTTCAGACTGGAGGCTTGTGACCAGTGGAGTGCCAGAAGGATCGGTGCTTGGTCCTCTACTTCTTGTCATTTACATAAATGATTTGGATGCGAGCATAAGAGGTACAATTAGTAAGTTTGTAGATGACACCAAAATTGGAGGTGTAGTGGACAGTGAAGAGGGTTACCTCCGATTACAACAGGATCTGGACCAGATGGGCCAATGGGCTGCGAAGTGACAGATGGCGTTTAATTCAGATAAATGTGAGGTGCTGCATTTTGGAAAAGCAAATCTTAGCAGAACTTATACACTTAATGGTAAGGTCCTAGGGAGTGTTGCTGAACAAAGAGGCCTTGGAGTGCAGGTTCATAGCTCCTTGAAAGTGGAGTTGCAGGTAGATAGGATAGTGAAGAAGGCGTTTGGTATGCTTTCCTTTATTGGTCAGAGTATTGAGTACAGGAGTTGGGAGGTCATGCTGCGGCTGTACAGGACATTGGTTAGGCCACTGTTGGAATATTGCGTGCAATTCTGGTCTCCTTCCTATCTGAAAGATGTTGTGAAACTTGAAAGGGTTCAGAAAAGATTTACAAGGATGTTGGAGGGTTGGAGGATTTGAGCTACAGGGAGAGGCTGAACAGGCTGGGGCTGTTTTCCCTGGAGCTTCGGAGGCTGAGGGGTGACCTTATAGAGGTTTACAAAATTGAGGGCCATGGATAGGATCAATAGACAAAGTCTTTTCCCTGGGGTCAGGGAGTCCAGAACTAGAGGGCATAGGTTTAGGGTGAGAGGGGAAAGATATAAAAGAGACCTAAGGGGCAACATTTTCACGTGGAGGGTGGTACGTGTATGGGATGAGCTGCCAGAGGATGTGGTGGAGGCTGGTACAATTACAACATTTAAGAGGCATTTGGATGGGTATATGAATAGGAAGGGTTTGGAGGGATATTGGCCGGGTGCTGGCAGGTGGAACTAGATTGGGTTGGGATATCTGGTCGGCGTGGACAGGTTGGACCGAAGGGTCTGTGTATATGCTGTACATCTCTATGACTCTAACTGGGGATGGTCAAAAATGCTGGCCCAGCAAACAAATCACGCATCCTCTGATGGAATAACACAATGTTGGCTGAGTGTGATTGTGAAATAATAGTGCAAATAATTCTAATTGCATGGTATGATAATTTGTACAGCACCCTATTGTTCCACTGCACCTGCCAGTTGACATTTGCTTCCATTCCGTTGCAGAAAACGCCTAGCATTGGGGATAAAACAGGTTTTGATTCCTGCCTTGGGTCTCCTGCAATCCAATTAATCATGTAGTTTGAGGCAAGGAGTAGATGTTAAGATCAAAACACACACACACCACCAGTGGAGCAAGTCTTTATTTCACCTGTTCTTGTTTCAAGGGAATTTTAATACTCAGGTGCTGGTAGGTGGGACAAGATTGGGTTGGGATATCTAGTCAGCATGGACAAGTTAGGCTGAAGGGTCTGTTTCTGTGCTGTATATCTCGTGACTCTATACCTGTGAGCTGTACCCTACTTGAACATTAATTGAACATGCTCTGAGATATCACAGGATGGCTGGTATGGGAAATGTGAATGCTGTAACATGAGCCATTGTTCTTTTGATACTGGATCTGAGGTGCATTGTTGAAGAGCAACTGCACTCTTCGACTTCTGCATCTGGTCTGGAAATGTTTGATGCTGACATTGTTAGATGTTTTTTAAAAAAGTTATCTTCACTTGCTCCCCAGAAAGGCACAATACTATAATCTTAAATATTGAGTCAGTTATGGATGAGGCAGTAGCCAAAAAAATTGAGATTAACTAAATGTTTGGCTAAAGACAAAAGCAGTGCTGAAGAAACCCAGCAGATCTGGAAACATCTGTCGAGAGAACAGCTAATGTTTCAAGTCCGGTGACCTTTGCCAGAACTGATGAATTTCTGATCAATTTTGGCGCAAAGTCCCTCACTTGATGTTAACTCTTTCTATCTTTAGATGCTGCTGTGTTTCTTCAGCACACTTGTTTGATTTCCAGCATCTGCAGTTCTTTGTGTTTATTTTAGTTAGAGATGGCTTGTAAAGACCATGATAAAGATGGCAAAGGAAGCAGAAATGTTTAGGGAGAAATTCTAAAGCATTGGAGCGAAGTGACTGAAGGCACAAGATTTAATACTGAAGTAAAGACAAGACTTGGAGAAGTGCAGAATTGTAGGACTGTGGTGAGTTCTAGGAGCGAGTGTGGGTGCATGAATGAATATAAACTGGAGATTGTGAATTTTTAATTTTGAAGGATGAAAGATGAGAAGTCCTTGTAGATCATCAAGCGCAAGGTTGGCTGAATAGGATACTGTTTGAGTGTTATGGATATGTAGCAGTTGATGAAGTTTAGGATAGGGGGAACTCTTTTAACCTGTAGTGATCTGTTTTTAAAACATTTACCATTGCTGGGAAAGGAGCCCATCATCTTAAACGTACTCTGTCCTCCGGTTGTGTTCCATACTTCTCACTAACTGCCTTTCATTTTTCTAGAAAACCATCCCAATTACCCCGACATCAGAAGCCGCCAATTTCTTGTCTTTTCCATCTCCAGACAAACTTGTTAAAATGGGATCTAAACGGTCACTTCTGTTACTGCAGCAGGTACTGACATAACAGCATGCATTTTCAATTCAATTTTCTGTGGCACTGATTTCTCTTGTGCCCCCACCAAGACCAAAGGGCTGCTCCTTCCACAGGTGTAGTCAGCATGTTGCCTCACTGAAAGGAACATCCTTCATATGAAGCCAGTTGGTGAGCTGCCAAACTTGGTTCACAAAGGACCACATGACTTGACACAGGCTTCATTCTTTTCTCATGTGATGTCTCCTTTCCTCCAGTTAACACTGGAAGGAAGTTGAATGCTGCTTAATTTCCCTCTTCCCTAGCTTGTGCTGCCAAGGATCAATTAAGATCAATTAACACCACATAGACCAAAGAATACTCTAGTCAATGTGACTGTCTGTCCCAACTGAATGATGTGGTGTTAATTCTCCAAGATGACCTCTGCATCCGTGCAGTAATGAGTTTGTAATGTTGTAGGCAGCTAAAGCTTGTATTAATTCTCCAACACTCTAGAATTTAACTACTTTCCAGATTTGGTTATCAGAAACAGAGGTAATGTTCTGAAGCTTGAGTAAATGCAGCACCTCCCAGTTTCATGCCTGCTTCAAACTTTTGTCTGTACTGAGCCAGCTAATTACATCTGGATTGGTGTTAAGGGTCTGAAATTGTTCTTAACATCTGTGAGGTGAAGAGCTTATGCTCAAAATGTCAACTCTCCTCCTCCGGATGCTGCCTGACCGGCTCCACACTCTTCGAATCTGTGAGGTGTAGATGGGGAAGACTTGGAGGCTAATTGTTGAGTATGATGGATTAGCCTGTTGGTTCTCGTATTCTAGTCCCATTCACAAGGAATGACCGAAACAACTGGAGAAATATCTGTTAAACCATATCCAAGTTCGGGTTTCTCCTTTTGGGGAAGGTGGTGAATGTGTTCCAAGTGAATAGGATTGACTGAATTAATTAAATTTAATCTAAATTAATTTTCCTCAGACTGATCTGTCAAACGCGGAAAAGGTTGTCCAAACGTTTCTGAAGGTGGCTGCAGTCTATAAGGAAGACCAGGAAACCAAAGCAGCAGTATTCGAGACTGCAGGTGGAGTAGCTATCTTGTTTAATCTGAATTGTTTTTAGAATATCATAGGTCATTGTTTTTGTCGGGGAGTCGAATAACCTTATTTCTGTCCCAGTTCAGCTGGAAATGGAGTCCATTCTTTGCATTGTATGTTAAATCTAGGACTCGAATGGACTTGGTATGTGACTTTTGAGATGTTTACTGGGAATAGGGAACCAGCATTAAGAAAAGTAATCCAACTGATGCAAGTCAGAAACGCTTGGAATTGTTATTGTATGCAGTTTTACTGAGTTCAGCCTGAAATGCAGATATAGTATTCACTTTGGTATGTACAGTTCCATTGTAGAGTTTGTGTTGGCATTCAGGCATATAAGAAACTAAGCCAATGCCACAAACATGGAATATGTAGAGGGTGGTGTGTAGCTCTCTTTTCTGAACCCATTGAAGTTGAACAACATCTTTCCTATAGCAGAGAGACCAGAATTGAATGCAGTATGCCAAAAATGGCCGAAACAATATTCTGTACTGCAGCAACATGTCCTCCCAACTCCTATACTCAGTGCGCTGAACAATAAAGGCAAGCATACCAAACTACGCCTTCACTGTACTGTCTACCTGTGACTCCACTTTCAAGGAACGCAGAACCTTCACCCCAAGGTCTGTTTGTTCAGCAACACATCCCAGGACCTTACCATTAAGTGTATAACTCTTGTTCTGATTTGCCTTACCAAAATGCAGCACCTTGATTTATCTAATTGATCAGATGCAACTTCTATCCAGTATCATCCATATTTTTCCTTGTAATAAGTTTCAATTAGGAGCTTGGTATCTAATCAAATGTGTGCTATCGGACAATCAAAAGAAGCTATGATTAGAGTTGAACATTTTGAGATCAGCAGAAAACAACCTGCTCCCGAGCCTTAATAGAAGATCATTCTGAAAACAACTAATGATCATTGGGTGGTAATGGTTTCATTGCAGTGTCTACAGGAATGTGATTGGTCACAAACAAATATGATAAGACTAATATGATGTTATGGTGTGTGATTATAAATTTGTATTTTAATATCATTCATTCTTGCCTTTGGATTTTCAAGTTTAGTTAGTGGCATTTGGGTTTTCTGATGATGCCACCTTCCATAATGAATGTGACCTGGGACTGTAGTTGGACAGAAGGGTCTGTTTCCATGCTGTACATCTGACTCTCTATTAAGTTGGATTAGCATCCACTATGTGCAAAAGTAAACCAGTGTTGTGTTGTCATACCTCTTGGCATCACATTACTAGTGAGAAGACATGCATCTCCTGTTAGTGCAATGTTGTCAGCTCAGCATTAGTGAAGTCTGTGGCTTCATCTGTCTAATTCTTTGAGTTTGAAGAACAGACTAAGCAGGATAAGATTTATTAGCCTTTCTGTGCCTGTTCTACAGGATTGGTGTATTGGTTTGTAATTTTTGTATTGTCCTTCCTTTAATATTCTGTCCACTGCTTTCTCATTACCTGCTCAGTTTGTTTGTCTAATGTTGCTACTACGTGGCTGTGATCCATTTGTACATTTTTACCTGATTTATTTGCTCCAAGGATCCAATACCATAAATCCGGCTATTCAAAAACCAGGCACTTGTGTAATATTCCAAGCATCGATTCCAATTGATTAAATTTTTACCAAGACTTGTCAGGATAATTAGGCGAGGCACTGTATTGGACAGTGTGGCTTCAGACATTGTGTACTGACCAGCTTTGTGCACTGGTCTATCCTGCACTTGACGTCAGCCCACCTGACTTGACATGAATTGCCCATTGCTTAAACCACATGACCAGAAATCCAGCAATGCCTTGGTTCTGGGTGTGCCAGATTTGAGGCATATGTGTATCAATTTCTTGATACAAGTCACACTGCAGTTCTGCTTTGGACTGTTTATAGAACACAATACCATATGAGAGCATGGTGGAAAAAATTCAGAAGTAAACTTTAGAAAGAGGATTGGATGAATACTGCTGAAAGGAATACTAGGAGTTCTGTGGGGAAAGAACAGGGTGATTGAACAAATGCCTCTTTCAAAGTTGTGGTGCAGGGTCAGTGGATTGAAAGGTCTCCTGTACTCCTCCATTCTCCGATTCTCTATAAATAAATATCACTCTTTTGTTGTTTTTCATCGCATGTAAGTGTATTTTTTTACTCTCTTCTCCACCCTCGTTCCTCCCCTCTCTTTAATAGATGAACTGTTGCAGAAAGCATTCAAGACTACTGGATTTGAGTTAGATATGTTCATTACTTCTCTCTTGGTGTATATGGGACTTCTGAAGGTAAGAGCTGTTCTGATGTGTGGAGCAAAACGTGCAACTTGTGGTCAGCTCTTAAACCCATGCATGCCATTTTGATTTGAGGAATATCAGTAATGTAAATTGTATGAACATTAATAGAATGTGGATTTTAGTGTGGCCCTGAATTTCCACCATCTGCACCCAAAAAGCAATAGCTTAGGCATCTTTAGAACAAAGAGAACTGCTGAATATTAGTTGATTTAAAATGCGATACTTCCAAACGGGAGGTATCCAGCTACCCTAAAATAAAAGTAAGTGCTGGCAAAACTCAGATCTGGCAACATCAGTTCTGAAGAGTCATATCGGACTCAATGTTAACGTCCACGTCCATATGTGCTGCCAGACTTGTGGGGGGGGGGGTCTCATCTCCCTGAGGCAAGAGGAATCTTTTTATTGTGGCTGCTGTAACACAGAGCTAGGATCAATGTGAAAATTGGCTAGTTCTGTGGGGAAGGCTTTAAACTAAACTCGCAGAAGGATGGGCGATAGAATACTGTGTAACATAGGGAGAATTGAAGTTCACAGAGCATGGGCAGAGACAAACCGCTCAAGAGTAAAGGCTGGTTCAAAGGCTAGAAGGATTTGATTTGAGGACAAATGTGAGCAAGTCAAAGATGAATTCTGAATACACGTTAATGTAGCGAGGTTGCTGAGTTTCAAGCTCCAGTCACAGCATAAGACTATAATATTGTAGAAATAACAGATCTGGCTTGAATATTTCTAAAAATATATTTAAATTTGTAAAGTGCTTTTCACAACCATCTTTACGGTCAATGGAATGGATTTTCGAAGTCTAAATGCTGCTATCGGAGAAATGTCAGCAAATTTGTGCTCCACAAACTCCTTCAATCAGTAGTGTGAATGTTAGCAGAAAACTGGTTCTTGTAATGCTGATTGTAGAATGAAAATTGGTTGGGGAAAGTGGATTGATTGGGCCTCTTTAGCTTCTCACGGGAAAGACAGCACCTTTGGCACTCCTGAAAACTGCACAGGAGTATCAGCCTTGATTTTTGTGAATCGGTCCCAGAGTGACACTTGCGGCTAAACCTTGTAAAAACAGGGCAAGAATGGGCACCAAATATTCCTGGCTCTAATGTGTTCAGGAAAGGTAGTGAAGGAGAGAAAGGATGACTGTCTCAGTGTTGTAATTTATTTGATCAATACTATATTACAGAGTCACACAGTTTGGAAATAGGCCCTTGAGTCCAAATCATCTGCGCAGAGTAGACATCCTAATCTGACCTAGTCCCATTTACCAGCATTTGGCCCGTTTCCCTCTAAACCTTTCTTATTTGTATAGACATCCAGGTGCCTTTTAAATGTAATTGTGCCAGTCTCCTCCACTTCCTCTAGCAGCTCATTCCATACACGCCCCACCCTCTGCGTGAAAATGTTGTCCCTTAGGTCCCTTTTAAATCTTCTCCTCTCACCTTAAATCTATGCCCTCTAGTTTTGGGCACTCCTATGCCAGGAAAAAGACCATGGCTGTTCACCCTATCCAGGCACTCCATGATTTTATAAACAACTATAAGGTTATCCCTCAGCCTCCAATGCTCCAGAGACAACAGCCTATTCAGCCTCTCCCTTTTGCTCAAACCCTCCAGACCCAGCAACATCCTTGTAAATCTTTTCTGCATCCTCACATTTAACAGCATCTTTATGGGTGATGAATCAAAGACCTAATTTATTTAGTTGAACCAAAGAAACAAAAAGGAGTTCAGCGCAGTTCAATGGTATACCATCAAATTGTGCCGAGAAGTTAAAGGTGAAAATTTGCAATGACATCTGAGTTTAAAAATGGTTCTTATACAGAAGGGTTGGAATCAAAAAATGGAAAGCAGGCAGGACTTCTAGGGTCACTTATTTCTATTTTTAGTGGGCATATAATTTGTGTTGTAGCTTCATGGGCTGACAATCTGATATAGTAAGTGTGGGACTATATATACTGTTAAACAGCAGATGCATTATGGAGAAGGCTGTATTTCCCAAAACCAACAAATCATCAGATCAAAACCAAAACAGAAACTGCTGGAAACACTCAACATGTCTGGAAACATCTGTGAAGAGAAATTAGTTAACGTTTCCGGTTGAGTGACCCATCCTTAGAGCAGATTAGATCGAAACGTTGTAACCCTGTAAGTGTGGGTGCCGATGGATAATCAAACAACGGATTCAGTGATTTTTTTTTAAAAAGCTGAACAGTGGGAAGCCATTCGAGGAAGAGATTAGTGCAAAACACGTGTTTCCATGGTACTGAGGAAATCCATCCAAATCCAAAGCTGTCCAGAGACTAGAATAGTTTAAAATTAATTTGAGAAAGAAAACTTGATTCAGCTGTATAGTTGCTGCGAAACAGAAAATGCACAGCCATTTAGTCCAGCTGAAAAAGTGCTAAATCCTGCACTGCTCAATGCTACTTTTCAGATATTTAGTCCCTAACTCTAACTTGCAACAATTCAAGCATGAATGCAAGTAATTTTAAAGGCAGTCAGCGTTTTATCTCCTCCACATTTGTCAGGTGAAGTCCAGATACCCATTACCCTCCAGGTGGAAACATTTCTCCTTGGCTTCCCTTGAATCCTTCTTATTCACAGTATCTAGGCCCATAATTTTGTATCTGCATTTATATGGTTCTTTTTGTGACTTCTGGGCAGCTGAAATTACTTTAGAAGTGTACTCATTTATTAAACACATGAGCCAGCCTTGCACCAGCAAATTGCCACATAATAATTCCAAACTATATTATTGGGAATAATTTCCCTGCTCATCTTCAAAATTGTTTAATGGAATCTTTTGCTCCAATCACTAGACCAAATAGAATTACCTTGATTCAGTCTTTTCTTGGCATCTTTCCAGAGAAAACAAACCCAAACTATCCAATCGTTCCTTAAAGCTAAAATTCTCCAGTCCTTGCAGTATCTTCACAAACCTGTTCTCTCCCTGTCTGGTGTGATCTCATTCTTCCTGTGTTGTGGTGACGACAATTGTATGCAGTTCTTCACCTGTGTCCTAATTGGTGGTTTATCCAGTTCTTGTATGATCTCTTTGCTCCTTTCTCAGCTGAAGAAGGAAAGTAACCTGCGTGCCTCGTGAAACCAACTTGTCTGCCTGCTACCTTCAGAAATCTATGAACCAGCACTCCAAGGCTGTTATCCCCCATTACACTTAAGCCATTTACTGAATGTACCCTCATTGTTTGTCCTTTAACACCTTATCTCCCTGTATTGTTACTTTGTTATTTTGTTCCTTTTCTATGCAGCTGACCATTCCATTGAAATTGCTCTAAAAATGTTTATCACTATATCAAGTACATAAGCAACTTTTGTATCATCCTCAAAATGTTTTAATTATGCCATTGTAGATTCGACTGTTTAGTTTTAAACCAGGCAATCTTCCAGTTTATTTCTTCTCAAAATTTAAATTCAAATTAAACCTCACCTGCATTCCACTAATGACTGTAATTTTTTTTGTGTTTACAAATCAGGCCTATCTGTCATGGCTATTGGCCAAGAGCTAGAAAATGGGATTAGAATAGTTGGGTGCTTGTATTTGACTGGTGCAAACATGATGGGCTGAAGAGCATTTTTCTATGCTTTAGACCTCTATGACTCTTTACCCTTACTGAGCTGCAAACCAGGAGATCCAAACTGCTGCTAACTCTGCTGTAACGTGCTCTGGTATATCCTCACACTCACCTTTTAAGTTTATTATTCCTCAGTTACAATTTCTTCTTTGATCTCATTAGCTTAATACAATCTACAATCATTCACCCTTTCTTGAAGCCTTTTAAACCAATTTAGTTCTAAATCCGAAAATGAAAAGCATCTCCCAAACTGCTCATGTTGTAAGCAATACATTCCTCCGGCTCTTTGTCTAAGGGAGCCCACCTACTATTTAATAGCTTGTTCTTTTCCAACTTTGTTAAATAAACATTGGTCACCTTATAAACTGCCATTTATTGAGGTGTTCTGGCACTCTCAAAACCAAAATTTTAAGGACCTCCAAACATGAACCACTATTTGAGACACTAATCGGGTATGATCTTCCCATAAAAAATAAAATGTTTGTTGACTTTCTTCGGTTAATCCATGTCGTTCTTAATGAAAATTGCTAATGTCCCTCACCTTTTTTCCATTACTTTGCCAGCCAACTTTGTTACTCCAATAGTGCTGTAATTACTCGGTCTAACCCTTTCCCTTAAACAACAATATGAGGTTAAGTCTTCTGGCACTATGCATGTGGTTAGAGGCTGAGAAAAAGCACAGGAAATGACATCACCATAGGAAATTATACCATCAACCCAAGGAAACCTACACTGATAAATAGAAAGCGGGTCATAACACCAGTGCTTCACCGGAGGCTCACTGATGTTAGCTATTATGGTGACGAAACGTTTGAAAAAGAACCTTCCAGCTCAGCGAGCAAATGTACATCCAGAACCTCAACCTGCGCTATAAATCTGCTCAAAACTCGCTAATTTCAGCCCTGTTGAAGTAACAAATTTGGTAGGCAAGTTAATGGAAAAAAGGTGAGGGACATTAGAAATTTTCATTAAAGACCTGGATTAACCAAAGAAAGTCAGCAAACATTTATTAATTTGCCAAAAGGTTGAGAACCTTGACAATTGAGTAAAAAATGAGTGAAGATAGGAATGATATTTCTCCAGGGTTTAGTGTCTGTCAAGGATACTGCTGGGGAAATGGTTTGAATCCTCCTTTCAGCAGTATCTAATAACTTACAATTCTCTTCAAAGGTATGGTTTTCAGTTTATTTTTTTCCTTTAAACTTGTTCTTTTGCTGTAAGTGCATTAAACATATTCATATGAGGCTGCCAGTGACTGACCCCCACAGTGAGCAAATGGCAAAAAAAACTTATGATCAGTTCACCCAGCTTTAATTCTACGGTCTGACTTATCCAGAATTGCTATCAGCTGAGGTCACAACAATACAATAGAGAACCAAGCTGAATGCAGAACCTTTTGAGATAATTAAAAGGGAATAAGAGGGATGAAAAGAGGATGAGAATTGATTTGTGGCTAACACAAAAAGTAACCCAAGGCTTATATAAACATAATTAGTAAAAGGATTGTCAAAGGGTGGAATTAAATAAGGACAAAATAAGTAAATTGTGTGTATGCAGAAGGTACAGCTGAGATTTTTTTTTTCTAATACCATGTTGGTTCTGCAGTGAGATAAGAGTTAACAGCAGTAAATGAGGAAGCATTAAACCATTTGATAGAATAAATCTACACATGAAGGTGTTGATTCAAAATAGACAAATACTCAAAAGTAGGAAATCCACCAGGTCTAGATGACATTTGTATTGGGTTGCTGAGATTAGTAATTATAGGATAGAAAATGCAGAGGCTATATGAAGTTTCACTCTAAATATTATAGTTCCTCATCTCCCATATTAAACATGTGGCCCAAGAATTACGGTGAAAATGTATACAAGCAGAACAAGAACTGTGATTAATTTGGTGCTTATTAAATGTAGTTGCTCATTATTCCTCTTGTGTATCTCCGTATCTAACTATCTTTCCTTCCTTGTTACTTAAGTGCTTTCTTCTAGGTAGCATTCTGTTGACTATGTAGAACAGGTGGATTAGGTACCTGTGCCCATGTGCAGGTCCTCAGCCCCAAAGCTGAGGTGATGTTTACACTGAAATTAAAATGAAGTACTGGAGAAACTCAGCCGGTCAAGCAGCATCTTGCAGAAAAAAGCCAAGTAAAAAATTTGATTTATGTGACGACTACATGTACTTGCATATAGGTTTAGAATCTTGATTTTGTTGATGACTTAATCACTTTAGCAATCTGCCAGGGAGGCCTGGTCAAGACAGATCAGTACAATTGCAGACATGCAGGCACCAACTTTCTTCTTTCAAGATTCTGTCCATATTCTCTCTGCCTATCAATTATGGTGAGAGAGCATAATTGTCCAGATGGCCTCCAGTGCTGTATAATATAATGAAAGTCTTTTTAGTAGCTGTATATTTTGTAATATTTTAATTTTGTATTTTTCAGAGTGAAGAGAAGATTAAAACGGTTGGTAATCTAATTGGACCTTTGACAGTTCTCAAACACGTGATTCAGAAAAGCTACTTTCCACGCTCTGTGATTCCCATCCTCCATGCTTTCCTTACTAAGTAAGCAAGGACTCCTTTTATCTCACCACTGTTTCATTGCTTTTAATGATGCTTGTCAGTACCCCTTAATGTCAACAGTTTTGTTTGTCCAAGTGCAGCCAGAAACTGCTCCATTGAGGTATAATGTTCCAAGAACTTTGTGTGCCCTCAGTATTTCAAAAAAGTGGCACTTTTTGCAGGAGTGCTTTTATAGTGTTAGATTAGAGTTCCATGGAGAACATTACTCCTAGCTGATCCTGGGGATTCCCCAAAGAGGTAACCCTAATTGAATGCCTATCTGCTTTCAATGTCCTTTTTTTTTAAGAATCTCTACTGTATGGAAGCCAACCATTGAGTCCATAAAGTCCACACACTGACCCTCTGAAGAGCATCCCATCCACTGCTCCTGTGCCCTCAACCCTATAACCCTGCATTTCCTATGGCTAATCCACTTAGCCTGCACACCTCTGGACACTATGGGCAATTTAGCGTAACCAGTCCACCTAACCTGCACATCTTTGGACTGTGGGAGGAAATTGGAGCACCCAGGGGAAACCCACACACATGGGGAAAATGTGCAAACTCCACACACGGTTGCCTGAGGGTGGAATCAAACCTGAGTCCCTGGTGTTGTGAGGTAACAGTGCGAACCACTCTGCCACTCTGAAGTAGCCTCACTGCAGTGCAGCAAAATATAGCTTCAAAGATGAGTAATTTACATAATCTGGCAGAGTTCCAATTTTTGGATCATGAGGTTCCACTGCTAAAGACTTATGTAAACCATCTCCTCCTCTTAGTTGCCACTGCTTCCAGTTTAGCTTGAACCAAGTGGTGAGAGTCTCCAATAGGAGGAAAATCTCCAGGTACAAGGCCAGGACCTGGCTGCTGCCACTTGGCTTTGTGCCAGCCTTTTGTCACAGTTTGCTAAGATGGTGATTGTCAAAGTGACTTCTTGCTATTCCTCTTGCAGCCACTACAGGTGGGGCCAGCTGACCACCGAGATGTCCACCTGCCATTTCAAAGGGCAGTACCTAATGTATACTGAGAGCAGCATGCCATTATTAAATGCACTGGTAGTGAATGGTGGCGAGGTACTATTAGCAGGTACCTGAACAAATGTGCTTCCCTTCAGGCTCCTTTCAGTCACTGGATCATGGCTTGCAGCAGTTTGCCATTGCCACTGCCCCTTTTCCTTAGTAGCAAATTGACACCGCATACCCAGACTTGCCACCTATTAGAGTGAGAGAGACATAGCCTAGTTTTGAACTTGCTTTAAAATGATGTTTCATATCAATCAATTTTGAAAAATCAAGAATCTAATCTGTCTCCTGCATTGTGCGAGAACGATGATAAATAAGACTTAGAATCACAGTCTTGCTCTGAACTCACTTAAATTTTCTTTTTAATGTAGACACAATCATGCTTTTGACTCCTGCCAAAATGCAAAATACACTTTGTTGGAGACTATGCAGAATCTTTAATACCATCCCTGTGATGTGGGAGCTGATGCAACAAGAGAAGTACACAGGACTGGAGAGATTATCTATGCATTACCAAGGAATGGCTGTAAAAATGCCCATCGGGCTGCACAGTGTTGAATGCTTCACTTTCTTCGTGCTACAGACTGGATCTTTTGCTTCAGTCCAGCTTGCACCTCATGGCCTTTTGACAGTTTGCAGTCAGCTCTGGCCAGATTATTTTCGGCTGCTTACAAGTGAAAGCGAAATTGGAACCAGTTTTTAGTGACTGATTTGCAAGCTGTTGATGACTTGCCTTGTGTTTCCTTTGCCTATTTTGGTGTTAGGAGAAAAAGTGGAGAATAGCCAAATTTCTGTGGCTTTGAACAACCAAGTAACATGTGCTTTAGCTTAAATTTTGGCCCTTTATTCTTTCGTGAGATGCTTTATGAAATTGAGTGAGCACGATTCACGTTATTCAGCCAGCTGACCTGGAGAAAGAGAAAATCATATTCAAAAATCTACAGGCTGGTACCTCAATCCCACTTCTGAAATATGTTGATGCTGTCATCTTCATCTGCTAACTTGTGTACAGACTTTGAAGGAAATGTGTTCATAAAGTTCTTCCAAACTCATATAAATGTTTAGCTAATACAGTTTATAAATCACTTAATCAAATGAAAAGGGCTCGTTGGCTGCTGCAGAATTGTGCCACCTACCCTTCTCCACCTTCACTGTCCCAGCCAAGGGTTTCCTGTCTGGGGAATTGTAGGTTTTGGTCTGCATAGTCAATAGTACTTTAATCTTTGTTTGCCTGATTCCCCACTACCACCACCACAACAACACCTGAAAAATTTTAGAAAAAAAAAGAGTTTAAAACAATTTTCTCTTGATTGACTAATTAGTCAAAGGTGTCCTTGTGACTCAGTGCTACAGAATAAAGATATTGCATCCCAGCCTAGGAGATAGGTAAGTGCGGGGCACACGGATCTATCTTTGCATAACTCACCAGTGCTAAGTTTACCAAACCATGGCTACTGAGGGAGATGCAAGAATCTGCAGGCTATTGCAGAGCCATATCCTGCCAAGAAAAGATGCTTTCTGGTGAAAAGAATTGAGTTATGATTGGGGCAAGAGAAAAAAATTAGAGCACTGATGGGCTTCTTATATAACCAAATATTTTCTAACAGATAATTTTTACAAGAGGTGATGTTTTAAGATTTAAAAGAATGCAGGAGGAAAAATACACTTGTAAACATCACAGTCTGATCATAAGTGATTTGAAAGCAGCTATAGGAAAACTCATTGGTACTCAAGGAGGTGGACTGAATCTTATCCCAGTCTTTGAAGAAGCATTTTAATATTACTTCATTTGGATTATCCAACTCGTAAAACCACTAGGCACTGAAACCCCCAGTCTGTTTTCTGTTCCAGATAACTGTTTGCACTCTTAACAATTAAGAACCCATTATCCAGGATCTTCGGGGGAACTGCTCCAGTTGAATTCTTTTTATAAAAGGCCTGGCAGATAAAAGGTTGAGGTGGTGTTTGGAAATTTCAGCTGATTCGAAATAGGATTCACAGTAGCTTTGGAAGATCAGGGGTTTTGAGTTGTGTTGTCTTAGGAGAGCGGCACACACAGCTGCATTATATCTCTCACCTCTTCACCTTGGCCTGAGCAGTAATGTGAGGGTGCACATGTGCACCTCTGGAAGCAGAGGTAATGTGTTCTTCTCTTGTATGTAACAATTTGTGTGATGTACCTGTAGACCAAAACACATTATCAGGATGGCCAGGCCTAAAAGATCAGAATTTTAGACTGCAATTGGCTGTTGGCATGATGGGTGATGAGCAGGCCTTATTGTTCTTTTATCTGTTAAGCTTAATTTAGTCTACAGGGCCAGCTATCTTCATAATATCTAGGTTTGAATAAGATAAAAATGTTTCCATATGGTCTGCAATATTCAATTCATTTTTGTTTTTTCCTTATTCTTCCTGCATCAGACACAATCTGTACCTTCAAAGGTGAGCAGGCAACTCCCACGCTAGCTCTGACACTTCCTGTGTCACTTCCATGGAATTTAGTGACTCTGAAGGAAGGTATTGTGTGTTTCCCCACTTGAGTTCATTAATCTGGTTTGCTAATGGGCATATGCAGTACTGAAGGAAGTGCTGCATTTTTCACAGCGGCAATGAACTGAGAGCTTGTTAGCCTAATCACATGCATATTCTAGGTCTCGTGGTTCTATTCGTAGACCAACAGAATTATTTTGGCAACTTAGCCGACATATTCTTAGTTAATATCACTAAAAGATAACTAACCGACTATTTGTTTTAATTGATATTTAAAGGGTTGGAACTGGTGTGGAATGCACTATGTCACTGCTTCAGAAAACTCTATGAACTGGGTTGAGATTTGTTTTTGGTGATAAAGATGCTGTATGAATCCACATATTTCTTCTTCCTTTTCTAATGAGACTGATGCAGCTTTGAAGACAGTTTCTCAGGTTATGAACTGCAGCAAAAGCAGTCTTGTTTAAGATGCTTGGTTGCAATAACCCTACTTAAACACTTCACCTGGTGGTTAACAAAATGTCTCCATGCGATATAAAAGGCAAAGAAGCACAAGAGAGTGTAAGAATAAATTAACTCAGAACTGGGGTCATAACTACTAGGAATGAGAGATGGTGAAATCATTGTAATGTTGCTGGACGAGTAGTAATGTTATGGCAACAATTTATTGTCTCCTATAAGTTTAGGTAATTGAGTGCATTTCATGTTCTTTTGTCTTTCACTCCTAACTCTGCTTTCCCTATTCCATTTTATATTGAAATTCTAAAATACTTAGCAATATACATTTTCAATTATTTCCAGCATTTCCTGTTGTTCAGTCACATTTCCAATGTCCACATAGTGCTTTTAACTTCCAAAATGCGATTGAGAGTGTCATGTGCTAGGTTTGTTGGTAAAATTAAAACCATGACGTACAAGGGGCTGGTGGGGCCAAGGATATGACATTGGCTGAGTGACAGCAAACAGTTGTAGTGCACAATCACAAAGTACTGTGGACATTAGAGATTACTAAAGACAGTGCTTTTAAAAACTCAGCAAGTCTGGCAGCATTGTGCTTAAAATCTGTTGCCAGTCAGCATGTTTTAAACAGTCCTAGTAGTTCTAGCCCTGTCAATCTTTTGCTGCTGCAGCAGTTTCTCCCAGCTGAATGACTAGCTACACTATTTTCTCAACATAAAGAGTGCCTAATTTCTGTGACTAGGTCAGCATAATGACCAAAATACATGTCAGAAAAACATTTTATGGTGACTAATCTAACATGATTACTTATAGCATTGACAAGAAATTGGGTCTAAACTCAGCCCAGTACCACCAGATTAAAAATGAATTTTGTATTTCTGGGATATCTTTCGTGACGACATTTGAAATCGATTTAGTCAATGCTTTTTTTTAAAAGAAGAATGATTATTGTTATTATGTTGGAAACATGGTAACCAATTTACAAACAGGAAGTTCTGTTAAACTGCAGTGAGCTGATTATCAAAATGTTAATTGGATATTTATAGGCAGGAAAATCTAAACATTACAGCAATTGATTCTTAAGTCCTTTCTTTTCATCAATATAGAAGTAAATGTATTGAAGGATGTTTGCCTTGACAAATTACTAATATGGTATCATCAGAGTAATGTTGGGTTTTTTCCCGTCAAAGTAAAGATGATTCGCCAGTAAAAAGGATCAATGCAGGAGTAAATTTCTAAATCATTTGAGCAGGGTTAAGGATTACCCAATTACTCTTCACTGATGTATGTCAATCAGATTCAGACCAATTAAGGATACCATGAGAGAGCCACGTGCTCAAGTTAGTGGAGTATATATATGTGTGATCCCTAGCCATGTTCCAGTGGACTGTCCAATTCAAACTTCACAAGTTGAACCATGTGAAGAAAATTACATGGTGTCCTCATCGCTGATGTTTTCATAACCACTGTTAAGTTGATCAAAGTCTATTTTACTTTGCTGAACATTTTGAAAATGAGCATACTTGGATGCATCCTCATCATAATGTCTTTGGAAACCAGTATTTCTTGACTTAAGTTTGAAGGCAATAATTGAAGCAATGATAATTAACAGTATAATCGTAATGCTGATCCCTGTTCCCATTATGTACTGTCCCTTGTCCGCAGACTGAATGGTTTCGGGGCTGCTGAGCAGCCCCAAGGTCTGAACCACTGTGCATTGATTGGCAGTGGGTTGAGTGCATTTATTGATAAAGCTACTCAGAGGCACAACACAGATTTTGTAAAATGCTCCAGTGTCGAGCTCAGTCAGCTCCACTTCTCTGACCCCACCAATCATCCGAAGGCTTTGCATCTTCGTACCAGTGCTGTACCAAATTTCGTATTCATCACCCAAAACTTCTGGAACATTCCAGTTCACCAGCAAGGAGCTTGTGGTGACTTCACTTGGGATTACTTCTGTGATCCTGTTGGAGAGACATGGGTCAGGATTCATGGGGGTTGTATTTTTCACAGTGTTTGCTTTTGGTGTTGTCCAACTGCTTGCGTTTGGAGTGGCATGAGCAGTAACTTGGCGTGTTGCACTGTGGTTCATGGCTGTTGGAGATGATGTGGTCGAAGCATATGGATTATAAGGGCAAATCAGATATTGCAGCTGAGGAAGACAACATAGTTATTAAAGGTTACAGTGAATTTACAGAGGGTGAAACTCAGCTCAACTGATCTGTGCCAATGTTTTAGCCCTAACAGCTTGTTTTCATTTCCGTGTGCTTTACCATTATTTTCTGCAGAATGACTGACCAGGAAACACTCCTGTCTTTACCACCTACCATTAGACATACTGGAAGGGTTTGCAGGCTGGCAATCCCTTGTCTAGCAATATTAAAACACTTCTTTTATGGCCATCAGATTCTTTTGTGGCACTCAAGCCCATTGTGCAACTCTCCGTCTGCATGTTCTTTGATTCACTTCCCTGGCTATCTTCTCTCTCAAAAGTATTGAAACTGTACAGCTAAAAAACTGTTAAAGCTGTGTTAGAAAGAAACATAGAAAATAGGAGCAGGCCATTCGACCCTTTGAGCTTGCTCCACTATTCAATATAATCATGGCTGGTCATCTAACTCATTACCTTATTCTTGCTTTCTCCAAATACGTTTTAATCCTTTTAGTTCTAAGAACTATATCCAAATCCTCCATGAATTTACTTTTATAAAATTATGAGGGGCATGGATAAGGTAAATAGACAAGGTTTTTCCCTCTGGAGTGGGGGAGTCCCTAACTAGAAGGTGAGAGGGGAAAGATATACAAGGAACCTAAAGGGCAATATTTTCATGCAGAGGCTGGAGCATGTATGGAATGAGCCAGAGGAAGCAGTGGAGGCTGATACAATTACAACATTAAAAAGCCATCTGGATGGGTACATGGCTGGGGGGGGGGATATGGGCCAAGTGCTGGCAAATGGGATTAGATTGTTTTAGGATATTTGGTCAGCATGTACAAGTTGGACCAAAGAGTCTGTTTCCATGCTGGACATCTTGTGATAGCTAATGCCTCTTCATCTCTGTTCTAAATAGCCTACCCCTTATCTTTAAACACTGACCCTGGTTCTGGGGTCAAGAACATTCTTCCTGCATCTACCCTATCTAATTCTGTTGGAAATTTCATTTTCAATGAGAATCCCCTACCTGTCCTCATTCTTCTAATTTCCCCTCATTTCCAAATGTAGTCTTAACTGATCCAGTCTCACCCAAATGCTGGTCTTGCTATCCCAGGAATCAGTCTGGTAAACCTTTGCACTCCCTCAAGTCAGAACATCTCATTCTCAGATGAGATCAAAACTGCACTCATACCTAAATTAGCTACAACTTGTAATGCAAAGAATCTGCTCCATAAGTACTGATTTGGGGCATCTGCTCTGGACACACCAATATCTATTACTCCAGCTCTGCACACCAGTGATCAATGAGGAGCACATGGTACTGAAAGAAGTTGACCACAGTCTCAGCAATGATGAGCAAATGACCACTACAACCCTTTCTCCTTTGAGGCTCAGTGCTCTTGTTTGGGTTTCAGGAAATTGGTTATGCCTCTATTGATAGTGTGTGTGCATACTATATTGGGCAAACTACAATCTTACTTGCACAGATTTTTTTCCTTAACATTTTGATGATTCTTGGACCTGAT
Organism: Chiloscyllium punctatum; assembly: GCF_047496795.1. Taxonomy (NCBI): domain Eukaryota; kingdom Metazoa; phylum Chordata; class Chondrichthyes; order Orectolobiformes; family Hemiscylliidae; genus Chiloscyllium; species Chiloscyllium punctatum. Next base: position 79,373,689 of record NC_092756.1, on the reverse strand, counting down.
AATAGCCTCTATATCTGACTACTGAATAACAAACATATGCTGACAAACTAATGTTAAATTATGACTGCTGAAAGCAAAAATAAAAAAGTGAGTCCCTGAAATTTTTGTTATTACTCTACCAATGGTGGCAATGCCTTCAGCTGCCTTTCACTGCATATTCTCTCTTCATCCATTACCCTTCACTCACCAGTTGAACTGTTTGTTTTTTTTAATCTGTTTCTCTCTTTCCTATCAATTCTTTTCAAAATCCCTATCAAATCCTGCCTAAATCTGTTATGTATTGGGGAATATGATTCTGGTTCCCATAACTCGGGCAAACAGCCTGACTATGAACTTGCACATCTCTAAGGCCATCAGATGTTGGAGCCAAATTAGGTCATTTGGCCCATCAAGTCTTCTCCACATTTGGTCATGGCTGATATTATTTCTCAACTCCATTCTCCTGCTTTCTTCCTATCACCCTTGGTCCCCTTAGTAGTTAAGAACCCATCTATCTCTGTCTTAAAGACACTTAATGACTTATTACTGCAGGAGGCTGAGTCACCACCCTCTGACTGAAGAAATTCCTCCTAATCTCAGTTCTGAAGAATCATGCCTTCATTCCAAGACTGTATCCTTCATTCCTAGTTTCCCCCGCTAGTGGAAATGTCATCTCCACGTCCATTCTCTCCAATATTCTCTAAGTTTCAGTTAATCTTCTAAACTCCCAAATACAGACAGAGTCCTCAACTATTCCTCATGACAACCCCTTTTTTTTTGGGGGGTGGGGGTGGGGGTTGGTCTTTTAAACCTCCCTTGGACTCCCTCTATGACCAAGACATGCTTATTTACAGGGTTCAAAAAATGTTCTCAATATTCCAAATGCAGTCTGGCCAGATCCTTAAACAGACTCATTTCTGCTCTTGTATTCTATTCCTCTTCAATGAATATTAACAATGCACTTACCTTCCTAACTGCCAACTGAATCTGCATGCTAACGTTAAGGGAATCTTGAACAAAGACTCCTAATTCCCTTTGTGCTTCAGATTTCCGAAGCCTTTCTATACCTCTTCTTTCTACCTTGCACTTTCTCATAATGTATTTCATCTGTCACTACTTTGTTCAATCTGTTACCCTGCCCAAGTGTTTCTGCAGCCTCCCACTTCATCAACATGACCTGTCCCTTCATCTTTGTGTTATCTACCAACTTAGCAAAAATGCAGTTCATTATTGTGTAACGTGAATAGTTGTGGTTCCCAACATGGACCATACGGAACTCATCACTGGCTACCATCCTGATAAAGATCCCTTTATCTCCACTTTCTGTGCTTTCTGCCAGTCAGCCAATCCTCTCTTCGTGCCAGAACATTCCCCTAACATCATGGGCTCTTAATTTATTTAGCAGCCTCCTATGAGGCCTTGTCAAAGGCCTTCAGGAAATTTTAATAGATCACATCCACTAGTTCTCCTTTTGTCTAACTGGCGTGTTACCTCCTCCATTTGTCAGGAAGGTACCTGATTTGTCAGGAATGACCTCACCTTAATAATTGTCTCAAAGTCTTACCAACAACTGAGGTCAAGCTGACTGGTCTATTGTCTTCCATCTTCTGACTCCCTTACCCCCACTCCCCCCTTCAATATATTTGCCATTTTCCAGTCCTCCGGGACCCTTCCTGACTTCAGTGGTTCCTGAATGCTTTCATTATTTGCTTAGTAACTCTAGAGTGCAGTACGTCTGGGTTTTTTTTCACCTTCAGATCTCTTAGCTTCCCCAGCACATTCTCCTTGGTCATGACCTGTACACTCACCTTTGCCCAACTCTCTAAGTTCTGATATGTTACTGATGTCTTTCACTGCGAAAACTGATGTAAAGTACTAATTCAGTTCCTCTGTCATTTCTTTGTTCCCTATTACTACTTCTCCAGCACTTTTTAAAGTGCTCCAATATCCACCTTTGCCTTTTGTATAAGTTTTAAAAAAGAAATATTGTAATCTTTTATATAACTAGCTAGCTTACCCTCATTTAATTCCCCCCACACTTCAAATTGCTTTGTTTTTAGTTGTCCTCTGCTGTTTTTTTTTAAAGACATTTTTTTGCTTTGTGCTGTCTGTGGTTTCCCTTGTCAGCCATGGTTGCCTCATTTTTCCCTTAATATGTTTCTTCCTACTTGGGATGAATTTTTTTTTTGTCTCCTGAATTACTCTTAAGAGCTCCTGCCATTGCTAGGAGTTCTCTGCTGAGCTGTCCTTCGACTCTGGCCAGCTCCTCCCTCGTTGTCTTTGAAGTTATCCTTATTGAATTGTAATACTGTTACATCTAATTCCAGCTTCTCCCTCTCAAACTGCAGAGTGAATTCTGTCATATGAAGGTCGATGCCCCTAGGGCTTCCTTCACCTTTAAACTCTCTAATCAAGTCTGCCTCATTGCACATCACTGAATTTTAGAATATCTGTTCCCTAGTGGGCTCTACCACAAGCTGCTCCAAAAAACATCCTGTAGACATTCCACGATTCCTTTTCTTGGGATCCACTACCAATGAGTTTTCCACTCCACATGTACTTTGAAATGCCCCATTGTAATAGTGCTATTCTTATGTGCCTTAGTTCCTCAGCTCTGCCTACAGTTTCTATGTCTCTGACTCTATATCCCTTCTTGGTATCAATTTAGTTTCATTTCTTATTAACAAGGCAACCTCTCCCTTCTGTTAATCTGCCTGTCCTTTTGATGGTGTTTGAATCTTTAGATATTTAGTACAAAACCGAAGAAGTACTATTCTTTGACATGGACTTCTTGCTCTTCCCCCTCTTTCCCCTATGAATGTTCAATCTGTACTTAATGTGTGGAGAATGTGAAACAATGCCATCAGTCCTGTGTTGACTGCTCCCTTGTCAGAATTGTCCTCTTGTCTGCATTGGAATCAAATTAGATTCCTCATCCTTTCTACACTTTGTCCTGTTACCTGTTGCAAATTCAAAAATCGCAATTGTTTCACAGCACCCACGTGATTGGTACAGACAGGAGGTGGAAAAGCTGGTCAGAGGCTGATGTACCACTGAAACATTAGGGAAATCCACAAAGCATTTCTGAATACGTGAATTATAACCTGCAAACTCGTACAAGACCCTAGTTCATGATCAATCAAAATGGTGAAAGTACATTAAAAGCTGATTAGCTGATTATTATCAAATTGTTTACTGGACCTTGCTGTGCACTTAGTGGCTGCAACATTTCCTAAACTATAACATTGCAAAAAAAAAGTGTTGCATTGGCTGTCAGACTTGTGATACCTTGAACTGGTAAAGTACACTGTGTAACTGCAATCTCTATTTTCTTACCTCTACTTTGACCAGAAGTTTCCCAGATTGGCCACTAGGAGAAATACACTTGACCTGATCCTTTGCATTCTGTCTCAGAAGCCTATCCCGGAGCCAGCGCAGGCCACAATCGCACTTCCAGGGGTTCCCACCCAACTTGAACCACCTGATGGACTCGAAAGCTTTACTGAAGCTGAGAGTTACCAACCGGTTGTTCCTCATGCTCAGAGCTTTCAGGTTTCGAAACATGGAAAAGGTGCCTGAAGAAATCTCGGCCAAAGATGTATTGTCCAAATGCAATGACTGCAGATATCTTAACCCGGGACCAAAGGTGCCAGAACTCAATCTGGGAATGATATTGTTGCTTAGTGACAGGCTGCTGAGTCTACTGAAGGAATGCATGGCTTTGGTTGGCACTGCAGTCAGCCGGTTGCTGTTCAGGTTAAGGAACCTCAGACTCCGGTTATCCTCAAAGGCCTTCAAGGAGATGACTGCAATACGGTTGTTGCCGAGGTGTAGCCAGAGCAGAGCTCTAAGACCTCTGAACGTCTGGTCTGTAAGAACGACGAGATTGTTGTAGCTGAGGTCAAGTGTCGTCAGATTTCTTAAAGAGGAAAATGCACCTGTTGAGGGGAAGGGGGACAAGGGTAAAGAGAAAAAGAAAAGTCATTCTGTGACATTAGACTGATGACGTTTCAACAAAGGAGAATTCTGTGGTTTAAATCTAGCAAACTGGTAGTACAGAAGAGGACCGAAGTTTAGACTACACTGTTTTATAGTTTTACACCCACATCCTTTAATCTGGGTTCAATACAGTCTGGTTGGGGAGAAGGTAAGGTCTTCAGGCTTGGGCTTCTTTGTAGCATTATTTAATACATTTAAGGACCATTCTTAAACTCTACTACCTAATGTTTGTCAGTTTACCCCATGTGTTTGTCTGTTCCTTATCCTCTGCCCATCATGGGCTATTTATGGCCAGTGAGGAGTAGCTTGTTGAAATCATTGCATGTTTGCTCCAGGTTCCTAAATCACTTAGACGTTCCTACTGGTTGTTTTACATGGCCAATTCTTCTCTAGGTGCACCAATGAAATGTTTCCTCCTGAAACCTCTGCACATATTTTACTTCCGAGCTTTTATACATAGCTGCATAATATATATAACATTCCTCATTTTTAAATAAGTTATATTGCCCTATCATGCAAGGCGGCCTTTGTGTGGAGCAGCAGAAAATGGGGGAGATACTAAATGAGTATTTTGCATCAGTATTTACTGTGGAAAAGGATATGGAAGATATAGACTGTAGGGAAATAGATGGTGACATCTTACAAAATGTCCAGATTATAGAGGAAGAAGTGCTGGATGTCTTGAAAGGGGTAAAGTTGGATAAATCCCCAACACCTGATCAGGTATAACTGAAAACTCTGTGGGAAACTAGAGAAGTAATTGCTGGGCCTCTTGCAGAGATATTTGTATCATCGATAGTCACAGGTGAGGTGCTGGAAGACTGGAGGATGGCAAACGTGGTGCCACTGTTTAAGAAGGGTGGTAAGACAAGCCAGGAATCTATAGACCAGTGAGCCAGATCTCCGAGGTGGGCAAGTTGTTGGAGGGAATCCTGAGGGACAAGCTGTATATGTATTTGGAAAGGCAAGGACTGATCAGGGATAGTCAACATGGCTTTGTGCTTGGGAAAATCATGTCTCACAAACTTGATTGAGTTTTTTGAAGAAGTAACAAAGAAGATTGATGAGGGCAGAGCAGTAGATGTGATCTATATGGACTTCAGTAAGTCGTTCGACAAGGTTCCCCATGGGAGACTGATTAGCAAGGTTAGATCTCTGAATACAGGGAGAACTAGCCATTTGGATACAGAACTGGCTCAAAGGTAGAAGACAGAGGGTGGTGGTGGAGGGTTGTTTTTCAGACTGGAGGCCTGTGACCAGTGGAGTGCCACAAGGATTGGTGCTGGGTCATCTACTTTTTGTCATTTACATAAATGATTTGAGTCCTAGAGATGTACACAGCATGGAAACAGAGCCTTTGGTCCAACCCGTCCATGCCGACCAGATATCCCAACCCAATCTAGTCCCACCTGCCAGCGCCCGGCCCATATCCCTCCAAACCCTTCCTATTCATATACCCATCCAAATGCCTCTTAAATGTTGCAGTTGTACCAGCCACCACCACATTCTCTGGCAGCTCATTCCATACATGTACCACCCTCTGCGTGAAAACGTTGCCCCTTAGGTCTCTTTTATATCTTTCCTCTCTCACCCTAAACCTATGCCCTCTAGTTCTGGACTCCCTGACCCCAGGGAAAAGACTTTGTCTATTTATCCTATCCATGTCCCTCATAATTTTGTAAACCTCTATAAGGTCACCACTCAGCCTCCGACGCTCCAGGGAAAACAGCCCCAGTCTGTTCAGCCTCAGATCCTCCAACCCTGGCAACAATCTTGTAAATCTTTTCTGAACCCTTTCAAGCTTCACAACAACTTTCCGATAGGAAGGAGACCAGAATTGCACGCAATATTCCAAAAGTGGCCGAACCAATGTCCTGTACAGCCACAACATGACCTCCCAACTCCCGTACTCAATACTCTGACCAATAAAAGAAAGCATACCAAATGCCGCCTTCACTATCCTATCTACCTGCGATTCCACTTTCAAGGGGCTATGAACCTGCACTCCAAGGTCTCTTTGTTCAGCAACACTCCCTAGGACCTTACCATTAAGTGTATAAGACCTGCTAAGATTTGTTTTCCCAAAATGCAGCACCTCTCATTTATCTGAATTAAACTCCATCTGCCACTTCTCAGCCCATTGGCCCATCTGATCCAGATCCTGTTGTAATCGGATGTAACCCTCTTCACTGTTCACTACACCTCCAATTTTGGTGTCATCTGCAAACTTACTAACTGTACCTGTTATGCTCGCATCCAAATGATACTTTTTGTCATTGACATAAATGATTTGGATGCGAGCATAAGAGGTATAGTTAGTAAGTTTGCAGATGACACCAAAATTGAGGTGTAGTGAACAGCGAAGAGGGTTACCTCAGATTACAACAGGATCTGGACCAGATGGGCCAATGGGCTGAGAAGTGGCAGATGGAGTTTAATTTAGATAAATGCGAGGTGCTGCATTTTGGGAAAGCAAATCTTAGCAGGACTTATACACTTCATGGTAAGGTCCTCGAGAGTGTTGCTGAACAAAGAGACCTTGGAGTGCAGGTTCATAGCTCCTTGAAAGTGGAATCACAGGAAGATCGGATCGTGAAGAAGGCATTTGGTATGCTTTCCTTTATTGGTCAGAGTATTGAGTACAGGAGTTGGGAGGTCATGTTGTGGCTGTGCAGGACATTGGTTAGGCCACTGTTGGAATATTGCGTGCAATTCTGGTCTCCTTATCAGAAAGATGTTGTGAAACTTGAAAAGGTTCAGAAAAGATTTACAAGGATGTTGCCAGGGTTGGAGCATTTGAGCTATAGGGAGAGGCTGAACAGGCTGGAGCTATTTTCCCTGGAGCATCGGAGGCTGAGGGGTGACCTTATAGAGGCTTTTCAAAATTATGAAGGGCAGGGATAGGATAAATATGCAAAGTCTTTTCCCTGGGGTGGGGGAGTCCAGAACTAGAGGGTATAGGTTTAGGGTGAGAGGGGAAAAGATATAAAAGAGACCTAAGGGGCAACATTTTCACACACAGTGTGATACATGTATGGAATAAGCTGCCAGAGGAAGAAGTGGTGGAGGCTGGTACAATTACAACATTTAAAAGGTATTTGGATGGGGATATGAATAGGAAGGGTTTGGAGGGATATGGGCCAGGTGCTGGCAGGTGGGACTAGATTGGGTTGGGATATCTGGTTGGCATGGACGAGTTGGACCGAAGGGTCTGTTTTCATGCTGTACATCTCTATGACTGTGATTTTTAACTTTGCAGAATTCACAGAATAAATGCAAGAATGTTGAGTGGTTAACAAGTTGGCTCTGAATTAAGACATCCATAAAGCTTTTAATGTGATTCATTTGGCTTCTTCAAACCAAGATATATTCGTCATCAAACAAAAAAAAAGTACTGCAGATGGAAGTCAGTTTTAAAAAAAAGAAATCACTGGAAAATTTTAATCGGTCTGGCAGCATCTGTGGGGAGAAAGCCGAATTAATTTCAGATTTAGTGACACACTTTCAGAATTTCACCTGAAATGTGAACTCTGCTTTCTCTCCATAGATGCTGCTGAGTTTTTCCATCAATTTCTGTTTTTGATACAATTGTACTTACCTGATCTGGCTGACAAGTGACTCCAGAGCCGCAGCAATGTGGTTGATTCTTAACTGCCTTCTAGGTAGTTGGGGATGGACAATAAATGCTGGCCTAGCCAGTGATGCTCCACATCTCCTATGAATCTTTTTAAAAAGTGAAGGGACTTAATGTCTACAGTTGTATAACCTACTATCCCACAAAAGGATCATACTCGCCTGCTTTCTCAGTGGCTTACCTTGGTATATAAGAGTTGATTTAACAACCAATCAACCTCCTTTTCTCCCATAATAGAAATTGTTGTGATTTGTTTGAACTTTGGCATTCTTGCATTTGTCCTGATAAGTGCAAGATGGTAGTTTCAGTAACATCTCTTTCTTCCTCACCCTCTCACTCTGTCTATGCCTCCTGCATCCCCAAGGAATATCTGTGTCCGTGAGGCTACAAAAGATTTGCCAGGATTCGGAGTCCTGATCTCCTAGTGAGGATTCTAAGCTGGTGTAGCAACCCTACAAACTGCAGCAGACACATGGGGTCTGTTTTTTGTGCCAGGTTTCCAATGCCTTGATAACATCCAGCCCCAAGACCAGAGCTGATGACAGTAGGACCAACTTGGTGATGTCACCATTGACAGTTCAGTCACTGTGGGCAGCTCTGAGGTTTCAAGCTCAGGAACACCTCAGAGTGGAGGTATTGTTGTGGACCTAAGAACCAAGTGAAACTCAGGGTGTGGGAAGTGCCCACCATCTCCAGGGAATGTCCTTTATTTTGGGAGGGGTAGGGGGAGGCAAATGTGCAAAGATGATGAGGGGTTGTATTGGTTTCCATTTCCTCTCCTAGGATCACACGAAGCTTCAATGGTTTCCCCCAGACTATTGTAGGGAAACTGTTTTTATGAAACTGGGTTGAGCAGCCATGGTGTGGGATAAATATTAGCAGACCCTGATATCCCATGGGCCCAGTAACATAAATGCAGCCACGCATGAGCACAGCCATGGTGTCAAATGTTTTCCTGGAGTACTGTGAGCTGGCACAATGTTAGAAGTACTGTACAAATGTGTTATTGTACAGAATGCTGTTCCTTCCATCCTTTTTAATAATAATTGAAAGGTCACTGGATGAAATGGTCATGTATACCTGGCATAATATTGGCAATGAGGTTGTGTTGCAAGTATAGCAGCCTCAAATCAGTTATATTCCCAAAACTTGCAGTCGGCAGCCTCTTGATGTTGTTGCCCACAACATGGAGAGTCCACAGTTTGCTCAGTCCTTTGAAGGCATCCGGACTGATCTGCTGAATGTTGCTGTTGCGGAGCTGCAGTGAGATTAAACTGGAGTTGTTGAGGAAGCTGTCCCCTGGGATCACCGGCATCTGACCAGAGTTAAGCATCAGTATTAGAGTGGTCTTGGGCAGCTCAATGGGGAGGCTGAAATTGACACAGGTGACATGATGGTAATGGATGCAGGTACAACCTTGTGGGCACTGGGTGGGCGTTGAGGGGACAACAGATTCCACTGTAAGAGTAAAGTACACCCACGGTGTCACTGAGCACAGGAGGAACCAAACGCTGACCATGTTCTGTGGAAATGAGAGGTGAAATAGTTGAGCAATTTATTTGGATATGGCAGTTATTTCACAAGCAACAAAGACACACCATTGAGGTAAATGGAACTTTGTGAGGTGTATCCAAGAAATCAAACAAATGAGTTTAAAAAATGGAATACATTTAGAGGTTATTGAGAGGTGGAGACATTTCGAGTCATCGAGATGTACAGCATGAAAATATACCCTTCGGGCCAACCTGTCCATGCTGACCAGGTATCCTAAATTAATCTAGTTCCATTTGCCAGCACTTGCCCCATATCCATCTTAAACCCTTCCTATTCATGTACCCATCCAGATGCCTCTTAAATGTTGTAATTGTACCCACCTCCACCACTTCCTCTGGCAGCTCATTCCATACACGTACCATCCTCTGTGAAAAAACTGTCCCTTAGGTCTCTTTTATATATTACCCCTCTCACCCTAAACCTATGCCCTCTAGTTTTGGACTCCCCAACCCCAAGATAGACCTTGTCTATCTATCCTATCCATGCCCCTCATGATTTCATAAACCTCTATAAGGCCCCCTTCAGCCTCAGACACTCCAGGTAAAACAGCCCCAGCTTATTCAGCCTCTCCCTGTAGCTCAAACTCTCCAACCTGGCAACATGAATCTTTTCTGAATCCTTTTAAGTTTCACAACATTGTTAATTAATTGATTTTCATTGTCAGCATTTGGTCAAAAGCCAAACAATTGTCCTGTTTCCTTGTTGGATCTGGATTGATAAATGGTGCACACTCTATTGCAAGCAGTGGTACATTAGCTAAATTTTATTTCCTGGCTTACAAATGAGCAAATTGGCACCCTCAACCAAAAAGCTTTCAGGAATTGATGACAGAAGGGATTGAGAGGTGCTAACAATTGGATAATCCCAGATAAGGCTTCCCTTATCTGTAACACATAGAGGACCACTTGTTTTCATGCTTTTTCACACTTGAACACTGACCCACAACAAAACTTGCTGATGATTTTCAACAAGTAATCAGCTTTGAACCTGATGAAGTACAATAATGCAATTAAGAAGTGTCAAATCTCAGTATTTCAATGAACCAAGAATTTGTCTTGACTTGACACTTTCAGAACCCATAACCAATTCATCATGAAATTAGCACTAACGCAGAAGGAAAGAAAAACTTGCATTTATATAGTGTTTTCCATCACTACTTAGCACCTTGAAGCCAATTACAGACAATGAAGTACTTCTTGAAGTGCGCTTGCATTCCTTTAGCAATAAATGCCAAAATTCCATTGCCCTTTTATTATCTGCTGTAATTGCAGACCAATTTTCTGTGACTTAGGCACGAGGATACCCAGATCCCTCTGCACTGAAGGCTTTTGAAGTTTCTCTCCATTTAGATAATTTGCTTTTTGTTCATCGAACCAAAATTGATAACATCACACTTATCCACATTAAACTTTATCTGCCAAATTTTAACTCACACCTAACTTATTTAATTATTTGTAAGTTGCTTCTTTCATGTCATCTGCATATTTGCCTTTAATACATTCTATCCATTATAGGTTGTAAATTGTTGGGCCTGAGGACCCTGTGGCTAGTTACAGTTAGCTAACTTCTGCTTTCTATTGCTTAGCCAATCCTCTATCCAAGCTAGGAGCAGCATGGTGGCTGCATGGTTAGCATTATTGCCTCACAGCACCAGGGTCCCAGGTTTGATTCCAGCCTCAGGTGACTGTCTGTGTGGAGTTTGCACATTCTCCCCGTGTATGCATGGGTTTCCACCGGGTGCTCCGGTTTCCTCCAAAGATGTGCAGGTCATGTAAATTGGCCATGCTAAATTGCCCATAGTGCATTGGTCAGAGGGAGATGGGTTACTTTTCGGAGGGTTGGTGTGGACTGCTTGGGCTGAAGGGTCTGTTTCCACACTGTGGGGAATTTAATCTAATAAATTACCCTATATCATGTGTGATCTTACCTTGTGTATTAACCATTTGTGTAGCACCTCATCAAATGCCTTCTAGAATTCAAGATATACCACCGTTAGAGGATCTCCATTGCCAACTTTGGTTATTATATCGCCAAAGAATTCTCGCAAATTAGTTAAACACCATTTACAGTCAGTATGTTCAAGGCCCAGATTTGTTTCTATACTAATGGCAACAAGGGATGTGGGGCTAGCATTGAGGTAGATGATCAGGCTTGTTTTAAAATGGTGGAGCAGGCTGAATGAATACGGTGGTGGAGTAGGCTGCGTCCAGGCTCCTGTGTCTGGACTTGTCTTCTTTGTCTGCTTTTTCTTTTTCCTTCTTTCCCTTCTTCTTTCTCAAACTTATTTGATAAAGAGAGCTCTTCGGTAGGAAGGCAGCTCCAATGGGTTCTGGAGCAGCAGCGACATCTTTAGAGGCAGCATTGCTGACCAATGTAACCCGGAGCAGGGACTCAGACATGGGCTGGTGTAGCCCAGAGTGAGGAGTCTGGCAGGGACATGGTGTGGGTCGGTGTAGCCCGGAGCGGGGAGTCTGGCAGGGACACGGTGTGGGTCGGTGTAGCCAGGGGCGGGGAGTCTGGCAGGGACATGGTGTGGGTCGGTGTAGCCAGGGGCGGGGAGTCCGGCAGGGACACGGTGTGGGTCGGTGTATCCGGGAGTGGGGAGTCGGGCAGCACGGCCTGGAGTGGGGAGTCTGGCAGGGACACGGTGTGGGTCGGTGTAGCCAGGGGCGGGGAGTCTGGCAGGGACACGGCGTGGGTCGGTGTAGCCCGGAGCGGGACTGTAGCAGTAAAAAAGGAAAAGTTTGATTCTCTTTAAGTTATCTTTTAAAATATTTTATTCTGAGTTAATGTGAATGGCACCAGTGCTTGGGGCAATGGTACATACTTTTCACTGTATTTTATATTGAATACACGTGTCAATAAATGATTCAATCAATTGTTCTTATGCAATGTCTCTAGAGCTAATTCTTGCAACCAACCATGTGATAATGACCAGATAATGTTTTTCTTCTGTTAATCAATTGTCCCGATATCAGCAAGAACTTCCCTTCTTTTCTTTTTAAAGAGCCTCGGGCACTATTTCACAAACACATGAGACCGTCGCTGACGTCTTGGTTGAATATCTCAGCTGAAAAGCAGCATCGCTGACACTGCAGCATTCCCTCAGCCCACCTGCAGCAGTATTGCTACACTATTCTAACGCTGACTTGGCCATGTCGTATCCCCTATCCAGTCAAACCTGAACTCCTGATTCTGTTATTCATTTAGTATGAGCAAAATGCTGCGGATGCTGGAGATCTGAAAAAGACAGGATGTATTGGAGAAACCCAGCAGGTCTGGCAGCATTAGTGGAGGGAGGAATAACATTTCGAGTCCAACGTCACTCTTTTGCAGAACCGATTTAAGTACTGAGCTTCAAAAAACTGAGTTAAGTCTTTTCACAGATGCTGCCAGACCTGCTGATAATCCCGGAGCGGGGAGTCTGGCTACAAATATCTTAATTCATACCATGTACTGTACATTGCTATGATTGGACTATATTGGCCCCTATCCAACAGCCACTCAATTTTAAAATTCTTGGTATCCACTTACCTCTTTATTCTTGATCAATGCCAGAACCCTCTGAAATCTCAACGCTCCTTCAATTCTGAATTCTCGCTGATGCCAATTTGCACTGCTCTGTTACTGCAGACATCTAAAATAAATGTTTATCATTAACATTCATGCCACACCAATGCTAAGCAACAACTATATCCCACAAAAATGAGTCTAATCATCACTTCTTGACATTCAACAGCATAATCATTATTCAATTCCCCCACCATCAACATTCTGGGAGTTACCATTGACCAGAAACTCAACTGGACCGAGTAGATGTTAAGACTAAACCATCTTCATTTCAGCTGTGCTTGTTTCAAGGGAATTTTAATACCTGGGTGCTGGTAGGTGGGACCAGATTGGGTTGGGATATCTAGTCGGCATAGATAAGTTGGATTGAAGGGTCTGTTTCCGTGCTGTACATCTCTATAACTCTATACAAATATACTGACTACAAGACCAGTTCAAAGGCTGGGAATTGTGTAACTCACCTCCTGATTGACCAAGTTAGGAGTGTGATGGAATACTCCCCATGTGCCTGGATGAGTGCAGCTAGGTTGGTGTGATTCAGGACAAAGCAGCTGCTTGTTTGGCTGTCGGTGTATCACGTTAAAGATTCACTCTATCCACCACAGCTGCAGCAGTGTGCACCATCTTAAAGGCTCACTGCAGTAACTTGTCCAAGCCTCCTTTGGTACTTCCTGAACCCACAACCTCTGCCACGCAGAAGAACCAAGGCAGCAAATGCAAGGAACATCACCACTTGCAAATTCCCTTCCATACTGGCTTGGAAAGATGTCACCATTCCTTCACTGCCCCATGCCCTCCCCTACAGTACTATCCCCACCAATCCCCATGGATTGTAATAGTTAAGAAGGTGGATCCCCACCATCATTTTAAGGGCAGATAGGAATGATCAGCAAATACTTGCCATGTCAGTGATTGACACATCTCAATGAAGTATATCTTATATATTTTTCTACTTTTAAACCCCTTTTGGCTTCAGGCTTGTTTGGGTTTTGTGATGAGTTTGGCTTTGGGATGGGGTTTGGGCGATGGATAGGGGCTACAGGTTGGGATACAGGTCTGATTGGGGGTTCAGGCTTTGGGGTTGTCGTTGTTTTGTGTAAACTGCCAGCTTGGAACCAAGAGGTTTGTCCAGAGAGTCCCACATGTGGAATGAATAGGGTGTCTCAGTGATGCCATAACAGTTGTTTAGTGTTTAGATGTGGAGAAATTTGCAGAAACATTTAAGAAACCAATACCTGATGTTCAATCACTTACTCCCACATACGCAGCAATAACTTCTGCCTTTAACATAATGTGACGTGTTCTAAGACAAGCTGCATGAAGCAACTTAAGACAGTGGCCAAGGGTTTGACCAAAGGGGTTAGTTTTGAGGAGCATCTTAAAGGAGAGAAAGAGGTAGAGATGTTTAGCGGGGGGACCCTCCAAAAATTAATGTACAGCTGAATGTAGTTTTTGATGGTGGAGCGATTAAAATCATTGAAAGTAATTTTTACACACTCACCCCATTCTGCTCAGCTTTCTATTTGTCCTGCAATATTTAAATTATCAATATGCTAGGACAGTTTGAGGTCATAGTAATTTTTTGATTTATCTTGGGCATCACTTGAGCCACACTCACACCAGTGTCCTAATGTGTCAATGAGCTAAAGTCATAAAGAGGGTTGTAAACTAAATAGTGGGGACGAGGGAAGATTTAGAAACTTAACAATGACGAGCAAGGTAAAGATGCTATGTGATACAGGGAATGATAAACAGTGTGCCTGGAACAGAAGAGAGCATACAAACAGAAATGTAAGCTAGGCTGACTAATTCAATCAGCGGAGCCAGAGACTTGTAATCTCAGAGTTGTGATTTTCAGTCTCACGTTGAACGAGCCAATCCATTACAGGACCTTGTGGTAGAGCAGTAATGTCCCTGCCTCTACCAGGCAGTCTGGGTTCAAGTCCCATCTTCCTCGGACTTGTGTCATTAACATGTCCAAACAGCTTGATTAAAGTAATTACAAGTGTAAAAGTACATCAGTAACTAGATCAAACTCAAAGCATCTGTAACAGGATCGAAGGACTAATGGAGGCTCTTGTTGAAGTGTCCTTACCTCTGAGCCTTGCATTCAAGTCCCCCTTGCTCCAAAGGTTGGGGAATGATGAGAAGGATTGCCAATTGCCACAGTGACAGACTGCCACCTAGTAACCATGATAGCCCATTAATATCATTCACGATTAAGCACTTGGCAGGGACTTTGCTGTAACAACTGATTACAGCAATGGATGTCCCTCAATAGACAGCCAATAAGGTACATTTGAAGCCTAATCACTGTAACCAGTAGGAAATACAGCAGTCATGAGAACAGCAAGCTCCCGCAAACAGTGATGAATAAAATGATGAATAAAATCTGTGTATTCAGTCTCGTTCACTGAGAAGTAAACATTGGACAGGACACTAAGGAGAATTCTTTGTCATCTTTACAAAGTAACATTGTTAGATATTTGATGTCTACAGTTGCCTCATCTGCAAGAAAACACGTACAACAGCGCAACAGTCTGTGAGTATCAATGTAGCTTTCCTTCTCAAAAAGCTCCAAGTGGGATTTGAACCCATCATATTAACTCAGTAGAGAGTGTTCTAGCTGACAAGAGGGCAAACAAAATTAGACATAGAGAAGCATGAACTACTATTGACACTCCCAGCTCCCCCTCAGCAAAACAGCTGAACCTTTTTGACTGTAAAACTCTTCTTCTCACCACAGTAACTGCAAACAGAAAGCAGCAACGAAACAATTCATTTGTACTCACCACTCAGGAGGGACAGCAAGTGAGAGAACCTATAGCAGGGCTTATGTTGCTGGGGAACGAAGCTGCTCAGTTGCTTCACTAACCCTGTGCAGTGGTTGTCACAGTGGCTCCTGGAGCCCTGGGGCTGGTGTTTTAAATTGTGGTCAATGTTACATGCCCAGAGAGGAAATTGAGAATTTCCCGCCATTGTCCAAGAGCCTGGCACTGGAACGAAAAGATAAGAATCGGTTTGTTCCTACAGAGTGGAGCAGCACAGTAAAGGACAGCTAAAAGGAACAAATATGTGTCCAGTGCTGGCAATTGAGTTTTCTAACTCCCATTTGCTCTTTTCTCTCTTTGAACTGTGGTCTAATAATGGCATGTTTTGCATTTCACCCACTGGGAGCTAGGAGCTTCCACACAAATAATGTTAAGACCCCAGGTGATGGTACTATGGATAAGTCAGACTCCAGAATGAAACGTTGCCTGATGTATCACAAGTTCAATTTTTGCAATTGGTTACCATGACTGTTAGTCACCAGGCATACAATCACAAAGCTGCAAATTTTCTTTAATAAACTTGTGTGCTTTTGTTAAACAAAGGAAGTGCTTACTCATGGCATGTGAGCTAATGCATGTGAGCCGAGTATTTACCCCTAGTTCCCCCTTGAGAAGGTGCCGGTGAGCTGCCTTCTTAAATCGCTGTAGTCCATTGCTGTAGGTTGACTCACAATGCTCTTAGTGAGGGAATTCCCGGTGCCAGTGAATGATGGCGATGTATTTCCAAGTCAGGATGGTGAGTGGCTCAGTGGGAGCTTGCAGGGAGTAGTGTTCCTATGTACCTCTTGCCCTTGTCCTTCTAGATGGAAAAGGGCATGGATTTGGAAGACGTTGCCTAAGGAACTTTGGCGAATGTCTGCAGTGCATCTTGTAGATAGTACACATTGCTGCTACTGAGCGTCAGTGGTGGAGGAAGTGGATGTGCTACCAAATAAGTGGGTTGCTTCATCCTCGATAGTATCAAGTTTCTTGAATTTATTGGGGCTGCACTCATCTAAGCAAGTGGGGAGCATTCCATCAGACACATGACTTGTACCTTGTAGATGGTAGACAGGCTTTCGGGAGTCAGGAGGTGAGTTACTCGCTACAGGATTCCTAACCTCTGACCTGCTGTTAAAGCCACTGTGTTTATGGGCAAATCCAGTTCAGTTTCTGGTCAGTCATAATCTCCAAGATGTTGATTCAGTGAGGGATTCAATGACAATGACACCATTGAATATTAAGGGATCTTGGTTAGATTGTCTCTCATTGGATATGGTTATTGCTTGGAATTTGTGAGGCATTAATGTTCTTTGCCACTTGTCAGCCCAAGCCTGAATATTGTCCAGACTTTGCTGCATTTGGATACAGACTACTTCAGTATCTGAGGAGCTGTGAATGGTGCTGAACATATCTGCATCAGTCCTTTGACAGCAGGGAGGAGTAGAGACTTTCCCCTGCTGCTGATGCGCTGCCACTTTAGAGTATACCTCGCTTCCAGTATGTCTTCAACTTGCATTATTGAGAAGTCTTTTCAAGAATCTTTGGCTCAAGGCTGTGCTTACACAGTCATACAGCACAGTCATACAGTCATACAGTCATACAGTATAGAAACAGACCCCTTGGTCCACTTCGTCCATGCTGACCAAGTTTTCTAATCTAAGGTAGTCTCATTTGCCTGCAGTTGGCCCATATACCTCAGAACCTTTCCTTTTCATGTAGGTGTCTAAATGTCATAACTGTACCTACATCTACCACTTTCTCCAGCAGTTCATTCCACACATGAACCATCCTCTGTGTGGAAAGGCTGACCCTCAGGTTCATTTTAAATCTTTCCCCTCTCACCCTAAAGTTTTTTTTAGATTACTTACAGTGCGGAAACAGGCCCTTCGGCCCAACAAGTCCACACCGCCCCGCCGAAGCATAACCCACCCATACCCCTACATCTACATCTACATCTACATCTACATCTACATCTACCCCTTACCTAACACTACGGGCAATTCAGCATGGTCAATTCACCTAACCTGCACATCTTTGGAGTGTGGGAGGAAACCGGAGCACCCGGAGGAAACCCACACAGACACGGGGAGAATGTGCAAACTCCACACAGTCAGTCGCCTGAGGCGGGAATTGAACCCGGGTCTCTGGCGCTGTGAGGCAGCAGTGCTAACCACTGTGCCACTGTGCCGCCCAAAAGTTATGCTGTCTAGTTTTGAACTCCCCTACCCTAGGGAAAAGACCTTTGCTATTCACCTTACCTGTGCCCCCTCCTGATTTTATAAACCACTATAAGGTCATCCCCTCAATCTCTTAGTCTCCAGTGAATAAAATCCCAGTTTATCCAATCTCTTCTTATAATTCAAATTGTCCAGACCTGATAACAGCCTTGTAAATCTTTCCTGCACCCTCTCCAATTTAACAATATCCTTCCTCTGTCAGGGTGACCAGAAATGTACACAGTATTCCAAAAGTGGCCTCATCTACATCCTGTACAACTGCAACATGACATCCCAACTCCTACACTCAATGATCTCTTCTAGATTCGGATCTCCGCTGCTGCTACTTGTTTCCATATTGGTTCATTCATTTTGATTAGTTCACGTCAGACCTCAAAGCAATGGTTCAGTATTTGTTCACAATATATTAATTGACATTGTGCAGCAGAGCCTCCCTGCTCTAAGCTTTTTCAGTTCCAGCCTTCCAGCAGAGTCTGTAATCACATGACTGATAAGGTCACAGTTGCATCAGAGGCTCATTGCTCTCTTAAAATGCCTTTTATTAATTCACCCGGGAGTGTGGCTATCGCTGGTCTGACCAGCATCTATTGCCTAGCTAATTTGCCCAGAGGGGTGGTTAAGTGTAAATCATATTACGTGGGGGTCTGGAGTCACATGTAGGCCAGACAGAGTAAGGATGACAGTTAGGTGGGCATTAGGGAATCAAATGTGTTTTTATTACAATCAGCAATGGCTACCTGGCTGCATTAGACTTACTTTGTATTTTTTTGCTTATTTTCATTGAATTCAAATTCTGCCACTGGGGGAATTGAACCCATAACCCTAGGGGAGGAAGCTCGGGCTCTGGAATACAGCCCAGTGACACTCCAATTATACCTCTGCCTCCCCATATTTTCCCTCATCAAACGTTAGCTGGAATAATACTTGTAGGTACACAGACTGAGAATGAAACACAGCAAGATTGCATCTCAGAGGGGCATTGGCCGGTGGGGGGTGGTGGGTGTGGAAAAGGAGTCAAGGGCAGTGCTTGAGACTGTCAATTCCAGTTTATTTTCCCCAAAAGGAAAAGTGAAAACAGGGCAAGATTTCAGATTCTGTCAGCTAAATGTCCTCCTTCTAACTAGTCAAGAACAGTACAGCACAGGTACAGGCCCTTCGGCCCACTCCATGACCCTACTAACCTTACGTGGCCATAGTTGAGAGTGTGTTGGTGGAAAAGCACAGCAGGTCCAGGCAGAATCTGAGGAGCGGGAGAATCGATGTTTCAGGCTGGAGCTCTTCATCAGGAAACTTAAGCCCGAAAGCCGGCTCGTCGAATGCTGCCTGACCGGCTGTGCTTTTCCAGCACCACATTCTCAGCTCTGACCTCCAACATCTGCAGTCCTCACTTTCTCTTAAGTGCTCTCTGGACACTTAGGGATGAGCAATAATGCTGGTGTATCCCAATAATGAATGAAAAAAAAGACCTCTTTGCTGCTTGTAATAGCAGGTGAGGAAATTAAATTGTTTGTTTGGTACAGAGTCACGCCATTCAGCCCAACTGTTCCAGACCGTTGTTTATATTTCAAATGTGCCTTTTCCCATCCTACTTCATCTCAGCTTATCAGCATAACCTTCTAATCCATTTTGCCGCTGTGAGGACAGACTGAGGTTATATTTTTCTTTTGCTGTCTCATGTTTGCCCAGGACACAGTGGTGGTGATTACTGGGCAGCAGCAAGGGGAGATGGTTAGCTAAACAATGGAAGTTCTGTGCTGGAGTTATACACATGTGGACACTGAGGCACTGTCAGTACCTCCAGGGTTACTTCCAGATTTTATATTACTCCATTCAGCTTCGATGTTGCAATGCCAACCATTGCCTAAGCTTAATGTTATGTAACTGTGGCTTTCTTTGAAAGTCATTCAGGGGATGTCAGGGTCATGAGCAAGGCTGCTTGATGGTGGGGGAGAAGTTGACATTGCAGTTCGTAATAGAGTGGATTTGCTCGGTTCACTGGCTGCTTTCCAATGCAGAGTGATGTAAACAGAGCGGGTTCACTTCCCAGAGCAGCTGAGGTCACTATGAAGGATACTCTGCCTTTTCAACCTCATCCCTCGCCTGAGGTGTGGTGACCCTCAGGTTAAACCACCACCGGGTCACCTCTCAGTAATTAGAGGGCAGCCTATGGTCCTCTGGGACTATGGCAACTTTCTGTCGGAATGCTGGGTTCAAATCCTTCCAGAGCAACTGGTGGGACTTAAATTCAATGAATAAACCTGAAATTGAGAGCTAGTCATGTGACCATCTGAAGCTAGTCATGTGACTATGAAGCTCTTAACTAACATTAAAAACAAACCCGTCTAGTTCTCTAAAAGCCCCATAGGAAGTGCCACAACCCAATGGAGAAGAGCGTACTAATAATTGAGTCCCACCCAAAGATTGCATTGATCTTGCCAGTGAAATAGTCTGCCTAAGCTTTGAGTCTTGGACTTGAAGTATGGCATTTTGGATGAGGTGCCATTAGGTGGACTGTCCAATCTTGTGGACCCACCATCATACAGATGAATTTGGGACAGGAGTAGAGTGCATTTGAGTACTTGAACCTGTTCCGCTGTTCAGTAAATCATAACTGACCTGGTGGTGTACCAACTCCACTCTCCTATCTGCTCCATCCCTATCTATGTTCCCAACAGATCATTCCCTCCCCGATTCCCTCATTAGGTCCACGCCCCCACCGACCCACCCTCTACACCCGGCACCTTCCCCTACTGCCACATGAGGTATAAAACCTGCACCCACAGCCCCCCACCCCACCTGTGTCCGAGGCCCTCCCGGAATCATTTCAATTTCGGCAGAGATTTCCTGCACATCCATCCACCACATTTACTGCATCCGTTGCTCTCGATGTGGTCTCCTCTACATCGGGGAGACAAAGTGCCAAATCTTGGAGCGTTTCAGGGAACATCTCTGGTCTGCACATAGTAATCAACCTCAACAGCCTGTGGCCAACCACTTCAACTCCCCCTCACTCTCCCCCAAGGATGTACAAATCCTGGGCCTCCTCCACCACCAAATCAAAGCCACCCGCCAGTTGGAGGAAGAACATTTCATCTTCTGCCTCAGAACCCAACAACTACACAGCACAACACTGACTTCACCAATTTCCAAATCTCTCCAGCACCCCCCCACCACCTCATCCCAGATCCAACCCTCCAACTCGGCACTGCCCTCTTGACTTGACCTAACAGTCCATCTTCCCTCCCACCTATCCACTCTACTCTTCCCACTGGCCTATCACAATTACCCCTCACTTACATCCACCTATCCCCATCCCACCTACCTTCCCCCCAGACCCATCCCCACCCTCTATTTATCTCTCAGTCTCCTTTCCCCCTCCACATTCCTGATGAAGGGCTTATGCCCAAACTTCGACTTTCCTGCTCCTCGGATGCTGCCTGACCTGCTGTGCTTTTCCAGCATCACACTTTCCGAATCTGACTCTACAGTTTCACTTTGTCCTCCTGTTTCCCCTAGCCCTCAACTTCCCTATTGATTGAAACTCCATGTAAGACAGTCCTCGCTGTTTTCTGGGCTGAGGACTTCCATAGATTAACAATCACCTGGGAGAAAATAAAGTTGAATATTGTGTGCAATTCTGGTTCCCTCCAATCAGAAAGATGTTGTGAAACTTGGAAGGATTCAGGAAAGATTTGCAAGGATGTTGCCAGGGTTAGAGGATTTGAGCTATACGGAGAGGCTGAACAGGCTGCGGCTGTTTTCCCTGGAGCATCAGAGGCTGAGGGGTGACCTTTTAGGAGTTTATAAAATTCTGAAGGACATGAATATGGTAAATAGTCAATGTCTTTTCCCTGGGGTGGGGGAGTCCAGACCTACAGGGCATAGTTTAAGGTGAGAGGGGTAAGATTTAAAAGGGACCTAAGGGGCAACTTTTTCACACAGATAGTGGTACTTGTATGGAATGAACTGCCAAAGGAAGTGGTGGAGGCTGGTAAAATTACAACATTTAAGAGGCATCTGGATGGGTACATGAGTAGGAAGGGTTTGGAGGGATATGGGCCAGGTGCTGGCAAATGAGACTAAATTAGGTTTGGATTTCTGGTCAGCATGGACGAGTTGGACTGAAGGGTCTGTTTCTGTGCTGTACATCTCTAAGACTGTATGAATGTCTGAAATGAGAAAGTTGTTCATTTTTTTAAACTACTTCCCTTCGTTCTAGACTGCCTAACATGAGGAAGCATCCTTTTGGCATCGCTGTTCGTAAAGGAGCGAGTTTGAACAGGAGTTTTAGTGTCTGAAGTGAGTCCTGCCAGTTCTGGGACTCAGTAAACAGCACGAGTGAACAGCAGAAGAGAAAGATCTCTTTGTTCCCTCTGCTCTGGCCTCAAGAGCAGCCCCTTCTGGAAATAAAAATCCTTGGATGATTACTGCAAGCAGTGGAAAATTCCAAATCCACTTTTTCAGTTCAATATCCCCACCACTCCACCCCCCCCCCCCCACCCCCCCACCTTTCTGCACCTTTCTCTGAGAGAGCGCCTCACAGTACCAGGGAAACTCAGACCCCTGTCGCCACTGGCAATGAAGGTATTAGGCTTGGCCTGTCACCTTTGAAGTGTCATCTAACTGTTCCAGGAAGCTGGAGATCGGAATTTCCTCTTGTTTCTGCTCCTGAATTCTCCGCCCCTGTGGTGGGCAAGGGTTTTTCACTCGGCAGGTCTGTATCTCACATCCAGATTCCCGAAATTTCAGTGCCGGGTGCACAGAAACCTGCTCCCATCTCCCCTCTTCCTATTTGAGGCAAACGTGAGGGAGTTACAGCGACTACTCCAACCTCGCAGACAGACTCCACCACAAGCGATGGTAGGTGTTTTAAGAACAATTGTTTAAAGTGGTAATTCTTCGCCATTTTTCACAGGACCCTTTTCTCTCCTGCTCACTGAGGGCCAGGCCTAGAGTCTCGCTGAAGTGGGGGTTGAAGGTGATGAGGATTGACATGTTGCCATGGCTGTGCCAATTGATTACCATTTGGTCGCAGGATGGAAATCAGGAGCTGAAACCCAAACTAACATTAACCCCTTGCAGTCTGACAGCGATGACAACGATGTTACAGCCATCACCCCCTCCCCGACCCTGCCCCTGCCAAGTGTGAGGGTGTGGCAGGGGGTCAATGTCTCAGGTCACCCAGGCTCAAATGGTCTACTCAGGGACTCAACATGACCCACGTTGTACAAAGTTATTTACTGCTTGAATTTTCCACCTCCCCTCTCTGGTAGCTGCCCTAACGGGGACCAGTAAAATAGCATATTGCGGCAAAGGAGACCACTCAGCCCCTTGTGCCTGTGATGGCTAGTTTAAAGAGCTATGCAAATTGTCACATTTCATTGCTATTTTTCCCATGGCCCCTTGCAACTCGCTGTCTTTTAAAGAATTTCGCCAAATTCCTTTTCAAAGTTACTATGGAATTTGCTTTCAGGCAGCAGCTTCCAGAATGCAACAATGTATGATAATAGGAAATTTGAGCAAGAGTAGTCATTGGCTCAGCCCAATTCAGCCCCCCTCAGATTCTGAAATGTTTAATAATAAGACCACCTCTCATTCTTCCAAATTCCAAAGAGTATAGAAACAACCTGTTCATAATACAAGACCGACACCTCCACCTTCTCTGAACGGTTTCCAATGCAAGGGATGGAGAGTCCAGAACTAGAGGGCATAGGTTTAGGGTGAGAGGGGAAAGATTTAAAAGGGACCTAAGGGGCAACTTTTTCCTGCAGAGGGTGGTGCTTGTATGGAACGAGCTGCCAAAGGAAATGATGGAGGCTGGTACAATTACAATATTTAAAAGGCCTCTGGATGGGTATATGAATAGGAAGGGTTTAGAGGGATATGGGCCAAATGCTGGCAAATGAGACTAGATTAGGTTAGGATGTCTGGTCGGCATGGACGAGTTGGACCGAAGGGACTGTTTCCGTGTTATACATCTCTATGACTCTAAGTATGTCTCTTCTTCAATAAGGGATACAAATTCCTGCAGAGTATACTGGGTTTTCCCTTGTGATTCATTTGTCTCAAATCTGTCAATGGATGAGTTTTTCTTGACTTGCTCTGTCAAATCGTTGAATTTGAACACCTCTGTCAAATTTCCCTTATCCCCCTCTCCCTCCTGGAGAACAGTGCCAGCTTTTCGGAGCTTGGCCTGTCATTTTCATTTCCTAAGGCCAACACCAGCCCATAGTTTCATCCTCCTCTTGTGGGAAGTGTTTACACTCTCTCCCCTATCACCAACATAGGAGGCATACCTGGGGATCAATAGTCTGTTGATCGGGGAGCATCCCCCTTTGTTGCCATTGCAGCAACACCTCCTGTTTAGATAGTACCTTCAATAAAATAAGGAATACTGTCAAGGCATTTCAAGAAGATCATGGCACTGATCATGAATTATTTAATGCATTGACCAAAAACGTAGTCAAAGATGTAGGTTTTAAGGAGTGTTATACAGGAGAAAGGTGAGATACAGAGATGGGGAGGTGTAGGGAGGGAATTCCAGAACCCAGCCATCCAAAGGCATGGGCACCAATCTTGGAGCGATCAAAGTTGGGGACGCACAAGGGGCCAGGTTTAGGACAGCACTGAGAACTCAGAGGGTCATGGGGCTGGAGGAGGTTACAGTGATGTCAGTCAGTGAGCACAGGGTAATAGGGGGATGGGAGAGTATGTATGGATTTGATAGTCTGGATGGCCGGCTTCCGGACTGTAGGGGATTCTGTGATTATGTAGACTATTTAAGCAGAGGATTTGAACTGTTTGTGGCTTCAGCACAGGTCCATGCCAGTATTTATATCATTTATATCACCACTCTCCTCCCACATCAGAATAATCTTCTATCCTCTCACCATCATGTCATCTATATTCCGCACCTTAACCTCTCCTTGGATAAAGATGTTTCTGCCGAATTTCCTATTGGAGTTTTCAATTATTATCTTATATTTACGGTCACTAGTTCTGGTCCACCTTTCAGAAGTACATGATAATAGTGTTGTGATTATGTCATTAGATTCATAGCTCAGAGTCCTGAGGTAATGCCACAGAGACATAAGTTTAAAATCCTACAATAGCAATTCAAGTTCAAGTAATTATTAAATCTGAAATTAGAAAGCTTGTTTTATTAACAATGGCTATAAACTATACTTAAAAACTCAACTGATTCACTCGTGTCATTGAGATGTACAGCACAGAAACAGACCCTTCGGTCAAACTCATTCATGCTGACCAGATATTCTAAATTAATCTCGTCCCATTTGCCAGCATTTGGCCCATATCCCTCTAAACCCTTCCTATTCATATACCCATCTAGATGTCTTTTAAATGTTGTAATTGTACCAGCCTCCATCACTTCCTTTGGCAGCTCGTTCCATATGTGCACCACCCTCTGCAGGAAAACGTTGCCCCTTAGGTCCCTTTTAAATCTTTCCCCTCTCACTTTAAACTTATGGCTTCTAGTTTTGGACTCCCCTTCCCTGGGAAAAGACTTTGGCTACTTATCCTATCCAATGTGGTTGACTCTGAAATGGCCCTAGTCAGTTGTAGGGTGACTCAACCAAATTAGGAATGGGCAGTAAATGTTGTCCTTATCATTGATAGTCACATCCCATGAATATGTAATTTAAAATATAGCTTCCTCATTTTGGTCTCTACAACTAGTTGCAACATCTCTACATAAGCCCTGACAAACCCATACTTGAGTACAAGAATCATGTTTGACACTTCAGTGCATACATGATGGAGAATTGCATTGTCAAGAGCTGTCTTCAAAGTGAGATGTTAAACAGTGACCCCTTTCAGGTGTCATAATGTTCCTGTGGTCAGGGCGGGGTTTCTCCCTGGTAAATATTTATTCTATATCAGGAAAAAAGGTACGCTATCTGATCATTATCTGTTATTGTTATGGGAGCTGGCTGATTGCAAATGGTCTGCTGCAGTTCCTTCATTACAAAATTACTAATCTTTAGAAGTACTCACTATTGCTTAAAGGCATAAAACATAAACCGTGCGAGAAGGAGACCTAAAGCTGAAGCAGTTTGTCTTGCACTCATCAGGATGTACATATAAGAAAACCAACTTCAGAAAGGAAATAACAATTTGTATGGCCGGAGAAGAGGGTGCTGATAATTTGAATGATAATTGCTCTGGATGTTATGGATCATATTCCCCTCAAAGTATATCAAGGAGATAAACTTGAGGCGGCACGGTGGCACAGTGGTTAGCACTGCTGCCTCATAGCACCAGATACCTGGGTTCAATTCCTGCCTCAGGCAACTGTCTGTGTGGAGTTTGCACATTCTCCCTGTGTCTGTGTGGGTTTCCTCCCACAGTCCAAAAAATGTGCAGGTTAGGTGAACTGGCCATGCTAAATTGCCAGTAGTGTTTAGTAAAGGAGTAAATGTAGGGGGGTGGGTTGCTCTTTGGAGGGTCAGTATGGACTTGTTGGGCCAGATGGCCTGTTTCCACATTGTAAGTAATCTAATCTAAAGATAGCCTAGATCATAGCTTTTACTTAAAGCAATTGTAAGGTGTTATGTTCTGGGTGTGTTTCAATTGGTCCACTGCTAGGCTTTAAGCAAAACACACTTTATACTGACATACATTTAAAATATAAGCAATAAAAGAAGATTTGGCATAACTTTAACTCTATTAAAATACTTAATAAAATAATATGTTATTTAACCATCAATCAGTATGTGTTCCAATATAGCAGCATCCCCATTAGTAAAGGCAAATTCAGCAAAACAGACTTTCTTCACTTCCTTTGGTCCAGGAAAAAGGAAGATCGAAGCAGACAATGTAGCAACAGAGAGAGAATTTTTCACTCAGAGGGTGGTACATGTATGGAATGAGCTGCCAGAGGAAATCGTGGAGGCTGGTACAATTACAACATTTAAAATGTATCTATGTGGGTATATGAATAGGAAGGATTTAATGTGATATGGGCCAAGTGCTGGCATGTGGGACTAGATTGGGTTGGGATATCTGGTTGGCATGGACGAGTTTGACAAAAGGGTCTGTTTCTGTGCTGTACATCTCTATGACTCTATAACTCAATTATTTTTTGCTGCAGCAGAGAGAGAGCTGTATCCATCAGCTTTAAACCCCGACTTCAACTGAAAACAAAACTAAAACCCTGGCTTTGTGTGAGCCTGACTCCACTCATTCATGCTTCTTTTGTCTATTTTTTTTAAAAAGAGTACTCAGGGAACTCAAAGCTGTTTACCCATCGCTTCTGAAGCAGATATTCTGATACCGCTGTGGCAACACCTGTCTGCAAAAGAAGCAGCACAGAACAAATCCCTCTTAAAGACCCAGTACAGTCACATGGAGATGTAGAAGAAGCTGTTAACTACCAGTAACATCTCCTTAAAATTGTTTTTCTTGTGTTTCAGTCCTGATGAATCTGAAACAGAAAGCTTTGACGTAATGTCTCCTTTTACTGATGTTCAAAAGTACTTGGCTGGAAAGCACTTTAACATTTCTGGTTGTCCTGAAAGACCTGATATAATTGTTTGCTCTGGAGTGGTGGGATCTGATGGTAGACTTGACAGAAGTCTATAAAATTATGAAATGCATAGATAGGGTTGACAGTCAAAATCTAATATTAGGGGGCATGAATCTAAGATGAGGGGGGGAAATTCAAAGGAAATGTGGGGGGGCAAGCTTTTTACACAGGTCTGGAACGTGCTGCCAGGGCTAGTGGTGGAGGCAGATACAATAGGGGCATTTAAGGTACTTCTAGATAAGCCCATAAATATATGCAAGGAATGGAGGGATATAGTCTGAGAGCAGGCAGAAAGGATTAGTTTAATTTGGCAACATCGTGGGTCAAAAGGACAATTCCTATACTGGACCATTCTATGTTCTAATTGAAAGTCTTTCTCTCATTCCTGATTTTATAAACCTGTATAAGGCCAACCCTCACTGTTCTCCTTTCTACAGAAAACACCTGGAGACTATCAGTCTTTTATCTAATTACTTTGCACAGTATGAGAGAGTCTGCTATTTCCCACAGTGACATTCCTTGCTAAATCCAAAACCTCAAGTCAGAATCTGTTTTGGTGAAAGTTCCTTGTGAACACAGAGGAACCTGAATTGTTTCTTGGCCCGTTCAAAACTTGGCTTTAAATGGGCAGCTTCTGTTTGGCGCTCTCAAAGAGACTCGAACAGGGCTAGAAAGAATAAATTATCTCAGAATTTCAGTGGTTTAAGAATTATTCCTTTCTTTCTGCGTGATTTGTGTGAATTCTGCTCCAACAATTACTTCACCGGGAGTGTTAGAAAAGGCAAATCTAGGCTGTTATTTTCAGGGCCTCAGTCAGACGGAGGGCCAAGTCAGGGCTCTGAGCCAAAATCCATTCCAAGTCAAATAAGCGATTAGACCCAGCCATGGATATGGAGCATGGTGTTTCATGGATCACAATGGTCCCTGTGCTGGGAATGATGAAATGGCGCCTGTTAGTTGCTACTGAGCTTTCAATAACCCAGGCACACAGACTCTAATGTTACTGAGCTCCCAATAACCTGGGCACACAGACTCTGATGTTACTAGGATCTCAACATCCTAAGCACACAAAATCTGATGTTACTGAGCTCTCAACATCTTGGGCACACAGACTTTGATGTTACTGAGCTCTCAATAACCCAGGCACACAGACTCTGAGGTTACTGAGCTCTCAACATCCTGAACACACAGACTCTAGTGTTACTGAGCTCCCAACAACCTGGGCACACATGCACTTTGGCAGCATGACATCTTCTGTGCTGCTAGCTGACTGCAGCCAGGTTGCAAGATGCAGCATTTGGCCCTTGCCCTCTTGAGTAACCAGGTTTCTTTTTTTTTCAATTTGTTCTCAGGCTATAGGCATTTCTGGTAATGGCAGTATTTATTGCCCATTTACAAATGCCCTGAGAAGATGGTGGTGAGCTGACTCTTGAACCACGGCTGCCCTTGGGATATAGGTAGACCTAACAGTGATGTTAGGAGGAGAGTTCCAGAATTGTGTCCCAGTGACATTAAACAAACAGCGATATATCCAGGATGGATCGTGGCTTGGAGGGAAACCTGCAGGTGGTGATGCACCCATGCACCTGGTCTTCCTCGGCGCTAGAAGTAATGGGTTTGGAAGATATCGAGTGCCATTTGTAAATGGCCTTGGATATGGTTCAGACTGTGGCCTCTGTACAATGGTGGTGGAGAGTATTAATGTTTAAGTTGGTAGACAGGGTACCAATCGAATGGGCTGCTTTGTCTTCCACAATGTCAAGCTTCTGGAGTTCTTCTCTCAGTTATTGCTAGCCGCAGTGACCTGGAGATTAACGTAAAAGGAGAGTACAGGGCAATCCTGGAGAGCTGGCATGAGGGATAGCTTGAGTATGGACTGAGGCATCTAACTTTTATGCTGGGTTGAATCTGATAGTCTGCAACATAAAGTATTGAGGAAAAGCTATTAAAGTGGTAATAATCCAATAGCAGATCTGTTCCAGACCTATTCCAGAGGTTGGAGTCAAGAGTAGGATGCTGGCAAAGCACAGTAGGTCAAAAGCCCTTCATCAGGAATTTCTCCTGTTCGATTCTCCTGCTCCTTGGATGCTGTCTGACCTGCTGCGCTTTTCCAGCAACACATCTCCAGTGTCCTTGTCAATATTTAGCCCTCGATCAGCACTACAAAGAAAAATTAGATTAGATTAGATTACTTACCGTGTGGAAACAGGCCCTTCGGCCCAACAAGTCCACACTGCCCCGCCGAAGCGCAACCCACCCATACCCCTACATCTACCCCTTACCTAACACTACGGGCAATTTAGCATGGCCAATTCACCTGACCTGCACATCTTTGGACTGTGGGAGGAAACCGGAGCACCCGGAGGAAACCCACGCAGACACGGGGAGAATGTGCAAACTCCACACAGTCAGTCGCCTGAGGCGGGAATTGAACCCAGGTCTCTGGCGCTGTGAGGCAGCAGTGCTAACCACTGTGCCACCGTGCCGCCCTATTGTTTTTATTGTTATAACTATCACATCCTGTTTAACTGTGAATGCTGTTTGGGGAATAGGATACATTTGGGGGACTCCTATGTTCCTTTCCCTCTCTATCTGCGTTCACCTAAACTACAGACTAACCACATCTATCCACAAGAAGAAAGTGAGGACTGCAGATGCTGGAGATCAGAGTCGAGAGTGTGGTGCTGGAAAAACACATCTGGTCAGGCAGCATCCGAGAAGCAGGAGAATTGACTTTTTGGGCATGACCCTTCATCAGGAATTTCCGAAACATCGATTCTTCTGCTCCTCAGATGCTGCCTGACTGGCTGTGCTTTTCCAACACCACATCTATCCACAAGGCTGCCAGCCTGGTGAATGCCTCAGGTAATAACCACCTCACTGACAGCTGTAACAAAGTGGGTTTATCCTGGATTCAAGCAGATGGCGAGCAAAGCAGAACAAGATCTGGAAAACAAGAAATCACATTACTCAGTAACATGGCACCTTGTAGTTACAAAAAGCTAAGGTCAGGCTTAAAACAGTTCATGACATCAAAAATCAACATTTGTTTTTAAAACGTAACCAATTTTATTTGCACAAAATGGTTGCCGCATTTTTTCAGATACTTTTAAAATAAATCTCTGAGATTTATCTGTGTTATTGACATTTAAATGATTTATTATCTGATAGGTTTTTCCCTACTGTTAATTGCTGTAACTCAAGGATGTAGACATTGGTATATAAGTAGCTATTGAGGTTCCCCACCCAGAGTACCCTTCTTACCTTCTGTACTTCTACTGGTTGGTGTTCAATGTGGAACCGACCTGATTCAGCAACTGGGGCCTAGGCGGGAGCTGGTGGGAATAGATGGTAATCAGCAGGTGGGTTCCTGACCAATATCCTCACAAAACTTCATGAAGTTGTTGAAAACTTCCAGGGTAACCTCCCCCTGACTGTGTACCACTGCACTGCCACCTCCGATGGCTGTGCCCTGGGACAGGACATACCGACAGTGACTTTGCCTAGAAAGTATGACTCGATGAGAATGACCAAGTCAGGTTGTGACTTCACTGCTCCACAGGCAGCTCTCCCCATTTTGGCTCAGCGCAACCACTGGAACGCCTTGAATGTCACAACATCCACAGGTTGCTGGCTCACGCAGCACAAACAGTGGACTCTATCACAGGTTAGTTATATTCGAGAATATGCCTTCAAAGGTTTGTCCCTATTGATCTAGCCCCAAGTCTAGTATCCCAGTTCCCTTCAGTTAGCTTAACTTTCACGCCCATACAATCACCCTCATTAAGGCTTAAAAAACTAGTCTTAGTCCCAGTCTTCTGCTTTTCAAACCAAATGTAAAATTCACTCATATTGTCTTCACTACTGCTGGGACTGATATACTCTGAGGTCTGATGAGAGGGCCACACACTGAGATGTTAACTCTGTTTCTCTCTCCACAGAAGCTGCGAGACCCACTGAGTATTTGTAACATTTTCAGTTTTTGATAGCACCTTCACCATCAGCGGCTCATTTTCGTTTCTCTCCGTTTCCTGATTACTCTTTGCTCATGCAGACGTCTCGTTGAGGTTCACCGTGTAATGGTTTTCTTTCCTCAGATGCTCCAACTACGTTCCAGTCACGGGTTCCTGGGAGCTGTACTCATTGCTTTCCTGGCTGGCACTGCAGCCTGTCCACCTTACTGCATCTGTGACAACATCCAACGCGTGGTGACATGCATCAAGAAACAGCTCACAGAGATCCCTGTCACCATTCCAGAGGTCTGTGCTATTGACGCTGCAGAATGCATCTGGTTGATACTAAGCACTGTGATGAGGGCAGAGCTAGTCTCGTCGTAATGTCCCTGCATTAGTAATCCAAAAGCCTGACTAATATTCTTGGGCAAATAAAATAGACAGTGCCACAGAAACTCAACAGGTTTGCCAGTTGTAGAGAGAGAAACAGAGTTAATGTTTCAAGTTCAATATAACTCTTCTTCGGAACCTGGATTTGAAATGTTAACTCTGTTTCTTTCTCCGCAGATGCTGCCAAAGCTATTGGGAGAGGCTGAAGAGGCTGGGGCTTTTTTCCCTGGAGCATTGGAGGCTGAGGGGTGACCTTATAGAGGTTTATAAAATCATGAGGGGCATGGATAGGTTAAAGAGACAAGGTCTTTTGTCCAGGGAAGGGGAGTCCAAAACTCGAGGGCATAGGTTTTAGGTGAGAGGGGAAAGATTTGAAAGGGACCTGTGGGGCAACATTTTCATGCAGAGAGTGGTGAGTGTATGGAGTGAGCTGCCAGAGGAGGTGGATACAATTATAACATTTGTAAGGCATCTGGATGTGAATATGTTTAGCGGGATATGGACTAAATGCTGGCAAATGGGACTAGATTTATTTAGGATATTTAGTCAGCATGGACAAGTAAGACCGAAGGGTCTGTTTCCGTGCTATACATCTCTACGACTCTAGATGCTGCCAGACCTGCTGAGTTTCCCCAGCACCTTTCTGTTTTAATTTCAGGTCTGCAGCATCCACAATATTTTACTTGAATTGGAATGTTCTGGGGATGTGGATCCCAAGCCGGCAGCAATAGAAATTCAAGTTTAATAGAATTTGGAAATAAAATGTAGCTTAATGATGACTATGTCACCATTGTTGTATAACCTCATCTGGTTGACTAATGTCCTTTAGAGAAGGAAATCTGCTGTCCATACCTCATCTGACCTATGTTTGATTTCAGACACATAGTCATAGGATCCCTACAGTGCGGAAGGAGGCCATTTGGCCTATCAAGTCTGCACCAACCTGGAAAGAACATCCAACCCAGACCCAGCTGCCACTGTATCCCATAACTCCACATTTACCATGGCTAACCCACCTAGCCTACACATCCCTGAACACTACGGACAATTTAGCTTAGCCAATCAACCCAGCCTGCACATCTTTGGACTGTGAGAGGACACCGGAGCACCTGGAGGAAACCAATGCAGACACAGACAGAATGTGCAAACTCCACACATAAAAGAATGTGGCTAACTCCTAACTGCCTTCTGGAATAGTCCAGGAAGCCAGTCTGTTCAAGGGCAATTAAGGATGCCGCAAAAAATGCTGGCCTTGCCATTGAACTCTTATGTTCCATGAATGAAAATATATTTTAAAACTCTTCATTTAATTATAGCTGCTGGGCTTTTGGCTTTGGGGAGTGAAAATGAATCCGTCAGCTGGAAATTAAAACAAAAAGTGTTGAACAACACTCAGCAGGCAGGCCAGGCCCATCTTTGAGCGAAGGGTCTGTTTCCATGCTGTACAGCTCTATGAAAGGTAAGAGAGGCAAGAGTGAATATTGAGAAACCATTGGCTTTCATACTTACAGTTGAGTCAGTGCCTTCAGGATCAACGCTAGCTGGAGTGGATGGATGGGTGGATGAGGGGATGAAATATCTGTGATGATCTGTCATAGCTCATTCAGGAAGTCTGAGGTATCTCAGCATTGTGCACCTTTCACCAGGCAAGCTGTGCTCTGGGGCTGTGGAAGCAGCCCTAATGCTCTCTCCATCACATGGTTAACCAGAAGTCTCTTTCGCTCTTACCAGTTGCCACAGGCATGGGTCGGGAGGGTTTGCAGATGGATGTTCGATTTGTTTGACTGTGCTATTAAAGCACCTTCCATGGCCATTGGGTGCTGGGGTGAGGCTTGAACCCAGAGCCTCTAGAGATGCTACACAGTGTTTTATAAAGATTCATTATAGCTTCCTCTTCTGTACTCTATTCACATTTGTCCTTTCAACCACTTTCTCAGCTACTCCTGCCGCCTTAAATTATTTGTGTGCTTATAACCCTAGGACCTTGTGTTCTTGCACCTCATCCACCCATCCATCCACTCCAGCTAGCGTTGATCCTGAAGGCACTGGAATCCATATTCTTCCTCATTTTTCCCAACAAAACATGTCACTTCATGCTTCTTTGCATGAAATTTTATCTGCCACTTGTTCACATATCCCACCAGTCTGTGATTTTTAGAAACTATTCATGGGACGTAGGTGTCCCTGGCTGGGACAACATTTATTGCCCATCCTTTGAGCAGATTCCTTGAACCGCTGCAGTCCTTGGGGTCACCATTAGCAGACACTCACTAACAAGTATGATTGTCTCCCCCTCCCCAACTCCCCATCCAGGAAATTCTGTGTCACTGATCATGGGTTGCATGGGCCCCATCCCAGAACTGCATCTCCAACCACATATTTTCCAGGAAGTGGAACTGGCCCTTGGCCTTGAAATTCCTGGGTTTCCTTTCTCTGGTTCCTTTTCTGTACTTCCTTTTGCCACTGGCTGTTCTCAAAGAATTGTGCCCCTCATTCAGGAGGTTCCTTCAAGTCAGTTTTATTCTGAATGAGGGTCTCCCAGGCTTGAGGGTAGCTTTCAGGGAGTCTTTGAAATGCTTCCTTAGTCCCACTCTCATTTAACTGCATTGCTTGAGTCAGGTGAAGAGGACTTGCTTTGGCAGTTGTAACTCAGGCACCCTCAGCTGGAGAGGGTTCAGAATAGATTTATCAGGATGTTGCCGGGTATGGAAGGTTTGAGTTATAAAGAAAGGCTGGATAGGCTGGAACTTTTCTTTTCCACTGGAGGGTAGGAGGTTGAGAAGTGACCTGACAGAGGTTTATAAAATCATGACAGGTTTCGATAGAGTTAATGGTAGTTGTCTTTTTTCCCCTAGGATGGAAGGGTTTCAAGACGAGGGGGCACATTTTTAAGGTGAGAGGAGAGAGATTTTTTAAAAAAGGGCAAATGTTTCATGTTTGCAAGGAATTTCCTGAGGAAGGGCTAAGAGATTAATTGTGTGAGGGGACTCTCTAGTCCGAGGTACAGACAGACGTTTCTGTGGCCAGCAGCGAAACATCAGAATGGTGTGTGTCCTCCCTGGTGCCAGGATCAAGGATGTCTCAGTGAGGGTGCAGAATGTTCTCAAGGGGGTGAGGGACCAGCTGGAGGTCTTTGTACACATTGGAACCAATGGCATAGGCAGGGAAAATGATGAGATTCTGAAGGGAGAATAAAGAGAATTAGGCAGGAATTTCAAAAGGAGATCTTCAAGAGTAGTAATATCTGGATTACTCTCGGTGCTGCGAGCTAGTGAGGGCAAGAATAGGAGCTCACCTGCCACCCTACCAACCTTCGCATAAACCAAATCATCCTCCGACATTTCTGCCACCTCCAAAAAGACCCCACCACCAGGGATATATTTCCCTCCCCACCCCTTTCCGCCTTCCGCAAAGACCGTTCCCTCTGTGACTACCTGGTCAGGTCCACGCCCCCCTACAACCCACCCTCCCATCCTGGCACTTTCCCCTGCCACCGCAGGAACTGTAAAACCTGCGCCAACACCTCCTCCCTCACCTCTATCCAAGGCCCTAAAGGAGCCTTCCACATCCATCAAAGTTTTGCCTGCACATCCACTAATATTGTATCCGTTGCTCCCGATGCGGTCTCCTCTACATTGGGGAGACTGGGCGCCTCCTAGCAGAGTGCTTTAGGGAACATCTCCAGGACACCCGCACTAATCAACCACACCGCCCCGTGGCCCAACATTTCAACTCCCCCTCCCACTCTGCTGAGGACACGGAGGTCCTGGGCCTCCTTCACCGCTGCTCCCTCACCACCAGATGCCTGGAGGAAGAACGCCTCATCTTCCGCCTCAGAACACTTCAACCCCAGGGCATCAATGTGGACTTCAACAGTTTCCTCATTTCCCCTTTCCCCACCTCACCCTAGTTCCAAACTTCGAGCTCAGCACTGTCCCCATTTGTCCAGACTTGTTCTACCTGCCTATCTCCTTTTCCACCTATCCACTCCACCCTCTCCTCCCTGACCTATCACCTTCATCCCCTCCCCCACTCACCTATTGTACTCTATGCTACTCTCTCCCCACCCCCACCCTCCTCTAGCTTATCTCTCCACGCTTCAGGCTCACTGCCTTTATTCCTGATGAAGGGCTTTTGCCCAAAACATTGATTTTACTGATCCTTGGATGCTGCCTGAACTGCTGTGCTCTTCCAGCACCACTACTCTAGAATCTGGTTTCCAGCATCTGCAATCATTGTTTTTACCCCCTAGGATGATAGAGTAGATGAATGCATGGCTGAGGAGCTGTTGTATGGGAGAAGGATTCACCTTTTTGGATCATTGGAATCTCTTCTGGGGTAGAAATGTCCAGTAAAAGAAGGATGGATTGCACCTGAATTGAAAGGAGACTAATATAGTGGCAGGGAGTTTTGCTAGAGCTGCTCAGGAGGATCTAAACTAGTAAGTTTGGGGGGTGGGGACCCAGGGAGATAGTGAGGAAAGAGACCAATCTGAGACATGTGCAGTTGAGGAAAGAAGCGAGTCAAACAGTCAGAGCAGGCAGGGACAAAGCAGAGAACAAGGTAGGACTGATAAATTAAACTGCATTTATTTCAATGCAAGAGACCTAACAGGGAAGGCAGGTGAACTCAGGGTTTGATCAGGGACATGGGACTGGGTTTTGATAGCAATTACAGAGATGTGGCTCAGGGATGGACAGGACTGGCAGCTTAATGTTCCAGGATACAAATGCTACAGGAAGGACAGAGAGGGAGACAAGAGAGGAGGAGAAGTGGTGTTTTTGAAAAGGGATAGCATTACAGCTGTACTGAGGGAGGATATTCCCGGAAATACATCCAGGGACGTTATTTGGGTTGAACTGAGAAATAAGAAAGGGATGATCACCTTATTGGGATTGTATTATATACCCCCTAACAGTCATAGGGAAATTGAGAAACAAATTTGTAAGGAGATCTCAGCTATCTGTAAGAATGATAGGGTAGTTATGGTAGGGTAACTTTCCAAATATAGACTGGGACTGCCATAGTGTTAAGGGTTTAGATGGGGATGAATTTGGTGTGTACAGGAAAAATTTCTGATTCAGTATGTGGATGTACCTACTAGAGAAGGTGCAAAACTTGATCTACTCTTGGGTAATAAGGCAGGGCAGGTGACTGAGGTGTCAGTGGGGGAGCACTTTGGGACCAGCAACCATAATTCTATTAGATTTAAAATAGTGGTGGAAAAGGATAGACCAGATCTAAAAGTTGAAGTTCTAAATTGGAGGAAGGCTGATTTTGACGGTATTAGGCAAGAACTTTCAAAAGCTGACTGGGGGCAGATGTTTGCAGGTAAAGGGATGACTGGAAAATGGGAAGCCTTCAAAATTGGGATAACGAGAGTCCAGACACAGTATATTCCTGTTAGGGTGAAAGGAAAGGTTGGTAGGTGTAGGGAATGCTGGACCACTAAAGAAATTGAGGGTTTGGTTAAGAAAAAGAAGGAAGCATATGTCAGGTATAGACAAGACAGATCAAACGAATCCTTAGAAGAGTATGAAGGCAGTAGGAGTATATTAAAAGGGAAATCAGGAGGGCAAAAAGGCGATGTGAGATAGCTTTGGCAAATAGAGTTAAGAGAATCCAAACGGTTTTTTGACAAATACATTAAGGACAAAAGGGTAACTATGGAGAGAACAGGGCCCCTCAAAGATCCGCAAGGCGGTCTTTGTGTGGAGCTGCAGGAGATGTGGCAGATACTAAACAAGTATTTTGCATCAGTATTTACTGTGGAAATGCATGTGGAAGATATAGAATATAGGGAAATATCTTGAAACATCTTGAAAAATGCCCATATTACAGAGGAGGAAGTGCTGGATGCCTTGAAAACATAAAACTGGATAAATTTCAGGACCTGATCAGGTGTACCCTAGAACTCTGTGGGAAGCTAGGGAAGAGATTGCTGGATTAGTGGTGCTGGAAGAGCACAGCAGTTCAGGCAGCATCCGAGGAGCAGTAAAATCGACGTTTCGGCTGGTATTCCTGATGAAGGGCTTTTGCCCGAAACGTCTATTTTACTGCTCCTCGGGTGCTGCCTGAACTGCTGCGCTCTTCCAGCACTACTAATCCAGAATCTGGTTTCCAGCATCTGCAGTCATTGTTTCTACCTAAGTGATTGCTGGGCCCCTTGTTGAGATATTTGTATCATCGATAGTCACAGATGAGGTGCCAGAAGACTGGAGTTTGGCTAACGTGGTGCCACTGTTTAAGAAGGGTGGTAAGGACAAGCCAGGGAACTACAGACCGGTGAGCCTGACATCAGTGGTGGGCAAGTTGTTGAAGGGAATCCTGAGGGACAGGATATACATGTATTTCGAAAGACAAGGACTGATTAGGAAAAGTCAACATGGCTTTGTGCGTGGGAAATCATGTCTCACAAACTAGACTAAGTTTTTTGAAGAAGTAACAAAGAGGATTGATGAGGGTAGAGTGGTGGATGTGATCTATATGCACTTCAGTAAGGAGTTTGAAAAGGTTCCCCATGGGAGACTGGTTAGCAAAGGTAGATCTCATGGAATACAGGGAGAACTAGCCATTTGGATAC
Organism: Chiloscyllium punctatum; assembly: GCF_047496795.1. Taxonomy (NCBI): domain Eukaryota; kingdom Metazoa; phylum Chordata; class Chondrichthyes; order Orectolobiformes; family Hemiscylliidae; genus Chiloscyllium; species Chiloscyllium punctatum. Next base: position 79,335,430 of record NC_092756.1, on the reverse strand, counting down.
AGAACTGGCTCAAAGGTAGAAGACAGAGAATGGTGGTGGAGGGTTGCTTTTTAGACTGGAGGCCTGTGACCAGTGGAGTGCTACAAGAATCGGTGCTGGGTCCTCTACTTTTCATCATTTATATAAGTAATTTGGATGCGAGCATAAGAGGTGTAGTTAGTAAGTTTGCAGATGACACCAAAATTGGAGGTGTTGTGGACAGCGAAGAAGGTTACCTCAGATTATAACAGGATCTTGATCAGATGGACCAATGGGCTGAGAAGTGGCAGATGGGAGTTTAATTTAGATACATTTGAGGTGCTGCATTTTGGGAGAGCAAATCTTAGCAGGACTTATACACTTAATGGTAAGGTCCTAGGGAGTGTTGCTGAACAAAGAGACCTTGGAGTGCAGGTTTGTAGCTCCCTGAAACTGGAGTCACAGGTAGATGTGATAGTGAAGAAGGCATTTGGTATGCTTTCCTTTTCTGGTCAGAGTATTGAGTACAGGAGTTGGGAGGTCATGTTGTGGCTATACAGGACATTGGTTAGGCCACTTTTGGAATATTACATGCAATCCTGGTCTCCTTCCTATCAGAAGGATGTTCTGAAACTTGAAAAGGTTCAGAAAAGATTTACAAGGATGTTGCCAGGGTTGGAGGTTTTGAGCTATGGACAGAAGTTGAATAGGCTGGGGCTGTTTTCCCAAGAGTGTCGGAGGCTGAGGGGTGACCTTACAGAGGTTTATAAAATAATGAGGGGCATGGATAGGATAATTAGACAAAGACTCTTTCCTGGGGTGGGAGAGTCCAGAACTAGAGGGTAGAGGTTTAAGGTGAAAAGGCAAAGATATAAAAGAGACCTAAGGGGCAACTTTTTCACGCAGAGGATGGTATGAATATGGAATGAGTTGCCAGAGGAAGTGGTGGAGGCTGGTACAATTGCAACATTGAAAAGGCATCTGGATGAGTATATGAATAGGAAGGGTTTAGTGGGATATGGGCCAAGTTCAAAGTTTGGGAGAAGATTTGTAGCTCGGGTGCTCATTGTTGTGGTTGTGTTTGCCGAGCTGGGATTTTGGCTAGTCCTTTGGGTTGCGGCATGTCCTCGTTCCGTTGTCTCTCCCTTAGGCATCTGTTGATGAAATTGCGAGGGTATCCATTTTTGGCGAACACTTTGTATAGGTGTTCCTCTTCCTCTTTTTGTAGTTCTGGTGTGCTGCAGTGTGCTGATGCAACTTCGTTTGTGTGTGTTGGGGTGGTTGCTTTCATAGTTTAGGACTTGGTCTGTGTGTGTGGCTTTCCTGTATACCTTTGTGATGAATTCTCCGTTCGGTGTTCTCTGTACCATCACGTCTAGGAATGGGAGTTGGTTGTCCTTTCTTCCTCTCTAGTGAATCGGATTCCTGTAAGTGTGGCGTTGATGATCTGGTGTGTGTTCTCTATTTCTGTGTCTTTAATTATTACAAAGGTGTCATCCACGTATCTGACCCAGAGTTTGGGTTGAAGTTGTGGTAAGACTGTTTGTTCTAACCTTTGCATTACTGCTTCTGCTATGAGTCCAGAGATCGGTGAGCCCATGGGTGTTCCGTTGATTTGTTCGTATATTTGGTTATTGAATGTGAAGTGTGTTGTGAGGCACAAGTCCAGTAGTTTAAGTATGCCGTCTTTGTTGATAGGTTCAATGTCCTGTTGTCTGTTATGTCTGTCCAGCAGGTTGGCTATTGTTTCTTTGGCTAGTGTTTTGTCGATGGAGGTGAACAGTGCCGTTACATCGAATGAGACCATAGTTTCTTCCTTGTCTATGTGTATATTTCTGATGATGTCCAAGAATTCCTGTGTCGATTGTATAGATTGTCTGGATCCGCTGATCAGGTGTTTCAGTTTCTGCTGTAGTTCTTTGGCCAGTTTGTGTGATGGTGTCCCTGGTAGTGATACATCCCTGGTAGGGATGTCTGGTTTGTGCACTTTGGGTAGTCTATAGAATCTGGGGGTGTTGTTGCTTTCAGGTTTCATTCTTTGTAGGTCAGACCTGGTTATCTGTCCTTTTTTTGTAGATTCCTCAGTGTGTTGTTTATCCTGTTGGTGAGCTGTGGGGTGGGGTCAGCTCGGCGAACAGAACCACAATATGGGCCAAGTGCTGGAAGGTGGGACTAGATTGGGTTGGGATATCTGGTCGGCATGGACGAGTTGGACTTGAAGGATCTGTTTCCATGCTGTACATCTCTATGACTCCATAAGTGGTGAATGTGGGTATAATTACAATGTTTAACAGACATTTGGATAAGTACATGAATAGGAAAGGTTTGGAGGAATACGGGCCAGGAGCAGGCAGGTGGGACTAGCTTAGTTTGGGATTATGTTCTTGTTGGACCGAAGGATCTGCTTCCGTGCTGTATGGTTATTTGATTCTATGGCTGTCCCGGTAGAGTTGGTTTCAGATGATCATGTGATATGAGTTCATTCAAGGACGCTGATGTTAGTATGTCTGTCCTCCCAACTGATGCAAAGAATCTGTCTCATACTTCTCAAAGGTCTTGAGGTGGCATCTAAGGTTCAGAGCCATGTAGAAGAGTTGGAAGGATTATATTGGGGTATAGGTAGACCCACAATGCTGTTAGGAAGGGATTTCCAGGATTTAGACTCAGCACCACTGACGAAATGGTGGACCCCAATGCGGTTAGGAAGGGATTTCCAGTATTTAGACTCAGCACCACTGAAGAAATTGAGATATATTTCCAAGTCAGAGTACTGTGTGGCTTAGAACGGAACTTGAAGGGGGTGGTGTTCCCATGTAGCTGCTGTCCTTGTCCTTCTAGATGGGAGTAGTCACAGATTTGAAAATGAGGATGGCAGTTGCTGGAGATTAGAGTCGAGAGTGTAGTGCTGGAAACGCACGCAGATCAGGCAGCATCTGAGGAAGAGGAAAATCGACTGGCCTGTTGCAAAGACGTTACTACAGTTGTTATGGGGGATTTCAATATGCAGGTAGACTGGGAGAATCAGGATGGTATTGGACCTCAAGAAAGAGACTTTGTGGAGTGCCTCAGAGATGGATTCTTAGAACAGCCGGTGCTGGAGCCGACCAGGGAGAAGGCATTTCTGGATCTGGTATTGTGCAACGAACCAGAATTGGTCAGGGACCTCGAAGTGAAGGAGCCATTGAGAAGTAGTGACCATAATACAATAAGCTTCAATCCGCAATTTGAGAGGGAGAGGGTACAATTGGAAGTGACAATATTTCTGTTGAATAAAGGAAACTATGGAGCTATGAGGAAGGAGCTGGTTAAAGTTCAATGGTGCAATACCTTAGCAGGGATGACAGTGGAGGAACAATGGCGGATATTTCGGTGTATAATGCAGAAGTTGCAGGATCAGTTCATTCCAAAAAGGAAGAAAGATCCTAGGAGGAGGCAGGGGTGGCCGTGGCTGACGAGGGAAGTTAAGAAACATATAAAGTTAAAAGAGAAAAAGTATAACATAGCAAAGATAAGTGGGAAAACGGAGGACTGGGAAGCTTTTAAAGAACAACAGAGGATTACTAAGAAGGAAATACACAGAGAAAAAATGAGGTACAAAGGTAAACTGGCCAATAATATAAAGGAGGATAGTAAAAGCTTTTTTAGGTATGTGAAAGGCAAAAAAATGGTCAAGACTAAAATTGGGCCCTTGAAGACAGAAACAGGGGAATATATTACGGGGAACAAAGAAATGGCAGAAGAATTGAATTGGTACTTCAGATCTGTGTTCACTGGGGAAGACACAAGCAATCTCCCTGAGGTAACAGTGGCTGAAGGACCTGAACTGAAGGGAATTTATATTTGCCAGGAATTGGTGTTGGAGAGACTGTTAGGTCTGAAGGTTGATAAGTCCCCGGGGCCTGATGGTCTATATCCCAGGGTACTGAAGGAGGTGTCTCGAGAAATCATGGATGCGTTGGTGATTATTTTGCAGAGTTCGATAGATTCGGGATCAGTTCCTGCAGCTTGGAGGGTGGCTAATGTTGTAACACTTTTTAAGAAAGATGGGAGAGAGAAAACAGGAAATTATAGACCAGTTAGTCTGACCTCAGTGGTGGGAAAGATGCTGGAGTCTATTATAAAGGATGAAATTACAAACATCTGGACAGCAGTAACAGGATAGGTCAGAGTCAGCATGGATTTATGAAGGGGAAATCATGCTTGACAAATCTTTTAGAATTTTTTGAGGATGTAACTCTGAAGATGGACAGGGGAGATCCAGTAGATGTAATGTACCTGGACTTTCAGAAAGCTTTTGATAAAGTCCCACATAGGAGGTTAGTGAGCAAAATTAGGGTGCATGGTATTGGGGGCAAAGTACTAACTTGGATTGAAAGTTGGGTGGCTGATAGGAAACAAAGAGTAGTGATAAACGGCTCCATTTCGGAATGGCAGGCAGTGACCAGTGGGGTACCGCAGGGATCAGTACTACGACCGCAGCTTTTTACAATATATGTTAATGATATAGAAGATGGTATTAGCAATAACATTAGCAAATTTGCTGATGATACTAACCTGGGTGGCAGGGTGAAATGTGAGGAGGATGTTAGGAGATTACAGGGTGACCTGGACAAGTTAGGTGAGTGGTCAGATGCATGGCAGATGCAGTTTAATGTGGATAAATGTATGGTTATCCACTTTGGTGGCAAGAACAGGAAGGCAGATTACTATCTAAATGGAATCAAATTAGATAAAGGGGCAGTACAAAGAGATCTGGGTGTTCTTGTACACCAGTCAATGAAGGTAAGCATGCAGGTACAGCAGGTAGTGAAGAAGGCTAATAGCATGCTGGCCTTCATAACAAGAGGGATTGAGTATAATTATAGAAACAAAGAGGTTCTTCTGCAGCTGTACAGGGCCCTGGTGAGACCACACCTGGAGTACTGTGTGCAGTTCTGGTCTCCAAATTTGAGGAAAGACATTCTGGCTATTGAGGGAGTGCAGCGTAGGTTCACTCGGTCAATTCCTGGAATGGCGGGATTACCTTACACTGAAAGACTGGAGCGACTGGGCTTGTATACCCTTGAGTTTAGAAGACTGAGAGGGGATCTGATTGAGACATATAAGATTATTAAAAGGATTGGACACTCTGGCAGCAGGAAACATGTTTCCGCTGATGGGTGAGTGCCGAACCAGAGGACACAGCTTAAAAATACGGGTAGACCATTTAGGACAGAGATGAGGAGAAACTTCTTCACCCAGAGAGTGGTGGCTGCGTGGAATGCTCTGCCCCAGAGGGCAGTGGAGGCCCAGTCTCTGGATTCATTTAAGAAAGTGGATAGAGCTCTCAAGGATAGTGGAATCAAGGGTTATGGAGATAAAGCAGGAACAGGATACTGATTAAGGATGATCAGCCATGGTCATATTGAATGGTGGTGCAGGCTCAAAGGGCAGAATGGCCTACTCCTGCACCTATTGTCTATTGTCTAAGAGCCCTTCCCAGATGCTGCCTGACCTGCTGTGCTGTTTAAGGAGCCTTGGTGAATTTATGCATTGTCTCTTGAACATGGAGCACACTACTGCTACTGAGTGTCGGTGGTGGAGGGAGTGGATGTTTATGGATGAGGTACCAATAAAGCAGGTTGCTTTGTCCTGGATGGCGTCAAGCGTCTTGAGTATAGGAGCTGCACCCGTCCAGGCAAATGGGCAGTACTCCATCACACTCCTGGCTTGTGCCTTGTAGATAATGGATGGGGTTTGAGGGAGTTAGGAGATGAGTTGCACGCTGCAGGATTCCCAGCTTCTGAACTGCTCTAGTAGCCCCTAGGGTCTGAAGTACATGTGACTCCAGGCCCACAGCAATGTGGTTAACAGTGAACTGCCCTCTGAAATGGCCTCGCAAGTCACTCAGTTCAAGGGTAGTTAGGGATAGGGTGACCAAAGTGGCCATGCCTGTGACATCCACATCCTGTCTGAGTTTCCAAAGTTTGGAAACTTTGAGAGGAACAAGCACCCACTTTCATGTCTCCCTGTTTATCCTCTGAGGTATAGATGACCTTTGATTGGGTTCCTGTGGGTATGTGAGTAACAGCTGAGACTGATCTGTGCCCAGATGGTTCATCTACAAATAGGACAGGATACCACAGGCGAGTGACTTTCAGACGTGTTGCTGGCTTGGGACTTCCCCTGCTTGTGTTTTCTGTCTGTCGCGGATATACATTTGCGTCAAAGGCAGTCGCACCTTCTTTTTTAACTTAGCTTCACCAGGTGCAGCGATCCTGGACGAGATTCTCCAGGGGCTCAGGGTTGATGTCAAGGCTATTAACTTGCATTTGCATAATGCCCTTCACTTACAAAACATCCCAAGACACTGGTCAGGTTGCTGCCAGACAAAACACAGAGCCATTTGCAGGGCTTCATGAGCAGCGGACTGAAAGCTTGGTCCTATCAGTGGATTTCAGGAAGCGTTTTAAAAGAGGGGATGCCAGTGGAGGTCTGGGAGGTTTACGGAGGATTGGAGCTTACGGCTCAGGTAGTTGAAAACATTGGAGGTGACTTTCACAGTGCATAGTCACTCCTAGCCTCATCTTTCTTCCTCACATTTTCCATCAGTGCTATGTATTTTCTCTGGAGTTTTTCCAGAGCCTGGACCTGTTATTTTTCATGGGTCAACCAGAAGGTGTTGGGCTTTTTCTCAGTCGGAAAGTAGAGTATGTATTTTTGACTCACAATCAGTGCAAAAGTTGTAATCCATTTTAGCTGATAGAGAATCGCTGAACTCTCACCTGCAGGTATACCTGGCAGGATCTACAATGCTGGGAGTTGAAAGTGTAGAGCTGGAAAAGCACATCAGGTCAGGCAGCATCCAAGGAGTAGGAGTATCGACATTTTGGGCACCAGTCCTTCATCAGGAATGGGTCTGCAGTGCCCCAGTGGGGGGAAATTCCCTATAGATTTCATGAGGCAGACACCATCATGGATGTTTATCTATAGGGAGGGTGTGATTGAGGGACAACCATTTTGAACAACTTTCTTAGATCCTGCAGAGCATCAACTGTGTGTGTCTAGTCAATCCTTTCAGCTGGGAAAGGGCTAGTAGATACTGACAGTATGTAAGGGCAATGGCTGGGAGAAATGAAGCATGTGAGTGGCCTGGTGGATCAGTGGTTAGCTTTGCTGCCTCACAACGCCAGGGACCTGGATTCAATTCCAGCCTTGGGTGACTGTCTATATGGAGTTTGCACGTTCTCCCCGTGACTGTGTGGGTTTCCTCCGGGTGCTCTGGTTTCCTCCCACAATCCAAAGATGTGCAGGCCAAGTGAATTGGCAATACTAAATTGTCTATAGTGTTAGGTACATGATGTAGTGTAAATATAGGGTCGGGAAATGGATCTGGGTGGGTTAATCTTCAGAGGGTCGGTGGGGACTTGTTGGGCCAAATGGCCTGTTTCCATACTGGAAGGAACCTAATCAAAAAAATATGTCTTACACAAAGCAGGGTGATGGTGGTATAGGAGGGTGATGGTGGTATAGTGGTGAGCATAGCTGCCTTCCAAGCAGCTGACCCGGGTTCAGTTCCTGGCCATTGCAGTATTGTAGTTTTGCAGGGTGGAACAGTGGTTAGCACTGCTGCCTCACAGCGCCAGAGACCCAGGTTCAATTTCCCCCTTTGGGCAACTGTCTGTGTGGAGTTTGAACATTCTCCCTGTGTCTGCGTGGGTTTCCTCCGGGTGCTCCGGTTTACTCCCACAGTCCAAAGATGTGCAGGTTAGGTGAATTGGCTGTGCTAAATTGCCTGAAGCGTTAGGTGAATGGGGTAAATGTAGGGGAATGGATTTGGGTGGGTTGCTTTTCGGAGGATCGGTGTGGACCTGTTGGGCCAAAGGGCCTGTTTCCACACTGTAAGTAATCTAATCTAAAAAATATAAATCACCCTGCTGTGTTTACATCTCTGTTGCAGGCAACCAAGGAACTTAATATCAAGGGGAACAACATCAACACCATTCCAACTGGAGCTTTTCTTCCAATTCCCTACCTCACCCATTTAAATTTACAGAAATGTAAGATTCACCATCTTGCAGAAGGTGCCTTCCGGGGACTTGGTCAGCTGATCTCCCTGAATCTAGGCTTCAATAGCATTGAGTTCATTTACCAGGAGACCTTTGACGGCCTGATGTCCCTTCAACAACTCATCATTAACAACAACAGGATTGAGGAGATCAGGCCTGGTGCTTTTGGCCAGCTGGGATTCCTAAACCTCTTAAATCTGGAAGGGAATCGCCTGGTCTATTTGCCCCCTTTGGTCTTTCAGGGTCTCCAGCAAATTAAACACCTTCGCTTGTCAAACAACATGCTCAACAACATTGCAGATGAGGCCTTTGCTGGGCTCTGGACACTGAAGAGATTGAGTCTGGATGACAATGAGCTTCAATACTTGCCAACAGAAGCCTTGTCCAGGCTCAAAAGTGTGGCCAGAGTGGATCTCGGCCAGAACCCTATGACCTACCTTGGTGACGAGTCTGTCCGGATGGCTTCATTGAAGCACCTGACTTTGGACAACATGTCCCTTCAGGAGGTATCTCACACAGCATTTATCCACAGCCCCGGGCTGGTGGTGATTGACCTTCGTTACAATCAACTGCAAGTCATGCAACCCCTGGAGGGGCTTGAGGCCTTGAGAACCATCAACCTGACAGGAAATCCAATCCAGTGCAACTGTTTGATGAGTCCTTTCAGGGAATGGATTTCCAACCGCACCAAGCTGAGAGCGGAGGTGTTCTGTGGAGCGCCGGGAGTATTCCGTGATGAGCGGCTGGATTCACTGCGGACAATGGACCTGAAATGTATCAGCCGGCCTTCCGACCATGAAGACGAAGAGGAGCTCAATCCCCAGAGCAAGCCGGAGAAAAATAACCAAGACAAGCTCCCGTGCCCAGAACACTGTGACTGCAAACATGATCTAAAACATTCTACCTGCGAGGGCAAGGGTCTCCGCAAGATCCCGAAGGGTTTCCCCGTAGATGCCCTTCTTCTCGATATGCGCCATAATGACTTCTACACAGTGCCCAGAGGCTCGTTCTCAGATTTGAAATCTTTGGTTTCACTTCACATGCAGAACTGCGGAATTCATGACCTCCATGATGGTGCCTTCCGTGGCTTAAAGAAGCTTATTTACCTCTACCTGTCTGGTAATGAGATATCGAGTCTCCAGCCAACCATCTTTGAGGGGTTACCAGACCTGACTTATTTGTACTTAGACTACAACAAGTTAACATCAGTTCCCAAGGGAGCATTCAAGCTGCTGCCCAACCTGTTTGCCCTCCATCTGGAATACAATCCCATTCCCCAACTGACAGATGAAAACATGGAAGGAGCTGACTTTCTGAGATGGCTCTACCTGACGGGCAACAACCTCACCTCCATTTCTCCCACGGCTCTGCAGCCCATCAGGGGGCTCCAGAAGCTGTTTCTAGATGAGAATAAACTGACAGCAGTTCCCACCATTGCTCTCATGGGGGCGTCAAATCTGGATGAATTGAAACTAGCCAACAATCCAATTAAACAGATAGGTGACTCTGCCTTCCTGCCAGTGGCAGGTTCTCTACAACACTTATGGCTGAATGATATGGGATTGGAGACGGTAAGATCCAGCTATGAGATACATTTCTGATGTTGATTTCTGTTCTTTTCGTGTTGGCTACAAAATTTCCTAAACTTGTTCCATAATGTCTTTGTGATTAACCATACCGGATCTTTGTTGTGAGTATACACCTATACAGTCCCTAAGATCTGGAATTCCCTCATGAACCTGTCCAACTCTCTCTTCTCCTTCAAGCTGCTTCTCTGTCCTGAGCTAATTTTTGACGTGGTATCAAATTTTGTTTGCTCACCGTATTGTGAACATCTTTTCCCCATGTCAAAGACAATTTATGAATTCAATTTGTTGTTTTGAGCCCCTAAGACCAGGAATATACCAGCCTTTACACAGCTAGGACTTTAGAGGCCTTTATCAGACATAGAAACCAGTAGTGCGTGGGAATAAAGGTATTTGAGCTCCTTGTTGAAGTATACAAGATACGTCAGATCAGTAATGTCATTGGCAAGTTTTACTGGCTGTTAACATAAGAAATAGGAGCAGGAGTAGGCTTTTCAGCCCATGGAGTCTGTTCTGCCATTCGTGCTTAATCTAATAATCCTCAACTCCATTTCCCTATACCCTTGATTACTGATTAATTTACCTTTAACCTGATTAAAAATCTGTCTATCTCAGCCCTGAGTCTCCTTAATGACCCAGACTCAACAGCCCACTCTGTAAAGAATTTCACGGATTCAATAGCCTCAATTCCTCCTCATCTCTATTTTAAATGGGTGAGTGCTTACTTTAGGATTATGCCTTCTGTTCCTGGAGTCTACCACAAAGGGAAACAACCTCTGTATTGACCCTGTCAAGCCCTCTAATAGCTGGTCCAATCCAGTTTCTAGTCAGTGGGAACCAGCCTCATATTGATAGTGGGGGATTTAGCAATGGAAATGCCATTGAATATCCAGGAGAGATGATCTCCCTTCTTGGAGACGGTTATAGCCTGACACTTGTATGAATGGACAATAAATGCTAGCAATGCCTTCACTGCCAGGAAGAATAAAGGTTGTTCTTGTTCTTGTAATATTCGCTTTGTTGGTTTCTCAATACAGATCTTTGATGGAGCCTTTGATGGATTGCATTCAGGGCTAGAAAGCCTTTACCTGGAGAATAATAAGCTGAGCAACATTCCTGATCTGAAGAAGTTCACAAGTCTTCATACTATCAATCTATCGAACAATCCTTGGAACTGTGATTGCCCACTCCTCCACCTCCGCAGGTAAACACCTCTGAACAGGAATTGAAGGACAAACTCAGCAGGTCTGGCAGCATCTGTGGAGAGAAATCAGAGTTAATGTTTTGGGTCGAGTGACCCTTCCTCACAACTCTGGATGCTGCCTGACTTGCTGAGTTTTTCCAGCAATTTTTGATTTCTGATTTCCAGCATCCGCAGTTCTTTCGGTTTTAACAGGATCTGTATGAAGTTTGTGATTACCAATTGTGGGTTGTATCACTAAATGCTGTCAAGGCATTCAGATTCCAGCCAAGATTTAAGCAACTTCTAAATTAGGCCATACTCTCCATTGAAACATCAAACTGGCTTGAAATAATTTTTGTTGATACCACCAGTAGCCCCCTTTCTGCATAAACTGAGGGGTTTCTTTTCCAGCTGATTAAAGGATTTGAAGGGTTGACTGAGAGAATGTTTTTCCTATTGTGGGAGAGAAGTAAACATGAGGCCTTAAAAGAGACACCTGAACCGTCGACTTCTCCATCTGCTGATGCTGCCAGGCTTGCTGTATTCTCCCAGCCTCCTGCTTGTCTGCCTTAATCTGAAAGCAGGCCATTCAGGGATGAAGGCAAGAAACATTTTTTCACACAAAAGATGGTGGTTAATGTGAAATTCACTTTCCCTCACAAAGGTGTGGCACCTAGGGGCCCAAACACTGTTGAATAAGAGTTTCATTAGGTGAGGGGATTGAAGGCAATGGAGCAAAGTTGAGGCTATGAAGTTAAAATAAAGATCACCCACAATGCAATTAAAAGAGGGAGAGAAATTGTCTGATAGTCTGGTCACTCTTCAGATGGAGATAAATCCAGATGGAAGAGTGATGGGTGGCTCTTTGACTATAGGGGCATCACAGTCGAGGCAAGCCTTCTCCTTGTGTGCCAGTGGGGATGTTGGGAAGCAGTGAGGAGCTGATGTCAGCCTCATTGGGGATGAGGCACCAGGAGTGTCAACCAAGGAGCAATTGAGACCCAGAGGAAAGGGAGGACAGTAGGTGCTCTAAGACATGGAGAAGGGAACTGATTCATCCCAAGCATTGGTTTTATGGGCCTTTCACCTGTCTGTTGAGCTTGGAGCCAGAGCAGGCTGGGAGGGATGACAGTGTCTGCTTTCTGAGTTATAAAGGCCCTGGAGAAAAGGGCTGGGGGCTTTTTCAAATTGAATTCTGGTGGGTGTTATTAGAGAAGGCAATTTGTCCTAATATGAATTGAGTTGGCAGTCTCACTGAGAGAGATCATATCAATAATGGGTTCAGGAGGTTAAGTCTCCTGCTGATAGAGCTCTGAGCCTAATCTGTCATGATATCTTGAGAAATGTCCTTCATATTTGTAGTGGAAATTTTGCTCAATATTCTTTATTTGGTCATCACAACTCAACTGGAAAAGTAAAATGTAATTTGGGAAGTTCTACAGTGGGTTTTTGCCAAGTTGGACTCATAGACCAACTAGGTGCCATCTTGGTTGGGCTGAATTAATTCATTTCTGGAAGAACCCAGCAGGTCTGGCAGCATCTGTGGAGAGAAATTAGAGTTAATGTTTCAGAAGAATCACTGGATCCAAAGTGTTATCTCTGATTTCTCTTCACAGATGTTGCCAGATATCCAGAGCTCTTCCAACAATTTCTGATTTTGTTTCTGATTTCCAGCATCCGCAGTTTTTTTGATTTGAATTTATTCCATCTCATTTATGACAGTTGCTGACAGATGTTGTTCTTGCAAACATACACTGGTGTAGAATGGGCAGCTGGCTGAGGTTACCTATGGAATGCCCCCCCCTCCCCGGTCTGCTCTTTACTAAAGAAGACTGCTCTTTCTAAAACAAAATAGCACTTCTCAAAGAAGTAGCCAAAGAGAAGCGAGCATGTGAGTTTCAGAGTCTCTCATGGTTGACTTTTGACCTTTGGGCTAACACCATGAAACAAGTCAGGTTACGTTCCCTTTAAACTATATCCAGATGAAGTCATGTTCACCTACCATTCTTGCCTTTGCCAATCTCTGTGGTTCCCCCAGGTTCAGTTCAAAGAATTTCAAACAGGAAATTGTTCCAGCACAGTCAGAGGTCATTCAGCCATTGGGTCAGTGCTGGCTCTCTAAATGAGCAATTCATCTTGTGCCATTCCTCTGTTTTCTCCCTGCTCCCTGACATCTTCAGATCACAATTCAAACCTCTTTCAACCTGTGCTCCATCACAGTCTCAGGCACACATTCCAGATTCTGGCCACCCACTGCGTGAATGTTTCTCCCAGGGGTGCCACTGCTTTGTTGGCGATTATCTTCAATCTGATCCCTCCACCAATAGCAACATTTTCTTCCTATCTACTCTGTCCTTGTGATCTTGAATACCTGTATAAAACATCCTCTCAACCTTCTTTTCTGCAAGGACAGCAATCCCAAACGTCTCCAATCTATCTGCAGGACAGAAGATTCCCCAACTCTTGAAGTATTCCCATGATTATTTTCTGCAGTTTCTCTAAAGCTATCACATTTTTCCAACAATAGAGCTAGACACACTACTCCAGTTAAGGGGGAGCCAATGTTTTTTACAAGGTTAACATAACTTCCTTGCTCTTGTATAACTACATTGTCATAGAATCCTTACAGTGTGGAAGCAGGCCATTTGGCCCATCGATGCTACACAGATCCTCTGAAAAGTATCCCATCCAGACCCACCCCCTGTATTGCCCATGGATGATCCACCTAGCCTGCACTTCCTGGATGCTATGGGCAATTTAGCATGGCCAATCCACCTAACCTGCACATCATTGGTCTGTGGGAGGAAACTGGAGCAAACCCACACAGACACAGGGAGAATCTGCAAACTCCACATTGACAATCACCCAAGGCTGGAATTGAACCCAGGTCCCTGCTACTGTGAGGCAGCAGTGCTATCCACTGAACCATCGCATCACCCACAGACCTTGTGTTACAAGTTCCCTTGCACTCTTGCCCCATTTAGCCTCTGCAATTCCACAATTCCATTTTACAGCTTCTGCACAATCCCCTCAATTCCAAAATGTATATTGCTCTCTGGTTCAATCTTCCTACATTTGGTGAAGAATACAACACTGTCCCCATTTCAAAGTCTCAAAATCGATTTTGTTGACCCTGATCAATCATCTAATTCATTCTAGTTCCTGCATTCCCTCCCTTCTCTAAAGATGTTTGGGATATTTAATCACGTTTTATGTTAGTGCAACAGCATTGCTCAGTGGGTTCAAATCCACTGCACTGGAGGTGTTGTCTTACAGGTGAGATTTTGAGGCCGAGCCTGATCTCGAGCCTGGGAGAAAATTGGTCTAAATATAATTCAGAGATGAGTGGGAGTGTTCTCCAGGGCATCCTTCCCTGTTTTTGTCCATCAACCAAAGCTGAAATGCTGGCATTGTGGTAATGACCACATTACTGATTGCGAGAACTTGTCCATAAATTGGCTACCATGTTTCGTACATTACAACAGCACCTATGCTGCAATTAACACTTCCTTGGTTTTGCAGCACTTTGGAGCATCTTGAAGTGACAAAAAAGGAACTAGATCATAATTCCTTGAAAGTGGAGTCACAGGTAGACAGGATAGTGAAGAAGGTGTTTAGTACTCTTCTCTTTATTGGTCAGTGCTTTGAGTGTAGGAGTTAGATCATGTTGCGGCTGTATAGGACATTGGCCACTTTTGGAATACTGTGTGGTCTCCATCCTATAGGAAGCATGTTGTGAAACTTGAAAGAGTTCAGCAAAGAGTTACAAGGATGTTGCCGGGATTGGAGTGTTAAAGCTATAGGGAGAGATTGAATAGGCTGAGGCTTTTCCCCATGGAGTATCAGAGGCTGAGGGGAGACCTTACAGATGTTTATTAAATTATGAGGGGCAAAGATAGGGTGAAACTAAAAGGCATGGGTTTAAGGTGAGAGGGGAAAGATTTAAAAGGGACCAGAGGGGCAACTTTTTCATGCAGAGGATGGTGCGTGTATGGAATGAGCTGCCAAAGGAAGTGGTGGAGGCTGGTGCAATTACAACATTTAAAAGGCATCTGGATGGGTCCATGAATAGGAAAGGTTTAGAGGGACATGGGCCAGATGCCAGCAAATGGGACTAGATTAATTTAGGATATCTAGTCACCATGGATGAGTTAGACCGAAGAGTCTGTTTCCATGCTTTACAACTTATGATCTAAATGATCTAAATGCAAGTCACGTATTCTTTTCTAGATCCTATTCCGTTTGTGGGTGAGCTGTGTTAACTTCAAATAGTGAACATGCTTTTGTTTTTAAAAGGTGGATTGAAAACACCAATGTAAAGGTCACAGCCATCTGCAGCCTTCCAGAAAATGTCACAGGGCTGAATGTGAAAGATGCCCCTTTTAAACACTGCAAAACTCGCCTTCCCAGGAAGAGGAAAGTCAGCCTGACAAAGGGCCAAGACAAAAGAAAACCGAAAAAGGCCAAGCAGCAACACAAAAAACAGAAGAAGAATAAACTGCAGTACACTGTAGCTGACCCAACAATGCAACCAGTGACAAACTGACCTGAACAGGGGGTCTGTTGGGGATAGTCTGGTGGTGGTGGTGGTGGTGGGGGGGTGCTAGGCAAGCTGACTGTTTTTTTTAAAAACGGATTTAGTCATTCTCATCCCCTCCAAGCCTTTGAAATTGCTTTTCCTTGAGAATATGTTACGTTTTTATCTCCAAATGGAATATTTTATTGCTCTGTAAGAAAGAAACGCACACTCAATACTCTAATGCCCTCTGTATATTAGTGGCTGAACATCTAATGAGTTTGTGTGTGTCATTCTTGTGAGTTTGTGTGTAGTTCAGGAGGCCTGAGCTTGTTTGAAATGAAAGGTTGACAATTGAGGCAATTCTCATTTCTAAACTATAGTCAGGTTGAGAAGTGACACTACTGGAAGACAGAGTTATATCACCAGCACAAGGCTTAATATTGGCTCCCATTTTATTGAGTACAGCAAACATCAATTGGCCCTTCAGCCTCTGTGTGAGGGAAGGTAAATATTCCCTTTTCTGTTCAATAGGATGCTTGACCCAAATTTCTGACAGATATAAACCGTGACCATTGTGCCCTTGTAGCTACTCAGCTAAACATCCCAACTGACATTTGTGAGCTGCCTATTGTGGGTTGGGTTGGGTTAGATCTGAGTGCTTCACGATAATAAAGTTGCTTTGGAATAGATTGGAATGGATTCCATTCAATCTGGCATTAGATTGGATCATGTTGGGTTTTCCCTGGTGGCAGAGTTGGGTCTTGTTTTCGTTTTTTTTGTTCCGATGGGACATAGGAGTCGCTGTCATGGCCAGCCCTTGTTGCTTATCCTCAATTGGGGCAGCATGGTGGCTCAGTGGGGGGTTAGCACTGCAGCCTCTCAGTGCCAGGTACCCAGGTTCGATTTCAGCCTTGGTACACTGCCTGTGTGGAGTTTGCATGCTCTCCATGGGTCTGTACTGGTTTGCTCTGGTTTCCTCCCAGTCTGAAGATGTGGAGGTTAGTTGGATTGGCTATGGGAAATTCAGGGATAGGGTAAATGGGTCTGGGTTAGATGCTCTTTGGAGGATCATTGTGGACTTGGTGGGTCGAATGGTCTGCTTCCATATTGTAGGGATTCTATCAATAACCCTTGAACTGACCATTCTGAGGGTCACCCACTTGCTGTCAGTCGAGCTTCTGTAGGCCACAGCAGGTAAGGATGGGAAAAAGACATTTGTGAACCAGGTGAGTTTTCACAAGAACATTTAGTCATAATGGTCATCATTATTGACTCCAGCTTTAGGTTCCAAATTTATTAAGTGAATTTAGATTGTGGTGAGCCCAGTTTCCTCTAAAGCACTGATCTGGGTCTTTGGATTAGAAGACTACTGGTAATACCACCACCATGTCGCTGCCTTCCCCCAATCTTGTTGGATTATAGGCTTTGGTTGAGGCCAAATGGGTTCTCTTTGAATGTGTTTTCTTCCCACACCGAGGTTACCACAAAGGACTCTCCTTCCAACTCTTCCCCCCTTGCCTGAGTATGTGGTGACCCTCAGGTTAAATCACCACTAGTCGTCTCTGAGACAGCAGCCCTATGGTCTGCTAGAACTCTCGTGACTTTACCTTTATTTCTCTTCAAATGTCGGTTTGGTTAATGTTGAATTGGTTTTCGACTTAATGGTGGGGGTCATCAGTCTGATAGCACATTCCCACCAGGTTGAAGCCAGTTGTGTTTGACTGGTTTAGACTGGGTTGGTTCAAGCTAAGTCCTCTCCCCCTCCATAAATAAACCACCTTTAGTGTGGGCAGAGGCCATTTTGAAACATCATCAGTGTCCAACGCAATATAGGTGTGTCTTAGACCCCTGTCTATCTTGGCATCCCATATTGCTTGCTTGACCCCTAAGGTAAAGGTATGTAAAACATTTGACTGTTGGGTAAATAATTGAGGCAGATTACAGACATGATAACAGTATGTCATGGCTGAAATGTGTAGGCTCCATTTATACACTTAACATATGCAAAATCTTAAATTTTGAGAAAGGAAAAATTGGTCTGCCTTCTCTAACAAGTTATACAGAGCAACTATGATCAGTATATTTACTGGCTGCAAGATGCAGTTACTCCACTGGCGTAGGATCAAAGTTTCTCTTTATGAAGCCTCTTCCAATTCCCCTCTCTCCTGGCGAACTTAAGACTTTACAATTAACCATCTTATCACAGAATCCCTCCAGAGTGGAAGTAAGCCATTTGGCCCATCAAGTCCACACTGACCCTCCGAACAGCATCTCACCCAGACCCACCCCTCTACCCAATTCCTGAATTTCCAATGGCCCATCCACCTAACCTGCACACCTTTGGATTATGGGAGGAAACCAGAGAACTTGGAGGGAACCCACACAGACGTAGGAAGAATGTACAACCTCCAGACGGTCGCTCGAGGGAATTGAACACGGGTCTCTGGTGTTGTACTAATGACTGAGCCATTGTGTCGCTCTCACTTGTTAAACCATTTTGGGGTCTGCATGTGGCTTACGCCTGTCTATTCTAAACACTTGAGTTCCTCATGCTGTTCCTTCCAGCTCCACAATTTGCTCCTTCTCTTTCCTTTTTCTGACTGTGGTGCTACCTGTCCCCTTTGTATTCTCCTGACTCCAGCCTGTGGGCTCTCACTTGCTTCTTTCCTTGGCTCCTCAGTCCTTGGGCTTTACCCTATGCCGATTCCTCAGTCCAGTCTCACAGTTTTGGGTTGCCGTGTGGAGTGTAACATGAGAGAGCAAGGTTTGCTGCTGACATGAAGTAGGTTGCAGTTGGAGAAGGTAATGGTCTTGTGGCAACAGCCAATTCTTGCAGAGTTTAATGCACATTCTTTGAGGTCATCCTTGTTGCTAGTGTGTCAAAAATGGAAAACAAACCAAATAATAGGTGGGTCTCACAACCTATAAATCAAAAATCAAAGGAGGGTGAGGTGATAGGCAGCAGTTGCACAAGGTTGCCCCCACGCTGGCTGAAATTGGACCCAGCAACATTCTGACACCGCCCCCCACCTACTGCAATTACTGACACAAAATAATTCTCAAAACAGTGAGGTTACGCTTTGCAAAGAATAAAAAAAAGTATTTTTTACCGTGACAATGATCTTACTTTTCCAGAAAATTCAAGCCAAGCAACCATTGCCCTCCCAAGCCAGCCCAGTGATTGGAGATTTCTCAGGGCCAACCTCAGGGGCCACTCTCCTTGCTTCAGCTGCTGACATCTTTTCTCATGCTTGAAAAACTCTCTAACCCCAAGCAGCTCTCCAGTTAGCAGTGAGACCATGACTTTTGATATTCTTCCATGGGATGTGGGTGTCACTGGCAAGGCCAGCATTTAGAGTCATAGAGATGTACAGCACAGAAACAAACCTTTCATCCTTGCTGACCAGGTATCCTAAATTAATATAGTCTCAATTGCCAGCATTTGGCCCCGCATTCCTCTAAACCCATCCTATTCCTTTTCCCATCCAGATGCCTTTTAAATGTTGTAATTGTACGCACCTCCACCACTTCCTCTGACAGTTTATTCCATACACACACCAACCTCTGCGTGAAAAAATGACTGCTTAGGTCCTTTATAAAATCTTTCCCCTCTCACCTTAAACCCATGCCCTCTAGTTTTGGGCTTCTTTCATATAGTGGGAAGACCAGAATTAAACATTGTATTCCAAAAGTGGCCTCACCAATGTCCTGTATGGCCACGACATGACATCCCAACTCCTACACTCAATGCATTGACCAATAAAGACAAGCATATCAAATGCCTTCTTCACCACCCCATCTAGCTCTGATTCCAGGTTCAAGGAACTATGAACCTGCACTCCAAGGTCTCTTCATTCGGCAACTCTCCCAAAACCTTACCGTTATGTGTCCTGTCCTGATTTGCTTTCAAAAACACAGCACCTCATGATTATCTAAATTAAATTCGGCCCATCTGAATAAAGTCCCATTGTACTCTGAGTTAACCTCTCCAATACACCACCAACTTTGGTGTCATCTGCAAATTGCCTCTATCCCTAATTGCCCTTGCGTGGAGTAGCTTCTCAGCCATTTCGGAATGTAGTTAAGCATCAACCGATTGCAGTGTGTCTGGAGTCACACATTGGCCAGACCAGGTAAGGATGGCAGATTTTCTTCCCTATAGGACATTAGTGAACCATACAGATTCTTAACAACAATGGGTAATGGTTTCATGGTCACCATCACTCAGGCAAGTTTCAATTCCAGATTTCATTAATAATGGGTGGCACGGTGACTCAGGGGTTTGCACTACTGCCTCACAGCACCAGGGCGGGTTCGATTCCACCCTTGAAACAACTGCCTGTGTGAAGTTTGCACGTTTTCCGTGTGTTTGCATGAGTTTCCTATCAAAGTCCAAAGATGTGCAGTTTAGCATGGCTTGGCCATGAGAAATTGCCCATTGTGTGTGGGGATGTGAAGGTTAGGTAGGTGAGCGATGCTTAGGATTGCAGGGATGGGGGAGCGGGGGGGAAGAGTGGGATGGGTCTGGGTGGAATGCTCCTCAGAGGGTTGGTGTAGGCCCGATGGGCTGAATGGCCTCTAACTGCACTGTAGCGATTCTATAAAGTGAATTTAAACACCATCAGATGTCATGGCAGGATCTGAACCTGTGGCTCCAGGGCACTGGATTGGAGCTATAAATAATTAGGTGAAAATGAGGACTGCAGATGATGGAGATCAGACTCTAGATTAGAGTGGTGCTGGAAAAGAATGATGAAGGGCTTTTGCCCAAAACGTCGATTTCGCTGCTCCTCGGATGCTGCCTGAACTGCTGTGCTCTTCCAGCACCACTAATCCAGAATCTGTAAATTATTAGCCCATTAACCTTAACAGTACATCACTGTAAAGAAATTTTAAAAATGTGGTTTATAAAATTTGAAATGGTTTTCCTCAATTCAATTGATAACAAAGAGTATAGGAGTTGGGAGGTCATGTTGTTGTGAAACTTGAAAAGGGTTCAGAAAAAATTTACAAGGATGTTGCCAGGGTTGGAGGATTTGAGCTATAGGCAGAAGCTGAATAGGCTGGGCTGTTTTCCCCGGAGATTTGAAGGCTAAAGGGTGACCTCCGAGGTTTATAAAATCCGCAGAGGGTGGCATGTGTATGGAATGAGCTGCCAGAGGAAGTGGTAAAGGCTAGTACAATTGCAACTTTTAAAAGGCATCTGGATGGGTATACGAATAGGAAAGATTTAAAGGGATATGGGCCATATGCTGGCAAATGGGACTAGATTAGGTTGGGATATCTGGTCGTCATGGACAAGTTGGATCAAAGGGGCTGTTTCTGTGCCGTACATCTCTACGACTCAAAGACTCCAGTTGCAGTAGTGAGCTCCACTGAACTAGTTTCAATAGCATTTGCTTGTCCTGTACCTTCTTGACCAGCAGGTGGTGGGAGAGAGCATCCATGAGGTTACAGTCATCAAAATGTAAAATTCCAATGACTGCAGAATTGAATCAAAGAGCCGCCAAATCGTGAGGACGTCTTTCAACCGTTCCCCCAAAACAGAGAGGAACCTGAACAACTGAAAAGAAAAACAGACTTACCATTTTTAATTCTGCTTTAAACATATTCTTTCTGTGGGATGGAGGTGTTACTGTCTAAGCCAGTGTTTGTTGCCTGCCCCTATTCGCCTTTGAGAAGGTGATGCTGAGCTGCTATTTCATTGCTGCAGTCCATGGGTTGTAGGGAAAGCGGTTAGGAAGGAAATTCCAGGATTTTGACCTAGTGACAGTGAGGGTATGTTGATATATTTCCAAAATAGGACGGAGTGTGTTCTGGAAGAGACCTGTTATTGGTGCTGTTCCCCTGCGTCCTTCTAGGTGTGAGATGTTGTAAGTGTGTTCAGAGATTAATCTGGAGCAGATCCTTCTGCTGAAGAATTTTTATTAATCTAAATAGAATATTTACAAAAGGAAGCAGGCGGGAGTACAGTATTCTGAGACCCCAGCTGCTCTGGTTGCATTGACAGCAACAGGTATCACCAATAGACATGTGCCATTCATTAACATAACAGGGCTTCATTATTAGAGTACACATAGAATCCCTAGAATAATAAAGATTTGTAAATCTAAAAAAAGAAAAAGAATATATAACCAGGAAGTGAATGCAAACAAAGATTTACACACCTGTTGTTTTTCGCTGTGTCCGACAATTGCAAACAAAATCCTCCCACAGTCCAAAGATGTGCAGGTCAGGTGAATTGGCCATGCTAAATTGCTCGTAGTGTTAGGTAAGGGGTAGATGTAGGGGTATGGGTGGGTTGCGCTTCGGCGGGGCGGTGTGGACTTGTTGGGCCGAAGGGCCTGTTTCCACACTGTAAGTAATCTAATCTAATCTAATCTAATATATATACCCAGGAGGGGAATACAAATAAAGATTTTACAAAAAAAAATAGAATCCCTAAGGTGTGGAAGCAGGCCATTCAGCTCGTCAAGTTCACATCAACCCACCAACCCCAATTCACTACCCCATAACCGTGCGTTTCCCATGGCGAGTCCACCCATTCTTGGGCACCATGGTCAATTTAAAATGGCCAATCCACCCAACCTGCACATCTTCAGGCTGTGAGAGAAACCCAGAGGAAACCTATGCAGACACGGAGCAAACATGCAAACTCCACACAGGTAGTCACCCAAGGGTGGAACTGAACCTGGGTCCCTGGCACTGTAGCCACCATGCCACACTTACCTTCAAGTTTTTGTTCAATCCCTTTTAATGATTACTGTAGTTTAACCAATTTCTATTTCTCTTAATAGTCAATAGTAAAAACTTTTCTTAACATTTTCCTCACTCACTCCTCACTCTCTGTTGGACTCTGCTCTCAGCCCATGTTAAGGAGGGATGGGACAACAATAGTTCCCTTGCTACATGTGGGGAGGTGGGATCTTTCACAGGGATGTCTGCAGGTTGCATTGACTAATCCTGCATTGACACATACTGCAAGCCATGGTTCCTTCTTAGGAGATTTATCATGGACTGTATCCCTCCTCTGCTTCATCATGAGCTTCTGAGTACCTTATTGAGCGTGTATCATGGTCATTGCCATATGAGGCTGCAAAGGATTGGAAATGGACAGTGGTAAACTGTGACCCATTGTTGGAAATGACTACATCTGGAATTATGTGCATGAAGACCACCAAGATAATCATAGCCTCTGAGGCAGCTTGGGGGTATGGCTGTACCTCAATTCATCACAATCCATTAGAGGGGTGATGGTGGTGTAGTGGTAACATCACTGGAGGATTAATCCAAAACCTCAGGCTAATATTCTGAGGACAAGGCTTTGAATACTATTGTGGCAGATGGTCAAGTTTGAATTCAACATCAAAAAGTATGGATTTAAAAGCTAGCCTAAAGGTACCCCTCTAACTTTGTCATTTGTTGTAAAACCCATCTGGTTCAACAATGCCCTTGAGGGAAGGAACTCTGCCAACCTTAGCTGGTCTGGCCTACGCGTGACTCCAGGCTGACGATGCTCTCCACCACATCTCCTCCACTTTCCGCTTCTCTGCCCTTGAGCCCCGCCCCTCCAATCGCCACCAGGACAGAACCCCACTGGTCCTCACCTACCACCCCACCAACCTCCAGATACATCGTATCATCCTTCGTCATTTCGGCCACTTCCAAACAGACCCCACCACCAAGGATATATTTCCCTCCCCACCCCTATCAGCATTCCAGAAAGACCACTCCCTCCACGACTCCCTCGTCAGATCCACACCTCCCACCAACCCAACCTCCACTCCCGACACCTTCACCTGCAACCGCAAGAAATGCAAAACTTGCACCCAAACCTCCCACCTCACTTCCCTCCAAGGCCTCAAGGGATCCTTCCATATCCGTCAGAAATTCACCTCACCTCCACACACATCATTTACTGCATCCGCTGCACCCGATGTGGCCTCCTATACGTTGGGGAGATAGGCCGCCTTCTTGCGGAACGTTTCAGAGAACACCTCTGGGACACCCGCATCAACCAACCCAACCACCCCGTGGCTCAACACTTCAACTCCCCCTCCCACTCCACCAAGGACATGCAGGTCCTTGGACTCCTCCATCGCCAAATCATGGCAACACGACGCCTGGAGGAAGAGCGCCTCATCTTCCGCCTAGGAACCCTCCAACCACAAGGGATGAATGCAGATTTCTCCAGCTTTCTCATTTCCCCTCCCCCCACCTTTTCTCAGTCCCAACCCTTGGACTCAGCACCGCCTTCTTGACCTGCAATCTTCTTCCCGACCTCTCCGCCCCCATCCCCTCTCCGGCCTATCACCCTCACCGTAACCTCCTTCCACCTATCATATTCCCAACGCCCCTCCCCCAAGTCCCTCCTCCCTACCTTTTATCTTAGCCTGCTTGGCACACCCTCCACATTCCTGAAGACGGGCTTATGCCCGAAACGTCGATTCTCCTGTTCCTTTGATGCTGCCTGACTTGCTGTGCTTTTCCAGCAACACATTTTTAAGCTCTGATCTCCAGCATCTGCAGTCCTCACTTTCTCCTAGGTATTTCTCTCTCCACAGTTTAGCTTCTGGAACACTGCTAGTTTCATGCTACTGCTGGGTAATGTAACTTAAATATAGAATCCCTACAGTTTATTGAGACTACATTAATCCTCCAAACAGTATCCCACCCAGACCTAACCTCGGAATGTATCCCCATATTTCCCATAGCCCTTCCATTTAACCTGTACATCTCTGGACTGCGGGAGCAAACCCATGCAGACATGGGGAGAATGTGCAAACTCCATACAGTTGCCCGAGGCTGGAATCAAACCCGGGTCCCTGAAGCTGCAAAGCAGCAGTGCTAACCATAGAGCCACTGTGTCACCCCTGCTACTACAATATTTGCAAGAGTTAGAACATACACCTTGGATAGGATAAGTCATTTTATTCGGAGTTGCTTTTGGCCTGGAGTCAGTTTCACGGTTGTTATTGGTTACTTTTGTTGTGGGTATTGTTCTTAACGCTCTGAGAAAAGGTTCCTTCAGTTTTACCGCTGCCACCATGTTGTATTGGTGTTCAGCACTGATTCCAAAGCATATACTTACAATCAAGAAGTGTTATTAAACCAAGTGCAATATTTACAAAGATAATTACAAATGATAAGGTCTTGGGGAATGTTGCTGAACAAACTGACCTTGGAGTACAAGTTCATATTTCCTTGAAACTGGGGTAGCAGACAGATAGGATAGTGAAGAAGGTGTTTGGTATGCTTTCCTTTATTCACAGCATTGAGTATAGGAGTTGGGAGGTCATGTTGCAGCTGTACAGGACATTGGTTAGGCCACTTTGGAATATTGTATGCAATTCAGTTGCTATAGGAAGGATGTTGTGAAACTTGAAAGAGTTTAGAAAAGATTTACAAGGATGTTGCCAGGATTGGAGGGTTTGAGCAAGAGGGAGAGGCTAAGTAGGCTGGGGCTATTTTCCCTGGAGCATTGGAGGCTGAGGAGTGACTTTATAGAGCTTTATGAAATCTTGAGGGGAATGGATAGGGTAAATAGACAAGATCTTTTTCCTGGGGTGGGAGAGTCTAAAACTAGAGGACATAGGTTTAAGGTGAGAGGGGAAAGATTTAAAAGGGACCTAAGGGGCAACATTTTCACACAGAGGGTGGTGCGTGTATGGAATGAGCTGCCAGAGAAAGTGGTGGAGGCTGGTACAATTACAACATTTAAAAGGTCTCTGGATGAATACATGAATAGGAAGCATTTAGAGGGATATGGGCCAAGTGCTGACACATGAGACTAGATTTATTTAGGATATATGGTCGGCATGGATGAGTCCGACCGAAGGTCCTGTTTCTGTGATGTACATCTCTCCGACTCTAATAAGGAGAGAGCATATTAAGATCTCTGCTGCTGGGGTCCCAGCTCGGTATGTACTAACATGAGCAGACACTGCTGATGTATTATGTTACTCATGAGCATTACAAGAATTAACTATTATCTTTCAGTAGATGTAGATTTCTGCTGTCAAAGGAGGCTTAGTGTGGTGCACCTTGTAGGTTGTATACACTGCTGCCATTCTGAGCTTATAAAACTAAACTTTGATTCAATTACTGAACTCAGTTCTCAACTGTTAGCACCCGTTCACAGAAGCTGCCAGAGGGAATGTGAAATCTACAAGCTTTTGTTAGCCATCGCTGCCCACAATTTGTGGAAGCTTTCTGCTTGAACACATCTTGTGTGCGGCAAATAAAATTTCCAAAGCTGTGCTTAGATTTCCTGTCTGAACAAAAAGCATTGAGGAAAGCTTCCAGTTAATCATGTAGCTGGTGACAAGTTCAGGAATACAGGAAGTATTTTGGAAGGTGAGAAATCCATAGCTATACCAAACATTGCACAAGGCAAAGGTCATATTTTCCTGCAATTCCATAGAAATGGAAGGCTACACTGTTGTTTTACAATCTGGACAGGTGTAGACCGTGGAAAAAGCAGAGTATTGCAGGTGCCTTATTTAGTCAAGAGTTTGTGAATCTTTGGAATTATAAACTCCAGAAGGCTGTGGAGGCTCAGTCATTGAGTATGCCCTCTAGTCTGGACTCCCCAACCCCAGGGAAAAGACTTTGTCTATTTATCTTATCCTTGCCCCTCATAATTTTGTAAACCTCTATAAGGTCACCCCTCAGCCTCCGACACTCCAGGAAAAACAGCCCCAGCCTGTTCAGCCTCTCCCTATAGCTCAAATCCTCCAACCCTGGCAACTTCCTTATAAATCTTTTCTGAACCCTTTCAAGTTTCACAACATCTTTCCGATAGGAAGGAGACCAGAATGGCATGCAATATTCCAACAGTGGCCTAACCAATGTCCTGTACTCAATACTCTGACCAATAAAGGAAAGCATACCAAACGCCTTCTTCACGATCCTATCTACCTGCAACTCCACTTTCAAGGAGCTGTGAACCTGCGCATCAAGGTTTCTTTGTTCTTTCTCTCTAGGACCTTACCATTAAGTGTATAAGTCCTGCTGAGATTTGCTTTCCCAAAATGCAGCACCTCGCATTTATCTAAATTAAACTCCATCTGCCACTTCTCAGCCCATTGGCCCATCTGGTCCAGATCCTGTTGTAATCTGAGGTAAACCTCTTCGCTGTCCACTACACCTCAATTTTGTTGTATCTGCAAACTTACAACTGTACCTCTTATGCTCGCATCCAAATCATTTATGTAAATGACAAAAAGTAGAGGACCCAGCACCAATCCTTGTGGCACTCCACTGGTCACAGGATTTCAGTCTGAAAAATAACCCTCCACCACCACCCTCTGTCTTCTACCTTTGAGCCAGTTCTGTATCCAAATGGTTAGTTCTCCCTTTATTCCATGATTTCTAGCCTTGCTAATCAGTCTCCCATGGGGAACCTTGTCGAACACCTTACTGAAGTCCATATAGCTCACATCTACTGCTCTGCCCTCATCAATCTTCTTTGTTACTTCTTCAAAAAACTCAATCAAGTTTGTGAGACATGATTTCCCACGCACAAAGCCATGTTGACTATCCCTAAGCAGTCCTTGCCTTTCCAAATACATGTACATCCTGTCCCTCAGGATTCCCTCCAACAACTTGCCCACCACTGAGGTCAGGCTCACCGGTCTATAGTTCCTGACTTGTCTTTACCACCCTTCTTAAACAGTGGCACCACGTTTGCCAACCTCCAGTCTTCCGGCACCTCACCTGTGGCTATCGATGATACAAATATCTCAGCAAGAGGCCAGCAATCACTTCTCTAGATTCCCACAGAGTTCTCAGGTACACCTGATCAGGTCCTGGGGATTTATCCACCTTTAACTATTTCAAGACATCCAGCACTTCCTCCTCTGTAATATGGACTTTTCGCAAGATGTCACCATCTATTTCCCTGCAGACTATATCTTCCATATTCTTTTTCACAGTAAATACTGATGCAAAATATTCATTTAGTATCTCCCCCATTTTCTGTGGCTCCACACAAAGGCCGTCTTGCTGATCTTTGAGGGGCCTTATTCTCTCCCTGGTTACCCTTTTGTCCTTAATATATTTGTGAAAACCCTTTGGATTCTCCTTAATTCTATTTGCCAAAGCTATCTCATGTCCCTGTTTTGCCCTCCTGATTTCCCTCTTAAGTATACTCCTACTTCCTTTATACTCTTCTAAGGATTCACTCGATCTATCCTGTCTATACCTGACATATGCTTCCTTCTTTTTCTTAACCAAACCCTCAATTTCTTTAGTCATCCAGCATTCCCTATACCTACCAGCCTTCCCTTTCACCCTGACAGGGATATACTTTCTCTGGATTCTTGTTATCTCATTTCTGAAGGCTTCCCATTTTCCAGCCGTCCCTTTACCTGTGAACATCTGCCTCCAATCAGCTTTTGAAAGTTCTTGCCTGATACCGTCAAAATTGGCCTTTATCCAATTTAGAACTTCAGCTTTTAGATCTGGTCTATCCTTTTCCATCACTATTTTAAAACGAATAGAATTATGGTCGCTGAGATCTCCTTACAAGTTTGTTTCTCAATTTCCCTCTGACTACTGGGGGGTCTATAATACAATCCCAATAAGGTGATCATCCCTTTCTTATTTCTCATTTCCAAATAACTTCCCTGGATGTATTTCCGGGAATATCCTCCCTCAGCACAGCTGTAATGCTATCCCTTATCAAAAACGCCACTCCCCCTCCTTTCTTGCCTCCCTTTCTATCCTTCCTGTGGCATTTGTATCCTGGAACATTAAGCTGCCAGTCCTGCCCATCCCTGAGCCATGTTTCTGTAATAACCATGATATCCCAGTCCCATGTTCCTAACCATGCCCTCAGTTCATCTGCCTTCCCTGTTAGGCCCTTTGCATTGATATAGATGCAGTTTAATTTATTAGTCCTACCTTTTCCATGCCTGTTTGACTCACTTCTGTTCTCAGCTGTACCCATCTCAGATCGATCTCTTTCCTCACTATCTCCCTGGGTCCCACCCCCCCATCTTACTAGTTTAAATCCTCCCAAGCAGTTCTAGCAAATTTCCCTGCCAGTATATTAGTCCCCTTCCAATTTAGATGCAATTCATCCTTCTTGTACAGGTCACTTCTACCCCAAAAGAGATTCCAATGATCCAAAAATCTAAATCCTTCTCCCATACACCAGCTCCTCAGCCATGCATTCATCTGCTCTATCCTCCTATTCCTGCCCTCACTAGCTCATAGCACTGGGAATAATCCAGATATTACTACCCTTGAGGACCTTCTTTCTAAGTTTCTGCCTAACTTTCTGTAATCTCCCTTCAGAATCTCAACCTTTTCCCTTCCTATGTCGTTGGTTCCAATGTGTACAGTGACCTCCTGCTGGCCCCTCTCCCCCATGAGAACATTCTGCACCCTCTCTAAGACGTCCTTGATCCTGGCACCAGGGAAACAACACACCATTCTGCTTTTTCTCTGCTGGCCACAGAAACGTCTGTCTGTACCTCGGACTACAGAATCCCCTAACACAATTGATCTATTGGAAGCCGATGTACCCCTCGTTGCATTAGAGCCAGTTTCAATACCAGAAACTTGGCTGTTCATGCTATGTTCCCCTGAGAGTCCATCACCCCCTACATTTTCCAAAACAGCATACCTGTTTGAAATGGGTATATCCACAAAAGACTCCTGTACTAGCTGCCTACCTCTCTTACCCTTCCTGGAGTTAACCCATCTATGTGACTGTATCTGAGACTGTCCCCCTTCCTATAACTGCCAACCATCACATACTGTTGCTGTTGCAAATTCCTCATCGCTTCTATCTGTCTCTCCAACCAATCCACTCGATCTGATAAGATTCGCATCCAGCAGCATTTTTGGCAGATATAATCCGCAATAACCCTTAAACTCTCTTTAAACTGGCTTATTTTTGATGGTTTTAAAATAGCGGAACAAGGATAAATCCTATCACAGATTTATTCAATAATTTTGTCTGAAAATCAATGTTTAACCTATATGTGTTTGTGTTCAGTTGCTGATCACAAACTGGACAGTTTGTCTAGTTAAGTGATGATGTGCTGGAATTTTTATTCAAGACTCGATTCCCTAGCATCCAGCACCCCCTGGTGCTCAGTCCTTGGAGTGCAAGCTTCAGGGCTGCAGGGCTGACTGAGTGACCAGTGAGAGATGCTGAGGTTGCAGAGACACCAGACAAGAATTAGCACCATTGTGTCTGTCAGGTCACTATTAATATTACATACATACACTGTAACCAAAATACTGCAGTTTAATAAGGTGTCCTATAAATCACAAAGGGCAGTATGGTGGCTCAGTGGCTAGCACTGCTGTCTCACAGGTTCGAATCCACCGTCGAGTGACTGCCTGTGTGGACTTTGCATATTCTCCCGTATCTGCATGGGTTTCTTCCCACAGTCCCAAAGATATACATTTAGCTGGATTGATCATGCTAAATTAACCACAGTGTCCATGTCAGGTGAGTTAGCCATGGGAAATGTGGCATTACGGGGATAAGATAGGGGAGTGGATCTGAGTGGGATGCTCTTCAGAGGGGTCAGTGTGGACTCGAAGGGTTGAATAGCCTACTCCTACACTCTCGGGACTCTATGCATATTCAGTACTTTGGGCGGCACGATGGCTCAGTGGTCAGCACTACTGCTTCACAGCACCAGGGTCCCAGGTTCCATTCCAGCTTCAGGCAACTGTCTGTGCGGAGTTTGCACATTCTCCCTGTGTCTGTGTGGGTTTTCTCTGGTGCTCCGGTTTCCTCCCACAGTCCAAAGAAGTGCAGGTCAGGTGAATTGGCCATGCTAACTTGCCCATAGGTTAGGTGCGTTAGTCAGAGGGAAATGGGTCTGGGTGAGTTACTCTTTGGAGGGTCAGTGTGAAATTGTTGGGCCGAAGGGCCTGTTCCACACTGTAGGGAATCTAATCTAATCAGTTTGTTTGCAGGTTCAGCAAGGAAAAGGATGAGATTCTGAAGGGACAATATAAACAGTTAGGCAGAATTTAAAAAGGAGGTTTTGAGGGTAGTAAAATCTGCATTACTCCCGATGCTACAAGTTAGTGAGGGTAGGAATAGGAGGATAGAGCAGATGAATGCATGGCTGAGGAATTGGAGCAGGGAAGAAAGGTTCACATTTTTGGATCATTGGAACCTCTTCAAGGACATTGCCAGGGTTGGAGGATTTGAGCTATCGGGAGCCTGAACAGGCTGGGGCTATTTTCCTGGTGTGTCGGAGGCTGAGGGGTGACCTTATAGAGGTTTATAAAATCATGAGGGGCATGAATAGGATAAACTGACATTTTTTTTCCCTGGGGTGGGGGAGTTCAGAACTAGAGGGCATATGTTTAGGGTGAGAGAGGAAAGATAAAAAGGGACCTAAGTGGCAACTTTTTCACACAAAGGGTGGTGCATGTATGGAATGAGCTGCCAAAGGAAGTGGTGGAAGCTGGCCTGATTGCAGCATTTAAAAGGCATTTGAATGGGTATATGAATAGGGAGGGTTTGGAGGGATATGGGCCAGGTGCTGGCAGGTAGGACTAGATTGGGTGGGGATATCTGGTCGGCATGGATGGGTTGGACCGAAGGGCCGGTTTCCATGCGGTGCATCTCTATGACTCTATGGAGGGGACAGGATAGGATTAATATTGGGAGGACATTTCCACTACAAATTGGGAGGACTACAATAGGAGACACACACTTTACAAATAATAGTTTTCACTTTTAAGAGAGATGAGGATAATCTACCTCAGAGGTTTGTTAGTCTACAGGCCTTACGCGCAGTTAGCAGCTGAGGATCAGTCATTGAGTTCATTCAAGGCTGAAGAAGACAGATGTTCAATCTAAAAGGGAGGCAAGGGTTGCAGGCACCAAGTGCAGTTGAAGCCACAGCCAAATCAGCTGTGATCTTATTGAATGGCAGAGCAGGCTTGAGAGGTCAAATGGCCTTCTCCTGGTCCTTTGTTCCAAAAAGGCTGAGATGCAACACACCCAGCTAAATGCCAATTGTCTCAAAGTTCTTAACATCATCTTATACCCTACAGTCTGAATAATTGCCTACAATTAGCTACATAAACCCTCGCTAAACCCTGAAGCCGATCTTTATTCATTCGTGGGACATGGGCATCGCTGTCCCTGGTTGACCTTGAGAAGGTGGTTGTGAGCTGCCCTATTGAACACCTGCAGTCCATGTGTTGAAGGTAGATCCACGGTGCCCTTAGGGAGAGAGTTCCAAGATTTTGACCCCAGAAATAGAACTGCGATATATCTCCCAGTCAGGATGAGTGGCTTGGAGGAATATTTGAGAAGAATGGTAATGTTTCTTGTCCTTCTAGATGGAACTGGTCACAGGACTGGAATGTGGATTAGTGGTGCTGGAAGAGCACAGCAGTTCAGGCAGCATCCGAGGAGCAGCGAAATCGACGTTTCGGGCAAAAGTCCTTCATCAGGAATAAAGGTAGAGAGCCTGAAGCGTGGAGAGATAAGCTAGAGGAGGGTGAGGGTGAGGATGGGGAGAAAGTAGCATAGAGTACAATAGGTGAGTGGGGGAGGGGATGAAGGTGATAGGTCAGGGAGGAGAGGGTGGAGTGGATAGGTGGAAAAGGAGATAAGCAGGTAGGACAAGTCCGGACAAGTCATGGGGACAGTGCTGAGCTGGAAGTTTGGAACTAGGGTGAAGTGGGGGAAGGGGAAATGAGGAAACTGTTGAAGTCCACATTGATGCCCTGGGGTTGAAGTGTTCTGAGGCGGAAGATGAGGCTTTCTTCCTCCAGGCGGCTCGTGGTGAGGGTGCGGCGGTGAAGGAGGCCCAGGACCTCCAATGTCCTCGGCAGAGTGGGAGGGGGAGTTGAAATGTTGGGCCACGGGGCGGTGTGGTTGATTGGTGCGGGTGTCCAGGAGATGTTCCCTAAAGCGCTCTGCTAGGAGGCGCCCAATCTCCCCAATGTAGAGGAGACCGCATCGGGAGCAACGGATACAATAAATGATATCAGTAGATGTGCAAGTAAAACTTTGATGGATGTGGAAGGCTCCTTTAGGGCCTTGGATAGAGGTGAGGGAGGCGGTGTGGGCGCAAGTTTTACAGTTCCTGCGGTGGCAGGGGAAGGTGCCAGGATGGGAGAGTGGGTTGTAGGGGGGCGTGGACCTGACCAGGTAGTCACTGAGGGAACGGTCTTTGCGGAAGGCGGAAAGGGGTGGGGAGGGAACTATGTCCCTGGTGGTGGGGTCTTTTTGAAGGTGGTGGAAATGTCGGAGGATGATTTGGTTTATGCAAAGGTTGGTATGGTGGAAGGGAGCACCAGGGGCGTTTTGTCCTTGGTATGGTTGGAGGGGTGGGGTCTGAGGGCGGAGGTGCGGGATGTAGACGAGATGCTTTGGAGGGCATCTTTAACCACGTGGGAAGGGAAATTGCGGTCTCTAAAGAAGAAGGCCATCTGGTTTGTTCTGTGGTGGAACTGGTCCTCCTGGGAGCAGATACGGCGGAGGCGGAGGAATTGGGAATACGAATTGGCATTTTTGCAAGAGGTAGGGTGGGAAGAGGTGTAATCCAGGTATCTGTGGGTGTCGGTGGGTTTGTAAAAAATGTCAGTGTCAAGTCGGTCGTCATTAATAGAGATGGAGAGGTCCAGGAAGGGAAGGGAGGTGTCAGAGATGGTCCAGGTAAATTTAAGGTCAGGGTGGAATGTGTTGGTGAAGTTGATGAATTGCTCACCCTAGCGGAGGAAGAGGTGGGGAGTGGTGTCGGTGTAATTACGGAAGATCAACTGTACTACGTAGTCAACAAACAGGACTGGAATGTGCTGTCTAAGGATCTTCGGTGAATTTCTGCTGTGCATCTTGTAGGTAGTACTCACTGCTGCTACATCGGTGATCGAGGGAGTATATGTGTGTGTGGATGTGTGCTAAAGCAAGCTGCTTTGTCCTGGATGGTGTTGTGCTTCTTGAGTGTTGTTGGAGCTGTCTAGAAATATCTGTATTTGCAGAATTACATTTTATTTTGCACAAAAACTGCATAAATCCATGTAAGATTCTGTAAGGCCCACTTTAGAAATAGAACCAATCTGAC
Source organism: Chiloscyllium punctatum (assembly GCF_047496795.1). Taxonomy (NCBI): domain Eukaryota; kingdom Metazoa; phylum Chordata; class Chondrichthyes; order Orectolobiformes; family Hemiscylliidae; genus Chiloscyllium; species Chiloscyllium punctatum. Next base: position 79,302,074 of record NC_092756.1, on the reverse strand, counting down.
TCAACATTGGGACACAGACAGACTGTAACCTCACACCTTTAATGCATTGTTTGAGCTGAGATGGCACCTATTGTTAGAAAAGCTGAAGCTATCTTGAGAATGTAACTTAAAAGGAGTTCTGGGATTTACATATTAATGAACCAAAACTAATTCTAAAACCAGCTGCCTTTAGAACCATTCTAAAATATGAGAGACTTAATCTAAATTTGTTTAATATATCATACAGCTCCAAGATATTGTCACCCCTTTGCTATAAATTCTGTGTCTTATGATCCTGTTCCACAACCACCCGATGAAGAGGCAGCTCCTCAAAAGTTAGTGCTTCCAAATAAACCTGTTGGACTATAACCTGGTGTTGGGTGATTTTTAACTTTGTCCACCTGATTCCAACACCGGCACCTCCAAATCAGGAAATGATACCACCCACCTTAACAGACCAAGTCACGTAAACAGAAAGCGGGACAGAAGAACAGCACTTTGACGGAAGCTCATGGATGATGTTACCTAGCATGGTGACGAAACGTCTGAGAACAAACCTACTGGCTCAGTGAGCAAACTTACAACCTGAACCTCAACCTGAGCTACAAATCTTCTCAAAAAATTGCATTCTAAAGATGTGTCTAGATAATTTAGTTTGCAGTGAAAAATGGCTAATTCAAACCATTGGATACATTTAGTTTCCGGGAGAAAATGGTTATTTCAAAGCACTAGACAATTTAGTTTGCAATGAAAAAAATTGCTAATTCAATGCATTGGATAAATTTAGTTTTCAGAAGAAAATGGCTCCTTCAAAGCACTAGATAATTTAGCTTACAGCGAAAAATGGCTAGGTCAAAACATTGAATAAATTTAGTTTTCAGGAGAAAACATCTGTTTCAAAGTACTAAATAATTTAGTTTGCAGTGGAAAACTTACAACGCCTGACAGCAGGATCGCCATTGTCCGTTAATTCTAATGGACTACATCTCCCAGAATGCTCGGCGGCACTTACCCCCCGTTCTAGTCCTTTCCATTGGCTGCCGAGGGTTGGGGCCCGCTCGGATGCATGTTCTAAGGAAATGGTCCTGCCTAAGATGGCGGCACTGTGAACCTGAATCCGAACATCAAGTTACACAAAGAGGAGGAACAAGATTGTGAGTCACTTGTGTTTTCTTTTTTCCAAAAAGGTGCGCTTGAATAATTAAAAATAAGAAAGTTTTGTGGAATTTATGAGGTGAACTTTACGGTGCATGATGATTTTAAAGTCCAGCTGCTTTAGCCAAATGCTTTTATTCCCCCCAAAGTCTATGTCCTCTCGACCACAAATTGTAGAAACTAGGATTTGTCTGTTGTGTTATGTACTCCCTACTTGCGAGTTTGTTTCCAGTTGGTGAAATTTACAAGTGAACAGAGACATTGTTGCTAAGACTGTGGCATCCATGTGAGAGATAATAGGTCTTGGGGATTTTTAAAATGTTGCTAAAAGTCTGTGCAGTCGTGGCTGGATCCACAAGTTTCAGACCATGCGTTCATCTTGTTACAGTGTTATCAGATGCTGCAGGATAACACAATGTCTACAATCCAAGATGTTTGATATGTTCAAAGAGTAACAGCAAATACCATATATACTTGAATAAAAGTCGATCTCATTTAAAAGTTGCCCCCCCCCCCCAGATTTTGGCCAAAAAACCTGGACTTGTTCCTTTTATCCTGTATAAAAGTCGATCCTAGTTCTTCAAAGGTAACAGATCAACATTTTGAGTCAGTCCGCCAGCCGTTGTGCTCCGCTCCGGGTTTTCAGAATTGCCGCAATTCATTGTTATTTTGTGTACAGTGTTCGTTCAGAGAGCACTTGGGCTTCTGCTAGTGATACAATGTGAATTTTAACGGGCACGAATTTCAGCCACTCACAAATACTATCCATGTAATAGTCGACCCCATAAATTTAACCTTAAAAAACATAGTCAAAATATTTGACTCTTATTCGAGTATGTACGGTACTTGAGTAATAGTCGATCCCCTATTTTAGGCCAGAAAATCTGGAATTTTCCTTATCTTGTGTAACAGTCGACTCTAGATCGTCACAGATATTATCCTGTACAAATTATGATGAAATTTATTTTTGTACTATTGTTTTGATTTACAATTTACACTAATTTGGAATCAGGTCAGAGTCTGGGTGACAACCTCCCTTTGTGTGTAGCTCAGCTGAGCTCAGTTCCCCTACAGCACCAGTGGAATACAATCAAACCTAGTTGAGTTTGAACCTTTGTCATTTTGTGAAGAAAATGTCCTCCAGAAGAAACAAAAAATATACAGCAGCGTTTAAACTGAAAGTTATTGAAATTGCAGAGAAGACAAATAACTGTGTAGCAGCAAGAGAATTTTGTGTTTCGGAGAAACTCGTGAGAGACTGGAGAAAGATATCGAACCAACTTCAGACAATGCCGAAACGAAAATGCGCCAACAGGGGTAAATCTAGCAAGTGGCCACAATTGGAGAAAAACGTTGCTGAGTGGGTACTTGAGAATCGTCGAAATGGAAAACGTATTAGTCGTGAAGCCATTCAAATTCATGCACGAAACAAATCAAAGGAGGGTGGAATTTCAGATTTTAAGGCAAGTGCTGGATGGTGCACAAGGTTCATGAGAAGGCATGACTTCATACTTCGGAAGAGAGCTAGGATTGCACAAAAGCTGCCTGCTGAACTAGAAGGTAAGATATTACAGTTCATCAGTTTGTAATTAGATATCAGCAGAAGGAAGGCTACAAGTTATCATGTGTTGGAAACATGGATGAAATGCCTATTACTTCTGACATGCTGGAGAATTGAACTGTGAACCAAAAAGGAGGAGAAAACAATATTGATGAAAACTACTGGCTATGAGAAAAGTAGGTTTTTCTTTCTTGTATGGCTGATGGCACAAAGTTTAAAACTGGTGGCTACTTTTAAAAGGAAAAACCTCAAAGGAGACATTTCCAAAAGGAATTGTAGTCCATTTGCATCCACAAGGCTGGATGGATGAAGGTGGATGTAGAAATGGATAAAGGAAGTTTGAAATTTATGACTTGGTGGATAACATAAGGAAAAGGGTTTGCACTTTATTTGTTTAGAGATACAGTAGCGCCTCGACTTACAAACTTAATCCGTTGCGGGACCAGTTCGCAAACCAAAGTTCACGAACTGAATCAATTTTCCCACAGTTCGGATATTCAAAGCGCACGTAGCAAAGCCGAACAATTACAATGAAACCACGGGCTTTTTGCGTTCGTACCTTGAATTTCGTACGTACATTGAAACAAAATTTTACGTACAATCCTGTTCATGAACGGGGTCGTTTGTATGTCGAGGTGCTACTGTACAGTATTTTGGACAGTAGCATGAATTTCAGCCCCTCAAAAGTAGTATCCAACAATTGTCAACTTCATAAATTTTAACCTTTTTTTAAGTCTAAAAAGTTTGACTCTTGCACTATGTTATGAACCAGACCAGACCCCTTTAAAACATTTCAAGAGCGTCAGTGAAAATCATCACTGGCTAGGCCAGTATTTATTACCAGCTGGGGTCAGTTAACTCCATCTGGGCAGCAGACACTGATCCTTGTCCCATTTTAGCAATGTGCATGTCACAGCAGCTGAAAGCTGCTGTTATATTGGGGAAAATCTGGATAATATGTTATATCCTTACTCTATTGGACTTTTGAACTGAAACCAGTCTGATTCAGTGGATCTTTTGTCTCTTCCTTCTGTAAGGATTGTAAGGAAGTTTTCATCCGTATAGTCTGTATTCTGACCTGAGTGGTGTGACTTGTTTTTGTACCTCCAGATGGTGTAAAAATGTCCTTCACGGATGTTGGAGAAGATGACTGTAGCGTGTTTGATGGATATGATAGCCTGGAAGATGATGGCAGTGACAGCAATAGAAACCTCACCACAGAGGATTCGAGCAATGATGAGGAAGCTGGTGAGGTGCGGGACATGGAGACTGAGTCAACATATGGAGGAGTGAATGATGATGAGTCATCTGTTGATGGAGGACTTAGAATTGGTACTTTATTTTACGTTGTCTTAATATTTAAGAGTTGGAAATGCAAAGACTTTGAGCCATTGGGTTTGTTTGTGATGCATTCATAGCAGTAATTCAGAATGATGCCTCTGGCAGTTAAGGGCCAGGCCCAAGTCACAAGTCAAGCCATCACAAGGGAGTCAAGAAACCAATGAATGCAATCACTAGTTAGGAGGATCCAAAGGGACAAGGAGTTCCCAATAGTTAACTGAGTGGACAAACTAACAGGTCATAGATTCATAAAGCATTAGTCCTGCTGTGTATCTTAATGGGAATTTATGGGTGTTGCTGCCTAGACCAACATTTGTTGTGTGTACCTAATTAGAGAAGAAAGTGAGGACTGCAGATGCTGGAGATCAGAGCTGAATGTGTTGCTGGAAAAGCACAGCAGGTCAGGCAGCATCCAAGGAGCAGGAGAATCGACGTTTTGGGCATGAGCCCTTCTTCAGGACCTAATTACCCTTGACTTAAATTTCTTGCTAGGCCATTTCAGAGGGAAGTTAAGGATAAAGCACACTGGGGGTATGGAGTGACATGTAGGCGCTCTGGTAAAGACAGCAGATTCCCTTTCCTGAAGGATATCCCTGAACTAAATGTATTTTTATTTTAACAACAGTTGACAATGTTTGAGATGGTAGGTGATCTGGAGACTAGACTTGTATGCATTTATTTACTGCAACTAAATTCCACCTGCTTTCATGGTGGAATTTGAACCCATATCCCAAAGCATTATTCTGGTCTTTTGGATTATTAGTCACAATTTGCCATATTGCTACTGTCTCCCCTTGCAAAATCTGTCCTTTTCAGGTATTTATTCAGTTTCTTTTTGGCAGTTACTGTTGTGCCTACTTCCTGCTTCAAGTTCCAGCTAAGGCATTTCAGGTTACCACAATAGTTTGAGTGGATGGCTGGGAATCTAATTGTCACTTGCCCTGGATTTTTAAAAATCAAATGTCTTCTCGTTACCAGTTCTTCTGCCAATAGAAAGTTTCTCCCTATTTAATTTTGGTAACTGATAAGAGTTTAATTTTGGCAAGTGAGATTATCCACGTTGGATGTGAAAGATAGCTTGAAACATTTTCAAAATGAGGAGACCTGGGACAACTTTAGGGACATGTGAAAATATGAACATTGCAGCTGAAAATCTCCTCAGTAATGGGCATTGTATAAAACACTTGACCATTTACCCAATTGCTAAGCCAATGGATGAAGGGTTGCTTTTGATCTTTGAAGCTGTCTTTCTCTTTCGGATTCAGTTTTCTGTTTTTAATCTTTAAGGTGTCCTTCTGCACTTTTCACCTTTCAACCCCCTTTTAATTGTCTGGTCTAAAAACTGCACTGATCCTAATTTTTGTTTCCTCTTCTAAGCTACCTGTGAGATGTGTGGCATTACTGGAGCACGAGAGACCTTCTATTCCAAGACTAAAAGATTCTGCAGTGTCTCCTGTTCTCGAAGCTATTCTTCTAACTCCAAGAAAGCCAGTATCCTGGCTAGGTTGCAGGTTGGTTTTTCAGTCATGTCAGTGGCCTTTCTCATTGTGCTATGATGAACATTCCCATTTGCTTGCATAATCTGATTGTTGCCTTAGTTGTGCTGAAAAATCATGGAGCTGAGGTAACAGTCGAAGAGTTGTACCTTGATCTCATCCATTTTTGTGTTCTAAATTCCACATTCCAATCTTCCCCTGTTGACATCTAACTTCCTTGTCTAACAAGAATCTATCTACTTCTTTGAAAAGTTATTCACTGCAGTCCATCTTCATTGCTTCTGATGCAGTGAGTTCTGAAGTATCAACCTCTGGGAGATAAAAGTTCACCTCATCTCTGTCCAAACAGGGCAGCCCCTGAATTTTAAAATAATTCTCAGTCTGGACTCATCCACAAGAGGAAGCCCCCTTTCCATGTTCAGCTTGTCAAAATTGCTCCGGAACTTTAGGAACTTCAATCAAGTCACCTCTTACTGTTCTGAACTCCAGTGGAACAAGCCCAGCCTGTCCAAACTATCCTCCGAAATCAGCTTACTCATTCCTGGTATCAGTCTTGTACTTGTGCTCTGAACTGCCTCCAGTGCATTTTGTCATGGAGATATCGGTGTACTGTACCTTTTTTAAGAGTTAAAAGCAACAGAACTAGCTGACAGCACCAAATATTCTTGGAAATAAGATATGTAACCTTTTTGGTCCAGTTAGTCTAGCTGGTTGCCTGGAAACAAAACCAGATCCAAATTAGGCCTATCGGTTTAAATTATACCCCAAAATAAGCAAATGCCAATCAGGTTTGAATTTAGTATATTGCCAATCTTAAAAGCCAATGGCACAACCCAATGCTTTGGAGGTATAAGACCAGGGAAAATTGAACATTTGGGAGGAGAACTGCCAAGCCGGCATGTGGAGACTGCCTGAAAAATAGCTCTCTTAAAGGTACCTTCATCAATCAGTAACCAGTGAAGCAGAATCACCAAGAAGAAAAGGCCAGAATACAGAAGAACCAAAAGCTGCCTGGTATTGAGTTAAGGAGTTAGAGGAAGGAGTTGTAAATAGTTTTTAGTTAATTATTCTGTGTAATACTTTAAGAAATAAAGTTGTTAATTTTTACTTTAAATAGTTCTTGGCCTCTCATTTTCAGATTACTGCACGGAATAAACTTTTTGTGTTGCTAATTTAAATTAAGCAGGAAAGTTTGTCATGTCATAATACATTTACTTCCTCCTTCAAATAAGGAGACCAAATCTGCGCACAATATTCAAGGTGTAATTTCATCAATGTCCTGTAAACTGAAGCATAGCATAACTGCTAATATATTCAGTCCCTCCCATTGTAAGGATAGCATCCATTAGTTGTCTGAATTGTGTGCTGTGCCTGCACACTGATATTGTTGATTCATGCATCAGAACACCTAAATCCCACTGCATCTTAAAATTCCAGCTGTTCTCCATATACACAATACTCTGCTAATTTTGGCAATAAATATGAAAAGCAATTTCATGTGTTCACACTCATTCAACCTATCCATATTCCTCTACAAATTCCTTGGTGTGATGTATGTTGCAAAGACAACAAGATCAACAGGAATATATGAATTTTACTATAATGTCTTTGCATCCCTCAGCGAAGTCACTGCTATTGATTGTAAAAAGTTAAGTCTCTAGCACAGATCCCTGTGGAACTCTACTTATTTTGTGCTGCTAATATAGGCTTGTTTTCTGCCAATCTTCTAAGTATACTCACGTGTTACCCCCACACCATGATATTTCAGTTCTGCAGTAGTCTTTGATATGGTACCTTACTGTATTTGGATTTGTAGAAGGCAATATGTCTATGGGCATTTTTTTTTAAAAAAGGTACACCTTAATCCTTCAAGGGAGTCTATTAAATTGGTTAAACATGATTTCCTTTTCACAAAACTATACTGAGGCTTCCCAATTACCTTGCATTTTGCTTCTAAGTGCTTAGTTTTAACTTTCATGAATGATTCCAATACATTCCCCATGACAGGCAACAAGCTGACTGAGTAGAGGGATTATATTTGCTACTTTACAGTCTGGAATCTTTCCTGAATCTAGGGTATTTTGGAAAATTAACACCAGCTGCCCATTAGCAACCCCTCTCCTTGCCTAAGGAGATGAGACAGTTTGGACCTTGATACGTATCAACTGCAGTTACTTATTCAACTTCTCTCATGATTGTAATTTCACTAAATTTCTCTTCCCCTTCACCTCCCTGATTGAGAGTTATTACTGGAATTTCTTTTAAAATCCACTATCATTAGGGCACAAACAAAATATTAGTAGATGGAATGAACAATTTCCTTATTTACTCTTAACTCTTCATTCTCTCTGTCTAAAGGACCAATACTTATAATTTTCTTAAATATCTGCAAAAATTCTTACTATCTATTTTTACATTTTTAGTTTGCTTATTCTTTCTATTCAGACTTGCTACTTAGTCCTACACTTGAAACTATCCTTTTATTGTAGGAATGTATTTATTCAGAGTATTCTGAAATATCTCTTCAAATGTCTGCCACTAGATCTTAATCTAGCCCTAGCTTAGTCGTAGTATACCAGTTCGTTTCTCATAGTTTGATTATGGTTAGACTGACTGGGAGAAAGTGAGGACTGGAAATCAGAGTCGAGAATGTGATGCTGGAAAAGCACAACAGGTCAGGCAGCATCTGAGGTGTGGGAGAATTGACAGTGCGACATAAGCCTCATTCCTGATGAAGGGCTTGTGGGCTGGGGGAAGCTGAAAAATAAATGGGAGGTGGGGCTATGGGGAAGGTAGCTGGGCATGTGATAGGTAGATGAAGGTGGGGGATGTGAATGTGTTAGGACATGGAAGTCCTGGGCCACCAACGTTGCCAATTTCTAACCACTCGATGCGTGGAGGAAGAACGCCTCATCGTCTGCCTTGGGACCCTAATCCTGTATGGCTATTAGATTAGATTCACTACAGTGTGGAAACAGACCATTCAGCCCAATAAGTCTACACTGACCCTCCGAAGAGCAACCCATCCAGACTCATTCCCCTACATTCACCCCTGACTTAATGCACCTAACACCACGGGCAATTTAGCGTGGCCAATTCACCTAACCTACACATCTTTGGACTGTGGGAGGAAACCGGAGCACCTGGAGGAAACCCATGCAGACACTGGGAGAATGTGCAAACTCCATGCAGACAGTTGCCTGAGGCGGGAATTGAAACCTGGGTCCCTGGCACTGTGAGGCAGCAGTGCTAACCACTGAGCCACCAAGGCGTTCTTCCACACAGCTCCACCTCCCATTTATCTTTCAGCTCACCCCGAGCCCACAAGCCTCATTCCTGATGAAGGGCTAATGCCGCACTGTAATTCTCCTGCTCCTCAGATGCTGCCTGACCTGTTGTGCTTTTCCAGCACCACATTCTCACCTACACTGGTTGTAATGTGGATTTCACCAGTTTCCTCATCTTCCATCTCTTTCACCCCCCCCCACCCCCAAACCTTAACCCAGTCCCAAGCCTCCAACTTGGCACTACCCTCTTGACCTGTTAATCTATCTTCCCACCTATCCATACCATTCTCCTCTCTGACCTATCACCTTCCCAACCCCCCATCATATTGCCAGCTACATTGTCCCAACCGCCTCTCATCGATCTCTCTGCTCGCCCACCCACAAGCCTCATTCCTCATGAAAAGCTTATGCCCAAAACATAAATTCTCCTGCTCCTCTGACGCTGTGTGACCTGCTGTGCTTTTCCAGCAGCACACTTGACTATGATTAGACACACCTTTGGGTCACCTTGTTATAGAATCATAGAATCCCTACAGTGTAGAAGTAGGCCATTTGGCCCAACACGTCCACATTGACTCTCTGAAGAGTAACCCACCCAGATCCATTCCCCAGTCCTATTTCTCTACTCTCTCCCAACTCATGTATCTAATCTATGAATCCATGAACAGGATGGGCAATTTAGCATAGCCAATTCACCTAACCTGCATATCATTGGACTCTGGGAGGAAACCAGAGCACCTGGAGCAAACCCACACAAACACTGGGAAAACGTGCAAACTCCATGCAGACATTTACCTGACGCAGGAATCGAACCTGGGTCCCTTGCACTGTGAAGCAGCAGTCCTTAGCCTCTGCGCTGCCCACTTTTTAAAAACAAATCTATTTATTTATTTTATACATAGGAATCTATTTCTAATGTGAAGCATTCTCAATTAAAGCCAAAATTGTGCATATTTTTATTTCCATTAACACTTTTGAAGTTACCAGCTTCATAAGTTGGCATTTGTCACTTCAATATCTGTACATTCTATGACTATTTTCTATTCCAGACTCTTGATCATTTATTTTGTTCACTATAAATTTAACCTTAATTCGCATTTCTGCAAAGTGTATAGCTGTCTGGGTGTGAAGTGTCAAGGGCTCACTTCTTACTTTTGGAAACACCATTTGCTGTGGCCATGAATATAACTATTAGATCCTGCAAGTACTGGACCACACAACCACCATTACGAAGACCCATCTTCAGCATGTCTGCAGCTTTGATTTTCAACTATGTGAATGTTATGTGTGAATAATGAAATATGAAGAACCTCTGGTTCATCTAGTCTAACATCATTCAGTTCTGATTTACTGTTTATCCTAAGATCTTCCAACCCTCCCAATCCCTCCAACCCTCATAGGAGCAACAGAAAATCCCATATTAAACACAACCGTATTCACAGAGGGAGCACTCTCCCATCCTCGTATTATCCACCTTTTGTGAAAGCGGTGAGTTTTGATCTAACCAGATCCCAATCTTGCTTGATGGTGTCCAATGCATTGGAGTCTCCAGCTTGCGATGACATCCTGTTCCAAATGATGAAAGTTTTCCAGTTTCCATGTACTTGTAAATATTTGGCACCCAATCAGAGAAAGTTGGGTAATTTCTTCCTCTGTTATTTATTTTCCTTTTTAGTTATGGTTCTGAAAAGTGTGTGTTTGATGCCAGCCAAGTCTGCATTTATCCTCATTGGTATCCAGAGATGCAGCTTCAAACAGGAATCAATGCTTCGTGATCAGTGTCAACATGTTTGCACGTGTACACTTATTTTTGCAAGAACTTTTGTTTGGGTGCCTGCAAGTGATTGTGTCTGAATCTGTGGACCTGAGTGCAAGTGACTATAATTGATTGTGTATGTTTGCTTTTTCTTACTCCAGATTTCTGAAGTGAGAATCTGCAAAACCTGACCTCTTCCTACATCCTACCAAGGAATTTTTTTGTTTAGTTGCAAACTACATTTCATAGATGAATTCCATTTGTTTCACAGGGAAAACCACCTACAAAAAAGGCAAAGGTGTTAAACAAAGCCTCATGGTCATCTAAACTGGGGGCATTTCTACAGCAACAGTCCAATGGGAAGGGATCAGATATTACTCAGAATAACAATTCAGGTAGGACATGTTATCTTGTTACAGATTGCTATTTGTTGTACTTATGGATTATTACAGTCTTTGCTTTATCAGTACAAGGCATGCTTGTATGATTTCTTTGATACTTCACCAAGTGACCATTCTTATCTTTGAGCCATGACATACAGGGTGGGGGTATCAGTATTGTGTTTGTTGTACAGTTTTATTTTCATTCATGGGATGTGGACATTTTGCCTACTAAGCCAGTGTGCATTTCCCATCAACAATTGTTCTTGGGACAGTGGTGGTGAACTACCTTCTTTGAAGAACTGAGGTATAGGTTTACTGTTAGGAAGGAAGTTGACCCAGTGACAGTAAAGGCATGGTAATATAATTCCAAATCAGGATGGTGTGTGGCTTGAAGGGAAAAGGAATATGGTGGTGTTACCATGTTTCTGTTGCTCTTGTCTATCTTGGTGGTTTGGAAAGTTCTGCTGTTAAGTATAAACAGATGGTTCAATGTTGATTCATTAACCATTTCCAGCATATGTACAGAAGTCAGTCATCTATACCAAACATGCTGTTATTGTTGTCGATGTGCTTTGCTTCTTTAGTTACCAAAGATTAACAGTCTATCGATTTTGATAGTTGAAAACTAATAAGAAAAATATCTCAAAGACTGGCTGGGCACTACAGTGCTTCACCAGCCCTGGGAGTGATACTTAAAGTAAATTCACAAACTTGCCTTTTAAAGATTTGTTTGCTTTACTGCTCCTTCAGGGTGCTGTTTATTAATCGATCTGTTTAATCCGTAATGTCTTTTCTAAGACCTCAAGAAACACTGAACCACTGGGTTAGTTGGCAGGAGGCATATTTGTGATGCATTCTGTAAATGAATCTCTAAAAAAAATTAGCATCTAGTTTCATCCTTTTCCATTTATGCAGATGATGGGTCAAATAGATGAGGAATCCCAGCTGAAGGTTGTTGCATCTTCACTGAACACATGCTGAAACATACTACAAAGTATCAATTAGAAACAGGATGACTGTTTTGCACTCCCATTCTTCCACATTATTGTGGCCAGCTATGTTACTGGCACCAGCTAGGCCAGCCAGGATTACAACAAGAGAATTGCACCAGGAACCCAGGAATTGCTTTAACACTCAAACCTCAAGACCTTGTAATTTTCACTGACTGTATTGGGTACCAGGGAATTGTGACTTCATCTTCCTTTCTCTAGTCTGTATGATTGACAGAGTTATGACTGACATTCTGTGACTGTCACATGGGCAAAACATTCCCTGCTACCATCCTTTCTATAACCCCTCATATTTGGTGAGCATATAATTCTTCTCTACTGTCATTCTGCTGGGTAAGGTTCCTCTCACCTGGCTCCATTCTTATCAAATATCAATCAGAATTACTTGCAATGGCTTCTCATTCCTGTTCCATCACCACCAGTGTCCTCAAAGGATTTATCATTGCCCCTTCCTCTTTATCCTTTACACTGCCCATCGACTACATCATCCAAAAACCCTGGTGGCCATTTATACCTGCATACTTTCCACACGCAGCTTGACCTCACCACCATTTCTCTTGACTCTCTTTTTCACCTTGTTAAACTATCAGTGTACATTCAGTACTGAGTGAACAGAATTTCTACCAAATAAGTACTTGAAGGTTGAAACCAATGCTCTTGAATACTACTTCAAACCCTCTTACCATGCTGCTGACTCTCTCTCTGATAACAGTCTGAGATTAAACTATCCTGTTCACAATGTTTTAGTTGTGTTTGAACCAAGGATTAGTTTCTGCTTCATTTGTGCCAGCACTACCTGCATTCTCCTCCATAACATCACACGACTTTGGCCCACTCTTGAGTTCATCTGCTTCTGAGGCCCTCACTCAGGCCTTCATAGCCTCTACACTTCACTATTCCCCACACTCCTGGTTGGTTTCTCATATTTCACTCTCTGTAAATATTGAGCTCATTCAAACTACCTCTGTTTCTTAACATACACCACATTCAGTTCACCTGTTACCTCTGTGCCACTGACTTTCAATGACTCCCAGTCAAATAAATCTTTAGTTTCAAGTTATTGATCTTTTAAACTCCTTATCTTCACCCCTTCCTATCTCTGTAACCTCATCCAAGCCCACTAACCTCCAAGATATCTGCTGTGCTCTTAAACGGACTTCTTTGTACATTTCCAACTTTAATCTTTCCACCACTGACCATGCCTTCAGGTGCATTGGCCCCAAGCTCTGGAATAATTTCTCTCACTACAGCTTTTCACCTCTATACTTCACTTTCCTCTTGCAAGACACTTCTTACACCCTACCCTTCTTTTCTTAAAAGTCTTATTTGGCTTCATTTCTACCTATGTGGCTGAATTAACGTTTTATTTTCTAATTCACCTGTGAAGCCTGTAGTGATTACATTAAACAATTATCGCTCAGAAGATATACAAGTTTGTATACATGTTTGAATAGTTGAAAAAAACAGCTTCTTACCTACTGTTTATCATGCTCTTGAATGGACCTCTCAAATATTAATTCTGACCCCCCCGCTCATTCTCTGCATAGCTATTTTGCTCCCCTGATGCACTTGGTATAGTATGATCTGTCTGGATGGCATGATCTGCCTGTTTAGCATGTGAAACAGCACTTTTCACTGTGTCTTGGTACATGTGACAGTAATAAATCAATCAATCAATCCTATATAAATTGAAGTTCTAGTAAGAGAAAAGGCAATTTCCTCTCAATATGGGCCGGGTGCTGGCAAGTGGACCAGATTGGGTTGGGATATCTGGTTGGCATGGATGGGTTGGACCAAAGGGTCTGTTTCCATACTGTACATCTCTATGACTCTAAATGCTGCTATTACAGTGGCCACCAGGGGATGGATAAGAGCATCCAGGAGACATGTTGCCTCGAATGTTCCCAATCTCTGCTTGTCCTTACAAAATAAAGTTTCACATATTGGCAACGCAGCAACATCCTGTGGCAGTACCTTGCCTTTCTCACTGTTATAGGGTGGAGCTTGAATCTGCCTTGAACTGATACCAGCTTTGTTACCTTTTTTACCTGTTGCAAACCCAGCTTTCCCAAATAACTTTTCTCTTTGCCCCTTCCCTTTTAAGCTGTTAACCAAGGATTTGAATGGGGAAAATATATCGACGAACACAAATGCAAAGCCGCCCCTGTCAGTTGCTTCAAACATGTGAGTATTACAAGATGTATTGATGTTGTGTTATTAGTCACTCGCTGTCACTCCCATTCGCTATTTCAGGCAAAGAGATTAGTAACACCCAGTTCTCAGGCTTGTGGGCACTTTGCTTTGAGATGGCATTTTTAGTTGAAGAGAGACTAGGGTTGGTGGTGGTGGTGGTGGTGCTGGTTCCTCTCTGCTGGAAGGGAAGCACTTATTCTTTGCTGGGCAATTCCCGCAGCAGTATTAGTGAGATGTCAGCAACTTAGTGCAGTTATTCAGGACCTTAGTAAAATGACACCTGGAGGGTTGCATACAGTTTTGCCTCTCTACCTAAGAGAGGGTTTACTTGCCATAGAGGGAGTGCAGTGGAGGTTCATTAGGCTGATACTAGGGCTGGCCCTCAATGAGTAGAGATTGTTTTGACTGAACCTTTATTCACTAGAGTTTGGAAAGATGAGAGGGGATCTGATTTGAAACATATATAAAGTTTTAACAACTGAACAGACTTGCTGCAGAGATATTTTTCCTGTATAGGAAGTCTAGAACCCGGGGTAACAGTCTCAGCATATGGGGGTCGACTGTTCAGTACTGAGATGAGGAAACATTTCTTCACTCAGAGGGTGGTCAACTTCTGGAATTCTCTACCAGAGAGCAATGTGGAGGCTAATTAACTGAATATCTTCAAGAAAGAGTGAAGTCTTTAGATTTTAATGACATCAAGGAATATCGAGGAAAAAAATGGGAACAGGTGGTTCTGGTGCAACCCCACGTTATAGAAAAATCATGCTTTAGAAACAGTGCTTGAAGTGTTGGTGATGCAATTGCATTACAGCCAACACCAGTTTTAAAAGTTCACACTTTAGAAACTGTCCCCAATTTTTCAAGCGCATTACAAGTTCACATCAGTGAAATGAGAGTTATGGCAGAATGACCTGAATATGGCATTGAGGTAGAGTATCCACCAAAATTATATTGAACAGTGAAGAAGACTTGAAGGGCTAAATAGCCGACAGCTACCCACTGTTTCTATATTAACACTATAAATTCTGGGTTTGGGCCAATGTCTTAATAGAATTATAAGTTGGTTGCTGGTTGTATTGTATCTCAGGTTGGAGGTATTGCTGAAAGAAATTGTTTGGCTTTTCCGGATGTGCAATCATCTGCTCGGGATGCATGGTAGACAAAGTAGTTCTTATTATTGTGTTCAGAGTCTTTAGTCATTGTTGTATCATTTAGAAATTGTCACTGTACATTGTGTTCCAGTGGCTGCATGCTATTGACAGCACTGGGATAATCTACTTTGTGAGTAGATAATCCATTTTACCTGATAATCTATTTGTGTTTCCAACAAAAATGTTTTTAAGTTTCTATTTTTGATTTTGTGTTGAAATTGAGAAAAAGTATAGTTAGCAAGTAATGCTTTCCGCTGCGCTTCCTAATTTAAGAAAGCAAAGATTGTGTGCATCAGTAATTAGGCAGTGGGAGAGGGAGCTACTGTATTTGCTGTTTGCAGTGTAGTGCCATTGGAAATGGAGAGAGCAAAGAAAGCTTGTCTGACCATTTTACTGAGCACCTCAGTCACAAGCCTGATACATTGTTTCTGATTTGTTTGCTCTCTTCATCTTCTGGCTTTTCTTACTTTTCTTTGACATCCTCAATTGTTCTATCAAAATTCAAGGAATGACACCTTGCCTTTAAATTAAGCACTTTGCAACTCTCTGGATTTAACAGTAAATTCAGCAATTGTTATTTATCCTATCGTGGGGTATACGTGTCAGTGGCTTGGCCAGCATTTGTTGCCCATCCCTAAGTGCCCTTGAACTGACTGGTTGACTTGACTCTGAAACGGTCTATCATTATTGTACTAAGTCTGGAAATTGCGCATAGACCAGACTAAGTAAGAATAGTAGATTTCCTTCCATAAGTGCAACAACCTTTTAAAAACAAGTCGATAATGCATATGTGATCATCTTTAGTCAGACTACTTTACAATTCCAGTTTTGTTTTGTCAATCAAATTTAAAATCCACAGCTGCAAAGCTGGATTTTGAACCTATGAATGCAAAGCTTTTGCCTAGACCTCTGGATTATTAGTCTGGTAATATTACTACAACACCACCATCACACTTCAATTTCAAACTGTGATGTGAGCAAGGAGCAAGAGTATGCCACTTGGACCTTCAGCCCTGCTCTGCCATTCAGTAAGACCAGGATGAACTGATTTTAATCTCTACATTCCTGCAATAACTTTCCATCCATCTACCTCTGCCTTTAAAACATATTTAATGATCATTGCTCTGGCCTTTTCAGACAGTTGGTACTGGCAATTGTTCTGCTGTTGCCATTGCACTTTCTTTGACCCTTTTGGTATGTTTTCTCGGTGTCACTGCATTCCTTTGTGCTTAATCCTTCAGTCTTCCACCCTATCACAGGTACACTTTTGTTCCTTTCTCCACTGTTACCTGTCTTTATTTCTTAAAATCCGTTTGTATTTCTTAATTTCGTGGGGGCAGCTCAGTGGTTAGCACTGCTGTCTCACAGCGCCAGGGACCCAGGTTCGATTCCAGCCTTTGGCGACTGTCTGTCTGTGTGGCGTTTGCACATTCTCCCTGTGTGTACGTGGGTTTCCTCTGGATGGTCTGGTTTCCTCCCACAATCCAAAGATGTGCAGGTCAGGTAAACTGGCCATGCGGTATTGCCCATTGTGTTCAGAGATGTGTAGGCTAAGTGTATCGGTCAGGGGTAAATGTAGATACTAGGGTAGTGGAATGGGTTTGATGGGATACTCTTTGGAGGGTCGGCATGGACTTGTTGGCCCGAATGTCCTGTTCCCACACTGTAGGGATCCTATGATCTTAACTTCTGGTGAGAAGTCATTGATCTGAAGCATTGTGTTTTTCTCTCTCTTCTTTGACACTACCAGACCTGCTGAGTACTTCTAGCTTTTTCTGTTTAGACAGAAAAACTTGGTGACTACGATTCATAGCCAAAACAAAACTACTTTAGAACTGCAGTCATTGTTTTGGAGATGAGGCTAGCGATCAATTAATGCAACAAAATTCCATATGTGGTCATTTTAAAAGCAGAAATTGTGGTACGATACGTTGCAGCAGGAGGCTATTCAACCCATTGTATCTGTGCCAGCCTTTGAAAGACCTATCCAATTAGCCCTCCCACTTCCTCTTCCCTTGTATTGTATTGAATTGAATTGAATTTATTGTCACTTGTACCAAGGCACAGTGAAAAGCTTTGTCTTGTGAGCAATACAGGCAGATCACAAAGTGATAGGTAAATAGTGGCAAAAACAAAAACACAGGTGCAGACGAATGCTAAGAGTTTGAGTCCAGAATTCTAACAGTAGAGTAGAAACTACCTGGTGCGTGTGTTCAGGCTTCTATACCTTCTCCCCGATGGTAGAGGTTGTAGAAAAACATTGCCAGGGTGGGATGGATCTTTGAGAATGCTGGCGGCCTTTCCTTGACAGCGGGCCTGGTAGATGGATTGTATAGGTAGGCCTTTGTGATTGTCTGGGCCGAGTTCACAACTCTCTGTAACCGTCTCCGATCTTGAATGGTACAGTTGCCACACCAGGTAGTGATACATTTAGACAGAATGCTCTCAATCTTGCACCTATAAAAGTTGGCATGGATATTTGCCGCCATGCCAAATTTCCTCAGCTGAGTGAGGAAGAAGACACTTTGGGCCTTTGTCACCAATGCGTCCACATGAAGAATCCAAGAAAGCTTGTTGTTGATGACCACTCCCATGGAGCTTGACACTCTCCACTCGTTTCACCTCTGTGCTGTTAATGTGTAGGGGGGCATGAGTAACATCCCGCCGGAAGTAAATGAGTTATTTGGTTTTGCTGGCATTGCGAACTAGGTTGTTCTCAGTGCACCATTTTTCTAGGACATTCACCTGTCGTCTGTTTTGTCTCCATCTGAGATTCAACTGACCGTGGTGGTGTCATCAGTGAACTTGTAAATGGCATTCGTCTGGTATTTCGCGACACAGTCATGGGTATACAGCAAGTACAGTAAGGCGGCTCCAGTGTTGTGTTAGTGAGGATGAAATATTGTCCCCAGTCTTCACTGATTGTGGCCTGTAGGTCAGGAAACTGAGGATTCAGTTGCAGAGATCCGTGCTTGGTCTGAGATCAATACGTTTAGTAATCTGTCTCAAGGGGATAACTGTGTCGAAGGCTGGAGGTTATGGCCTGCAAATCTTTTTATTTAAGTATTCCAAAAATTAGCAATAATTTGGCACAGTGGAGTAGGTTCAAGGGGCTGAAAGGTCTACTTCCTGTTATTTTTGAAACTATTTCCGTCACCCTTTCGGATTATGCATTCCAAATCATTACTCTTTATCCAATCCTTGCCTTATCAGCTTTTGTTTTTCTTCATATCTTTTGATTTCTGTGAGCTCTTGTTCAATATTATATGGCAGGATGAATTATTGCTCTTTGTTAAATTATCAACATCCTAAGGGTTAGACTGACCAGAAACACAGCTGGACCGACATATTAATACCGTGGGAACTGTGGTCCAAGACTGGAAAGTCTGCAGCAAGGAACTTGCCTCCTGAATGCCCAAAGCTTAGTCATCACCTCCAAGGCGCAAGTCAGTTCTGTCCAGCTGAGTGCAGCTCAGTAGCACTCAGGATATCGAAGACCACCCAGGACAACGCAGCTCACTTCGTTGGTATCCTATCTAATGCCTCCAATGTTCATTCCTTACACTATCAATGCACAGTGACAGTTGTGTGTACGGTGTACAAGATGCACTGCAATATCCCCAAGACTTCTGCAATAGCACTTTCCAAACCCATAACATCTATCACCCAGGAAGACGAGGGCAACAAAACCTGGAATTCCTTCCCTAACAGTACTGTGGATATGCCTACACCTGAAGGACTGTAGCAGTTCAAGAAGGCAGTTCACCACCTTCTCCAAGGAAGTTAGGGGTAGGCAATACATACCAGCTATGCCCACATTCTATGAAAGAAATAAGAGATTCTGTCTCTAATCTTTCCTAATGTGGTGTGTGTGTGTGTGTGTGTGTGTGCGCGCGCGCGCTCTCTTTCGCTACATCTCCTCTCTTTCCAACTCTCAATTTTTCTATATTCTTCTGTTTTTGTCTATTTCTCAGTTGTGGCTGCTGCTTGTCACTCCAGCCAGGAAATCTGCTGCATGACACATTGTCATTGTCACCCTCACGCATCCACTGTATAACATGTTTGCTACTGCTCTAACATCTGTCATTGAACTACAACAGGTTAACCCCTCTTTCTGCCTCCACTTTTGCTGTACCTTTTCAGCCCTGATCAAATGGCAGAAAATATTGACCTTTTTCTTTTCTGAATGTCATTTTTTAAGAGTTATTTTTTATCTTGTAATTTCAAGCACCACTTTATTTGTCATATGGCCTGGATATCTTAGCCAGCATCTTGGCATCCCTATTTCAATAGCCTCTACTTTTTTCACAGACCTTTGGTAATTGTGCCGATTTCTTGATTTCTTCATCCTTTTTGTCTTTTTGCTATCTGATTTCTTTGTGACTTTTTTTATTCTTGCATGAGATGCAAATGTCTCTAGCTAGTCAGAATTTGTTGTTCTCACTCATACAAAATAGGAGTGGGTAGACCATTCAATAAGGTCATGGCTAATCTGATTGTAATTCTGCATTCTCACTGACCCCTGAAAATCTCTTAGCCCTGTGCTTAACAAGAATCTATCTCCAAACAAAGACTGCAACTGCTGAAGAAACTTTCAGGTCTGGCAGCTTCAGTGGAGAGAAATGGAGTTACAAATCTTTGACTCTTCTCTAGATCTGTTTGCCTTAAAAATATTTAAGCACCCGGCTTCCACTAACTTTTCAAGATGAGGGTTCCAAAGGCTCCCAACCTAAAGAGACATTGTGCCCCGATTTGTCAGCAACAACTCCTAGCTTTAGGTTCCCCATAAGAGGAAATGTCTTCTTCACATCTACCTTGTTAGGAGCCTCTAAATCAATCAGTTTGAATCGTGTCATCTCTCACTTTTCTAAAATGCAGCAATATAAGCCTCCCCTGAACAACCTTTTCTTCAGGCTACAGGAAAGATATTGTGAAACCTTGAAAGGGTTCAGAAAAGATTTACAAGGATATTGCCAGGGTTGGGAGGTTTGAGCTATAGGGAGAGGCTGAATAGGCTGGGACTGATTTCCATGGCACATTGGACACTGAGAAGTGAGTTTATAGAGGTTTATAAAGTGAGGGACATGAGTAGGGTAAATAGATAAGATCTTTCCCTGCGTTGGGAGAGTCCAGAACTAGAGGGCACAGGTTTAGGGTGAGAGGGGAAAGATATAAAAGGCACCTGAGGGGTAACGTTTTCACGCAGAGAGTGGTGCGTATATGGAATGAGCTGCATGAGGAAGTGGTGGAGGCTGGTACAGTTATAGGATTTAGAAGGCATTTGGATTGGTACATGAATAGGAAAGTTTGAGATGGATATGGGCCAAGTGCTGGCAAATGGGACTAGATTAGTTTAGGATATCTGGTCAACATGGATGAATTGGAATGAAGGGTTTGTTTCCGTGCTGTACATCTCTATGACTAAGAGCCCTATTCAAATACTAATCTAATAAACCTTCTCTGAATTGTTTTCATCACATTTATTCTCTCTCCCACCAGCTCTGTCTCTTTATTTGGTGCATTCTGTATTGTTGTTTTTCCTTGTTTTTTATCTTAAAAATACTTTGAGATGGAACCAAATGTAATATCTCATGCTTCCTATGTAGGTTCCACTTTTTGATCAGTGGGAAGATGTTCTGGAAGGAATGAAGGTGGAAGTATTGAACCTTGACTGTAATCTGCCAAACAAAGTCTACTGGATTGCACATGTCATAAAGTTAGCAGGTTGGTACCATAAGTTTCATCTCTCAGCTTCTCGTGGTAACATCAGGCACTGTTTTGGATTCTGTAAGCCAGGGCAGCAACATTTAGATGCCTGCCCACATGCCTGTCTTGGAAGCGAAATTCCTCAATGAGGATGTCATTTGTTCGTGGGCATATCATAGCCCTTTTGAAGCAAAATTGACCAATAATCAAAGTATGAACTTGCACTTGGAAAAGTTATTATGTGGGCAGGCTGGTTGTGCTGCCAGTAGTTCATGGTTTGAGATGGCCAGGAAGTTCTCCTGCACTGACCACTTGTTGTCAATGTATTGGAAGGAGTTATGTTTGGCCACAGGAATAGGCAGTCCTGGTAACATCACTGTCGAAGAATGTGGTGCTGGAAAAACATAGCCAGTCCGGCAGCATCCCAGGAGCAGGAGAATCGACGTTTCAGGCATAAACACTTCACTGGGCCAGTAATGTCACTGGGATAGTAATACAGAACCACTGGCTAATGTTCTGAGGACGCTGGTTTGAATCTTGCAGTAAAACTTCTAGAATAAAAAGCTAGCCTAATGGTGATCATGAAACTCATCTAGTTGACTCAGGTTCTTTTAGGGCAGGAAATTTGGTGTCTTCACCTGGTCTGGCCTACATGTGACTCCTAGCGTTTGAGTATGTGTGGGTTAGCTCTAACTACCCTCTTGGCAACTAGGAAGGGATAGTAAATGCTGATATAGCTAGTGCCATCCACATCCCATGAACAAGTTTTATTTTTAAAAAAATCCACCTTCAGCCATCAGACTCTGAAGACTGACTCAAACCTAGACCTTCTGACCCAGAGGGAGGGATGCTGCCCACTGTGCCACAAGACCTCCATTCCCTACTCTGTATGCAGATTTGCATCAAACTGACCATGTTAGCTATGATTCTTGGGTTGTTGAATGCTTTTCTGTCACACCAGTAGTTCAGCTGGTTACTCCTGAAACTCCAGTGATGACCTTCAGATGAGTACTCCCTGGGTGGAAATTGCTTCTGATGTTTGGCAGGACTGTTGAGTGGCTAAAGGCCATTCTATATGAGGATAAAAATAAGGAGTGTGTCACCATCAGAAGAAAAGTAGAAAGTAAATTGTAACTTTTAAAGTAACATTTATTTAATGAACTTTGAGGAGAGGTGAAGTAAATCCAAGTGTCATTAGGGTTGCCTTCTCATGGTTGAAAGTAGATTTTTGTAGAAGCCTGCTTCATTCTTTTGCTGCAACATGGCTACTGGCCGAAGATTGTAACTGCAGTGTAATATTTTTTACAAATGCAGTTTCCATTTGGCCGCAGTGCTGCAACACCAGGGGGAGCCTTTCTGAACATGTGCAAATGCAGTGTTGGTGTTGAGCTTTTTAAAGTGAGAGGCAGTTTTAAGTGCATGTTTCTGGTCACAGACTTCTGTGTTTTCTTTGCAAGTTGGTATCTTAATTGTCTCATTGTCAACAAAATTGGTTGAGATGGGGGAATAAATGTGCAACTACTCAGCAGCCATTTAAATGGTTGGATTTTTGTTATTGTAGAATTGCCTTCTTTTTCCTCTTAGCGGCTGGATTAGTTTCAGTAAAAGCCAGTGTTGGAAACCAGAACACAGTGCTCTTATCTGTAGAGTTGCACTATTGATAAAAACAGTGTTTTGAATAAGTGTTTTATATATTTAAAAAAAGGGGCTCAAGACCACGAATCTGAGTCCCATTATTTACCAATTAAGCTAACCAGGTTATGCGGAGTCTCTGCGAACCGTCTTTACAACTTGTTCACTTATTCTAATAAATTAACCACAAACAACTTTCTTTTAATGTTGCACTGTTAAATTTATTGCAATCAAGAAGTAACCTGGGAGCAAAATGGCATTCACTCATCAGATTCACAGAATTATCATTGCGTGAAGGAGCCCATATAAATGGGCATAATTACATAATGCCAATGAATTTTGAGTCTCATTATCTGATTGCAGGTATTTTAGTAACAAGTTTAGTTGTTTCTTTTGAAGTTTTTAACTGTTATTGCTTTTTGTGTTTTTTTTGTAGGTTATAAGGCATTGCTGAGGTATGAAGGATTTGAAAACAACCAGAAACGGGATTTTTGGTATAATCTGGGAACTGCAGATATCCATCCAATTGGTTGGTGTGCCACATTTGGCAAGCCTCTTGTGCCTCCTCAGAGTAAGTTCTCAAAGCGGTAACTGCAGTTTTTTGCACAGTATCACAGCTAAACAACACCTTGCATTTTCTATAACATGTATTTAAATGTCCCATGGTGTTATCTGACACTGAGCCAGATAAAATGATATGGGGTATGTTGTCTAAAACTTGGTCAAAGAGGTAAGTTTTAAGGACCATCTTTATTGGGATGAAGAGCAATAGAGGGGCAAAATGTTTAGAGAGAATTCCAGTGATTTTTCTCAGCAGTTGAAGGCATAATTGCAAGTGGTGGAATGATTAAATTTGAGAACACATAGAGTTCAAAATTGGTGGGAGTACAGCCATCTCTAGAACTGAAGAGATTGGATAAAATTATAGAGACATTGACTGAAACTCTGAAAGTATTTGGAAACCAGGCCAGGAGTTGTCAAATCGATGCTTTACGTAGCCAGTGAATGTCAGGAGACTCCGATACAGAGTGCATAGGACTGGATACGGATGTAGTGAGCAGAAGTTTGAGTGACCACAAATTCATGGAGAGTAATTGATCTTCCTGGGCCTCATCAAACAGTCAACCTCATGGAAATCATGGCAGTCAGTGACTGTCTGCAGTTTCACTACAGATTTAAAAAATTTATTTTTGATACACTTAGCTATGGTATCCATCAGATAGTGGAGCTATGTTTCCATAGTTGTCAATGGGCCTTCATGTCACGTGGGAGATCCACACTTCCCTGAGTTTGTCTAAAACTTTTACCTGGCTCTGAGAGAGTCCACAATTCATGTGTTGCCATAAGGAGGCACAACTGAGGACTAGTTGATGACGAATATTCAGCTTTCTTTCTTTGCACTGTTTCTAGCCAGCACTGTGGGCTGAAAATAAGCAAGGCAAGCTAATGCACAAAAGAGGAAATCATTCTCAATGAATTTGGGTAATGGAAAGTGGAGTTGATATTAAAGATTAGACATGATCTCATTAAATGGCGCAATAGGTTTGAGGGACCATAAAGTTTGCTCTTGCTTTCATTTCTTACATTTTTAAATAGCTCTGTTACAATCTGCAAGTTTGAGTAATTAACACTTTAAGCACCCTGCAGTGCTGTATGTTAAGTGCAGAATTTCCTTGTGCAGCTGTGAAACAGCCTTGACACTTAATTTTACAATAGTTTTCAGAATTGAAAAACAAATTATGAAACCACTTCATATTTGACATCTTGTTTCTGAAGGATTATGGGAAAACTGTCACTGTTTTGAGCGGTGTGTAGATATTAGGGTAAGGTATAAAAGAAACACTGAAAGATCTTTTGAGACATTGAATCTTTTTTAAACAAGACTTATTAGAAATCAGAAAATTACATGGACTTTTCAGATGTCATTTACCTTAGTTTTATGAATACTATGTTTAAATAATTTATGGCTTAGAAAGTCATTTCTGTTTACAATTAATTGGGGAAATCTAGCTAAGAATAAGCTTCCCAGCTTGTGTTTCCAGTTCTTCAATCACCTTTGTGGTTAATTAAGTCTAAATCCAGCTAATTATTCTAGAAGATTTCCTGTGCAAGCTGTATCTGTCAAGACCCCAGAGATGACAATGTGTGATTAGTGACTTGACCGCATGTGCAAGGTCACTAGATTGACAGACCTTGGAACATTCTATCCTTATTTTAACCTTCAAGAATAACCACCTCCTGACCTCGGAGAGCATCTTTGCTGAATGGGTTTTATTTTGTAGTAAATGAATTTTGCGTTCAGTGAACAAATAGAGTTGATGGACCTTTTTGTCCTCTGCCTGATAGAGAGAGCATATCATTGGCTATATTAGGACTTCACCAAAATATTTTGTTTTATATTGTGACCTGTGGAGTAGGGGAACTGAAGTGACTGTTTTCCATCTTGGTTGTAACTCAAAGCAGTTGGCTGTTCTCCTTGTAGCCAGTGCTATCATTTTTAATCTTGTGTCAAATTTAATCGTGCATTGTTCCATCTGCCACTCTGTATTGCAAACAGGCTAGCATTGGATGTAATCAGATTGTCATCAAGTCCCAAATACAATATATTGAGTTTTGAAATGATCTTGTGTCACCTTGTGATACTCTTTGTGCAGCTGTTCGAAACAAGACTACTGACTGGAGGGCCTATCTGTTAAAGAGACTAATTGGATCTAAGACGCTACCAGTTGATTTTCATTATAAGGTATGGCAAACATATGACAGCCTGTCCTGTGGTGGTACTTTACATCTTAATGAAGTTCATGAGATGAAATCCAAATGTAAAAGTCTGCGATCTACATCCATTGCACAAGTATGGTACAATGTGCAGCATAGATGATCAGGAATATTGCAGCTGTGATTCTACTCTTTTGTGCAGAATTTATTGAATCTTGACCATCCCAGGATTATTTTTATTATCTTCTGAAATATGGAGATTGTTTCAATTCATAAGTGGTTGGTTTAGGAGAGTACTAAATTATGCAGTGTATTGTTTGTTGTTTTCATTCTTTCCAAACTCTTTCCCAGTGTGATGTTTTTAAAGCTTGCTTGAGTGCATAGTTTAAAAAAAAAATTGACGGGTGTGAGTGTTGTTGAGTGAGGTTGGCTTTCAGGTGTTCAGTGGTGTGGTTAGTGGGGTTGCAGGTTGGGTGGCCTGAAACTCCTATGCTCCAGTAAAAAAAGTCCCAGCCTGTTTTTATAACTCGAACCTTCCATTCCCGGCACCATCCTGGTAAATCCTTTCTGAACCCTCACCAATTTAATAATCCTTCCTGTAGTAGAGTGACCAGAAATGCACACAGTACTCCATAACCGGCCTCACCAAGATCCTGAACAATCACCTTAGTCCCAGAAGATTGCTGGAGTTCCTAAGGGAACTGCTTTTTGTCCAGACAGCTTCAGCTGCAATACTGATAACTTTTCTTGCTTGTTTTTTTTAAAGGTCAGAAATGGGAGATGTTTGACATATAGGCTGTGTTCAATTCCATTAGCAACTCCTCACCAAAATAAAACACAACAGGGTTATAGCCTTTTTTGATCTTTTTCAAAAATAATTCCAGTTCACATTAAACTTCTTACCCCAATCCTAATGTCGCTGCATTATCTCCCTCAGATAAGGGCGGCACGGTGGCACAGTGGTTAGCACTGCTGCCTCACAGCACCAGAGACCCGGGTTCAATTCCCACCTCAGGCAACTGTCTGCGTGGAGTTTGCACATTCTCCCAGTGTCTGCGTGGGTTTCCTCCGGGTGCTCCGGTTTCCTCCCACACAGGAGGAATTGAACCCGGGTCTCTGGTGCTGTGAGGCAGCAGTGCTAACCACTGTGCTACTGTGCCACCCATCTTGCTGCTTATGGTCATGAACTTCTTCAACATCTGAGGAGTTGCTAATAGTATTGAACGCAGCCGTACATCATCAAACATCTCCCGTTTCTGACCTTTAAGAAAGAAAGCAAGAAAAGCCATCAGTATTGCAGCTGAGGCTGTCTGGGCATAAAGCAACTCTTTTAGGAACTCCAGCAATCTCCTGGGACTAAGATGATTGTCCAGGATGTTGGTGAGGCCTGTTATGGAATATTGTGTGCATTTCTGGTTTCCCTACTGTAGGAAGGATCATTAAGTTGGTGAGGGTTCAGAAAGGATTTACCAGGATGTTACTGGGATTGGAAGGCTTGAGTTATAAAAATAGGCTGGGACCTTTTTTCACTGGAGCATTGGAGGTTGAGAGAATGACCTTTTTAGAAGTCTATAAAATCATGAGGGGCATAAATAAGGTGAATAGCAAGGATCTTTTCCCTGGTGGAGTTCAAAATTATGGACATATTTTTAAGGTGAGAGATTTAAAAGGGACATGAAGGGCAACTATTTTACACAGTGGTTAGTGTGTGGAATGAACGAGCAGAGGAAGTGGTGGATACAGGTACTGTTACAATATTTCAAAGACGTTTTAGAGAAGTACACGAATAGGGAAGGTTTGGCGGGATAAGTGCTGAATGCAGCCAGGTGGACTACTTTAGTTTGGGAACGTGGTTGGACCGAAGGGTCTGTTTTCATGCTGTATGACTGAGCCCAAGATCCATAACATTTGCTTTGCAGTAGGGAAGGAATTTAAGTTTGGGGAGTGGGATTGGTGCTTTTCTATTTAATGAGCACTGCGAGAAAGTAACACCAAATGAGACCAGATGTGGCTTGGCTATAACATCCCTGACAGTTGAATGGTTCATCAATATTGTGTTTAAACTCTTGAATGAACCTCTTGGAAAACGTACAAGTTGCCAGAAATATTTTTCTCAAATGAGCAGGCTAAGCAGTAGGTGAAAGAATTTTTGTTTCTCTCTCATTGAGTTGATGCATCTATCTGAGAAGAAAATCTTGTTTTTGATTGTCCTGCCCAGATGGTGGAGAGTATGAAATACCCTTTTCGACCAGGAATGCGTGTGGAAGTCGTAGATAAGGCGCAAATCTCACGTACAAGGACAGCGGTTGTGGATACTGTGATTGGAGGGCGCCTGAGACTGCTGTATGAAGATTCTGAAGATGATGATTTCTGGTGCCACATGTGGAGTCCCCTCATCCATTCAGTGGGATGGTCCAAACGGGTGGGTCACAAAGTGAAACACCCAGGTGAGCTAATGGGGCTTATCTTTTTAAAACTGAGATTGATAGATTTTTGTTGAGCAAAGGTATAGGGATATGAAACCAAAGCAACCAGAATCCAATTGAATGGTTGGATAGGCTATAATGGCTGAATGATCTCCTCCTCCTAAGTATTTGCTTGGTGTACATAAGCAGAAATGATGCTGTGTGACGACAGTTACAAATAATGTGTTCAAACTCTAAGACACGGTGGCACTGCTGCCTCACAGCGCCAGAGACCCGGGTTCAATTCCCGCCTCAGGCGACTGACTGTGTGGAGTTTGCACATTCTCCCCGTGTCTGCGTGGGTTTCCTCCAGGTGCTCCGGTTTCCTCCCACAGTCCAAAGATGTGCAGGTCAGGTGAATTGGCCATGCTAAATTGCCCATAGTGTTAGGTAAGGGGTAGATGTAGGGGTATGGGTGGGTTGCGCTTTGGCGGGATGTTGTGGACTTGTTGGGCCGAAGGGCCTGTTTCCACACTGTAAGTAATCTAATCTAATCTACACTGAAAAGAGTTTTAAGGCGTGAATCCACTAATCTGCTAAACTGCTGCTGTATTGTCCTCCTTTATATCCTTTTTTTGGGATGTGGGTATTGCTTTCAAGGCCAGCTTTTGTTGTTCATCTGTTCTGTTTTAGCTCTTTTTTTTAAAAAAAGTTAGTAATTAGTGGGATATGGGCATCAGTAGCAAGGGCAACATTTGTTGCCTGTCCCTAATTATCCAAGAATGAAGGCTAGGTCATTTCAGAAGGCAGTTAAGAGTTAACTAAGTTACTCGGGTCTTGAAACACATGCAAGCCAGAATGGGTCAGGATGACATTGTTTCCCTGAAGGACATTAGTGAACCTAATGGGATTTTACAACAATCTGTGGTAGTTTTCAGGTCATCATTACAAATGTTCACATTTTAGTCGCAGATCTTCATTAATTCAATTTAAATTCTTCAAGCTGCAGTGTTGAGATTCATTCCCATATATTAATTTAGGCCTCTGAATTACAAGGTCAATCATACACTATGCCACCATTTTCCTTCCAAATGCACATAGACGATGAACTGTTCAATAATTATGTATGCTTGGTTTGTTTTTTAAACACTAGATTCTTTGTACTCTGCCTCTCCCAACCCTCTAATTTCTCCCACTCCCTTGTCTCGCCTCTTCCCTCTCCCCCAATTTCCCTTTTCTGAGACCGACCCAATTCTGCAACCTCACTTCGAGAAGGGGTTGGTGAACAAAAGGGAATGAGTGAAGCATTGGGGGAGGAGACTGGGCGAGGGAATGGCATGTGGAAGGAATGAAAGGGATGACTAGGAGGTAGAGAGATGCCACACTGAGAGGTGTGTAGTAAGAGCAGTAATAACTAAGATGATAGGTGACTTTGGGTCAGTTACATTCAAGGCAGCTGATAGATTTTAAAGTAAAATTTGCAAGCCGAGCGCAACCCAGTCTTATAATTTTTTAATGGAAATCTGATTTTTGTTTGGCAGCACAAGTGCTGAAGGAAGGATATGGGTGATTGAGCTGTTCTTTCAATGTATCAGCAGATCATAGCATTCATAAACAGCATGCCTTTTACAATTCTAACCAGGTGAACCTGAAATGGAGTTTAGATCGACAAGAGGTGAAGTGTTTGACATCCCATCTAGATGGGCCAGAAAAAGTCTTCAGGCATTGCAGCATAGCAAGGCACTTGGAAAGCACCCGTTGATAAGAGACTAGCAGCAGTCAGTTTAGTAAATGCTGATTTAAACTGAGAGACCGCAGAAAGCTACAAAGAGCTTTGGGAGAGCTCTGCAGTAAATCATAAAACTAGCATACAAGTTCAAAAGATAATTGGGAAAACAAATAGAATGTCAGACTTTATTTCCAATTTAATTGGAATTTTAACAAGAGGGAAATTTTATTAAAACTAGTCAGTCCACAGCTGGAATACATGATTTTGGGCGGGTTATCGAAGGAAAGATGCACTGGCCTTGGAGGCAATACAGAGGATGTTTACAAGGCTGATCCTGGGTTTTTAAGGACCATCTTATAAGGTTTGTGTAGGTTTGGTCTGTACTCATTGGAGTTTAGAAGAGTAAGAGGCAACCTTACTGAAATAACAAATATTGTGAAGGGGAATTGACAGGGTTGACATGGAAAGGTTGTTTCCTCTTGTGTGAGAGAGTCTAGGACAAAAGAGCATAATCTCTGAATAAGGCGCTTCATATTTAAAACAGATGAAGGGGATTTCTTCTGAGGTTAGTGAATCTGTGGAATTTTTTTGTTTGTCTCAGCCTTAACTATAGTTGAATATCCAGCTTCTGTGGTAAACATTTTTAATTGGGAAGGGAATCTATGGTTATGGGGAAAAGGTAGGAAAATGGAGCTAAGGATTGAGATCAGCTATGATTTTGTTAATGATGGAGCAGATTCAATGGACTGAATGGCCTGCTTCTGCTCTTATGACTTATGGACTGACTTGAAAGATAAGACTGAATCAAGGAAAGAGCTTGTGTATTTGTTTTTAATATTGCAAGGAACTGTGAGGATTCAATGTAATTTCACTTGGAACTTGTATTGTATTTATCTGTGTTCTGAGTAAAATTAATTGACTTGTTGTTGTTGTTGTTGTTGTTCTACACTTTCCTGTGGAACAGCCCTGTGGGGCTACTTTCAGCATGTGGGCCGCAATGGTTTTGGGAGATGATTCCCAACTACCAAGTTGGGCAATTGGGGAAGACTGATAAATGTCAGTGGCATCTATTGTCGGAGCATAAATATAAAGAAAACTTGAGTACTGCTCAAACAGGCATGTTGTCAAAATTTTTCGTCATGCACTCAGGACAGATTCAAGAATACCCCATTTCAAAAGGAGCAATAATTTATAATACATCAGGCAATGGTGTTGATTGGTTGCCAAGTCGGCTCTTGTTGACGCATTGCTATGGCGAATACACCAGGAAACTATTGTCCCCATGCTTTTATTTGATTCAAAAACAATGTGCAATTCTTAGACAAGTGTCTTTGAACTGTAAAGGCCAGGTTGTTCTATACGAAATAGTAAACAAGTTATATTGAGACATGTAACTTCTAGTGAGCATAACTGAGTCACATTCTCGACTTTTCATTGTGGTTGTATGATTCTTAGCACCCTCTTGAATGCGGTCTAATCACAGGACTGTATCTAATGTTACATGTTATGTTTTGAGTTTTGCACGCACAGACTGGTTAAGTATAGTCAGTACTCTGTTGTAAATAACAAAAGGACATGCTTTTGAAATTCTCTACTAGTATTTTAATTACAAAGACAAATGCTGGAGAAACTCAACAGGTCTGGCAGCATTTGTGCAGAGAAACAGTATTTCAAATCTAATGACTCTTCAAAATTTTGACTTAGTTTTTTATTTACTTTGTCTTCCAAATGATAGATCAAAACCCCACAAGAATGAATACACTGCTTACTCTGAATAGTGAGGAATTTCATTGTTGTAACTTGTTGGCCCAAGCTGTTATACTAAAGGTAAATTACTGGTCATAAGGTTTGGAGTCTGTTTTTATTAGACACCACATGTCTTCAAAACTCCAAAATATCTGGTGTTGTTTCATTGTTTTATGGGCATTTGCAGCTGCATGGAATACTGATTACTATAAATGGCATGAAGGCAAGTTTCATAATTGGACTGAACAAAGTGACTTTGTCTTAGTTTTAAAAAAAAGTGAAAAAACTCGAATTGTGTTGTGAACTTGTCATAGTGAGTCAGAGAACATTGGATCTTATGTATTACACAGGAAATTGAAACTTGCAGCTTTCTGGTTTGCATAGTTTCAAATTAAAATTTTAATCCATTTTTTTTTCCTAAGGAGGAGTGACCAGAGCGGATGTAAGCTCATACCCAACGTTCAGGAAAGTCTTCTGTTATGCTTTACCCCATCTCTTTAAAAAGGTAAGGGACAATGTTTTGCATTTCTTTTCTTTGTTCTGGATAAATGGGTACGTAGGGCACGTAGCATACCAGAAATGCTGGAACATCGGGGTTTAGTGTGAAGGAGGAACTGATGAAAATCAGTATGAGTAGGGAAAAGGTGTTCAGGCAATTGATGGGACTGAAGGCAAATAAATCCCTACAGCCTGATAATCTACATCCCAGACTACTGAATGAAGAGGTTTTAGCAAAAGGAGGTGCAACTAATAAAGTTGATGAGCGGGACCTGGTGGATGTGGTTTATTTGGTCTTTCAGAAGGCTTTTGAGAAGGTCCCACATAAGAGATTAGTATGTAAAATTAAAACACATGGAATTAGGGATAGTCTATTGAAATCTGGTTAGCAGACAGGAAACATAGTAGGATCAAATGGCCATTTTTTTCTTAAATGGCAGGCAGTGACTCGTGGGATACAGCAAAGATCAGTGCTAGAACCCCAGTTATTTACAAAATATTGATTTAGTTGAGAGAACTAAATGTAATGACCCCAAATTTGTAGATGGCATAAAGCTGGGTGAGTGAGCTGTGAGGAGGATGCAGAGATGCATCAATATGATTTGAACAAATGCATAACAGATGCAGTATAATGTGGATAAATGTCAGGTCATCCACTTCGGTAGCAATAACAAGAAGGTGGATTGTTATATAAAAAGGCTGGAAATTGATAGGGGAATGTGCAATGCGTCCTGGGTGTTCTCCTGCACCAGTAACTAAAGGTAAGTCTGCAGGTGCAGCTGTCATTTAAGGCTGTAAGTAGTACATTGGCCTTCGTGGCAACATGATTTGAGTACAAGAGCAGGGATGTCTTTCTACAATTATACAGGGCCTTGATGTGACCACACCTGGAATACTGCAGAGTTTTGGTCTGCTTATGTGTAGAAAAATATTCTTGCTCAAAAAAAAAGTGCTTACCAAGCTGATTTCTGGGATGGCAGGGACTGACCTATGAGGAAAGGTTGAATTGGTGAGCAGTGTAATTGTTAACGTTCAGAAGAATGAGGGGGATCTCAGAAACATACAAAATCCAAACAGGACTGGATGCAGGAAGGATGTTTCTGATGGTTGGTTGTTTTTGGGGATGGCAGGGTGGTCAATCAGTTGTAGTCTCAGAATACAGGTTAAACTGTTTAAGCATAAGATGAGAAATTTTCTTCAGCCTGAGAGTGGAAAGCATGTGAAATTTGCTACCACCAAATGTGGTTAAGGCCAACACATGATTGAGTTGGATATGGCACTTGGGGCTAAGAATCAAAGGATGAGTGGGAATAATGGGAACAGGCTGAGTTGGATGATCGACTATGATCATATTGAATGGGAGAGTAAGTTCAAAGGGCTGAATGGCTGACTCCTATTTTCTCTGCTTTTATGTGATAATTAGATCAGGTTTCAATTAACATATTTAGTTGCCCAAGTAGATGTTTGAAACAATTGAGTTAATGTTACAATGTATTCAGTACTCTTTGCAGGAGAATTATGAAATAATGGTGCAGTAGGCACCAATGAAAATATGAAGGTAGTTGGCTAAATCCTTCTTCAGAGAAGTCAGTTTTAAAGGACTATTTTTAAAAGGAGGAAGGTGCGCTAGTGAGGCAGAAAGGTGTAGGGAAGGAATTCCAGAACTTAAGGCCTAGAAAACTGCAAGGATGAGTGCTAATGGGAAGCAGTCTAAATTGGTGATGTTCAAGAGGCCAGAATTAGAGTAGCACAGATATATCTCAAGGTTGTAGGGCTGGAGGAGATTAAAGATCTAGGAAAGGGTGAATGCATGAAGAGATTTGGAAACGAGAATGAGAATTTTAACATCCTGCCATTACTTAGCTGGGAGCAAGTGTAGGTCACGAACATGAGGTGGTGTGTGAATGAAACAATTCAAAGGCTACCACACAGCCACCTTCCTATCCTCTTTTTGAAATTTGTTCATGTGATTTAGCCATGGCTGCCTAAGCTAGCATTTATTTGGTGATTCCTTATTGCTCTTCAGAAATTGGTGATAGCTGCTGCCTTGAACCATTGCAGTTCATTTTATGTAGGTAGATGTAGAATGCTGTTAGGGTCAAAATCCTAGAACTTACTCCTTATCTCCATCTCCCTTAGTGCCCAAAGGTCTATCAGTGTCTGTCTGAAGATGTTCAGCAACTGAGCACCTGGAGCATTTTGGGGTAGAGAATTCCAAATATTTTGACAGGCAATTTGAGATTTTACATAATATCTTCCACCAAAAAAAAGCACCTTTGATGTACCTGAAATTAATTAATATCTTGCAGTGATACTGTAAAGTTGCCCTTTGTCTATTTTTATTTTGGGGTGGGGGGGTTCACGCATTAGCAGTGTTAAATCTCTCCATAAATTTTGCCTTGGATTGGAAGCATTTGTCTTTGTCCATGGTTTCCCCAATCTCGAGCAGACCACCTGAACAGAGCTCCTTAACTTACCAATAAAAACTCCAACAGAATCAATTTGGGTTCTTGCACTTGCTTCTGTCTGGCTATTCCTCACTGAGTATGACAGGGTCAACACATTTGAAACAAAATTGTAAAGAGGTTTAGCGCTTCCCAACAATTTAGATATTTGTAGCAGGGTTGTATGGCACTTGATTCCAGATCCATAGCAATGTGATTGCCTCTTATGTTCAAGGGCATTTAGGAATAGAAATATTTCGAATCCTATGTTTAATGTTGTTTTGCTAATCCAACTTTTCAGGATTTGTTAGTGAAACCTCTAATTATTTAATAAACATTTAATTTAATATATTTGACAATAATCACTTGAAATGGTAAATTGAAAATTTTTTGTGTTCTTCCATAGGATAGGGTATTACTGGCAAGGCCAGCATTTATTGCCTACCTGATTTGTTCTTGATCTACATTGTTGCATAGACCAGAGCAGGTTGAGGACAACAGATTTCCATCCCTCGTGACCTATTGCTGTGGTCTAATCAGATTTAACAAATTTGATTTAGATTCCACAATGGTAGGAATTGAACAATCTTGCCAGGAGTGTTAAACTAGCCTTTAGGTTATTAGCCCAGTGATGTTATTACTACAGCAGTGGCATACCCAGTGAATGTGTCTATGTATTAGACAAATGTAACTGTATGAGACTGTTGATTCCACATCGCTGCGGATGTAAATTAGAAGCCAGTTATAATGTTTTTGAGTCTCTGAATGCATTCCCAAAACCAGCAAGCAGTTGGCCAAGATAATGCCAAACTCCAGCACGTTAATTTTGTAGAGTGCTGTCACTGAGTCATGGCTGTCAGTTGAGAGCTTTGTTTTGAAGGTAGTGTAAAAGTGGAAAAACTCAGTCATGAAAATACTTGGCAGACTAGTCAACATCTATGTTTAAGTTCAGATGAATTAACATAGCAATAACATGGACCTATCATCAACAGTTTGAAACCTTTTTATTTCTCTTCTCTGTTCTGATATTGACTGACTTGTGGTGTCACAGAAAACTAGTATGCAGGTACAGCAGCTAACAAAAACTGAAAGCGGATGCTGCAAATTGGAAACAAAAACAGAAGTTGCTGGAAAAGCTCAGCAGATCTGGCATCATCTGTGAAGAGAAATCAGTTAACTTTACTGGCCTGGTCACCCTTCGTCAAAACAGCTGTTCGGAGGAGGGGTTACTGGACCCGAAATGTTGGCTCTGATTTCTCTTCACTGATGCTGCCAGATCTGCTGAGCTTTTCTAGCAACACCAGATATAAGAAAGGCAAATGAAATTTTTGCCTTTTTATTGTTAATGAAAGAGTATGAGAGTAGTGAAGTGTTGCTGCAACTGTGCAAGGCATCAATGGAACTGCACCTGGAGTATTGTGTACAATCTTTGTCCTGTTTTTATGAGGAGGAATGTACTTGCATTAGAGGCAGTTCAGAGGAGGTTCACTAGACTGATTCCAAAGATGAGGGATTTTCTTATGAAGACAAATTGAGCAGTTTAGGCCTATGCTCTCTGGCGTTTAGAAGGATGAGGGGCAATCCATTTGACATACACAAGATGCTAAAGGAATTAATGAAGACGTAAAGGATGTTTCATTATTTAGAATGGGAGGTCATAGTTTTAGAATAAATGGTAGCAGATCTAAAACCAATGAGGAGAAATTGTTTCTCAAAGGGTCGTGAATGTAGAGTTCACTATCTGAGTACAGTTGATGGAGAGTGGGTGAGAAAGTGGAG
Source organism: Chiloscyllium punctatum (assembly GCF_047496795.1). Classification (NCBI taxonomy): domain Eukaryota; kingdom Metazoa; phylum Chordata; class Chondrichthyes; order Orectolobiformes; family Hemiscylliidae; genus Chiloscyllium; species Chiloscyllium punctatum. Next base: position 79,266,105 of record NC_092756.1, on the reverse strand, counting down.
TTGAGGTTGAGTTGAGATCAGTCACGATTGTGCTGAAAGACTGAGCAGGCTTGAGAGGTTGAATGGCCTACTCCTGCTCCCAGTTCCTATGTTTTCAACATTTTCTTCTTGCACAGTGCAAGGCATTTGTATTCTTCAAACTTGATGTAGTTTTAAAACCTTTCTGATTCTAGGTGCGAGCAGTTTATGCTAATGATGATTGGTTTGAAGAGGGGATGAAATTAGAGGCCATTGATCCACTGAATTTATCCACCATTTGTGTTGCCAGTGTCCGAAAGGTAAGAAAATTTGGTTTTGGTTTGTTGGGACTGATGTTCTGTTAAAGGTACTATACTTGTGTCTGTATGCATAGAATGCACTACTGCTTTAGATAAGCTGGATTTCAGGGCAATCACATCATTGGAAGGAAAATTATCACTCAATCAGTGCTCTAAACCCTTTCCAAAGTTTCTTTTCCAGTGTGATCTTAATTCAGTGCCTCAGGTTGTGGGCGACTCCCTACATGAATGTTTGGATAGGTAAGATTTATGGAGCTTTGGAGTGGGGTGAAATGAATTGAACATCTCTCACCCCTGCCAAATTTGGTCCCTCTTCCACTCTTCACCCCATCCCCCTCCTGGCTGGATAGTTAATAAAAAGGAATGTTTCTCCAAAAAATGAACACTACCAATCTATTCATAAACTGATTTGCAGCAGCAGCAATCTAGGCCTCAAAGTGCAATTTATTAGGCCACGCCCACCAATACGAACAAAGAAAGCTGAGGATTGGAAGGGTTTTCCAGCTGTCAGAAATCAGTCCAAGTTCCACGGCAATCATTGCTGACTCAAATTTTTGTGATCCTAAAACTTCATATCCATGACCACCTTGGGTATCTTGATCCACAGTTTGGGCAGCCCTGCTTTTTTTTTGTTTAGTTTACATAAATTCAGATTGGATCCCCTGCTTTAAGTAAAGTTGCTAACTGAACTTAAAATAATTTCAGAAATTATTTTATCGCATGGCTTGATCCTGCTCCAGCCATCAGTTATCCATTTGGCTACTCCCCTTCTACACCAAATGAAAAGCAGAAACACTTATTACCCAATTTGAGTCTTGATTATCAGAAAAGTTTCTTTTAAACCCTCTTTTTCAATTCTTTTTAAAGAGAAATGTTTAATGAAAATGACAGAAACAATTTTTTTTTAAAATGTCCATGTGACTTTTGCACACAACACTGTCCTGGTGATTGATCTCAATTCCTGGAGTCTCCAGGTTGGCAACCCTACATGTCAGGCAAACAGCTAATGGAAAGCAATCTATAATTAGTGAAAAGGGGATATAAAGAAATGAAACTCATTTGTAGCTCCCCATATGGCTTAGTAGTTAACAGCACTACCCACATAATGCTGAGATACATATATCTGTGCAGAGGAGGTGGTGTAATGTGAATATCAATTGACTAATCCGGAGCCACAGATTATGATCCAGGGACATGGGTTCAAATCCCACCACGAAAGTGAATTTTGAATACAATGAAAACTTGAATAAAAACCTCTTTAAAAGCAAGTAAATGATTGTAAAAACACAGTTGGGCCCTTTAGGGAGGAAATCTGCTGTTCTTACCTAGTCTGGCTGATATGTCACTTCAGACATGCAGCAATGTGGTTGACTGTTAGCTACCATCTGAAATGCTGGCTGAGCTTGCACTGAATGAATTGCTATAAATGAATAAACCAAATTGAACCCTTGCTTTAAGCTTCAACCTATGCGGAATTAGCAGACCTTAGGAGGAGTAGTACAAGCTTTACTCTCGGTCCCATTGCTCCGTAGAGTTGAAAGGATTAGAGGTTTTTGAAATCTGTCTGACAATCACTCCTGCACATTTTAAGTACAGTAAAAGTATTCCATAAATGTAAATTGTTATACCCAGTGGCTGCTGCTCCAGGCAATAAGTTCGAATGTGACTAAGTTTAATTGTAATTAAGAGAGAGTGCCAGAAAAAACATGTTTGATTAGATCAGATTTCCTACAGTGTGGAAACAGGCCCTTCCGACCAACAAGTCCACAGTGACCCTCTGAAGAGTAACCCACCTAGACCCATTTCCTCTGACAAATGCACCTAACACTATGGGCAATTTAGCCTGACCAATTCACCTGACCTGCACTTCTTTGGACTGTGGGAGGAAACCGGAGCACCCGGAGGAAACCCACGCAGACACTGGGAAAATGTGCAAACTCCACACAGAGAGTCACCCAAGGGTGGCAATGAACCTAGGACCCTGATGCTGTGAGACAGGGATGCTAACCACTGAGTCACCATGCCGCCCATTTGGTGCCATTTGTGAATTGAAACCGTTAAGGTCTTAGGTTTCAGAACTCTGGCATTTTATAGCAGAGGGAAATAGTAAGAAATGTATTTAATTTTGTACAAGCAAAGGGTGGGAGAGAAGGACAACAAGGAAGGTTTATAATTATTTGGAGGATAGGAGAGATTGGTGCAAAAAGGTTTATGGTACAAATGCCAAATCGATTGGAAATGGCTCAAAAACAAAGATCTGCTGTGTCTAGATGGGGTATGATTAGCAGGTTAGCAGCAATATAGATGCAAAGTAAAGGGATTAAGAAAAGGATCAGAGAAACTGAACCATGAAAAAAGGCACAAAGCAATAGTTATGATGTAAAATTGGTGAGCATTGATTTGGAACTTGGAGGGGGCAAATAAAGATCAAAACAGCAGCACTTCAAAAAGGGAGGAAGAGAGACAAAGGTAGACACTACATGGTCAGAGAAAGAAACCTACCTTGCTGTCTTTTTTAAATATGAGTAGAGTGGGTTCTGTTTGGTAATTTGTTTGGAGATCTGTCTCTTGATGAAGATTTTAAAATATAAAGCATGGGTACTAAGTTAACCTGAATAGTGTTTTTAGAGCAGTACGGCTGTGCTATTTTCTGGGGCTGTAGATGGTTAAGATGCAAAGTAGTATGATGTGCTCTTCCTGTCGGATGTGGGCAATTAGGGAGAATTTCCATGTTACTGATGATTATGTCTGCGGGAAGTGTGTATGATTACAAATCCTATCAGATTGCATGGATCGGTTGGAGTGGTAATTAGAGGCAATGAAGAATTACAGGAGTTGGGGGTGGGATGCATGGCAGTTACAGGAAGGGAGAAAGATTGCAGACACAGGTAGATGGGTTACCGCCAGGAAAGTAGGAGAGGGAGGTAGGTAGTGCATGAATCACCTGTGGCCATCCCCATCTCAAACAAGTCTGCTGTTTTTGAAAATGTGGGGTTGGGGCTGGACACTCAGGGGAATGTAGCACAAACAGCCAAGTTTCTGGTACTGAGACTGACTCTCTAATGTAACGAGGGGTATGTCAAGTTCTAAGCAATTGATTGTGATAGGGGACTCTCTAGTCAGAGGCACACACAGATTTTTCTGTGGCCGACAGCGAGAAATCAGAATGTTGTGTTGCCTCCCTGGAGCCAAGATCAAGGGTATCTGAGTGCAGAATCTTCTCAAAGGCAAGTGGGACCAGCAAGAGGTGGTTGTACATATTGGAACCAATGACATAGGAAGGGAAAATGATGAAAATATAGGAAGTTAGGCAGGAATTTAGAAAGGTCCCTGAAGTAATATCTGGATTACTCCCAGTGCTATGAGCTAGTGAGGGTAGGAGTAGTAGGATAGAGCAGATGAATGCATTGCTGAGGAGCTGGTGCAGGGGAGAAGGGTTCAGTTTTTGGATCATTGGAATCTCTTCTGGGGTAGAAATTAACTGTATATGAAGGATGGATTGCACCTGAATTGGAAGGGGATTAATATACTGGCAGGGAGATTAGCTACAGCTGTTTGGGTGGATTTAAACTAGTAATGTGGGGGTGTGGGACCCAGGGAAATAACAAAGAAAGAGATCAGTCTGAGACTCTTGGGAAAAGGAGCAAGTCAAACAGTCAGGGCGGGAAGGGACAAAGCAGAGAACTAGGTAGGACTGAAAAATTAAACTGCATTTATTTCAGTGCAAGAGGCCTAACAGGGAAGGCAGATAAACTCAGGGCATGGTTAGGAACATGGGACTGCGATATTGTAGCAATTACAGATTTGGTTCAGGGATGGACAGGACTGGCAGTTTAATTTTCCAGGATACAAATCCTATCAGAAGATTAGAAAAGCAAGATTGAGGAGGCGGAGTGACATTTTTGATAAGAGATAACATTACATCTATACTTAGGATATTCCTGGGAATACATCCAGGGAAATAATCTGGGTGGAACTGAGAAATAAGAAAGGGATGTTTACCTTATTGGGATTGTATTATTAACTACTCAATAGTCAGCAAGAGATTAGCAAACTAATTTGTAAGGAGATCTCCGTTTTCTGTAAGAATAATAGGGTGGTGACGATAGGGGATTTCATCTTTCCAAACATGGACTGCCATAGTGTGAAGAATTCAGATGGAGAGGAATTTAAGTGTGTACAAGAAAATTTTCTGATTCAGTATGTGGATGTATCTGTTAGAGAAGGTGCAAAACATGGGAAGTGAGGCAGGGCAAGTGACTGAGGTGTCAGTGGAGGGAGTACTTTGGGGCCAGCAACCATAGAGTCATAGCTATAGAGATGTACAGCACAGAAACAGACCCTTTTGGTCCAACTCTTCCATGCCGACCAAATATCCTAAATTAATCTAATCCCATTTGCCAGCATTTAGCCCATATCTCTATGACCCCTTCATATACCCATCCAGATGCCTTTTAAATGTTGTGATTGTACCAGCCTCCACCACTTCCTCTGGCAGTTCATTCCATACATGCGCCACCCTCTACGTGAAAAAGTTTTCCCTGAGCTCCCTTTTATATCTTTCCCCTCTAACGCTAAACCTATAGTTATGGACTCCCTCACCCAGGGGGAAAAACCTTGTCTGTTTACCCCATCCATGCCCCTCATGATTTTAGAAACCTCTTTAAGATCACCCTTCCTCCCAATGCATGCTCTATCTTCAGCTCCCATTTGCTGTTCTGATAGTCACATAATATTTAATTCTTTACCTTCTCCAAAGAATAGATGATGAGATGATAGTTGCTTCTTGAAATAAATGCCTCCCTAATTTTAGGCAATTCTTTCCCGATGTGCTTCCTTCAAGTGGCTTTGTTTTGTTTCAAAATCCAATTCATACTTAAATAAGCAAATTGTGGTATCTCAAAATTCTTTTATTTTTAAAATAGTGATGGAAAAGGATAGACCGGATATGAAAGTTAAAGTTCTAATTTGGAGGAAGGCCATTTTTGACAGTATGAGGCAAGAACTTTCAAATGTTGCTTGAGGGTGGATGTTCGTTGATAAAGGGATTGTTGGAAATGGGAAGCCTTCAAAATTGAGATAACGAGAGTCCAGACACAGTATATTTCTGTCAGGCTGAAAGGAAAGGCTGGTAGGTATAGGGCATGCTGGATGACTAAAGAAATTGATATTTTGGTCAAGAATAATGTCTGGTTTATGTCTGGTTTTGACGGCAGAGATCGAGTGAATCCTTAGAGTATAAAGGCAGTTGGAATATACTTAAGAGGGAAATCAGGAGGGCAAAAAGAGAACATGATAACTTTGCCAAACAAGGTTAAGGAGAAAACAAAGGAATTCTATAAATACATTTATTGACAAAAGGATAGCTAGGCAGAGAATAGGACCCCTCAAAGATCAGCAAGACAGCCAAATGTGGAATCACAAAAGATGGGGGAGATACTAAACAAGTATTTTGCATCCATGTTTTCTGTGGAGAAGGACATGGAAGGTGGTGTTGGGTGTCTTAACACATAAAGGTGGATAAATCCCAGGACATCATCGGGTATACCTGAGTACTGTTTGGGAAGCTAGGGCAGTGATTGCTGGGCTCCTTGCTGAGCTAATTGTATCATCAAAAATCATAGGTGAAGTGCTGGAAGACTGGAGGTTGACTAATGTGGTGTCACTATTTAAGAAAGGTGGTAAGGAAAAACCAGGGAACTATTGTTACAAAGCGGTTGTTGAATCCCTTTTAATTAAACAAAACACCCAGAAAAGCTTACCATGCCTCTTAATCTGTTAAAATGTGGGTGACAGAACTCCCAAATTCCACTATTTACAGAAAAAATATCAATTTATTTGTTGAAGTATAACAGTGAACATGAAACAAAAAACGTTTCTCAAATCTAAACCCCGTTTTCTCTTAACTATTTACTATCTGACCCAAATACTATATTTAAAAAATGCTGTTCCAATAAGAGTTATGAAAATTACATTAACTTAATCATTAACTAATTACATTAACTAATTCCTGCCGATTTCCTTAGGTCGTCGTCTTTCTTTTAACTGCGAATCGTCTTTACCTGAAAAGGTACCTTTGGTAGGGAAGGTTTCTTTTCCTGATTTTGTTTAAGTGCATAATGTTAGATGAGCAGTTAGCTCTACAGCAGTTGCTGTCTGACCAATTTTCAAAATGTCCGCATTCTTCTACCCCCAGCATTGGGTTGTCTTATTGGGTTCGGTGTTGCCCAAACGATAAATTCAAACTCAGTTGTTTTTAGTATCCTGGGGCATAAATTAATCTGTTTTAAATTCAAATTATTGTCAAAGCAGCAACCGAAACTCAGGTAAACACTTCACAACCAAATGTTACATATTTTCAATTTTCCAGTATACCTTGGGAACCGCGCCCCCTCTCCAGTACAGTACATGCCTTTAACTTCAAAACATGATAGACTAGTGAGCTTCACATTGGTAGGCAAGTTGCTGGAGGGAATCTTGATGGACAGGACTTCCCTATATTTGGATGGGCAAGGACTGATGAGAGATAGTTGACATGACTTTGTGCATGAGAAATCATTGAGTTTTTTGAAGAAGTAATGAGGATTGCGGGCAGAGCGGTGGACATGATCTATATAGAGTCAAGAGTGACCTGCTGGAAAAGCACAGCAAGTCAGGCATCATCCAAGGAGCAGGAAAATCGACGTTTTGAGCAAAAGCCCTTCAGGACCGATCTATATGGACTTCAGTAAGGCATTTGACAAGGTTCCTCATGGTAGACTGGCTAGCATCATTAAATCACATAGAATACTAGTGGTTTGGACACTGAACTGGCTTGAAGATAGAAGACATGTGGTGGAGAGATGCTTTTCAGACTGGAGGCCTGTGACCAGTGGTGTGCCCCAAGGATCAGTGCTTTGTCCACTGCTTTTTGTCATTTATATAAAATGATTTAGATATGAACATAGTAAATTTGCAGAAGAAACCATAAATGAAGGTGCAGTGGAGAGCGAAGAAGGTTATCTCAGGTTACAGTGGAATCTTGATCAGATGGCCAATGGGTTGAGGAGTGGCACATGAAGTTGAATTTTGATAAGTGTGAGGTACTGCGTTTTGGAAAGGCAAATCAGGGTAGTACTTGTACACAAAATGGTATAGTCCTGGGGAGTGGTGTTGAATAGAGAGACCTTGGAGTGTAGGTTCATAGTTCCTAGAAAGTGGAGTCTCTGGTAGATAGGATAGTGAAGAAGGCATTTTAATATGTTTTCCTTCATTGGTCAGAGCATGAGTATAGGAGTTGGGAGGTCATGTCATGGCTGTACAGGACATTGGCTAAAAATGTGTTGCTGGAAAAGTGCAGCAGGTCAGGCAACATCCAAGGAGCAGGAGAATAGACATTTCAGGCATATGCTCCTCGGATGCTGCCTGACCTGCTGCGCTTTTCCAGCAACACATTTTTAAGCTCTGATCTCCAGCATCTGCAGTCCTCACTTTCTCCCAGGACATTGGTTAGGTCACTTTTGGAATATTGCATGCAATATCCTATTGGAAGGGTGTTGTGAAACTTGAAAGGGTTTAGAAAAGACTTACAAGGATGTTGCCAGGGTATGAGGGTTTGAGCTATGGGGTGAGGTTGAATAGGCTGGGGCTATTTTCCCTATAGTGTCGGAGGCTGAGGGGGTGACCATTTAGAGGTTTGTAAAAATCGAGTGGCATTGATAGGGTAAATATTCAAGGTCTTTTCCCTGGGTTGGGAGAGTCCAGAACTAGAGGGTATAGGTGTGGGGTGAGAGGGGAAAAATGTAAAAGGGTCCTGAGGGGCAACTTTTTCACACTGGTGCATGTGTGGAATGAGCTGCCAGAGGAAGTGGTGCAGGCTGGTACAATTATAGCATTTAAAAGGCTTCTGGATGGATATATGAATAGGAAGGGTTTAGAGGGATATGGAAAGTGAGGACTGGAGATCAGGGTTGAGTGTGGTGCTGGAAAAGTACAGCAGATCAGGCAGCGTCCGAGGAGCAGGAGAGTCGCTGTTTTGGGCATAAGCCCATTATCAGGAAAGTCCGAAACGTCAATTCTCCTGCTCCTCAGATGCTGCCTGACCTACTGTGCTTTTCCAATACCCTACACACGACCTAGACGGATCTGGGTTAAGTTTTGGTGAATGGGAATAGATTAGTTTAGGATAATGGAAGAGTTGGACAGCAGGGTCTGTTTCCATGCTGTACATCTAACTCTGACTCTATAACTCCATGTTGAGTTCACAAGGCTGTAAAGTGGAGAGCTGAAACATGAAGTGCAACTGCTATCCTACCATTCACACCTCATCGAAACAGTCTTTTGTTTATTTAATCACTGTGTGCCTCCTCCCAATACACCGGAATAACATGGTCCTACTAACCACATTCTGTGCCCATATTGCCCTGGAACCAGAATAAGGCATGGATCGATTGCCGCTGTTTCCTCATTGCCCCATTCTCTACTCTTCACACCTTGCATTCTTTCATGTATTAATCAACACTAAAATAAATTGCACTTCTTGACTTGTTTATTATGAAACATGATTGGTGTTGGAGAGCCAAAAGATTTGTGATTAAATTTGATAATTGTGTAAAATAATATGCACTTTTTGAAAAGTAGGGAATATGGATGTTTTGGTTGCTTCAGTTTTTAGCAATATAGCTTTTTGAGTGAACAGTTGTGATGTCTTCCTGCAAGTTGTTTTTGCAATGTTTCTAATGGAATGCAATGACATCAGGGACTACAGCCATCTGGTTGGTGACTGAACCCTCGGCAGTGTGTTGGCAGCAAATGCCTTATTTACTTGTCCCATTCCTAGTTGCTTTCGTAGTTTCGTGAACTTGCATTGAGCTTCACTGGAAGATTGTGGCAGACTAAGGATAGGAAAAGTAGAGTTAATTTTAATTGTGTTGTTTTCCCTGGTCAGAGCTTGTTGTCATCCACTGTATCCAAGCTCTTGTGAGCCATGGGCATGTCACTGGTACATGGAAAGCAGGAGAGAAATTTAGCAGTACAAATTTGGTATTGTCTTACAAAAGGAGAAAGTGAGGACTGCAGATGCTTTGTCTTACAAAAGCCAAGAATAAGATAAATGCAGAAAATACTGGAGATGCTCAGTAGCTCAAGTTAAGCCTGTTTCTCTGTCTCTTCAAGTGCTGCCTGACCACCTGAGTAGTTCCACCATTTTCTGTTCTTGTTTCAAATTTCCAGCATCCATAGTGCTCTGCTTTTGTGTTAGAATAAACATGAGAGTGGAGCAGAAAAAATACTTTTATGGCTGCGTCAGTTTGATCCCTGTGGTTAAACAATTCTGAGAGATTTAGCCATTAAAAGAGGGAGGTTTGTCATCATCCTTTTAAATGCGATTAGCCTTTTATCCCCTTTTCAATTTAATTTTAAACAGTGGTGACGTCTTTCATGGATTGGCTTAATTGATTTAAGATGTGCAACTGAAATCACAGCATTTACTTTCACAGAATCTCCAAACGGTTTCGGACAGGTCAATTGGCCAATAATGTTTGCACTGGCTCTCTGCAGAAGGAATTTACCTGGTGCCACTTCCAGTCTTCTCTCTGTAGCCTTACACGTTCTTCCTTTTTGAATATTAATCCAAATTCCCCCTTAATGACTCTATTTAATTCTATCTCCACCACACTTTCAGTGCATTTGTGATCTCGACTTCTGCACACAGCAAGCAGTTTCTCCTCACTTCTCCATTGTTTCTTAAATCAGCATAATGTGAAGAATATACATCAGTAAATATCCACATGCAGACACTCCAGTATGCAAGATGGCAGATGGTGCACACAACTGTGTAGTCTAGGAAATGTAGCGCAGAAAGTGATACTCCCCTTCTGTAGCTTGTTTTATTAAATGTTCATTTAAGCACTTTTCCGTTTTTTTGTTTTGACATTTTTTCCAAGTTTTCCTTCATCTTTTGGTGAAAACTATGGATAAGCAAACATTTGGAGCAGCGTTGGTTTGCACAGATAGGGAAATTTTGTTTAAGGATTGCAAAAAAGCTGGTGCAGATTTAAAGTGGTTTGCAAGAGAAGCAAATATGATGTGTAAAAATGCTTTATCTTACAAGTGGTTTGGTCTGGAAGGCATTGCCAGAATTTGTGCTGAAGACAGTCAATTGAAGCATTGAATGATTGTTGAATAGAAACAACATCCAAGGGTGTGGGGAGAAGATGGGTAAATGGAAATAAGTTGTAATACTTGTACAGAGTTGTGCACAATGTTGGCATGTTTGTCCTCCTTGTGGACTTAAATGATTTTGAAGGCGGTCAGGATAGTATTTGCAAAGAAACGATCTTAAATCTCCACCCCCATTAATAAGCATTTCTGACCATGTTACTATTTAATGGCTGCCCTGCACTTTGCAAGGTGGCCTTTGTATTGCCTTGTAGCGAAATCTGTCGCTATACAATAGTATTCCACCCCCATCCACGGTGGTAACGTTCCAGAACCTACTGTGGAAGTCAAAAACCACAGGTGGGAATGAACCCATTCATTTAAATGGGAAACGTACCTTGCTGGCAGCCTGGTCCCTGGTGATGGGATGTTCCGTATAACATGCTCGGGCCGTGGTAAACCGCGGGTAACTAAAACTGGGGAATCATTTCCGGGGGTCACCCTGTCCTGAGAATATACACCTGTATAAGGATTTTGATTTGTCACACCACCTGTGTGCTGTCGTGACTCAATGGTGTGGAGGTATTGGACAGGGGTAGACGAAATCAAAGTTACATGACTCCAGGTTATAGTCCAACAGATTTATTTGAAATCAGAAACTTTTGGATCACAGCCCATTTGTCAGGTGTAGAGCTGCACTCTGAAAGCTTGTGATTTCACATAAACCTGTTTGACTTTGATCAGATGGGTCAATGGGCTGAAGAGTGGCAGATGCAGTTTAATTCAGATAAATGTGAGATGCTGCATTTTGGGAAAGCAAATCTTAGCAGGACTTATACTCTTAATGGTGAGGTCCTAGGGACTGTTGCTAAACAAAGAGACCTTGGAGTGCAGATTTGAAAGTAGAGTCTCCAGAAGATAGGATAATGAAGAAGGTGTTTAGTATGCTTTTCTTTATTGGTCAGTGTATTGAGTAGAAGAGTTGGAAGGTCATGTTGCAGCTGTACAGAACATTGGTGGTCGCATGGACGAATTGGACCGAAGAGTCTGTTTGCATGCAGTGCATCTCTATGACTCTATGACTATAACCTGGTGTTGTGACTTCTGACCATGAATCACTGGGACGTTGCAATACATTCAAGACCCACTACTGTTGAGTTGAGACAAATCTGTAAACTTGACTCAATCATTACAATCAAATTATTTTTAACTAATAACAAGAAAGACCTGCATTGAGTGACTCTGGAGTTTGTATGTTCTCCCCAGGTCTGCATGGGTTTCCGTTGACTGCTCTGGTTTCCTCTCAGTCCAAAGATGCGCAGGTCAGGTGGATTGGTTATGCTAAATAGCCCTGTTGTGTCCAGGGCTCTGCAGGCCAGGTGGGTTAGTAGCGGTAAATGCAGGATTACAATGTGGGGCCTGGGTGGGATGTTCTTCAGGGGGTTGGTGCAGACGAGATGGCCTCTCTTCACACTTTAGGGATTCTATGATAAACTGATACAGAGATGTGACCTGATGGGTGCAGAAGGAAAATTGGGGAACTGCAGAGAGTGACATCAGTTCAGACCGCAAACGTTGATGTTATTTTCTGTGCTAATGGCATGAGGTTGTGGACATACTGGTTCTCAGTCTTTCATTCTCAAGATGTGGATTTGTCATTTTAGTGCCTCTGAAATTCACAGAGTTGTTACAGCGCAGCAGGAAGCCATTCAGGCCATTGGGCCTGCACTGGCTCATTACTCTTGCTTTCTTCCCATGCCTTTGTTCAATATTTCTATCTCTATCATTCCGTGTCCTTCTTTTAAATTCCTCAACTGAACCTGCCTTTGCCACATTTCCAAGCAGCGTTTCCATATGTTAATTACCCGTTGTGTGTATGTGGGGAGGAATGTTCTCTCATTACCCTTTTGTGCATCACTGAATACTTGCTCTCTTGTTCTTGTTTCTTATTAGGAGTGAGAACTGCTCCCCCTCCCTGTTTACTAGATACAGCCTGCTCATGATTTTGAAAACTTTCAACAAATCTCCCCTCAGCCGCCTTACTCGAGAACAGTTCCAACAACTTCAGTCAATCACTTTCTTTTCCCTTTGGTCCAACTCGTCCATGCTGACCAGAATGGGAAGGGAGGTTATTTGAACTTGGAGAACTCCATGTTGAGTCCTCCGAGCTGTAGGCTACCTGGGTGGAAGATGAAGTGTTGTTCCTCCAATTCGCAGTGTGATTTGTATTGGCAATGGAGGAGGCCAAGGATGGTCATGTCAGAAAGGGAGTGGGAAAGGGAATTAAAATGCATGGTGACTGGGAGGTCTGATTGCCCCCTGCGGGCCCAGCTGAGATACTCCGCAAACCGTTCCCTAAGTTTACATTTGGTCTCCCCAGTGTAAAGAAGACCACATCAGGAGTACCTGATCCAGTAAACTAGGTTGAACCTCTGTCTCACCTGGAAGGATTGTTTGGGGCCCTGAATGGAGGTGAGGGGGGTGGTGTACTGGCAGGCTTTGCATCTTTTCCAGTTGCAGGGGTAGGTACCTGGGGGTTCAGTGGGAGAGTGGCTCAAACCAAGGACTGTCGAAGGTAAGAGTCCTTGCGGAAGGCAGAGAAGAGTGGGAGGGGAAGATGTTTTTTGTGATGGGGTCTAGTGGGAGTTGGTGGAAGTGTTTCAGGATGTGTTGGATGTGATGACTGGTGGGTTGGTAGGTGAGGACAAGAGGTCTCTGTCTTTATTGCATTGGGAGGGGGGATTTAGAGAAGTGGAATGGGAATGGCAGTGGTATGGTGGAGGGCTGTCTTCGTACTCTCTACCTATGTTCACCTTTGCCCTGCCCCCGCCACCCTTTTATCTGCTGCTCCCCCTACACCCGCCTGCAGTCCCGAAGAAGGGTTACACCTGAAATATCAACTTCTCTACCTCCTGATGTTGCCTGGCTTGCTGTGTACCTGTCTGGCATGCATGAAATGAGCTGCCAGAGGAAATGGGAGGCTGGTACAATTACAACTTTTAAAAGGTTGTAATATGGCTATATGAATAGGAAGGGTTTAGAGAGATATGGGCCAAGTGCTGGAAAATGGGACTAGAATAGTTTTGGATTTCTGATTTGGCATGGACATGCTGTACATCTCTGATCATTCTCCATCTGAGGAACTGATTTCTGACCTAATTCTCTAACCAGCTCCATATAGTTTTTGTTAAGCCTTCTTAGGCAGTCTGTCGTGATCAAGGGTGTATTGCCTCCAGTCAGCTTTGATTAGGTTCAGAGATGGATAAATTTATCAGATTACGATACCTGCACAATAGTTGGTCTTTGAGTTTTGTGGATGGTTTGTTTGGAGGTTTGTGTGTTCCCTTTAAATGTTTCAAATGAAGTCTCTTGATGTGTTGTTGCTTTCCTGAATGAACCATTTTTACTTTGGTCAGTCAAGTGCAGTAGGTGTGTTTAACTACTTCAGATTCTTTTGAGGCCATCCCTAAAGACTTTTTTTCTGCTAATCTCTGGAGAGTCTCCTATGTAACCAAGCTCAAGGTTGAGCTTCAGGGGGTCTGATGTCAGGAATACGTGTGACGAGTTCTGCCCAGAGGGGTTGCTTGTGAGGGAGTTAGCCCCTCTACACTGGGCAGTTTGTTCACAAGGTGTAACAGCTCGTGTTGATAGTAGTTATTTGAGGGATTCTTTGTGATAGTTGTAAAGGATTACAACAAGCAGGTGGTTGTGGCATTGCTTTCTTTATTTTGTTCTTGGGATATGGGTGATTGTTTCTGGAATAGTTCCTTTGATCATCAAGTTCTGAATCCAACTAAAGAGGAGGTTATACTAGAATTAATAAGCTGCACCGAGAAAATTGATTAAAAGCCTGAAAGTGAAGTCATCCCTGGGTATCAGCATCATAATATAATTGAATTTTATATTTGGCTACAGAGAGAAAAAGACTAGCACTTCACCTTAAATAATGGTGGTTATACAAGGCAACAAAACAGTGCGAGCTGAGGTGAACTGGCAATTTAGGTTCAGGGATAGTTCAACAGATGTGCTGAGTCAGACATTAAAAGGCTACTTCAGAATACATAGAATAGATCCATTCAAATGAGAAAAAAAAATTCCGAGGACAAGACCCACCATTTGTACTTAAGTTAAAACATCGACTATTTGCAATCTATCTCAAAGACTTGGACCTAGGGAACAACCATGGGCTGGCTAATTTTGCTGATGACACCAAGGTGAGGAAGTAAGTTGTCAAAAGGAGGTGGAGTCTGCAAAAGGCTATAGATTGTTTAAATGAGGTGGGTGAAATTTGGCAGATGGAGCATAATTTGGGGAAATATGAACTTGCCCAATTTGGCAGGAAGAATAGAAAAGCAGAATACTGTTTAGACATAGAGAGACTGAGAGCTCAGTGGTATAACTGAGGTACCTCCGTGTCAGTGGTAGATGAATCACAAAAGTGAGTATGTAGTGACAACAAGAGTTTGGGGAGGCAAATTGAACATTTAATGCAAAGGGAAGGGAATTTGAAAGTAAGTAGTTTTACTGCAGCTGTGCAGGATTTTGTTGAGACCACATCTGAAGTACGGTGTACAGTTTGGTCTCCTTTTATTTAAAAATAGATGCAAATGCTTTAGAAGCAGTGCAGAGGTGAAGAGTTTATCTTCTGAAGAATGGTTGAACACTTTGGAGTTTAGAGGAATGACCAGTGATCTTATTGAAAGGTCAGATCCTGATGGGTATTGACTAGGAAGATATCTGGAGGATGATTCCTATTATGTGGAAGACTAGAATTAGGGAAGATGGTGTAAGAGTAAGAGGAGTTGCTTTTAAGACAGAAATAAATCTTCTTTTCTCAGTGTTGATAAATTAAATTCTCTTCACCCAGAGAGCAGTGGTTGCTGGATCATTAAATTTAGTCAAGGTTGAGTTAAATTTTTGATAAAGGATGGAGAGTTATATGGTGGGAGAAAGTGCATCTGGATCAATTATGACTTTGCTGAATGATGGAGTAGGTTTGAAGGGTTGAATAGCCTACTCCTGTTCTCCAGTTTTTGCTGCTGAATTCCTATGACAGTGCAAATTGGGGCCTTCCCATAGGCCAAAATTGGAGGAGTGAACAGAGGGTGGTGGTGGAGGATTGCTTTTCAGACTGGAGGCCTGTGACCAGTGGTGTACCACAAGGATCGGTGCTGGGTCCACTATATTTCGTCATTTGTATAAATGATTTGATATGAACATTGGTATGGTTAATAAGTTTGCAGATAACACCAAAATTGGAGGTATAGTGGACAACAAAGAAGGTTGCCTGACGGTACAACGGGATCTTGATCAGATGGGCCACCGGACTGAAGATTGGCAGGTGGAGTTTAATTTAGATAAATGTGAGGTGCTGCATTTTGAAAAGGCAAATCGGAACAGAATTTATACACTTAATGATAAGGTGCTGGGGATTGTTGTTGAACAAAGATCTTGGAGTGCAGGTTCATAGTCCCTTGAAAGTGGAATCTCTGGTAGATAGGATAGTGAAGGAGGTGTTTGGTATGCTTTTCTTAATTGGACAGTGCATGGAGTATAGGTGTTGGGAGGTCATGTTGTAGTGTACAGAACATTAGTAAGGCAATTCTTTGTCCTCTTCCTTTCAGAAGGATGTTGTGAAACCTGAAAAGGTTCAGAAAAGATTTACAAGGATGTTGCCAGGGTTGAAGGATTTCAGCTATAGGGAGAGGCTGAATAGGCTGGGGTTGTTTTCTCTGGAGCGTCAGAGGCTGAGGGGTGACCTTAGAGGTTCATAAAATCATGATGGGCATTGATTGGGTAAATAGGGGCAATATTTTCACACAGAGGGTGGTGCGTGAATGGAATGAGCTGCCAGAGGAAGTGGTGGAGGCAGGTACAATTGCAACATTTAAAAGGCATCTGGATAGTTATATAAATAAGAGGGATTTAGAGGGATATGGGCCAAGTGCTGGCAAATGGGAGTAGATCAGTTTGGGATATCTGGTCTGCATGGACGAGTTGGACTGAAGGATCTGTTTCCGTGCTGTACATCTCTGACTGAGAGTGCAAAGTTCCTTGACTGTTTTGGGATTGTAGGAGGTTACAGAAAAGGAAAGATCTAAACCATGGATTTGAATAAAAATATGAAACTTAGGATTGAGGTGTTTGACTAGGAGCTGATATAGGTCCATGAGTATGGGTGATGGATCAATGGGAACTGGTGTGACTTAGGGCCAGTACTTAGGGCTATCTGATGAGCTCAATGCATTCCACACTCACTTTGAATAGGAGGTCAGTGAAACAATGTCACCTATCCCAACAACCTCAGATGTATACACGGTCACCACTGCAGACTTTTGATCAGTCTTGTTGAGAGTGTACACAGAAAGCAACTGGAACGGATGGAGTCCTGGGCAGGGCATTCAAATCCTGTATGGATCAGTTGATGGGAGTACTTGCAGACATCTTTAACCTATCCTACTATGATCTGAAGTCTCCACCTGCTTCAAGAAGACCACCATCATTCTGTGCCAAAGGAAACTTATGCAGCATGCCTCATTGACTGCCACCTGGTAGTTCTAACCACCATAATTATGAAGTGCTTAGAGCAGTTCGTCATGGCTCCCATCAATTCCAGCCTACCAAATTGCCTTGATCCTTTGCAATTCTCATATCAGCACAACAGGTCCACGGCAGGCACCATCTCTCTGACTTTACACTCATCTCTGTAGCAACTGGATAACAAGGATACCTATGTCAGGCTACTGTTTATTGACCACAGCTCTGCCATCAATACCATAATTCCAAACAAACTCTTCTCTAAACTCAGACACCTAGGCCTCTGCTTCTCCTTCTGTAACTGGATCCTCTACTTAGTACCCATAGACTGCAATCAGTAAGAACAGGTGACAAGACCTGTTCTACCATAATCCTCAGCACTGGTGCCCCACAAGGCTGTATACTTAGCCCATTACTATACTTGTTATGCCGTCTCGACTGTGGTTAAATTACATCCACCCACCCTCTCCATCTCCCTTTACAAGTTTGCTGATGACACCACCGTTGTAGGTGAATCTCAAGCAACGTTGAGACAAAATACAGTAAAGAGATTTCAGTGGCGGGTATAAAGATGACAATCTCTCTATTGACATCAGCCAAATGAAGGAACTGGTCCTTGACATCAGGAAATGAAGTGGAACGCATACATCTTCAATGGTGCTGAGGTGAATATGGTCAAGACTGTCAAGTTCCTGAGAATGATGATTGCCATCAATCTGTCCTGGTCCAAATATGTCAATATGATGGTCAGGAAAGCTACCTCCTCAGGAGGCTAAGGAAATTCAGCATGTCCACAAGGGTTCTTAGCAATTTCTATAGAAGCACCATAGAAAGCATTCTATCTGGAGGTATCATAGCATGGTATGGCATTTGCTTTTCCCAAGACCGCAAGAAACTACAGTGAACAGTCCATTACATAAACCATCCTTTCATCCGTTGTTTCCATCTATGCTTTGCACTGTCTCAGGAAAGCAGCCAACATAATCAATTACCTCTTCCTTCCTTTTCTGTTGGGAAGATGATATAAATAAATGAATATGCATTCAAAAAGATTCAAGAACTGCGTCTTTCCCGTTGTTATCAGATTTATGAACGGACTTCTGAAATGTTAATTTTGATTTCTCATGCTCTTTGCACTTCCTCTGTGGCTGAATTATGCACTGTGTTCTGCGACGCTGATGCATTTTGTATGGTGTGATCTGCCTGAAGGGGACACAAAATGACACTTTTTCACTGTATCTCAGTATATGTGACGACAATAAGTCCAGACTCCAAGTACTGGATAAACTCCCAAGCTTATGGAGTAAGAATAGAAGTGCTAGAAATGCTCACCGTTCGTGACATCTGTGGAGAGAGAAATAGTTAACATGTTGAGTTCAAAAAATTCTTCAAGCCCAAATATATTGAAGGCAATACCTGATGCTGGTGTGAAAAGCTGGGATATTGTGGAGTTGGAAGTTGGCAGTCTTGGTGAGAATATAGCATTGGAGGCTCTGCTCAAGATTAAACCAAGTTTGCAAGCATGCTGGTTCAGCCTCGTACTGGGGGCCAAGATATGGAGAATTTAATCAGTGGCCAGTGTACTCAGTGTGTGGTAGGACACAAGGATAATGGCATTGGTCATTACTAAATGACACAGCATAGGAGGGCATTTTGACGTATTGTTCCTGTGCCTGCCCTCTAAATAGTTCTTTCAATTCAGTCCATACCATTGATCTTTTCCAATATCACAACTTTTTTTGCATTTGAAATACTTTTTTTTTCCCTTCTGTTAGCCCTGGTTCTATTGTGAATTTCCTAAACATGAGAACACAATAAATAGGAGCAAGAGTAGACAGTGTGGCCCACTGAATGGGAGAACAGGCTTGAAATTCACCTTCCTGTTCTCTTGAGGTATACATGCATTCCCTCAGGTTTATCTAGCCTGCCTTATATGCAATGATGGAACATTCACAACCCCCTGGGCTAGAGAATTCCATAGATTCACATCCTTCTGAGTCACTCTAAGATCAGCAGAAGCAAGCCATTCAGCCCATTAAGTCTGTGCTGTTATTTGATGAAATTATGGCTGATCTGATCATCCTGAGCTCCACTTTCTGCCTTTTTCCCCATAACCCTTGATTCCCTTACTGATTTTAAAAATCTGTCTATCTCAGCCCTGAATGCAGTTAATGATGCAACCTCTACAACCCTCTGCAGTAAATAATTCCACAAATATACTGCCCTTTGATAGAATTCCCCTCAAACTATCTTCAAAAGACAGCCCCTTATTTTCAGATTATGCCCTCTCCTCCTAGACTCTCCCACAAGGGCAAACTATATTCCTGCATCTAATGTCTGTCAAATCCCATAAGAATCTTGTTTGTTTCAATGAGGTTGCTTCTCGTTCTTCTAAATTCCAATTAGTACAGGCGCAATCTACTCAGTCACTCCTCTCAAGACAGTCTCTCAAAAGTAGTAACAGACTAGGGCAGCACTGTGGCTCAGTGGTAGCAAACTGAGTTCAATTCCACCCATGGGTGACTGTCTGTCTGAAGTTTCTCCTGTGGACCTGATTGGGGCTGTTAATCAGGGACCTCATTCTATGAGGTCTACCTGGCTGACCTTGTTAAAATCCATACACACTAGACTGGCAATAGGTTCCTTCTTTGAAGAGATATTAATCAGCATAGGACAATACATTACAGAATTTAGAAGCATGTGAGGTTTGCAACATTGTAAAGGGGCTTGATGGGGAAGATATGTTGGGAGAATATTTCCGTGGCTAAAGAGTCCAGATCTTGGGATCACAGCCTCAGAATACAGGGCTGGCCATTTTGAACTGAGGGGTGAAATTTCTTCTCTTGTGATTTTGGATCTTTGGATTTATCGACCTCCAGAGAACTGTGGGTGTTTAATTATTAACTATATTGAAAACAGGTTGATACACTTTTGGATATTAAGGGAGAGTGCAAGAAAGTGGAATTGAGATGTAAGATCACCCATGATCATATTAAATAGCAAGGCCAGCTCAAACAGACAAATGGCCTAATTTATTTCTAATGTTCCTATCTACCAGTACCATTTCACTGAGTACTTGCATCCTCTCTCAGGCCTTGTTTTCTCACCTGAAGTGTGGTTGCCCTGATTTTACTGTAATACTCCAACTGGGATCTGACCAGCTAATTTTTTAAAAAATTAACATGACGCGGTTACTTTATTGTGCTGTCTGCCTCTCCTTATAAATCCAAGGAAGTTACATCACATACTAATAGTCTTCACAAATTCAACTGTATGAGCACCCGGTATCTTTATCCCTGAACATTGCCCCCACCTCTTTCCTGCCCCCGCCCTCTTTCTCCTCTCCACCTCCCCACCCACCCAAACCGGTCTCCTCATTTATGCAGCTAAAATGAGTCATGCTTTTATATGAAACTTCATCAGTATACCCCTGTGTTAACATCATCCTCCTGTTTGTTACGTTTCTGAACATGTATAATTTTTAATGACATATTGAATATACTCTACCGGAATGCAGGTCATGAGTCTGTTTTCAAGAGGTGTAGTGATCCCAATCCTTGGGTAATGTTAACCGTAGAATTCCTCTGGTCTGTTTATTTTTTAAAAATACTCTTCACTACAGTACTGCACTAGGTTACATATATTGTCTCTGATTTATGCTGAGATTACACATATCAAAATTCGTGTAACTGATTTTATTTACTGAAGTTTAGTATCTACTCCATCCTTGAGCTCTGGCTTTCCAGCTTTGCTTACTTTACCCTGAGTTCACACCCAGCTTGACTAATCAAGCATAGGCAGCACCAATAGTAAAATAGATTCATAATCAAGCATAACAATTAAATGCTACACATTTTGCTTTCTGCCCTGTATCCCTACTCCCGTAACCCCTTTTAAACCAACTAGATTTGATTTTGCTAACAAAGTCAATATTTAATTGGCAAAAATATCAACTTTTCTGATGCTAGGTATCAGATGAGCAGCTTAATTTGAGGTAGAAGTCCTGTTGTACAACACCAGCAGAAGTGATTAACTGTTTTCAATCTTGTGGAACAACAGGTGTTGTTGGATGGCTATCTGATGATTGGAATTGATGGATGTGAGGCGGCTGATGGTACTGACTGGTTCTGTTATCATGCTTCCTCTTGTTGCATCTTCCCTGTGGGCTTCTGCAAGAAGAATGACATTGAATTAACAACGCCTAGAGGTAAGTTACATGTTGAAATTAAACAGCCTTTATAAATTGGTTATCAAATATTAGCAAAGGAAGAGCCCCCTATATAATTATGGATAGCAGCATGGATGAAGCTGCCTGAGTATGGGTGCTGAGTGAATTTAGACCTGAGGAGCAAACAAATTGTGGTGGTATTGTTCCTGCTTTCCCTCATCTTTTCTCCTCCCACCCACTTCTTCTCTCACTGACACACAGACATCTCCTGGAGAGGATGTTGGCTGAGGCAAAGTTCTATTGTGCTGTCCTGTCTGAGATTTTTTTTTTGAATGTGTGAACCTAAGATGGTAAGATTAGCAGGCTTATACTAAGTATGTGTTGGTTAACCCTGGAGATTGACGTGTTCCCTGATGTTTCCATGTTCTTAATGGTCTTTGTGCTCTTAATTCATTCCAGCAAGAGACACTGGATGAATGGAAACCTTGAAACATTCCTTCACTTGTTCACTGGTTGCGAAGGCCCTTCCAATGAGGAGCATGAATAGGGTGAATAACCAAGGTCTTTTTCCCCAGGTTTGGTAATCCTAAAATTACAGAGCATAGGTTTCAGGTGAGAGGGGAAAGTTTTAAAAGGGACCTGTAGGGCAACTTTTTCACACAGAGGACGGAATATGTATTGAATGAACTGCCAGGGGAAATGGTGGAAGCTGGAACATTTGCAACACTTAAAAGGCATCTGGACAGGTATATGGATAGGAAAGGTTTAGAGGGATATGAACCGAGTCCTGGCAAATGGGACTAGATTAATTCTAGGATATCTGGTCGGCATGGGTGGGTTGGACTGAAGGGTCTGTTTCTCTGCTGTACGTCTGACTGTATATTATCCCATCACTCTGGTATATTCAGAACAGGTTGGCAACACGATCAATGACTGCTTGTTTGGTTATTTCCTAATTAAGACCTGAATTCTTCAGCCTTTCGTTGTAGTTTAGCTGAAGACTGTTGAGTCACAGATGCTTAGCACAGAAACGGACCCTTTGGTCCAACTCGTCCATGCTGACCAGATATCCTAAATTAATGTAGTCCCATTTGCCAGCACTTGGCCCATATCCCTCTAATCCCTTCCTATTCATGTACCAATCCAAATGCCTTTTTAAATATTCTAATTGTACCAGCCTCCGCCACTTCTGGCAGTTCATTCCATACATGCACCACCCTCTGTGTTGGAAAAAAAACGTTGCCCCTTAGGTTCCTTTTAAAACTTTTCCCCCCTCACAAAAACTTATGCCCTCTAGTTTTGGATTCCCCCAGGCCAAGGAAAAGACCTGGTCTATTTACGCTATTCATGCACCTCATGATTTTACAAACCACTAATAAGATCAACCCTCAGCCTCCAACAATCCTGGGGAAAACAGCCCCAGCCTATTTAGCTTCTCCCTATAACTCAAACTACCATGCTACCCTGACAACATCCTTGCAAATCTTTTCTGAACCCTTTCAATTTTTTTAACAACATCCTTCTGATAGGAGGGAGAGCAAAATTACACAATATCCTAAAAGTTTCCTAACCAATGTCCTGTACAGCTGCAACGTGACCTCCCAACTCCTGTACACAATGCTCTCTCCAATGAAACAAAACATACTAAACACCTTCTTCACTATCCTATCTACCAGAGACTCCACTTTTAAGGAACAATGCACCTGCACCCCAAGATCTCTTTGTTCAGCAACACTCCCCAGGACCTTAATATTCAATGTACAACCCCTACCCTGATTTGCCTTTTCTAAATGAAGCACCTCTCCAATATCAAAATTAAACTCCATGTGCAACGCCTTGGCTATTTGGCCCATCTGATCAAGATCCTGTTGTACTCTCAGGTAACCTTATTTGCTGTCCATTATACCTCCAATTTTGCTATCATCTGCAAACTTATTAACTATATCTCCTATGTTCATATCCAAATCATTCTTTATAAATGATAAAAACAGTGGACCCACCAGCGATCCTTGTGGCACACCATTGCTCACAGGCCTGAAGTCTGAAAAGCAACTCTCCACCATCACATTCTAACTTCTACCTTCGAGCCAGTTCTGTATCCAAATGGCTAGTATTCTGTGATCTAACCTTGCTAGCCAGTCTACTATGAGGAACCTTGTCAAATGCTTACTAAAATTGTTTTAGATCATGTCCACCACTCTGCCCTTATCAATCCTCTTCATTACTTCTCCAAAACACTCAATCAAGTTAGTGAAACATGATTTCTCATGCACAAAGCCATACTGACTATTTCTAATCAGTCCGTGCCTTTTCAAATACATCTAAATCCTGTCCCTCAGGGTTCCCTCCAATGTCAGGCTCACCTGTCTATAGTTCCCTGGCTTTTCCTTACCACCTTTTCTTAAATAGTGGCACCACGTTAGCCAACCTCTAGTCCTCCAGCACCTCACCTGTACTATCGATGATACAAGTAGCTCAGCAAGGGGCCCAGCAATCACTTCCCTACCTTGCCAAAGGGTTCTAGGGTACATCTGATCAAGTCTTGGGAATTTACCCATCTTTTATATGAATTAAGACATCCAGGACATGTCCTCTGTAATATGGACATTTTACAAGATGTCACCATCTATTTCTCCACATTCTATATCTTCCATGTCCTTCCATGTCATAGTTAAACACTGATGAAAAATATTCGTTTAGTATCTTCACCATCTCCTGCAATCCCACAGATAGGCTGCCTTGCCGCTCTTTGAGCGGCCCTATTCTCTCCCTAGCTACCCTTTTGTCCTTAATAAAATTTATAAAATCTCTGGATTCTTCTTAATCCTATTTGCCAAAGCTATCTCATGTCCCCGCGTTGTTGCTTAAGGATACTCCTACTGTGCTTATACTCTTCTAAGGATTCACTTGATCTCTACTGTCTATACCAAATGTGTGCTTGTTTCCCTTTTTCTTGACCAAAACCTCCATTTCTCTAGGCATCCAGCATTCCCTACATCTACCAGCCTTACCTTTCACCCAAATAAGAATATACTGTTTATGGACTCTCGTTATCTCATTTTTGAAGGCTTCCCATTTTCCAGCTGTCCCATTAACTGCGAACATCTGCCCCAGTCAGCTTTTGAAATTTCTTGCCTAATTCCATCAAAAATGCCCTCCTTCCAATTTACAACTTCAGCTTTTAGATCCAATCTATCCTTTTCCATCATTATTTTAAGACTAATAGAATTATGGTCTCTGGTCCCAAAGTGCTCCCACACTGACACCTCAGTCACCTGCCCTGACTTATTTCCCAAGAGTAGATCAGGTTTCAGAAAAATTTCTTGTATACACTGAACAAATTCCTCTCCACCTAAATCCTTAACACTATGGCAGATCCAATCTATGTTTGGAAAGTTAAAATCCCCTACCATTACCATCCTATTATTCTTACAGATGGCTGAGATCTCCTTACAAATTTGTTTCTGCATTTCCTGCTGAGTACTTGAGAGGGGATGGTTTATAATACAATCCCAATAAGGTGGTCATCCCTTTCTTATTTCTCAGTTCAACTCAAGTAACTTCCCTGGATGTATTCCTGGGAATATCCTCCCTGAATACAGCTGTAATAATTTCCTTTATCAAAAATGACACTCCCCTTCCTCTCTCTTGCCACCCTTTTCTATCTTTCCTATAGCATTTGTATCCTGGAACATTAAGCTGCCAGTCCTGTCCATCTGTGGACCATATCTCTAATTGCTATGATGTCTCATTCCCATGTTCCTAACCATGCTCTGAGGCCTTCCCTGTTAGGCCTTTTGCATTGAAATAAAAACAGTTTAATTAATCACTCCTACCTCATTCTCTGCTTTGTTCCTGACTGTTTGACTTGCTCTTTTTTCCAGCTGTACCAGGCTCAGACTAATCTCTTTCCTCACTATCTCCCTGGGTCCCATTCTCCCACCTTACTAGTTTGTCCTTCTGAGCAGCTCTAGCAAATCTCCCTGCCAGTTTATTAGTTCCCTTCCAATTCAGGCACACTCCGTTATCCTTGTACAGGTCACCGCTATCCTAGAAGAGATTCCAGTGATCCAAAAATATGAACCCTCCTCCGCTGCACCAGCTCCTCAGCCTTGCGTCCGTCTGCTCTATCCCCTTATTCCTACCCTCACTAGCTCATCATACTAGGAGTAATCCAGATATTATTACCCTCTGACCTCCTTTTTAAATTCCTGCTAACTTCCTATATTCTCCCTTCAGAATCTCATCCTTTTTCCTTTCCTATGTCATTAGTTCCAATATGTACAACAACCTCTAGCTGATCCCACTCCCATTTTGAGAATATTTTGCACTCTCTGAGATATCCCTGATCCTGGCACCATGGAGGCAACACACCATTCTGATTTCTTGCTAAGTGTGCAGTTTTTAAGTGTAGCATTGCTATAAACTACAGTAGCGAGTAGAGTGAGTTCTTGAGTAATAGTCACATTTTTTGACTACTTTTTAAAGTTAAATTTGAGGTTGACTATTACATGAATACTATTTTTGAGATGCTGAAATTAATGTCCATCAAAATTCATACCGTATCTTTAGCAGAAGCCCAATAGATCTCTAAACTAATAAAGAGAAAAAGAAATTATGGTAATTCTGAAATCCCGGCGCGGCCTAGAAGACCGGGAGTGGAGCAGAACAACCGGCAGACTGGAAAGCTGGAGCGGGACATGACAGCTGGCAGACTGACTCATAAACATTGATCTGTTATCTGTGAAGAGCTTGGGTTGACTTTTACACAAGATGTATGTTAAATTCCAGATTATTTGATCAAAAATAGGGGGTCGACTTTTACATGAGATCAGCTATTACTGAGTATATATGTTATGTTTTATTGACTTCTGCCTTTCGATTAAATTTTAAAAATGTAAAACATGGGTACTAAGTTAACCTGGAGCAGTGTTTTTTAGAGTAGCAAGACTGTGCTACTTTCTGGGGCTCTAGATTGTTAAGGAGCAAATATGGCCTTTAGTAGAGTGATGTGCCACAGAAGCGTTTGTTTGTGCCTCTGACTAGAGAGTCCCCTATCACAATCAATCACTTAGAATCTGACATACCCCTCGTTACATTACCAGTCTCAGTACCAGAAACTTTGCTGTTCGTGCTGCGTTCCCATGAGAGTCCATCACATTTTTCAAAACAGCATACCTGTTTGAGATGGGGATAGCCACAGGAGACTCCTGCACTACATGCCTCCCTCTTCCACCTTTCCTGGTGGTAACCCATCTACCCGGCTGTATCTCCAGAATCCTTTTGAGTGACCTGTTGTAAATTGAGGATCAGGGTGATTGTAAGGACTTCTTGATTTGCTGGCTTCCATTAACTAGTAAAGATAAATTTTTGAATGATTTATCATGCTTCATTGGTTTTGTTTTCTTCTTGTTGGCGGGTTAACTTTAGTGGACAGTGCAGTGCCTATGCTTGCAGTTTGCAGACTACCAGAAGACATTTGGTAAGGTTCCACATGAGAAATTGTTAGTCATAATTAAACCTATTGGTATTGAAAGCTATTTATTGTCCTGATTAAAGGATTGGTTGGGTAATAGTAGACCAAGAGTAGGTATGATGTTTGTGTGTTCCAACTTGAATGAAATGGCTGGAGGTGCTCCACAAGGATTTGTTCCGGGTCCTCAGTTATGAGCAGTATCCTCCTCCAAACTAAAATGCCCAGTTTCAGACACTCCTCACTCAAAATCAGATCAATTGAATGGTGTGTATCATTCGTGAGCCTGTCTCCAGGCACCTGTAGCAACTGGTCTTTTCAAAACTCTGTCAAAGCAGTACACTTCCAAGAAGACAGCAGGCAAGCCTCATGATATTTTCAAAGTCATTCTGAAGAGGTTGAACGTTTTCACAGTTCGTGGAAATCCTGGATTGTGACTGACCAAAATATGGGAGGTCCTTTTCAGGAAGGTATCAAATGTATCAAGAGACTTGGTTGGGTGTATGCAGAGATAAAGTTGAGCTATCAGAAGGTGTGCGATATTTAAGTTTCTCATTGGTGCCATAGTGATGTGGATGGGAGTAAAAGTACAAAAATACATTGATAGATTAAGTGACTGAGAGAATCTCGTGGCAGATGGTTTTTGAGCAAAAGACAAATGAACTCTGGTCCTGCAAGCCAGGCCCAATTCTGGGATCTAACTTGTCCTTTATTGCCATTAGTTGGGATCACAAAAATTATTAGCCTTCAGTATGTTTGTTCCTGTCACCATAGCCACAGTGGAGCGATTGGCATTGTATTATTGCTTCTCTGGCTTTCTTCACATTCTTTCGATCCACTTCCCCTGTTTTTATCCAATTTTAATGCTTCCTCTTTAGTTTTAACTGGTTTTTTCTTCTTCAGTTGTGCTAGGACAAAATTGGCACAGCCTTGTCTGATGTTTGTACTTGTCTGTCTTTCCTCTTCTAACTATGCTTAGCAGCTCTTTTGATCCCTGAACTTGTACTCTTAATCTAACTCATTCATTGGTCTTTCTGTCCTTCCAGCTGGTTTTCCACCATGACCATATTTTATAGCCATCCTCTTCAGAGTCTGATTGTCACATCTGTAGAATGCAGCACTTCGCTCATGGCTGCATGAGATGCTTTCTCAGTGTTATGCTGATATTGTTGGACTTCCAGATCCTACTCAAGCCACTAGTTAACCTTCCTTTTTGTAGCTAGTCTAACTTTAGATTATTGTTGAGACGCGATTGAAGATATTGATGAGATATCCATATAGGTGAATGGTGATTATACCTAGAGGATGCGAATAAAAACTTTTTCTCCTTGTACAAAGCCTTGGTTAGACCGTTCTGAAGTACTCTGCTCTGGTTACCATACCTTAGAAAAAATATATTGACTTTAGAGCAGATGCATGTACATTAACCACAGTGTTCTAGATTAGGGTGAGTAAGCTAGAGTTGTAGGTGTGTAGAGAGTAGATAATCCAGCCTAATAGTCCTTGGAAAGTCAATGATGATCACGAGTGAGGTTAATGAAAGGCAGTGGTGGGGACATAAATGTAAAGGCAGAGTTGGGACAACTGGGAGAATTTTGGAAGCAGTTTCTTCATGGAACAGGTAATAGAAGTGTGGAGCACACACTTAGAAAAGGCAGTACATGCTGGTTGAATATATTAATTCGATCTGAGTCAGGTTTTTCTAAGGATATTGAGGTTTGTGGCATCAAGTTAGATGGATGAAGTTAGAATACAGATTGGTCAGTATCTCATTGAGTGGTGAGAATAAGGAACCTGCTGACAGTGGTTTAAGTGAATAGATGCATTTAAATGAAAAACTAGATGAGAGAGAAGGAAAATTATGGTTGAATGCAATGAGGAAAAGATAGATTGAGGCCTGAGTGGAACATAGACTGGTTGGCTGTTTCAGCACTTTTGTAATGCAAGAACACGATTGAGAATCTCCTGTCAGTGCTCTTCTCTTTTCACTACCTTTTTCCATTAAAGGTTTGGAAACTTGCTGCTTAAATGTCTCTAGCTGGGGCATCATTTAATGTGCATATTTATTGTAAGTGAGCACTTTGTTTAGTCATGCCTCGTTACCCTCTTGTTTCTTTGGCTGTATGGTGAGGAAGTTCTCTGCTCATGGTCTTCTCTATTTTGATTCTAGGCTGGGAGCAATGCTTTGACTGGGATACATATTTGACAGAAACTGGTTCCATAGCAGCTCCTGCAAGTCTATTCATTAGGGTGAGTAAGGCAGATACTTTCTGTCGTAATTTTGTAAGTGACTACTGGATATGGAAGGCCTGTGAAAGCTGGATCGAAACGATTCTGTCTCCCTGCTCTAAGCCTACTGATGTTAATGTAGACCCTGCAGCACCACCACACTGATTGGGATCAGTTAACCTAACGTGAGTCAGGATTGAAACTAGGACCCTTTCCCACCAATAGAATTTTTTTTTAGCTTTTTATGTTTGCAAAATAGTGAAGAGTCATTACAGCACAAAGGAGCTCATTTGCTAGTCTTGTCTGTGTTGGCTTTTTCAACTCACTAAAATGCTTCATGCCATTTCCCCTCCATTTGAGGGACATTAAGCTTAATTAATTAAGATAGTTAAAAGAGAATTTTTGCCCCAGGGGCAATATTCTTGTAGAACATAGAACAGAACAGTACAGCACAGGAATGGGCCCTTTGACCACTGTGCTGTGCCAAACATGATGCCAAATTAAACTAACCCCTCTGCCTCACCTGGGTCTATATCACTCCATTCCTTGTGTGTTCATGGGCTTATCTAAAAGTCTCTTAAATGCCCCTATTGTATCTGCTTCCACCACTATCCTGGCAGCATGTTCTCGACGTCTCCTATGTTATTTTTGTAAAAAATGAAAATTGTCCTTCATCTCCTTTTAAACTTGTCCCTTCCAACTTCAATGCATGCCCACTAGTATCAGACATTTCAACTTTGTGGTTGGGGGAAGATTCTGACTGTCAACCCTATCTATGCATCTCATAACTTCATAGACTTTTATCAAGTCTCCCCTCAGCCTCGGCTGCTCCAGAGAGAACAACTTGCCTCTCTTTATAGGTCATACTTTTTTAATCCTGACTGATGTCTGGTAAACCTCTTCTGCACCCTCTCCAAAGCCTCCACATCCTTCCTATAATGTAATGACCAGAATTGAATGCAATACTCTAAATGTGGGCTAACCAGAGTCTTATCGAGCTGCAACACGACATTCTGACTCTTGTACTCAATTCTCCGACCGATAAAGGCAAACATGCCAAAATCTAACAAGCCTTTGGAAGAATATGAAATGCTTTATCCCAAAGGGATAGAATACATTGAACAAAATTGGATTCCTGCTTTGCAGAATAGAAATATTGAAGAATGTTATAAATGATAGGTAATTAGGATGTTAAAAGGTGAAATTGTGGAGATGGAACAAGCTTGATCTATGTGACCTTATCTACTTGTGTTCCCAGGGCCTACAGTGCCATAGTAGACCTAAGATCTAAGGAGCAAAAATGTAACCTCCCTTTGCAATATGTTATGAGGCCTCAGATCGGAGAATTAAAAATGTTGTCACATTATTTTTCAGGACATTCCATACCATGGGTTTGAACCTGGAATGAAACTTGAGGCTGTTGACCTGATGGAACCTCGCCTAATCTGTGTTGCTACAGTGACACGCATAGTGAACCGTCTATTGCGGATCCATTTTGATGGATGGAGTGATGAATATGATCAATGGGTAGACTGTGAGTCCTCAGATTTGTATCCGGTGGGCTGGTGTGAGTTGACTGGCTATCAACTCCAAATGCCTGTAGATCCGGGTAAGATGCCAAAATGGTCACTGTTGCGCCATTTGGAGAAAAGACTGTATTTCACAGTATTATTTTTGTAACTCTTGTGATAGCTAATTAAATTAATTTATGTCTAGTTCCTCTCTCATCATAAATCATCATTTATACCCACATACTATAAAATAATACTCTGCTCCTTTGCCACAGAGTCTTTACATATCTCTAGCTTTCCTTCATTCAAGTTCCTACCTCCCTAAGTATATTCAGTCATCTTCAATCTTTTTTTCTTAACTATGACTTAGGTGGTAACCCTCTTGGTAAAAATAATGACTGCAGATGCTGGAAAGTCTCAGAATTAGAATGTCAAGTCCAACTCTTGAGGCTATAACACAGTATCTAGATTGATGCAGTTCAGAGGGGAGATTCTTCGCTATCAAAGGTACTCTGTCCAGAATGAGTTATTAAACAGCATTGTTCATGCTCTGTGGTGGATATAAGGAGATCACCAGGCATCACAATGAGCAGAGAAAGTTTGCTGGGATACTGCTTAAACCAAGTCATTATCACGTTGCAGTTCATAAAAGCTTACTGTACACATGTTGACTGCTATGTTTTCCATATTACAAGTAACTTTTAGTTCAAACATTGACTGGTAATTCATTGGCTATACATCACTTTGGCATTGCCTCTGTTCACAAAGGTGCTATTGAAATTCAAGTCTGCCTTCTTTTCCTCCACATTAACCTGTGGAATCTTTCAAGAATGTATACTTTACACCCCTGCACTTTATATTCTCACCATGCAGTGTCAGATTTCTAACAATCCTTGTAGAGGTCAATAAACGGAAAGAGCTGAACTTCCCAAATGAACCCAGTAGAAGAAACCAATGGACACAGTTTCACTTTTTGTACCGCCTACTTTAACAGTCAAACCAAAATCGACATAAATTTTCTGTCGATTCATGCTTCATTTATATTCAGTCAAACAGTAAATGGCACTTCAAAGAGCTGATGCAACAAAGATCTGCAAACAGTTGCTTTGTTGTACAGAAATTGAATATTGCTAAGAACCGATCTGTTGCTGATGGTTTTCACCTTGCAATTATTAAATGCATGAATATCAATTTTCAAATTATCACAATGTATACTACAGGAGAAAAGGATGTTTGATTGGTTGACAATTTGATTCTGATGGGCACAGGTGTAGTTTTGAAGAGTTACAAGCTCCTAAGCTCTGAAAATGTTTTAAAAGTGCAAGGTCTGAATGTATTCCTTTTCTTTTTAGAGAATTGGGTCCCTGAATATGAATGTCTGTAGCTTCTTGTAAGCATTATGATTGACTTAAATTGGTGGGTATTGGAGCTGTTAGCAGTTTGAGAATTGTTCAGCAAGCTCTGTCCAATTGCAGAATTACATCTAACAGGAAATATTTGGTTTGAATTTTGCTTCAGTACAGTCTAGACTGTGCCTATGACAAGTCAAATGAGTCTGATGTTTGCCTTTGATAAGCCAGTTGTTAGAATGATAGGTCTCGTGGATTTGCTGATAGTCCTTTTGAATATGTAAATATGTCACATCTAGCCCAAAAGACCTTCACTACTCATTCTTGCAGTAGTTAAGTTCAAATCTTCTTTTTTGTCACACAGAATGTTATCCTGTAGTTGCAGCTTTCTGTTTGATATGATTATCATTGATAGGGCACACCTCTTCAGAACCTTTTCTTTTCCTCATTTCATGACAGTCCTGATGACCTGGACTATTTTGAGTTGCTTTCAACTGAAAGCGTAATAACCCCTGGTGTGTAATAAATCTGGCTTTGAATAAAAACTGAGGCAACGGCAGTAACTTTACTATCCCTGCTCTAAAAACCCAGCCTTCAGTATTATTGCTTTTTAGCCCTGTCACCAATACAACTCCTTGCTTTCCTGCTTTGAGCACTCCCTCTTCCCAGGTTCGCAGAAACATGACATTTTTGTATCTTTTGTTTTAGTTGGGGTCTGTCTCAAAACATACAGGTGTCAAAACCAAAGATAGGGCAGACAACCGCTCTCAAACTGCTGATTTCGTCAGAGTATCTGTAGATATAGCACGAAGTAGATGATGCAGCTCTGCTGTTCCACCAGAGAGGAGGGTATGCTTTCCTCTAATTTAAACATCATCTTGAAATCCCTCTTCCTCTGCTCTCACTGCAAACTCTGCTCATTTGCCACAGAGTCTTTACAGATCTCTAGCTTTCCTTCAGTTTAAAACAACTTGTAAAATTCTCTTTATTTGACAATGAACTCAGTTTTAAACTCTATATCTACTAGTCCTCACTAAGAACTCCCCTATCTCTGTCCTTCTGCCTGCATTCCCTCTAGACTGAAATACTCCTGAACTACACTTCACCTAACAATGTGGGTTTACTTAACCAGATGGTCTGCAGTTGTTCAAACAGGTTGCTCATCATCACCTTCTCCAGGACAACTAGAGATGGGTTCCAATTCCAGGCCTAGCCATTTGAAACCCACATATTATAAAATAATACTCTCAAGTTTTCTTTGGCCTGTCACCCTTCTTGATGAAGTGCAATCTGTTCAGAACTCTGCCCTGCATAAATTGTTCCATGTTGCCCTATACTTGAATGAACTCTTTTGTCTGGTTCACAAATTCTTTAAAGACATTAACAGCTTGGTATGTGGGGACACTCTTAAGAGGATGATTAATTCAGCTTTCTGTGCAGCGTGGAGTGGAAATGCAATGAAATTCAGAGGTGATTGAAGGATTTCTTCATCAGAGGGGAGCAATAGGTAATCTCAAGGAAGCTTGAAGTATTTCAGGGATTGATGGTGCTGCTATTGGATGAGCTTTTGTGGGTGAATTTTCACCTGAACTTTTCTTTGCATTTCATTTAAAACCTGATGTAAAACTTGCCTTAATTTAGTCCTTGGCTGCAATGGGAGTTGAATTTAATAACCCATTATTAATTTTATTGTTTTCCTGATCTCCATGGTACTTGCATCAGACTCCTAGTCTGCCCCAAATTTAAAATCACAATCACAATCTTTCTCCCCATCTCTAAAAGCTGTACCTTTCCCATTTTATCTTTAGTGTTCTTCAATCCTCTGCCCTCCTGAATGCACTATCCTTTTGACTATGTCTGTAACCACTCCTTCCTTCATGCACTGACAGTTACTGAGTTTTCTGATGGCTACCTCGCTCTTTGGAAGTATTTATCTGGGAATTCTGGGATGATCACCATTTTTTTTCCCTCTTTCTAAAAGCCACCTCAGAACCTCCTCTTTAGCATGAGTTCTTCTATTCATCCAGATCTTAAGATTTCTTTTAAACAATATTTATTCACAATATTTGCATAATAAGGCAGTAGAGCTGCTTGCTTTGAGTGCAGTAGTTCAAAATTTCTAAGAATCCTGAATAGATGTTTGCTGAGGTCACAGTTACATCAATATGTACCTCAGAGGCTCATCTGCACACTAACCTATCACTGGCCAAAGTTTCTGTCATTCTTCTGAACTCTAACAGTCTTTCTCAGTGTCTGAAACAAAAACCGAAATTGCTGGAAAACTTCATGTCTGGCAGTATCCG
The DNA here is from genome assembly GCF_047496795.1 of Chiloscyllium punctatum. Lineage (NCBI taxonomy): Eukaryota > Metazoa > Chordata > Chondrichthyes > Orectolobiformes > Hemiscylliidae > Chiloscyllium > Chiloscyllium punctatum. Next base: position 79,232,120 of record NC_092756.1, on the reverse strand, counting down.
TGGAAAGAAAGCAGAGTTAATGTTTCTGGTTCAGTCACCTGTCTCAGCTTCTGCCTTTTGTAAAAGCATAAGAAAAATGATAGACGAGAGAAGGCCTATTTGTCTTAATTACTCAACTGCAAGGCTTGATGTATAATTATACTTCCTCTACTCCACTCAAATTCCTTATGATCTCCTGCACAGCCTGAAACCCAGAATTTAAAAAGCTCAGACTCATGGAGGCAAAGGTCAGAAATACATCCCTCTGGGCATCCTTTGGTGAATAAAACTAGTCTAATAAATTAATCTGTCTGACTGATCAATTGTATAGCATTTCCTATTAATATGGGATGGTCTCCATTCCAGCAAGAAACAACTCCAACTTTTCTTTGAAGGAAGTCTTGGACTGAAAAGTGGTGAGTAACATTTGTGCCACACAAGTTCAGACAATGACCAATAAGAGACAATCTAATGTCCTTGATATTCAATGGCATCACCATTGAATTCCCCACTGTCAACATCTTGGAAGGTCCCATTGATCAGAAACTGAACTGGACTCTCCAATAAAACAGTGACTACAAGAGCAGGTCCGAGGCTAGGAATACTATAGTGAGTAATTCCCTTCTGACTCCCCAAAGCCTGTATGCCATCTACAAGGCACAAGCCAGAAGTGTGATGGAATTCACTCCACTTACCTGGATGAGGGCAGCTCCAACAACACTAAAGAAGCTTGACACATTCTGGGACAAAGCAATCTGCTTGATTGTTCCCACATCTACAAACCTACTTTTTCCCCCCCGACCGTTGATGCTCAGAAGCAGCAATGTGTTCTATGTACAAGATGCATTGCAGAAATTCACCAAGATCCTTAGCACCTTTCAAACCCATGGCCACTTCCATCTAGATGGACAATAGCAGGATATACATGGGACATCACCACCTGCAAGTTCTCCTCCAATTGACCCATCATCCCAACTGGAAAGTATATCATCATTCTTTTAATGTCACTGGGTCAGAATTCACTCCTTAATGGCGTTGTGGTCAACCAACAGTTCAAGGCATCAGTTCATCAGCTGCTTCTTGAGGGAAGCTAATGCTAGCCACCCAATGATGCCCACATCCCACGAGTGAATAAAAGAATTTCAATAAATTGATATTCACTGCGGGAGTTGGCGACTATTCTAAGAGATCTTTTTATTTTACAGGAAGACCTTTTATTCTCCATCAGAGATGTGGATAGGAGCAAATTGCTCGATTTGATGCAATCATAGCTGGTTTCTGACTTCAATATTACTTTCCTGCCCTCTCCCCAAGGCCCTCAATTCCCTGAAAAACTAAACATTTGTTAGTCTCATTCTGAAATGTGTTTAATGACAGACCATCCGCAGCCCTCTGGACCAATGTTCTTGGGGAAAGACTATCTGGGAAATTTTAAGCTAATTTGATAGATAAAAGGCCAGCAGGATGAAACAGTAGTGAAAGGAAACACTGGAGAGTCATGCTGAGGAGGGATCTGCTAAGGGATAAATGCAAATCACTCGAAGATGGATTTGAAATGCATTTCTGTTTAAACATAGAGATTGTAGTACAGGTGACCATTACATCCATCACATCTGTGCTGGCTGTTTGAAAGAACATTCTCAATTGGTTCCCCTGGGTCTAACTTTATTTTCTTTGTCTGCAGCACTAAGTTCTTTGTCCTCCAGTTCGTATTCAACTCTTTTTTTTAAATTACCTCAGGCTGTGGCTTCCATCATCTTTCCTACCAGAGTATTTCAGATTCTAATGATTGAGTGGACATTTTTTTTCATTCTTGCTTCTAGCCTCTGGCAGTGCTTTTGTATGCATAACCTTGACTGACTTGGCAAAGTTGTGGTTATGGACCAGATCAGACCCCCATCAAAATATCTTAAGGTGGTAGTCTAGCTGCTAACCTTTTTTATTATTTAAAAGGCAAATGTAATGTGCTGTGTTCCAGGTGCAATTTGACTGGTCAAACAACTCTACGTTAAGCAAAACACAATTTATTTGAATGCTATATAGTCAAAATACAACAAAAGAAAGAAGATCTCAGATTACCTTAACTCTATTGGAAAACTTAACAGGATAATAGATACAGTAACTATCACTAACTAACTGTTCCAATATAGTAACATCCCATAAACACACCCTTTGGCAAAGGCAAATTCAGAAAAATAGATTTGTCTCTGGTAACCCGGCAGCAGAGAGAAACTTATAGTAGTTTTAACAGAGAGGGGAAAGATCGGTTCTACTTCACAACTCTATCAGCTTCTGCCTTGTTGAGACTCCCAACAGCAACCGCTTAATGCTAAACCTAAAAACAGCTAGAAACCCTGCTGAGAGAGTTGGCCACACCTATCCAGGCTGCTTCCAGTGTTCCATTTTTCTTAAAAATGAAACCTAAGGTCCCTCATGCTGTTTACAGGCTTGCTAAGTAGACAGCTTGCTACCTCTGTCACAAAACATCTCTCTTTTCTTCAAAAAAAAACAAAATACCCTCTTAAAGTCACAGCATAAGCATATTATCTTGAAAACCTCAATTAGGTAATATCTTAATGATCTTCATTTCAAGAAGAACAGTCCTGTGGAGCGCTTTATCTTAAAGGTTGAACAGCTTCGGCCTTTGAAAATTGGAATTTAGAAGAATATAGGATGTATGTTGCTGATTCAGGTTCTTGACTGGCCAGCAGTGCAAGGATAAGTAGAGTTGAACATAAGTGACTCATAGTTGCAATTATCCTGTTGTTGATCATAGTAAAAGCCTAGTGAAGGCTTTCTCATCAACTGTCGTCTTGGTGGCACAGCGAGTGTAGTGAGGTGAGTGAATAATGTAAAGAGTGAGAAGTTAAACCATCAAGCAAGTACTTCTGTAATTATGAACCCATTATAGATAGATTAATGTTAACCCTGACTGTCATCCTTTTAGCTCCTGTACACCAATGAACATGAGTAGAGGAACTATGACTTTTGTATTTTCTTTCTTTACTGGTGACCCTAATGTTTATTTTGGGAGAAAGTGAGGATTGCAGATGCTGGAGAATCAGAGTCAAAAAGTGTGGTGCTAGAAAAGCACAGCAAGTGAGGCAGCATCCTAGGAGCAGGAAAATAGATGTTTTGGGTTGATGAAGGGCTTTTGCCCGAAACATCAATTCTCCTGCTCTTCGGATGCTGCCTGACCTGCTGTGCTTTTCCAGCACCACACTCTCAACTCTAATGTCTATGTTCTCCACTCTCATCCAAATTGCCTTTGGGAGAATGGGTGTTTATTATAGAACACTAATATTTCTTTTCATTTATTCCAGCTCCTGAAAAGCCTGCCACTAAATCGACAGAAGCCAGTAAGACAAAGAGGAAACCCTTTGGGAAGAAAAGTAAGTCTTCCCATGTTGGTTTATTTTTTCCCAGATTAAAATGGCAAAATTGAAGTGTAGCTCTGGGGTATAGAGATGATCAGAAATGTGAGTCTCCATATTTGGTGCCCCTGGTGATTCAGATATGGACATTAACTTACTAAACTGTCTTGCCCTCCAAATTATTCTATGAGATATCTTGAACATGAGGCTATCTGAAAGAATTTCTTTTAAGGCTATTTTAAATTAAAGGGTTCAAGTGACATTATTCTGATTTTAGAGTCATAGAGATGTACAGTATGGAAGCCAACCCTTCGGTCCAACTCGTCTATGCCAACCAGATATCCCAACCCAATCTAGACCTACCTGCCAGTACCCAACCCATATCCCTCCAAGTCATATACTCATCCAGATGCCTTTTAACTGTTGCAATTGTACCAGCCTCCAACACTTCCTCTGGTAGCTCATTCCATACACCCTCTGCATGAAAAAGTTGCCCTTTAGGTCTCTTTTATATATTTACCCTCTCACCCTAAACCTATGCCCCCACTGTTTATTTATTCATCTGTACTGAATGCTGCTGTACATGGTCATCATAGGTATACATGACTCTGACTTAAAGACACATTAGGTAAGGAGTAAACTATCTTTGTGTGTTCATGTCTTTATGCTCTGTCTTCCTGAGGCAGCATTACAGTCTGTTCCAGAGTTCTGGTGTAGTCTTAACTTCACCCACACTGTGGTATTTGTACTCAAAAATATAAAGCTCTGTGACGTAACTGCAAGGTTCTTTCAGGATTGCCCATGCATATTATTTGGAAATGGGATGGGGTTGGGGGACATTCCCAGAGTAAGAGATAGAGCATCCAGGACTCAGATGAGGAGGAATTTCTTCACCCATTGGGTATTAAGTCTTTGGTATTCTGGTGGAGTTTTAATCATGAAATATGTTCCAAACAGAGATAACCATTGTTTTTACATTGCTAAGTTACCTCAGGATATGAGCATAGTATGAGTAAAATGGTGTCAAGGTAAATAATCAGCTGTGACCTCGTTGAATGGTGAAGCAGCCTCAATGGGCTGAAATGGCCTATTTTTCCCACGTTCCCACATCCCTTAAATTTCAGTGCCTCACGGATAATTTGGTGCTGAACATTTTTTTAAAGACACTACTTTTTTTTATGTCTTTTACTGGAGTCCGTAGAATATAGTCATAGAGTTCTGGATTAGTGGTGCTGGAAGAGCATAGCAGTTCAGGCAGCATCCAAGTCCATGAGTCCAACTCATCCACATCAACAGCCCATCCTGATCTAGTCCCATTTGCTAGTATTTGACCCATGTGCCTCTTAAACCCTTTTCTATTCATGTACCTATCTAGATGCCTTTTAAATGTTGTAATTGTACCAACCTCCTCCATCACCTCTGGCAGCTTGTTCCATACATGTATCACCCTCTGCATGAAAATGTTACCACTCAGGTCCTTTTTTTATCATTCCCCTCTCACCTTTAACCTGTGCCCTCTAGTTCTATGTTAATAATGAACCTTTTATATGTTACCAGGGTAGCCTGATTATGTTACTGTATTTTACTAATCCAGAGACCTGGAATAATGATCCAGAAATGTGGGTTCAAATCCCACCCCGAAATTGGAGAATTTGGATTCAATTTACTTAAGTGCTAGTATTCATAATGATGACCATGAAATTACTAAATTGTTGACAAAGAGAGCTGCCTATTTCAAAATAAGTCTGCCATTTCTACCTCATCTGACCCATGTATGACTCCAGACCAACAAAGAAGTGCATCTGTCCTCTGAAAAGCAAGTCATTCCATGGTATTCAAGAGTTTGGCTTGTCACTACTTTTTCAAAGGCAGTTAGGAATTGGCAGCAAATGTTGGCCTAATCAGAAATGTCCTCATGAGTTTTATTTTTAAAGCCATAGACTGGCATTGCTATTAATAAACCTTTACTCTTACCATAAGCTGATGAAATCAAGTCATGTGACACCAGTTTATAGTCCAACAGGTTTATTTAAAATCACAAGCTTTCAGAACGCTGCTCCTTCATCAGTTGAAATTTTTATCTGACGATGGCACAGTGCTCCAAAAACTTGTGACTTTAAATAAAACTGTTGGACTCTAACCTGGTGCGACTTTTGATTTTGTCTACCCAGTCTAACACCAGCACCTCCACATCATCAAAAGATGCTATCACATTGGAGTGCCTCTTTACTAAAATTAGTTTTACAACTTTGAACCTTTTTAATTACAAATAATTATAAAACAACAGACATCATTATACAATATACAGAGTTGAATTAACTTTAGTAGGGCAGACTATTAGCAAATTATTCTCTCCTATATTTACTGCCTCCTGTAAATTCTATTTTCCTAAGTGAAGTAGAGAAAAGTTGCATCTACCAGTGAGCCAGTTCGCTTAACCTTCATCTCATCAGAACTCATTATTTAAATAGTTATATTAAAAACCATCAAATATTTATCACACAACTGCATAGTAACAACCAATTTGAAATTATCAAACAAGCTCATAACGTGATTTATCTCCAACTGCTGGAAGCAATGTACATTTATACACAGGGACCCATTCTCTGTAAACAAAAGAAATCTATTCCAGTTTGTCCCTTCTTTGAATTATGTAGGAGCTTGGGAAGCCTGCAGATTTTTTGGTACTTTCTCCATGACTACACCTAGATCAGTCAGCTCGTGCTACTTTCTCCTCTAGACCACGTTATTGTGAATTTGGCATTTCTTGTGTTTTTGTCCTGTTGATTCCAAGATGAGAAGCTTTGGCAATAGATCTATTTTCACCCAATGTTCAAATTCTGTCCTATGAAGCAACTGTTGGTCGATATTTATCAATTGATTTGAGATGGCTTCCCTAAGATGGTTGAGCTGTGCAGGCCACAGGTTCTTTGAGTTTCACTGTCAATCATGTGCCACAACCACTTTCCACACAACTAGGCTAGACTAAACAACAAAACATCTTCAATGGGTTTGGCTCTGATTGGTCATGGGTAATTCATTTAAGATAAAAATTGAGGGACAGTAGTTTGGTTATATAAATTGAAATGTGTAGCATTGGACTTGGACATGGCTGACAAGAAAAGACATTTTTAGAAATAAACATTTGACTATGGATCAACCTTTACAATAGGGGCTGTTAATCTTCAGGATAAGTTTGGAAAATGTCTGCTGTTACCCCCAAATTTAAAAAAAAATAACTGCCAAATTGCTTAAAACCTCTCAAGATCATCTTGTAATAAATGCTGAAAATGCTTGGTCACTATCTTGGGTAATTAGATTACTTTCAACTGTAAATGCATGGTGCAATGATCTTGCAGGTCATCTTGCTTTATTGGAATTTTATTGTTTTGGTTTCTTACTGTCCTGTAAATGTTGCATGGATGCAGTGAAGACAAACCAGTTAGACCTAAATGTCTGTGTTTGAGTTAATGGTCTACATGAATCTTATCTTCTCACCCCATCAAAATAACTTCCAATTATTTTCATACACTTACTTATTTTTCACAGAATGTAGATGCCAGAGGCTAGGGTTGTATTTATTGCCCATCTCTAATTGTCCTTGAGGAAATGGTGGAGGGCTGCCCCCTTGAACCACTGTAGCCCATGTGGTGTAAGTGCATCCACAGTGATATTAAGGAAGGGCATTCCAGGATATTGACCCTGTAATCGTCAAGAAAACGTATAAACTGTAATTCCAAGTCATGATGGTGTTTGCCTTGGAGGGGAACTTGCAGGTGCTAATAGTCCCATGCATCCACTACCCTTGTCCTTCCAGGTGGTAGGTGCTGAGAGTTTAGATGGTACTATTGAAGGAACTATGGTGAATTGCTGAAGTGCATCTTGTAGATGGTACATGCTGTTGCCATTGTGTATTAGTGATTGAAGGAGTGAATGTTGATGAGATATCAATCATGTGGGCTCCTTTGACCTGGGTGGTAGCAGGTTTTTTGATTGCTGCAGCTGCACCTATCCAGGCAAGTGAAAAACATTTCATCTCACTCCTGAATCTTGCCTTATAAATGGTGGACAGGCTGTGGAGAGTCAGATTATTTTCTTGCTGCAGAATTCCTAGCTTCTAATCTGCTCTTGAAGCTACAGTATTTTTATGGCTACTGCAGAGCAATTTCTGGTTAATAGTAACCACAGGAAGTTAATAGTGGAGGACTCCACAATGGTAAGATCTTCAAATGTCTATAGAAATAGCTGCAATCTCTTTTGTTGGAGAGCATTGTTGCTTGCTGCTTTTGTATTATTTGCCACTTAAGCCAAACCTGAATGTTCTCCAGGTTTTCCTGTATATGGACCAAGACTCCTTCAATATGTGTGGAGTCACGAATGGCGATAGTTCCCATCTCTGGTCAAATAATGGAGGGATTGTCATTGCTGGTGCAGCTGAAGAATCAATCTTGGACATTTTTTTTCAGAATGGTGTTAAAAAGGCAGAATTAAAAGCACTCTGTGAATGCATATAACATTCACAGTAAAATATATGAATTAAAGGTGCTGTTAGAAATAGTAGAATGTTATTTATTTGCTATTATGGAGCTTTGCTGCAGGGTGACCAGGACTGGGAACTGAATATTTGAGGACCTATGATATTTAGGAGGGATAGAAATGGAGGAAAAAGAGGTGAGACAGTAATGATAATAAGGGATGGGATAAATGTATTCATGAGACAGGATCTCTGATTGGAAGAACTTGATATAAAATTTGTTTGCGTGGAGTTGAAAAAACAGCAAGAGACAGCAGATATTGTCAAGAATGATTTATAAGCCAACAAACAGTAGTGATAATGTATAGAATGGTATCAGTCAAGATATTATAGGTGGTAAGGTGAATGCCATAGTTATGGGTGACTTCAATCCATGTATTGTCTTGATAAACCTAATGAACACCATTGTGGAGGAAGACTTCCTGGAGTGTAAGAAAGTTCTCTGGAACAGCATGTTGAACCAACTGGGGTACAGGCTCTTTGAATGTAATCTTTTGGAAAGAGAAAAGGCTAATTAATAATGTCGTAAAGAACTTTTTAGGGAATAGTGATCAAAGTATTGATAGAATTTTCCATTAAGTTTGACAAAGATGTAGTTTAATCTGAATCAAAGGTCTTAGATCTAAACCAGGGCAATTACAGGATCAGTTGTACTGATTCTTTGGTCCAACTCGTCCATGCTAACCAGATATCCTGAATTAATCTAGTCCCATTTGCCAGCACTTGGTCCATGTTCCTCTAAACCCTTCCTATTCATGTATCCATTCAGATGCCTTTTAACTGTTGTAATTGTACCAGCTTCCACTACTTCCCCTGGCAGCTCATTCCATACATGCGCCACCCTCTGTGAAAAAGTTGCCCTTTGGATCCCTTTTAAATCCCCCAACCCCCATCAACCCTAATCTTATGCCTTCTCGTTCTGGACTCTTTCTTCCACCCCCCCCACCAACCCAGGTAAAAGACATTTTCTAAAGGGGGAGGAGCAGACAAAGGAAGCTCATGGTGAGGTCCATGCAGGAGAGAGAAAGAAACCCACACTGCTGACTGATACAGCAGTGAAACCTGCACAGTTACTGCCTTTGCTGTTTGAATTCATGTATCGCTAGACATCAGTTCATCTGGAAAAATTAACAAACAGTGAAATTCACAATTGATCTTGGAGGAACTGTTTGGGAGAAATCACAGCACAGAAACAGATAAGTGAATATTTTAAATGTGGCCTTACAGTAAATCTGCTATAGTGAGTAGAGTGGGTTCTTTCTTGATTATATGTTGCGATATGTCTCTTGATTAAACTTAAAAATACAAGCCATAACTATTGATTGATTTTAACCAGGACCAATGTTTTGTAGAGGAATAAGTCAGAGTTATCTTCTGGGTCTGTAGATTGAAAGACGCAGAAATAGCCTTTAGTAAAGTGATATGTTCTTCTTGTCGGTTGTGGGAGTTTAGGGAGCGTTTGTGGATTACTGAGGATTATAGCTGTAATAAATGCCATTGGTTGCGGAACCTATCAGATCAAATGAATCAGTTGGAGAGACAGAGGCAAAAAGGAATTTACAAGAGCAAGGGGATGTGATGGATGGCAATTATAGGAAGGGAGGAAAGTCGCAGAGACGGTCACATAGATGGGTTACTCTAGGAGAGGTAAGAGAGATAGGCAGTTAGTGCAGGAGTCTTCTGTGGCTATCCCCATTTCAAACCAGTATGCTTTTTGGAAAATGTAGGGGGTGATCGATTCTCAGGGGAATGTACCACAAACAGCCAAGTTTCTGGTATTGAGACAGGCTCTAATGCAAGAGATCAATTGTGTTAGGGGACTCTCTAGTCCGAGGTGCAGACAGATGTTTCTGTGACCAGCAGTGAAAAATCAGAATGGTGTGTTGCTTCCCTGGTGCCAGGATCAAGGATGTCTCGGAAGAATGTTCTCGCAGGGGACAGGGGCCAGGGGCCATCAGGACGCCATTATACACATTGGAACCAATGACATAAGAAGGGAAAAGGTTGAGATTCTGAAAGAAGGTTAGAGAATTAGGCAGGAATTTGAAAAGGAGGTCCTCTAGAGTAGTAATATCTGGATTACTCCCAGTGCAACGAGCTAGTGAGGACAGGAATAGGAGGATAGAGCAGATGAATGCAAGGCTGAGGAGCTGCTTTATGGGAGAAGGATTCACATTTTTGGATCATTGGAATCTCTTTTGGGGTAGAAGTGACCTGTACTCCACACAAAGGGCCCTATTCTCTCCCTAGTTATCCTTTAGTCCTTTCTCCATAGTGATAGACATTGCGTTTATTTTATTCTCTTCTCCCTCAGATGTGTTCTTGGAATGCTATTAATGTCCTCTGCTATAAAGTCTGATGAAAGTATAATTCAACATTTTTTTTTGCCATTTCCTGGTTCTCATCATTTCCCCAGCCTTGTTATCTAAGGAACTTGTGTTCATTTTAGCCCTTCTTCACTTTTATATTTGAAGAAGTTTTTACTGCCTGTTGTTATATTACTTGCTGGTTTGCCTTCGTTAACTTATTTTCTCCCTTTTTTTTGTTGTCATATTTCAGTATATGCAATTTTCTGGTTTACCACTAATCTTTACCACATTGCATGTTTGTTCCTTTCAACTGCATTCTGTCTGAGTCAATTTGATACTATCTTGGTTAAGCATGGTCAGTTTATCCCCTTGCTAGAATCTTCCTTCCGTACAGACATACATCTTTGCTGTAAGTTGTGAATTAGTATTTTAAACATTTGTTATTTCTGAAGTGTTATTTTTCTGCAAGCTTCCTATCCCAGTCCACACTATCTGTCTGAGCCGTCATTCCTAAGTAATTATCCTTATTTAAATTTAGCACAGTTGTTTTCCACATGCATTTCTCACTCTCAAATTGAATGCTGAGTCCTACCATGTCATGTCATGGTTCCCTCGTGGGGTGGGGGGAGGGGGGGAGCTTTTAGTCTGAGATTATTAATTAAACCCGTTTTATCTCCAAAATAGCCAGATCCCTGGTTGCATCCAACATTATTGTTCCAGAAAACTTAGCAGAGTGTACTTTAAGCTTCAGTTAGATTGGGGAAAAACAAATTGACGACAATAGCCATGAAGAAGAATTCTTAGTCCTTTATGGTTCGTCTACTGCCTTCTTTACATGTCCTCTTTATCTCAAGGTTTATTCTGTCATGTAGGACAAGTGCTGTTTGGAGATCTATAAACTACTCCTGCCAGTAGTGCATTCCCTCATTGTTATTTCCCCCAAATGGATTCTACATCCATTTGATCCTAGGTCATTTCTTGCTATCGTAGTGCATAATAGAATAACTAACAAAGTTAAACACCACCTTTTCCTTAGTTTTTATATTTTTCTACATAGTGAAAGATTAGAAAGTGTTGATTCTCAAACGGACTGAGGTGTTGTTCATAAGAACTGAAAGCCAGCAGTAAGCGATTCAAGAGGCAAAAGGGTAAGTTTGTCTTTATTGCAAGAGTTTTTGAGAACAGAAGTCAAGAAGTCTTATTTCAATTGTATAAAATGCAGGTGAGACAGTACCTGGGTATTGTGTGTCCTTCCTTTGCCAAAGGAAGGAGGTACTTGTCAGAAAGGGTGTGCAATGCAAATTCTTCTGACCGATTCCTGGGATGGAGGGATTGTACTATGAGGAGACTAGACCTGTATCCTTTGGAGTTTAAAGAATGAGAATCAATCTCAAACACTTACTAAATTCTCAAAGGCATAGAAAAAGTGCAGACAGGAAAGATATTTCCCTGGTTGTGGGGGTCTAGAACTGAGGTGATATTCTCAGAATTAAAATCAAACCATTTGGGATTGAGATGAGAAGAAACTTTTTAGAGTCACAGTCACATAGAGTCATAAAGATGTACAGCACAGAATCAGACCTTTCGGTCCAACTCGTCCATGCCAACCAGATATCCTAACCTAATCTCGTCCCATTTGCCAGCACTTGTCCCATATCCCTCTAAACCCTTCCTATTCATATACCCATCCAGATGCCTTTTTAAATGCTGTAATTGTACCCACCTCCGCCATCTCTTCTGACAGCTCATTCCACACACGCACTACCCTCTGAGTGAAAAGGTTGTCCCTTAGGTCCCTTTTATATCTTTTCCCTTTCACCCTAAACCTATACCCTCTAGTTCTGGACACCCCCACCCCAGGAAAAAGACCTTGTCTCTTTATCCTATCCATGCCACTCATTTTATAAACTTCTACAAGGTCACTGCCCCCCCCCCCCCCCCCCCCCCCCTCAGCCTGTAGCTCAAAACCTCCAATCCTGGCACATCCTTGTAAATCTTTTATGAACCATTTCAAGTTTCACAACATCCTTCTAATCAGAAGCAGACCAGAATTGCACCCAATATTCCAAAAGTGACTGAACCAACGTCCTGTACAGCCACAACATGACCTCCCAACTTCTGTGCTCAGTGCTCTGACCAATAAAGGAAAGCAAGTCAAACACCACTACCTCTATCCTATCTACTTGTGACTCTACTTTCAAGGAGCTATGAACCTGCAGTCCAAGGTCTCTGTTCAGCAACACTCACAGGACCTTACCATTAAGTATATGAGTCTTACTCTGATTTGCTTTTTCAAAATGCAGCACCTCGCATTTATCTAAGTGAACTCCATCTGCTACTCCTCAGCCATTGGTTCATCTGATCAAGATCTCTTTGTACTCTGAGGTAACCTTCTTCACTGCCCACTGCACCTCCAATTTTGGTGTCATCTGCAAACTTACTAACTGCTATTTTCCCTCGGAAGGAGAGTCCTTGGAACCTTCTACCCCGGAGGGTTGTAGAGGTTCAGGTGTAAAGAAAATTTAATGTTGACATTGATAGATTTCCTGTTACTGATTACTAAGGGATTTGGGGATAGTACAGGACTATGGATTGAGGTAAATGATAAGCCAATAATGAGTATAATGGTTCAGATATCAGAGGCTGATTTGCCTCCTTTTCTATGTTAAACTAAGACACTACCCTAAGGAACTTCCCCATAATTGTATCTGTGCTATACACCTCACTTCTCAAAAATTCATAAGAATTCATGTTAAAAAACAAAATCCAAGCTTTCTGATTTTGGGTATACACGTGTCCTGTTCATACTAAACTGTTCTACTGAAATGTTGTAAGATGGTGTCCTCTAATCCATTTGTTTTAAATCCTCTCCATCTTTAATTTAGTTCATAAATTTAGAAGATTTGCACTTTAGTTTGGTTTTAAATAGGTGATGTGTCATCTGATCTTGGTTAAAATTGAGTTTGCTGCCCACCCTTGCAACAATTCCTGTACAGCATCTAGATAATTTACAAGTTCTAGGTCATTGTGTCTAGAAGTTTCCTTCATGCAGACCTTTTGGGATTTTCAATTTTTATTAAGTTGACCAAAAATTCTTATTGACACAACTTGCCTGTTCACACTGACCCTTTCTGTCTGTGCACGTGCAAAGGTCTGAAGGTGGAGTTTGATGTCACATTTTCAGCTATTTATGTGCATTCTTCGTTTCTTGTGTGATCTCCAAGTACTGGACATATACTGAAGATTGTTGTTTTGCAAACCCCCCACCCCCCCAATCTGACTTCTAAAACAACCCTTAGTGTGTGATAGCTGGTGGAATTTAAATTCAATTAATGAAATCCATAATGGTGGCAATGAAATCACTATTACTTGCCATAAAAGCCCAAGCTGGTTCACTTATGTCATTTCAGAAAGGAATCCTACCAGCTTTTATATGGTCTGGTCTTTTCCTGACCTTGTGCTCTCATTTATAAGATTACCGGGTGGCATGATGGCAGAGTGGTTAGCACTGCTGCCTCACAGCGCCAGAGAACCAGGTTCAGTTCCTGCATCAGGTGACTGTCTGTGTGGAGTTTGCACATTCTCCCAGTGTCTGCGTGGGTTTCCTCCCACGCTCCAAAGATGTGCAGGTCAGGTGAATTGGCCATGCTAAATTGCCCATAGTGTTAAGTGCATTAGTCAAGAGTAAATATAGGGGAAATGGATCTGAGTGGGTTACTCTTAGGAGGGTCGGTGTGTACCTGTTGGGCCAAATGGCCTGTTTCCACACTGTTGGGAATTTAATCCAAACTCTTAACTACCGTCTGAAATGATCTAGAAAGCCACTCAGTTCAAGGGCTGTTCAGGATTAACAACTTGTTGATACTGACATCTGTATCCCATGAAGAATAAAAGGTGTGATATATAAGACTCTTAATTTTCTCTCAAGTTATTTACTGTAACATGATCTGCTGTCAAGGCTCGCCTTAATTTTTATTCTGGTTAATCTTTTCTGTATGGGTTGTTTTAGTTTTAGTTCCAAGTTGTTAGTTCTCCCTATTGTGGGGTTTTTCAGCACCATAACTGCCTCTTTTCCAGAACAAGAATTTCCCTAAAACAACAGTTGCTTTGTGATCTGCAGATTTGACTCCTGAGGGGGGAGGGGGGGCAGGATCTACAATGCCAGGGTATGTTTTAAAAATAACTTGATCTCCCATTTAAGCCCGAGACAAGGAGCCATTTATTCTCTCAGAAGGTTTTTGGTCTTTGGAATTCTCTTTCCCAGTGAGCAGATGAGACTGGCTCATTTAACTGTGTTCAAGGCTAAGTTAGATATATTTTTGATCACAAGGGAGTCAACATGTGGGGAAGTGCTTTTAAAGCCACAGTCAAATCAGCCATGATTTTATTGAGCTTTCAGCACCATTAATAAGTCAGATCACCTATTCCTGCTTCTATTCTTTGAAATAAATGCATGTTGTATCTTTTGTTTATCTGAGTGTTGACCTGTGTGTGTCTCCTGGAGTTTTAAGGATTTGAGCTCTCTCTCATTGAGGTGATTTATTGTTTAACACCTTTAACTTCATAACCTTTGGCAGCTATCAACATCGGTTTCATGTACTTCCAAACACCATGTTTGGATATTTTCAGATTCTTTGGCTGTAAGAAAGCTTTCTTGAGTGCTTGGCTGATAGCTGACCTGAAAAGAAAGCGTTGAAGTAGGAGCCATTCCAGCAAAAGGGCAAAATGAATTGTTCGTGTTGTATTAAATATGAAGTAGACAGGCGGGAATTGACAGAAACAAGTACCTGGTAGCCTCTGGCAATGACAAAACAAAGATAGTCATCCACATAAACTACAAATTATATTAACAATCTCTCTTCCTAAGGGCATCCCCACAGTTGAACAAGCTGCTGGAGAAAATCTCAAAATCTTCAAGACTCTTCTTTCGATTATTTCCATTTTAATACACTTCATTCTCAGGGCTACCATTTCAGGTTATGTCTGGTTAGCTAGTGCTGTTCATACAAATGTTGGCAGATTGCAGATTTTCATCTGTGATGCTGTAACAACTAAAGCAAGAAGAATCAGTGCAGATGTTAGATATTCTTATAGATGCAGAGTAGTCATAACATGCTTGGTGCTTCTGACTGACAGCTCATCTCTTTCAGGCTGAGACTTTTGACAAGGAAGAATATTGGGAGTTATAGAACCAAAGTGTACCTAAGATTCAGATCTGCTTTAAGCAGTGGGATGGACTTGAGAGGACCTGTTTCCCCATCAACCTGAAAAATTCTCAAATGAAATTCTGATCTCAGTTTGGGTTCACTCAACAATTAGACTGAATTGGTATTCATAGAGCAGTCCAACATGGAAACAGACCCTTCAGTCCAACTCATCCAAGCTGACCAGGTAACCTAGAATTAATCTAGTGCCATTTGCCAGCAATTGACCCATATCTCTCTCAACCCTTCCTATTCGTATACCCATCTAGATGCCTTTTAAATGTTGTACCAGCCTGCACCACTTCCTCTGGCAACTCTTTCCATACACGCACCACCCTCTGCATGAAAATGTTGCCGTTCAGATACTTTTTAAAATCTTTCCCCTCTCTCCTTAAACCTATGCCCTCTCGTCTGGACTCCCCCACCCTAGGGAAAAAAGCCTTGTCTATCTCAGTGTTTGCCACTTGATAGTCTGTGGTGGTAGTGTGTGGCCCAGTGCGTACAATATGTTGGCATCCCAATGTGTTGAATCATAAAAGTGGCAGGATGTGGGTTTGTTCAGCCATGGTTAATTCTTTTTGCTGTGAGAAACACCTACAGTCCTCTCACCATATTTGCTAGTATTTGTCCTGAGAACCTGAAGAGGAAAACCCAACTCTGAGTTATCTATTTATTGTTTTGGAAAAGGGTGAATGTTACAAGGGAAGCCCACGTAAAGGGGTAGCTAATAAAATGTCTGTGAGGCAGAGCAGCACTCTACCATAGTAACAGTCATAGAGGTCTACATCATAGATAAACGGTCCTTCAGCCTATCAAGTCTCTGCCAATCAAAAACAAGCACCTAACTATTCTAATCCCGTTTTCTAACATTTGGCCCATAGCCCTTTAAAGCCTTGGTTTCACAACACCACTATCCAGAGCCTTGGCACTTGTCATAAATGTGCTTATTTATTATATGCCCTGTGAATCCATGCTAAGTAGTATTCGATTCCTCTGCTTTTATCATCAGTAACTGCGAAACAAAGATGATGTCTGCCCAGTTTTCACAATTTGTGTGTTCTCAGCAGACCAATCCCAGAGCCACATGTATTTGGACAGATAGGCAAGAGTTGCCCCTGAGGAAGGTGGATGGGGGTTGCTGATACTTTATTCTGAGTTCTACTGTCTTTCATTTTGATTCTTCATAAGAGTTTATGTGGTCGGTCTTAAGCTGTGTGGCTTTTTGGATGAGATGCTGCCATTTGACATGGGTTTGCAGCAAATTCCTCCCATGTCAGTTTGTCCCTTCAGTGAGAAATGGAGTGTCCTTAAAGTCTTTTTAGTGTTCTCCTTGAATTCAGAGGGCATCTTAAATTTGGGGGAAAACAATGAGAACCTGTTTCAGAAGCTGATTATTCAGCATTGTCCAGACTAGCAGAGTTGATTTCAAATCATTGTATGCTCTGCTATCCACTGGTTTGGAAAATGGAGGTTTCAAGTTATTTGGAGAGCTCACTCTCTCTTCAGTGAACTTTTGGAAAACTAGGACAATGAGCTGTCTATGCAAACCCCTTCTGGATGAAAACATCCTTCACCCTAAACATAAGCAGGTTGTGAATCAGCCTAAGTGCTTATCAGAAGGTTACTTGAAGTAAAATGCATTGTATCTGGTAACAAGGTTGCCAATGAGAGCTCTTGATAAATCACAGAGTAGCCTGTGCCCAAATCTGGTGATAGAATAGGGGGTTGCAGGCTTTCATTTGATATTGTGGTCAACTCTGTGTAAGACTTTAACTGACACAGTGGGAGAAAGAATGGAATCACAAGTTTGTTGTCTTTAATTCTGCAGAGAGAAAACCACTCCAGAAGGTGGCAAAACGTGGAACCAAGTGCAAACCTGGAACATTGGCGAAGGAGGAGCTACCTGATGATGAAAGTAAGATGAACCTTATTGTATTTTGACATAGGAGTAGCTGGAACCATGTAGGTTAGTCAGTTCAGGATAAGCAATTGAGTTATTTTGTTCTTGTTGCACAATGGCTACCACAAGATTTTTATTATCAATTAGGATGGCCAGAAATAATGGTATAGCCAAGTTTTTACATATGAACATACTAGGATCAAGAGAAGGCTATTTGGCTGTTTGTACCTGTTCTACCATTCATTTGAATCAGCTGATCTGATTACTCTACATTCCCGCCTATATCAATAACCTTTCAACCCCTTGCTTATCGAATATCTGCAAAAAAGCTTTACAAGGATATTACCGAGACTGGAAGGTTTGAGTTATAAGGAGAGGCTGGATAGGCTGGGACATTTCCCCCAGAGCATAGGAGGTTGAGGGGAGACCTCATGCGGAGCATAGATTAGGGAGAATTGCCATGGTCTTTTTCCCCAAGGTAGGGGAGTCCAAAACTAGAAGACATAGGCTTAAGGTGAGAGGACAAAGATTTAAAAGGGACCTGAGGGGACAGCTTTTCATGTAGAGGGTGGTGTGTGTCTGGAATGAGTTGCCAAAGAAGTGGTGGAGGCTAGTACAATTACAATATTTAAAGGCATCAAAGTGCATATATGAATAGGAAGGGTTTAGAGGGATATGGGCCAAACACACATGCAAATGGTACTAGTTCAGTTTAGGAAATGTGGTTGGAATGGGTGAGTTGGGCTGAAGGGTCTGTTTCCATGCTGTATGACTCTGATTCTTTGACTCTACTTCTGCATAAAAATATTCAAAGGCTCTGCTTCTTTTTAAGAAATAGAGTTCAAAAGACCAATGACCTCCTGAGAAAACGTTTTCCGTCTATCTTAATTGAGCGAACCGTTCTTTTTAAACAATGATCCCTAGTTCTAGATTCTCCTGCAACAAGAAACATCCTCTCCACATCCTCCAGCCAAGCAGGCTGTTTCAACAGATGAACCATTGAATTTTTTATTCTGTTTTTAAAGAAAACCAAATCTTTGCTAAGATTGTAGACCTTTGGTGTCTTCCCTTGTTCACTGGTAATTGTTTTTTAAAAAGAGTAGGTGTATCATGTATATTTTGCTGTGAAATTCTGTGAAGAGCCAATCTGAGAGGTTAGTTCTTGTTTTGTATATGCGCCATATTGTAAGGTAAAAGCAGAATGCCACGTGGAGTTTGTTACAAGGTAGAATGATCAAGGGGTTCTTGACTGTAAGTTCGAGTGGTAACCTCTTGCCTTGATTCCATAACTATTAATTTTATTTTTACTTCTATGGGATGTGAGTATTGCTAGCAATGCCAGCAATTATTGCCCATTTCTAATTTGCCCTTGAATTGAGTAGCTTACTATGCTATTTCAAATGACAGTTAAGAGCTAACCACATTGCTGTCTGTTTGGAGTTGCATGTAGACCAGACCTTGTAAGGACAGCAGACTTTGCTTCCCTGCACAACAATCTATGATGGCTGTTGTGGTCACCGTTTCTGAATATTCCAAGTATTGTGGTGGATGGGATTTGAACTCTCATCTCCGAAGCGTTAACCTAGTAGCCTCTGTGTTGCTAGACATTTTCACCACACTGCCATGTTTCCTCTTTTTGTTAAGCATTATCCATCTTCATTTTAAAGTATTAAATTGATTGCACTGCCCTTTGTGTCAAGAAGTGCTTCTTTGTGTAGAGTGTCAGTTGCCTAATTAGACCAAAGACCCCTTCCTTTGTTGCAGCTTTTGTTTCTGTTGGTGCACTATGGGTTTTTTTTTAAAAATACAGACAAAATTCGGCCTGTTTCCACACATTGGGGATTCTATGAATTGGCAAGTTCCCCCTGAATCCCATATGATCTAACTCTACTCATTAGTCAATCATACAGAACTTGTCAAAGGCTGTACTGAAATTCACTTAAACAACATTGTCCACTCTGCCCCCCCCCCAATCTTTTTCCTCAAAAAATTCAATCAAGTTTGTTAAACATGATTTACCTTGCACAAAGCCATGTTGACGATCCCTAATCAGTCCTTGCCTCTCCAAATGCACGTAAATTCTCTTTTCAGAATTTCCTCCAACAACTTACCTGCCACCAGTGTCAGACCTGCAGGATAATAGTTCCTTCTTGAGTGGTAAAGCTGCCTCCAGTTCTTGACTTTCATTCAGCAAATAAATTTACTTTTAAGTAAGATTAGCATCCATGATTTGGAGATGCCAGTGTTGGACTGGGGTGTACAAAGTTAAAAATCACACAACACCAGGTTATAGTCCAACAGGTTTATTTGGAATCACAGTAGCTTTCGGAGCGCCACTCCTTCATCAGGTGGTTAGCATCCAATACCCTACTTAGTTAGATTTTGGACTGAATTAACATGCATATTGCTGAGAATGGGGTATAGGGGAGGGTTAAAGAAATTTTTTAAAATGAACAGTCTGTGATAGAATATAGATGTGATATATTGAATGGATCTTCCTGTGCTGTAGTTTTATGGTTCTGGAGCAGAAAGAAGGCAAGATTAAATGCCAAAATGGGCTGATGATGCAAAACAGAAGGTGGTATATGAACAAGAAAAATAAAAGACCTGTCCAGAGGTGGTGTGCATGGCAGTGACAAAATAATTTAAAAAAGGTTGATGCCCAGAAAAATGGGAATGGTGGTTATTGTCAGAAACTGTTGGCCTCCATGAGTGTGTAGAGTGCTTCAAATAAAGATGAGGTGCTGTTCCTTGATCGTAACAACTTAAAAACACGGGGTAGACCATTTAGGACAGAGATGAGGAGAAACTACTTCACCCAGAGAGTGGTGGCTGTGTGGAATGCTCTGCCCCAGAGGGCAGTGGAGGCCCAGTCTCTGGATTCATTTAAGAAAGAATTGGATAGAGCTCTTAAAGATAGTGGAGTCAAGGGTTATGGAGATAAGGCTGGAACAGGATACTGATTGGGAATGATCAGCCATGATCATATTGAATGGCGGTGCAGGCTCGAAGGGCTGAATGGCCTACTCCTGCATCTATTGTCTATTGTAATATTGATTTTCATCAGAACAGTAGAAGAAGCTGAGGACCATGATGTGGTGGAATTTATGTTTGCTTTTTTTTATGCTACCTGTTTAAAAATTTTCCATCATATCCTGACACACAAAAGTATGATGCTGAAAGTGTCTTCAGAGAGTTGCCATTTTGAGAAACTTGTTAGGAAACCAGCAGTCCCTACATTTCCGATATGATGTGTTACAGTCTGCATCACCCAAACATTCCCATTGAAATAGTGAGGTTGTCCAGCTACACAGACAAAAAATGTTATGGGTTAATTTTTAAGTGGGAAAGTTACCTGAAAGCAAGCTCTAACCATGATTAACTGAATATTACTGGTACCATGCCAAGAATTCTGGATCAAACATTTCCCTAACATTTTTTTAATATCTTGTCAATGAAACTGGTGTGTTCTTTATTTCTTTGCTGTGACTGTTTATCAGTTTGCTCAATAAATTGTGGTGATTGTGGTACTTGGAACCATAGGATGGTTACAGCACAGATGGTGGCCATTCTGTCTGTCATGTCTCCAACAGCTCTCCAAAGAAGCAGTTCACCATGTCCCACTTCCTTGCAATCTCCAACATATGCACATACACACGCATACATAGATTCCAATCTCTCTCCGGGAAAGAAAACTTTGCCACTGCTTCAGTTGTGAAGAACAGTCCCAAACACTCCAATTCAGCTATGTAACCAAGTTTCTCATTTCCAGAATCGTTCTTGTGAAGTTTTACCAGCACAGACAGAAATTGAGTTCAAATCCACCGAGACAAGTTATAAAATTAAGCTTATTAAAGGGCTCAAAACAGAAATGTAACAATGAAAGTAGTAGATTGTTATGGAAGTTCAACCAAAGCACAAATATCCCATACCTACTCTGGCCTGCGTCAGACCTTATGGTATCTGGTTGGCTTTTATCCTCAAGGAAACTTGAGCTGTACAGTGTATCTGTGCTTGTCCATGTCTTCCATAGCTAAATAAAAAGAAAAAAATTATTGGCACCCCTAATGAGAAGCTTCTTTTAGACTGAGAAATAAAATTAATAAAACAAAAGCCTTGTTCACTTGATGCTTTGAAGTTAAAATTACCGGAAAAACTATATTATGTTGGAAAGCACACAAGAATTTAGCCTATTGTTGCTTAGACCACTTAGATTTGTCTGAAAAAGTACTTTTTCTTGTGTTTGTCTTGCATTTTGGAGGTGGAGAGGTAAGTACAAAATAAGAGCAGGATTTGGCCATTTGGTCCCTTTAGCTGCTACATCATTCAGTAAGATCACAGCTGATCTGATTATGGACTCAACTCCATGCTTTTTTTCTCCCAGTAATCGTTGTGTTATGATCTCCACTGTTGATACAGCTCCTCAGATGCTGACTGACCTGCTGTGTTTTTCCTACACGTTTTGACTCTGATTCTAATAGACAAGCCAGATCACAGAATGAAATCTCGCTGATAGATTTTTTTTTTAAACACTCTTATCATGGTGATCATTCACTGAAACATAGAGACATGCAGATATGGAGCTTCTTTAACTACTAAATAAAGGTTTATAACAGAAGGCCAAAAATAATTGAATGCAGTGAAAAAAAACTTTAAAAACACAATCAATTTATAGTGATTCTATTAAATCTTTATGTTTAACTTAGCTGATTCTCCCTAGATCTTTCCTGAAATCTGTACAGTCTTGTACAATTGTTCACAAAACTGAGAGTTTTGACTTTCTGAACTTTTTAATATCACTCAGACCTCTAACACAACACTCTTATACTGAAGTTGCACAAACTCAATCTTTTCCACTGGGGTAGCTGAGCATTCCCTAAACTGTTCTATCTTCCTGTTTTAGAGAAACTGTATTTACTTCTGATATTGGTACGGTCTCCTTTTACCAAAACTCTTTAATGTCTGATTTTCCTAAGCTAAGATCAATCCTAGATTGTCCTGAACTCAAAAGCAAGCCAACAGCCTTCAATGTTTACACTCCCTGTTGTAAATCCAAACAATACAAACAATCTTCCACTAATATTCCAGGAGGTCCCTGCTCTCTGGCACACTCGGTCACAAGTTCTAGAAAGACACTCTAATGTAGTTATTGTTTTCTTAACCCTTTCGAAAATTAACCACTCCAAATAACATCATTAAAATTTCAAACTCTAAAAATGATACAGCAAACTTTTCATGAACTGATACTTATGGGAGCAGGAATGTGTTGGTTGATCAAATATTCAGAATAGTCAAGAGGTATGCATAACCATAGTGAACCCTGATTAAGCAAAGCTTCAAGACATCAACATCCCTCAAGCCTGTGTAAAAACATCAAAACACCTAAAATTGATGTAAGAATACACTAAGTATTAGAAGTATAATAGAGGAGGTATACAGATCAGTTATATTTTATTTACAGCATAAGTACTTAATATCGCAGTAGATTGCGATGTCAGAGGTATATAATTTTTACTAGTTTATCAAGTGCCAACTTAAAACAAAGTTTGCTGTATTTATTTATCAGTCACCTTCCACCACACTTCTTAACTAAGAATAAATTGCATTATCTGTTGTGATAGGATTTTAACCCATGTCACCAGAACATTAACCTGGGATAGTGAACTACTAGACCAGTGACATTACTACTGTACCACTTTCTCCTCTTAAGTTCTTAATTTGTATTTGAGTCCAAAGCTGCTCATCGATCTGTTGGTTGTCCTTTCAGTATAGGTCTATGTCATGCGTTCTTAATGAACGAGGGATGTGTTGCTCTGGAAGCTGGATATTTTGTCCTTTTGCATTTCTTGCCCCTAGATTAGTCTGTACAGTTTAGCACTATAGTTGACAACTTGAGGTCAACAATGACAACAATCAATCAAAAATTGACACCAAGCTTCAGAAGCAATGACTGGAGCAAGTGACCAAATGCTTGGTCAGAGTAGTAGTTTTTTTAAGGGAGGGTGGACAAGGTTAGAGGGATTTCCAGAACTTGGGGCCCAGAAGGTTGGCGGAAACTGGGGTGTGCAAGAGGCTACACTTGAAGGCATTGTTCATTAGTCACAAAAAGTCAGCATTAAGGTACAACAAATGGTTAGGAAGGTTGGGGGAAGGGGGAAGTTGACTTGCATTGCAGGGGGCATGTAAATATGGAATTATTGAGGTTCTGCTACATGAATAAAAATCAGAGAAAATCATGTTGGAGTAAAATGCAGTTTCGGTTTCCTTATTTAAGGATGAATCTACTTGCATTAGAAACAGCTCAGAGAGGGTTCACTAAGCTGATTCCTGGGATGAAGCAGTTGTCTTATGAGTAAACATTGAATATGTTCATGGAACAATCGAGTGTTACAGTGCAGAAGACTGCCAGTTAGGTCCATCATCTCTGCACTAGCTTTCCAAGTGAGTGTTATAACTTGATGCCCTTCTCCTCCCTTTTCAGCATAAACTTTCACATGTATCTAAATAATCATCCAGTGTCCTCTTGACTGCCTCATTTGAACCTGTCCACCACGTTTCCAGGGAATGCATTCCAGACCTGAACCATTCATTGTGTGAGTGTTTTTCTCACTCGATATGTTCTAATTTACAAGTCATGTTCTCATTTTTGGACCTTCTACAAACAGGAACAATGTTTCCCATCCACTATCTAGACCTACCTATCTGTGTAACAGATAGGAAAATATTGGTGAATCAATTATTGAAAACAGGGCAGACTCGAGGGGCTAAGTGGCCTGCTCCTGCTCCAGATTCTTGTGAATTATGGGCTTCTGGAAAGCTTCAGGGTTACGGAGGTAGCATGGAACAAGACCATGGAAGAATGAGAGGATAGGATCTTTCAGAACAACAGTTAGTTTTGGCCAGCAAATTTGTCTGATGGATAGTTCTCTTTTTATATTGCTCCTTTTTCTTCCAGATCTTTCAACGGCTGTTTCAGCTCCTCATATCATAGTAAACAAAACTACTTTCTGAGGCAAAGGTGTCAGGTGATTTACCTGCAAATATTCCAAATCAGAAGCCAGTGTGGGTGGTCTAGGATCATCCTTTTAATTAACATTTCATTTTAATTAACATTGAAATGATAGTGCCCCTCAATTAAATGGATTTTTCTCCTTTTGAATTCTGTCTCAGTTATTGCAGTACAGGTGAAGGAGGAGACAGTCGATTCATCAACGCCACTGGACCCCAGCAACCTGCTGATCCCTGTAGAAAACATTAAGCAGGAACCAGTGGACTGAGTGAGCGCAACATCGCTTCTGACACTGCAGTGTGCCCATGTGAACCGGCTAATCTTCGACCCTGTAAGTGTCTTTTTGGACTGGTGTCGGAGAAGGAGAACTGCAACTGGGAGCCCTAGACCTCGAGCTGGATTGAGTGGATCTGACTGGTTTAAACTGGCTAGGACTGGTTCCTGCCACCAGAAGCATTTTACACTAGGATTCTTTTGTTCCTAATTCCAGCCTGCCAAAAAAGGTTATGATTTATTAATCAGCCAGGAGAGTTCTGCAGTACTAAGGCGGTAAAAATATTGTGGCTGAAAAAGGCCAATGTGTGTTTTAGAAAGTACAGTCTGTACAGGAGTGTCAGATTTCTGTAAAACATTAGTATGGTATTCAGTACTCCGATTTGACAGCCTTAAGTGTATAGCATTTAAACTGATTTCCTCCTGTCCCTGAAGGTGTTTATACCATTACCCTTAAGTCCTTTATCTCACCCATTTACCATTCTTTGTGAGGGAACTTGAGCACAGATCAGTGATTTAATTTTATGGTGGTGAAGGAAGACATTGTAGCTCAGCCTCCTCTACCTGGTCGTTAGATTCTACCGATGCCACTGCTGGTGGTCAGTGGCAAGAATTGTGCTTATTCTCAATTGTTCTTTACCAGTACATGATAACAAACATTTGGAGATGCTGTCATTATCTCATTGAGGATGAGTTAGCTTGATGCAGGTCGTCAAACCTCATATCTTGTGATCTGAATGAATCCACATCACAGTGGGACTTTGCTTTACCTTCCCATCTTCCTTTGTTCTACCCTTTGCTCAGTAACCCACCTGTTGTCTTAAATGCAGTGTCTCCTTGCTTGTCTGTAATGGTAATTTGCTGCTCTCCAGAAGCTTGGCCATTTAGTTGTTGCTCGTGCGAGTGTTGGAATCCAGCTAACGGGCTGACCAAGCGTAGGAGCCACACAGCTTGCCTGCAGTGTGTATGTGAAAACGTATGAACAAGGAGCAGGGTAGGCCATTCAAGCGTTTGATCCTGCTGCACCATTCAATACCAGCATAGCTGACCTGATTACTCCTCATTCCAGCCTAATCTGATAGTCTTTGACTGCCTTGCCTATCAAGAATCCATCTATCCCAGCTTAAAAATATTCAAGATTGCTGCTTCCACTGCCTTTTGAAGAAGAGAATTCCAAACGTTCAATGACCTTTATGGGGAAGAACTGCCTCCTGATCTCAACCTTAAATGAGCGACCCTTGTTTTGAAAGAGATGATGAAACATCCTCTCTACATTCACCCTATCCAGGGAGGGTGGAAGAGACAGTGGCTGGGTGATACTGAGTCATATTTCCACAGACACCTTAAAGGGTTGTAATTCTGGGATATTTTCCTAATTTCTGACCAAGAAACAGAAGTTAATTGTAAATTCCTCAATATTGCTTTGGTCTAGACTGAAGTTTGAGACTGAAATCTACTAGATCTACCCTGCTGAATCCTTAGTGAAAGCTCCATTCTTACCATTTAATAATTGGGTGAAATCTAATGACGACAAGAAGAAAACAACTCCAGAAGAGAAACCAGTATCAATGGCAAAGCTGCACTGGAGCATTTGAGAGTTTGTGCAGAAATAGGAGTTTGTTTCTGTTTCAAGCATTTTATTCCTGCTGACTTTCTAATCCTTTGCGAACTAATTCATTTGAGCACTCTCTCTCATGAGAATTTCAAGTTCCACTCTAGAGATTTGGGATCAAACATTTCAGCTCATGTTCTTTTTGCAGTACTGAGAGTGCTGCTTTATCGTTGAAGGTGGGAATCCTTCAGATGGTGAATAAATAAATGCAACTGTTTTTAATGTTAGCTGTTTGCGGTATATAGGCCTCACTAACTGAGCAAGCATTTGCCCACCCTTAACTTCCTTTGAGGTGATGGTGCATTGCCCTTGTACTTTTGTGTCAGCGGAAACTTTTTTCTGACTTATTTTAGTCCTTTTCAAATTCCTTCACCACCTCATTTCCCCGCAATGAAATTCTCCTTTTCTATGCCGCAACAAGAATAATTGCTGCCTTAGTCCACACCTGATAGAGCAAAAAACTCAGCCATACAATTCATCAGTGTCTGAAGAAAAAATTGGATCACTATCCTTTCACTAAGTTTAAATGAGATGTTGTCAAGCGTTCTGTCTTAGATGCTGACTGACTTAATAATCCTTTTCAGCGCTTTGTTTTCATTTGTAATTTTCAAGCTTTCTTCCCACCTGGTACCTCTCTTCATCCTTCTCTTTGCCACTCCGTCTCTCTTTGTTATTGCTTGCTGTTGTCCTCTCTCACTCTGCCTGCCTCTCATACTGTCTCCTGCTGCCTCTCTGTCCCTCTATCTCTTAAGCAAAAAAGCTGAGTCCAACTCATAGACATTAGACCTTTGTTACAGATATACTCAATTTCATTATTTTATTGTGCTGTGTAACTACTCCTATAACACAAGCAGGAAGGCAAAGTTGGAAATGGATTCCTTTTATTTCCAGCTGAGATTTCTAATTTTATTAACAAAGTCTTCAGATTCCGTTTTGGTCCTGGCATTTGTTTTCCACTTTTAAGCAAGGCAAACTTTAATTTTTGATCTGTAGAGTAAGTGCAGCTTTCAAGAAGAATTCCCTTTTGTGTACCTCCAAGTAATTTTATAAACCTGCGAGTATGATCATGTTTAGTTGAAGTAAGTTTTTCTTTGTCAATGCACTGCCTTCTGGTGTCTGCTGTTCTGTTTGAGTATAGGCTTTGTGTTTTTTTTTGAAGAGAGATCTTTCCTCACTCTGAACCCATGTAGAATCACAGGGTTCAGATGGATTATATGGGAAATGGGCATTGCCTAGGAATAATTGCAGGATAGATATTTTTTAATTTAACTTGTTCACACACCTCTCTGGAGCAAGTGGATCTTGTCTTCAGACCTTCTGACCCAGAGGTGAGGATAGTGTCATCACACCACAAGAGACCTACGATTGCAAACTGTAGAATCAAGAAGATTAACTTGATAGCTGGGATTAATTAGATGCTGTTAAATCAAGGATTCAGATGGTTTCTAGGGAATACCAGAGAGTGATTGGTAGTATTGCAGTTGAAGGGTTTTGATGTCTAGATTCTCAACAAATCTAGGTTAAAACTAAAGCTATTTGAAATTTAAAAACTTGAAGAATGAATTGCATGTACATGTTTTAATACATAGATAAATGTGATTGAAGTCAGTTGTCAGAAATGAAATGAAGTGAGTATGTGAAAGAAGTCATTGCACATTCTGCAGTTGCAGTGTGGACACTGAGCCCCTCCCCTGCTTGCTCTTTGTATCTCTAATCATGATGTGCAGGCTAGTGGCTACATTAGTGCAGGTCTGTCAAGAAATCCTCTTCAGTTCACTAGCAAGAAATTTGGATTTTAATATGTATCATGGAAACTAAATTTTTAATTCATGTTCTTCAAATGTGTATAAATTGTGAAGTATTTTGTGATGTAATGCAAGTATGTATATTTGTCTATATTTTTATAATATCTTGTTTGAGATCGATATGCATCATTACAAAGTTATTTTTTACCTGTGCTCAGTAACTTAAAGGGCCTTCAAAGTTGATGATCCTCTACCAAACCCAATAATAAAATGTAATTTTTAATAATAGAGGATAAACAGTAAGAGATTGTGAGAATAACTGGTCTATAAATTCAGTAGAATGCGAATATATCAATTTGTTGGTAATTTTTGTTCTCCCTTTCCCATCCCTGTTCTCTGCAACTTTCTGGCTTCACCTTCAATGCATATGCTAACAGTGGAGATGCAGATTTACTTCTGAGTCTTAACTGCCTTTTCTATTGGGTTGAACTGAAACACACGCGGGACAAGTTACTTTATTTGATGTTTCATACTTCTTACTATTTACTGGCTGCGTTCCAACTATACTTAAATTATGTATAGCTTTGCAGGTGGCCTCTGGTATATCAAAACACTGAGTTGGTGAGTAATAGCAGCTGAACTGTGGTGGGCATTGCAGCCTCTTTATTACAGCTGTTCATGTGTAAAATGTCTTGCAGGGTTTGCTGGATATTAATAGCAGCGTGTTCTGAAGGATCACTGGACTGACAACATTAACTTTGTCACTCTGTCCACAGAAGCTGCCAGACCTGCTGAGTTTCCCCAGCAATTTCTGTTTTTGTTTCTGATTTCCAGCATCTGCAGTTTTTGACTTTTTTAAAAACTCTTCATTTTCCCACCCTTTGCTTGCTTTCTTTCATTTTCTTTAAATGAATCAATGAATGACTTACTCCTGGCCCACTGGTTATGTCAGTTTTTTGCTTGCCTGCCTACAGCAGTCTGTTACTGGGCAGCTTAAAGGATCATGCAACTTAAATCTGTGTCCACTAGTTCCTGACCTTTGCACCAGTGGAAGCTGTTTCTACTTATTTAAATCTTTTGGAACCTCAATTAAATCCTCCTTTCTTTTATACTCCGTAGAGTACATTTTCAGCCTTGGCCTGTTACTGACAGGAAAATATCAGACATATTCAATTCATCAGTGTAAAGGAGAAAAATCACTAGCCCTTCACCAGCTGTCTTGAAGTAGAATGTTATGAAGGACATGGCCTAAGCCCTGCCTTTAGATGCCAAACTGACTTGCTGTTCCTTTCCAGCATTTTTATTTTGAATTTTCCAGCTTTTAAAGCAGTCAGTCCAGCAAACTGCATAATGAAGATTTGTTACCTTCTGCTGAATCCCTACATGTCTACTAATGTGCAGGAAAGTGCACTGTTCCAATATTAGTTCCAGGAACTTGACAACAAAGAAGTTACCTAATATAAGCAACCTTGAACATTGCTGAAAAGAGAGGCGTGGTGTTGACGTTCTTTGTCTCTCACTCATCAGGACAAGCACAAGAATGCCAAATGTGAAATGATCACAGCAATGGCTAGAATCATGGCAACATCTCAGCCAATCAGAGCTGACTTGTCAAACAATCGTAATCATTGTCTTGTTGAGTTTTGGTATTCTTGCATCTGTCCTTATGGGTGCACAATGAAAACCTTCAGCAACATAGCCCTCTCTCTTTCCAGCAATGAACATGTTTTGTGCCACAAAGCAACTGTGTTGGATAATCAACAAGATGAGAAATAAATTACTTACTCTGTACAGAAGAACTGGTGCAAATAATGAGCAGAGATTAGTAACTTGCATTTTCTAGTTTGGGGATTGCTGCGCTTTTTAATTAATTGGATGGTCAATCTGAAACATAATCTGTTCACTGAGACTTTGTTAGTATTTATATTTGCTAAATTGTAAGGGGGTAATCCTTGTAATGAACAATGATTATGTCAATAAACCATATTTTGTATAATGTCAATTGTTGCCTTCTGTTCTGAATTAATCTCTCAATCCTCATCCCTCTGCACTGAGAATTTCAAAATTCTTACTGGACAGTAAAAGGCCATTCAGCTCTTCATTGTCTGCACCTGCTCTTAGGACTTCACACATTCTCCCTGTGTCTGCATGGGTTTCCTCTAGGTGCTCCAGTTTCCACCCACAGTCCAAAGATGTGCAGGTTAGGTGGATTGGTCAAGCTAAATTGCCCATAATGTCCAGGGATGTGCAGGCTAGGTAGGTTAGCCATGAGAAATGCAGGGTTATGGGGATTAGGGGGTGAGGTGGTGTCTGGGCGGGATGCTCTTTAGAGGATTGGTGCAGATCCGATGGGCTGCATAGCCTGCTTCCACACTGCAGGGCTACTTTGATGCTGAGTAATTCAGCTAGTGTCACTCTCCCACCTTCTCCCTGCAGCCCTAGACATTTTTCCTGTCTAGGTACTGATCTAGTTCTACCTGGATTGATGTCTTGATTGAACCTGCTCCCACTACTCCCTAAGCATATACCAGGCTTTAACCATTGACTACATGAAATAAATTCTCTGCTGTCTACTTGATCCTTCCAACTAATGGTAACATCCAGTGTTCAGACCCCTCATGATTTTAAACACCGATAAAATCTCCTTTCAACCTTTTCTTCCCCAAATTTCAACTTTGCTAATCTGTTTACAACAGCTGAAGCTCCTATCCTTGGAACAGCGCAGACTGTTGTAATTTATTTTGATTCCACCATGGAAGTGAGCTTTGAAGTGGAGTGAGGATCAATATTTAACCTAGCCTGAATGCAGAAAGATCTGAGTTTGATTCCTATTCTGGGCTGTGTTAACTTAATTTCTGCAGTGGCAGTGGATTTTTCCTGCTAGCTGTGTGTTATTAGGTTACGTTCTCTCCTTAATATCAGGATTTGGTGTGTCCAGAACCTATATCAGACATGAGCATGTCGTCTGTGCTGACACTTCAGTGGTGTACTAAACCATGGGAGTGCTGCACTGTCAGAGGTACTGTCTTTTGGCTGAAATGTTAAAACACCTGCCCTTTAGAGTGGGTGTAAAAGACTCCATGGCTATTTTGCTCTTGAATAAGAGGAACAGGGGAATTCTCCATTGTATCCTCATCAACAATATTTATCACTCAATTAATAACAGAAAATATTTAGTCATGATCACAGCTATTTGTAGG
The DNA here is from genome assembly GCF_047496795.1 of Chiloscyllium punctatum. Classification (NCBI taxonomy): domain Eukaryota; kingdom Metazoa; phylum Chordata; class Chondrichthyes; order Orectolobiformes; family Hemiscylliidae; genus Chiloscyllium; species Chiloscyllium punctatum. The sequence goes on along the minus strand of NC_092756.1, from coordinate 79,200,981 downwards.
AGCTTGTGTGCAAACTAGCTGCTGTGTTTAATTACAACAGTGACTGCATCTCAAAAATGTTTCATTCGTTGAAAAGTGGATGAAAGGGGACAAAAGACATTACATAAATTCTTTAGTACCACTAATTGCTATAACAGGAACTGGTAATTTCATATAAGCGATCAGCTGGATGAAGACAATGAAGATGTACAATGTTACATTTCAGTTACTGGTTGCTCAGGATTGAGAAAAGCTTAGAAACCAGCTATGGATGACTTAACAAAAAGGAGAAACTGGAGGCTGAGTGAAAATGATCAAGGAATATAAATTCAGACAGTGAAAGCTTCTTTGCTTGTATGCAATGGAAGTAACTTGCTAAAGTGGACATAGGTTTCTTAGAGGATAAGTCTGGGAATTTATGGGACACCAGATTATTCTGAACAAGTGTCCTGTATCCATCATAATAAAAGATACAGCAAGCATCTCAAAATTGGGTGCAAAGGAAGAGAAACTTAAAGCAATCACCAGTGAACATGGATGAGGAAAACTTGAGACCTAGGGATTCAGGTACATAAGTTTTTGAAGTTTGCAATATGTATAGACAGGTTGGTTAAAAAGCTTTTACCATGCCTGCGTTCATTGTTCAGACCTTTTGAGTTGGGACATTATGTTGAGGTACAGGGTGTTGGTGAGGCATCTTCTGGACTACTGTGTCCAGTTCTGGTCACCCTGTTACAGGAAAGATAGTAAGCTAGAAGGGGTTCAGAAGAGATTTACAATGGTAAATTTACATGGGGCTGGCCTCAACCAGGACCTTTGGTTCATGTCACACTACAGGTGACCCCACTGCACTATACACTCTCTCTCACTCTCTCTTACACACTCACCTACATACTCACGTAGACCCTCTCATGCACAAGCTGTCTCTCGTACCCATGATGCATCCTCCGCACTCACATCCACACACACACCGTCTCTCTGGCTTATACCCCATCTCTCTCTCTCTCTCTCACTCTCTCACTCACTCACTCTCTCACTCACTCACACGACCAATTTTACACATACATACACTCACTCCGTCTCTTCTGCACGAGCACACATATATATTTATGGGGTGAATTTATATTTGCAGAATTACGTTTTATTTTGCTCAAAAACTACATAAATCCATGTAAGACCCATTTTAGAGATAGAACCAGTCTGATTCAGCTTTGGGACACAGTCAGACTTTAACCATACCCCTTTAATGCATTGTCTGAGCTGAGATGGCACCTATTGTTAGAAAAGCTGAAGCTATATTTAGATTGTAACTTAAAAGGAGTTCTGGGATTTACATATTAAAGAACTGAAACTAGCACTCTAAAAGAAGAAAGACTTAATCTAAGTTTGTTTGTCATGGAGCTGTAATGATATATCATTGTAATCCTTTTGTGATAAATTCTGTGTCTTATGGTCCTGCTCCACAACCACCTGATGAAGGGGCAGTGCCTCAAAAGTTAGTGCTTCCAAATAAACTTGTTGAACTATAACCTGGTGTTGTGTGATTTTTAACTTTGTCCACCCCAGTTCAACACCAGCACCTTTAAATCATCCTGACTTGGATTCCTTCAGTATTGCGGATACAAAATCTTGGAACTCGCTCTCTAATGGCATCGTGAATGTAGCTATACACCATGTATTACTGTTTTTTCAGTGTCATTGGGTCAACATCCCGAATGGTGTTGTAGGTCTGCCTAAAGCATATGCACTGTAGTGGTTCAAGAAGGCAGTTCACCACCACCTTCTCATAGGCAATTAGGGATGGACAATAAAAGATGGCTACGCCAATAATGCCCACATCCCCTGAATAAGTTTTTAAAAAATTGACATTTTAGCCCTCTGTTGAGGGTATTAAATACCACCCAAACGGAGATCTCTTCAACATTACTCACTTTGATGCCAAACTTAAACTGACCACTATAGATAATTATGATCTACAATTTCTTGAAGATTCCAGTGTTGTTGCCCACTCTGTCCTGAAATGCAAACCTCTCTTGCTTTCTTCAAATCTGTATATGAGAGACCCAGCCTGTCTTGAATGTTGCCAAAACAAAACTCCTATCAACCCATGCCTGATCAGCCAAATATTCCACCTGTCATGTACGTTGAAGTGGAGATTAGAATACGGCGAGCACTTCCCATGCCTCAAGTAGCCAGGTCTCTCAATAGGCCACCATTGAGAGGAGTCCAAAGCCAGATCAGCTGCATTAGCTCAACCTCCTACAAACTACAACAGCTAGTGTTTTTCAGTAAAGGTCAACACACATCCTGGTATGTAGTGAAGTTGTCACCAGACTCCCCTACTGCAGTGAGACCTGGATTGTGGATCAGTGACATATGAGAGTGCGAGAGAAATTTCATAAGTAATGTTTTTGTTATATTCTGTGTTAAACAGGAGGACCCTACAAAATCAACAATAGAAAGCCACCTCCCCAATAAGATTCTATTCTGTCACCACTCAAAAGGTCAGTGATCCAGCGGAGGTTAGGAAAATGTTGCAAAGGCACTCTGAAACTATAATTGAAGAAGGACAGAATGAACCATTAACTGAGTGGATCTTGTCATCGATCACTTGTTCAAAATGTGATAACGTGTCTTTCAAGCTTTCTCACATTTTGACACTCAGCATCTTCATGATGAGACAGAGCAGCAGCAGAAAAGAAAGCAAATTCTGCACAAGGTCCAATTACCTCGTGTTCAGTGATCTGTGGTCAGGAATTGGCCTGTTCAGATCAGTCACATTAAGACTCGCGGTAGGTAGTTGTGACCCGAAGGAGACGCCTATGTAAATCAAGGGATTGCCAACAATCTGATTTTGGAATGCATTGCGGTGGAACATAGTTGGTCTTCCTCAGGTGTGGAATTTCCTACTAGGATAATAATCAGAAAGAGAAATCCGGCTGAAGGTAGCTGTTTGACAAAAGGCCTACACTCAAGTTTTGGCTTGGCCTTCCTCTTTTAAGATGTTAACTGGCCTTTCACAATTTATATTTTTATTTTGAATGTTTCCTCCAGCTGATTCTTAATGACACCCTTTTGCAGTGCTGTGACCAAGGTGATTGACTCAGCACAATGTGGCAATTGAATCTTGGACTTAGTGATCACTGTTTCAGAGTTCCATAATAAGCAACTAATTGCAACTTATGCCACTCGAGGAACCTTCTCAAAAAGCAGCCCTGTTTATCTTTAATCAAAGAGACTAAAAACACATTATGGTGTCCCATGCGTGATTTAATGAAAGTATGTTAAAGGGAACAAAAAGCAATTTGTATTTCTACAGTGTCTCTTATGTCCTCCTAAAAATGTTTCACCATCACAAGCTTACTTTTATGAAGAGAAACTTGGCAACCAGCTTTTCTGTCTCCAGATTATGTCAGGGAGTGTATTTCTCGCGAAGACCTCAGAGGAGATTGACGTAAAACCATATTGTAAGTGCAAGTGGGTGAATACTTATGACTTAAAAGATGTTGTGTTCCAACCTCTTTCCTACATGTCTCAGAAAACTAGACAAGAAGTAAGTCTCTGGAAGAAAATAGAGGCATTTTTTGAAACATGGGTGCTAAGACGCTATTCTTAAATTTCCCTCTGCAGACCCTAAGACAAGTGAAGAGGTGCTTGCAAATACAAAAGGAATTCTTAAAAGTGACAGCCGCAAAAGTATGTGAGTATTTTCATTCCATTTGAGCAGAACTGCAAAGCTATAGAAATCTCTTGTAGAGGTTAAAGTGAAGGGACTGCAGAAAGTGGTGTTAACCTAGGTGTACTTTAATGGCAGATGTTGCAGAATGGCACAAATCACATTAGCATGACAGATCTCCTGGCCCAAGGTGCTGCAGGTAGCAACAGCAAGGCAAGTGTGTTTAAAAATGTGCAGTGCATTGAACCTGTAGGTGGGTTTGTGCTCAGTGAGATGATTTCAGTAACTGGGGATTTATAGCTGGGCTCTGTGCTTCCTTGAAAGGAAAGGATAAATAGTTATCCTTGATGCAGGATAGAGTTAGGTTCAACTGCGGTCCAATCAACTATCTCACACTCATATGAGAAATAATCACTTTGCCATGAAGCAAATATTGATGCAAATAATTAGGTGTTTGGAAAATGGCCTGAAGTTACTGCACCGGTCCTGCTGAGAATGGAGATTTTTATTTATTCATTCGTGGGACATGGGCTTTGCTGTCTAGGCCAGCATTTATTGCCTATTCCTAGTTACCATTGAGAATGTGCTAGTGAGCTGCCTCCTTCAACCGCTGCAATGCATGTGCTGTCGGTAGACCCACAAAACCATTAGAGGGAGAATTTCAAGATGTTGACCCAGTTATACTGGATCACTGGCAATGTATTTCCAAGTCAGGATGGTGAGTGGCTAAGGAAGGATCTTGCAGGTGGTGAGATTATCATGTATCTGCTGCCCTTGTCCTTCTAAGATGAAAGTGGTTGTGGGTTTGGAAGGCGTTGTCTAAGGGGCTTTAGTGAATTTCTGCATCTCCAGAAACTGTCACTTGGAATAGACCTCTGTTCTCACAGGAACTGATTAACTTTTCACTGTTGTTATGAACCAGACCAAACCCCTTCAAGTACATGAAAAAGATAGCCTGGATCTCAACTTTGTTATTTTTTAAACAAGTGTAAGGCGTGTTCTGGGTTCACTTCAATTGGTCACAACTACCAGGCTTGAAGCAAAACACACTTTATTCTTACACTGTAGTTAAAATACAAACAAAAGAAAGAATTAGAATAGCTTAACTTGACTGAAATTCTTAAAATAGTAGATTATTTAACTACCAAACAGCAAGTATTCCAATATAGTAACATCCTATAAAAACACCCTTGGCAAAGGCAAACTCAGTAAAACAGATAGAAACACCTGTGAGACAAATGGCAGGAAGAGAACCCAAGCTTTTAGCTGAAACAGAGAGAGGAATAACAACTTCCATATCCAACTTCAACCCCTCAGCAACTGCAGAAAGTTAAACTAAAATTCTGGTTCCGTGGGGATTTGACCCACCCCTTCATGCTGCCTCTATTGTTCAACCATTGAAAAAAATAACAAAGCTAGCTGGGCTCAGATCAGACAGTTCTCCAAGTTGACAATGCTTGCTTTCAAAAGAAACATGACAGATCAAATCCTTCTTAAAATCACATCCTGTCACAATATCAACTACTATTCTGACCACTGAGAATTAAACTTGCGATGTCAATGACTGCCAGTGAGATTGTTGTGCATCTGATAGCACACTTTACTTCCTAAAGCATTCCAAACATTGCAATGAGATGACTGAAGAATTCAGTCACTTCAGAAAGGATTAGGAGGTTCAACACCATACATCATCTATACATAATGTCCAGTCAAATGGAGAAGCTGAGGTGGCAGAGAAAGTCACCAAAAGTATCATAAAGAAATTGAGCAAATCCAGCACAGATTTATACAGAGCATACCTTCAGTGGAGAAATAAACTTACTGAATGCATGGAAAGTAATCCAATACAAAGACTAATGTCACTTCACATTCAAACAACTCTTCCATTAGCTAAAAAAAATTTAATCTGAAGTGGTAACAGGCAAGAGAACAAAACAAAGGTGAAATTACGGAAACTAAAATTTCACTTTAAGATTAGATTACTTACAGTGTGGAAACAGGCCCTTCGGCCCAACAAGTTCAAACTGACCTTCCAAAGAGCAACCCAGCCAGACCCATTCCCTGACATTTACCCTTTCACCTAACATTACAGGCAATTGAGCATGACCAATTCCCTCATCTGCACACCTTTGGATTGTGGAAGGAAACCCACACAGACACAGGGGGAGAATGTGCAAACCCCACACAGACAGTTGCCTGAGGCGGGAACTGAACCCAGGTCTCTGGCGCTGTGAGGCAGCAGTACTAACCACTGAGCCACTGTGCTGCCCAAATGATGAAATTGCCACATCACTGCCAGAACTGAGCATTGGACAGCAGAGCGCTAATACTCAATGTTCACAACAACATTTCTTACCCTGATCGTATATGGTAAATGTGAACAGCAAATACACCATTGCAGCTGCACATGTCTACATACAATTGGAGAAGTTGTTCCTTCACTATCTACAGCAGATCTCAATGACCTTGGTGCCAATGCAATGCTCAGAATGACTACCTGTCTCAGAGGGAGAAAGTGAGAACTGCAGATGCTGGAGATCAGAGTCGAGAGTGTGCTGCTGGAAAAGGACAGCCAGTCAGTCAGCATCTGAGGAACAGGAGAATCATTCCAATGGCAAACTGTAAACATTTCATTGTATTTGTGAATAGATATAACAATAAACCTAGTTCTAATTCTATTTGGAGAAAGACTTTTTGCCATCGTCCTGTGACACATTTCCGCTCTAAGTTACTTTGTGTGAAGTCCAAGCCATTAAAATACATTTCTTGAATAACCCATCATTTGTCTGATGAATGCTGCCCAGAAGAGTTTGGGAGTTCCTGTTATACCCAGCTCTTATTAGTTTCATTGGTGACAGTGACAAGGAGAAGCGCTTTCATTTTATGCCCTTCTTTCTTTCTCCTGAAGATGGTGACCTATATAAAGGATTTAGTTCCATGGATTCTCGCAGACTCCCAGACCTGAGTGAAGTGGTTGCTTCTCATACATGAATCAGCAATGGTGAGTGTCATCGGGAAAATTAGTTGCGGACCTTTTTCTCCCACTCCTTTCATTCGTCTCTTCCACTTGTTTCTCTTTTACTCATTTGCTCACTTCTCTGTTTCTTCTCTTTCGCATTCCACGCACACACTATCCTTCTGTGTACTCATCATCTTCTTCCCTCTTGTTGTCTGCATTTACATCCCTGTTTCTCCTTGGTTGCTTCCTCTTGGTATGTGTTCTCCCACCAAATTGGCATACTCTTTGGTTTTGTTGGTGTTTTCTGTCTCTCTGGTCTTACTGTAGACACTGTTTGCTTTATGGTTCTCATCTGAAGGAAAACAAATTAGCTTTCTCAATGCCTCAGGCAGCTTATTCAGCAAGTGGCTGACTCATGCAGTCTAGGAAAGGTCCAAGGTTCAGTCCCTTACCTGTGCTGAGTTAAGTTTCCTTGGACTGGGCTGTCATGATACGTTTTTGTGTCCTTTGCTTATTCGAGGAACAAGCGAGCTACGTTTCTACTTCAGATCATTGTCCAGTGACCCCTTGTGGGAGGTCTGTGTATGGACATCAGGTGAAGACAGAATTGACTTGAGTAGTTTGTGGCACAGCGGGTTCTTTCTCAACCTTTGAACCCAAGGTTCTAGGTTAAGGAACATTTGTTCCTAATGCAGCCAAACTTATTTAGGTTTAAACCTGAAAATCCTTCCAACACTTGCCTTTGGCAAATTGTAAGAGGGGGGAGAATTCCTGGTTAGTCATGTGGCAGAAAGACAAGTGGAGCCTCTACTATCACTAGCTGTAACTCCAGACCACGTTATAGAGTCAGAGATATATAGCATGGAAGTAGACACTTTGGTCCAACTCGTCCATGATGACCAGATATGATACATTAATCTAGTCCCATTTGCAGCATTTGGCCCATATCCCTCTAACCCCTTCCGATTCTTAAACCCATCCAGATGCCTTTTAAATGTTTTATTTGTACAAGCCTCCACCACCAACTCTGGCAGCTCATTCCATACAAGCACCACTCTCTGTGTGAAAATGTTGCCCCTTAGGTCCTTTTAAACCTTTTCCCTCTCATGGGGCGGCATTTTGGCTCAGTGGTTAGCACTGCTACCTCGCAGTGCCGGGGACCCGGGTTTGATTCCAGCCTCGGGCTACTGTCTGCGTGGAGTTTGCACCTTCTCCCCGTGTCTACGTGGGTTTCCTCCGGATGCTCAGGTTTCCTCTGACAGTCTAAAGATGTGCAGGGTCGGGTGAATTGGCCATTCTAAATTGCCCATAGTGATAGGTGCATTAGTTGGGGAATGGGTCTGGGTGGTTTACTCTTCGGAGGGTCAGTGTGGACTTGTTGGGCCGAAGGGCCTGTTTCCGCACTGTAGGGAATCTAATCTAATCATCTTAAACCTATGTACTCTAGTTTTGGATTCCCCTACTCTGCGGAAAAGACCTTGGCTATTCACTCTATGCATGCCCCTCATGATTTTATAAACCTCTATAAAGACCCCTCATCCTCTTAACACTCCAGGGAAATAGCCCCAGCCTATTCAGCCTCTCCCTATCGCTCAACCTCTCCAACCCTCGCAACATCTTTGTGAATATTTTCTGAATCCTTTCAAGTTTCACAACATCTTTCCTATAGCAGGGAGACCAGAATTGAACGTAATACTCTGAAACAGGCCTAGCCAGTGTCCTATGTAGTCACAACGTGACCTCACAAGTCCTATATTCTGTTGCCACATATTCCCTGAATCCCCTAATCCATTTAATGTCATCCTCCTAGTGAAGAGCAGGTTATAACACTGGGAAGAGTGGAAGTGCACATTGAGGAGTGTCAGAGAACCCTGAGGAATCAATAAAATTCAGAAAAACTTATTATTTCAACAGATTTTTTTTTAAGAAAGTTACCAATATTGGAAATCTGTAGTTAAAATTTACCTTATATACTCGTGTAAAAGTCAATCTCATGTAAAAGTTGACACTTTATTTTTGGCCAAAAAATCTTGTATTTTCCATATATCTCATGTTAAAGTCGGCCCTACTATGTTGCATTGTAAACCTCTTGCAAAGGGAACCACTTGCTACGTCTAGCAAGCCTCTTGCATGTCCCCATTAACCCACTTAAACAAAATCGCATTCATTCATTCATACCGGTAACTCTACTCATCGCTCTTTGTTTATTATATTGCGTCTTTATTCAGTCATTCATTCACAACTCTACTTAGCCCATTTGGTATCCAACAGCACGTTTTGATTCATTCATTCATTCATTCAGACTGGTACTAAGTCTATCAGTACTTATCGCACTTCGTTCACTATACATCCAAAAGTTAATATCGTTAAAAAGTTAATCATTTTAACTGTGCCATTACATCTGAATAAAAGTGACATATATTAGCTACATATATCTTTAATTCTTTACAAGTTTGTTAATGTTGGTGAGGTTCATAGAATACGAGAGCAATTGGGATGGAAACAAAAGAATTTGGTGGGAAGGTTCAAGATGCTTACACATTCAGAATTTAATAAATGTTTCATTTTAAGTGTGCCATTATACCAGGCCAAGACGATGTTGAACAGTGTGATTTTGCAAGATTTCAATGAATCTTTGACATGTTAAATTCTCGTACTGGTATGTATAAATAAAATTTCCTACCAGGAATTCATTCTTGTTTCTCTTGATCTGAAAATTACCTTTACGGTAATTCATTGTGGGAATTGGTTGAACTTAGTTGGCTGGATGATTGGTTTGCAGAGCAGTGTGATGCCAACAGCGTGGATTTAATTCCTATCACCGGTCTGAGGTTGCCATGAAGGACTCTCCTTTTCAACCTCTTCCCTTGCCTGAGGCCTGGTGACCCTCAGATTAAATCACCACCAGTTGCTTCTTTCTAATAAGAGAGCAGCCCCTATGGTCTGGTAAGACTATGGCGACACAATTCATTGTGTTTTTCTTCTTTACCTGGGATCAGTTGTGCAATCAAATCGACTTCTGCTAATAATATGGTATTTCGAACTGCAACATGAATCTCAGCCCCTCAAAACTTGTACCCGTTGTATTACTCGATCCTTTAGTTGAACCTTTAAATATAGTCTAAAAAGTTTGACTTTTACACGAGTACAACCGTTAATTATTGAGCAATTGACCATAGTTCAATAAAATGATGGGAGTAAGATTAATCTGTGATGGAACAACTCTTCAACCTAAATTTCTAATCTAGATTTTGGCCACAACCTCCCTATTGTCTTCAATATTGAAGGAAAACCAAAGAACTGGAGGGTTACAAATATTAAACCCATTGAAGAAAAGAGAGAGAAAATCAAGGTAACCACCAATCAGCATGAGAAGAGACATCGGCAGACCTTAATCCAGGAGAATGTTAATTGTCACATGGATTAATGAATAACAGTTGTTAAACAACAGAGCTTAAAGATTGGTTAGACAGAGACAAAGCATCACAAAACTCCATCACACTGATTACTTGTTCCGCTCAGACATACACCCACTCACATTCTCACCCAGTTATCCCTGAATTAACATATAACTGTCAACTGTCTCCTCTTTCCATTTGGTTTCAGGCATTCTTGCCAGACCCTACTAATGACAACTGTCACCATTCACTTGTCCATAAACTCCAAGTCACCCTACACAGAGGAGCCTCAATTATCCAAATGAGATGGGCAGGCACAATTTTGTTCGGATAATTGATCATTCGGTTAATTGATTCAATGCCTTTCCTCTGAGGCTCGGAGTTTTCTGTTAAGCCCGCTCCCCTTTCAGGAGATGAGGCAGCAGCATACCACACGCTAGCCTCTGACCCCTCCCCCCACCATCTAACCCCCGCCCCCCCACACCCCAACCCCATCCAACACCTCTCGTCCACTCCCAACACTGCTCCCCACCCACCCCCGCCACCCGTCCACCCCCAAACCCGCCCCTCTGCCCGCCTCAACCCTGTCCAACACCATCCCCCCCAAACCCGTCCAACACCACCTCCCCAAACGCTTCCAGCACTGACCCCCCCCAAACCCGTCCAGCACCACTCCTTTTACCCCCACCCCCACCCACCCCCCAAACCTGTCCAACTCCGATCCCTGCCCATCCCCCAAATTCATCCAACACCACAACCCACCCACCCCCCACCTCATCCAACACCGATCTCTCTGGGGCACCCAGATTGGACACCAACAACAAGACTGCTGCTGCCTTTTGGGGGGTGAGTCTCCAATTAGCGCACACTCAATTTTTTACTGCAACTTTTTCTCAGGTTCCACCTTTGCCCTGTACAGGACAATTTTGGTGATGTTGCAGCTATACAGGATATTGGTTAAGCCACTTTTGGAATATTGTGTGCAATTCTGGTCTCCCTCCTATAGGGAGGATGTTGTGAAACTTGAAAGGGTTTAGAAAAGGTTTACAAGGATGTTGCCAGAGTTGGAGGGTTTGAGCTACAGGGAGAGGCTGAATAGGCAGGGGCTGTTTTCCCTGGAGCATTGGAGGCTGAGGGGTGACCTTATAGAGGTTTATAAAATCATGAGGAGCATGGATAGGGTAAATAGACAAAGTCTTTTCCTTGGGGCCGTGTAGTCCAGGACTAAAGGGATGAGAGGGGAAAAATTTAAAAGGGACCTGAGGCGTAACCTTTTCATGCTGAGGGTGGAGGCTGGTACAATTACATTTAAAAGGCATCTGGGTGGGTATCTGAATAGGGAGGGTTTAGAGAGATATGGGCCATGGGCTGGCAAATAGGACATTTATAGCTCCGTGGCTTGTCCTTACCACCCTTCTTAAATAGTGATATCACGTTTGCCAACCTCCAGTCTTCTGGCACATCACCTTTTGACTATCGATGATGCAAATGTCTCAGCAAGAGGCCCAACAATCACTTCCCTAGCTTCCCACAGAGTTCTAGGGTACACCTGATCAGGTCTTGGGGATTTATCCACCTTCGTGCATTTCAGACGTTCAGCACTTCCTCCTCTGTAATATGGACATTTTTCAAGATGTCACCATCTATTTCTCCACATTCTATATCTTCCATGTCCTTTTCCACAGTAAACACTGATGCAAAATACTCGTTTTACTATCTCCCCCATCTCCTGCTGTTCTACACATAGGCTGCCTTGCAGAACTTTGAGAGACCCTATTCTCTCCTAATTACCCTTTTGTCCTTAATGTATTTGTAGAATCCCTTTGGATTCTCCTTAACCCTGTTTGCCAAAGCTATTTCATGTACCCTTTTTGCCCTCCTGATTTCCTTCTTAAGTATACTCCTACTGTCTTTATACTCTTCTAAGGATTCACTTGATCTCTACACCTGACATATGCTTCCATCTTTTACTTCACTAAGACCTTTCTGTAAGGTTAATATAATGTTGCTGAATGCAGCATTCTGTATGGGATGTTTAAAAACTCTTTAAAATTGACAAATAGCTTTCATTCTTTTGTGACCCAGTCTTTTTGAGGTAAAGACCAATGTACTATTTGAATTTTTGCTTACCTTTTCCACCTGTCCACTCGCTTTGTTGATTTGAATGTATGGAAACGTAAATCCTTACCATTGAGAAAACATTCCAATTTGTCTTTCTTCGGTCTGAACGCCATTGCTGCAGTTTTCCCCGACTAATTTGCTTTGTTACTTCCTGATCCAACCCACGGAGCTGACTTTGCCTCCTCGTTATTTAGCATCATCTGTAAATTTGGATGAACAGCTCTCAATTCCTTCACCTGATCATTGCTGGTGAAAAGCTGAGCCCCTGGGATACCTCCAGTCCCGAGCGGACACAATGCCAAAACCTGCCAGCTTGTTTCCCATCTATCTCCATTCTTGCCTCCCGACCACTTTCAACCCCCATGTTGCAACATTAATATGAGGAAATATAAGCAGTGTAGATCATATGGTCCCTCAAGCCTAATACACTGTCATTCAGTATATTTCTGACTCAACATCTGCCTTAACTCCACTTTCTGTTCACTCCCCTGATCACCTGATTCCCCAAAAGATTAAAAATCTGTCGATATCATCCTTGAAAATGTTCAAAGATGAGTATCCAGAATCCACTCAAATAGACAATTCCTAAACCTTTTTGACTGAAGAAGTTTTCCCTCATCTCCATCTTAAATAGGTTAGGTGGATTGGCCAAGCTAAATTGTGCATAGTGTTCAGAGATGTGCAGGTTAGGTGGATTAGCCATGGAAAATGCAGGGTTACAGGGATAGGGGAGGGGTATAAGTTTGGGTGTGATGCACAGTGCTTCAGTGATTAGCACTGCTGCCTACCAGCATCAGGAACCTGGGTTCGATTCCACCATCGGGCAACTGTGTGGAGTTTGCACTTTCTCCCCATGTCTGCATGGGTTTCCTCCAGGTGCTCCAGTTTCCTCCCACAGTCCAAAGATATGCAGGTTAGGTGGATTAATCATGGGAAATGCAGAGTTACAGGGATGGGGTAGCAGGGCGGGGTCTGGATGGGATGCTCTTTGGAGGGTCGATGTGCATCTAATGGACTGAATGACCTGTTTCCACACTTTTGGGATTCTGTGATTCTAAATAGTTTATCCCCTTATCCTGAGACTCTACATGTTTGAGGTACCCTGACTAAGGGATACTTTTTTTTTTAGTGTCTACCCTGTTAAGGCCCCTCAAAATTTTATATGATTCATTGAGGTCACCTCTTATTCTTCTCAACTCCAGAGAATATTTTAGGAGAAAGTGAGGACTGCAGATGCTGGAGATCAGAGCTGAAAATGTGTTGCTGGAAAAGCGCAGCAGGTCAGGCAGCATCCAAGGAGCAGGAGAATCGACGTTTCGGGCATGAGCCTTTCTTCAGGAATGAGGCCTCATTCCTGAAGAAGGGCTCGTGCCTGAAATGTCGATTCTCCCGCTCCTTGGATGCTGCCTGACCTGCTGCGCTTTTCCAGCAACATATTTTCAGCTCCAGAGAATATTTACCCACTTTCTATGGCCTGTCATCATAGCACAGTGCTCTCATCCTTGGAGCCAGTCTAGTAAACCGTTAAGACAAGTATATTCTCCCTTAGGAATGGAAACTAAAACTGCACTGTCCTCCAGAAGTGCTCTTACTAAGGATCTATATGATTTTAGCAAAAGACCAAAGTACAATTTGTCTTTCTGGGAAGTTGAAGAGAAAGACTATCAGACATAGAGCCACAACACTGACCAAGGCAATATGGTGAGGGGGAGTTTAATCATTAGGAGGATAGATATCGTGTTTTGCAGTCTGACAGAGAATCCCAAATGATCGTTTGCCTACCTAATGCCAAGGTATGGAATATCTCAAAGGAGATAGAAAAAGAATGGGATCCATGTCCGGACTGAGGGAAGTGCAGGTCCTGTTAAGGTGTTGGAAGCTAACTTAGAATACAGGGGAATGACACGGCTGGAAGCCTGTGCAGCAAAGAGAGGTCCCATTTCAGGGAGTGTTGGTATTTGTTTGGAGCAGGGAGGAGCTGACCTATAGGGGTCCAAGTTGAAACGATAATTTGAGTTGTGATTATAACTTTAAATCAATAAAAAAGGAGGGGAGAGGGTTCATGCAGAAATTATAATGGAAGTACACATAGTCCACGATAAGAAAAGGGATCCAAAGTCCAGATCATAGTGTTAGATTGTTGATGAAGGGAACACCAAGCTAACAGCAAGTATAATATGATTAAATTGATATTGGGTTTCATAGGTAGAAGGGAAGGTCTCAAAACAAGATTCTACATACACTTACTGCTGTCTTTGGAGGTAAAACACTTTTTAAACTTGTAATTAAAAGTGAGAGAATGCAAAGTAAGAATAAAGCCCAGAGATACAGGAAAACTGAAAAAAAATCAAGTGGGGGAAATCTACTTGATTTATTATGAGATTTGAAAATGTGAATGAGCAATATAGTGGATTCATAGGATCATAGAATTTTGCAGTACCAACTGTACCAGCTAAAAGAGCTATCCAGCTTGTCCCATTCTCCAGCCATGTCTCCATATCCATCTAAATTCATCACTTTCAAATATACATCCAGCTTTCTTTTGAAAACATCAGTGGAATCCACCTCCAACACTCTCCCAAATCCTAACATTTCTCTGAGGAAACGAGTTTCTCCTCACCTCATTCTTAGCTTTCTTGCTGACAATCTTGAATTTTTTAAAGGTCTTTGAGAAGGTTTGTATTTGAAATCTTGAACTTGTGACTCCCAGTAACTGACATGCCAACTAGTGGAAACAGAATATTTTTCTTTATCCTGTCAAAATTGTTCATAATTTTGAACACCACTATAGGTTCACCTTAATCATCCCTGCTTCAGAGAGAATAAGCCAATTTCATTTATCTTTCCTTTTATCTAAATTCCCTCATTCCTGGCATCATTCTAGTAAATCTCCTTTGCACTCTTTCCAGGGTTTTAACATGCTTCCTTAAATAAGATGGCCAGTAATCTAATTGTCATCTGACAATGATTTGCAGAGGAATAGTATCACTTCCTTGTTTTTATACACTGTGCCTCTATTTATAAATCCAAGGATCCTATAAGCCTTCTTAACAATTGTTTCAAATTGCCCAGCCACCTTCAGAGGATTATGCACATGAACCCCGAGGTCCCTGTACTCCCCTCAAAGTTGTACCATTGAGCCTGAATTTTCTCTGAGTTTCTTTTACCAAAATGAACTACCTTACATTTATCTGCTTTGAAATTCATCTATCAGGATTAAATACCGAGAATCTCCAAAATCTAATGGTTTCTGATAGAGCGGCTGAGCAATTCGACAAAGGCGATCTGATCAGAGAAATTGTTAAAGGTAAGCCGTATTTAACTAGCACTTTTTGAGAAGAATGAGAACTTGATAGATAGTAAAATGTTCTGTGGCTGTCATTTATGTGGATTTACTGAAGGTATTAGATAAGAATCCACTCGAGTCTGCAAACAAAAATGGAAGTGGGTGGAACTCGAGGTAGCCTGTTGGCAAGGATAGGGAATTGGTTTGGTGACAGAAGCTAGGGAGTTGGGATAATGGTTGTGTACACAAATTATCAAATTAATAATTGGTGATTTCCCTTGGCCTGGGATCTGAACTGTTGCCACTGCATTTCACTACTTTTATAAATGACATAGAAAAGCACTCTTAAACCATGTATCTAGGTTACATTATAAATTAAGTGGCACAGTAAATAGTGGAGATGGGACAAAAAAAGTTACAAAGAGCCATTGTGGTGATTACTGAGTGGGTGAAAACTGTGGCACATGGAGTCCAAGTCTGAGATCATCCAGTTTGGACCAAAGAAAGTTAGGTCAGAATACCTTTGAGCTTTAGGAGCAGCAATATTTGGGCATTCCATAATGGAAAATAAGTACAAAAATAATCTGAAGTTGTTAATGAATAAACAAGCGTAATCTGCCAAAAATTGCCACAACCATGATTTCAAAGGGATGGCGATGGCATGGTGCTATAATCACTGGACTATTAATCTAGAGACCCAGGTAATTCTCTGGGTGCTTGGGTTCAAATCCTGCTGTGACAGATGGTGGAATTTGAATTCAATAAAAATTTGGAATTAAGAATATAATGATGACCATGAATCCATTGTGGGAAAAACCCACCTGATTCGCTAATGCCCTTTAGAGAAGAAAACTGCTGTCCTTACTTGGTCTGGCCTCGTGTGACTCCAGACCCACAGTGATGCTGTTGACTCTTAGCTGGCCTCTGGGCAATTTGGGATGGGCAATAAATGCTGGCCTAGCTGGTGATACCCCCATCCCATGACTAATTTTTTTTTAAACCCATAAAATGTCTTTGAGGAATTTTGTATTGTAAAACATAGAAGATTTGAACCATTCCTGAATAGCAAAGAATTTCTCTACCTCTCTCACTCTCTCGATAACATTTAAAGAAAACATGTTGGCTACATTTCTCTATGAGCTATTAACTGAAAATTGAAAAAGCTCCAGGCATACACATCTCTTATGTCCTCAATCTGAAAGCCAAACTGTTATCTCAATCATGAGACCTATGTCTGACTGACCTATTACCTGAGCTGAGGATCTTTGATTGCTTTGTGGCCAATAGCAATGTGATTTCATCAACAAGAAACCAAAGGATCTGTAAGCAAGCTGCCTCCTTCTACTCTTCACCTTTTGATCGCAGGGTTTTCCCTAGATTTCCACTCACAGTTGCTCTGCAGAGAGGTGGCTCTGGTCCTGTTTGTTTACCTATGTGCGTGTGTAATTCTGTAAAATACTAGAGTCGATAACCAGCTTGCCACATGTTTAAAACAAAGTTTATTTCTGACGCGCAAGGTAGTTTTGAGTTCACTGAAAGAAAAACCTTGTACAAGTCTCTTTGTTCTGGATAACTGTAATAAAGTGAAACAAATGGTCTATTTTGGTGACTGAATCAGATAATTACACTTCTGGTACAGTTTGAGGAGTGGAGGGATTTGACTTCCAGTGCGTCCTCCTGTTATGGTCGTAACATGAGGCAGTCAGAGAGGGAATACCTTTTGCCCCTTTGATGGCATGGACATATTGCATACCGGCTGACAAGATAACATAGTCATAGAGTCATAGAGATGGACAGCAAGGAAATAGACCCTTCGGTCCAACTGGTCCATGCCAACCAGATATCCCAACCCAATCAAGTCCCACCTGGCAAATATCCCTCCAAACCCTTCCTACTCATACACCCATCCAGATGCCTTTTAAATGTTGCAATTGTACTAGCCTCCACCACATCCTCTGGCAGCTTATTCCAGACATGTACCAACCTCTGCATGAAAAAGCTGCCCCTTAGATCTCTTTTATATCTTGCGCCTCTCACTCTAAACCTACACCCTCTAGTTCTGGACTTGCCCACCCAGGGAAAAGACCTTGACTATTTTTCCTATCCATGCTCCTCATGATTTTGTAAACCTCTATAAGATCACCCCTCAGCCTCCGACCCTCCTGGGAAAACGGCCCTAGCTTATTGAACCTCTCCCTATAGTTCAAATCCTCCAACCCTGGCAACTTCCTTGCAAATCTTTTCTGAACCCTTTCAAGTTTCACAACATCCTTCTGATAGGAAGGAGACCAGAACTGCCACAATATTCCAAAAGTGGCCTAACCAATGTCCTGTACAGCTGCAACATGAACTCTCAATTCCTGTACTCAATACTCTGACCAATAAAGGAAAGCATACCAAATACCTTCTTCACTATCCTATCTACCTGTGACTCTACTTTCAAGGAGCTATGAACCTGTACTCCAAGGTCTCTTTGTTCAGCAACACTCCCTAGAACTTTACCATTAAGTATATAAGTCCTGCTATGATTTGCTTTCCCAAAATGCAGCACCTCGCATTTATCTAAACTAAACTCCAGAAATCGGCCACTTCTCAGCCCATTGGCCCATCTGATCAAGATCCCATTGTAATCTGAGGTAACCTTCTTCGCTCTCCACTACTCCTCCAATTTTGGTGTCATCTGCACCTTACCTCTTATGCTCTTATACCTCTTATGCTCACATGCAAATCATTTATATAAATGACAAAAAGTAGTTGAACACGCACTGATCCTTGTGGCACTCCACTGATCACAGGCCTCCAATCTGAAAAACAACCGTCCACCACCATCCTCTGTCTTCTACCTTTGAGCCAGTTCTGTATCCAAATGGCTAGTTCTCCCTGTATCCCATGTGATCTAACCTTGCTAACCAATCTCCCATGGGGGACCTTGTTGAACACCTTACTGAAGTCTATATAGATTACATCTACCGCTCTGCCCTCATCGATCCTCTTTGTTACTTCTTCAAAAAACTCAATCAAGTTTGTGAGACATAATTTCTCACGCACAAATCCATGTTGACCATCCCTAATCAGTCCTTGCCTTTCCAAATATATGAACATCCTGTCCCTCAGGATTCCGTCCAACAATTTGCCCACCACCGACATTAGGCTCACTGGTCTATAGTTCCCTGGCTTGTCCTTACCACTCTTCTTAAATAGTGGCACCACGTTAGCCAACCTCCAGTCTTCCTGCAGCACATCGATGACTAACGATGATACAAATATCTCAGCAAGAGGCCCAGCAATCACTTCTCTAGCTTCCCACAGAGTTCTAGGGTACACCTGATCAGGTCCTGAGGATTTAACCACCTTCATGCATTTCAGACATTCAGCACTTCCTCCTCTGTAATATGGACATTTTTCAAGATGTCACCATCTATTTCTTCACATTCTATATCTTCCATGTCCTTTTCCACAGTAAACACTGATGCAAAATACTCGTCTAGTATCTCCCCCATCTCCTGCTGCTCCACACAAAGGCTGCCTTGTTGATCTTTGAGGGACCCTATTCTCTCCCTAGTTAACCTTTTGTCCTTAATATATTTGTAAAAACTGTTCGGATTCTCCTTAACTCTATTTGCCAAAGCTGTCTCGTGTCCTCTTTTTGCCCTCCTGATTTGCCTCTTGGTTTCCTGTCAGTAATCACTTTTGAGCTGGTTCATGATGGAATCATTCAGTCAATGTATATATCATCCTGCAACTATTGGAATGAAATGATACAAGTAAATCCCAGAGATGTTTCCCATTGCTTGTCATCATCTATAAGGAAGGTAATGAGCTGATAATGCCAAGCAAACAGAGCATTGTGAATTTGCCAGATTACCGTGTGCACAGGAAGCCAGCTCATGTTGCAGGTATCATCAGAAGCAGTTTGGAAAGTGGCAGAGACATAAATATCTAAAGCTGGTTCAATCTTTCCATAATATTTGATTCTAACGGGTTGAATAGGTAAGTGATTGTTTTGCTTTTGAAATGTGGCCTGTCATGTTGTAACTTTGTGAAATCCTGCATATGTTCTCTTCCTGCAGACTCAAGTTTGGTACTGCCCTCTGTGCCCTCTTCCAGCTTGCTGTACTGGGCATTACTGCCTTCCTTGTCACTCCTCCTGGTTTGGGATTTGCCAGCGTCAATCTGATATGAATCCCAGGATCACCAATTGTGAGTAAGCCAGTCCTGTAAAGTTGCTACCACATTATTAACGTGCATACTTCAAAAGTGAACACACAGATTCACACTCCAAACACATACATATTCCAAAAATGCACTCTTTCCAAAATAGTATTCATTCAAAGAATGTTGTCATTTTAAGAGATTGTTTTGTCCGTTTTTTTAAGAAAGATTGTAAGGCAGAGGTGCTGAGCTGTCTTTGGAAAAGTAAACAACTTGTGAGGCCTTGGGTTTATTTTTAAGTTGGAACAATAGAAACAGCCTGGATGTGGCCAGCTCTCACAGACCAGGCATTCTAGTTTTCTTTAGTATTTAGCTTCAGTTTTAAGCAGAAGCCTCTGGGGCCTCAAAAGAGTTGGAAGCTTTAGTGAATAGCTGTAGTTGCTACTTTCTATGGATTTTCTCTTGATGATTTTTCCTCCTGGATTGGAGAACTGCATGTAAGAATCTGTGTCTGAAACTACCTTTTTGCCAAGGGGTGTGTTTATGGGATGTAACTGTATTGGAACAGTTAATTAGTAATAAGTACTGTATCTATTATTTGCTTAAGTTTTCCAATGGTTAAGTTATTCTAAATTCCTCTTTCTTTGTTTGTATTTTAATTATAATGTTAAAATAAATTGTGTTTTGTTTTAACAACAAGTAGTTTGACTGGTCCCATCACATCTGGAATATGGCACTTCACATCTACGTTTAAATTAAGAGAATATTAGGGTTTAGGCTACTCATTTAAAATATTTTGAGGGAGTCTGGTCAGGTCTATAACAATATGGTTGTCCCTGGCATTACTGACCATGCATGCAGTAACTAACCAGAGGTTTGTCTTAAAGGTACTGAGGACCACATTAAATAGCATTTGTGAAAGCTGCTTACCAACTGAAGTTCAAATTAAGTTTACAGATAGATACCAAAAATATTAAACAGTTTTTTTTCAAATTTAGTACAAGCGATAATATTGCCGTTAGAAAAAAAGCCATGCTATTAAAGTTTGTCATAATTTCTAATGTTAAATCTGATTCTGTGATTGGATGATTCTTGCTAAACTGTCCTGAGTGTGCTAAGAATTACAATAACAATCAATTTAGGATTATCAGTTGGACCTGCAGTCTGCCTCAGAGATTCGATATAAGCTACATATATTCATATGCTGGGACCTATTCTCTGCACGAGAAAAGGAGACATGAGCAAGCATTGTGAATTAAACATAAGTGGACAGTAGATCTCTGTTACATTCTCCATTGCAATACCTTAAGTTAACAGAGTTGACTAACAAATGAATCAATGTCTTTTTTCAAAACTATATAAGTTATTGTTCCTTTTGAAATTTGGCATTCTTGCATGTGTACTGATGAGTGCAAGATAAAATCTTCAGCAGTATGTTCCAGCTCTGCTGTACCTCTTGACTAATAGTGATAGAATAGTTAGAGAGAAAGTTATATTTCAACAGGATAAAAAAAAAGTGGTCACCTTAAAGACAGAAATGATCATCCCATCGAGAACAACTCACCAAATAGGAGAGTCTTAACTTTCTGTCCAATTCTTGTCAAATGTCAAAAATAGTGGAAAGCTTTGTAATTAAGAATTTTATAGATTTGAGACTAGTGGGTAGAATACATTCCAGATTGTTGGAAGAACATCTGTAGATCATTGGCTTTCATTACAATGGTTATTTGTTACTTGTAAGATTTTGCATGACTGGAACTGAATAAATGAAGAAGCAAAATCAGTCCCAAGGAATTAGCGGTGGTGTGTTATAGTTCACTCAGAGTCTGTGTTGCTTTGGCAACATCGCTTTCTTACAAGCATGTTGTGATCTGGAGCGATGGACAATAATGGTAGAAAGTCCAACTTTCTTGCATCCCGTGACTGATTAGGAATCTCTCCTATTGTATCACCAACTATTGGCATATTTTGGGAGGATTCATAGATTGATACTCAACCCGTTTGACCACGTTATGAATGCACCTTCCTTGGCTAACAGGACCTGGGTTGAACCCAAAACTTCTGCCTCAGTGGCAGAGACACTATCAAAGAGTCATACAGCATGAAAACAGACCCTTTGGTCTAACTAATGCACACCGACCACATTCCCAACTTAAACTAATCCCACCTGCCTGTGGTTGGCCTATCTCCCTCCAAACTTTCCTCTTCGCGTGCTTATTGAAATGTCTTTTAAACATTGTAACTGTACCTGCATCCATCACTTCCTCTGGGAGTTCATTCTACACACTAACCACTCTCTGTGCAATTAAGTTGTCCTCATCTCCTTTTTAAAATGTACTGCACTACAAAACTTCCCCAAGTAACAAGAGGCCTAACTGTTCAATACCAATATCAGAGGAATCAGAGGAATCATGTAAGCCATTGAAAGGAATGGACAGTAGGAGTACTAAATAACGTTAATTGATTTATAAAAGCACCATAGATTAGAACAAAAATGATACCTAACAAACCTCCTCACTATTTAGCATGCTTGCCTTTATTGGTCAGGGCAAGACTCAGTCTGTCATCTTGCAGCTTTATAAGGTTTTGGTTAGGCCACAGTTAGAATATTGCATTCAGTTCTGGTCACCACATTACAGGAAGGATGTGGAGGCTTTGGAGAGGGTGCAGAAGAGATTTACCAGGATTCTGCCAGGATTAGAGTGTAGGAACTAAAAGAAAAGGCTACAACATGTGGGTTGTTTTCTCTGGAGCGGCAGAGGCTGAGGGGACACTTGATAGAAGTCTATAAAATTATGAGACGAATAGATAGGGTTAATGGTCAGAACCTTTTTCCTAGAGTTGAAATATGAGGAGGCATGCATTTAAGATGAGAGGGGGAAGTTCAAAGGAGATGTGAGGCGCATGTCTTTTACACACAGAATAGTAGGAATCGGGTACACACTGCCTGGGTGGTAGTGAAGGGAGATACGATAGGGGTCTTTTAAGGGACTTTTAGATAAGTGCATGAAAATGCAAGGAATGGAAAGATTTGGACCAATGGCAGACAGTGGGATTAGTTTAATTTGACGTCATGTTTGGCACAACATCATAGGCCGAAGAACCTATTCCTGTAATGTACAGTGTGACTGATGCCCTGTGGTCATACTGGTCTTTAAAGCACTGGATCTTCAAGCTAAGGAGTTGTTTCCTGTGGAGCTTTGTTCAAAAATCTCATGTTGTTTTTCCAGTGTGTTTGCAATGGGGTGAAACAACAGCAAATAGCATTTATATAATATCTAATATAGTGAAATCTTCCAAGATGCTTCTTAAAAGTGAAATCAGACAAAAACCAAAGGGCAGTAGAAAAAATAGTCAGTGCGGTAGATTTTTTGGTAAACCTTAAAGAAGGAACGTGATGAAAAGAGAAATTAAGAGGTTTTAGGGCAGAGAATTCCAGAGTTCAGAGTTTGCTCAGCTGAATGGAGGATTGTTGTGGTGGGGCAGTTTGAAATCAGTTTTGCAAAAGATGCCTAAGTTAGTGCACTGCAGGGTCTTAGATGGGCATAGAGCTGGAGAAGTTTAATGAGATGTGGAGGGGTGAGACTGGATTTGAGAACAGGAGGAGGAGAATTATGAAATGGAGACATTGATGGCCAGGTCAGCAGCAGACAGACTTGGTGCCAATTCAGGGTGCAGGCTGCAGAGAATTAGATTTTCTCTCCTTGCCAGTTCAGAGGGCCATTAACCATTAACCATGACCATGGGTCTGGAGTAACATGCACTGGGTCAGATGGCAGATTTCTGTCCATGAAGTCGTATTAGTGAACCAGGTTGTTTTTTATGACAGTCAGTGGTTTTGTGGTCACTATTACTGACATTAACTTTATGTTGTAGATTTATTAGTTGTATTTAACTTCCACCGGCCTAATTGACCTAATTCCCACACTATTAGCCAGGGCCTTGGGATTACTTGTCCCGTAACATACAACAGAATCCCTACAGTTTGGAAGCAGACCATTCAGCCCATCGAGTCCACACCATCCCTCCAAAGAGCATCCCGTCCAGACCCACCCCCCTACCCTATCTCTGTCACCCTGAATTTCCCATGGCTAACCTACCTAGCTTGCACAAACCTAGACACAATGGGCAATTTAGCAAAGCCAATCCACCTAACTTGCACGCAGAGTCATAGAGCCATACAGCATGGAAACAGACCCTTTGGTCCAACCAATCCATGCCGAACATAATCCTGAACTAAACTAGTCCCACCTGCCTGCTCCTGTCCCATTTCCCTCCCAACCTTTCCTATTCATGTATCTATCCAAATGTCTTTTAAATTTTGTAATTGTACCCGCAGCCACCACTTTTTCAGGAAGTTCATTCCACATGCGAAACACCCTCTGTGCAAAAAAAAAGCCTTTTATGTTTTTTTAAATCTCTCTCCTCTCACCTTAAAAGCCCCCAGTCTTGAAATCCCCCATCCTAGGGAAAAGACAACTACCAGTAACACTATCTATACCTCTCATTATTTTATAAACTTCTATTAGTTCGCTCTCGACTTCCTATGCTCCAGTGAAAAAGTTTCAGCCTATCCAGCCTTTCTTTATAATTCAAACCTTCCATACCCAGCAACATCCTGGTAAATCTCTTCTGAACCCTCTCCAGCTTAATAATATCCTTCCTATAACTGGGCAACCAGAACTGGACACAGTATTCCAGAAGAGACCTCACCAATGCCCTGTACAACCTGAAGATGACGTCCCAAACTCCTATACTCAAAGGACTGAGCAATGAAGGCAAGCATGCCAAACGCCTTTTTCACCAGCCTGTCTATACGTCATGCAAACTTCAAGGAATTATAAACCTGCACCACTCGGTCCCTCTGTTCAAGAACACTACCCAAGGCCCTACCATTAATTTTATAAGCCCTATTCTTGTTTGTTGTACCAAAATGCAATTCTGCACATTTATCCAGATTGAACTCCATCTGACATTTTTCAGCCCATTGACCCATTTGATCAAGATCCTTTTGTGATCTTAGAAAGCCTTCTTTACTGTCTACAATGCCACCAATTTTGGTGTCTTCCGTAAATTTACTAACCATGTCTTCTATATTCTCATCCAAATTATTGGAACTGATCCCTGTAGAACTGATCCCTGTAGAACACCACTGGTCATAGGCCTCCAGTCCGAAAAGCAACCCTCCACCATTACCCGCTGTCTCCTGCCATTAATCCAATTGTGTATCCAATTGGCAAGCTCATCCTGAATCCCATGTGACCTAACTTTACTAATTAGACTACCATATGGAACCTTGTCAAAGGCTTTATTAAAATCCAAATAAACAATGTCTACTGCTCTGCCATCATTAATCTTTTTGGTAGCTTCCTCAAAAAACTCAGTCAAATCTGTGAGACATGATTTTCCTTGCATAAAACCATACTGACTATCCTTAATCAACTTTTGCCTCTCCAAATGTCCATAAATCGTATCTTTTATAATCACATTCAACAATTTACCCACAACTGAAGACACACTCACAAGTCTATAGTTCACTGGTTTCTCCTTACAACCTTTCTGAAACAAAAACATTTGGGCGGCACGGTGGCACAGTGGTTAGCACTGCTGCCTCGCAGCGCCGGAGACCCGGGTTCAATTCCCGCCTCAGGCGACTAACTGTGTGGAGTTTGCACGTTCTCCCCGTGTCTGCGTGGGTTTCCTCCGGGTGCTCCGGTTTCCTCCCACAGTCCAAAGATGTGCAGGTCAGGTGAATTGGCCATGCTAAATTGCCCGTAGTGTTAGGTAAGGGGTCGATGCAGATGTAGGGGTATGGGTGGGTTACGCTTCGGCGGGGCGGTGTGGACTTGTTGGGCCGAAGGGCCTGTTTCCACACTGTAAGTAATCTAATCTAATCTAAAAGTACAACATGACCCTCCAGTCATCAAGCTCCTCACCTATAGTTATAGATGATGCAAAATATTTCTGCAAGGGGTCTCGTAGTTTCCTCTCTTACTTCCCATAACTTTCTGGGACACCTCAGATCAGGTCCCGGAGAATTATCCCCCTTTATATTCTTAAGACCTCCCAAACGTCCTCTGAGAGTCATAGAGATGTGTAGCATGGAAACAGACCCTTCGGTCCAACTTATCCATGCCAACCAGATATCCCAACCCAATCTAGTCCCACCTGCCAGCCCCCGGTCCATATCCCTCCAAACCCTTCCTTTTCATATACCCATCCATATGCCTTTTAAATGTTGTAATTGTACCAGTTCCACAACTTCCTCTGGCAGCCCATTCCACCCATGTACCACCTTTAGCTTGGAAAAGTTGCTCTCACCCTAAACCAATGCCCTCTAGTCCAGGTCTCCCTCACCCCATGGAAAACTCCTTGTCTATTTACCCTATCCATGCCCCTAATGATTTTATAAACTTCTATATAAGGTCACCCATCAGCCTCCAACACTCCAGGAAAAACAGCCCTAGCCAATTCAACCTCTCCTATAGCTCAAATCCTCCAACCCTGACAACATCCTTGTAAATCTTTTCTGAACCCATCAAAGTTAAAACATTAAAGTTTAATTCTCTGCATTCTCTAGACTCCATTTCTTTCTCCACAGTAAAAGCTGATGCAAAATGAAAAAAGGAAAAAAAAATTACAGCACAGGAACGGGCCTTTTGACCCTCCTAGCCTGGCCAATCCAGATCCTCTCTCTCTAAACCTGTCGCCTATTTTCTAAAGATCTGTAACCCTCTGCTCCCTGCTTATTCAAGTATCTCCACCAATCTTAGTGTCATCTGCAAATTTGCTAATCAGACCATCAGTCCCTTCTTCCAGATCATTTATGTATATTCATTTGGTATCACTCCCACCTCCTGGGGTTCAACACAAAGATGGACTCCTTCATCTTTTAAGAGGCTCTACCCACTCTCTAGTTACATCTTGCTCTTAATGCTTTCGTAAAATTTCTTTGGATTATCCTTAACCTTATCTGCCAATGCTATTGCATATCCCCTTTTTGCCTTCCTGATTTCTCTCCTAAGAATGCACATACACTCTTTATATTGATTAAGAGATTCAATTGAACCAAGTTGTTTATATCTAAAGTAAGATTCTCTTTTTCTCTTGACTATAACCTGAGTATCTTTATGCATCCATGTTCCTTAATCTTACCAGCCTTACCCTTCACTCTAAAAGGAACAAAATACCTTTGAATTTCCATCATCACACTCTCAAACATCTTTGGACAGTGGGAGGAATCCCGTGCCAAGATGGGGAGAACGTGCAAACTCCACCCAGATAGTTGCCCATGGATGAATCGAACATGGGTCCCTAGTGCTGTGAGATTGCAGTGCTAAGCACTGAGCTCCGTAATTGCTCCATAATTGGTCAGCTAAGTCTCTGAACTCACATGACTCACACCGCACACCTTCCTCAAGTAATCTGTCCCAAATTCACAAATATCATTCATCACCCACAAGACAGTATGCGATAGCTGTACTATGCAATGGTTCCAACACAGATATCCTTCCTTTTAGGCCAGGGATGTATAATTGATCATTTTTGCAACATTGCTGCAACTTGCTGCTTTTGTCAGATGTTACAGTGATAATAAACTCTTCAACCTCACCTGACTGAAGGTCACAACCACCATGACAGCCACTTTTTCTGTATTGGTTCCTGCAATGTGAGGATTGTTGGCTGGGCCAGCACTTATTGCTCATCCCTAATCAGGTTTCAGAATGTGGTGATGAGCCACAGGCTTGAATTGCTGCAGTACTATGTGGTGTTGGTATACCATAGTACACCTGAGAGGGCAACAGCGGAATAACGGCAACGTATTTCCAGTTAGGATGGCACGTGGTTTGTGGAGAATTTGCAAGACTTTCAGAGGGGGAGTGGCATAGTGATAATGTTTTTGGAGGCCCAGGTTGATGCTGTAGGAACGTAGGTTCAAATTCCACCATGCCAGCCTGTGAAATTTCAACGCAATTAGTTGATAAATCTGGAATTAAAGAGTGAGTCCTAGTAATGATAACAATGAAACCATTGCCAATTGTTTAAAAAAGCCTGTCTGGCTCATTGATATCTTTTAAGGAAGGAAACCTGCTTCCCTTACCTGGTCTGGCCTACATGTGACTCCAGACACATAGCAATGTGGTAAGCTCTTAACTTCTGTCTGAAATGGCCGAGTGAGCTAATTGCAGCGACCTGTCAGAAGGCCAGACTGAAGATTGTCACTACTGCTTCAGCCTTGCCAAATACATCTAGCTACTCAGCTTCCCCATCATTGAGGCTGAGGATATTTGTGGAGTTCCTTCTGCTAGTTATTTAATTAGCCAATTACATGTCCAACCAGATGTGGGAAGACTGCAAACTTTTCTTAGATCTGTTGGCCATGAGACTGCTAAGCTATGTCCATCACATACTGCTTCGCTTGCTCAGTATGCAAATAGTCCTGAGATGTCCCATCATCTGTTTTTAACTCTGCCTTTTGCAGCTCCTGGCATGTTACAATGCACTGTTCATCAAACCATGTTGATGCCCTGGCTTGATGATAATGCTAGAGTGGGGAATATTTCAGATGATGAAGGTTAGAGATTGCTGTTGAATTTAATTCAGCTGCCGCTGCGCATTCTCTGGATGCCTAGTTTTGAGTTGCTCGATGTGTAATGAGTATAGCCCATTGAGCATGATGTAGCCTCCTCACTATTTTCCCAATTACTTCAAAAGTTCACCCCAGTGCATCATCCAAAGACTTAAAACCAGATTCCTGTCGTACATATGACTCCAGACACAACAATGTGATTGACTCTCACCAGCCCTCTACAATGGCCAAGCAAGCCACTTAGTTCTGTTAATCTTAGGGCAATGAGGGATGGGAAATATATGTTGGCCCACCCACATCCAACAGTGACTTTTTTTTAAATTCAAGTACAGGAATAAAGGAGCTTTGCTATAATTGCCCAGGTGTTTGTTGAGAGAACATCTTGGAAACAACATATAGTTTTGGTCATCCAGTTCAAGGAAAGATATACTTGCAGCAAAGGTCAGTGAAGATTGCTCCCTGGAATGAGGGGGTTGTCCAATTAAATGGGCCCACGTCATTGAAGTTTAGAAGAATTAGAAGCATACAAGATGCTGAAGGGGTTTGACAAGGTAGACACTGAGAGTTGTTTCTGCAGGTTGGGAAATCTAAAGCATGTGGACATTGTCTTGGGATAAGGAACCGATCATTTAGAACTGAGGTGAGGAGAAATTACTTCGTTCAGAGGATTGTGAGTCTTGGAATCCTCTACCCTGGCGGATTGTGGGTTCTCCATCACTGGTCTCTCAGGGAATAAAGGAAAGTGGGGAGCAAGTAGCCTCCTTCTATTTGGAGAAATGCATTTGTACATTGTACAATTGTAGCGTGCTATCTGGGTGACCTCTGCTGGAACATTAAAATGCATGACATGAACACAATATCGAAAGTGTTCAGCTGAAATTTGTTGATTTTCAAAGATGTAAGAGAGCCAGCTACTGTAAAAAAAAAACACAAGGACAAATTAGAACAGAAGTCTACAATTTTGAAGTGTTTGATGAGTCAGAGTGGTAGTGCATTTTCCAGTCTCTAATGCTATGGAAATGAAATGTGATGTGAGACACAACTGGGATTCCTTAGTGGCAAAACTATGAGGAAGCTACAGAATTGAATAGCCTGAATGGATAAGTGTACAATTCTATTATTCAGCACATTTCTGATAAAGAGCTTATACTCGAAATGTCAACTCTCCTGCTCCTCAGATGCTGCCTGACCGGCTGTGCTTTTCCAGTGCCACACTTTTTGACTCTGATCTCCAGCATCTGCAGTCCTCACTTTCTCCAATTCTATTATCCTTGCTGAAGAAAGATTACTACAAATTTTATTACAACCTAGCAGGAGAAGAAAAGCCAGTCTAGATACATATTGAAGGGCTTTGAGGACAGTTTGAGCACTTTACTAAGAAATAGTTTCAGGAAAATGGAGGTAAGTTGGCTGAATAACTAGTTTGTGATGCATCGTGGGTTCAACTTCCCCCGCCAGCTAATGTTACCATGAAGAAATTAGGATTCACCCTCTCAATCTCTTCCTCTTCACTGAGAAGTGGTGACCTACAGGTTAAATTCTGTAATGGGAGAGCAGACCTATTATCTGACAAGACAACGGTGACTTTATCTTGACTTTCAACAACAGTTGAAAGAAGGGTCACTGGACTCGAAACATTAACTCTGATTTCTCTCCACAGATGCTGCCAGACCAGCTAAGGTTTTCTGTTTATGTTTCTGATTTCCAGAATCCACAGTTCTTTAATTTTTTTTGGAAAAATGCCAGCAAAAGGCCATTGTATTGAATATACATTTACATAAAAGAAGGCATATCGAACTTGGGGAAAGCAATGCTCTGACTAAAAGAAATTGAGTTACTTTGTGCTTGTATTTGGCTACAAAAATGCAAAGCAAGCCCAGAAAGCTGGCTGTGGAGAAATGTTAGATGATGATTCTGACAAATCACTATATACTCCATAAGATTGTCAGGTCTAAAGGTGATAAATGAGTTGCGACTGTTGGAATTTTGACGACAGAAAGGAGGTCATCAAGTGAATGGGAAGTATCAGATAAACACTTCACGCACCTGTACAAAGTGGGTCCAGACAGTGACCCAAAACTGAAGCCCCTCAAGGTAAGATTGAAGCTATGTAATGGAACCATCATCATCCCTAGAGGATAAAAGAAGCTGAGGGATCAAAACACTGGGAAAGAATGAACGTCTGCAGTTCCAGTGAGTAGACATTAAGCAAACTTCACTCACCTCTGCTGAAGCAAGTTGAAAAGCTTGGGCTGGTGACCTTACACATGCCAGAATACTGTTCCATAGTCCTAAAAATCGTTGACTGATGAACAGCTCCTTTACGATTACAAAGTTAAATGTCTTCCTGGTGAATAAAGGGGATAACAGCATGAGACCAACTGGGTGTCTGTCAAGGAGATTTCCTGTTACCCTCAATTCCGGCCTGAAAGACAAGATTGAGGAGCTGGAAAAAAAGGCAGGAATCAAGAAAGTAACAACTTTTACATATCAGATTAGCAACATAGTGGGAAAAAGCTTGGAAAACTGAGACTATGCATCAATCCAAAGCTTTGAAGAGATCTCATTACTGCATGCTAACCATTGAAGACATTTCTTAACAACCTGCCAAGATAAAAGCCTTTAGTAGCCCCACTATGAAGGATGGTTACTGACAAATGAAGCTGGATGAAAGCAGCAATTTTCTAGCCACATTCTGGATGTCATTCAGGAGTTACAAATGGTTGAGTATGCCATGAGGTATAATCAGTGCTCCGCAAAGGTATCAACACAGACAATGCAAGATAGTCAGTGAATTCCCAGAGTTGACGTTATTGTGGACTATTTGTTCATTTATGGATGTGGAGGTATGATAGAAGAAGCCATCTAAGACAAATATTGGATCCTAGGGAGAGATCACCAGACGAACCTGAACTGGAAAAAGATTCAATTGAAAATGCCTGCAGTTGAGTACGTTGGTCATGTACCGACAGCAAAGGGACTTCACCCTCACCCTGACAAGGTGAGAGTTGTAGCAGAGATGCATCAGTCAACAGATGTGAACATGTTGCACAACTTTGTTGGCTTTGTAAACAATGTAGCAAAAAAAAATTGTCAACCTCTATTCAAGCTCACTGCTAAGGATTTGCAGCAGTGTTGGGCAGCAGAAAACAAAGCAGCTTTCATGAGAATCAAATAATGAGTGATGGTAACTGCCAGTCATGTAATATCAATGAAGGAGGCACCTGGCATTTGTGATGCTAGTGAGGCAAGACTTGGAGCGGTGCTTATACAGCAGGGGCAATGAGTTACATTTGCATGCAGGGAGCTAATGCAAACAAAATGATGATACAATGAGATCAAGAAAGGGAGACTGGCTATTGCCTTTACTTTTGAGCATTTTATTCGGTACCTGCTTGGGAGAGACAAAGTGACAGTAGAGACTTCAAGCCACTTCAAAGCATCTTTCTCAAATTATTTTTATCAGAAACTTGTCAGAAGTTTCTGCCAAGAATGTACCTTTTCAAAATTAATATTGTGGGATGTGGACTTCGCTGGTTAGCCAGCGTTTATTGTTCATCCCTAGTTAGCCTTGAGAACATGGTGGTGAGCTGCCTTCTTAGAGTCTAGCTACAGTCCATCTGCGGTGGGTTGACCCACAATGACACAGGGGAGGGAATTCCAGGATTTTGACTCAGTGACAGTGAAGGAACGGCTCTATATTTTCAAGTCAGGATAGTGAGTAGCTTGGAGGGGAACTTGAAGGTATTTGTGTTCCCATGTATCTGCTGCCCTTGTTCTTCTAGATGGAAGTGGTTGTGGGTTTAGAAGGTGCTGTCTGAGGATCTTTGGTGAATTTCTGCAGTGCACCTTGTAGATAGTATACACTACTGCTACTGAGCGTTGGTGGTGGAGGTAATGGATGCTTGTGAATGTAGTGCCAATCAAATGGGCTGTTTTGTCCTGGATGATGTCAAGCTTCTTGAATATTGTTGGAGCTGCACTCATCCAAACAAGTGGGGAGTATTCCATCACACTCCCAACTTGTGCTTTGTCGATGGTGGACAGGTTTTGGGGAGTCTGGAGTTGAGTTACTTGCTACAGTATTCCTAGCCTCTGACCTGTTCTTGTAGTCAGTGTGTTTATGTGGTGACTCCAGTTGAGTTTCTGGTCAATGATAATCCCCAAGGAGTTGATTCAGTGATGGGAACACCATTGGATGTCAATGGGTAGTGGTAAGATTGTCTCTAATTGATGTTGTTCATTGTTTGACATTTGTGTAGCGTGAATATTACTTGCCACTTGTCAGCCCAAGCATGGATATTATCCAGATCTTGTTGCATTTGAACATGGACTTCATTTATAGTGACATCATTTAGACATGATGTACAAGCAAGGGAAGCAAATTAACATAGCAGACATATTGTCGAGAGCAGTACTGTCTGTGAAAAATGTTGAAGCTGTTAAGACAGTGTGTGAAATCTTCCACATTCCATATGAATCAACACTTAACTTCCTCTGGAAGCCATTAACCCAGCAAAGACATAGAATCTGAAAGACAGTGCCTTGCTCAAATCAAGCAAATAGTACAAGATGCAATACTCCAAGTGATTCAGGAAGTGGTGATGAAATGTTGGACTGAAACCATCAAGGGCACTTGCTATAAAAGAGTATTGGTCAGACAGAATGTTGTGATAGCCCCAAATCACATCTTATATAAAATAATTTTCCTGAAGGAAATGAGAAAATGGATGCATCCATGTAAACCATCAATGAATTGAGATAATGTGAGGAAGACATGAGGAGTGCTGAACTGCCTAAATGAAGAACCATATCACATGCAAGATAAGCAAGCTGAAGAGCTGCTCATGTTTCATGATGTCCCACAGAGAATATGGATGAAGTTTGGTGAAGATCTCCTCAATCTCACATATACTAATTTTTTTTTGTCACTATCGGCTACTATTCTAACTAAAGTTAGGCACACTAGCTGACATCAATGATTACGGTGATGTTACAGAATGACTGAAAGTGTACTTCGGGCATTATTACATTCTGGACATTGTGATGAGCAATAATACACCTCAGTACAAGTGAAAATGTCAAGCCGTTCAAAAATAATTAGGGAATTCAACACCATACATCATCTCCACATGAATCCCAATCAAATTAAAAGTCTTGGGTGACAATGAAAATCACTAAATGAATCAAAAATAAATCAAGCAAATGCAGCACAGACTTGTCCATGGCACTCCTAGAGTCACTTAAGGCATGAAAAATAATCTGTTTCAAAAAGATATGATGTTGCACCCAAACTACTTTGAAAAATCGACTGAAATCAGAAATAGTGGTGTAGTGGACAGAGAAGAAGATTATCTCAGTACAATAGGACCTTGGTTAAATGAGCCAATGGGCCAAGGAGTGGCAGATGGAGTTTAATTTAGACAAATGTGAGGTGTTATATTTTGATCAGGTAAACCAGGACAGGACTTATACAGTTAATGATAGGACCTGGGAGGTGTTGCAAAGAGACCTAGTGGTGCAGGTGCATAGTTTCTTGGAAGTGGAGACTGTGGTGAAGAATGCTTTTGGCACCCTTGCCCTCATTGGTCAGAATGCTGCATATCAGAGTTGGAATGTCATGTGGCTATACAGGACATTGGTGAGGCCACTTTTGGAATACTGTGTATAATTCTGATCACCATTTTATAGGAGGGATGTTGTTAAACTTGAGAGGGTGCAGAAAAGATTTACAATGATGTTGCCAGGACTGGAGGGCTTGAGTTATTGAGAGAGAGACTGAGTAGGCTGGGACTTTTGTCCCTGGAAATTGGAGGCTGAGTGGTGACCTTCTGACCAGAGCCTTATAGAGCCGCAGAAGTACATCTTTGCTTTTATATTCAAGTCGTCTCAAAATAAATACCATCATTGTATTTACCTTCTTAACTACTGACTCAATCTGCAAGTTTACCTTGAGAGTATTCTGGTCTAGAACTCCCAAATCTCTTTCTGAATTTTCTCCCTATTTAGAGAAGAGTCCATGCCTCTATTCTTCATATCAAAGAACATGACTTCACACTTACCCACGTTGTACTCCAGCTGCCACTTATTTGCCCAACTCCTAACCTGTACAAATCATTCTGCAGCCTCCCTGCCTCCTCACTGCTATCTGTCCTTCTACTTATCTTTGTAACATTTGAGGGTGGCACGGTGGCACAGTAGTTAGCACTGTTGCCTCACAGCGCCAGAGACCGGGTTCAATTCCCGCCCCAGGCGACTGACTGTGTGGAGTTTGCACATTCTCCTCGTGTCTGTGTGGGTTTCCTTCGGGTGCTCCGGTTTCCTCCCACAGTCCAAAAATGTGCAGGTTCAGTGAATTGGCTGTGCTAAATTGCCCGTAGTGTTAGGTGAAGGGATAAATGTAGGGGAATGGGTCTGGTGGATTGCGCTTCAGAAGGTCGGTGTGGACTTGTTGGGCCGAAGGGCCTGTTTCCACACTGTAAGTAATCTAATCTAATCTGAAAACTTAGCCAGAATGCCCTCAGTTCCTTCGTCTAGAACGTTAATGCATAAAGTGACAAGTTGTGGTCCCAAGACTGAGCTTTGCAGAACATCACTTGTTACCAGCTTCCATCCTGAGAAAGAACCTTTCATCCTAACTCTCTGCTTTCTGCCAGACAGCGAAGCTTCTATCCACGCTAGCACCTTGCCTCTAACACCATGGGCCCTTATCTTACTCAACAGCCTTCTGTGTGGCACTTTGTCAAAGGCCTCCTTGAAGTCCAGATAGATAACATCCATTGGCTCTCCTTGGTCTAACATACTCATTACTTCCTCAAAGAATTCTAGCAGATTTGTCAGGCATGACCTCCCTTGATAATTTTGCCCTGTTTTACCATGCATTTTCAAGTATTCAGAAATCTCATCTTTCACAGTAGATTCCAGGATCTTACCCACAACCAAGGTTAGGCTAATTGGTATGTAACTTTCCGTTTTTTTGCCTTACTCCCTTTTTAAACAGGGGTGTCACGTTAGTGATTTTCCAATCCTGTGGTCCAGGTGATTTATTCACCTTCAGGCCATTCAATTTTTACAGCACCTTCTCCTTGGAGATGACCACCATACTCAGCTCTGCCTCTCACTCTCTTGAATCTTTGGGATATTATTCATGTCTCACATCATGAAGACAGGCGCGAAGTAATTATTCAGTTCCTCGCCCATTTGTCCCCTACTACTATCTCTTCAGTGTAATGTCCACTTTTGCCTCTCTCTTGCCCAATATATATTTAAATATATCAAATGAACTGCCAATAACAATGCACATGTGCACCATTAGAAGATCTGCATGCTTTAAAGATAATGTATGCAATGCACATGTAAAGATTAGTGAAAGTTGACAGGTTAGAATTGCCAATCAATTTTTGTTTGAGAATGATAATTTTTATTATTGCTCATGTATATTACGTACCTTGTAACTGCAAATGATACTGCACTTTTTTTTAACAAAAAGGTGAATGTCTTGAGAAATGCATTTGTATATAGTACATCTGTGGCTCACCATAGTTATACAACCTCTGCTGTAACTTGTTTTCAGTTTAGTAGTATTACCAACTGGAAGTCGATGCCCCTCTGATAATTAAAACAAAACATCTAGAAAAGATCACCTCACCTCATAATCTGATAAAAGAAGTTGAAAAGTGGTATAACCTACCTCTTGCATCCAATCTGTTATATATCTAACTCCAACAATGAACAAATTAACAGAATTACTGACAAACCAGACAGTTACCCCCTGAGTACTAACTATTTCCTAACCGAACTAAATTCTATTGGAATGAATGCTGTTCAAATAAAGGCAAGTCCCATTTATATAACCCCAATTAATAGGCAGTAAATTAAAACTTAATCTTTCCAAGTTCACACAGTCTACATCTTCTCCACTTTATCTCCAATCTTCTTTCTGCTGATCTCACGTCACAAACACCTTTCTTCTGATGATTCTTCTGTGAGGATTTTGAGCTGGAAATACTGTGGTACCTTCGGATGGGTCTTTTTAAAGACCTTAACAGTTTTGTGTGAAAGCCAGGGTTGTCTCTCAGATTGCAAACTTGCTTTCACTGCAGCTTAAGTTTGGCTGTCCCTTCAGATGACAGTTGGCTCTCTCCTGATTTTCAAAAAACACTTTCTTAAATACCACCAATGACACAACAAATTCTTATAATATGATTGGTTTCAGTTTGTCAACGCCATCAGTTTTTAAATTCAATTGGCTTTGAATTTCTGAATGTTTGATTTATATTAATTCAAACTCATCATCAAAACAAATCTAAGGTATCCAGTGATGAAGCCAATTGTTACCTGTTTCAATTTTACCATTCCCCACCTGCTCACAGACCCCTTCTCTGTTTAACTTTAAGCTTAACAACCTCTTTATCATTTAAAGGGACCCCACACTGCTTTTCAATTCACGATTATTCTATACAAATTTGAACACTAGAGTCGGAGAGTATGGTGCTAGAAAAACACAGCAGTGAGGCAGCATCCAAGGAGCAGGAAAATCGACGTTTGGAGCATAAGCTCTTCATCAGGAATCGTTCCAATGCCACACTCTTCATCTCTGACCTCGAGCATTTGCAGTGCTCACTTTCACCCTTCGCAACAGTAGACACCATTAAAACATATTACACAAAACACCTCCAACCCTACTTCATGTGACCCGATCATATTCTCCTATTCCTTTCTCCCTTATTTGCTCATCTAGCTTCTCTTAAATGTATCTAATGTATTTGCTTCAAATTCCTGGAGTTCCCTTCCTAACAACATTGTGGGTGTACTTATATCCCATGATCTGCAGTATTTCAAGAAGGTGGCTCACCAACACCTTCTCAAAGGCAATATGGAAATAGGCAATAACTACTGACATAGCCAGTGACACCCACATCCTGACAATTAATGAAAAATGAGACTATGTGGTGACAGGTTCCATATTCTGGATAAAGACCTGAATTAATCATTGGATTTTTTAGTAATTATCTGTCCTACTTTTATGATCCACAGTTTTGGACTCTCCCAGGAAATAAAAATGTTCTGTCTTTTTCAGTTCTATCAAATCCTTCCATAATTTTAAAGCCTTCTATTGGTTCCCCCATCAGTCTTCTCTTTTCGAGAAGAAACAGCCTCAGACGGTTCAATCTTTTTTGATGGTTATATAACCATTCAGACTGAATGAGAAGTACAAATTATCTACAAGATAAGAAATTATACCAGAATTTGTTTGAAGTTCAGTTTTTCTTCCCAGTTTTGATGCAGCTAGTGTTATATTTTTCACTTGCTCCTTTAAATCTAATACATTCTTTTTTGGAATGCGTAAAGTTTCTGAAATGTGTCATAGTTTTGAGCCACCAATTATCAATAAACCAAACATTTTATCACCTTGAAACAAGTAATTCTTCCTGTTATTTCTTTTAAATTTGCTTCTTAAGTTTGCTTTTCATTTATTTTGATTTGTGTCTTCTAATCTATTCCTGTTAGCTTATTGTGAAGTATTTTTCTATTTACCTAAACAAGACCATTTAATATTTAAACTCCTTTATTTGGTTCCAGATTCCAGATTGTAAACATTGAGCTTCTCCACTTTCTCCTCATAATCTGTAGATTTAGGATCAGTGGAGTTGATCAAATGGTTTTATAACATGGACATGAATCACAGCATTTTTTGGTGGGGAATTGATTCAGCTGGTGCATCCAGCCTGGCCATGATGATGTTTGCCAGTCTCATGACTAGCTTCTTGCTCCCTCTGATCCTTCCATGTTCCTGCCCTCTACAGCCATGTAAACGGTGGGAAGGGGCCACTGCAGGGAAATGATACTGAAATCCCTCTCCAACATACCCAAGTGATCAAAAACAGCCCTGCAAATCATGTGAGCCAAGTGTCAGGTATAAAGACATTTGCATCTATATGAGGTGATCTCTGCCTCAATCATTAAGCTATAAGTTAGATATCCACATCCCAAACTACATAACTAGCACATGGTAGACAAGGCAAAGTGATTCACAACCAACAAAGTATACCTAGATTCTGCAGTCCTGCCACATCCAGTCATGAATGGTGGTGGACAATTAGCCATCTCACTGGAGGACAATGCTGTGCAAATATTCCCATCCTCAATGATGGAGGAGGCTTGCACATTAGTGTAAAATCTATGATCCATCTAGGCCTCCTCCAGACAGCCTCAGCATCACAGATGCCAGACTTCAGCCAATTTATTCCACATAATATCAAGAAATGGCTGAAGGCACTGGGCAGCAGCCTGACAACATTCCAGCAGTGGAGCTAAAAGACTTGTTCTTCAGAGCCTGCCATTCCCTAACCAAGCTGTTCCAGTACAGCTACAACATTGACAATGTGGAAAATTGCATTGAGGTGTCCTGCACACACAAAGCAGGATAAATCCAGCCTGATCAATTAATGCCCTATCAATCTACACTTGGTCATCAGCAAAGTGATGGAAGGTATCATCAACTGTGCTATCAAGCAGCACTTCTTGTTGTGAATGTTTCAGCCTCATCATTTGTACGGATTGGCTGGGCTCCACCATCGTACATAATTTTTAAAGTGTAGAGGTCTTCTGGAGGTGCACATGTGCATTGTTAATGGATGTTCATCTAGTATCTGGCCATTCACAGACTGATGTTCCATCTCCAGGGAGAATCGTTCACATAGTGGGTACTGATGCTATGCTAACAGTTGCTGATTCATTCCCTTTGTTGGAGAGTGATGGACCTCTGGAATTAATAGTTTTTCCTGCATTCTGAGCAGTTGGTAATATTATGTATTCCTAATCAGCTGTCTGCTATGAAAGAGCAGCTTCTTTAATTTGACGTTGTCTATTGTGCAGTTGTGACAGTATTGCTGGGCATTCATGGTCATCTTGTGTAATTGCAGTAACAACCACCTTACATAGGTTCCAAGCTGCCATAGGCTGACTCCTGTTGAAAGCTGAAGATGTTTGCACTCTGACTAACTCTCCAGTGGCCAGTTCTAGCAATGATCTGGCAGTTTACTCAAGGTGAAATCTGGCTTTCTCCCATTTCGCTTTGATTCTGCAACTCACTGCTGTTACCTTTTGAGCTTCTGTTGACTTTTAGATGAGACCTAACATTTGTTGTTGGATTAGATTATTTTCCATGCCTTCAGTAAGTGTATTACTCCAATCTAGGATTGCCATGGCCAAGCCTTTGCTGGATTTGCTCAATTTCTTTATGCTGAGAAAGCCAGTGAGAAAGCCTCCTCGTGGCTAATCCGACTAGGTGTCAAGCTCCAAAAATCTTAAGGAAACTTTGGGTTGGGTAGTGGCTTATAACACTAATAAATCTTTATGTTTTTCTGTGCAGCCTTCAGACTCCAGTGCAAAGCCAGGACAAAAGAAGAGCAACCTCAGCTCCTAGGTTCAGCTCCACCAGCCCTTCACAGCACATCACTGAGGAGAAACTGTCCCAAGCCTCAAAGGAGAGCCACCAAAGTCTTCCTCCCTACCCTCACCAGCTCAGAGCCATTCACCATGTTGGCTTTAGAGTAGGTTCGGGGTCACACTCTGAGTGCAGCACTGACATAGGCCCATAGCTATAGTTGAAAGAAATAGCTGAGGCTTCTGACACTCAGAGGACTGCTGGAGAACAGGCTTCTGCTGACCTCAGTCCAGATGAGGACCCTGTGGATCTAGGCATCAGTAAGCTGACAGGGAGGTACGGCAACTGCTCTGCCCAGGATCATAAGAAACTACAGAGAGTTGTGAATATAGCCCAGTGCATCACTCAAGCCAACCTTCCATCCACTGACTCCATCTATGTTTTCCGCTGCCTCAGAAAGGCAGTCAACATCATCAAAGACACCTCCCTCCCCGGTTATAATCTCTCCAACCTCTTTTGTCGGGCAGAAGATACAAAAGCTTAAACACACGTACAAACAGATTAGAGAACAGCTGCTTCCCCGCTAATAATAGACTTCTAAATGGCCCTCTCAAATGTTAAATTTAATGTTGATCTCCTTCTTTGTGCATCTTCTCTGCAGCCATAACATTGTATTGCTCACTCTGTTCTATTACCCTCATGCATTTTTTAAAGGTATGATCTGCCTGTATTGCACGCGAAACAAAACTTTTCACTGTACCTAGGAACATGTGACAATAATAAGTCAAATCAAGTCAAAGTAAGGAGGTATCTGGCAGAGGTTCCAGCAATCATCTCTACAATGGAGCGAAGGGCACAGGAGTCTGCCCATGTTTTATCTGATGTTATGGCTTGTATTTGCTAGATGTGTGCAGGGCCTTTCACTACTTTGCTCGAGCTATGTGTATATTCATTTGGCCTAGGTGACAGGGCAGCCAAGGGCCTAAGATTGTCATCTCAGGAGACTGCAGAGGTGCCCTGCCACACTATATCCCTCTTTGCCTGGGTCCCAAATACCTCCATCTCGTCAGAGCCAGAATGTTTCATGCTGTACTGTGCAGGAGTCTGGCAGCAAACCAGAGGGCTGTGGGCCTCAGACAATCAGAGGATGCCCAATAAAGTCAGCTGATGTAAGGCAGAAAACAGACAGCACTTTTTTGAAGTTCATCTCTGTCTCAGCTGAGGTAGCATCACGATGCAGAGGTTGGAAAAGTAAAATTAAAGAACACTGAAGTCATGTTAAGTGCACAGGTGTCACCCTTCTGGATTTAATGATACTTAACACAAATAAAGCACTTTGTATGACAGCCCTTTGGTCTCCTTCAACCTGCTAAGGCTTCTGAATATTTGTTTTTCATGTGGACTACCCTGAGGAGTGATGATCACACTGGACAATCTTGCACTTAATGTGCAGCAATTTAAAGAGCACTGAAGCTCTCATTCTCTAGTGTAATCAGAAAAAAATATAACCTCCAGAAAGCAGGAGCTTAAACAAGATTGTTTGGACAGGGTGGCACCGTGGTTGACTGGTTAGCACTGCTGCCTCACAGTGCCAGGGACCTGGGTTCGATTCCAGCCTTGGGCAACTCTCTACATGGAGTTTGCACATTCTCCTCGTCGCTACGTGGGTTTCCACTGGGTGCTGCAGTTTCCTCCTACAATCCAAAGACATTCAGGTTAGGCAGATTGGGTGTACTAAATTTCCCCATAGTGTGCAAACTATCTATAGTGAATGTGGGTTTACAGGGTAAGGGCCTGAGTAGTGTTTCTCTCTTTCCTAATGCTACCAAGTAGAGGATATTACAGCCCCAATCTTTGCATTCTTTCTGTGCACACAGTAATTAGCACAACAAGACCCTTGTAGCCATTACAGAAAACTAGTATGCAGGTACAGCAGGAGATAAAGAAGGCAAATGGAATTTTAGCAATTATTGTTTTGGAATATAAAAATAGTGAAGTATTGTTGCAATTATACAAAGCATTTCTGAGACTCCACCTGGAATATTGTGGACAATTTTGGACCCCTTACCTGAGGACGGGTGTAGTTGTACCAGAGACAGTTCTGAGGAGGTTCACAAAAAGATTGATTCCAGAGAGATGAGGGGTTTCTCTCATGAAGAGAGATTAAACAGTTTAAGCCTATACTCTCTGGAGTTTAGAAGAAATGTAGAATGCTATTGGAATTGACAAAGTAGATGTAGAGAAGATGTTTCCTTATCTAGGCCAACTTAGAAAGAGAGGTCATGGTTTTAGGTTAAGGGGGAACAGATTTAAAACAGAGATGAAGAGAAATTACTTATCTTATAAGGTCATGAAACTGTGGAATTCACTTACCCCAGAGTGCATTGGATGCTGGGACACTGAGTAAATTTAAGGAGGAGACAGATCTTTAATTAGTAATGGGTTGAAAGATTGTGCAGAATGGGCAGAAATTGAAGTTGAGGCTGAAATGTGATCAACCATGATCATGTTGAATGGTAGAGCTACAATCTTGGAATATACAACCTGCAGAACAGTTTCCTCCTCATGCTCTTAACTTTCAGATAGACCAGCCTTTGAGAGTTCTTGCATGGCTGAGTATAGAATAACTCCACCAACATCACTTCTGTAGGTGATTCCTAGATACTCCTCTTGTTAGTGAATGACAGGGTGTGGTTGGATGTTGGGGTTAGGAGTAGTGTGAACTTATTCACCTTCATTCTGAACTAAGTGCCACACTTCAGTGCAAAACCCTGCAATTGAGTGTCTGAATAACAGGATTTTTCAGTTACTGTTTGGCTTTCCTCAGCTGTGTGCATTTCACACTTTGAGACCACATGAAAGGTGTATAACATATATTTTAGGATTTGAAAACATAGAAAAGTGGATATAGGTCAGTTCTGTGAAGACAATGTTTTTAAACAGATCAGAAAGTTATTTGAAACAGTCACCCAAGTTAATACATTCAAGTAAAGCATGTGGCTACAGTCAAGTGCCTGGGAGAACCCCTGTAGTGTAAATGAAGGTAATTTTTATATTGGACCAGTGGTGCTGGAAGAGCACAGCAGTCTGGGCAGTATCCAACTTGCTGCCTGAACTGCTGTGCTCTTCCAGCACCACTGGTCCAGTGTTTGGTTTCCAGCATCTGCAGTTATTGTTTTTACCTTGTAATTTTTATATTGCTGAGTTTACAACAGTTTAGTTTTGACTTTAGAACAGAAGGTTCAAGGAATTAATTTCAAAGAAATAGATTTTCATATCAAAATGGAGAATAGTTTCTCCTAGCAGGGGATAGATCTTTTAGTTCAGTAGAATTGGGAACCATAGCCAAGATGTTGCAGTTTGTGAATCTTCCAAGCGAGAAGAGTTTGGATTAAAAATCTTCAAGTTATTAAAACTGAAACGGAACTGAACTGGTGTATCAGAATTATGAAAGATTAAACTCTGTTAATTAAACATATGTTGAAAATGTGTTGCTGGAAAAGCGCAGCAGGTCAGCCAGCATCCAAGGAGCAGGAGAATCGATGTTTCGGGCATGAGCCCTTCTTCAGGAATGAGGAAAGTGTGCCAAGCAGGCTAAGATAAAAGGTAGGGAGGAGGGACTTGGGGGAGGGGCCGTTGGAAATGTGATAGGTGGAAGGAAGTTAAGGTGAGAGAGTGATAA
The DNA here is from genome assembly GCF_047496795.1 of Chiloscyllium punctatum. Lineage (NCBI taxonomy): Eukaryota > Metazoa > Chordata > Chondrichthyes > Orectolobiformes > Hemiscylliidae > Chiloscyllium > Chiloscyllium punctatum. The sequence goes on along the minus strand of NC_092756.1, from coordinate 79,157,749 downwards.
GGTGAGGGTGATAGGCTGGAGTGGGGGTGGAGGCGGAGAGGTCAGGAAGAAGATTGCAGGTTCAGAAGGTGGTGCTGAGTTCGAGGGTTGGGACTGAGACAAAGGTGGGGGAGGGGGAAGGGGAAATGAGGAAACTGGAGAAATCTGAGTTCATCCTTTGTGGTTGGAGGGTTCCTAGGCGGAAGATGAGGCGCTCCCCCTCCCACTCCACCAAGGACATGCAGGTCCTTGGACTCCTCCATTGCCAGACGTGCTCCCATGAGGAGGTTGAACAGTTCATCCACTTTACCAACACTTTCCACCCCGACCTCAAATTTACCTGGACTGTCTCAGACTCCTCCCTCCCCTTCCTAGACCTCTCCATTTCTATCTCGGACGACCGAATCAACACGGATATTTACTATAAACCGACCGACTCCCACAGCTACCTAGAATAGACCTCCTCCCACCCTGCCCCATGTAAAAATGCCATCCCATATTCCCAATTCCTTCGTCTCCGCCACATCTGCTCCCAGGAGGACCAGTTCCAATACCGTACAACCCAAATGGCCTCCTTCTTTAAAGACTGCAATTTCTCCCCAGACGTGATCAACGATGCTCTCCACTGCCTCTCCTCCACTTCCTGCTCCTCCACCCTTGAGCCCCACCCCTCCAATCGCCACCAGGACAGAACCCCACTGGTCTTCACCTACCACCTCACCAACCTCCATATACATCGTATCATCCGTTGTCATTTCAGCCACCTCCAAACGGACCCCGCCACCAGGGATATATTTCCCTCCCCTCCGCTATCAGCGTTCCGGAAAGAACACTCCCTCCGTGACTCCCTTGTCAGGTCCACACCCCCCGCCAACTCAACCTCCCTCCCGGCACCTTCCCCTGCAACCGCAAGAAATGCAAAACTTGCGCCCACACCTCCCCCCTTACTTCTCTCCAAGGCCCCAAGGGATCCTTCCGTTTCCACCACAAATTCACCTGCACCTCCACACACATCATTTACTGCATCCGCTACACACGATGTGGCCTCCTCTATATTGGGGAGTCAGGCCGCCTACTTGCGGAACATTTCAGAGAACACCTCTGGGACACCCGGACCAACCAACCCAACCACCCCGTGGCTCAACACTTCAACTCCCCCTCCCACTCCACCAAGGACATGCAGGTCCTTGGACTCCTCCGTCGCCAGACCATAGCAACACGATGGTTAGAGGAAGAGCGCCTCATCTTGCGCCTAGGAACCCTCCAACCACAAGGGATGAACTCAGATTTCTCCAGTTTCCCCTCCCCCCACCTTGTCTCAGTCCCAACCCTCGAACTCAGCACCACTTTCCTAACCTGCAATCTTCTTCCTGACCTCTCCGCCCCCACCCCCACTCCGGCCTATCACCCTCACCTTAACCTCCTTCCACCTATCACATTTCCAACGCCCCTCCCCCAAGTCCCTCCTCCCTATCTTTTATCTTAGCCTGCTTGGCACACTTTCCTCATTCCTGAAGAAGGGATCATGCTCGAAACATCGATTCTCCTGCTCCTTGGATGCTGCCTGACCTGCTGCACTTTTCCAGCAACATATTTTCAGCTCTGATCTCCAGCATCTGCAGTCCTCACTTTCTCCTAATTAAGCATATGATCTATCAAGCCAGCTTTCACTCTGGAATCTGACTTGTCTAGTATAAACTGGGATCATAACGTTGTGTAAACAGATTGGGGCCCTTCCCAATTACACTGCAAATTCTTTGAGAGGCCTTATTTTGAAAACCGATTTAGAGAAATACTCTGATAGCCAACTTTTCTTTTTTCATCTGGCATCTATAAGACCATAAGCTGTAGGAGCAGAAATAGGCATTCAGCCCATTGAGTCTGCTTTATCTTTCAATGGGATGGCATGGTGGCTCAGTGGTTAGCACTACTGCCTCACAGCACCAGGGTCCCAGGTTTGATTCTAGCCTCAGACGACTGTCTGTGTGGAGTTTGCACATTCTCCCTGTGTCTGTGTGGGTTTCCTCCCATAGTCCAAAGATGTGCAGGTTAGGTGAATTGAACATGCTAAATTGCCCATAGAGTTAGGTGCATTAGTCAGAGGGAAATGGGTCTGAGTGGATTACTCTTCGGAGGGTTGGTGTGGACTGGTTGGGCTGAAGGGCTTGTATCCACACTGTAGGGAATCTAATCGAATCATGGCTGATCTGATCATCCTTAATTCCACTTCCCTGTCTTTTCCCCATAACCCTCGGTTCTCTTAGTGATTAAAAATCTCAGCCTAGAGTATACTTAACAATCTAGTCTCTACAGCCTTCTGCAGTAAAGAATTTCATAGATTCACATCCCTCCAGGAGAAGAAATCCCTCCTCATCTCTGTCTGAACTGTTCTGAGATTATGGCCTCTGGTTCTAGGCCTTTCTGCATCAACCCTGCCAAGTGCCCTAAGAATCTTGTATGTTTCAATAAGCTTGCCTCTCATTCTTCTAGACTCCAACCTAAGCAACTTCTCCCCAGAAAACAGCCCTTCCATATCCAATGTCGCCCGGTATAAGTGAACCTTCTTTGGCAACTGCCTCTCATGCATCCCTTAGACCTTTTTCAATCTCCCCCTGTGTCTATTGACCATGTCACTATTTGCTTTGATATTCCTGCTCTTCCTCGATCCCATGCCCATCCACATCCCCAGTACCCTTACATCCGTTCCCTTCCTTCACCTCCATTCCCCTAACACTGTGGTTCTTTGCTTTGCTCCTTCCATTCTCCAGGAGCCTGAGGATACAAGTTTCATTCCCTGCTGTTCTTTGCCACCCAGTCCATTTTCAGCAGATACCCCTTTTCATTTCAGTCCCCCTTTATAGATGAACCACATTTTCCTGTCCAGAACAAGTTTGCTGGAATCAGCCAATGTGGCTGCCTTGCTTGGGCAGGCTGCTGGGCCTGGTCAGGCACCACCTGGCAGCAAGCAGGATTGTACATGACTGACTTCTCAGGAGCTGGTTGACCAAGTGATGCTTCATCACTTACACTATCCACATTTAAGAACTACAAGCAAGACCATGTATGACTGAGACTTCTCATGAGCTAATCAACATGGAGAGACTTTATGCTTACACTGCAAGCATTTAGGCAAAGAAATGGCTTGGTTATGAAGGAGCTAAGCAAGGAAAGAAAAGTTTGGAGGAGGTCTACCATCTCAGGTATTCGCTTCAAATTTGGATTTGTGGACCTCCATGTTGGTCCATTTTAGCCAACAAGATTGCACCCATGACCATAATTTCAGCAGATTGGGTAATCATGAAATTCTAATTAGCACAAAAGAAGTTGCTGATCTACCTGAAATATTCTGGGAAAACTTTAATCTGCCATCAGGAAATAAAATGTTTGCTTCCGCCTGACTAATTTCTCACATCCGTTAGACCATAAGACATAGGAGTGGAAGTAAGGCCATACGGCCCATCGAGTTCACTCCGCCATTCAATCATGGCTGATGGCATTTCAAAGCTACTTACCCACACTCTCCCCATAGCCCTTAATTCCTTGCAAAATCAAGAATTTATCAATCTCTGCCTTGAAGACATTTAACGTCCCGGCCTCCACTGTGCTCCGTGGCAATGAATTCCACAGGTCCACCACTGTCTGGCTGAAGAAATGTCTCCTCATTTATGTTCTAAATTGACCCCCTCTAATTCTAAGGCTCTGCCCACACGTCCTAGTATCCCCACCTAAAGGAACCAAATTCCCAGCGTCCACCTTTCTAAGTCATGCATTAGCTTGTAAGTTTCTCTTAGATTTCCCCTCAACCTTCTAAATTCTAATGAGTACAATCCCAGAATCCTCAGATATTCATCGTATGTTAGGCCTACTATTCCAGGGATCATCCGTGTGAATCTCTGTTGGACATGTCCCAGGCCAGTATGTCCTTCCTGAGGTGTGGGGCCCAGAAATGGACACAGTGGGGCCTAACTTAAGGCTAAGTGGGGCCTACCTAGAGGCTTATAAAGTCTCAGAAGCACATCACTGCTTTTACATTCTAACCCTCTTAAGATAACTGACAACATTACATTTGTTTTCTTAACCACGGCCTCAACCTGCAAGTCAACCTTTAGAGAATCCTGGACTTCCACCCTTCAAAAAACAGGTCTGGAAGATTCACTCCTGTGAAAATTAATGAACCAGATATTTAGGATATATTTCACATAGACCCAAATAGTACAGGCAAATGTATTACCAAGATACATATAAATCAGGCTCAATATAAAGTCTATCAACTACATTTAACCAAACAGTCCTTAATAACCAACCAAGTGTCAGAATGTTAGAAAATTAACTGGATCATAACAAGTTAAAGGAGCCTGGGTGGTTACTGATAGTTATGCTAAACAATGATACACTGACACCAATATTTAAACTACGGTTCATTTAATATTGACAATTTGGTTTGAATTTATGTCTGCTATCCCATTCAAAACACATTCACACATTCAAAACTTCTTGGGTGGTATTTAAGGCTGAGAGAGGTGGCAAGCTGGAGAGACATGGAAGAGAATTTGAGAGAGGAGACATTAAGACTAATTTCATACTGAAGGATGTTGAGGCTCAACAAACGTCCAGCACTGGAGGATTAGAAGTACATACAGGGATAATACAATGGAAGGAAATTGCAAAGTTAAAGTGGGGTAGTGCCGTGGAGAGAGAATGGAGCCTAATGAGGATGACAGTAATATTCAATTTGTACTGATGAGAATCTTGAAGATGAAAACGTTGGGAATGGGGCTACAGATGAGTAAGTGGAGACGATATGGTGAGGTTATGTAGAAGGTAATTTTGAGAAGGCAGACCTTTAGGTAACAGAAGCATAATCTCAAAACTTGGAGAGAAATTAAGAGGGTAATTGAAATATAGGTTGGCTATGAATCAAGGATGAAAGAAAATTGTTCTGATAATAGCGCGAGTGGTGGAAGTGGGGTGGGATAACCAAGCTTGGGCCCCAATAGGATGCTGAAATTTCACCACTTTCTGACTCAGTTATTTTCTTAACCAAGGCAGCTTATTGTTTCAAATCCTAATTCAAAGCCCTCTGACCTGCACCAATGTCTTTGAATTGAAATCACTTTCATTTTCACCTTTATACCCCGTCCCAACTTATATTTATAATTCACCATTTATGAATCACACTGTGGTTTACAGTACATCAGTGTTCAGCAAGGGTTGACTTTATCCTGCTTGCAAATTTGCATTTTGCAAATATGTGAGAAGGCCCTTTAAATGTGGCAAACTGACAGTAAAATGTAAATCTGAGGTGGTGTGCTGAGGATCTTTGATGTGGCCACATTGTTGGCTTCCCTCACACTTTGATTAGATCAGACTTGGTAGTGTTTTTAAGCACACTATATTTCAACTCAGAAAATCAATCCGCATGATCCCACTTTTCTATTTTCACTTTTGAAATTCATCTTTGACCACTCTAAAATCCAACTTTCAGGCTCACCGCCCAATAGTTTACCTATTCCAGCAGTAGGAAGAAAGCCACTCTCACTCATTGCATTTCACAAATCGGATTTGCTGTCATAGCGCATTTCAACCGGAGTGTGAGCGCTGAAAGCCTAGGATTGATTTTCCAGAAGAATGTTTGGGGAATGAGCCTTACTGAAAGTTTTCACTTTTGGCTTAACTGAGTATAAAGACAGGTAAGTGTGCTGTACCTTTATAAGGCTGTGATTTAGCAATGGCTAGGGTATTGAAACCAGTTCAGTTCACCAACATTTAAGAAAGACATGAGTATCTTTGATAAGAGTGCAGAGGAAATTTCCCAGAACCACTTCAGAGATGATGAATTTTAGCTTCTAAGTAGTGTTGGAGATTGTTCTCCTTGGGGCAAAGCAGATTGGGGAGATATTTAATAAAAGTGGACAAGATTATGACAGATTTAGCTAAGAGACAAAGAAAAGCTGTTTAGCTGATGTTATAAGGACTAGGGACACAAATGTGAGGTTTTGGGATTTTGGTACAGCAAGGACTAACCCGATTGCTGTAGTAAGAGCCAAATGTGTCTGGTATTCTGACTCTTAAGTCCTTGGATTCTTGCAATTTCTAGCATTTTTGGTGCTAAAATAACAGTGCAATGTTCTATGTAAATATGATTCAGCAATGTATCAACCTCCTCGCAGTTATTTCATAAAGTGCAGTAATGTCTCCCTGTATTTACTTCCATCCTAAATTTCCAAGGGTTGGGCTATGAACTTGCATTTAGATTGATTCACATCTATGAACAATGTGCTGCAGTGGTTTACAATGGTGCAGTGGTGAGAAGGTTGAAAATAATCTGTGCATTTACACACGGGAACGTCTGTTAATCCCCAGAAGGTCGCTGCAACGGTTTTTATTTAAAGCCTAAGGCTCTCCCCATGAATGGCCAAGATTAGTCGCTTCAACACATGGGTGAACAAACTTATGGTACTCTTTATTTGTTTTACTCTGCTAATCAGTAGGGTGGAAATACACTAATGGAGCAATGGAGAAACTATTAAATCTATACTTTTTAAAATGCATCATATTCTGAGCTACACAGTCTTACCACGATACAGTACAAAACTCCTTCAGCTTTGCTAAATCTCTCTGCTACTCTCTGCCACATCACCTGGCCAGAGTGCATCCATCCAGCAGAATAATGTCAGGGCTACCGTAAAACCCTTCGTTCAACTAAAATACCACAGTGTTACCACTTCTTGCCCCGAACACACCCTCTTTTGAATGTTTCCATGTTTATATTTGCTTCCAATATGGAAATGATGGGTTTCTGCTGCAATTTTGGAAAAGGTGCATTTGCTCTGCTCCATGTTGTATGAATAACCAGGCACAGCCTAATGTAACTAATATTATGCCTACATTTGAATCTTTAATGCATTGAACCCTAAGCTATAATATTTATAGCACCATTGATCCTGTGTTCACAATATACTACTTATCATCTCCAAGCAAAATGTGACATTGCAACAATGGTTTGAAGCAAAATTTATAACTCATAACTGTATATCTGAGCAATTATTGTTTTATAGTGAATTTAAAGAAACATTGAATGAGTTGTAATCATGATTGTAAATTGATTCACTTCACCTTTCTGTCTTATGGCAGCATTTTGTCAGTTTATTGGTTTACCACCTTATAATTTACTGAAAGATACTCATTATTCTCCCATATCCCTCTATTATCTGCTCACTTTTACAATAGACATAAAAGATGCATGTTGAAGTTGCTGAATAATTTTTACAGTATTTGGCTCTACAAGTGTATATCTATTTGACTAATTCATTAAAATATACCTTCCATTATTCCTTTCCCACTTATGCAGCTGCTGCATCTTCTTCTACACTGATTCCTGCGTCCACCATCACACCGAACTTAATTGATCTACACTGATTCACTGTTTCCATTGCATCCAACCTCAAGCCCTTGTCTTCAGATCCCTCCATGGCTTTGTTTCTGTTGCCTCTGCAATCTCTTTGTCACACCTTCATCATTACTTCTTTGACTCCAGCCTCCTAAGCAACTCTCTGCCCTCACCTTGGCCTACCATCAAGACATTGTCTTTAATTGCCTTGACTGCACTCTCCTCTCCACACTGCTTGCAACTCAGACCAAGTTAAAAATCATATGATACCTGGTTATAGTCCAACAGGACTACAACCTGGTGTCATGTGATTTTTGACCTTGTCCAACCCAGTCCAACACCAGTACCTGCACATCAGACCAAGTTAGGTAGGGGCAGCCAAGATGTGCAAGAGACGTCATATAACAAATGGCAGATCAGCTTGAGGTTCTGAATGTCTTTCTCCTACTTCTAAGTGACTCTGTTCATACAATTTGTACAATGCATTTACTAATTGCACTTAAAAGAAATTCTGACAAATATTCCTGAACCTTTAACTACATGTAACATGTGCAAATTTCATGGACAAATGGGATTGGTATTAATAATACTGAACCATTCTCTAATTATGTCAATATTCTCAAATTATTATTTCTAAACTTTTAAAGTACTAAACGTCTAGCCTTTTGTCTGAAATGTGCCGCACAGAGATTGTATCACACAGAACTTTCTTATATTTAGCATACAGAACATGCCAAACTTAGCAGAAAAGCGCCAGTATCAAACCGTGGGATTTGGGTACCGAAAAGGTGAACCTTGTTTTCTGTCTTCTTTTTAATGACCTCATCAAAGAGCGTTGAAGCAGGCTTCCAAAGAGCAGAGTTCCACTCTGTTTCATAACTATTAAATACCCGAACACTAACTCTTACAAAACAAATTACATAAATCAGCTTTGAACTGATAGAGATAGTTTAAGTGAATGGGTAAACATGTGGCAAATGGGGTAGAATAGGGGAAGTATGAAAATGTCCATTTTGCAGGAAGAGTAAAAGTAAGCAAATTATCTCAAAGGTGAGAGGTTGCAGAGCTCTTAGACACAGAGGGATCTGAATGTCCTTATGCATGAATCATATAAGATTTGTGTGCAGGTAGAGCACCTAATTATGAAAGGTAATAGGATGTTATTGTTTATTGTGAGAAGAATTGAATACAAAGGGGATAGGTTACACAGGGCACGAGTGAGAGTGCATCTGCAGTACTGTGCATAGTATTGGTCTTCTTATTTATGGTTTATTAGACTATTACCAGGAATAAGCAGGTTGTTTTATGAAGAAAGTTTGGACAGGTTAGGTTTGTATCTGCTGGAGTTGAGAAGAATAAGAGGTGACTTGAGTGAAACATAAAATCCTGAGGGGGCTTGACAGGTCGGATATGAAGAAGATGTTTCCTGTTGTGAAAGAATCTAAAACAAGAGGTGACTGATTAAAAATTACCATTTACCCAGTTAAAGCTGAGATGTGGTGAGGTATTTTCTCACAGAAGGTCATAGGTCCTAGAACTGTACAGCATGGAACCAAACCCTTCAGTCCAAGTCATCCATGCCAATCAGATATCCTAAAGCGATTTAGTCCCATTTGGCAGCATTTGGTCCATCTCCCTCAAAACCCTTCCTATTCATGTACTAATCCAGAACTTCCTGTAGCAGCTCATTCCTTACACACACCACCATCTGCGTGAGAGCATTGCCTTTCAAATCTTTCCCCTCTCACCTTATGCCCTCTAGTTTTGGACTCCCCCAACCTGGGGAAAAGACCTTACCCTATTCACCATATTCATGCCCCTTACGATTTTATAATCCTCTATAAGGTTCCCCCCTCAGCCTCTGACACTCCAGGAAAAATAGCCCCAGCCTTCTCAGTCTCTCCCTATGCTCAAACCCTCCAACCCTGGCAACATCCTTGTTAATCTTTTCTGCACTTTTTAGTTTTCGCAACATCTTTCCTATAGCAATTCGTAAGAGTTTAACTCTTCCTGAAAATTTGGTGGAAGCAGAGTCTTTGACTATTTTTAGAGCAGATATTAATAGATTATTTTTAATCAAAGGGGTGAAAGTTTACAGTAGAGTAGACAGGAATGTGGATTTGACATTAGAATAGGATCAGCCATGATCTGATTGAATGACAGGGTAGGCTCGAGGGACAATTGTCTGCTCAAATGTGCAAAACTGATAGTTGACCTCCAGTGACAGCAATATTTTTAATGATGGGAATTCCAGACTTTGAAAGCCCTTTTTGTGTGAGGAAATACTCCCTCACGCTACCCCAGAATGGTCTAGCACCATTTTTTAGATTACAGTATACTCCCTTAATCTGAACGCAGTGTTGCATAACACTCTAAAAAGTAGCACAACAGCTCCAGGAACCTTTACTTCACAAGCGCCATCAGTGTTTGCATTCTTACAAAAGAAATGGAAATTCTAAGGCAAATATCATTCTTATGAGCAATTCATTATACAAGCACTGCTGAAGTGGTTGCCCTCATAGTTCCAGACATTTTGATGTCTTTTGCATCGACCAGTTAGTCCACCTCTCGAATATGACTTCAGTGATATGCTGCAATATGTGGTAGTGAGCTATATCTTTCATCTTCAAGTCTATTGGGCTGCTTCAGTCTATCTCCTATAAACCACAAGAATCTAAAAACATTTCAACAGATTAGGATTGAGCTTCACTCTATCTTATAAAACATGCTGTGATCTGAATGTTGGCCAAGGGCATGCTGTCCTTCCATTTTAGGGTTTCCATAGCACTCTGTACTTGAGCCTCATTATTCTTAGTAGCTGTGCCATAGCTCTGTTCAACCTCCTTGAAAATTTCCTTCACGAGCCCTCCTTCTGTATGTTTTTTTTCCTGCATCTTTCAGAATGTTTGTAGTGCCTGTCATTGGCACACACCATCTGGCCTCCTGTGAATGGCAAGGGGTTTGCTTGTACAGGCGGAAAATAAAGTGAGGGTTTCCTCTTGCAAGTTGCAGACATTGCCATTCATGAACAGACAGCTAGTGCATAAATTAGCAACAATGTCTTCAGTCATCTCTACAATCAAAAGCTGAAGGTGAGATGCACATGGACTGCAGCAGTTCAAGAAGGCAGCTCACTACCACCTTCTCAAGGGCAACTAGGCTTAGGAATAAATGCTGGCCCAGCCAGCAAGGCCCATCTCACATAACAGGTCCCATGACTGCATTTTAAAAAAAGATGAGGTCACAGTCAAGCATTGGCATGGAAACAACAACAAAATAGCTCTTCTGAAAATATTTCTATTTACAAAGATGGACCTTTGTGGAAATTTGATGATTTGCAGTCCATAATCACCAGAAGCGACTTATTAATTTTATATTATTTAGTGTCTTGAAATAATTCATGTTTTTCTCAATTTTAAGGTATTTGAGATTTGCCACAGTTGTAGGTTTTACTGAAGAATGAAGAAACTGGCTGCTAGAAGACACTAATTGTGTGGTTGAATTGTGTCTTTGATTCACAACCTGAAGTTACAATGACAGAATCTTAGCCTTTTTTACAACTTGGACTGGCTTCTTCTCTTTGGGATGATATTTTGGTGAGATTAAATATTGCCATTCCAATCACAAAAAATCCCAAACGTTTGTGCTAATATAGATCCTTAAACAATGTAAAATGAACCAAAGTGCTTCATAGCAGTGTTACCAAACAACATTTCACATTGATCCAGACGGGTTATCCAGAACTTGGTTGAAGAAAAAGAAAATTCATATTGGACTTGAAAGGATAAGGAGTTTTCTCTCTCCAGAGATGCTGCCAGACCTTCTGTGATTCTCCAGCGTTTTCTTTTTCTTTTAGGTTTGGAGCAGCATCTTACTCATTTGTGGTACATGGGAATTGCTGCCTGGTTAGCATTTATTGTCTATCCCTACAAAAGAGGTGGGAGAGATGTAGAGGGAAGGAAATACAGGGTGTAACTCATGACCTCCCCAAAAATGTTTGTTGGAAGCTAAGATTTTGAAGTTGCATGCTCTGAGACAGCAATCGCTGATCACTCCTCCCCTCTCCCCTTGCTTTCATAAATTTCTCCTCCTCCCCTTCCACCTGCCATGGGGCCACAATGGAAATACATTTGGGAAGTACTTTCTTAGAGCTTATAGAGCTGAAGGTCCAATCACAATGGTGAAGCAATTAAAATTGGTGGTGCACAAGAGGCCAGGTTTGGAGGTGTGCAGACATCTTTACAGTTAAAGGACTGGTGGAAGTTATGGAGTTTGGAAGGTGATAAGACATCTATAAATTTGAAAATATGGATGAGAATTTTGAATTTGAGACATTACCTTTCTAAGCTAAATCCCTGGGATGGGAATCATTTGGAATATTATTGGAGGTTTGCAGTATCAAAATATGTGCTATCAATGCCCAGGTTGTAAGGTAACTGTAGAACTGCCATTGCAGGACTATGCAAGTTTGGTGGGGTTGCTGTATTCCTGGAGCCTTTCACCGCATGATCTCTTCCCCACAAAAGCCCTATTCCCAAGTTCCCACCATTGGTGATTTAACATGTCCATCTTTGTAATATCCTGCCTTCTCATGTCATTTGGGAATTGAACATCCTCCTGGTTACCCAACTCATAATTCTCATTATTACCATTCCCAATATTCTCATAGATAATTAGTCATAATGTCCAGTGAAAAGAAAAAAGAAAATCAAATGTTTTAAATTATTTTAATGCCATGATGATTATTTATCTGATCCATTTTTTTGGAACCTGCTGTGCGCAAATTGGCTGCTAAGTTCCATACATGACTACAGTACTTAAAATGTTCTTAATTGATTCTAATGCTCTCTGGGCATCCGTGTCTGTGAAATACAGCATATATAGGAAATGCAAGTTCTTTCTTTGTATATGGCAGACTGTGTTAGGTGTCTAAGATGCCAAGAAAACCTCCAAGGGATATGGATTATTTTGACCTACCATTTGCAGATGACATTGGTCAGTGGCAGTTCAGGAAACATTGACTCTGCATTCTCTCCACAGATGCTGCCAGACCTGCTGAGTTTCTCCAACAATTTCTTTTTCTGTCCAACCCAAAGTCTGATGAGTGAACAATAAATGTCTTATATAGCTGTTATGTAAATGTTGTCCATAGCTACCATCTTGGATTGGCATATTTTGCCTCACAATACAGAATCTCAAATGTTCTATTCTGCTTCTCGTTAAAGCTACTTTAGATTGATGGGCATGCAGAGATGTGACTGGGATTGGAGGGTTTTGGTTGTGGAGGGAGGCTGGCTAGGCTGGGGCTTTTTTCCCCCGGAGCATAAGGGGCTGAGGGTGAGGTTCATGGAACAGTGAGGGACATAGATGGGGTGAATAGCTGGGGTCATTTTCCCAGGGTGGGGGAGTTTAAAACTAGGGGGTATGGATTTAATGTGAGAGTGGAATGATTTAGAAGGGACCTGAGGGGCATCTTTTTCACCCAGAAGGTAGTGCCAGGGGAGGTGGTAGAGGTGGGTACAACTGCAACATTTGGGAAAGGTTTGGAGGGATATAGGCCAGAGTTAGATTGAAGGGTCTGCTTTCAATCTGTATAACTCTATGACTCTATATGAATTACAACAGAAGTAGGCCTTTTGGTCTCTCAAACTTGTATTTTAATAAGTTCATGTACAATCTGAATGTGACCTCAACTCCACATTCTCACCTACATATCAATAACCATTGACTTGCTTGTTGATCAAGAATCTGTCTACCTCTCCATTAAAAGTATCCTGTCTCAATTACTCTCTCAGGAAGAAAATTCCAAATGTTCACCACCCTCTGTGAAAAAAAAACTGACCATCTGTGATAAAATAACTCATCTCCATCTTAAATGGGATATACAAAGTTAAAAATCACATAACACCAGGTTATAGTCCGACTAGCTTCATCAAGTGGTTGTGGATGAAGGAGCAACGCTCCAAAAGCTACTGCTTCCAATTAAACCTGTTGGACTACAACCTGGTGTTGTGTGATTTTTAACTTTGTACACCCCAGTCCAACACCAGCATCTCTAAATCATAACTTAAATGGGATACACCATTTTTGTCTACTGTGTCCCCTATTCTCATCTCTCCAACAGTTGCCAATTTTTTTGGCAGTTATCTTTCAAGTCCTTCAGGATCTGTATAATTCAATAAGATCACCTCTCATTCTCTTAAACTCCAATGGATACAAATCCAGCCTGTCTAATAAAAAGACAAAGAAATGGAGATGCTGGAAATCTGAAACAAAGAAGGATCACTGGTCTAGAAATGTTAACTCTGCTTTCTCTCCACAGATGCTGCCAGACCTGCTGAGTTTCTTCAACCATTTCTGTTTCTGTCCAACCCAGCTCATGATGAGTGAACAATAAATGTTTTATACAGATGTAATTCCAATGTTGCCTACAGCTACCATCTTGGATTGGCATATTTTGCCTCATATGAAATTGGACCATGGTGAGATCATTGACTTCTGCTCTCAATGAAAGTGTGGAAAAATGACTTGGCAATGTCTCGATGACAAAAGAAAAGGAAGCATTTATATGGCACCTTACACTGCCTCAGGACATCTCAAAGTTATTTACAGCCAATTGTAACATAGGAAACACAGTGCGCATCCAAATAATTTGCATCGATAGTGCTGGTTAAGGGATACATTTGACCAATACACCAGGGGAAGCTCTGCTGCTCATCCAGTAAATAATGCCATGGGATCATTAATGCTCACGCGTGGATAGTTAATAGATTTGTTTAACTTTTCATCCAAAAGATGGCATCTGCATTAGTGCCACTTTCCATTGGTACTGCAATGGGGTAAATGCCTAGATCTTGTAGTGTAGTTTCTGGAGTGGAACTTGACCCTATAACGTTCTGACTCTGAGGCAAGAATGCTACTAACTAAGCAACTGCAGTAGAAAAATATCATTGATGATTGAGTTCTGAAAGCTTTGCACTTCCCACAATTCTGACTGTCCAGTTCGGAGATGGGAGCGGTAACAGTATTACAATTGACTTTGTAACCTGGAATCTCTGTTGACTTTTTTAATCTTGCATAGAAAAAACAAATTTCTCAGCAGTTTCTCAAAGCAAAGTGGAAATTCGTATTCTTCAGATGTCAGCAGCTATCGGTGTTATGCAGACTTGCTCCAGTTATAAAACAAGTCTGCCATTAGGGCTGGAAAGTCTCCCAAAAGGTTGTCAAAGTACAATTTGGAAAATATTGCTCCCTGACTGTACCATGGTAGTGACTCGGAATGGAATCACATTCTACAGCTTCCCAGCATCTCAACTTAGTGGAAGTTCTTTGTGCAGCACAGTTATTTCACTTTTGTGTGCAACCACATTGAGTCTGAAATGTACCCATGTCCATTTTGTATTTTCTAGTGGATTACTGGTTAGAAATCAGGAGCTGGATCAACAACATATTCTCTTCTCACTCTTCCAATTGTGGTGCTCTTCACCTGAGATCAGCTTGACATTTGGCTTGAAAATTGCCCAATGTGTATTTCTGCACAAAATAAATTTAGTGTATTTACTCGTTAAACCATAAATGAATATTCAAAATAAATTTTATCTTTAATGGATTTCTCTTCTAGTTCTCTTCTGATGTACATTTAAAGGTACTTTTTCAGTTGAGCTTGCTGGACAAAAATCATGACTGGAAACTGAACTCATATTGCTTGCTCTTTTCTGAATAAAGATGTCCCAAGGCCAATTCCAGTATTTTGTTGTTATCCGAGCTACATAGCTTGTCACTTCCCTGATCAATATGAGGACACCTTGTTTGTGCTACTACATATTAGTTCCTCAAAGGAATATTTCTATCAGTCATGGATTATAATGTACAACTGGATCAGTTTATTAATGTGCTATCTTTGTCTGCTGTGTATTTGGAAAATATGAAATAAAATAATTTTCAAAATATTATTGTTGTGGATGTATTTGCTAAAATGTAAACTACAATAACAGTGCTAGCTATTTCCATTCAAAGAATTAATTGCATCCATTCTAACGTCACTCATTAATTTTCTTCTACCTCTGCTTTTTATTTACGTTTTTTGAAAATGTTGACAAATATGCATTTGATGTGGAAATGAATTATAATAATATGCTCAAGAATATTTTAATTATTTTCTTAGTTGACAAGTTGCCATTAGGCCACTTATTTTGTGTACATAATACGTAATCTGTGATATAGGTTTAAATCAAATTTTATACATAGAAAAACCTCTGCTTTTCTTGCTTATTTTTGAAAAAATGTTGACAAATGTGCATTATTAGGTCATTTATTTTGAATATATATATATATAAAATTTGTGATATAGGCTTACATGGAATGCTACGCATAGAGAACTGCTGCATTTCTTTTCCCTTTTTGAAAAAAGTTTGACCAATGTACATAATTACACTACTTTATGTTTAAGTATGTATAATTTGTGATATTGGCATGATGTAATTCTGTTCATTATAATCATTTAATGCCTACAATATGGAAGCAGGCCATTCGGTCCATCAAGTCTATACCAAATCTCTGAAGAGCATCCACCCAGACCGACCCGCCTACCCTATAACCCTGTATAATCATGCATTTTATGTATATGTATATATATGTGTCTATATTGGCTTTAATGTAATTCTACAATTTTCCTTTTTAAAAAATGTGGACAAATGTGCATAATCAGTGAAGGTATTTTATGTATAGTATATATATAATTTGTGATGAATCTAAATGTATGCATTCTGTGCAGAATGAGGCCTTTTGTATACACACAATTTGTGATATAGGTTTGAATGTAATGCTATGCATAGAGAGACTTATGCTTTTCATTGTCCCTTGGAAAAAGTTGACAAATATGCAGAATCAATCAATTTATTTTGTGTGTACATACATTTGTGATATAAACATTCATTATAATTCTATGCGTGAAGAGAGCGAAAGCAGGGGAGATCCTTTCCCATTCACTGTGCAATCCAAGATGGAACGGAAGGGAAAATAGTATTTTCCAACCAAATATTGTGCGTGCACTCACAACAAAAAAAAATCCTGCGTATACGTTCTGATCCATCAAAACCAGCTCCCCTTCTCCTGTTGCAGAAGGGAAAAGGTTGCTGGAACCTGGGGAATGGGGAGCACGATGACGTAATGCGGGAGGCCCACTGACCAATGGGAGGGCGGAGGCCGAAGTCACGTGGGAGAGTGGGGTTGTTCGGCAGTTTCCGTGAGGCCGGAGCCGAGTCGAACCGAACACCCGGGCCTTCTCTCCCCTTTTTTTTTTCACGTCGCTGCGCTGCGCTCGGCGAGAGAACAACAAGCCGCCATTTTGTTTTGAAGAGAGGAGAAGGAGACAGAAAGAGAGAGAGAGAGAGAGAAGCGAGCGATAGACAGATAGATAGATCGAGAGTGGGGGAGCGAGCGAGAGAAAAGAGGAGGAGGGGGGTAAAAGAGAGAGGAAAAAAAACTTCGTTCGGGCTTGTGCGGATTGAAGGGAGAGGTGAAGGAGAGGGTTGAAGAAAAGAACAGGAAAAGAAAAAAAGAGAAGGAGGAATATATCAGCAATACGAATTCAACAGCAGGGAAAAAGGGGAAAAGTAGTAGTTTAAGAAAAACTCATTTTTATGCTGAGTCCGTTATTTAAATAATTTTTAAAACCAGAAACATTTTTTTTTAAAAAACGGTTCCTCACCATTTTTCCCCCCTTGTGAAGAACGGGAGGCTTTCTCTTGAGAGGGACAGAGAAGGTGGATGAATCGTTCTAGCTTTATTGGATAGAAGGTGGGGGGGGGGGGAGGGAGGAGTGGGTTTTTAAAAAAAAAATCCCCCGTCTTTTTAAAAAAAAATGTATCTATATGTGAGGTGTCGGGAATGTGGAAGGGAAGACCGTTTCTGAAGTGATTAGGGATGTGGTTTTCGTCGGCGAAGCCGTCGTAACTTTGAATCTTTCGTTTTCTTTTTCTTTTAGGTTTTCTTTCCCCAAACACCCTCCCTCCCCTCTTCCGTTTTCATTTTTTTTGGGGGGTGTTGGAGGGGGGGGGGTGGCTGGTTTTGATTGCCCATGGACGATCGACCTAAAAAACCTGGGCCTGGCATTAGGCCTTAGGCTCTGAGACTTGGAGAGAGATAGAGGAGGAGGAGGAGGGGGGGGAATTAATTATTTTCTGTTACCGTGCGGGGGGAGGGATTTAAACCTTCGATCAATCCGTAGCTTTTGCGGTTTCGTTTAAAAAAAAAATTCCAAAAAGTTGTAAGGTGTGATTTTAAATTCGGGAAGAAATGGCAGAGAATCTCTTGGACGGACCGCCTTCAGCAAAGCGGCCTAAAATCTCCTCCCCGGCTCTATCAGCCAGCGATGGCACAGGTACTGTAACCCATTTTATTCCAATAGTTTGTCCATTTACATTAGTGGTTGTGCTTAATCGTGATTTTCTCTTTCAAAGACTTGAAACGTAAATCAAGGCTGTAGTCCAGATTTAGCATTTTCTTATTCCCATATCTGCGTATATGTGTAAAATTCATAAACCCTATTATGAATCAACATTGTGGGGAGTTCGTACATAAATGTTTTCTGTTAATTCTTTTTTGGAGTATTTTCCGTTTGGAAGATGATTTGTTTTTCTATTCAGGTATTGTTATGGAGGATGGGGAAGCCTAAATTATCCTTCGGTTGCTGTTTTATCCTTTGTTTTACTAACCACCTTTCGACTGTGTTTGCTTCTTGTTTTATTATGGGAAAATGGACGAATGGTTTAATTGAGCATTTAAGATTTGTGCTTTGGCTAATTTATTGTTGTGGAAGAGGGTGGAATGGATATAGTGTTGCTTCGTCTTGACTTGGTTGAGTAGGTGTGTGTTCTACCGGATCACGTATGAAGTAGGGGTTTGATTGGTGTGTTTTTAAAATGGTTTCATCTTGCACAGAATTAAAAGTATGCAGAGTTTTTTTTAAAGTATGTTTTATATTAAGTCAGAGGAGTAGGTAAATTGAATTGCACCATGTTGTTTCAGGGCAGTATAGTAAGGATGTTCCTTGGTGCTTGAAGGTTTTCCTTAACTTTGCTTTTGATTTTTTAAGTGAAACTTGAACAGCAGTATGAGGGAATATTGTGAATTTTTAATTTTGCAAAATATGAAGTATATTTCTGTTTTGATCATACTTTGTTCAGTGTGTTAAGCATGTTTATGCTTAAATGAGTTGTACTCTTATGCTGTTTTCAATACACAGGTATAAATATTTCTGCATATGTTCTGTATGATCTGGTATGGATACTTTGTCTTAAGGAAGTATGCAACATTGTGCTGCTCAGTTGCTGTGTCAACGTACTTATAAACAAATAAAATTCACTCAATTTGGCCAAATTATTTTTTATTCTATTATTTCTAAATGCCATACTTTGGGAAAACAAAAAGTGATATTCAGTGTGTCATGAAACTGAAGTAATTTAATGTACAGAAAGTTCAGGATAACTAACTTGTGTTGGCTTCACATCTTCTACATATAATTTTAATTTGTGAATAAGCTCACATTATTTTAGATGGTGATAATTTCCTTGATTATGAATCATTCAACCTGCATGCTACTTCCAGTATGTTAAACATAACTACTGGAATTGAACTTGGTCAACAAAAAGGTGCAGGTGTGCCTTAAAAGTTGAATTTGGCAAAATCCTGGTCAATCTTTGGCACTGGATGAAGGCAGGTGCTCTAAATAACCTACATGTTACATGTCTAAGGTACTTGCCCTGAATTGTTAAATTGCTCTAAAATCTTTGTTTATGTGAATTTGATACTTTGGGTCATTTTGTTTTAATATGGTTCTGTTGATCTTTCATTTTGCAGCAGTAACGTTAATGCTTTGTGGTGAGTCAAACAGCACCTCTTAGTTCTTTAATAATGCTCAGCCATTTGGAACTATTAAGCTTGCTGAACCCAAAATTAGAGGACACTTTATAAATTGAGAGAGAGTTCCTCAAATGATTCGGCACCCATAAATCAGTTGTAAGTTAATTGTTTACCGTATCAGATTAAATGGAAATCGCACTCCACAGTTGTTTGTAGGGTACAGTTTCTTAGGGGGGTTGTTGGGGTAATGAGTGAATCTGTTGAGGCTGCAATAGCTTTGTTGTGGTACAGAATAACTTAGATTTCATTTGGCCAGCTCATCTGTGAAGATGTTGGGTAACTATTTCTTGGTCTACTTCCTAACACATGGCCACTTGCCAATGAGCATTAATCCGTTCGGTGTTTCCTGTGTTGATGTACTACAGTACCAAGATGGGTAGTCCATCAACTTCGAAGCATTTTGAATTCAAATATTTTCCCTCCCAGATGTGTATATCAAGCTTCGCATCATCCAATCACGTCTGCGTGGTCTATCCTTTATAATGTCCTGTGTAATGAGCTTTAGCCTGTTACCCAACTTTCTCATCACAGCACTATCAGCAACTAGAAACACAAAAGACCCTCATGAAAATTGCAGAAAATATATAACCTTTGCAGATTTGTAGCAAACTCTGTTGTTCAAAATATACTAAGATTGATTTACGGTTTTTACTATACGTACTTAGGTCAATTTGTGCATTTTGATTGAAATTATTCTTTAAAATGGTGATTTTTGGGGTTTTTAGCATTTTAGCTAACTGCATCTAGTTTTTAATATTCCCTTATAATATTTCTGCTTTTCCATAATAGTCCACATTAATCCATGCATCAATGAGTTTTTGCTATACAGAAACAGTGTTTAAGATATTTATATTGTACTTAATCTTATTCCCAAAGGTATCATCTGAGCGTTTTGTTCACTACATGCATTTTTTTGTGTACTGCATTTTTCTTTACAAGGAGTTTCTCCACAGCATCAAAATTGCAATAAACATTATTTTTCAGGTATTTAAAGTTAAAATTGGGGCTTGAACTCCAAAATAATACGCAACTTCTTTCAAGTCCTCAGTAGGCAAGGTATTTGTACAAATGGTAAAATGTTATGTGCTGATTTTAACTTTTACAGTCCACTCTCTGTGTGTGTGTGTGTGTGTGTGTGTGTGTGTGTGTGTGTGTGTGTGTGTGTGTGTGTGTGCACGCGCGCGCAAATACACAATCTTCTGTCTTTTCTCTTTTTTTTCTCCAGTCTTTTGGTGTAGAATTAATGCATTTAGTTTAAATTCCAATTTGACTCTTCTGATTGCCATGTTAGGTTATAAACAGTCCATTTGAAACATAAGAATTGGTTTAGTAATTTGTTGTCTTGGCCAATACTTATCCCTTAGCCAGCACTAATCATGACAGGTTATTTGGTCATTCTTGAGTTATTGTTTGTGGGATCTTGCTGTATGGGAATTGACTGCTGTAATTACAAGGAGGAATGCAAACTTGAAGTCCTTCTTCAGCTGTAGCATGCTTTAGTGTTTTCCAGGACCGAGAATGGATCATAGTTACTTTCTTTATAGAACTTATCTTTTCAATTGGTCTTCATGCCAGATACCTTTTTCATGCAAGAAGTGTTAAACTTGGGTAATCTTGCATTAATGTGGGACTTAAGACTCCCTTCTCCCTCTCTCTCTCTCTCTCTCTCTCTCTCTCTCTCCCTCTCTCTCTCTATCTATTAGTTTGTTTCTGTTTTCTAATTGAATTGTAATTAGGCTTCGAGATATCTGACCTTTCTACACAACCTTCACTTTTGGATCAACAGTTGCTCTTGTGCTTTTTATCTTAAATTTTAAAACATGCCTTTTTAAAAGTTTCCTTTTTAATCACTTCACAAGATTTTCAAGAGGTCACAGATGGGGAAAAATGCAAAGAGTGATGGGCCTCTATGAAATTAGGAATGGATGGTGGGTCCTTTCCAAATCTTTTTGAACTCAGTAAATACAAGTGAATCAACATTACTGTAAAAAGTTGAATTAGTTTAAATAATGTAATACAAAAGTAAATGGTGATTGATAAAATATTCCAGGTGGTGCCTAATCCAGCTGGTTCTTCTGCTTGTTAATAAAAGATTATCACAAGCCTCCTGTTTTAAATCTTGAGTATTTTGTTGTTAACAGCAATTGATTATTAATCTTCTACTACTACATCTTTTGAACAATTGCTCTCATGTTTTTTTGTTTCAGAATGTCATTGTTGTAAAGTTGCAGAGATGCTGTTTCATAATTTTTGAGATAAATGCTGTTGTTGCAATTCTTGATATACAAATTTTATAGTGTTATTAATTGATCACATCTGAGTGATATAAGCAAACTTTTAAGGCTTTTTTTTTGTTACGGATTTTGGCAAGTGTTGTGATGAAAGAAGGTGCTAAAGTAATTTTTACATATGTTATCAGTCCCTTTTCCCTGATCCCAAACCAATTTGATTAATTTGGCTCCTTCAACTCTGTTGGAAAGTGCCTACTTGTTAAATATTAATTTCTTGCTTGCAATGGTGGTTTCTTTGTGAAATATATAATTAACTGTTCTAGTCTAATATGAATTGTTGTCAATGCTTTTTGTATATGTTTGTTGCTTTTGCCCAGTGATGTACCATAGATCAGCCCGGAGTTTGATAGCAAAGAACTAAGCATATTGTTTAAAGTTCAATGAACTTTTCTTTTAAACTTCATATTTGGAAATAGTTGTTGCAGGATCAGCATTGATGTATAATATTTTTGTGAACTTAATGTTTTAATTTAGTCAAGTTTTGTTACGGTATTAAAGCAATTCTGAATATAATTCTCTTTGTTAACATCAAATGTTACAATTTGTGTTGGTTGATATAACTGAATGCTACAGTATAGCTTGCTTAAATTATTTTGCAAGTGTTAATTAAATTTGAGTATGGCATTTCTGAGATAAGCTTAAGAACAATTCCCTAATGTGTGGACTTAGGGAACGATCTAGCTAGCTGAGACCTTTTCTTGGAGCAAAGCTTTGTGTTCTACATCCTGTATCTAACTTGAGAGTTCTCTACACTGTAATAGCTAGGGTGGGCAGTGTTACACTACTTGAGTATACTCAAACCTTACTTTTTTGGATATTTGTACAATTTAAAATAATAAAATGAAAGGGATGTAAACTTGTCAGTTTGGAACTCATCTTTAATGATTAGCTTGACACATCCAGTACATGGGATATTTTGAAGGGGGTTATGCTACCCATCAAGCAATAAAATGTTAAAACCATTTATTGTCATGTCAAAAAAAAAGTAGCATGTGGCATTTGCATAATACATTACATTGCACAATATCTTGTGTATTTGCGTACAGGTTATTTCCTGGTAATCTACCCACAGAAAAAGGTATTGGAATATTATTATAACTTTCATGTCAATGTTTTTAAAGTAATAATTCCGTATTTTGCACAGTGTCCATAAGTAGTATGTTTTGTTTTTGTAGTTTAATGCAAAAATGCACTAGATTGAATTGTCTTCCATGTAACTTGATTATAATTTCTGGTGAAAATTCAGGAAGAAACCTTTTAAATAAAGGATCCTTTCTGTAAGTTGTCCTCTACGGATGAATTTGTATTTGAATGTGCTAAATCAAAATGTTTCTGTTACAGACCTTTTCATTATTTTGAGCAAGTTAGTTTCTATATCACTTGCTAGTTTCTAAATCTGTGTTAAGCTAGCAAAAGTGACACACAATTAATTTGAACTTGAGTGACTTGTACAAATTCTTTTCATGATTAGTTTATAAATTCCCATGAGTATCCATACGTGTATTCTTTGTGTAACTTAATGGCAACTCCTTCTCATTCAGGTTGTGTTCAGTAATCTGCAAAAAGAGAAGAAGGTTGCGCTCTAGAAGGAATGCAGTTGGCTCAATATGTCTGAGCCACCTGTTTGATATGGCAATCAAACCTGGTCTGTGATACTTTTACCTCAACCTTCAAATTTTTTCCTCCAGCTTTATCAAGTTTCTATCTTTAAAGGATGCAGTGATTTAATGCTTCAGGCTATTCTCTATAGTGAACCATTGTGATTCCACAACCATGTCAGAATAAACTGTATGTGGCCCTCACTGAGATGACTTACTGTTGACTTCTTATCACTGATTCTGACTTTTGGTGTTAGAATTCTTCTTAGTTTCAGACAAAGCAGCATACCTCTTCTTCGTCTTCTGTTTCAGTGGATATCTTCAATGTCTAATGCCCATCATAACTTTTTTCATTGTTTGTGTTATCTATTTGGATACCAGCTTTAATGTTCTTTTAGTATTGAGTTGAAAACATCATATGGTTCTCTGTAACCTAACAAGTATTTTATACTACTGTTGTGGTGGAATTTCTTGTTTAACTTTACATTTTATTTTGATATTGAAGTTTACAGATCAGAATATCTTGGTACTACAGAGCACAGGCGAGTTTGTTCTATTTGAATATGGGATGGCAGGCAAGCATGCATTTATTGGTGGTCGTGATTTGCCTTCTTGAACCATTGTATTCTTTGAGATGTAAACCCCGTCAGTGATGTTTGGAAGAGTGCTAGGGTTTTGACCAGCAGCAGAGAAGGAACATTGAAGTGTTTCAAAGTCAGGATGTACAAAGTTAAAAATCATACAACACCAGGTTATAGTCCAACAAGTTTAATTGGAAGCATTAGTTTTTGGAGTGCTGCTCCTTCCATCAGGTGATTGTGACAATCACCTGATGATGAAGGAGCAGCGCTCTGAAAGCTAGTGCTTCCAGTTAAACTTGTTGGACTGTAACCTGGTGCTGTGTGATTTTTAACTTAGTACACCCCAGTCCAACGCAGGCATCTCCAAAGTCTGGAACGTGTGTGACTTAGATGGTGGTCCCATGCATCTGCTGCCCTTGTCCTTTATAGTTTAATAAACTGTGGCAACATACTGGTTTCTTGAATAGTAGTAGAGTCACTGGTAATTTTGTTATTTTGATAGTTTTTTTGTTAGAATTAGTCACATTTTTCTGTTTACTGCCAGCTTACCCTCCTTGATTGCATTGATTTGGGTGATGGTCAGCTCCATGAATTCCAGATGCTTTTTCTGATTGAACATCAAACGTTTTCATCTATAAATCTAGACATTGTGCTTCAATTACAGGAAGTAAAATAACAGCTAAATCTAAAAGTCACAGGCCCTTTATCCTCCCTGTACTGTCCCTCCTCCCAATAAGCTGTCTTCCTAGCCAGTATATCTGTGCACAAAAAGTTCTAATCACCATCCATTTTCTCTCGCCTTTTTCCTTAATTTTCCTTTTCCAAGCTACTTTTGAAAAGTCACCCAGCACAAACCTTTGAAGTAAATTTCACATGCTTAATTCTGAAAAGAATAATCTCAATTTTTATTTTGTTTAATCTTGTATTTATGACTAGTTACAAACAGTTCAGTTCTGTCTGCCTTGGTCCAGTCTTCGGTGATTTTAAAGAGCATAGAAAACGTGGAACCCATGTATGTTGCATATTTAATAAGGTGCCATGTAGAAGGTTATATCACAAAAGTAGGAGAAACTATTTTGGCAAGGGTTGAGGCTAGTTTAGTGGACAGATAAGTGATTTTTGAGTTGGCATGTGTGTAGCTAATTGGGTACCACAGGATCAATGCAGGTCCTCAGTCACTTCAAATTTATATCAATGACTGGGTGAGGGGACCAAGTTTCATATGTCCTTGCTGATGAATGCAAAGTTGGGTGGAAGGTAACTTATAAGGAGGTTGCAAAGAGATCTAGATGGGTTAAATGAGTGTATAGCAGAATGGCAAGAGGAATTTAATATAGAGAATTGTAAAAACCAGAATTTTTTTGAAGTTGGTATGAGGCAGGGAAATATTGATGTTCACAATGACCTGGATGCCTTAAACAATAATCCCAAAATGAGCATGCAGGTACAGCAAGTAATTGCGTAATGTGTCCATTTGCTTTCTTATTATTAGATGGGATTGCAGCAAGAGTGAAAAAGTCTATTGCAATCTAATAGAACTTTGGTGAAACCACCCCTGCAGGACTGCATTTAGTTTTTGTCTCCTTATCTGGGAGAGAATTTTGTTCAACAGGGTATGATAATTTACCAGACTGATTGCTTGCTGGGAGAAGGGGATTATCCTGAGAAGTTTTGTTTTACTTATTTGTGAGACATGGGTGTCACTGGCTGGCCAAGATTTATTGCCCATCCCTAAGTGCTCTTGAACTGAGCGGCTTGTTATGTCACTTTTATCAGAGCACAGCTGAGAATCAACCATATGCTGGAGTCGCACATAAGCCAGACCAGGTGAGAATGGCAGATTTCCTTCCTAGAAGCACATTACTGAGCCAGATGGGTTTTTGGTGGATTCTTAATTTCAGGTATTTTTTAATTATTGAATTCAAATGGCAGAATTTGAACCAAGCTGTGATTTTTTTGAGAAGATTTGTAGCTGAGGTTGTAAATTTACTCGCTGAGTTGGAAGATTTGTTCTCAGGTGTTTTGTCGCCATGCTAGGTAATATTATCTGTGAGCCTCCATTGAAATGTTCCTTCCTGCTTTTTATTTGTGTCTTGGTCTGTTGTGGTGGGTGAGATCACTTCTGGTTCTTTTTCTGCGAGGTTGGTAAAAGGGGTCCAAATCAATGTGTTTGTTGATGGACTTCCGGTTTGAATGCCAGGCCTTTAGGAATTCCCTTGCTTGTCTTTGTTTAGCCTGCCTTAGGATGGATGTATTGTCCCAGTTGAGCTGGTGTCCCTCATAGTCAATACTAGTTTAGGATAAAGAAACACTGGCCGCACTACTGGACAAACCAAGGACACAAACACCAGACAATACCAACTCTATCAACAAGAACAGCATCCTCAAGCTAGTAGACCTGTGCCTCACAATCCACTTCATCTTCATTGACAAGACCAACAAACAAATCAATGGGGCGCCTATGGGATCACCAATATCAGGATTCCTTGCAGAAGCAGTTATGCAGAGGTTGGAACAAACAGCCCTCCCAATGATCCAGCCCAAGCTTTGGCTTTGCTATGTTTATGATACCTTCTTCATCACAAAATGGAACAAATTAGAAGAAACCCACAAGCACACAAACAATAACCTTACTGGTATAAAGTTCACCAAAGAGGAAGAGAACAACACCATACTCCCCTTCCAAGATGTCACAGTCAAAATGAAAAGCCAGTGGAGAGCTGTGGATCAGTATCTACAAGGAAGCGACACACACAAACCAGACACTCAACTACAGGAGCAATCATCCCAACACCCACAAACTGAGCTGCATCAGGACATTATTTAAACGAGCCACAACACCCTCCTCGAGAAGCTGAAGAAAAACACCTATCCAAGATATTCAACAATAATGAGTACCTGATGAGCACAGTCCACTGATTCTTACACAACAAACCTAAATAAGACGATTCAACATGTGCAGGGACTGTAGCTGCACTGTCATACATTAAAAACATCTTGGAAATGATGACCCTTCCTCTTGGCATCATGGTAGCTCACAAACCTACCAACATACTGAAACAGCTCTGGATGAAATTAAAGAACCCTGTGCCAAAAATCATCAGAACCAACGTCATATACAAAATACCCTGCAAGGACTGCAACAAACGTTACATCAGATGGACAGACAGACAGGAAACAAGCCCTCAGGATACACTAGCACCAACTAGCCATCAAAAGACATGACCAACTATCACTAGTATCCTTACAAACAGATTGAGGGACAGCAGTTCAACTGGGACAATACATCCATCCTAGGAGAAGCTAAACAAGGATACGCAAGGAATTTGTAGAGGCCTGGCATTCAAACTAGTACTCCATCAACAAAACGCATTTGATTTGGACCCCATTTATCAACCTCTCAGGTAAAGAGCCAGATGTGATATCATCCACCATAACAGACCAAGACACACAAATAGAAAGTGAGACAGAACACCAGCGCTTCAACGGAGGCTCACTAATGATATTACCTAGCATGGTGACAAAATAGCTGAGAACAAATCTTCCAGCTCAGTGAGTAAACTTACAACCTGAACCAGGATCCCTCGAACATTAGCTGAGTTTCTGGATTAAAAGTCTAGCAAAAATACCACTAGACCATAGTCTCTTCTCATTGAGCAGACCAGGCCCACATATCTTGGACTTCAATGAAATCATTTCCTGTTCTTCTAGAATCTAAGTTCTTGAGCAGTTTGACAGGATATTTTTCCTGACTGGGGTAACTTGGAACTGTGAATCAACATCTGAGTTGGGGGTGACATTTATGACTGAGATGAGAAATGTGTTAATTCAAATGAATGTTTAAATTTCTCTATCCCATAGAACTGTGGTTGTTTCATCATCGAATATGTTCAAGAAGGAGCATGAGAGAATTTTGAAAACTAAGGAAGTAAAATTACATCGAGCTATTGCAAAAGTTGGAATTGAAGTAAATGAGCAGCAATGATCATATTGAATTAACTGTTTGAAATAGGCATGTTGTTCCTAATGCTTGTGTTCTTATTAGTATTTTTATCATACACCATATTTTTCTCATGAAAAAGAATGCACTTTTTCAATAGGAAGGATGTTATTAAACTTGAAAGGGTTCAGAAAGATTTACAAGGATGTTGCCAGGTTGGAGAGTTTGAGCTATAGGGAGAGGCTGAATCAACCGGGGCTATTTTTCTTAGGGCATCAGAGGCTGAGGGGTGACCACACTGAAGTTTATAAAGTCATGAGGGGCATAGATAAGGTGAATAGCCAAGGTCTTTTCCTTAGCACAGCAGAGCCCAAAACTGGCAGAGATTTTTTTTGTGGGTGGGGTGGGGGGGTGGAAAGAAGTGAGGAGAGAAGGAGATTTAAAAGGGGCAACTTTTTCACACAGAAGATGGGTGGAAGGATGCAATTACAACTTTTAAAAGTTGGGTATATGAAAAGGAAGGGTTTAGAGGGTTTTGGGCCAAATGCTGACAGATGGGACTAAATCTACTTGGGATATCTGGTCGGCATGGACAAATTGGACCTCAGGGTCTGTTTCTGTGCTGTACAACTCTGACTATTTGGCAGCATCTGTGGAGTGAGAAACAGTTAACATTTTGAGTGTACTATGACTCCTCAGAACCAATCAGTGTTACCAGACCTGCTGAGTTTCTCCAGCATTTTCTGTATTTTTTTTGTGGACTGTGGCTATTTATTTGACCATGTATGTTATGTTAACTTTGTTCCTTTTATCATCTGCATGAAATAAGAAAGATTGTTAGATCTCTTTCATAGAACTCCTACAGTGCACAATGTGGCAATTTGGCTATCAAGTCTGCACCTTTTGAAGAGCATCCCACCCACACCCAGCCCCCTATCATACCCATAACCCCGCATTTTACCATAGCTTATTCACCCCTCCTGCACATCCCTGAACGCTACAAACAATTACAGCATGGCCAATCCACCTAACCTTCACATCTTTTGGACTGTGGGAGGAAACCCACGCAGACACTGGGAGAGCGTGTAAACTTTCTGGTCCCTGGTATTGTGATGCAGCAGTGCTAACCACTGGCACACCATGTTTGCCATTCTGTGGGCATATGTGATATTCCACAACAAAAAATGCAGACCCGGTGTTGGTAACCTTTGGTTTATTTTCATCATGAAAGTTATTTACTACCTTTCTTAATCAGGGTGATATTAACAATTCAACTAATTTAAAATATTGCCTAATAATGTTCCTTTATGCTGACTGTGACAATCAAATTGCTTTTAATTATGTCTTGAAATATGCAACTTAGTGTTTGGTGCCTTATTTATTCTGAATGAACATTGATGCTTGGGCTATTCCTGTTAAAATTCTTGGTTGAATTTGGAGGAAGAAAAGTTACAACTTGCCACATGAAAAACTGAAATAAATGAATGAAAACATAAATGCATAGAAAATACATTTTAAAAGTGTGAAATAGTATTTTTTAATTTGCTGAATTTGGATGAAAGTGTTGAGATAATGTGGATAGTGACTAATTCAATCCTTTTTATAACTTATAAGAGAAAAACATAATTAAACCAAGTTTATGATTGCTTAGAAGCAATGGGTTCAGTACCATGGCATTGTTTGCTTAAGCAGAGCGGCTTTTTAATAGATTATAAGGGTACGCTGATAAGTTGTTTGTCCTTCCCTTTAAGATTCCAGCAAGATTTGCACTTAGTTTTATGTTTTTAGAGAGTGGGATTGAGGTGTATTGAATTTTGGAAACATTTGAGTGCAAAGTACGATAATACTTGAATTTCAGTAACTTATAACTTATATGTCACACAATTAAGTATTTATCAGTAAGCCTTTGGCTACACTCATCATAGTTGGAAAACTTTTAAATTGGCAGTGAAGAAGGCATTTGGCATGCTAAAGAGTTGGGATGTCTTTGTTGCAGCTGTACAAAACTTTGGTGAGGCCACACTTGGAGTACTGTGTGCAGTTCTGGTCATCCGATTATAGAAAGAATGTCATTTAAATAGAAAGAGTGCAGAAAAGATTTACTGTGATGCTACATGGACTGGAAAGTTTGAATTACAAGGAGAGGCTGGATAGGCTGGGACTTCTTTCCCTGGAGCGTAGAAGATTGAGTGGTGACTTTTTGAGGTCTATAAAATCATGACAGGCGTAGATAAGGTAGGTAGCCAACAGCCTTTCCACATGGTAGCGAAGTTTAAAGCTAGAAGGCATAGGTTTAACGTGAGAGGGGAGAGATAGAAAAGGGTCCAGAGGGGAATTTTCTTTTCTCAGAGGGTGGTGAATGTCTGAAATGGGTTGACAGAGGTATTAATGGAGAAGAGTACAATTTTGTCTCTTAAACATTTGGACAGCTGCATGGACGGGATAGGTATTGAAGGATGTGAACCAAATGCGGGCAAGTAGGACTTGACTAAATGTGAAAACCGGGGAGCATGGACAAGTTGGGTCCAAGGGCCTATTTCCATGCTGTAAATTTCTGACTCTAAATCCACACTTAAAACAAGCCTTTCAGGAGCACTTTTTCCTCCTTTTTGCTCAAATTAAAACTTGCCATTTGTCAGGCTACAGGATCGTCATCCTGCCCCCCCGCCTCAATTGAAGCAAAACGCTCAGAGACAGTGTAGTTTTACCTCCTTCGTCTTTATTCTGGGCCCGAGAGAGAGAGAGAACAACTGCATATGTGCACAGAGACACAAGTTCTCTGTCTTCTCTCAAACAATAGTTTCTCAATGAACTATATAGTCATTTTACAGGGAGGAACATCCAAATAAGGCAAATACATATTGATTGGGTGACCGTTACAATCAATGAGTATCAATAGCAAAGACCAAACCTCTTACTATTATACAATGAATGTTCTTAACATTGTTAACTGGATTCGTGTAATGGATGCTTTTCCCTGCTAAACTGATCTTTGTACTGAATGTTTCCAGTATTGTTAAATGGTTGTACATATTGTAAAGTGGCTTTTCCACCTTGTTAACTCATTACCCTTGCTTCCAGCACCCCATTGTTAACTGTAAGTTCTTATCTGATCTGAGTTATGCTCAGCTGGACCTCTTGCTTCACAAAACTCAAACTTAACTCTTTCCCTGCCTGCTTATACCCGATACACATTTTCAGGATACCCCAAACTCTTCAGAACCAATGTGTAATTTTGAAATGTAGTCTTTGTTATAATATAAGAAACACTAGCCAATTTGCATGCCACAAGGACCTGCAAGCAGCAACATGATCAGATAATCTGTTTTTTGATGTTAATTGAGGGAGAAGTACTGGTCATGGCAAAGTTTCGGATGCAAATGCGCTGCTAATGTTTTGCCTAATATTGGGATTTTTTGTGGGATGGAAACTGAAAAATGTTATAATTTACCTCATAGATTAATTATCAAGAGTCTTCCATGCACTCCCCTAATTGGATTTAACCGCATTGGTAAATTACATTTTTTACATTAACAGTATTCCATAATGGTTTCTTGCCTATGATCCATTCTATTGTTGGTCACATTTCTTAGTTACGCTTTTAGAACTTGCTTACTGCTGACAATGAATTAACTATTATTGGATGCTCTTTCTAACTTTATATTCTTGGCACTAATGTTGTCAATGGGCTATACCTCTTGCTCTCTTAACCCTTTCCTACTGCATTTTTGACAGCCCAATGTCTCTTACGGCTTCTTTGTCAGCTGATTTAAAAATTGTTCACTTACCACAGAACCTTTTGTCTCTTCTTGCTAAATCTTCAGTCATAACTCTCGAGCCAACCTTGTACCATTGGTCTTTGAAAATCTTTGTTGCATTTCTTCTCAAGTGTTACTGCCTGCTAAATTTCTGCCCAACATTCTTAATATCTGAATCCTTCCAATGGGTTTTCCACCAAAAAAAAGTTACATTAAGCCATTAGTGGCATCCTAATTGCCTGTGACATTAGTAAAATATCCATGCTCCTTAGTCCTTGCAGATTGACAGCTTTCCATTTTTGTCAGCTGGTTGAGATTTTATTTATATGTTTTGAGTTTTATTAATCCAGAGGTTAACCACAATGACTTCTCTTCCCATTTGCAAAGCATCTCCTCTGGAGGGAACCTCCTTCCATAAGACGCATCTGTTCTTAGCCCCCTCCTTTTTCACATCTCCATGTTGCCCTCAGCAACATCCTGGCCTGTCCTCTATTGTGTCTCATCTCTGTCTGTGTTGATCCTTCCATTGTTTCTGAACTGCCTGTTGTCTAGTAGGTGAGCAGGAATTTCTTCCATTGAAAATTTAGAAGACAGAAGCTACTGTCTTTAGTCCCAAGTATAAACTATATTCAACTCCCACTTACCCCAACCCCTTACCTATCTGACCGGTAGCAACAGTATTTGATCCTTGTACGAAAGGATGTTGTGAGAATATGCCTATATCCATCGAGCACTGTTGCAAATAATTAAATTCACAAATGTAAAGCTTGTTTAAAAAAGGTTAAAAATTGCTGATGCATGTTGTTTGCCCACAGATGTTCATTTTTGTTATATTTTGACGTGGTTAGGCAAATTCATGCTTTGGGATAGTGATGCTGGAAGAGCACAGCAGTTCAGGCAGCATGCAAGTAGCTTTGAAAGCGACGTTTTGGGCAAAAGCCTTTCATCAGGAATGGGGCTTTTGCCCGAAATGTCAATTTCGAAGCTACTTGGATGCTGCCTGAACTGCTGTGCTCTTCCAGCACCACTAATCCAGAATCTGGTTTCCAGCATCTGCAGTCATTGTTGTTACCTCCTAAATTCATGCTTTTGCAAGTAGGGGTGTCGCTTTACTAAAAATCTGCATCATGGCTAAGATCCACTATTTTCACCTCTATTATCATCTGACTTTGCTTTTGCTGCACCTTATCTGCTTTTTTAACCTTTATTTGTGCCTTTGTTAACTCCAGATTGAGCTATCCCAAAGCATCCTACCTGACCATCTTTTGTAAAGTTGAGCTCATCCTGAATTCTGCTGCTAATGTTACTAATTTTGCAAAGACTTACACATTTACCTTCCTTTTCTCCACTTTGGTTAACTTGCCTAATATCCCACTTAGAGAAAGTGAAGGCTGCGGTTGCTGGATATCAGAGCCGAGAGTGTAGTGCTGAAAAAGCACAACAGGATGGTCCGAGGAGCAGGAGCATCAACGTTTCGGGCATAGGCACCTCATCAGGAATACCCCCACTTGGTTTATATCAAATATTGTTAATGCCTTAAAGTATCTTAGGATGTTAATTACCCTAAAGGAATTATATGAATCCAAGTTTTTTTCACTGAACTGTATTCGACCTTTAAGTTGCATGCGTTCCTATGCTTATTGAATGTTGGAAGAATGAGAGGTGATTTTTATTTACACTTTTCAAGATTGAGGTGCTCGGCAGGGTTAATGCAGAATTTAAGACTGAGATAATCAAGAATTTATTTTCTGAGAATCATTAGTCTTTGGAATTTGGAAATGGAGGCCTAATCATTGAATACATTAAAGGGTATGTTGGACAGATTTTTGATTGACAGAAGAATCAAGGATAGGCAGGAAAGTGGAATAGCTGCTGCAGTCAAAATCTCATTAAATGATGGAGTAGACACAATAGACCAAATGGCCTACTCTTGTTCCTATTTGATATGATCTTCTACTGAATTTTATGTTCTGGCTGCAGTATAATGGTTCTCATTGTTGAAGAAAATATAGATAAATGAAACATTGTAATAGGCAATTTCTTCAAACTTCCTAATTCCTCATTGTAGGAATGCTATATCCTTCCTAAAGTGAAGGAACCTGTTCACTAAATTATATAGAATAGGAAATTATTACATCTCACCTTTCAGGGGCATAGTAACAAGGTGAGAGCTTTTTGGTCTCTCAAACCTCTTGAGCAACTTCACCATTCACTGAGATTATGCAGATGCCCTGACCGAACTCTGTATATCTAGTTTGTCCTGTTTTCCTGGTAGTTTCAATAGATTTTTGTTAATTGATCTCTAGCTTAAAATTAATCATTCATCTTGAATTAGTTGTTTGCTGATGAGAGTTCTAAAATTGTATCACCCTTCTGTATTTGTTTATAGCAGTGCTTCTTGATTTGCTGAAAGGGATGAATTTAATTCTTAAGACTAATATCTTTTCTATAGACCTAACCCCTCCAACCAGCAGAAATAATTTCTTTCTAACCTACCCTACCTGTTCCCCTTTTTAATATCTGGAATTGATCAAATCATGAATTACATTCTAAATTCCAGGAAATACATTGCTTGATTGCCAGTGCTAAGGTTAGAATGTGGTGGGGATAACTCTAAAAATGCTCTAGAAATATGAATCAATTTTGGGAATAAACATAGATTTGTGAAAAGAAAATCATATTTATCGATTTAAGGTTTGAGTTTTGATGTATCAGAGAAGATGGTTGAAATAATGTAGTTGGTATGTGTGTTGTGGATATCCAAAATGCATTGAAAAATGTGCCCTGCTGGTCTTGGCTGCAAAATAGGCCCATAGAATAAAAGGAACAGTGACAGCATGAATTCCAAGTCCAGAGGAACCTCAATTATCCGAATACCAATTATTCGAAAATCGGATAATCCAGAGATCTCGAGGTCCCGACAGAAACATTCCATCAAAGACATATATCCAGCACTGATCGTGTCTTTTGTTTACAGTGATTAAAAGTGCTGCCCGGAACAGTTTTGGACTGATGGGCGCACAGGCACCATCTCTAAATGAGTGACCTCCCATTCTCTCGCTCTCACTCTTGCTCTTTCTCTTTTTTTTCTTTCACTTTCTCTTGCTCTTCTCCCCCCACACCTTACCTGAGTTCTGCACAAGAATGTACCCTTAAACCTGGTTGTAAAAGGTTTAAGAGGATACATATGATAGGAACAAAGAATGTGCACATGTCTACAAATCACTGAAGATTAAGAAGGTTGTTCAAAAGTCTTTGCAGAATTCTGGGCTGTATAAATAAAGAGTTGGAACACAAAAGTAAGGAAGGTATGGTGAACCTGCTTTTTAAAAAAATGCTGTTTGAGCTTAAACTAGAAAATTGTGTCCATTTCTGGGCATCATTTCAGGATCCTGAGAGGACAGAAGATTTTAAAATAATGTTAGTGCGAAGGTAACTATGAGAAGCTGAGGTTCTTAGGGGATGCTGTGAGGCTGATTCTGTGGAAATATTTAATGGGAATTGGATAAGTGCTTAAAATTAAATTACTGGGTTATGGGAAAAGGTGATTTAACAGGCCCTTTTTACATCACTTTGCAGAAAGCTGGCTCACTTGATGGGCAATTGGCCACCTCCAATGCTGCAAACATTCTAAGATTCCTTGACTCTCCACTAAATCTAACTTCTGCACAGCAATGGAACTATTTAACTGGTTTCTTTGTTTATCTTTGACAGGTTTTATTCCCTCCAAATTGTTCATTTGTTCCCTCAAGGGTGTAGACTTGCAATTCTATCTACATATGTTGCAGGATAAGCCTTTATATGACTCTCCATCCCACAAGGCGAAAGTCCAACTCTGATCCCATTTCTTCTACAAAAATTACTGTCATACCAAACTGCTTTACATTTGCTTCAACCTTTCTCCATCCATGATTATAGTCACCTCCAACCCAGGTATGAAGAGTTAATAGATTTCCTTGTCTCTAAGGTTGGCATCTTTGTTGCTAACCTTATATTTCCCAATTCCCTTGCACTCCCTGTTATTGGGTCAAAAAATCAACTTTCACTAATTCAATCCTGCTCCTTACCTATTCCTACATGCTGGACTTAATCCATGAAATCATACTTCTGCTTACTATTTGACTCAAACTGAGTTTACAATGTTATCTTTTTCCAGTTGTGCAACATTGCTCACTTTCACCCCACCTCATTCATTTTGCTGAATTTCTGATCCTTGACACTGGCTCCAGGGAGGCAACACTCCATCTTGGAGTCTCACTTGCAGCTGTAGAAAAGCCTGTCTGTACCATTTACAAATTGAGTCTCCTACCACTATTGTTCTTCCTTTGTCTCTTCTCCCACCTAGTACAGCTGATTTCTGGCGGCACTCCCCAGAGAAGCTGTTACCACCCACCATTTTCCACCACATAACTATTCTGGAGTGAGATGCTTTCTGGGGTTTACTTGCCTGCCTTCCCTCGTTTGACTGACGGTCATCCATTTCTTGCTTTCCTGTGTTTCCTTAAGCTGCTGGGTGACACTCTTAAAAACACACTATTGATGTAATTCTCAGCCTTGTAGATCTCTGCAATGCCTCTAGCATTGCACTGAACATCCAGAGCTGGTGGCACATTTTGGTTGCCAGCAGCATTGAAAAATTCCCACATATTGGAAACTGTGCAACACATGGCATTGAGATACCCTGCTAAACCTTAAATTACTCTTGACCAAAACACATAACCAAGTAGGAAAATATTAATTATAATTAACTATAACACTACTGTTTAATATAAATTTAATCTAGATTTAATATAGATTCTTTGCTTTTACTGAGATATCAAGCCCCTCTCCTGTATCTATAAAACCTTTCATTCCCTGTGCATGTTTAGAAACTTGTTTTTTTTTCAGATTTACTGGGGCCAAAACATGCTGCTGCGCAATAATCAATTATAGAGTCATAGCAATGTACAGCACAGAAACAGACCCTTCGGTCCAACTCCTCCATGCTGACCAGATATCCCAACCCAATCTAGTCCCACCTGCCAGCACCTGGCCAATATCCCTCCAAAACCTTCCTATTCATATACCCATCCAAATGCCTTTTAAATGTTGCAATTGTTCTAGTCTCTACCACTTCCTCTGGGCAGCTAATTCCATACACTGATCACCCTCTGCCTGAAAAGGTTGCCCCTTGGGTGTCGCTTGTATCTTTGCCTCCTCACCCTAAATCTGTTCCCTCTAGTTCTGCACTCCCCCACCCCAGGGAAAAGACTTTGACTATTTATCCTATCCATGCCCCTCATGATTTTATAAATCTCTGTAAAATCACCAATCAGCCTCCAACACTCCAGGGAAAACAGCCCGAGCTTATTCAGCCTCTCCCAATTGCTCACATCCTTGTAAATCTTTTCTAAACCCTTTCATGTTTCACAACTAACTCTTTTTCTGTGGTGTCTCACTCCTTTTGGAAACTTGGCTGACCAGCTCGGGAAGCTCCCACACAGATCTGACTCACTTTACCCCAGCAGGTAAATAAAAGGCCCCAAGCCTGAGCTTTTGTTTACAGCCTTTGAATGTGCTCTCACGCGGATTCAGTGACTCCTCCAGTCCCTTGTTTTACCGGTCTTTATCACTGCAGTAGTGACAGCCTTCAATCATTCATAATCGCAATCTTTTAAAATTCCTTGCATTTTTTTTCCTTGTCTTCATTTAACATCTTTTCCAAAAACGCTCCTCTTTGCTAGGGAATCTTGTAACCCCTCTTAACCTCTTAAGTACACTTAGACCTCATTAGCTACTGACCCACTCATATTAGTGATTTATGTACCCTATCTTTTTTGTTTGTCAGTAACTTAACCAGTTTGATCGCTTGTCACTTGTAGTCTGTAGGAGTTATGTGGAGTGGCAACTACATCTTTTGTTATTCATGAGAAATCCATGCATCTGTCCACTTGTGGATAATAATTATTTGCTTATACAATTGCTCGTCTGTGCATTTGTGGCAGAGTGTAGGATTTCTGGTATTGTTATATTTGCCAGGTATGTTATGTTTTTCTTTGATTTGTATTTTTTTAAGGGGATTGGTTCGCTCAGTTGGCTGGGTTTGCGAGTGATGCCAACACTGTTCAATTCATGCACTGGTTAAGGTAACCATAAAGGACTCTCCTTTTCCACCTCTCCGCTTGCTTGAGGAGTGGTGACTCTCGGGTTAAACCTCAACCAATTGCCTTTCTTTAGTAGTCTGGTAAAGACTGTAGAGTCTTTGACTTTGACTTTGTTTTTGTAATTGCAAATGCTTAACAGCAATAGCTTTTGTTTTTGTAATCCATTAGAGTCATAGAGATGTACAGCACGGAAACAGACTCTTCGCTCCAACCTGTCCATGCAGACCAGATAATCCAACCCAATCTAGTCCCACCTGCTAGCACCCGGCCCATATCCCTCCAGACCCTACCTATTCATTTACCCATCCAAGTGCTTCTTAAATGTTGCAATTGTACCAGCCTCCACTATTTCCTCTGGCAACTCATTCCATACCCGTACCATCCTCTGAGTGAAATTGTTGCACCTTAGGTCTCTTTTATATCTTCCCCTCTCACCCTCTAGTTCTGGACTCCCCCATCCCAGGGAAAAGACTTTGCCTATTTACCCTATCCATGCCCCTTATAATTTTGTAACCTTCGATGATCCAGGGAAAACAGCCCCAGCCTGTTCAGCCTCTCCCTATAACTCAAATGCTTCAACTCTGGCAACATCCTTGTAAATCTTTTCTGAACCCTTTCAAGTTTCACAACATCTTTCTGATAGGAAGGAGACCAGAATTGCACGCAATATTCCAACAGTGGCCTAACCAATGTCCTGCACAGCCGGAACATGACCTCCCAACTACTGTACTCAATACTCTGACCAATAAAGGAAAGCACACCAAACATCACCTTCACGATCCTATCTACCTGTGGCTCCACTTTCAAGGAGCTATGAACCTGCATTCCAAGGTCTCTTTGTTCAGCAACACTCCCTAGGACCTTACCATTAAGTGTATAAGTCCTGCTAAGATTTGCTTTCCCAAAATGCAGCACCTCGCATTTATTTGAATTAAACTCCATCTGCCACTTCTCAGCCCATTGGCCCATCTGGTCCAGATCCTGTAGTAATCTGAGGTAACCCTCTTCGCTGTCCACTGCACCTCCAATTTTAGCTAATGTTTTAGCAACTTCTTATTTTCCAAATTATACATGTTGGTTTTTTTTTTCATTTGTAATTGTGAAGTGGCCAAAGTAGTCCTCTTTCTCGCACAGTGTCTAACTGCTATCCAAGTGTCAGGGAAATCTCTTCTAATTAGTCTTAGCTTGTATGGTTATAACAGGTCAACCATCTGGATTTCAATCAAGAGCATGTTTGATATTTTCATGGTATGTCCATTTAACTTCAGAAAATAATCTGGTAGTAAATATACATTTTGATCTTGCAAACCTGGCCAGCAGTTGGAGAGAATATTTTGAATTACAGTGGTATTAGGCTTGGGTATGATTTGAAAGAGACATACTGTGCGCTCTGAATATACTTAGGTTGACCCTCAGTGTTCTTAAGATTTAGGTGATCTCGCAAACATGAATGGTGTTGCTTGGAACTGTTAGAAGTGCTGTATGGCTTTGCATTGTAAAGCTGAAAATTTAAAAACAGATCAAAATTGATCTTGAATTGTTTTATTCACCTAACTTTTTAATGTTTGTTGAGCTGTGAGAAGGATGCAAGGAAATTTCAAGATGACTTGGACAAGGAAAGTGAAATGGGCTAGAAAATAGATGAGATACAATAAGTGAGGCATTATTCCCTTTTGCAGAAAAAAAAGAGGCAGAACATTTCTTAAATGGAGCAAGGGGCTGGGAAGTATTGGTTTTCAAAGTGATCTGGGTCTCCTTGTCCATGAGTCACCAAATGCTATTATGCAGATACAGCAAGCAATTAGGAAGGGAAATAGTATGTTGGCATTCATGTTCAGGGGCTTTAGAGAACTAGGGGTAAATGTCTTGTCATTGTATAGAGCTTGGTGAGAACTCACCTGGAATATTGTGCACAGTTTTGGTCTCTTCACCTAAGGAAGGATATGCTTACTGTAAAGGGACTGTGATCCTTGAGATGGTGGGATTGTCTTGAGGAGAGATTGAAGAAAACAGGTCTGTATTCTCAAGGGTTGCAAAGAATGAGGTATGATCTTGTAAGAAACTTGTAAATTTCAACGATGCGTGACAGGGTACCTATAGATTGGATGTTTCTCCAGGTTGGTGACTCTTTAATTATGGGGCATAGTCTTTGGATAAAGGACTGCGATGAGAAATCTATTCATTTATTGTGGTTCTGTTCACTGAGCTGGGAATTTGTGTTGCAAACGTTTCGTCCCCTGTCTAGGTGACATCCTCCGTGCTTGGGATCCTTCTGTGATGTTTCCTCCGGCATTTATAGTGGCTTGTCTCTGCCGCAGCCACTATAAATGCCAGCTCGGCGAACAGAACCACAACAACGAGCACCCGAGCTATAAATCTTCTCCCAAACTTTGAATCTATTCATTTAGATCAGGGATTCTTTCAAATCTGTGCTAGAGGGGTGTGGAAGCACCATCATTAAGCATGTTTGAGACAGGGGCTTCTGGAGACTAGTGATATTTGGGAGTACAAAGATAGTGAGGACAAGTGGTGTTGAAAGGATGATTAACCATGATTTAGAATCACAGGACAAATCTGATGGGTTGAATAGTCTATTCCAGTTCTGCTTCAAAGATTTCTGCCCTTATTGCTATCATGAGTTGTATGTGTTACAAGA
Source organism: Chiloscyllium punctatum (assembly GCF_047496795.1). Taxonomy (NCBI): domain Eukaryota; kingdom Metazoa; phylum Chordata; class Chondrichthyes; order Orectolobiformes; family Hemiscylliidae; genus Chiloscyllium; species Chiloscyllium punctatum. Next base: position 79,117,491 of record NC_092756.1, on the reverse strand, counting down.
CCATGTTTCTAATTGAATTGCTATGGAGAGTACTTAACTGTTCTCGCAGGATTTGTTTTTGTAGGGATAGTTTTGCTGCAAAGTACTGCTTGTTACCTATTTCAGTATGTTTCCATATAATTGGTAGTGTAGTGAAACAAAATTCACGTCTTGCGTATTTTGTTTTAGGTTGTGGTGTTAATGGGTGAAGTGATGTGGGAGGAGTCTGGTGTAGAGAATAAAGATGGCACAGGCCAGTTGCAGCAAATGACATACATGATTATACACAAGTATAGAGGGTACCTTTTTTCTTAGCAAATTTGTTTTACTTGCCTGGAATATAAGCAGTTAATGTTGTTGCAGTGTTGATGGACTTGAAAGTATAAATCTGGAGGAATAATCCAGAGGATATTAGCAGCAAAAGTAACTTCAACATTATCAGATTGTTCTTTAGACATCAACTGGTTTATTGATACCCTTTTGGGAACAAAGTCTGCCATCTGTACTCAGTCTGATCTAGATGTGTGTTTCCAAGCCTGCAACAGTTGTGATTCATAGCCCTCTAAAGTAGCCTTGCAAATAAACTGAAGCAAAATTTTTTCAAACAATCGGGGATGGCCATTTAATACTTTCATTGTCAGTGATGTCACATTCTGAGAACAAATCATGCAAATGTGAGTGTGTTTTATAACTTCGAGCTGGACGTTCAGTTTCTGAAAATTCTTTACACAAACACTTTTTTCAGCATCTCTGAATTGTTACGGTACAGAAGGAGTCCATTTGACCTTCAGTGTCTGGACCAGCGCTCTCAGTATTTTAACTTGCCGCCAATCTTAATTTCCCCTGAAACCCTGCATCTTCTTTCTATTTGAAGATCCACCCAATGTCTATTTGAATCCCACCCCTCCCGTGCTTCCAGCTAGTGCATTCCAGACAATGCGTGAAAAGGTTTTTTACTCACCTTTCCTTTTTTCTTTTGCAAAATACTTTAAAACTTTGTCCCCTGGTTCTCTTTCCATTTAGAGATCCTCCCTATTTACTCTGTCGAGATCACTCATGATTTTGAAAGCTTCTACTAAATCTCCTGTTAGTCTTCTCTCCAAAAATAATAGTTTCAACTTCTCCAGTCTTTCCTTATAATTAGTGTCTTATTGCTGGAACTTCTTGTTTTTAAAAAAAAGTCATTTTGCATGTTCTCCAGTGCATTTGCATACTTCCTCTGGTGTGGCGTCCAAAGCGCAGCAGGTCAGGCAGCATCCAAGGAGCAGGAGAATCGACGTTTCGGGCATAGGCCCGAAACGTCGATTCTCCTGCTCCTTGGATGCTGCCTGACCTGCTGTGCTTTTCCAGCAACACATTTTTCAGCTCTGATCTCCAGCATCTGCAGTCCTCACTTTCTTCTTAAATGGGCTATATAAGTTCATAATGTCATTCCTGCTCTTGGTCTCAGTACCCCTATTAATTAAACCTTGAGTATTGTATGCTAATGGTAAATGCTCATTTTTCTAAGTAAATGTATTCTGAGTCATTGCAGTTTGTGTGCATGATTGGGTGTCATGCATGTTGTCCTAAAATTACTTTGAATTTCTAATCTGTCTTTTGGATCTTATGTGCAACCGATGTAATGCAGGAAGTGACGACTTAAAATCTTAAGAAAAAGAGCATTGGTACAGAAGCCTGATATATATCAGTTGTATTTTTAAAAATTTTAATGTCTATTTTAATGTAAAATGTTAATTGCGTAAATACTTAGTTGCTAATTTATTTTTGTCTTTTTAAATCAATTTTTTGCTTTAGACTTTTTCAATGTTGAAGTAGTGGTTACAAAACATCCACTGCAAGCTCCAAAATAAGCTAATTGATTATTGAGCAATAAAATATTTGAAATAGAAAACTTTGATCCTGGTTGACCTACTTCCACTTGGTAAAAACAATGACTGCAGATGCTGGAAACGAGATTTTAGATTAGTGATGCTGGAAGAGCACAGCAGTTCAGGCACTTCCACTTTTGTCTATTTGGATGGTCATCTTTATTTTAGGTTTTCTGTTTTCCAGAATTCATTTATTGCATCACCTGGAAACAGTTGATGGTTAAAGAGAAACACTTAAGATAGTGGTTTTAGAAGAAATTTGTCTGTATAACATTGTTATGCTAAATGGAGTTCATATCATTAGCTCCAGTCATTGTGTTGCCTTCTGCATGTGGATTAATTTGGCTATCTAGATTGGCAGAGCATACCTTCGGAAGCTTGCAACCTATATGGAAAGTGTGCATAAAACTGAACTTTTACAGACTAGAACTGTAATGTTCGAGATTTAATGTTCCTGGTAGTCATTAGATTTGACCCCAAAAGCAGAATCATTAAAAAAAAATCAAAATGTATACAAGTTCCTACATTGCTTAATCTTTGCTTACAGCTGTGAACAAGCAAACTATTTTTTTTAAAAATCCATGTTCGGCTTGTCCCTTTTTATTATCTAAATACAATGTATCTGAAACTAGTATTTACCACAATGATTTTCTCCTGTTTCCTGTTGGTGGTATTATTATTTCAACCTACAACCTCTACCACCCAGAAGGACAAGGGCAGCAGACGCATGGGAACACCGCCACCTGCAAGTTGCCCTCCAAGCCACACAACTGACTTGGAACTATACCATCGTTCCCTCATTGTCGCTGGGTCAAAATCCTGGAACTCCCCTTTTAATAACACTGTGGGTGTTCTATACCCCAAGGACTGCAGCACCTCAAGAAGGCAATTTGCCACCACCCCTCTCTCTGGAGACTTGATAAGTGGTTGAGGAGAGTAAGGCGAAAGGTGTCTGGGTAAGGTTGTTTGGAGGTGGGCTTCATTTATGTTGGGAGAGAAGAGCTTCATTGGTCGGACTCATTTCAGGTGTGGGAGGTTGATATTGGGGCATATTAGGGTGCTTTGTTTTGGGGAGGAATTCAATTTCACAATTACTCAGGAGCTAGAGCAAGTTTGAATCCCTGTAATTTCTCCCAGCTAACACTTCAGATATTGAGTCAGATCCATCTGAAATTTAAGACTCTAAGATACAGAATTGTAAACTTGCTTGGAGGCTTCCAAGCGCAGGGTAGTTGCACATTGATGCTTAAGGTTCTCAGACAATTTTTGGGAAGTTGGCACGTTGGGACTTCTGAAGGTCCCATATTGCATGTTCAGGCTACATCGCTGAAAGACTATCTCAAATTAAAAACCACACGACCAGATTATAGTCCAATAGGTTTATTTGGAACCAGTAGCATTCGGCGCGTCACTCCTTCATCAGGTGGTTCTGAAATATGAAATCATGATCACAAAATTTAAAGCCAAAGGAGTCCAGAGTCACAGGTGTGATACATTAAACAATTTTAGATTAAATCTTTCATTTTTAAAAATTGGATATGTTGGTTTCTGCTCTTTGAAATGTAAATCCCAAAACTTGTTTTAAATTATATTCTCAAGATAGTTCAGCTTTTCTAACAATAGGTGTGAAGTCTGTCTGTGTCCCAATGTTTAGTCAGACTGACTAGCCCTCTGCATTGTTTGTTTTACATGGATTCATGCAGTTTTTGAGTAAAATAAAATGCAATTCTGCAAAAACAGATTCACCCCATAAACTTGTGTATGTGCATGTAGGAGTGACAGAGCGAGTGTGTATGTGTATGAGTGTGATTGGATATGTGTCTGAGAGAATGCATGTCTGGGTGAGAGTGCTGGCGGTGTCTGTGTGTGCATATGAGAGAGAGAGCTTATGTATGAGAGAGGGTCTGCATGGGTGAGTGTGTATGTAACGTGCAGTGGGATCACCTGTTGTGTGACATGAACGAATGTCCCAGTTGAGGCCATTCCCATGGGTACTTTGCTATCAGCTTCTGCTCAGCCACTCTGCGTTGTTGCTTGTCCTGAAGTCTGTATTGGAGGATGGTCACCCGAAGGTCCGAGGCAGAATGTCCTGGACCGCTGAAATGTTCCCCAACTGGGAGGGAGCAGTCCTGCCTAGTGATTGTTGCGCGGTGTCCATTCATCCTTTGTCGTAGTGTCTGCTCGGTCTTGCCAATGTACCATGCCTCAGGGTATCCTTGCATGCAGCATATGAGATATACCATGTTGGCTGAGTGGCATGAGTACCTGCCGCGTATATGTAATAGTGTTATCACTGTCGATATTTTCTCATATCTTGTAGCAGCTGTTGTGACAGGGTTGTATGGAGTTGTAGTCCTGAAGGTCAGGAAGTTTGCGCACAATGATCTGTTTTAAGGTTTGATAGTTTAAAGGCAAGAAGTGGAGGCATATGGAAGGTCTTGGCAAGGTGCTCATCCTCATTGATAATGTGTTGAAGACTGCAAAGACCATGGCGTAGTCACTTGGTTCCCAGAAAGTACTGGACATGGAAGGGTACCCTATCTGTTGCACCCCTTGTCTGTCTCCTGAGGAGGTCATTACGGTTACTTGCTGTGGTATGTCGGAACTGGCGATTGATGAGTAGAACGTTGTTTCCTGCTCTTTTGAAAGTGCTCAACGATGCCCTCATGTGTCCGTCACATTCCTCCTTATCCGAACGGATCCTCTGTATGTGGGGGGCTTAGCTGTAGGAGATAGCTGTTTAATATGTTTTGGGTGGAAGCTAGAGAAGTGCAGCATTGTGAGGTTATCCATGAGTTTGCAATACAGTGAGGTGCTGAGGTGTGAGATGCTTGAGAATGTAATTTTTAAAAAGTTCTGGGATTTACATACCAAAGAACAGAAATCAGCATATTCGATCTTAAAAGATGAAAGATTTAATCTAAAATTGTTTAATGCATCGCAACTCCATGATGTTAGACTCCTTTAGTTATAAATTCTGTGATCATGATCTTATACCCCACAACCACCTGATGAGGGAACAGCACTCCGAAAGCTAGCGCTTCCAAGTAAACCTGTTGGAATATAATCTGGTGTGGTGTGATTTTTTTTTTAAACTTTGTTCACCCCAGTCCAACATCAGTTCCTCCAAGTCATATCTCAAATTATAAGAGCTGGGCCATCATAACTTTCTAGTCCTTTATTTCCTGATTTGTTTATCTAGATTTCCCTTTTTACTTAAGACAAGAGACCAATGAAGTTTGGGATTTAGGGGATTTATTAGGAGAAAGTGAGGAGATGCTGGAGATCAGAGTCGAAGAGTGTGGTGCTGGAAGAGCACAGCCGGTCAGGCAGCATCCGAGGAGCAGGAGAATCGACGTTTTGGGCATGCCCCTGAAAAGTCAATTCCCCTGCTGCTTGGATGCTGCTTTCCCAGCACCACGCACTTCGATTCAAGGAATTTGCACGTGGATCACAGAGATAATAAGTAGATTCAGTTAGGAAAGCAGATGTCATGATTACATTTAGTGCAAAGGGGTTGGATTATAACAATTGGAATATTAGATGCAGTTTTAAGTCTCGTTGCATAAGGAGGGATATCTTCTTGAGGCATGATAGAAGTTAGATTGATTCCTGGGATGAGGGGGCTCTCTGAAGAATATTGAGTTGGCTAGACTTCTGTTCTATGAAGATTAATATGAGAGGTGATCTTATTGAAAAATATAAAATTTAAGTAGTTTCGATGGTGTAGGTAATGGAGAGATCTAGAAGTAGATGTCTACAGCCACAGGACAGGATGTCAGCAGTTTAACATTCCTTCATTCAAAAGTTTGTGCATAATTTGAAATTCTCTACCCAGAGCAATGTAGCTACTCAGTTGTTCAGTTGATTTAGATTAGATTAGACTACTTAGTGTGGCTCAACAAGTCCACACCGACCCTCCGAAGAGCAACCCACCCAGACCCATTCCCCTACATTTACCCCTTCACCTAAGTGAACACTAAGTGTTATTTGTATTGTGCAAGTTTGTATATTGCAGGGTCTCACAGGAATGCGACTATCACGTTATGGAAGAAGTGACTGTATAAGGAAACGGAGTTGATATCGAAGTTCAGTCGCAAACTTATTGACTGGGAGCAAGGCCACTGTCCTATGTGGCTTGTGTCTGCACCTATCCCTCATTTTGAAATTCATTAATACTGTTACCGTAACTTCTTCCACCCTTGGAATTCTCTTCAGAGATTTGTGCTGAATTCCCTATTGGATTTCTTAGTTGACTGTTATGTTTATGACCCCAAGTTTTAATCTCCTTCACATCTCTTTCATTTTCCATACTGTCCTTTATTTTTGAGAGAATAAAACCCAGTCTCCTTCATCTTTTCCTGACAGTTAGTAACCTCTTAGATCTTGTATTATCCTTTTACAAAGCTTTTTGCTTGCTCCCCTGTCAGTGTCATAATTTTATAATTTGGTGACCAGAACTGTTCAGTTTTCAACATGGCAGCAGTGAGTACTGCAGGTGCTGGAGATTAGAGTCTAGATTAGATTAGGAATTCCTGATGAAGGGCTTTTGCCCGAAATGTCCATCTTCCTGCTCCTTGGATGTTCCTGACCTGCTGTGCTTTTCCAGCACCACTGTAATCTTGACCATTTTCAGCATGGTCTGGCCAAAGTTCTACACAAGCTTGGGGTAGCTTCTTGCTTCTCAGTCCTATTTCCCTGGAAATGAAACCAGTGCTTTGTTCCTTTTATGGCCTTATTCATATCATTTACTTTCATCAATTGTTTCTGTACTCAAAATCTCTTGTTTTTCTATTGTAGTTTAAGCTTTTGAGTTTTGGTAGGAAGAATATCCCTTAAAGGTGGGAAGGAGAACTAAATCTGAGAGGCTAGAATTCATAGAAAATCTGCAGTTCTGTGGAATTCCAAGAGATTTCATATAATTCCATTAAGCATGAAATCATATCTTGATGAACTATTTCTTCTGCACTGAACTGTAAGACTATGCAGTACAGTCTGTAAATGTCCCCTTTGTCAGAACATTCTAATATATCCTAATGGAAAAAATATTGTTTAAAAAGTATTTGTATTTTGATCTATCTTTTGGATATTATTTTTAATGTATTTGTCCATTGGTTGTGTGTGATACTGGGAAGGCCAGCATGTATTTCCATCCCTAATTGTCATGTAACAGGTGATGGTGAGCTTCCAGCTTGAACCGCAGTAGTCATGTGATGAAGATATTCTCATGGTGCTGTTAGCTAAGACATTTTGACTGATTAGTGATAAAGGAAGAGTGATATATTTCCAAGTCAGGAACTGAGAAAGATTTGGGAGTCTGCCGGTGTACCTATGCAACTACTACTCTCCTAATTGACTGCCGTAATTAATATTCTGTTTTGTATAATGTTCTAGAGTTGCAAAATGCAAGTTTGTGTTGTGCCCTTGGCTTTGTAAAACTGAATGTATTAGAATTTCTCTTGGAATTAATTTGCACTGAAGTATTGTTTTGTTAGCATTATAAAGTTCCATGCAGTATTAAAAGCTGTAAGTAATTAAATTATTTTTAAGTAATACAAGTTTAAGGCACTTTACAGAGCAACTTTGGTGCAGTTTAGTGTATCGCTTTTTATTAAAAAGCATACCAGCTTCCTTAACCAGTGGGGAAGTGAAGCTTGTTTGTAAAATCTAAATGAATTAGATTATATATTAACGTAGCTGATAGAATGATACTATAGTGAGAGGATCTGATCTATTCCTGTCTTGTTGATTTCCCTCCTGTTGTCTTAAATTCTCTTACTGTCACTTGTTCATTCAAACGCACATGCATGTGGTTGGCTGATGTAAAACAAATAGTGCATTGCAGATGCTTTTAAGGGCTTTTCTGAGTTTAGGAGATGCAAAAGAATAATGAGAGTGAGACCATTCACAATAAAGGGTAATGTCTAGTATGGTAGCAATATTAATAAAATATCTTTTTTTATTCTGCATTACTGAAGTAGTCAATGTCTATATGTAGCAAGATCTAGATAACGTTCAGGTTTTGGCTAATAAGCAGATAGTGACATTCATCCCATGCAAGTGTCAGGTAATCCGGCCATCGCCCATGACTCCAAAATGTCCTAGGACGTATCGTTGTCCAGAAACTAAATTCACTGTGAAGATACTGTGACTGCAAGAGCAGGTGAAAAACTGGGAATTCTGAGATAGAAACTTACCTAACTTCTCAATGATTTCACATTCTACAAGGCACCAGTCAGCTTTCCCTCCAGATTGTGCACCATCCTTCGAATATATTCCTGTTCCTTCTCACTGGCCGTGGATCAGGATTGTGGATTTCCCTTCCTAGCTACATTTTTGGTGGACCTGCACTAGATGGACTAGAATGGTTGAATAATGGAGTTTCTGTAGGGAAGTGGGATGTGGGCAACAAATGCTGACCTTGCCATTGATGCCTCATTTCTTGAATTTTTTTAAAGTGGAAGTAAGAGTGCAAGGCTGCTTGACACAAATACAGAACAATTATTAAATATAACATTCAGAAATCAAGTTTTTTAGGAAAAGAAGGCTGGTAACTAACAAAGACTGTTGAAAGAAATCAAAAATTATATTAGAAGTTCTGGTGTGATTCTGCAAACGTCCTGTAAGACTAATTGAATTGTAGAACTGAAGAGTTGACAACTTGACACCTTTTTTCCTCGGGGAGAGAATGATGAAATAGGGAGTTTTGTGCAGTGGTCGTGTCCTCTGAGCCAGAAATCCCAAATGCAGGGCTGTCGAAAGAACAATGTTGTTAAAGCACTGTAAACTTTGCCACATTCAATTGTTGTATTTTGAGAAAAAAAAATGAATAATTAGATTTCAGTAGATGTGTGCAGTTTGTAGATTTTAAAAGGTATCCAATAGAATGCAGACTGGTTGTTCAAAACTTCAAACATGTGTAAAAGAGGAAATGTAGTAACATGGATGAAATGTTAGCTGAATAACTCGAAGTAGAATTAGAGGGGTGGCATTTTGGAAACAGTGATCATAATTCCACAGGTTTTTTAAAGATAATTATGGATAAGGGTACAGCTGGTCCTTTGGTGAAAGTGCTAAATTGTTTGAGTATAAATCCACATCTGATGTGGGAGTATTTTAAAGACCAGTTGATCAGAACTCAGGGCCAATGTGTTCTGTGAGGATGAAAGATAAAGGTGACACCATTCTGGCAAGGAAAAGGGAGTCCTACAAATTTTGCTTTTTAACCAGCACGTTATGCATTGACATTCTTGATAAAAAAGCAAAATTTATATACCTGAAATATCAAAAGTTTACTGCACAATTGCGAACTTCACAGTGCTTGGGTCGTCAGTTTAGATGGGAGTAAAAAGACTCTCTGCAGGGTAAGTTTTATTTAAGGCAAAATTGCATCATCATTATTTACAGTGTAAATCACTTAAATAAGGTATATCAGTGGCACGTATACCCCCTCCATTATGTTCCTGTTACTTAGTGTGCATTTACACTGATTATATGGACCTCCTGATCAATTCGGCTACTTGATCATCTGGTTCACTGCTAGTCCAGTAGGTACCGGTTAATGAAAACTTTGTATGTGTATGGTGAAGGAAACTGAAATCAGAAAAGGTGCTTGAGGAATATAAAGGAAGCAAGAAAGTATTTAAGGAATTAGGAGGGCCAACAGGAGGGCCAACAAGAAACAGGCCAACAAGGCATTTTAGACATACATCGAGCAAAAGAGGGTTGCTTGGGAAAGGTTAGATTCACTTAAGAATAAAGGAGAGAATTTTTGTTGAGCCAGAGGAAGTGAGCGAGGTTCTTAATGAGTACTTCACATCAGAATCCACCAAGGAGCAGCACATGGTTGATAAGGTTAGAGAGGAATATGTTGATATTCTGAGGCATCATGATATTAAGAAGGTTGGTGATGCTGGGTGTCTTAAAGCATTTAAGGCAGATAAATCTCTGGGGTATGATGGGTTCTGTCCCATGATAATGAGAGAGCCTAGGGAGGAAATTGCACGACCTTGAGAGAGATCTTTTGTATACTCTTTAGCAACAGGCAAGGTCCCAGAAACCTGGTGAATAGCTAGTGTTCAAGAAGCACAGCAGAGATAATCCAGGAAATCAAATAAAAATGAGCCTTGCATCAGTGGTTGGGAAATTATGGGAAAAATTCTTAAAGATAGGGTTTGTATACATTTGGAAAAGCATAGCATTGTGACACAAGGCCACCCCACACAAATTCAGTTGAGTTTTTAGAAAAAATGATGAAAATGATTGAGGGTAAGGTAGTGGATGTAGTCTGCATGGATGTTGTAAAAAGCATTTGACATGTTCCGTCATGGTAGATTGGTCAAGAATATTAAGTTGCATGGAATCATTGTATTGATAAATTGCATGCAAAATTGGCTTGATCATAGAAGACAAAGGGTTATTGTGGAGGTATACTTTTCTGACTGGAGGCCTCTGATCAGTGCTTGGATCTGTTTTTAATAGAGCTTAAAAATGTGTTGCTGGAAAAGCGCAGCAGGTAAGGCAGCATCCAAGGAACAGGAGAATTGACGTTTCGGGCATCAGCCCTTCTTCAGGAGTCAATGGTTGGGGCATGGAGTCTAAAAATTGGCAAGTCATGTTGCAGCTGCATAGAATTTTAGTTTGAATATACATGGAGTAACATTTCTGGTCACCACACTATAGGAAAGATATGCAAAAGAGATTTATCAGGATTTTGCTTTGATTGGTCTGTATTAGCTATGAAGAGAAATTGGACAAATTAGGGAAAGCTCAGCAGGTCTGGCAGCATTTGTGCAGAGAAATGAGTTAATGTTTCGGGTCGAATGACCCTTCCTCAGGACTGGGGCCTATATGCTGAGCCTTTTCAGCAATTTCTATTTTGTTGCTGACTTACAACATTTGCAGTTCCTTCAGATATTATTTGTCTCAAAAACAATCCTAATTTGCCCAATGTCAGAAGCTGAGGGATGACCCGATAGAATTATATAAAATCGAGAGGCATGGATAAGTGAGTCTTTTTCGCACGGTAGAAATGTCACATACTAGGGGAAGTAGATTTATGGTGCGAGGGCAAAATTTAAGATGTGCAAGGCCAGATAGTTCTGTTTACAGAGGGTGGTAGATGCCTGAAATGGATTACATGTATCAGATGGTAGAATCTGATACAGTACCAATGTTTAAGATGAATGTACACAGTTATGTGAACAGGTGGGGAATAGAGGAATGTGCACCATGTGCATGCAAATTGGATCATGGCCATTGAAGATATGGTGGGCTGTAGGGCCTTCTCCTAAGTGGTAATGGTCTATGTTCGATGATGGGAAATGCAAACTTCAGAATTATCTGAAAAGGTACTTTCTTAAAATTTTAAAAACATAGGGCTTTTGAATAATGTAGGAAAGACTGGAAAATTTTCAAGGAGGCTTTGTTTCTTTGTTTAACAGAGGTAATACGTTTTGAGAGGAATATTGAAGAATGGAACAAAGTATGGACTCTAGAAAGATGATGGGTGTGGAGAAATGCAGAAACAGTAATGTCGGGTTTCATAAATGGAGGAGTAGATGCAAGAAAGATAATATAGCAATTAAGATAATACCAGACACCAGTGAGGCAGCAGGTAGAATATTGTGAACCATACTTATGTCTTGGATTCACTTCAATGATGCTAGAGATTGGAAATCATATGAAGAGAGAACTTGGATCTCTTTCCACTGAAGCTGAGAATTCTAAGAAAAATATTGTTTGTATTTCAAAAAAGGGCTGCTCTGGTCAGGAAGTTGTGATGATGAAAACTCAAATTTGAAACACTCATGAAGAGAAGCAAGGATAGAGACCAAGTCTCTCTCAAGTTGCAAGGCTGTGCTACAGGCAACGGTAGAGCTTGAGAACTTTGCATGTTATAAGGAAAATTTAATCAATATTTGAACCAGGTGAAGACACCTGGCTTCTGGGTGGCCATCAGAGTACAATTAGTTTTGAAATATTCCAGCAAACTGTTCGCATAACATGAAGAGCCGCATAGCTCTTTGTTGTGCTATGAGTTTTGGATTATATGGTGAGAGCCCATGTACTGCAAGTTTCCAACTCCTGAAGCTGAGCATAATGTACTGCTAGATACTTAGTATCTCACAATAAACTTCATTAATACTGTGAATTATGCATCATGAATTTGTAATTTGCTGCTGAAATGGGAACGCATCCTAAATAACAATTTTCAAAAATGTTCGATTACACTCTGCATTGACATATCAATGTGTGAGGGAATGATTGGACCTAGGTCCAATCTGTTACTAAGAACATTTGAAAATTTCTAATCCAAGCATGCTTGCTAGTAAAAATAATCAGTCAAATTCTTGGAATGGGTGGGTGGAAATTGATAGTATTATGTTCAAACTTAGGTGTGGGAAGGTTGTTTTCATTTCTAGAAATTGTAAGGCATGGAAAGATTAAGGGGGAAGGAATGTACAGAACTGAGATGGAGATTCAAACTACTACAAAATAATTTGGTGAATTTTTAATCTATTATTGTGATTTTTTTTTTAAAAACCATTATTCTGTTTCATGACCTGCTATAAAAATTTAGAACATTGAAAAAAAAGTGTTTGAGTTATTGTCACTTGTTAACAAAGTATAGTTAATTGGCTCATTGGTGTTCAGCATTAAAGCACTAATGTATACTGTTACATATTTGAAGTATGCAGTTTAATTTTTCCTATGAATTGTCAGTGTGCAGTGAAGACCACAGGACCTGCAGTGCTTGGATAAATGCATAGTAGATAAAAGATGGGGAAGGCAAAAAACAGTTTGTGGCAATTACACTAGTTAATGGCTCCAAACCTCCTCAATGCAACAATGCCTTTTTATTAACAGTGTAGGATCAGTCCATGATAACCCACCAACCATTTCTTCTCATCCCAGACAGCACATGGCCAGGATTTTCCATGTTTGTAGGAAATGATCACGCTTGTAAAAGCAGGCATCCTGAGTATGAAATGATTTGTAATTTGTGTTTTTTTTTCTCTTTTCAGATTTTGGATCCCTATTTGATCTTGAGAATGACTTGCCAGATGAACTGATTCGTTCAGATCCATTAGGACTGACCAATGGTGGTGATCTGGCTCAGCTTACTGGTGTTGGAATGGTGCAGGATGCTGCCTCAAAGCATAAACAATTGTCAGAGCTTCTAAGGGGCAGTGGTTCCAGTATCAATATGGGACATGGAGCAGTCAGTTCTGGTGGTGCCTCATCACGCTCCATGGATAGTCCAGTGCAGTCAGTAGGCAGCCAAAGCCAACAGAACAGTCCCAGTATAGGAAGCCTAAGTAGTATGGTAAAGAGCCCCCTCACTCAAGGTGGTCTTACATCGCCTCCTAACTTGGGAATGGGAGCAAGTGGAGCAAACCAGAGACCTCCAACACCGCAATCTGTGAACCCACAAAAACATGATCAGCTTCATACGTCTGCAACTAGTCTGATGCCTGGTGTAAACAGCCCAACCAACCAAGCTGGGATGAGCATCAATACCAATATGAATCCAGCCCTGATGAGCAGTGGCAATGCACAGGGCATGATGCAGGGGCAAGTAATTAATGGTTCTCTTGGTGCTGGAAGAGGCAGACCCAATGTACAGTACTCAAGCCCAGGAATGTCCAACACAAACAATCTACTTGCAGATACATTATCCCAAGGATCACCTCAGATGCCAGCAGGTCTCAAAGGGCCCCAACCTGGAACAGTGAGCAAGGTAAAAACCAAGATTTTTCACATTAAATCTTACAAAGGTAACTACTGAAATATGACGAGTTTGCCTCAATTGTATTGTACAGGATTCAAGTTTTCAATAATAAATGGAGCAGCTAAACTCTTCTTTGTAATTCTATACAAGTATACAATCATCTCTTGGGCTTCTCATTTGTCTTTTACAAGTTGAAAATTGGCTGAACTGAAGACTGTATGAAATCATTGCCCAATGTTAAATTAAACCATAAAGACCAGAAGATCCTAGCTTTAGTTTGAGCTGAATTAAATGACCTTTGCTGGATAGTACATGCAACAAAGCATTGTGTACACTGGAGATTTGAAGTAAAAGTAGTGCTTGAGAACCTCTGGTCTGGCAGCATCTTTGGAGAGAAACAAAGTTGATGTTTCAAGTATGATAGGACTCTCCACCAAACTTTGGTTATGAAAAATCAACTTAGATTTGTTATTTTGATTGCTATTTAATGTCTATTGGTTTGACTGACAGGATTTGACTTGGTCATATTAACCGTAAGAGCAACTCATCGCCATTCTGACTTGCACAACAAAGGTGGCTGCTTAGTTAAGACACTAGAGGGTGACTTTTGACAACAGTTGGTTTGTCAGGAGAGGAGAAAATTCAGAACTACTGAACTTTAAAAGAAAATATCAGGAGTCATAAGAGCACAGTCAGTAATTATTTTTAGGTTTACATGTTCAGGTAAAGCTAAATGGTTCAATTGCATTCTGTCTATTTTCTAATCTTTTCCCAAGTATTTTCAGATCTTGTTTATGTGTCTAAGAACTTTGTTCTGTTTTAAAGGCACTTTGATTGAAAATTAAGTGAACTGCTGTTGTTATGACTGATGAGCAATCCCAAACGTTCTACCTCTATAATAAAATAAAGCTGACTAAAGTCAATCTCTTGTATACCCACAATAACCATACCCAAGCAATAAATAGACCTTTTAATTGTTAAAAATTGCAGCGGTGATAGTACCTTCACATACTAATGGCTTCAAATGACTGCATTGCAAATGGAATTGGAAATTATTCAATGTATTTTCTTTAATTTGTGATTCAGCTACTCTCAAATCTAATCCAAATATTTAATCTTAAAATTGACCAATATTGCAAATAAAACAACGTAGAGCTTCTATAGAGTGCTAGAGGAAGCTATTTCAGACCTAGCTATCAAATACTGAAACAAAAACAGAAATCTTTGGAAAATCTCCAGATGTGGCATCTGTGGAGAGAAATCAGTTAATATTTCAGCTCCAGTGTCCCTTATTCAGAATGGTGAAGACCACTTCTCAGCGTTGAACATTGAAACTGCTGGCTTAGAGCTGACAGAGTGAAGAATATGGTCAGTTGCTCTTGCAATTTGAGTATTAAATGTTGGAAAGAGCTCTGATAATCTCGCAGTGTTCTTTTCATCAGCTGACAGTTACAGAAAACTCGCAATTAAGGTGTATTATTTACCCGGAATGAGTATTTCCAATGTCACAGCATCATTCTGATAAAGTTGGACTTTATAGGGAATTGAATCTAATCTAATGTTGAATAGTGTAGAAACAGGCCCTTCAGCCCAACCAGTCCACACCGACCCTTCGAAGAGTAACCCAATTCACCAATTTAGCATGGCCAATACACCTGACTTGCACATCTTTGGATTGTGGGAGGAAGCCAGAGCACCTGGAGGAAATCCATGCAGACACAGGAAGAATGTGCAAATTCCACACTGACAGTCACCCAAGGCTGGAATCGAACAAGTGTCCTTGGTGCTGTGAGGCAGCAGTGCTAACCACTGAGCCACCGTGCCACCCAGAAGATGCAATATGAAAATTGAAAAGTTACACAGTGACTTCTGACCAGTAAAATTATTCAAAAGTGATTTTCATTTACTATTGTTTTGTTTTAATCAAAGGTTAATAGAAGTTTAAAAAAGATGAAATGTGAATAAATAAAATAGATAAAATTAGATTCTTAATCTGCATAAATTGACTCATCCTAAAAATCAGGGACTTTTTTAAAAAAAAGTATTTGGAAGCTGGGGTTATTAGTAGTACTACTTAGCGATGCAATATGCAT
Organism: Chiloscyllium punctatum; assembly: GCF_047496795.1. NCBI lineage: Eukaryota > Metazoa > Chordata > Chondrichthyes > Orectolobiformes > Hemiscylliidae > Chiloscyllium > Chiloscyllium punctatum. Next base: position 79,101,814 of record NC_092756.1, on the reverse strand, counting down.
TGTGGACAGATAGGAAAATGAGTACAATATATTTCACTTGATACAGTCAAAGCTTAAAAAAAAGAAGCTGATAGAGATGTTATTTCAATCTCTTAAATCTTGTTCCTACTATTTAAATGAATGCCTTGTGTTGTGATACTACAACCCATCAATACCTTGCCCATCCTTCATGTCTAAGTCTAGATTTAAAATGCAGTTAGATCATTGGACTAGTACTTGTTTCCATAGTTCTTAGTGCTCAGATTACTGTGAAATAGCAGTCTTTAGGAGATATTGTTTTTGTGAATAGTGCAGATTTTTCACAATCGTATTTGTCAATAGGGTTTGAAACTATAGAATGAAAATTGCAGAACTTGCTCTTCACCTCTGGTGTATCCATTTTTTTGGATAGCATGACAGGATGGTCTGTGGACATGTTGATGAGTAACATAAAAGCTGATTTAATTTGACAGGAAATTTATCTTCATTGAAAAATGTGGTGCTGGATAAACACAGCAGGCCAGGCAGCATCCGAGGAGCAGGTGAATCGACGTTTCGGGCATAAGCCCTTCTTCAGGAAATTTCCTGAAGAAATGCTTATGCCCGAAACGTTGATTCTCCTGCTCCTCGGATGCTGCCTGGCCTGCTGTTTTTTCAGCACCACATTTTTCAACTCTGGTCTCCAGCATCTGCAGTCCTCACTTTCTCCTAGGAAATTTATCTTCAACAATACAGGTCATAAGTTTGGTTGATGCTGTCCAGTTGTCACTTTAGTGTCTTGTCTGTAAGAATGTTTTGGATTTTGAATATATTCATCTTCATCAAGGAAGCATTTATTTAAATTTGCTAAATTGAGTGTGGGTTCTTGTTAAAATGTTTTGAACTTACATGATGTGATTCAGGCATCTGTCTTCTAAATGTCAGACTAAGTATTACAGTTTGAAATATTAATAGCACCTTAACTTCCAGGCTCTTCTACTTATTTTATCTTTTAGCTGAACTCTGCCAAATGTTAAATTCATTGTAGCTGAAAACTAATTGGATGCTGATCATCTTCAAATAAAAGGGAAAGTTTGGCTTTTGTGTATTTCTTTGACCTCTTTGTTTGCTTTTGAAGGGCACAAAGGGAATGAGGACTGCTTGTGTGCATACTACTTCAGTGAATTTGTAGCAACTATCGTGTAAAATGAAGAAACATAGCTTTATTCTGTTGTTGGTTCCTAAGGGACAGACTCTCTTTAAACAATGAAAGTATGCCCTGGGCAGAGCAACTCTCTTGCAGTTGAGTGGCTGTGCATGAATCTGGGACTGGGATTAGCATGGCTGTTGGCTGTTGGCTGCTTAGCTTAGTGAGAGGGGTTCTCCTCCTTTGTTCTTACGTGGAGGTGCAGGTACCATCTGTTGTCCATGTAGTCCAAAGAAATGTTGTCTTTTTATTTTCTCTCTCTCTCCCTTCCCATTTCCTAATCATGTTCACTTCATTGGTTATTTAAAAAATAAAAATTTATTTTAAAATGAATAGGAATAGTTTGGAAATATTTTTGATAGGCTTTTAACAGCACTTAATTTGTTAGTACACTAGGAATTCTACAAATAGTATCAAAAATTGCATTTTATTTTTGCAATACTCTATGCTATCATTCTCAATTACAGGTTGGAAAGTTTCTTCATGATATCTTCAGAATTATGTTGAAATCCTAATACCAGCACATGCTGAAGCAGCATAGTATGCGAGTTACAGCATGCACAAATTATAATGTGTAACAGCAGCAAGTACCAGTGGTAAATAGGTTAATAAAAGACTGCTTTTAAACATTTATAGTTTTCACTAATAATCTCAGATTTAGGTATTTGGTAGAAGGATGACAAATGACCAAATAATGCTGTATTAGCTTGTAGCTTCAGTTATTATCTCCCTCAAGTAATATTATGCAAACCTTTAAACTGATCATGTGGAGCCAGTGTATAATTGTGACTCTTGTCGCAGTTTTTAAAATTTTCAATAAGTTAAACTTCATGAACATAGAACTGCTGTGCTCTTCCAGCACCACTAATCCAGTAGTTCATTTCAGGCACCTACCACCCTCTTTGTAGAAACAAAATTTGCCTTTCATATTTACTTTAAACTTGCTCCCCCCCCCCCCCCCCCCCCCCACGCCAAACAAATGTCTTCTAGTATCTGACATTCCACCTTGGTCCACCCTATCCATGCCTGTCATAATTTTCTATGCCCCTCAACCTCCAATGAGAGCAATTCAAGTTTGTCCATCCTCTCCTCATTGCAACAGTGAAGCAGTTAAAATTGGGAATTAAAGAAGCCAGAATTGGAGGAATATAGAGATCTCGGAGTGTTGTGGATCTGAAGGCGATTTACAAAGATAGGGAGGCACAAGAACTTGGATTTAAAGTTATGGATAAAACATTGGTTGGTCAGGAGGCGACTTGTGACCTCAGAGAAACGAGACTTGGTGTGAGGTGACAGAATTTTGGGTGACCTTGTAAAGGTTGAATTTAGGAAGCTAATTATCACACAACTACACTAACTTTCCTTTTTTTTAATTGCTTATTCAATGTACTAAAGTAAAATTCTACAGTCCTCTTGATACTCTGCCATCTTGCCCAAATGGGTCCTCTTTTCTTTAAAGATATTTTTCTTTCGCAGTTACCATGTCCAAATGTCAATTTTTCAAGTGTTGAGATTGCCTGTTGCTCGTAGAATACAGTAGTTCAAGATGTCAGCTCCTCACCCCCTCGAAGAACAGTTAGAGATGAGCACAAAATGCTGATCTTGTCAGAAATGACTGCATCCTGTACAGGGATTTTTAAAAATAAGCAAGTTTTTTTTGACCCACCATCAAGCCAAATATCCAAATGCATGCAGTTTCTGTAAGGATTTAAAAAATCGTAAAGGTTTCTAACCTGGGAGAAGCAGACTCTGATCTCCAGCATCTGCAGTGCTCAAAGAGTGTGGTGCTGGAAAAACACAGCCAGTCAGGCAGCATCCGAGGAGCAGGAGAATCAACGTTTCAGGCGTAAATCTTGCTCCTAGGATTGCTAACCTCCCTATTTTTGATAAGTATAGACCTAAGTTCTGAAAGTGTATAAGTTTTCACTAATCATTCTGAGCTTTGTGTTAGGGAAAATAACACAAGTACTTAGAGTATACGATGATATGATGGTAATGGCATTGGACAAGAAATTAAAGGGCCTCTATGGTACTCCAGGAGCAATGGCTCAAATCCCACCTCAGCTACTTATGGAATTTAAATTCAATTAATAAAAGCTGGATTTGAAAGCTAGTCTCGGTGATGGTAATCATAAAACCATTGTTGCAATTGGCCTTTAGACGTCATTAATAGCCATCCTTACTTGGTCTAGCTCTGTATGTCAATAGCAAAGTGCCATTGATTTAAGGTAAGAAGAGAGTTGAGGGGAATTGTTTTTCACTCAGGATGGTGGGAATTTGGAATTTACTGCTTGAAAGAGTGGTTGAGTTAGAAACTCACTAATTAAGTAGCATTTGGGTATTCACTGTGTTGTCATATCTCCAGTGGGGGTGAGCTGGAAGTTGGGATTAGTGTAGTCAGATCTTTGTTGACCAGTGGATATGATGGGCCATTTCTGTGGTAAGTGTCTTGAGTTGTGAACAGCCGCAATATGTACTGCACTCTGACGTGGCCAAGCAAATCACTCAGATCAAGTTCAGTTTGGGATGGTCAACCAATAGTTGCCTTGGAGAGATCCCAAAATCCTAAAGTTAAGTTTACAAACTGAATTATGTCACATTCTGTGATTGTGCTAAATGATGTTTTATGACTCAAAAAGTTCACTTTATCGAATTTGATGTAGATTGCATAATATTAGTCTGTTTAAACTTGGATGAGCAATTTCACTCACTCTGAATACCTCATTGAGGTATTCAGCATTGAGCATAATGGGCAGGTGTTAAAATGCAGGCATTTACAATATTACCGTTGAAAATATTTACAGTACTCTTTTGAACTGTCCATAATGTTGCATGTCTGTTTCCCCTTCAAATCATGATAATGTATTGAAGTATTTGAATTTGTTTCCATAAAATAGCCATTTGGCAATTTGATAAGGGCACTGCTGCTACTACTACATATCATTTTAAAATATTGAATAGCAATTCCAGCAACGACATGATTCCCCATGGGAGACTGATTAGCATGGTTAGATCTCATGGAATACAGGGAGAACTAGCCATTTGGATACAGAACTGGCTCAAAGGTAGAAGAGAGTGGTGGTGGAGGAGGATAGTTTTTCAGACTGGAGGGCCTGTGACCAGTGGAGTGCTACAAGGATCGCCGCTGCGTCCTCTACATTTTGTCATTTACATAAAGGATTTGGATGCGAGCATAAGAGGTACAGTTAGTAAGTTTGTAGATGACACCAAAATTGGAGGTGTAGTGGACAGCGAAGAGGGTTACCTCAGATTACAACAGGATGTGGACCAGATGGGCCAATGGGCTGAGAAATTGCAGATGGAGTTTAATTCAGATAAATGCGTGGAATTGGAAAGCATTTTGGAAAGCAAATCTTAGCAGGACTTATACACTTAATAAGACCATAAGGCATAGAGGAGTGGAAATAAGGCCATTTGACCAATGGTAAGGTCCTAGGGAGTGTTGCTGAGCAAAGAGGCCTTGGAGTGCAGGTTCATAGCTCCTTGAAAGTGGAGTCGCAGGTAGATAGGATAGTGAAGAAGGCGTTTGGTATGCTTTCCTTTATTGGTCAGAGTATTGAGTACAGGAGTTGGGAGGTCATGTTGTGGCTGTACAGGACATTGGTTAGGCCACTGTTGGAATATTGCGTGCAATTCTGGTCTCCTTCCTATTGGAAAGAAGTTGTGAAACTTGAAAGGGTTCAGAAAAGATTTACAAGGATGTTGCCAGGGCTGGCGGATTTGAGCTACAGGGAGAGGCTGAACAGGCTGAGGCTGTTTTCCCTGGAGTGTCTGAGGTTGAGGGGTGACCTGATAGAGGTTTTCAAAATTGAGGGGCATGGATAGAGTAAATAGACAAAGTCTTTTCCCTGGGGTGGGGGAGTCCAGAACTAGAGGGCATAGGTTTAGGGTGAGAAGGGAAAGATATAAAAGAGACTTAAGGGGCAACGTTTTCACGCAGAGGGTGGTACGTGTATGGAATGAGCTGCCAGAGGATGTGGTGAAGGCTGATACAATTGCAACATTTACGAGGCATTTGGATGGGTATATGAATAGGAAGGGTTTGGAGGGATATGGGCCGGGTGCTGGCAGTTGGGAATAGATTGGGTTGGGATATCTGGTCGCACGGACAGGTTGAACTGCAGGGTCTGTTTCCATGCTGTACATCTCTGACTCAATCAGACTACTTACATTCTTCAGCAATGTTAATTGAACAAGTGGTGGTTAACTCTGTTTAGAGTTAATTTAGAATATGTGCAGAAGGAGGGATGACAATTAATACAACTTCTTACCCAGCTTGTTATTCAATTAGCTATTTTAGAAAGAGCTCCTCTCCTATATATAGGATCTGGCATGTCTGCAGCCTGTCACTTGAATAGTGTGCTAAATGTAATTACCTGTATAAGATCACTGTCCCTTCACTTTTTAAAGTCCAGCTCTTTGACCAAACCTCTGATCACTCCCAATTTTGCTCCTTTTGCTGTGCATCTGTTCTATTCATGTCTTTTGAGGTGTCTTTGTTTTTATTCTCTATATTAACTGGGCTGCAGAAATGCAAGGAACCGCTGGATCAGTTGTCTTCGGAACATACACCTGGTTATGGATCTGGTGCATAGTTAGTGCCGTAGACTTGCCTCCCCATCAAAACAAAGTACTTTTATGGCTTCAGAAAAGAACTGTCCCTGATAACAGGTCCGATCTTTGTATGGTATACAAATATGTATGGTTTGCTCAAAATTTAATTCGTTTAATAATAAATCTGTCTCTCTGCTACTCATCTTTACCCTCCTTCATTATAATGATGTAACTAGTGAGAGGGCAGTCCCTAAATAAGAAAAATCTGAAGTGTTGGAGATAAACTTCTGAGTAAAAGTGTATATATTACTGTAGCTGTTACAAATATCCAAATGCTGTACTCTCCACCATTGTAACCAGACTGTTATATGTTCTGACTCAGAAGGTTGAGAATTCAAGTTGCATTCCAATATTTCAATTCGTAATAAAATCTAAATTATTCTACTGAAGGAGTGCTGTATCTGACATAAAAACAAAATGCTGTGGAAGCATTTGTGGAGGGAGAAGATGATTCATGATTCCTGTTTCAGATCAAGAATCTTTTCTTAGTGCTGTATTTGACTTTTCTGCATTGCAGAACTCTAAGGATGCTGGCTTATGTTCTATTCTCTATCATCTTCAGCAAAACATTATTTAACCAGTTGTTTCATTATTTGCAGTTGCTACTTTGTGTGCAAGTATCATGTTGTCTAAATATATAGGTTTTCAAAATTTTAATATAATTAACTTGAACTCTTGCTGTATTATTTTAGTTACACATAGTGATCATTACATTGGGGCACCAAACACAGATTATATACTAGAGATTGCCTTACTCATCAAGTCTGCTTAGTCCACAAGTGACCCTGTTCTTATTGTTTGTGATTTGGATTCCTTTATCTTAAACCTCTGTCATCTGTCTCCTACGCTGTCACAGTAATGCTCAAGGGACGATGTATCATCATTCATGCAGGCGTTTAATAGCCATCTACTCAACGTTAAGTTCAGCAGTTTCGGATCATTGCCATCAAAATTCTCTGTAGAACTATTTTTTTTTCTTTCGTGTCCTGTTATCCTTTTAGCCTTGTATCATCATTCCTGCCTTATCACAAACTATAATACTTTCTGTTTTGTTTTCATCATATTTCCACTTGCCTGCTTGCATCTGTAACACTTTCCAGGTTTGATAAGAAGTCCCAGACAATGTAAAGTTGCCTCTTTCTTTTCACAAATTCTACCTCCTAATCTGCTATTTAATTGAGCATTTCTTTTTACATTTCAGGTTTAGATTTTCTGCAGCATTTTGCCTTGATCCCAATACATGCAGCCATTTTTTAATAGGATTTTATACTGTTGTCTTGCCAGTGTACCCCAATTGTGCCATAAGCTTGTAATCTGCAAATTGAATACCTTTCTAGTTTTATTAGTTTGCTTTGTGCTCACTATTTAGTAACCAAGAGAAACGTGGAAACGTTTGAATAGTAGTTTTAAGTGGCTGTAAAGATCTATGCGTATTCTTTTACAGATGTTGACTTTTAAATTTCTCTTGTCAGTTAATTGCTTCAGGTTTTCAGATTTTGCTTATTCCTGTCTTTCCTTTTTTTTTGCATCATGCAACAGTTGGCTAGATAGCCAAAAACTAGCTCTGGCATCCACCCCTAAATCAGAGAGTTGCTAGGTAGCACGTGATATTCCAGTGAACTTACTCTCTTGCTTTTACTGCTTCCCCACAATACACCAAGATTGAAAATTCAGCTATACTGTGTACTTTCTTTATTAATGAATTATTAAAATGGGCTTCTTGCTGAATTAGCATTTTAAAAAAAACTGTTCTGCCTACTTTCAGCAAAAGTGCATTAAAAATGTCCATATGTTGTGAAGAATTTGCTTTTCTGGTTTCTTAAAAAAACAGACTAGAAGCTGGAAATTGTTTGGTACAAAAATACCTTAAGATGGGTAAAACATCAGTAAATGCGCACTCGTGTGTTGTCCTTTTCAACTTGTCAGAAGTGACTGTTTTGAAATATACAACATTAAGGTGAAATAGTAGTGAATATTCATTTGCTGTCAATGTTATGTAAATTTTATCCCAGAAGGCCCTTTGTAGGTCTTAGTGAGTTTTGAGAAGATTTGTAGCTCAGGTTGAGTTCTGCATGTAGGCTTGCTTGCTGAGCTGGAAGGTTCATTTCCAGACGTTTTGTCACCCTACTAGGTAACATCTTAAGTGGGCCTCCAAGTGAAGCACTGCTGATTTCTGCTTTCTGTTTAAAAATTTGTGTTTCCTTGGGTTGGTGATTCCATTTCCTGTTCTTTTTCTCAGGGTGGCAGATGGTTTCTAACTTGATGTGTTTGTTGATAGAGTTCTGGTTGGAATGCCATGCTTTGAGAAATTCTCGTGCGTGAACTAGGATGGATGCATTGTCTCGGTCGAAGTGGTGTCCTTCCTTATCTGTACGTAAGGATACGAGTGAGAGAGGGTCATGTCGTTTTGTGGCTAGTTGATCATGTATCCTGGTGGCTAGTTTTCTGCCTGTTTGTCCAATGTAGTGTTTGTTACAGTTCTTGCATGGTATTTTGTAAATGGCATTAGTTTTGCTTGTCTATATATGGTCTTTCAAGTTCATTAGCTGCTGTTTTAGTGTGTTTGTGGGTTACTATGATGCCAAGGGGTCTGAGTAGTCTGGCAGTCATTTCCGAGATGTCTTTGTAGGGGAGAGTGGCTAGGGTTTCTGAGCGAGTTTACTGCTTGTTTGGGTTTATTGCTGAGAAATCAGTGCACTGTGTTCATTGTGTACCCATTTGTTGCCGAAAATCAGCAGACTGTGTTCATTGGGTACTCATTCTTTTTGAATACATGGTATAAGTGATTTTCCTCTGCTCTGCGTAGTTTCTGTGTACTGCAGTGTGTGTTGACTCGTTGAAATAATGTACTGATGCAGCTTCGTTTGTGGGTGTTGGGAAGATTGCTTCTGTAGTTCAATGTTTGGTCCATATGTGTTGTTTTCCTGTAGTTGCTGGTTTGAAGTTCCCCATTGGCTGTTTGCTGTACTGTGACATCTAGGAATGGCAGTTTGTTGTTGTTTTCCTCCTCTAGTGAATTTTATGCCAGTAAGGGTATAATTGATGGTCTTGAAGGTTTCCTCTAATTTGTTTCGTTGTGATGACAAAGGTGTCATCCACGTAGCAGGCCCAAAGTTTGAGTTGGATGATTGGTAGAGCTGTTTGTTCGACTCTCTGCATTACTGCCTCTGCTAAGAACCCTGATATCTGAGATCTCATGGGTATTCCATTGGTTTGTCTGTAGGTTTTGTTGTTGAAGGTGAAGTGTGTAGTACGGCATAGGTCCACTAGCTTGATGATACTGTCCTTGCTGATGAAGTTAGTGTTGGGTGTATGTGTCTTTGGGTCTTCTAATAGTGTAGTCAGTGTTTCCTTTTGATGTAAACAGGGCTGTTGCATCAAAGGAGACCATTATTTCATCCTCTTCTATCTTAATGTCTTTGGTCTTCAAGAATTCTTGAGTGGAGTGGATGGAGTGGTGTGAGTCTTTTACTAAGTGTTTTAGTCTTTGGTGTAGCTACTTGGCCAGTCTGTAAGTGTTCCAGGTAGCGAGACTATGGGTCTGTGGGGAGCTCCTGGTTTGTGAATTTTGGGTAATCCATGGAAGCGTGGTGTGTTGGATCTGTCTGGTTTTGTTTTTTGGAACTCATTTATTTAAGATTTCTGAAGATTTTTGAGTAGGGCTGTGATTCGGTTCTCTAGTTGTGGGGTTGGGTCTATCACCACTTGCTGGTAAGCGTTGGTATCTGTAAGTGCGTTTGCTTTCTCAATGTAATCTTTTCGATTTAGAATGACTGTCGAGCATCTTTTTGTCTGCAGGTAGGATAACAATTTTTTTTAAGTCTTTCCGGTGCTTTTCTTGTGTATTGAGTGTGTTTCCTTTTTTCTGCTTAATGTTGGTGCGACTACCTGTCTGATAGTTTGCTGGGTTTCTTCTGTGAGTTTGTCTTTTAGTGTTTTGTCTAATGCTGTTAAGAAATCTTTCTTGTCCACATCCTGGCAGTTGTAATTTAATCCTCCTACTAAGATGGCTTTTTCATTGTCTGTTAAGGGTCGGTCAGAGAAGTGTTTTTTTTATCCATGCTTCTGTGTTGTCAGTGGTGTTACTTCGTGTAAAAGTTTGTCTAGTTTTTTTCTGCAGGTCGAGTTTTTTCATTTTCTGTGTTTGTCGCTGTCTTATGTCTATGGCTTGTTGTATTGTGTCTGTCCATTCATGGTCTCTTGCATGAGTGAGTAAAATTTTTGTTGTAAAATTTCCCGATTGTATTTACGGAGTCTGTTGTGGGCATCATTTAATCATTTCTCAAAGCATTCTGCGGCCATTGTGCTCTGCTATTCTTTTGGCTAGTGGGGTGTTAAGGGGACCCTAGAGGCATGGCATTCTAACCAGAACACACTCAACAAACACATGGCATCACCAACCCAAAGAATAGCAAACATGTAAATAGAAAGCAGAAATCATCAGCAGTGCTTCACCTGGAGGCCCACTGAAGATGTTACCTAGTAGAGTGACGAAACAACTGGAAATGAACCTTCAGCTCAGCAAGCAAACCTATATCCAGGCCCTAATAGGTGGCCAGCATTATTAGTTTTACATTGGGAGCTATTTTCTAATTTGAGCAAATTTTACAACCATTGTACCTTCAGAGTAAAATGTAAACTGGAATAAATTCATAACTTCCTCAAAGTTGAGTACCATTGCTAGGTCACTGATTTTGATTTAATGTCATATATGCACTGGGGGTCAGTTAGCTCAGTTGGCTGGTTTATGATGCAGAGTAATGCCAGCAGCATGGTTTCAATTCCCACACAAAACTGAGGTAACTATTGAATGACTCTTCATCTCAACCTCTCCCTTTGCTTGAAGTGTGGTGACCCTCCAGTTAAACCACCACCAGATGTGTCTCTTTAACGAGAGAGCTGTTCTGTGGTCTGGTAGGACAATGGCAACTTTACTTTTTACTTATCTGTGCTGAAATTTGAGTTGCATTTTGAGTATGGGGAGTTAGTGACTACATGTAAATGTTTAACCAATGACTAAAATGAGTGTTTTAAAGCTTGCACATGTTTCATTTGAGCTGTGTACATTATAAATAAGGCAATTACGTAATGTTGAAGTGGTCCACAGTAATGCTTGGGATTCACTGAAAATTTGTTTATAATTGTGCATTTGGAGGTAGAAAAGTGGGTAAATGTGGTAACTAGTGATTCATTTCTTTCCTCCCTCCCTCGCACCGAGTCTACACTTGCTTCTAAGATGAAATGTTTCTGGTAAAGGTAAATGATGGCTGTTAGCCATTTTCTGTCAGGCTTGCTATTTTATTTTGCTCATTGTAAAAAGTCGTCATAATCTTACTAGATCATAGGGCTATTACGTCATTAGAGAGAGGACTGGTGGTGGTTTAACTTGATCATCATGCCCCACATGAGGGGAGAGGCTAAGAGGAGCCCTTCATGGTAACCTTATTACCATAAGAGTGTTCTATGAAATTTTGGACAGCATGGATATAATATTTATCAAACATGGAATTGCATTGCACAAATGTCAAAGATATTGCAAACAAGTTGGCCATTTGTAAAAATCATGTTAGATTTTAGTTTATTGCTATTAAAACATTGAAGCAAATTGGAATGAGATTTTTCTTGATACCCTGAGAACTTTTTATGTAACATGTTGGATGTAATTCCTCAAGTTCAAATGAAAATGAGCTTTGTTTTCTAGAATTTATTAGGTTTTAAAATTGATTCATAGCAAAGTTCGAAAATGGACCTATGAGTTTATTCATTCAAAATTAACTTGAATTTCATTCAAGCAGGAGGCTGAAAGAACACAACAAGCCAGACAGCATCAGGAGGTGAAAAAGTAGATGTTTTGGGTGTAACCCTTCTTCAGTCCTAGTTTCACCTCCAGTGTTTTTGTCTCTAACTGAATTTTGTTCAGGCCATGAGCTGTATTATAGAATGTGTTATGTTGCTTTGTAACGTAGTATTTGCTTTCTGCCACTGGATGCCCTTTTGAGCCATAGATCATCTTCTGACCAGAAAAGGCTTGCAATGCTGCTTTAAGTACACTCATTTCCCAAGCCACACTTAAACCGGAAGTTTCTGCATTCCTTGGTCATCCTGACTTTAAAGTTTCCAACATTGCATCAATTCTTTCTTTTATATTCATGTTGAAATTTCTAATTTCTTTTTGTTTTCCAAATGTTCTTGAAATGTTTACTTTAAGAATTCATCATTTGTAAGCATTTTGATTTCATGTAGTCTGTCCTCTAAACTAACCATAATCTTTTCAGCTAATGTAGTTGACCTTGGACTAAATGAAGCAAAATGAATGTCTTGCATTCCATACTAAGTGTCAGAAGTTCATTTTCCTTTTTTAAATCAATAGATGGGAATGATAGGCACCCCTAATCCTTACGGCCAGCCATACGGACAGAACCCTGGTCAGACACTGGGTACCAGTGGACTTGGGCAGCAGATGCAAAGCAAAGGTGGCCTAGGGAACAGTCTGCCTCAGTTTACAATGGACAAGAAACCTGCTGGTGCTGCTGGGATGCAAAATTTGGTGAGTGCTAAGAAGTTCATTTATCTCGAATTCTGCCCTTCCTTAATTTCTGACTTGTTGACTTTATTTTTAAGCAAGGGCAATAAGACCAAAATATGAAAGCAGTGAATACGAAAGTATAGTCTCAAGAGGAATGTGTTTGTTTATTTTTAAAGTTGGTGTCTTGTTAAGGGACAAGTTTGTGACTACTTGTCCTACTTGTGAGCATTAGTATGTGCTTAATGACTGTCAAAAGACTTTGACATCTGTTCCTTGCATCAATCATCTTATGCCACCACACATTGCTGAGTGAGTTATAGCATTGTTCTGGTTATAATTCCACCTGTGTGCATATAGTGAGTATTAGGAATCCAGAAAGAGGATGGATATTTAGAAGGAAAGGAATCTTGTAAGAGCTGGTGACTAATAGTACAAAAATGCAAAGGAATCAATTATCAGGGCTTCGACAAAAGCACCAATAGAAAACATTTCTGCTAAAAATAAATATAGTCCCTAATAACTTAGTATGCAGGGTTTTGCTCATTTTCTTTTCGATGTACATTTTGGCACAGTGGTAGCATTTCATCTCTGGTTATTCCAGAGGCTGTAAAACTGAATAGCTGATACTTCAAAGTAGTATTCAATGTGTTGTGTTTTGGTATCTGGTGAGAGAAGGGAAGTTAAACTGAAATATTTCTGTTTCTGGGATCTCACTCTGAGCAGTTTGGCTGGCATGATCTACAGTGCAGCGTTGGCTACATTTTATTTTTAAATGTGAATTTTTGCTTGTAAAGTGCTTTGAGACATCCCGATGTTAGGAAGGGTGCTCTACTAAATACATGCTTTCTTATTTTCTAAAGCCGCAGCAGTCGTCCTCAGTGCAGCAAGGAGGAATAGGGCAGCCTCCAGGACAGGGAATGGGTTCTGCACCCACAGCAGATCCAGAGAAACGAAAACTCATCCAGCAACAATTGGTTCTGCTCTTACATGCACATAAATGCCAGCGTCGGGAGCAAGCCAATGGCGAGGTGCGACCCTGCAACTTGCCACACTGCCGAACCATGAAGAATGTTCTGAATCATATGACCCACTGTCAAGCTGGCAAATCCTGTCAGGGTGAGTATAAAGTGAATTAGTGTCACGAAGATTGGGCACATCATTTCTTATTTGTTTCTAAATCATTTGAAACCTATTTCCACACCCCCCCCCCTCACTCCACTTCTTTGCCATTATTTAATTCCCCAGTTTCTTAAACTCAGCAAATGAGGCTATTGTTTGACTTGGGAATTTACATTAGCTAAATAATTACATTTCTTTGGTGGGTAAGTTATTGGAGGGGATTCTGAGAGATAGGATTTACATGCAGTTTGGAGAGGCAAGAACTCATTAGCGACAGTCAGTATGACTTTGTGCATGGGAAATTCTCTCAAACTTGATTGAGTTTTTTGAGACTGTGACTAAAAAGAGTGGTAGATCTCTGACAAGGCTCCACATGGTAGACTGGTAAGATCACAATGGATTCAGTGAGAGCCAGCCAATTGGATGTGAAGTTGGCTTGATGGTAGGAGAAAGAGGATGGTGGTAGAGGGTTGTTTTTCAGACTGGAGACCTGTGACTAGCAGTATTCTGCAAGGATTGATGCTGGGTCCACTGTTTATCATTTATATAAACTATTTGGATGAGAATTTAAGAGGTATGCTTAGTAAGTTGGCAGATGACACTAAAATTGATGGTATTGTGGACATTAAGACCATAAGACATAGGAGTGGAAGTAAGGCCATTCGGCCCATCGAGTCCACTCCGCCATTCAATCATGGCTGATGCGCATTTCAGCTCCACTTACCAGCGTTCTCCCCGTAGCCCTTAATTCCTCTAGACAACAAGAATCTATCAATCTCGGCCTTGAAGACATTTAGCGTCCCGGCTTCCACTGCACTCCGTGGCAATGAATTCCACAGGCCCACAACTCTGGCTGAAGAAATGTCTCCGCATTTCTGTTCTGAAATGACCCCTTCTAATTCTAAGGCTGTGTCCACGGGTCCTAGTCTCCTCGCCTAACGGAAACAATTTCCTAGCATCCACCTTTTCCAAGCCATGTATTATTTTGTACGTCTCTATTAAGTCTCCCCTTAATCTTCTAAACTCCAACGAATACAATCCCAGTATCCTCAGCCGTTCCTCATATGCTAGACCTGTCATTCCAGGGATCATCCGTGTGAATCTCCGCTGGACACGTTCCAGTGCCAGTATGTGTGGGGACCAAAACTGGACACCGTACTCCAAATGGGGCCTAACCAGAGCTTTATAAAGTCTTAGTAGTACATCTCTGCTTTTATATTCCAACCCTCTTGAGATAAGAGACAACATTGCATTCGCTTTCTTAATCACAGACTCAACCTGCATGTTTACCTTTAGAGAATCCTCGACTAGCACTCCCAGATCCCTTTGTGCTTTGGCTTTATTAATTTTCTCACCATTTAGAAAGTAGTCCATGCTTTTATTCTTTTTGCCAAAGTGCAAGACCTCGCACTTGCTCACGTTAAATTCCATCAGCCATTTCCTGGACCACTCTCCCAACCTGTCTAGATCCTTCTGTAGCCTCCCCACTTCCTCAGTACTACCTGCCTGCCCACCTAACTTCGTATCATAGGCAAACTTCGCTAGAATGCCCCCGGTTCCCTCATCCAAATCATTAATCATTAATATATAATGCGAAGGTTATAAAGGGATCTTGATGAATTGGGCCAGAAGGCTGAGGAGTAGCAGGTGGAGTTTAGTTTGGATAAATGTGATATATTGCATTTTGGTAAGACAAACAAGCACATGATTTTACAGCTAATGGTAGGGCCCTGGGTTGTGGTGTTGTACCTGGACCCTGGGTCTCTCTGTTCACAGTTCTTTGAAATTTGTGTCACATGTCAAAAAGCTGGTTAAGAAGGCATTTAGTATGCTTGCCCATCTTTGCTCAGACCATAGAATATTGACATTGGGACATCATGTTGCGGATGTACAAGGCATTGGTGAGGCCACTTTTGAGGGAGTACTGTGTACAGTTCTGGTTGCCCTGTTATAAGAACAATGTTAAACTGGAGAGGTTTCAGAAAAGATTTACAAGGATTTTGTCAGGACTCAAGGATTTAAGTTATAAAGAGAGGCTGCATAGGCTGGAACTTGATTCATGAGAGCTTAAGAGGTTGAGAGGTGACCTTGTAGAGGTTGAGAAAATCATGAAGGTCGTAGATAAGGTGAATAGCAAAGTTCTTTTCCTTGTGGTAAGGGAGTTCAAAACTAGAAGGTGTATTTTTAAGATGAGAGAAGGTTTTAAAATGGATGTGAGGGGCACCTTTTTTCAATTTACATTTAATTCTATGATCATTTGGGCTGGTATGAAGGTTATAATTAAACTCTTGAGTTTCTTTTTCACCTCAGTTTGACTTGGTTGTATTTTCTGGTGGACATATTTATTTGCCTACATTTTGTTTGTGTTCTTGATCCCCCCACAGTTGCACACTGTGCTTCATCACGTCAGATCATCTCCCACTGGAAGAACTGCACAAGGCATGACTGTCCTGTCTGTCTCCCTCTGAAAAATGCTGGGGACAAGCGTAACCAGCAACGTAAGTCTGTCTACCTTCCAAGTCTGCTAAAAGAATGGTCTAAAATTTATAATGAAATTGTGTTTCAAAATATACACTTGATATTAGTAACCTTGAATTTGCTAATTTCTTCACAGAAAAATTTTCAGTTTTAGTAAATAATGAGGGTGAATCAGAGTAAACTAATGATTTTCACCACTTTTGAGGAATGCCTTGTTAAATTTGCTTCTGGGAACCTTGATTATAAGCTGTAGGGCAAGTTGGTGGAAAAGGGATTTTTCATGCCATTGTACAGAATATTCAGTGTAATCTTGTTTCCTAAGGACTGGCTTGTATTACAATGTTTTGCTCACAGTATTCTGCTAAAGTGAACCTTGTTACTTCAAGGCCAAAGTCTCATTTGTTTAGGAGTCAGTATAAGATTGACTTTTTTCTAATTGAAAAATATTTGTCTCTGGCTCCAGTTAAGGAGATCCAGTCTTGTATGTTGGCTTTCTTTCCTGTTTTATATTCTATTTGCAACTGTTTTGGGATTCTGTGTTTATGATGTGTGTGTACACAGGTGATTTGTTGTTGAGTGTGTTGTGATAGTTTTGCATGTATTCCTACTCATTCTGTTCCCACTGTGATCGAAAATACTCCATTTTACTCCATTACATGATCAGAGTTTCTGATTCATGATCAGTTTAAATGCAGTGTTCTAGATTTTTGAGGTGTTACAGGTATTCGCAAGGTCAAATTGTGGCTGTATCAGCATTTTGGTAGGAATTAAATTTTAGCTTGTTTTTGTTTTGAAGTCCAGAAAGCTGACAAGGAGGATGTGCTCATGCAGTTTTCAAACAATTGTGAGATGGTCTAGAGTGTGCAAGGGTGATTGGAGGCATATAATGGCATGAAGTAAGGGCAGATGGATGTCAAAGTAACAGGTAGGAATTTGAAACTATGTGAGTAGTGGAGGTTGACCGTTGTGTCAGCAATCTGGAATGATGTGATGTGTTGGAGGGATGGGTTGCTGAATATGGTAATCCAGGGAAGTGAACCTGGTGGATGGAGCTGTAGAAGTTTAAACGCCACTTAGGTGATGTTGCGATTTCATGGCTGTAAAAACAAAATGAAGGCTATTTATAGTACTTATAATGCTTCCATTTTAGAGATTTATTAATCACTTGCCTTAAAGAAGTTTAATGGTTGGTTACTGGATCATAGTCAGAAATGTAATTTTTTTTTAAAACCCATGGAAAATACAGGTAAAAAGCATGGCCAGTTGCAGGGAAAAGTGAGGACAGCAAAACCTCAGTGTTTTCGAGTAATTAGTGAGAGATTATAGGATATAGTAAATTGAAGGACGGTAACGTGCATTATGGTGGTGAAGATGCTATAGGGAATAAAGACTTCAGTTCTCTCAATTTAACAAAAGGAAATTTCAGCAATACTACCTGCGACTTAAAGCATTTGACTTGCAAATGCTTCCTACAAGTCCTCAAGAAAGCTGTTAGAAATACTGCTTAATTATCTTAGAACTGTACTCCGGTTAGAAAAATTTGAGTATTAGCCAGTCAAGGTGAAGGGTGAGGCAAACAACAATTTTTTAATTCATTTGTGGGGTGAGGTCATCACTGGCTAGGCCAGCATTTATTGCCCAGAGTACAGTTTGAAGGGCTAGACTCTCATGTAGGCCAGACCAGGTAAAGATGGCATTCCCCTTCTCTACGGGCAATAGTGAACCAGATGGGTTTTTCCAACAATCAGCAATGGATTAATGATTGTCATTAGATGATGAATCTAATTAATGATCAATTCGACTCAAATTTTTATTGAACCCAAATTCCACAGTCTGCTATGGCAGGATTCAAGCCCTGGTCCCAAGCATATGGCCTGGATTAGTAGTCTGGTGATAATGTCACTAGACCATCACCTACAATTACAATGAGTACTGTCTGCTGACCTTAAGTTTTTGTTTGGCGGGCCAAGGTAATAGCTGCACACAGGAGACCCCATGCTTGTATTAGGGTTATTGTCATTCACAAGTCCCAATTAATTCATTTATTAATAGAAACTTGGCTGTCTCAAGATGTTCTTCAATTCAGAATTTGACCTGTGTTTTTCTTCTTATTTTTATACAGCATTACTAACTGGAGCAGCTGTAGGATTAGGAAACTCGTTAGGGTCAGTAGGCGTTGGACAGCAGAACACGCCAAGTTTAAACACTACCAGTCAGATTGATCCGAGCTCTATAGAGAGAGCCTATGCAGCACTTGGACTCACGTATCAGGGTAACCAGATGCAGCCTCAACCTCAGGTGCAGAACCAGCAATCGTCTCAGGCTTCACAGGGGCACCAATCTCTGCGGCCTATGAATGCTATGGGTAGGTACAAACTGCATGCAAAATGGGTGCAGCTTAGATTTGTGATAATCATCCATTCCCAAATAGTGGTTGCCTGGAATACTTTGGCGGACATGTTGCAAAACAGCAGTACTCTATATCACTTTTTTTAAAAAAGCTAAATTTTTCAAAATTACTTATTTCACTGCATCTTTATATTGTACTTTTTTGTATCCAAAACAGTGTTTGAAAAATGGCAACAGTGCATATTACTGTCTGCCTGTGAACTAATCACATTTTCATCAATGGAGAATATTTTAGAATTCTAATGATCTTTTTGGCTTTACAGGTTCCAGCCAAATGGGTGTGAATGGAAGTAATGTTGGTGTGCAAGCCCCTAGCCAGCAGTCCAGCTTACTGCATGATGCTATGCTGTTGCCATCTATGACCTCACCCAAGTAAGTCTGGATTTGTTCTTGCTCTTTGTTTTAGTTTTCCTTTTTCATCTGCAGTACTTCATGTAATATAAAAATGCATGCATAAATTTGGGTGCCAATACTTTATTGACCAAAAGGTGAATTGTCCTTCTTCACTATAATCAGGCTAAAGAGTTCTATTGCATGACATTGAAATGAAGACTCAAAAATAAATGTCAATATCTGTGCCACCTCATTTAATACAGAATGATATCAAATCTGTGAGGGGAGTACATTAAAGGCGAAGAGTTAATTCTTTGCAGTCTTACCCATTAAAAATTCTTACAAATTCTATCACTCACACCATCTTTTAATTCTTTCAGCCCAATGCTAAGTGATGGCACAAATGTTAGTAATCTAAACGCGGTGCCAACAGCAACTCCCCCCACCAGTACAGGCATTCGGAAATCATGGCATGAAGATGTCACTCAGGACCTACGCAATCACCTTGTTCACAAACTGTAAGTTATCAGCATCTGTGTATTTGATAGAGGACCTAGATTTAGCCACTATGACAGTGATTAATTCACGACAGTTGGGATGATTGTCATTTTGTAGCCTTAATGTAACATTTTTTTAATTGCAAATTATATCTTTTTTCCACCAGTGTTTTCCTCCTGGTGGTGATTTGAAATTGTGTGCAGAAAAAACTCAAAATAGGTTGGTTCTTGTGTCACACTTCATCAATTTTAACAGGAAGCAAGAACTAAACTGATGTAGAGTCACTGGACTTGAAACGTTAACTCTGCTTTCTTCCTGTAAATGCTCCCAGGCCTGCTGAGTTTCACTAGCAGTCTTGTTTCTTTTTGAGTATAAGCAACCACTTTGATTTGGACAGGGTAATCACAGCTAACTCGGAAATCTGTGTTCCCCCAGTGCCCACACAAGTGCAACTCCAGCAAAAGTCGTATGAAAATAATGAATCATAAATCCACCTGATTCTTCCATTTGGAATACTCGGGCCTGTTGTATCTTCCAGCATCAGGTTATCCAATACCAAAGGCAGATTTTGCCTCAAGACCTGATTACATAACTCCACTGCATTATACTTTAATCAGTTAAGACAATAACTTTCATGCAAGTGATATGATTCAACTCAGGAAACTGGAAGCAATTCACAAGATGTGATTGTTGGTCCTGAATTTCACAACTTGTTGTTTGAAGTTTTTAAATTTTACCTATTTTTCTAATCAAGTTGTTATTACGTATCTCTGAAGCAGTTAGGACTTGAACCGGCTGTCTCAGTCCAGAGGCCCCCCCCCCCCCCAAACTTTGACTGAGTTTCACCCACTTGAGTATGTGACTCATCTGCAAAGGTTGCACGTTTGGTTGTTAAATATGCAGATAACTGGATGAATTGTTCGTCATCACAACTTGTTGCAAGCTAACATCAATAACCTGTACTATCTAACTTTATATATTAGAAACGTACACAGTTAATCTCTTGCAAACATATCTTCATGTTATGCTTATCTCCGATTGAGCTGCAGCACATTTATCCCTTCATTTGCCAAATTTTTTGGGTACATCTGGCCTAACACTTAAGTAACTTTTTCTCTCCCTTAACCTTCTAACCTTTCCCTTACCAAGATAAAGAACAAAGAAGATTTACAGCCCAGGTACAGTCCCGTCGGCCATCCAAGCCTGAGCTGATCCAAATCCACTGTCTAAACCTGTCACCCAATTCCGAAGCATCTGTATCCATCTCCCTGCCTACTCCTGCATCTGTCCATACATACCTTAAATGAATCTGCCATGTCTGCCTCTATTACATCTGCTGGCAACGCATTCCAAGCACTGCCACAAAGACTTCCAAATTAGATCTGTTCAGTCAGATAGTCATAGAGTTATACAGCATGTAAACAGACCCTTCAGTCCCACTCATCCATGCTGACCACATCCTAAATTGAACTAGTCCCAAAGTTTGTGAGAAGATTTGTAGCTTGGGTGCTCGTTGTTGTGGTTCTGTTCGCTGAGCTGGGAATTTGTGTTGCAGACGTTTCGTCTCCTGTCTAGGTGACATCCTCACTGCTTGGGAGCCTCCTGTGAAGCGCTTCTGTGATCTTTCCTCCGGCATTTGTAGTGGTTTGAATCTGTCGCTTCTGGTTGTCAGTTCCAGCTGTCAGTTGCAGTGGTCAGTATATTGGGTCCACATCGATCTGGACCCAAAATACTGACCGCTGGAACTGACAACCGGAAGCGGCAGATTCAAACCACTATAAATGCCGGAGAAAAGATCACAGAAGCGCTTCGCAGGAGGCTTCCAAGCACTGAGGATGTCACCTAGACAGGGTACAAACATCTGCAACACAAATTCCCTGAACTAGTCCCGTTTGCTAGCTTTTGGCCCGTATCCCCCTCCATCCTTTTTATTCATGTACCCAACCAGATATTTTTAAAATCTTATTTTTGTACCAGCCTCCTCCATTTGTTCCTTATGTGCACCTCTGTGTGAAAAGGTTGCCCCTCAGGTTCCTTTTTAAATCTTTCCCCTCTCACTTTAAACCTATACACTCTAGTGTTGGACTTCCCTACCCTACCCTACCCTAGCTATTCATCCTATCCATGTCCCTCATGATTTTATAAACCTTTAGAAGGTCACCCTTCAGCCTCCATAGCTCCAGAAAAAGAAACCCCAGCCAATTAGGACAAGAAATGAGTAAGAGTCAGAAGAGTGGTATGTATTGATCAGTATTGTAACAGACTTATAGACTGGTGAAATGTTCATTTGCATGGATGAAATTGAGAGGGGTGAAGTGATGCATTTTGGTAAGATGTTTGGAGAGATATGGTAGAAAAATAAATTAATTTTAAAGATGTGCTATAGGTCAGGATCTATCTATTTAAACCATTGAAGGTGGCAGTACAAATTTATAAAGTTTTTAAAGGGATGCGTGGGCTTCTTGGCTTGATCAGAGGAATAGACTGCAAAAGCAGGGACTGCAGGGAAGTTATTGTACCAGGATATATATACATAGACGTAGGCCATTTGGCCCAATAAGGCCACATTAGTGTTGATACACCAATCAAGGTTCCTCTCAACTTTCCTCATCCAAATCTTTTATTACAGCCATTTTATTTTTGTTTTCCTTTTATTTCAGTCGAGCTTTACTTTAAATCCATCTATTATTTGTTTGGCTGCAAGGTCCACGTTCTCGAAGTTTCTTCTAAATTGCATGTTGGATTTTTTCGACTATCTTACATTAATGGCCTATATGTGGAAGTGCCGCTGTTGGACTGGGGTGAACAAAGTCAGAAGTCACACGACACTAGGTTTACTTGAAATCATAAGCTTTTGGAGCACTGCTCCTTCAAGTGAAGCAGCTTAGACTGTGATCTGATGTCCTGTGACTTCTGACTAATGGTCTGGACTTTCAGTAAGAAAGTTTAATATGGTGGAGTTACCAGCGATCTGAAGTGGGAATGCCAGAGCCCAGTGTGAAGTGGCAGCAGTGGCCCAGTGTGGTACATGATGACAGCCAATGATCAGACGGCATGGAGGGTCCCTGTGCTGGTCTGTTGCAGACAGTCCTTGAAGAGAGACTGTGATGTTTATCTTTTTAACTTATTTTTCTGACCTATGGTCATACTATAAATAGCTGTAACATAACTTTTTTCGTCACTTCTCATTCTGTAACAAAGGATTGTATTGAGGTACTCTGTACCTAATATGGTGGTATGTGTTAGTGACATTATTACACTATAACTAAGCTGTAAATGAAGAAGCTGCACTTCGTGTGTCTGAGTACCTAAGATGGTACTGTAAAATAAGAATGTAAGAAATAAGAAATCTGACCCACCGAGCCTACTCTGCCATTCAGTAAGATCATGGCGATCTTTTTTATGCACTCGGCTCCAGTTATCCGCTCGCTCACCATTATCCTTAATTCCTTTACTGTTCATAAATCTATCTTTCCCTTTTAAAAACATTCAATAAGTTAGTCTCAACTGCTTTGCTGTGCAGGGAATTCCACAGATTCACAACCCTTACTAACCAAAATCTGCCAATATCACATTTAAAATAATTAATAAGCTATCAATCCTCATTTATAGAGAGAAAGTTCCAAACATCTTTGTGTCGTGGTGAGGTGTAATTGTGCTGAATATGATACTGTGCTATACTAGTTAATCTGACGTTCAATGTTACATGTTTTAAGGGTTTCTGAATGGTCTGGATAGTTTCAGATTTTTAACTTGTAAGAAAATCTAAGGCGCCTACTATTTTTATTTGATGTTGTAAGCTGTATTAATTGATTAAAGATCATTTTAACATTTCAACTTGTGCAATTAAACATTTTGTAACCATTGGTTCTCTGAATGCAGAGTTCAAGCCATATTCCCAACACCTGACCCGGCAGCATTGAAAGACAGGCGAATGGAAAACCTGGTAGCTTATGCAAGAAAGGTGGAAGGAGACATGTATGAGTCTGCCAACAGCAGGGCAAGTAATAATTTGATATTTTGGTTGTAGTGCAGTTTTACCTTGGGATAAATGAAAAAGCTATTGCTAATCTGCTTTTCACTGAACCAAATATTATTCTCTTTTTAATATATTATGACAGACTTTAAAAGAAGACTTGAGCCAATAGTATAATAAATATAGTTAAGTAACACACTAGCTGCCAAGTAAATAGATAAGGTTACTGCCAGTATTGTAGTAATCTCTCAAAAGTTACAAAACCAAGAAGGCCAATCATTTTTTTTAGTCATGTGGAAGGATCCAAATTAAGTGTCATAACAAATTAGCAGATTTTTTGTTTATATTCATCAGACAATATCAGAATGATCTCAGGCAGTTATGCTGCCTACAGATAAAAATGGAAAACAGTTTAGCCCAGGTGGAGTTTATTCTGATGTCCATTGGTAGCAAGCAAAGAATCTGTAAATTTTCATCTTGTTTTCCATTGGAATATTTACCGATAGCAACCTGGGTTAATTTTTCTTGCCCTGTATTACTGGATGTTGTTTTGTTTCCTTCAGAATCCTCTCACGTTGCATCTTTTTTAAAAATAATTTCAACTTTTGAAAAATAGGCAGAATATTACCATCTGCTGGCTGAGAAGATCTATAAGATTCAGAAAGAACTAGAAGAAAAGCGGCGCACCAGACTACAGAAACAGGGTGTGATGCCAAATCAAAGTGGCATGTTACCTACAGGAGCAGCCCAACCCCCAAGCATGGCTCAGTTGCAAGCTGGACTCCCTCCAAGTACGGAACCTTTTTTGTTGTATGTTAGAAAGTTTGTTAACATAGAAGTGCAACAGGCAATGAAACATTTGTTAATTCCACAATGAGGAAAAGCAATGAGTTTAAAAGATTTGTTTTATCTCCGTATTGTAACTTAACTATAACAAAGGAGCGCGAATAGATCTACCGACCGTGTCTACCTTTGGTCTTACTGATTATTGACACCACACCTTATTGCATGTATACCTATTTGGGTATCTTTTATTTATTTAAATTAACATTAATTTAAATCTGTCAAATCAAGTTGTCTAATGGGGTGATGGCACATCAGTGTTTCCTAACTTGTTGAAGTGTAATTTCCAAACTGCATTGAACTGGTGTAATTTGCAGTGGTGGTTGAGATTCTGCATTTGAAGGAAAACTATCAGTCCAGTAACACATTCTTTCAAAGAAAAATGAGTTTAAGTGAATGTCAAGTGACAAGCAGATGTGGTTTGAGAGTATTAACACCACACTTAAATAGTTGTTATTTACAGTCTTGACAATCATACCAAAGCATAGAAAATAGGAACAGGAATAGGCCATTCACTCTTTGAGTGCTCTGTCATTCAATATGATAATGGATAAAATCCAACTCTACCTTGTTCCCATTTTCTCCCCACACACTTTGACCCCTTTAACCATCCGAACTATACAGGTCCTTCTGTTATAAAGTGTGAATTTGATGTAACACGATTGACGAACTGGGGGCGCTGTTTTTTATGGTGCAACTTTTAAAACGTGTGTTGGCTGTAACACAATTACAGCGCCAGCATTTTAAGCGAGATTTTTCTATAACACGGTTTTGCACAAGAATGCAACTATCGCGTTATAGAAGAACTGACTATATCTCCCATCTAAAAAATGGTGACAGGGCAAGGCACCCAAGGATTGTTCCAGTGTTGTGATATTTTATGTCCATACCCTTTGAGAAAAGAGGCGAGATTAAATATTAAAGTTAAAAATTTATTAGACATTGGCAAACAAACAAAGTTATGGTGTATGCTCATCAGAAAAGTGGAATCAGAGCTAAAATTATAGTTTGTCTAATAGCAGATAACAGTACTTTAATATTGAGCTCCCCTTTCACAGCTTTGCAGCAAGAAAAGTTAGACTATCTTTTGGGATTCCTATCTCTGTCCTGTTAAATGAGATTCAAACAATTGATTTTATGGTTTCGGGAATTGTGCTTTTAGGTAGCAATCATTAGATGACTGACTGAAATAGCTTCACGTTTGTATATGATTAGCAAAGGCACAGGATGAGACAGTTGGATTCCTTTTTTTACACATTGTGGATATTTATTTGTGTTTCTCCAATACTTCACCAACCATTGCCTCCTTCAAAAATATTGACTCTTGAATTGATGCAAGTTGACAAAGCTGACAGTGTTCTAGTAAGCCTAGGCAGTAGTTGTTGGCAAACTATTTGACCACAGGGCCAGGACATCGCAACCAAGTCTTTATTTTGCCTTCATTTGTCATGTGCACCGGTGTGTACATACATGTGCATATATTTCCAAGAAGAATACTTGTCCCTTTTCCTATTAAATGTCAGAGGAGGTGGTGAACGAGGCCACATTGGAAATACTTGTAATGAACCATCAGAAAAGAAGTTTGTTCCCAGCGCATAGATACTCAACGATTGGAATTAAATCGTGGGCAGTCATCTTTAGCATGTTGCTTACCAGTGGTAGATGAAGCCAGTCTTTTGAATGTTAGAAATTATTCCTATTTCTTTCCTTCAGTGGATAACCTGGAAGCATTTTTAACAAAAGATTGTAAGCTTGTGAATAGAATTGTAAACTCAGTCTTCCATCTTCTGAAGCAAAATAAGGTTTAAGTGCAAATGTTGTGTTAGAGGTCTTATCATAGGATCCTTTTAAGGATTATGAAACCACACGTGAAATATGAAAGTATTAATAGTTATTTGCTTCAGTCATTCACTGAATTTCCTGTTCCAGGTATCTACATGTAATTTAAACCTAGTCTTGTTGCATTTCAGATGGCCCACTTTCTGACCCGACCATTATGCGGCCAAATGTGCCAAGTCAGATCATGAACCGGATGCAGACCCCAAGTGGTAAAATTCAGTTCTCAAAATGTATTTCATGTAAAAAGGTGTACGGGGTAATCAGTTAAACTGATCATGACTAATACCACTGTTTTCCATTCAGCAGCCTCACTACATTAATAGGTGATTCATAACAGTTTGATAGTAGATACGACTTTAGCTGTGATTCCTCATTCTATAGCTAAATGATAGTTGCCTTATTTGCAACACCATTAATCTGTAAAGACTAACGTAGGAATGGGTTATAAATTGTGCTTTGGTTGCTCTGAAAGAATCATGATGTCAATTTGGCCTGATCCTTTACACTCTCTAACCAAACCTTTATAAACATCTAAGATGTAAGCTTCAATTTTGGAGTTTATGGTAATGGATAAACAACATAATTATCTGAGAAGCATGGAGTAGAAGAGACTGAGTAGTTATTCTATTGGCCAAGTTTTGTGCACATCTGAATTATGTTACAAAAGATATGCATCATGACTTGCTAGTTTCTGGCATGGATGTGTTTTTTAGTAAATGAATATGTTAATATGTTGCACATCACTGTGTTGCTAGAATTTCAGTGAAATTTTAGGTGTATTTAACATATATTCTCAAGAATAAATATTAATTACCAGAGCCAGTCATGTGGTTTGGCACGGAAGTCAAGTTGACTAGGCCATGTAAGAGTAGCAGGTTTCCTTTGAAAGATTCATAAGTTGTCTTATGACAATCTGGCAGATGCGATGGTCATTTTCTGGTGCTAGACTAAATTACCAGCTTTGAATTCTGTTTAATAATTGGCTCTAATGGGATTTGAACATTGCGTTTTCTAGCAATTCAGAAATCATTCAGTGATATGGATCTGTGATTGCAAATTTGTATCACTTAGGCCATGTTGAGTTCTGATTTTTCAGTGGTGATGGTTATAAGAGAAATTTGAAATGATGAATTGAGTATCAAGCAGCCTATTAACTTGAGTGCATTTTCTGTTTTGGCATTTGTTTTATACATTAATGAGTACTAAAGTATGAAAAATGCTACTTAATAGTAAGGTGTGCTGTATAAGTTTATACATCAATGTAGAAAAAGAGGGCATGAGTATCACCCAGGATGAGACTTGAAAGCAAGTGTACAGTGACTACTCAAGAAGAGCTTGCCCATTTTAATTGGTTTTAGACAGATTGAAAAGCTTTCTTTCGTGCTTTTTAATTAAACAATTTTATTCAACTCTGCTTATTCTAGGAATGAACCAATATTCACAGATGAGCAGCATGCAGATGGCTGGCCTGGGACAACGTTTAAACCCTCCATTACCACACCCTGGGCAGATGACGCAAACAGGACCTATGAACCAGGTATAGTTTGCACAATCTCAGTTAGCACAAGTGTCAGTAAAACATCTCAAGTAAAATCATAAGCAACCTGATTTCCTTATAAACAATTACATCCTCACGTGACTATTGTTTTTGCTTACAAATTGGGGAAACTAAGGACCTGATCATTAGTGTTTGAGAATTGTTTCTAATGTATGCTTAGCTAGTTTGAATTGGTTTTTAGACCAAGCTTTGACTGAAGTATTTATGGTATGTGAAGGAACTGGATTAAAATTTTAAGTAATAAAATGATTTATTGGGATGTTGGTATCCTTGACATGATCCTGACCATAGCTTAAAAATGTGTTGCTAAAAATGTGTTGCTGGAAAAGCGCAGCAGGTCAGGCTGCATCAAAGGAACAGGAAGGTCAATGTTTCGGGCATAAGCCCTTCTTCAGGAATTAATTCACTATAGAAACAAATCTGGAGACTGACTTTGTTTCCCTTTTTGCATAAAATATGTTTGGAACTTGAAGTTGCTGTAATCATTGGCCTCAAAATTAAAAACTGCCTGTGGTTAATCATAATAAGTTGATTAAAAATACTTGCTATTTTGTTTTATTCTCTTTTTAGGAGAGTTTCTGTAACTGCAAAAATTGTTTAAGTTGGCAGTCAACTTACTGCCAACCTAATGCTTATTTTGTGGATACCATACCGTTTTAATTGAAAAAAGTTTTTCCATGTTTGGATCCCCTTGCAGTGCGTTCTGACTGCCGTGAGGAGAACAAAGTTGCTTTTCTTAATCTAGTTTTGACAGAGAAAGTTGAAGACATTACAGAAGTTAGAGAGAGCAAGTTAAATAGCAACGGCAGTGTTGGTAATCTGAGTACTAGACAGGGCAAGCAAGAGTATGCAGGAAGCAGGGAAAGTCTGAGTTCAGCTGCACTTATTTCAATGCAAGAGGCCTGACCGGTAAGGCAAATGATCTTGGGGCGTGAATGGGTACTTAGGACTGGGGTATTTTTGCTATTACAGAAACATGGCTGAGGGAGGAACAGGAACGGCAGCTCAGTGTTCTAGGATATAGATGCTATGGGAGGGATAAAAGAGGAGGCAAGAGAGGAGGAGGAGGAGTTGCGTTTTTGATTAGGGAGAACGTCATGGCAGTACTGAAAGAGGGCTTTCTTGACGGCTCGTCCACTGAATCTATATGGGTAGAACTGAGAAATAAAAAGGGGGTAATCACTACAATAGAATCGTACTGTAGGCCACCCCAGTAGTCAGCGGGAGATGTGAGGAGATTGCAGGTAGCTGCAAGAATAATAGGGTTATAATTGTAGGGGATCATAACTTTGCTGGCATTGTCTAGGTGTGCCATAGTGTTAAGGGCTTGGAGGGAGAGAAATTTAAGTGTTTTTGGGAAGAATTTCTCATGCAGAATGTAGATGGCCCTATTAGAGAAGGGGGCAAAATTTGATCTTCTCTTGGGAAATATGGCAGGGAAATGACACAAGTGGGGAATCACTTTGGGACCAGTCACCATAATTCCATTAGTTTTAAAATAGCTGTTGATAAGGTCTGGTCCACAAGTTAAAGTGTGAAATTGGGGCCAGACCAATTTAACTGGTTTTTGACAGGAGCTTTCAAAAATTGATAGGGGGAGTATATTTGTAGGCAAAGGAACGTCTGGTAAGTGGGAGGGTTTCCAAAGTTGGGGGGTGAGGTGTAGAAGAGTAACAGGAAGAGAATAAACCCTCTTAAAGGTCAACAAGAGATGGGTGAGATCCTAAATGAATATTTCTTAGCAGTATTTATCATCAAGAAAGGCATGGATGCAAGGGAACTTGGGAAAATAAAAAGTGATATCTTGAAGAGAGTCAACATTACAGAAGAGGAGCTGCTAGAAGTCTTAAAACGCATTAGGATAGATAATACGTCAGGACCTGATGAAAGTGTATCCCAGGACTTTGTGGGAGGCTGAGGAGGAAATTGCAGTGATATTTGTATTATTGACAGCCACAAGTGCAGTGACAGATTGGAGGGTGGCTAATGTTGTGCTGTTGTTCAAGGAATGCTGGAGGGAAATGCTTAGAAGTATACACTGATGAGACTAATGTCTGAGTGGATAAGTTTTTCGAGGGGATTCTGACAGGATCTATAGGCATTTTGAGAGGTGAGGACTCATTGGGAATAGTCAGCATGGCTTTGTGTGTGGGAAATCATATATCATAAATTTGATTGAGTTTTTTTAAGGGTGACCAAGAAAGTAAATGAGAGTGCAGTGGGAGACAGTGAGGTCTGCAGACTTAGAGTTGAGTGTGTGTTGCTGGAAAAGCACAGCAGGTCAGGCACCATCTGAAGAGCAGGAAGATCGACGTTTTGGGCCAGAGCCCTCCTTCATCAGGAGTGAGGCTGGGAGCCTCCGGTGGAGAGATGTTGTCTACATGTACTTTTGACAAGGTCCTGCATGGTGGATTGTTGAGTAAGGTTAAATCTCACGGAATCTAGGGAGAGCTAGCCAATTTGATACAAAATTGGCTTGAACATAGACAGAAGATGGTGATAGAGGGTTGTTTTTCAAGCTATAGGCCAGTGACCAGAAGTTTGCCACAGGGACTAGTGCTGGTTCCACTATATTTTTTTATATATAAATGATTTTGATGAGCATTTAGAGGTATGGTTAGTAAGTTTGTGGATGACTCTTAAGATTGGTGGTAATGTGGACAGAGAAGAACGATATCTGGGAATACAGAGATCTTGATCAATTGGGCCAGTGGTCTGAGGAATGGTAGATGAAGTTTAATTTAGATAAATGCAAGGTGCTGCGTTGGTCAAACCAGGGCAGAGCTTACACAGTCAAAGTTCAGGACCTACGAAGTGTTACAGAATAAAGAGATCTGGGAGTACGGATTCAAGGCTCTTTGAAAATGGAGCATTGGGTAGATAAGTAAGCAGGATTTTGGCATGCTTGCTTTGATCAGTCAGAGCACTGAGTATAGGAATTGGATTGTCTTATTGCAGCTGTACAAGACGTTGATGCGGCCACATTTGGTGTACTTCTTGCAATTTTGTTTGCTGTACTGTAGAAAGGATATTATTTAACTAGAATGCAGAAAAGATGTATTAGGATGTAGTCTGGAAGGGTTGATTTATAAGGAAAGGTTGGATAGGCTGGAACATCTTTCCTTGGATCATAGGAGACTTGGTTGATGGTGAGAGGGAGGGGGAGAGTGAGTGGTTACCAGAGGATGGTGAATTTCTGGATTAGGGTGCCAGAGGTAGTGGTGGTGGCAAATACAATTTACATATTTAAGAAGCATTTGTCCAGGAACGTGGATGGGATAGTTTGGGAGGGATATGGACGAAACGCAGGCAAATTTCACTAGTTTAATTGTGAAAATTGGGTAGCATGGACAAGTTGGGCCGAAGGGCCTTTTTCCATGCTGTAATCCTCTATGACTCTAAAACTGAATGTTAGGTACCATTCTGTTTCACCATGCTTACTATGTGGCTGAGGTCAACGTCTGAGCATCGAGGGTTTCACTATTCATCTGTGCCCTGGCACAGATTAGTACCAGCTGTGACTTTCACGATAGTATCTTTAAAAGTTATGTAGTAATTTTGTGGATTTAGGAAGAGGTATCCAAAGTTTTCAGAAAGAGTGACAGTTTTCTCATCCATGATTTTACTACAATGTATTCTGTTTATGCACAGATGGGATTAGCCACTTCCCGAATGGCACAACCAATGGCTGCGCAGCATCCTGCTCAGAATCAGTTTCTGTCTCCAAATCAATTTCCTGTATCCTCTCCTGGAATGAACACTGGCAGCACCACGATGACACAGGCCAGCAACCAGCCAGTCATGTCTCCGGTATTTATCCAAGTTTCTTGTAACTCCTCTACCTTCAGTCTGGACTAATATTTAATTTGGTGACTGAATGTAAAATTATGTTGTGCAGTATTGAAATCCGGCAACTTCAATGGGAGTCTGAAGGAAGAATCTTTAGATTTAAATTAATGGAAAGAGCTGTCACTTGTCCCAAATTAACTATGAGCACTAGTTAAAAATCCACGCTAGTTGTTATCTTGCCAGTCAGCAATCAATGCAAATATCTTGGCAATGATTAAATCTATATCTAGTGATTATGAGCTCAGTGCAGTGCCCATTGGTGGTAACAACATATCCATTGTAACCATTGGATGTGTGCTTTTACCAAACATACAGCCACCATTGAAACTCAAGTCATAATTTTACACTTTACTTAAAAGTAGATCAGTTTTCGCCAATGGATACAAGCAGCACACTCTGTTCATCACGCAAAATCCAATAAATGGGCATTTTTTGATGGCAGTTCGGAGTCCAAACAAAAATAAGGTGGAGGATTATGTCACAAAAATAACCATTATTTCCAAAGTTAAAAATGCAGTTGCACTTGGTCCACGAGGTTGATTGATGTATCACTCAGTTTGCTGTTTCTCTTCAATGACAACCCATGCTTTGAGAGAGAACCTTGATAACATGGCAAGGGCATAGGAGAGACTTGATGGTATAAAGCAGTCAGTCACTAGCATCAAGAATCATAAAAAGCTAATTTATTGTATGCTTATTTTTGGTCATCTGTGCATCCTTTTGTATATGCCCCAACTTTCTGTCTCTTGCCTTTTAGTGGTAAATGTTGCTCTTCTCTCAGTTGTGCTTTAGTTCTGTCAGTTGTTATTGATCTTATATTTGAATTTGCAGATTTGTTGTACTGACCAAAAATGTTTCTTGACTCGACTAATTTATGCTGTTTTTAGCAATTCATAAAGCTGAACAATGTCTTATATGTTTGCATCTAATGTAGGTTACAGCAATATTGAGCATTTTGTATAGCTGTCTGGTATATTTAATTCAGCTAACTTACAATAAAAGGCAGCATGTTAATGGTTCTATCATTCTGTTCTCTCATTAGGCGCAGAACTCCTCACTACCTGTAAACAGTTCTGCCTCCATGCAGCCAGGAGCCCAGAATACCCAGTTTAACTGTCCACCATCTCTCTCTCAGCCATCACTTCATCAAAACTCCCCATCCCCTGGTCCAAGAAGTCTCACACCCACCCCTCACCAGACACCACCTAGCATTCCTCCTCAACAAAGGCAACAGACACCATCGCCTAACTCTCAGCCCCAGACAATGCCACCTCCTCCTTCTCAAGTTCAGACACCACCACAAATGCAGCAGCTTCCTCCTCCTCCACCAGTCCCTCCACAACCCCAGGTGGCAGCTGGACAGAAGCAGCAACAACGAGAGCGGGATCCACAGCAGCCACCATCATTGCCTCCATCAACACAGCAACAAAATACAACCCCTACAACCCCTACACCTACTGCACCGATACAGTCTCAACATCCAACTACTCCAGTGAGTATATTTGAGAGCATTGAAAAGTATTTTAATTGTTAACATGTTTTTAAATTATTCTTGAAAGCGTTGGCAGTCCTATAGCCTGTCTAAGATTTTGAGCTGATAAAAAGATGCATCGGCTGGGGACAGAATGACAGCTTATGATAACACTTGGCTTTGTACCTTTTAAGGCTTTGTTTGTCTTTGTTGAATTTCAATCAGTTTAACATTTCCCTTCAAAATACTGAATCTATTCATTTTTTAAGAGTTTATAAATCAAGTATGATTTTGCACAGTGGCAACTCTATTCTTAGTGGTTCACCACATTGACATGAGTTCACAAACCTGACTGCAGAGAGTGCAGGAAGATTGTCTGTCTGGGTAATTGTTACCATTAATGTTGTGGAGACATGTTCTTAGGTTGGATGCAAAGCAGGTTGTTGAAGCTTTGCAGTATACTTGGCAATGTCTAACCTTGAGTGCATTCATTTCTGTTCTCATTTATAGCCTTCGGATTTAAGATTAGGTGGTCAGAAAACATGTAATTTTTAAAAAACAGTTGTAATAACATTTTACTAAAGGTAAATATTGTAGTTCCAAATGCAATCAAGAAATTGTCATTTGACAAATGTCACATATAAAGTACATTCTATAAAACATAGTGAAATGCTGTATTACAAATGCACGGCTGTTATTGCTTTTATAATTCAGACTTTTTCACGGTTTCTCTGGAACATGTTTCAGTGAAGAATATGAATTTGAGTATTGCACCCTGTTAGTTCTGAGACACCATTTAGCTCAGTGGCTGGTTGTCCAGTTTGTGATGCAGAGTGACATTTCCCACACCAGCTGAGGTTACCATGTAGGACTATGAAGACTTACCATTTTCCCTTTGGCTAAAGCAAATTAACATTTATAAATGTTGAAAACAGACTTTTAACACAGTATGCCCCATGATGGTGACAGACCAATTGATTCTCATGGTTCTTGGTGCAGCACATGGTATTGGTGAGGCACTAAAGTTAAGGGTCAAGCACAGTACATGACTATAGGCAGCAACACCCCCACTTTGTGTCTGTTTCTATTTCTTTCTCAAATGTACGCACATGCACTCAAACAAGAAGGACAGCATACGTTTGAAATAAATTGTACCTCAATGAATTAATTACCTGCCCACAAATGCACTGGGAGTCTGTGTTTTATTTTGTTTAGTAAACTGCTTTGTAAATTGCTCAGCTTTCAGGGTAGTGTTGCTTTGTACTGTAGAAATTTAAAACTTTCAGCAGAGGAGCAAAGACCATGAGATCATTGAGGAGAACGCATGGCCCTGTTTTAAATGCAAACATGTATTCAGTTCTATCTACAGCTCTGTTATTTTTTTAAAAATCATTGCAAGACTGCAATTTTCAATAATTTAAGGTGGCTGTAGAACCTTGTTATGATTAGAATTTTAGATTAGATACCCTATAGTATGGAAATGAGCCATTCGGCTGAACAAGTCCACACAGACCCTTCCAAAGAGTAACCCTTCCAAAGAGTAACCCACCCAGACCCATTCCCCTACCCTATATTTACCTCTGACTAATGTACCTAACACTATGGACAATTTAGCATGGCCAATTCACCTAACTTGCTCATCTCTTGGATTGTGGGAGGAAACTTGAGCAGACACGGGGAGAATGTGCAAACTCCAGTTGCCCAAGGTGGCAATTGAACCCAGGTCTGCAAGATTAACGTGCTCTGCATGTTAAAAAGAAACCACTGAATACATGGAAGTAGACCATTTGACTTGATCATGCTGTACTATTTGGTTAGATCCTGGCTGAAGTATCTCTGTACCTCCGCTCCAATGGCCTTTCTTTGTCCTTATCATTTGGTTTCCAGCAGAATCCTGGTCTTGAATTTCAATTTGCACAATCTTTTGGAGGAGAATATTCTAGATTTCCATAAGCCTTTGTGTCAAAAATAGCAATTCCTTATTCTATTCCAGTGGGCTAGCTCTAATTTAAAGATTATGACATCTTTTTTCTGGATTTCCCTATCTGAGGAAATAATTTCTGTATCTACCCTATCAGATCCTTTTATTATTTTGAAGGTCTTAGTCATTGTAAGTTTATGACAGTTCCTTTCACTCAATCCTTTAATCTGCAGTGCACCTTCCAAGATCATTACATCATCTTGAGATTTAGGACTCTTACAGACACAGAGAGTACTTTAGGGTGTAGGTTTGCTCGTTGAGCTGTCGGTTTGATATCCAGACGTTTCATTACCTGGCTAGGTAACATCACCAATGGCGACCTCCAAGTGAAGCGAAACTGTTGTCTCCTGCTTTCTATTTATATCTTTCTTCTGGGTGGGGTTCCTGGAGTTTGTGGTGATGTCATTTCCTGTTCGTTTTCTGAGGGGTTGATAGATGGCATCTAGATCTATGTGTTTGTTTATGGCATTGTGGTTGGAGTGCCAGGCCTCTAGGAATTCTCTGCCACGTCTTTGCTTAGCCTGTCCCAGGATTGATGTGTTGTCCCAGTCTAAATGGTGGCTTTTTTTTCATTCGTGTGTAGGGCTACGAGGGAGAGAGGGTCGTGACTTTTTGTGGCTAGCTGGTGTTTGTGTATCCTGGTGGCTAGCTTTCTTCCTGTTTGTCCTACGTAGTGTATGTGGCAGGCCTTGCATGGAATTTTGTAGATGACATTGGTTTTGTCCATGGGTTGTACTGGGTCTTTTAAGTTTGTTAGTTTTTGTTTGAGAGTGTTGGTGGGTTTTTGTGTGCTACGGAATTCCAGAAAATGAAACCCAACGGGACCAACACCCTACAATTCTGCGGACTACCAAAAATCCATAAACCAGGAGCCCCCCCTCAGACCTATAGTCTCACTACCCGTAACACCAACTTACAGATTGGCCAAAGAACGACACGCAAAACTGAAATACCTAGTAGAAGAGTCACAGCACTCCATCCACTCCACCCAGGAATTCCTAAAAATCATCAAAAACACCAAAAAAGAGGAAGACAAAGCAATGATCTCATTCGACGTAACGGCGCTGTTCACCTCCATCAACATCGACCTGGCAAAGGAACCACTTACCACACTTTTAGAAGAGACCATCGCACACACCCAAACCACCGTCAGTCACATTACCAATGAAAACATCATGAAGTTAGTGGACCTGTGCCTCACCACCCACTTCACTTTCAACAACATAGCCTACAAACAAACCAACGGCACACCCATGGGATCTCCGCTATCAGGATTCATAGCAGAAGCAGTAATGCAAAGACTAGAACAAACAGCCCTACCAACCATCAAACCAAAAATCTGGGTCCACTACGTAGATGATACCTTTGTCATCACAAAACGAAACAAGATAGAAGAGACATTTAACATCATCAGCAACACCCTCACAGGCATAAAGTTCACCAGGGAGGAAGAAACAGACAACAAACTCTCATTCCTGGACGTCATAGTCGAAAGAAAGGACAACGGAGAACTACAAACCTGCATATACAGAAAACTGACAAACACTGACCAAATTCTTAACTACACCAGCAACCATCCCAACACACACAAACAAAGCTGTATCAGAACACTATTCCAACGAGCCACCACACACCTACAGCACAGATGAACTTCGGAAAACAGAGGAGAACCACCTATACGATGTATTTATGAAGAACGGATACTCAAAAAATACAGTGCGCAGATTCCTCAAAGAACAAACCACGACATGCAGACCAAACACAGCCAGAAACCTGAGCCACCTTACCATACATCAAAGAAGTTCCAGAAATGACAGCCAGACTACTATGACCCCTTGGAATCCTAGTAGCACACAAACCCACCAACACTCTCAAACAAAAACTAACAAACTTAAAAGACCCAGTACAACCCATGGACAAAACCAATGTCATCTACAAAATTCCATGCAAGGCCTGCCACAAACACTACGTAGGACAAACAGGAAGAAAGCTAGCCACCAGGATACACGAACACCAGCTAGCCACAAAAAGACATGACCCTCTCTCCCTCGTAGCCCTATACACTGATTGAAAAAAAAGCCACCATTTCGACTGGGACAACACATCAATCCTGGGACAGGCTAAGCAAAGACATGGCAGAGAATTCCTAGAGGCCTGGCACTCCAACCACAATGCCATAAACAAACACACAGATCTAGATGCCATATATCAACCCCTCAGAAAATGAACAGGAAATGACATCACCACAAACCCCAGGAACCCCATCCAAGAGAAAGAAATAAAGCAGGAGACAACAGCTTCGCTTCACTTGGAGGTCGCCACTGATGATGTTACTAGCCAGGTAATGAACGTCTGGATATCAAACCTACAGCTCAGCAAGCAAACCTACGCCCTAAACCTCAACCTGAGCTACAAACCTTACAGAATGTTCTATTGGATAGGGGACTTTAATATCCATCACCAAGAATAGCTCAGAAGCACCACTACTAACCGAGCTAGCAGAGTCCTAAAAGATTTATATGCTGGTCAGGGTCTGCCGCAGGTGGTCAGGAAACCAAAAGAAGAAAATACAGGCTTAAACCTTTATCCTCGCCAGTCCTCCTGCCACAGATGCATCTACCCATGATAGTATTGGTAAGAGTGACCACTGCACAAGTTCTTGTGCAGACAAAGTCCCATCTTTACTTTTGTGGATAGCTTCTATCTTGTCATGTGAAACTATCACCATGCTTATTTGGATAGCATTCCATAAGATCTCGCAACTCAAAACTAGATATCCATGAGGCAGTGTGGGTCATCAGTAGCAACAGCAGCATACTCTAACACAATCTATAGCCTCATGGCCTGGCACACCCCCTACTTAATTATTAACATCACGCCAGGGACTCAACCCTAATTCAATGAACAGTGCAGGATAGCATGCTAGGAGCCTCATTAGGTGTACCTGAAAATCACGTGTTAGCCTAGTGAGGCTAGACAATGGCACTTGCGTGCCAGACAGGATGAACAATAAGTGACAGACTGAACTAAGCAATTCACAATCAGTAGATCAGATTCAAGCTCTGCAGTTCTGCCATATCCAGTCATGAATGGTGGTGGACAATTAACAACACATAGGAGGTGGAAAATCTGCAATATCCCCATACTAGGAGAAAGTGAGAACTACAGATGCTGGGGATCAGGGTGCAAGAGTGTGGTGCTGGAAAAACACAGTCTGTCAGACAGCATCTGAGAAGCAGGAGAGTTGACGTTTCGGGCATAAGTCCTTCATCGGGAATGAGGCTTGTGTGCCGGGAGGCTGAGAGATAAATGGGAGGGGGGGTAGGGTTGTGGGAGTCTGTGTTGAGTCGGTCATCAGAAATGGAGATGGAGCGGTCCAAGAAGAGGAGGGAAGTACCTGATATGGTCCAGGTGAATTTGAGGTCAGGGTGGAAAGTGTTCGTGGAATTTATGACCTGTTCAACCTCATGGGAGCACGAGGTGGTGCCAATATAGTCATTGATCAACGCATTCACCATGACTCCCACAGCTAGCTGGACTACATCACCGCCCACCCTGTCTCTTGTAAAAACGCAATCCCTTATTCACAATTCCTCTACTGTATCTGCTGCAAGGGGGACCAATTCCACTGTAGAACATTCCAGATTGCTGCCCCCTCTTTCCCCCCGATGTGGTTGACTA
Source organism: Chiloscyllium punctatum (assembly GCF_047496795.1). NCBI lineage: Eukaryota > Metazoa > Chordata > Chondrichthyes > Orectolobiformes > Hemiscylliidae > Chiloscyllium > Chiloscyllium punctatum. The sequence goes on along the minus strand of NC_092756.1, from coordinate 79,063,453 downwards.
TGCCCTGCAGCACGTCTCCACTTCCCGCACCTCCGCCCTTGAACCCCATCCCTCCAACTGTAACAAGGACAGAACCCCCCCCCCGGTCCTCCCTTTCCACCCCACTAATTTCCAGGTACACCACATCATCCACCACTATTTCTGCCACCTACAAACAGACCCCACCATTATCTACATTTCGGAGAGGCCATTCTTTCCGTGACACTCTAGTCAGGACCAGACCCCTCACTAACCCACCCTTATGTCCTGGCGTCTTTCCCTGCCATCGCAAGAAATGCAAAACCTGGACCCACACCACCTCCATCACCTCCGTCCAAGGCCCCAAAGGATCCTTCCACATCAGACAGAAATTTACCTGTACTTCCACACACGTCATCTACTGTATCCGTTGCACCCGTGGTCGTCTCATTGGGGCGATAGGATGCCAACTTGTGGATTGTTTCAGAGAACACCTCTGGGATCCCCGCACCAACCTTTTGCTGAACATTAGTCCCTCCTCCCACTCTACCAAGGACATGCTTCCATTGCCAATGTCTAACCACCCAACACCTGGAGGAAGAACACCTCATCTTCTGTATTGGGACCCTTCAACCACGTAGATCAGTGTGAATTTCCTCATTTTCCCCCCCCACCATATTCCAGTCACAACCTCCCAACTTGGCACTGTCCTGTCTGCCATCTTCCTTCCCACCAATCTGCTCCACCCTATTACATTCACCCCCACCTACCTGTTGTATTCTCAGCTACCTTCCTTACCGCCCCCAGCCCCACCACCATCTCTATCTCTCAGCCCCCTTGGCCTACAAGCCTCATTCCTGACGAAGGGCTTATGCCCAAAGCATGTAGACTTCTGCTCTTCAGATGCTGCCTAACTAGCTGTGCTTTTCTATCCCCATACCCTTTGACCAATCTCCCCATACTCACTGGGGGAGCCCAGCAACTTTGTGCAAAAGACAATGCTGAAGATTTGCAACAGTCTTCAGCCAGAAGTGCCAAGTGAGAATTCTCTGGAGAGTCACAGCATCACAGGTTCCAGGCCTTCAACTAATTCAATTCACTCCTCAAGATATTAAGAAACAGCAGGAGGCACTGAATACTGTAAAGCCTGTGGGCCCTGCCAACATTCTGGCATTGATCCCAACAATTTGTATTCCAGAATTAACTGCTCTCCTAGCCAAGCTGTTCCAGTACTGCATCTCGCCAATAATGTTAACAATTGCCCAGTTATGTTGTGTGTACACACATCTGGGAAAACGACTGCTGCATCAGTCTACTCTAGATCATCAATAAAGTGACAGAAGGTGTCATGTATGCTAACAAACAGCACTTGCTTAGCAGTAGTCTGCTTGCTGACATCGGTTTGGATTTTGCCAAGGCCACTCAGTTCCTGACCACATGAGGGCCTTGGTATAAACCTGGACAAAATTCCAGAGATGAGGTGAGAGTGACTGTCCTTGACGTCAGAGCTGCATTTGGTAGAGCGATATCAAGGAGCCCGAGCGGAACTGGGGTCAGTGGGAATCAGGGCAAAATTATCCACTGATTAGATATAAAATTGGCACAAGGGAAGATGCTTGTGATTATTGGAAGTTAGTTATCTAAGCTCCACGACTTCTCTGCAGGACTTGTGCACGATAATATCCTAGGTACAACCATTTTCAGCTGCTTCATTGATCACATTCCCTCATCATAAGGTCAGAAATGTTCACAGATGACTACGTGGTGTTCAGCATTAGTGACTCCTCAGGTACTGAAGTAGTCCATGTTGAACTGTAGTAAGACCATGGCGATATTCAGGTTTGGGCTGACAAGTGGCAAGTGCGCTTTGTGTCAAACAAATGCCAGTCATCTCCAACACAGTAGAATGAAACCATCGTCCCTTGACATTTAGTGACATTTTATCTCTGAATCCCTCCACGATCCACATGCTAGGGGTTACCATTGACCAGAAACTGAACTGGGCTAACCATACAAACTCTGATTGTAAAAGCAGGAGAAGCATTCTGGATCCTGCTGCACACATCAGGAGTGTGATGGGATATTTGCCACTTGTCTGGATTAGTACTATTTCAACAATACTCAACAAGCTTGAAACCATCCATGACAGCCGACATAGATTCATAGAGATATACAGCACGGAAACAGACTCTTCAGTTCAACTCGTCCATGCCAACCAGGTATCCTAACTAAATCTAGTCCCGTTTGGCCCATATCCATCTAAACTTTTCCTATTTATTGAAACTGCAAGTGTATTCACTCACTGCTCAGCAGCAGTGTGTACCGTCTGCAAGATGCACTGCAAAAATTCACCAGGACTCCTTAGACAGCACCTTCCATTACCATTGAGAAGGACAATAGTTTCTTGAAAGTGGAGTCATAGATTGACAAGGTGGTGAAGAAGGCGTTTGGTACATTTGCCTTTATTGAGTATCAAAGTTGGGAAGTCATATTGCAGCTTTGCAGGGCATTGGTCTGACCATTTTTGGAATACTGTGTTCAGTTCTGTTTTCCCTGCTATAGGAACAATGTTGTGAAACTTGAAAAGGTTCAAAAAAGATTTACAACATATTGCTGGAGTTGGAGGGTTTGAGCTATAGCGAGAGCCTGAATAAGTTGGGGCGATTTTTCCCAGAATGTCAGAGGCTGAGAGGTGACCTTTATAAAGGTTTATAACATCGAGGGTCATGGATAGGGTGAATAGCCAAGGTCTTTTCCCTCGGGTAAGGGAGTCCAAAGCTCGAGGGCATAGGTTTAAGATGAGAGGGGAGAGATTTAAAAGGGACCTAAGGGGCAATTTCTTCATGGAGAGGGTTATGCATGTATAGAACAAGCTGCCAAAGGAAATGAAAGCTGGTACAATTATAGCATTTAAAAGGCGTCTGGATGTGTGCGTGGATAAGAAGTGTTAGAGGGGTACAGGCCAAATGCTGGCAAATGGGACTAGATTAATTTAGGATATCTGGTTGGCATGGATGAGTTGAGTGAAGATGTTTCACCTCTCTGACTATTACAAGGGCAGAAAGTATATTTGAATACAACCACCTGAAAATTCTCCTCCATGCTGTTCATCATCCTGACTTACAAAAATGTCGCCAGTCCTTCAGTGAGTCAAGTTTAAAATCCTGTACCACTCTCCCTAATAACATTGTAGGCCTATCTACAGCACATTGACTGCAGTGGTTCAAGAAAGTAGTTCACCACCACCACCTCCAGGGACTAGGGATCCGCAATAAATGCTGGTCTTGCCAATGATACCCAAATCCCATGAGTGAATAAAAAGTAATCATACTTTTCAAAATCTGTACAATTGGTAGTTTGTCCATATTAGTCCTTCGAAAGAACATCATTTTGCACTTCCTCTGTATTAAGTTCCATTTAGCATGTTTCTATTCATTTTTCCATTCTGAAACTTTTAACTATTCTTCTCACTACATGTAGTTGGGGCTGGACAATAATTTCTGGCCTAGCCATTGATCCTCAGATCCCCTGAACAAATGTTTATTTTTCAAAATTAGTTCTAGTAATCATGACTTAGAGCACAATGCTAGAGTTGAATGCTGTTTTTGACATCTGACCATATTATAATATGTGGAACTTATGGTTTTTTACTTCTTGACCTGATCAGTCTGTTTGATTTTCTTTAGCTTTCACAATCTGCAGTAAGCGCAGATGGCCGCGTGTCAACCCCAGCATCAGTTAGCAGTACAGACACAAATTCTCAGCAGCCACCCCCTGAGGCACCAGTGTCTGACATTAAAATGGAGGAAAAGCAAGAAGAAGAAGAAGCTGAGCCAGAAACTGTGGAACCAAAGCAAGAAATAAAACAGGAGGTAAAAAAAAATGACTTGTATTCCTTAATTCTTTCTATAAATGTTTTTTGCATTACTAGTAAGAACCTTTGTTTCCAAAAGAACTATGGTTCTTTGCAATTCTGATTTTCTGAGTTATGAGCTAACTATACTTTTGATAATAGACAGGTCTTGTGCATCTAGGATACCAGTGCTCAATTTGAGGTGCACAAGAGCACTTCCAGTACCCGGCCTGCCTTGAGTTATGTCTGGTCTCTATTTTTAAATAAAGTAATTTATAAAATGTGTGTGTTACAGGCAAGGTTAGCAATTGCCGGCCTGTAATTATTCTCGCGTCCACTTGCTGTTTTAAGATCGCGAATCGACTTTGCACCTCTTCTCAAATTGCTGATGCCATTTTGTTTATCGTAAATTGTATATTTGCACACACTTGTTTCTTATTGTAGGTAAATAAGATACAAAAAACACCAACCTGCAGATAATATGATGCAGTGCTTGTTTATTGAGAATACAATGCATGATTACTGTTTTTATTTGTACAAAAGCACCTAATTTTAGATTTTATGGGTACATGCACTTTTCAGATTTTCTATTCAATATTAACTAAAATCACTTTTTTTAATGGGAGCTGAATGGTAGAAGGATGTACAATGCTCAAAACTTAGTTAATTATCATGAATGTGTTAAAGGTATTTATTGTGTCTGAAATTTATTGAACTTTTGGGTTTCTTGTTCCACTTGAATTTGCAGAGTGTAAATTCCCAGATTTAATAAGTTGGATTGCTGTTAACTATTGGTTTCTTTTGTGTGAATTTATAAATACACTGTTAACTTTGTGATCTGGACCCTCCCTAATAGCATCTCTACCAACCCAAAAATAGTGTTTTGGACAGGTTCCAGAATCCAACTTCATTTGTTTCAAATGAAACAGACAAACTGTGGATGGTTGAGATCTGAAATAAAAAGTGCTGGAGACTCAGTTGGCTGTGTAGCGTGAGATGAGAGAATCAGGTTAACATTTCAAAATCAACGTTAACTTTGTTTCTCTCTCTCCACAGATGTTTCCAGGGCAGTTTTCTGTTTGTTATTGGAGTTTTTGCCGTTTTGTACAATTATAAAATATCTTTGCTTTTGATCATTTTAAATCTCTGATCAAAGCTGTCGATCACTGTTTTCTACTAATCTCTCATTCTGTTTAAATACAAAATAAATAAATTGAATATTGTTTAGTTTATTTTACTACATTGTAATGTATAATTGCAATTTTTTTAAAAAGTCATGTTGGGTATCAGACCATTGATATCTTAATTTTAGCTATTTCACAAACGTTCAGTCCAGATTCATTTTCACCCTGCTTGTATGTTCAGTTATCCATGAGCACTGGTTACTTCAGAGGAAGAAGAGAATGCTATCTAAATTTAACACTTGTCAAGTTAGAGGCAGGTTACCAAAGTATGTTTGAACATTTCTCTTTAGGAATCATATTTAGAATTAATTTAGTAACTTAAGACGGTCTGATTTAGAGGGGTAGATATGTGGTTCACACCCCATTATAAATTAGTCTCTCTTTTTTTACACAGTTTGTGCTGTGCTGATGCAAAAGTGAAAATCTTTTTTTCTTGGGTATCATTTGCAGATAAAAGAAGAACCTGCAACTGAAGAGTGTAAACAGGAGCCAATGGAGGCGGATGAGAAGAAACCAGAGGTGAAAGGTGAAGCAAAAGAGGAAGAAGATAATGCCAGCTTAGCAACTCAGTCATCCCCTGCCAGTGGACAGTCACGCAAGAAGAGTATGTACTATCTTTTTCATTTGGTGGGGGCCAGGTGCTAACTAAATGCTAGTATTTTCCTAAATGGAGACCTACAAATGAGGGAGGGTATCTCAACACATCAATCCAGAAAAGTGCTGACCCCCTGCAGTCACATACTTTCAGGGTCTTAATTTCACTAGTTTCATTTAAATTCATTCAAGACACTGATCACTGAATGTGACATCCGTCCTGAATTTTCCTTTTTATTAGTTTGTGATTTGAATCCAAGTCCTTATGGGCAGACTTTTCAGAAATGTATGTCATTGCTTGTATCCTCAAGGTGTAGTCTTATAACAATGTCTAAGGAGCTGTGATAAAGCTGGGAATGGAAGGGGGGGGGGGCATTGTGGAATATCACAATCAACAGGGAAGCGGTACGGAATGAATTGTTGGAGCTATGGGCTGACACATGTTTGAGTTCTGATTAACTTCATCCATGATTATTAAAAAGAAATTGCTGGTGACATAATTGGTGGTTTGGCTTTAATCTTCAAGAACTGTCTTTATTCGTGGGTAACCCCTTTAGGTTGGAAGATAGCAAAGTTAATCCCTTTATTCAAAGGGAGGAAAGAAAAGAAAATTAGAGTCCACCTGTCATAGAAAAATTTTATGAACTATTATTGGAAATTATCGCAGTGCACTTAGATCATTTCAGGGTAATCAGGGACATTTTTGCGAATGGGAAGTCATGTTGGACTAGTCTATCAGAGATTTTTGAGGATGTAGCTAAATGCTAAGGATAAAAGGTGGATGTACTGTATGTAGATTTCCAGAAGGCATTTGATGAAGTGAGATGACAAAGGTAATTACAAAAAATGCAGGTAGAGTGCATGGGGATAGCAAACTAGCATGGATAGAAACTTGGCTGGCTAACATGAAACAGGCAGTAGGCATAAAAATGGGTCTGTATCAGGTTGGCTCAGGGATCTGTGCTGGGCTGTCAGCTGTTTACAATTCTTATATAAATGGCTTGGATGCAGGGACCACAGATATGGGCTTGCCAGGTTTGCTGATTGCACAGAGATAGTTATGAAAATAACTTGTCAAGAGGGCATAAGAAGGCTATGACAAGAGACATACTCCATTTGAATATTCAAAATACTGTATAATGTGGAAATGTGAAATTGTCCATTTTTGGCAGGAGAAATAAAGAAATGAAAGATTGCAAATCTAAGGTGCAGAGGGATCTAATTGTGTTTGAATTAGGGGTTACTATGCAGGAACAGCAAGTGATTAGGAAAGTGAAGAGAAGGTTACTAATTGTCAGAGAGTTTAATCAAAAAAAAGCAGTGTATCATGTTCTAGATATATGTAGTACTAGTAAGACCATATGTTGAGTGCCATGCACAGTTTTGATCTCCTGATATAATATATATTTCTGTATTGCTTGTTGGTTGTGACACCATGTGAAATGATGATTTGATTTTTGTGCCACTGATTAACCTGTTTTGAGAATTTTATTGGCAGGGAGGCATCAAGCAGAGACTAAGCATAGATTTTTAAACACATTTAAAATCTTTTCAATTACAAAGTTAAAATCAGGTGTTCTAAGTATCACTTGACAGGCATCAAAAATTAGGGGAAGAAAACTAAGATCATTTCCGTATTTCATCTCACTTCTTAGAACCGCATCAAATCACCTGGGTACTTTTTCTGTTAGTCTGTGAACTGAGCTGAACTGAAATTGTTTTGATATAAATAACTGAATTTTAAATAATAAGTTTAATGAGATCCTTACAAAAGTAGGGAGAGTAAATTGAAGCATTGAAATACTAGCATCCTTCAAACTTTTGTTACAATAGTCACCTTTTAGTTACTAGATGTCCTTGTAGTGGAATGACTTTTTTTTTTCACTGTTTAGTTTTCAAGCCAGAAGAGTTGAGGCAGGCACTAATGCCGACACTGGAAGCACTTTATCGTCAGGACCCTGAATCACTTCCTTTCCGGCAACCTGTGGATCCTCAGCAACTGGGTATTCCTGTAAGTGTGATGTGAGGATGTTTGAATGGTATGCATATTATTTTTCAATTACACCTGAAAGGATTGTGATTATAATTTTTTTGTACCTTTCAGCAGAACTATAATAGCTGAGATCAGGGCTCTTGTGCACATGAAAGTGAAGACCATCACATAACGATGTTACATCTAGTAATTCAGAGCCACAGGCTAATGTGCTGAGGGCATGGGTTTGAATCCCATCATGGCAGGTGGTGTAATTTGAATTCATTAAAAATCTAGAAATAAAAGCTAACCTAATGATGACCATGTAACTCCTGTTGTTGCTTCAAAAAAAAGAAAATTCATCTGGTTAATCTGGTTCATTTGTGTTCTTTAGGCAAGGAAATCTGCCATCCTTATCCAGTCTAGCCTGTATGTGATTCTAGACCTATATTAATATAGTTGGCTCTTAACTGTCCTCTAGGCAATAAGGGGTGGTCAATAAATGCTGGCTTAGCCAGCTTTTTCCACATCACATGCATTTGCAAAATCATGACTTTTTTAAAGAGATTTTTGTTACATGATTTTTTCCATGATATCACAAAGGGAAAAGCAAACACACACTCTATTTTTTTTTGGTGTTACCAAAGCTAGGTTGCTTTTCTTATAAACATTTTACCAGTTTATCTGCCTTTCTCCTGGCCAATGCAAAATGTTTGGACCAGCCAGTTCGTAGTGGTTTATGATGACTGAATAAGACCAACTAATTTTTGCTGCCTGTCATTCTAGAGCCCTTTTGTGTTTTGAAGAGGAAAATATTGCATCTTCCTTTTGCTTCAATTGAAAATAGCATGTTTTAGAAAAGTGTGCTAGAAGGTTGATATTTCAGTAAACTGAAAGTTCCTCCTAATGCACAATATCCAACTTTGCTGTGCACCTGTATAGGATAAGACAAAAGTTGAAAACACTGACGTGCACAGCAGGTTATTCAACACCTGTAATGGTAACATGCAAGCTACCTAAAACAAAAGCAAAATCCTGCAGATGTTGGAAATCTGTAATAAACACAATGCTGGGGAAATTCAGGTGATTTGGCTGTTTGTGTGGAGAGAAATAGACGTAAAGTTTCAAGTTTGCTTTGACTCTTCAAGTCATACTGGATTTGAACTTGAACTGTTTTTCTCCACAGTTGTTGCCAGACTGCCTGATTTTCTGCAGCTTTCTGTTTGTTTTGTACAAGGCACAGTGTTACATTTCAATCTTTGGTTATGGTAAAGAGCATGGAACCCCAGTGTTACTACGGGTCTTTCTCTTTACCAATGGACATTTCCTGTTGTGCGTATTCACTCATTTCTGTTTCTATATCAGACAATCCAGTTTTTGCATTTTTATCCAAATGGATGTAGACTGATTCCTTTTGGGCCCTTCTACTGGGAGTGCTATGACCTGTTATAGAGCTTTTAGAAACACATTGTGAGCAAGAATATTGTGCCCTCCCAACCCATTGGAGCACTTTACGTGGCTTGCTCGAAAACTGAAGCTTTGTTTTTTATTTCTCTTGAAGGACTATTTTGACATTGTAAAAACACCGATGGACTTGTCTACAATCAAGCGTAAGCTGGATACTGGCCAGTATCAGGAGCCATGGCAATATGTTGATGACATTTGGTTGATGTTCAACAATGCCTGGCTGTACAACCGCAAGACGTCACGTGTGTATAAGTACTGTACAAAGCTGGCAGAGGTCTTTGAGCTGGAGATTGACCCTGTCATGCAAAATCTGGGATATTGCTGTGGTAGAAAGGTTGGTCCCTGACAATTTTCCCTCTAAGTATTTTCCTTCTTTCAATTCACATTTTCTTTCCCTCTTCTGAGAGAGCTTCAAGGATGAGCCATTGCTTTTCAATTAAATAAATGTTTTTAGTTTTGAAGTAAAAAAAATGTCAGTAGGGGATTCAAATATCGGTGGTGGGAGAGTGTGGTAGAATAGAAACTGAAGGAGACATGCACTGTTGCACTGGACAGAGGTTGTCGAGTAGAAATCGGTAGATTTTTCTAAGGCCAAATTTTTCCATCCTTAACTCTGAGCACAGAGACCAGTTGTAGAGTCTCTCACCTTTGTACATGAGGTCAGCCAACTTTGTTTGGTCCTTTTCCCGAGGTTTCACACACGAGATGCAATTGGCACACACCAACTTCTGCAAACAGTTAAAGTTTATTTAAAGCCTGTACAAGCTAGGTAGACCCCCTTTTGACCCTCTTCGCAGGTGTGCGAAATTGAGTCAAAAGAGGTCCTCAACAAAAGAAAAATCCCCTTTATACAGGTCAGTTGGTAAAGCTTACAGGTACTCTGGCCCCACCCACCCACCCATAACCACGTTACTCCAGGTACAGTGGTAGGATGAGGTCATCCTCAGAGATAATTTAAATCGTTATGCAAATGGTTTCCTGACTCAATTATTCCCCAAGACAACGTAGGTGCTGGGGATGGCTATGAAAGCATTTTTGAATGGAAGGGACTGAATGTTAGTTTAATTTGATAATAGCAGGAGAGTAGTAGCAAATGACTATCCAAATGAAGTGGGAGTTATCCACATTTCTGCATGAATGTCGTCCCCACCCATTTCCAGAATGTTCAGTTTCTGGAGGAAGGCAATGCAGTTTAACTTTAATATTACTTTAGTGTCCAGGGAAATAGTCCAATTTAATCTTTTAACATTACAGGTTGGTGCAACCTGTTCTGTCAATTTTCTCATCCAAGTCCCAGTATTATCCCAAATCAACTTTCTTCCCTTTTTTTTTTGTAGTATCCCATTTGTAGGTTCCGTGCATTTAGATCGATCATTTCAAACATTTATAACGTTTTCTGAATGAGCAATGACTCTTTGGTTTCACTCTGCAGGCTAAGACTCCACAAGGCAGCAAGGGAATGGGTCTTACCAGGCACAGCAAGAGGATTAGGCAGCAAGCAAGGAGTCTCCTGTGGCTATTACCCTAAAAAAACAGATGTACCACTTTGGGTAATGTTGGGGGGGAATGGCCTGTCAGTTGAAAGCAGCAATAGCCAAGTTCATTGTACCGTGATTGGCTCTGCTGTATAGGGGAGAAGTTAAAACACGTGGGCTTGCAGTATTTATAGGATATTCAGTTGTAAGGGGAATAGATGCATATCCCATGTGTTAGGGTCAAGAATGTACTGTGACTGCTCTGAGACATTCTAGAGGAGGAGGATGAACAACCAGTTGTCATGGTGCACTTTGGTACAAACAGCATGAGTTAAAAGAAAAAAGGTACAAACAGCATGGGTTGAAAGAAAAAAGGGATGAGATCCTAAAAGCAGAATATAAGGTGATAGGAAGGAAGTTTAAAAATTGTGACTTCAAAGGTAATGATCTAAGGATTACTACCAGTACCATGTACCATTCAGTGTACTCAAAATAGCCGGATAAATTAGATCACCTGGCTGAAGAGATGATGTGAGGTGGAGAGAGATGGACAGAGAAATCAAGGGCCATGATTAAACAGAGCCACAGTGAAAAATATTGGGAATGGAACAAGTAATACTAAAAAGACAACCCTTAGGCTTTGTGCTTTTAATGTGTGGAACATCACAAAAAATGAATGAATTAATCTTGGAAAATGGATGAAAGCAAGTATGATATTGCCTGGATTATGGAGACATGGCTGCAGGGTGACCAGGGATGAGAACATCCAGGGGTATTCAATATTTAGAAAGAACAGACGAGAAAGGAAGTAGTATTGCTGGTTAAGGAAGAAATTAATGCAATGGTGAGAAAGGATATTAGTTCTGACATTGTGGGATCTGAATGTTAGAGCTAAAAAGCACCAAGAGGCTAAAAAACATGAATAGGGGTTGTGTATGGATCCCAAATTGCAGGCATGGTGTCAGGAATATCATTAAACAGGAAATTAGAAATGCATGCAACAAGGACACATCTGTAATTATGGGTGAATTTAATTTGCATAAAGTTTGGACAAACAAAATTAGTAAGAATATCATCGAGGAGGAATTCCTGGAGTTGTATGTGAAATACCAACGAGAGAACAGGCCATCCCAGTCTGGGTATAATGTAATGAGAGATGAATAATTGACCTTCTAGTTATATCAGGTCTTTTAAGAATGAGCAACCATATGATAGAATTCCTCATCGATGTAGAGTGAGATATTTGGTTCTGAAGCTAGGGTCCTGAATCTGAATGGAGAAAATGAGGTGCGAGGTGGCTATGATAGGTTCAAGGGATGCTGATGAAAATGAGTGTAAATATTCAAAAGCGCATGAGTCAGCTGCACCAATTATTCATTTCTGTCTGCCGCAAAAGTAGAACAAGAAAGATGGCCGATTCATGGCTTACAGGGGAAACTTTAGTTAGTATTATATCCAAGGAAGAGGTGTACAAATTGGCTGGAAAAATACAACAGACCTGAGAAGTGGGAGCAGTTTAGAATTCAACAAAGGAGGAAAGGACTGTCAATTAAGAAAGGGAAAATAGAATATGAGTAAGCTTGTGGGAACATCAAACTGTATGTAAAAGTTTCTGTTGTTATCTGAAATAAAAAAGATTGAAGGCAAATGTAGATCCTATATAGTCAGAAACTGGGGCATTTGCAATGAGAAACAAAGAAATAGCTTCCCAACTAAATGCACACTTTTTGGTTCTGTGATTACACAGGAGGATCCAAATAACATACGCAGAAATGTTGAGAAATACAGGGTTTTGTGAGAGGGAAGGATTGAGGAAATCAGTAGGAAAATGATATTGTGTAAAATATGGGATTGGAGACAGATGAATCCCTAGGGCCTGATCATCTAAATCCCAGACTACTAAAGGAAGTAGCATAGAAGTAAGAGATATGATATTACTCATCTTAGACTTTGCAGCAGTTCCTACAGGTTGGTGGGTAGCTAATATAACTGCTCTATTTAAAAAGGGAGGCAGGGAGATAACTGGAAATTATAGACCAGTCAGTCAGATGTCATTGAGGAGAATGATAGAATTCATTATAAAAGACTTAATAGCAGAGCATTTGGAAGACAATAGAATTCTTTGGGGACTCGGCTGTTATGGGGAAGCCAGTGGATGTGGTTTATTTGGGCATTCAGAAGGCTTTTGACGAAGTCCCACATAAGAGATCAGTGTGTAAAATTAAAGCACGTGGGTTGGGGGTCATGTATGGAAATAAATCTCTATAGCAGACAGGAAGCCAAGTGTAGGAATAAAGATGATCATTTTCTGGATTGGTAAGCAAGTGACTAGTGGGATGTTGCAGGCTCGTTGCTAGGGCCCTAACTATTCAAAATATTTTCATGATTCAGGTGAGGGAGCTAAATGTAATATCTAAATTTGCAGAAGTGACAGTTTGGGTGGAAGGGTTAGCTGGAAGGAGGATGCAGAAATGCAAGTGTGATTTCGGCAAGCTAAGTGAGTGGGGAAGTGCATGGCACATGCAGTAAAATGTGCATAAATGTGAGGTTATCCACTTTGGAATCAAAAACAGATGTTAGATTATTATCTGACGGTAAATTGAAAGAGGGGAATATGCACAGACCTGGGAGGTGTCCTCGTACACCAGTCATCCAAGATGAGCATGCAGGTGCAGCAGGCAATCAAAAAGGCAAATGGTATATTGTCCTTCAGAGTGAGAGGCTTACGATACAAGAGCAGTCATGTCTTGCTGCAGTTTTCCAGGGCCTTGGTGAGAACACACCTCAAATGTTGTTTACAGTTTTGGTCTGTATCTGAGGAAGGATGTTCTTGCTATTGAAGGTTTACCAGACTGATTCCTGGGAATGACAGGACTTGGGTACGAGGAAAGGTTAAATCTGTTCTGATAATATTTGTTGGCGTTTAGAAGAATGAAGGGGTTCTCCTAGAAACCAACAAAATTCTAACATGACTAAACCGGGTAGATGCAGTCAGGATGAGTCTTGGTTCCCAGTGATGGGACAATTGGAACGAAGGGTCATAGTTTAAGTATCGGGGTAAACCTTTTAGGATTGAAATGAGAACAAATTTCTTAATCCAGAATGGGGTGGCCATGTGGAAATTGCTACAGCAAAAGCAGTTGAGGCCAAACCAATTTATGGGTATTTCATCTGGGGCTAAAAGGTTCAAAGGGTCTGGGGCAAAGGTGAGAACGGCTATTGAGTTGGATAATGAATGGCAAAGCAGGCTATTTTCTATGATTCTGTGGTTTTGGGAATTGAGTTATCAATTGACACTCTGTACTTTTCATCATCTATGTAGTCTGAGTCAGGAGTTAAGATAAGTGACTGTACTTCTGATGATACTAAAACAGCTCCACATCATTCATGACAAAATTACCTTCTTGAAAGGTGCCTGTTTCACTGTAAACACTAATCACCTCTACTATCTAGAAGCTGCATTGCAGCAGCTCATCCTGGGATGCACCTCCCAGAACCATGACTTTGACCATCCAGAAAGATGAGGGTAGCAAATTTATGGGAACATTATCACCTGCAGATCCTTCAAGTTTAACACTATTCTGACTTGGCATACATCACCATTCCTCATTGTTGGCTCAAACTGCTGGTACTCCAAGCTAAGAGCACTGTGACAGTACCTTTTCCATGTGAACTTCAACAGTTCAAAGATGCAGTAAGTGGGGATGGATGATATATACTAACTTTCCTAGGCACCCATATCGTGTTAAAAGCAGCATTTGTAACAAAATGTCCACAACCAAGGCACATTGTTATTTCACAATTAAGGCTGAAACATTAAAGTGCAAGTCTTATGCCATTGCTGTTGTGATGATGCATTTTGTTTTCCTCCTGAACTAATGTCACAATTGCCTTCATTGATATTTTGATCTCTGTCCTCCAAGGCAATCTTAAAATCATCATATTCTGTTCACTGACCGTTGATTGTCTTAAGTAAGTTTGCAGGTTGAGTTGGTAGTTAGGATGGCAAATTCCATGTTGTCATTCATCTCGAGAGGACTAGAGATCAAAAAGGGGTGTATTATGAGGCTTTATAAGGCACTGATCAGTCCACATTTGGAGTACTGTGAGCAATTTTGGGCCCCATATCTCCTGACGGATGTAATCGCCCTGGAGTGGGTCCAACGGAGGTTCACAAGAATGATCCCAGGAATGAAAGGCTTAACGTACGAGAAATATTTGAGGACTCTGGGACTATGAGTTTAGAAGGATGAGGGAGGATCTGATTGAAACTTAGAGAATACTGAACGACCGAGACAGAGTGAACTTTGGGTAGAAGCTTCCATTAGCAGGAGAGACAAGGACCTTGTGGGCACAGCCTTAGAGTAGAGAACAGAAATAAGGAGAAACTTCCTTAGCAGTCAGTGGCGAATCTGTGGAACTCATTGCCACAGAACGGTGTGCAGGCCATGTCATTGACTATAATAGAGATGGGTAAGTTCTTGATTGCGAAAGAGGTCAACGGTTACAGGGAGAAAACTGGAAAATGAGGTTGACAATCCTGTCGGCCATTATCGAATGTCAGAGCAAATTCGATAGGCTGAATGGCCTAATTTCTGTTCCTATGGTCTTATGGTTTCAGCCAACAATATTCTTGTTGAAGTACACAAGTAGTTGCTTTAAGTTGATGGTTAAAATGTAAAATGCTTGACTGTAGTGCTTGTACTAATGAATTAAGTAGACACCAGAGGGATTGTAAGAGAGCTAAACAATTGAATTCTCTCGGTGCCTTCCTGTGTAACATAGAATCCCAACAATACTGAAGTAGGCCATTCAGCCTGAGTCTGCACTACCCTTCGAACAGCATACCACCCAAACCCTAGCCCCTTATCCTGTCCCCATAACCTGCGTTTATGATAATAAATCAGCCTAACCTGTACATCCCAGGGCAATTTTTAGCATGGCCAGTCCATCTATCTGCACATCTTTGGGCTGGGAGGAAACTAGAGCACCCAGCAAAAACCTCCCAGACACTGGGAACACACTGGAGAACATACAAATTCTACAAGTCACCCAAGGTTGGAATTGAACCTGTGTCCCTGGTGTCCTGAGGTAACAGTGCTAATCACTAAGCCACCATGTCACCCCATGTTCAATGTTTAAAACCTGTAATTATAGCCCTTTACCATTTCCATTCTGCCTTCTTCCTACTCCCATAATCTCTGGCCATTTTCTTGTATCACTTTCAGTCCATATCTCCCAAATCTATTTCAGCTTTGCTTCTTTTAATATTCACTGTCAGAAGTAAACCCTGTTCTAAATTGTTTTGATTGTACCCTCAATGCCCCAACTGATTTGTCTTTTAGTCCTCCATTTATCACATCTGAGTTCAGTGAGCCTTTATCTATGTTAAAGGCATGATATAAATCCTGCTACTGCCGTAGGTCTGTGACATGGAGCTCCATTTGTATTTGGCTGATACTGCTTTTTTAAAGCACAATGTGGAAGCTATAATTATGGGTTCTGACGTTCAGTGGCATTTGAGCAGCAGAAAGTAACCACCTTTTTCTCAGCTGTTTCAAAGCGTTGCTCAAGTTGTAATAATTTTCTTTTGTTCTTTGTAGCTGGAATTTTCACCGCAGACCCTCTGTTGCTATGGAAAACAGTTGTGTACGATCCCTCGGGATGCTACCTATTACAGTTATCAAAACCGGTGAGATGGCTTCTAGATCAGCCAACAAAACACTATTTTTAAAATAAATCAGTCGAATTTGCTTTGATTTCTATCAAACTTTACTAACTGCCTAGTTAAAAGGTTAATAAAAAGTCTTGTCTATTTATTAAAATCTACGCTATCCATCAAATTATCACAATCCTGTTCAGGATACTGTAAATCCTTGAGTTATGAAAAATATTGATAGTGGGTACAGACACTAAAGTTGCTGCTTGTGGGGAAGAGCCTAACTTGAAGCTGCCCATATAAGATAGTCACCAATATAACCAATAGCGAATTCAAGAAAATTCTTTACTCCAGAATCAGAACACTGAGTAGTTGAACTGAATAGTATAGCGTTTCAAGAGAAAACTAGACAAACTTGAAGGGAGTAGATAGTTTTTAATGTGGGTTTACATGAGGAAAAGGCAGTTGGAGACTTGAGCTCGGTATAAATAATGGACTGGGACTGGTTGGGCCAAGTGATCTGTTTCCATAAAATAGCCATTATATTCTTCTGTAACTTGTACTGTTGGGTGAAGTTGCTATAAGTTCTTTAATGACCTTATATAGATTGTTAGTCTTCAGGGTGGGAAGAAATAGACCTCTTGAGTTACTTAATTTGCTATTATGATTCCAACAGAGGCTAATTTATTGTCTAAATGTGATCAGGGAAGTTGTACAAAAATGAGGCAATTCGATTCAGTAGCAGTAAAAACTAAATGGGTAACCTGAGGAATTTTCAAAATATTCTGATAGAACAGCATCGTGCCACTTGTTTATTGAGCAGAATTTGTGTGTCTCCTACGTTTGGACTGCGACAGGACCATGTCGGTTGGTGTTTTCCTAATCAAACTTACATGGATTATATCTTCTAATTAATAATGTGGTGGTTTTATACTCTCAATGCAAATGGTAATCATTTCTACACTGAATAATCAACCGAAAAGTTTAAAAATACAGGTCTGTCTTAATCCTTTGCTAAATTTTGAAAAACTAATTTTCATAAAATTGGTTGTGTGCGCTCCCTTACTTTCTACCTTTTCTTCTCTCAAATATTCTCATTCATTATTAGTGCTTTTAACATGATCCTTTAACTGGTCACCAATTTATTTTACTTGTGTTCACTTGGTTATACATGTAAAGTTTTTCAAAACATGTTTATCTTTTAAACAGGTATCACTTCTGTGAGAAATGTTTCAATGAGATCCAGGGAGAAACTGTCTCTCTAGGTGATGACCCAACGCAACCTCAAACGTAAGTGTACTCTCTGGCTTTTTCTTTAAGGGATTTAAAATTGATGACTGCCTAAATTTTAAATTGCTAAAGAATGTAGGTATTGTAAGTTTTCATTATGGATAGAATAAATTCTATATCTAACAACAGTTACCAGATGCCAAGATCCTTGGATTTGAAGGCAGGAAATGGCACCACAATGTCAAAACTCCTTGACTTTTGTGTAACAAAATTTGGTCAGTTGTTTATTTGCAAAATGTGTGAGGATGTTATAGATATTGCTAGAAGATATCAATTTTAAGTTCTCCACCAGTGCAGTTTTTTGTACTGTGATACATGTATTCTGGCTGTACATTTGATCGCTGTCTCTTGCTGCCTACTATAATGTGTTTTCGTTTCTGTTAGGACTATTTCTAAGGAACAGTTCTCAAAGAAGAAGAATGATACACTGGACCCTGAAATGTAAGTGTTTTTAGGTTCAGTTATTGGTTCTTAATGGGGTTGTAGGTAATATTGTCCTATCACTTTTATTACCTTAAAGATGGTCTTGAGCCATCCTGCCTCTGCACTCCTTATGATGCTCCCACCTCCATTTATTTTTGCAAAAACGGGTAAACGTGAAATACCACTAATTAGCTGATCCAACCAGGAAGCATGACAAGTCAAAACCAGATTGATGGATTTTGTTCCCTGCAGGAAACATATTATCCTAAAAGTGCTGAGTGTTGGAAACTTATTAATTCATTTTTATTAATGTGGGTCATAGGAGTTGCAGAACCTTCACCATGTCATATTGTTTTCAACCTAGTTTGTCTGTAAAGAAGAAATCTCAAAAACCAACAGATAGGGTTCAGCAAAACTTGTTGTTATAGAATAAGGTCCAAAGAAGAACTGATTAATTTTTGCAAAAGTATAGATCCAGCCCCTTTTAATTTTTTAAAGGATCAGTTTACATTGGGAGATATATTGAACCTTTTTTTAGTATAAAGAATATTGAGAGATATTTAATTTGGAATGTTGTTAGTTTGTTTTAGAATGTTGTGGATTGTCCCAAAATGTGAGCACACCTTTCATAGCAGATTGGGGTGGCTTCATGTCAATCCAGGCTCAACAATGAGTTGAAGTACTTAATTAGAAAAAACTTCCTTTTTTGTTTTTCAAGCTTTGTAGTTGCAGAGCATTGGCCCGGAAGGAATAAGTCTGAAGGGGAAACTGTAATTTGCAAAGTTTGATCAACATGTTGGAGGCATGTACTGTAGCACTCTTCACTTGTTGATAATCGCTGCTTCTCTTTGTAGATTTGTTGAATGTACTGAATGTGGTCGGAAAATGCATCAAATCTGTGTCCTTCACCACGAACTTATTTGGCCCTCAGGGTGAGTTGCATTGCAAATAAAAGTTGTAAGTTTAATACAAATGTGCAGAATTATCTTTGCATTCATCATAAAAGAGTTGAGGTTAAGTTATTCTGCAAATACAACGATCATTGCCATTGAAATCAAAAGTAAAGAGTCCTTCATTGAGTTAGGGTTATAGCAAGATATGGGTGACCTGTGTACCCAAGGGATTCACTGGTTTAGTCTTTTGTCTATGTTGATCTCCTTTACTCGACCATGTCAGCAGCATACGTGCTTCAATTACTTTAGTTAGGAAGGGGAAATTCCAAAAGTATTCCTGTTCGTATTGTTCAGTGACTCCTGCTGGGGCATCTGGTGATAATTCTTTCAAACAGAGATAGAATGCCTTCTATGGTATAATACCTTGAATGCTGTCTTGATGACTGACTACTTGGTCACGAAAGAAATTATAGCCAAGCTTAGAGGACTTTTTTTCTCTAAAAATTAAGGGGAAGAAATTTTTTTTTTGTTCCTGAAATCCATCCATCCTTTTTTGTCCATGTATGTTTGTCAGCATGGATATTTTGACTCAATTTGCTGCTCCATCTAGATCAAAACTCTACTCTGAACATTGATGCCCATTTGTTCATAGAACTGGATTGAGGTTGCAAAGTTCTGTAGAGCCTACAGGTCTGGTACAACCGCTGAGATTGATATTTTACACATTGCTAAAAGGAGACATTAAGTCAAAGTGTTTTGATTTGCACTTCTAAGAAACAGAGTGGAAAAGGTTTTTTTGAGGACATGTAAAGCTGGGAATATCTAAAGGTAGCCTTCTTTGGATTTTGATATTTCTAGTTTTGAGCTGCAGTAGACCAATGCCAGAAGCTTTGGAATCTGAACTTTTATGGATTTCTTGTATAAAATCATCTGGGGCAAAATTCACTATATCATTAGTCAGAAAATCTTGCAAAGACTTTTGACCGCATTTCCATGCTGACGTTTTGCAAGAGTGCAGAGTTGTAGAGATACTTGCAAATGGTCAGTTAGTTGCCTTGCACCACTGGGTTTGGTTCATAACTGATTGCAAAAAAAAATTGTTTACATTACAGAGATCCTGTCCAAAATGCACTGACATTGTGCATGATTTCAGTGGTATGTCCCGTTGTAGGAATGCATGTATTGTTGGAGAGTATAGTCAAATATGTGCATCAAACTAGGTTGTCAATTTATATTTTAAAAAAGCTCAGTTTTCTTTTTGCCTCTTTCAGTTTTGTTTGTGATCCCTGCTTAAAGAAAACTGGGAAAACGAGAAAAGAAAATAAATTCTGTGCAAAAAGTAAGTTCTCTCAGTATTCAATATAAATGAGTATTGTAAAAGGAGGCAATTTTCAAGAAACCTTTCAAGAAAAATTTCTGAAGCATTGAAAAGAAAGGAGCAAGAATAGACCATTCAGTTCCATTGGGCCTTCTCCACCATTTGATTTTTAGAAGTACCAAATACTTTAAATCTGTTTTGTACAAAAGGTGCGATAATGTGCATAATGGATTGTCTGTCTGGTTAATCATGAGTATTGATGTCTAAGCCTTCCACAGCTGATATTGGGAGTCTGTTGAACAACAGTGCTTGATCCTCCCCACCTGATCTTTCACTCAGGAGGTGATCACTGGAAAACAATCGGATGTCCTGAGAGAGGTTTTATTAACCTATCTGACACACACATTCTTATCTAAAACTTAGTTGTTAAGGTCAATCTTGTCCTTGTGGCTGCTTTAGCTAAGATAAGCAAACTACATGTGTTAACAATTGGATTTGAATCTTATTGATCTGTGTTTTATCAGCAAACCAATTTTGCCAACTGAAGAATTGATCAAGTCATAAGTAGCCTTTTAAAATTAGTATCCTTCCTAAGCTGCTGGGAACTGCATGCTGGTTCATGGTGCTTCAAAAGTTCTTGAAACCATCTTCCTCATGTGTTCCCTTTGCAGTCAATCATGCTGACTAAAATCAAAGCAGACATGGACTAACAAAATGATGCAGTACATTGTAACCAGTCTTACTGCACCCCAGCAGCAATTTATAATTGTGCCCTGTTAGCTGTGAAATAGAAGGAGAATAAATATAACTGAAACCCTTTTCTTTCTTGATTTAAAAAAAAAGTAGGAGTAAAATACAACAGGAATGCAGTAGTTGACATTTTCATTCAAATTTTTTCTTCCTAGGGTTACCAACCACTAAACTAGGTGTTTACCTAGAAACCCGTATTAATGACTTCCTCCGCAGACAGAATCATCCGGAGGCTGGCGAGTGCACAGTTCGGGTGGTGCACAGTTCAGATAAAACGGTGGAAGTTAAGCCAGGAATGAAGGCTAGGTGAGAAATGCTGTTTTCATTTTTGCAGAAACTTGAAAGTCAGAAGTTACAAAAATACATGTAAGTTACATCTTGAATATGTGTACAACAACAGCTTGCATTCATATAGTGTCCTTAACAGAAGCATGAGGGAACAAATGGATGCAGATCTGAAGAAAGGATGTCAGAGAATAGTGTAAAAGCTCAAAGAGATGGGTATTGAAGAGAGTAGATTAGTTCTATAACAGTCTTGATTTATTTGTTCATGGAGTATTGGCATTGCTGGCAAAGCCAGCATTTATTGACCTTCTCTAATGGAGTTAGGTCAACACATTGTTGTAGGTTTGGAGTTGCATGTATGCCAGCCTGTTTAGGGGAATAGGGGACTTAATTCCTTGAAGGGAATTAGAGAGTCGGTTAAGTTTTTACAACAAGTGACAGTAGTTACATAATTGCCACCGGACTAGCTTTTTAATTTAAGATTTTTGTTTTGTCATGGTGGGATTTGCTCCCATGTCACCAGAGCATTAACCGTGACCTCTAGATTACTATCCTAATAATTCCACTGACAAATATATAGGTATATAGGATGTCTCGTAAAATCACTTTTCCTCTTTGAAAAGGAATCTTTTTATTTGTCTTATTCTGCTAGCTCCTTTTAGTATTCATTCATGAATATTAACATATTACTATGGTTGGTCTTAATTTTATACTTGTCACACTTCTGGACATTGATAGGGGAGATTTGATGATGCCATAAGTATCAGTGGTTGGGGAAGCGGTCTTTATTTGTTTCAGTCATGGAGATTGTAATCATCTGATACTTGTGTGATGCAGACGTCTGAGCTTCCCATAATGCTAGTGTACTCTTTGACTCTGCACTCATTATAACTGAGCTTAGTCTTGTCCTCATGGACCTCACTGGGAGGAAGAGAGTGGTGAAATAGAGCTTGAGTTGTAAGCGAGTTTGTTCATCCTGAGGTGGTGGAGAGGGACTGTTTGGAGTTACGGCAAAAGAATGAATACAGTGACATTTTCCAACGATGATGTTGGCCTTGCAGTTGACGTTGTCAAGGGTTGCAGGGAAAGAAATGCACCATGTTGTGAGGATGCCATTTGTGACTTCAGTTAGAACTTCCCATGTGCCATGGCATGGCCAGAGCTCTAGTGGGCTTCTGGGAATGTGGCATTGATGATCACGAATGTAGAAAATGCACATGCATGTGTTGGACAATGAGAAGAAAGTAAGTCGAGCTGAGATGGAAGTTAGCAAGGGCAAGGAGATTGAAGATGGTAATAATGGGGATTTTTGATCATTAAAGGTGGTGCCTGAAGAGCAAAACAGTTTCATGTTAGCATGGTAATGGAGAATTTGACAAGAATTTGAATTGGGAGCACAAGTGGGGTTTTGGACTAAATGTATTTGGAGACTATTAAGTTGAGACAGGTCGTAGGAAGATGATTAGGAGTTCATGACTAGAGTAGGTTTGTGTGGGGATGGAGAATTTTTTTGTTCATTTACTGAATGTGAGTATTGCTGGCTTGGTCAGTATTAATTACATATCACCTTCTCAAACATCTAGTGATGATAAGCTCCCTTTTGAACTGCTACACTCCATGTGGTGTAGGTGCACTCACCATGCTGTTAGAAAATTCTGGGTTTTGACTGTGTGGCAGTGAAATAACAGCATATAGTTCCAAATTGAGATGGTGTGTGACTTGGAAGGGAACTTGATGTTGTCATGCACCTGCTGCCCTTGTCCTTCTAAGTGTAGAGGTTACAGGTTCAGGAAGTGCTGTCTAAGGAGTCTTGGTGTGGTGTTGCTGTGCATTTAATAGATGTCACACACTGGTGCCATTATGCTTCACTACTGGAGGGAACAAATATTGAAGATGATCCGGTGCTAATCAGGAGGGTACTTTGTCCCGGGTAGTTTTGAACTACTTGAGTGTTGCTGGAACTGCACAAATCCAGGCAAGTGCAGAGTATTCCATCATACTCCTCACTTTGCCTTCTAGGTGATGAATGTGCTTTGGGGAGCCGGGATAAAGTTACTCTCTGCAGAATTTCTAGTGTCTGACCTGCTCTTAGACCACATTTAAATGGCTGGTTCAGTTCAGTTTCTGATCAACACCTATCCCTAGGATGTTATTTATCAGCAATGGTAATGCCAATGATTATCAAGAGCAAAGGCTTGTTTCTATCTGGTCGGGAGTTGGTATTTATCTGGCACTTTGTGAACCATGACTGGTTACTTGCCAGTAGGCGAAAGTGAGGACTGCAGATGCTGGAGATCAGATTCAAGATTAGAGTGGTGCTGGAAAAGCACAGCAGGTCAAACAGCATCCAAGGAGCAGGAAAATCGACATTCCAGGCAAAAGCTCTTCGTCAGGAATGACTGTTACTTGCCAGTAATCACCCCAAGCCTGGGTAGCTGAGTCTTGAATGGCACTGAACATTGTGCAGCCATCAGTTAATACCCCCTTATAATGAAGTGATGATCACTGATAGAGCAGCTAATGATGGTTAAATTTTGGATACTACCCTGAGAATCAAAGATCTTTATAGTGTGGTGGTAGCATCTCTAGTTTCAAGATGGGTGTCCTTGGTCTAAGTCCCATCTGCTCCAAAAGTATGTGATAACATCTCTGAACAGGTTGATTTTTAAAAATTCTACCCTGAGGAACTCCTGTAGTGATTTCCTGTGGCTAAGATGACTGATCTCCCAAAAGCCACCATGTGTTCCTTTGATTCAGATGGGGAGTTTTCTTTTATTCTCATTGACTGTAGTTTTCATAGGTGTCATACTCCATTTTCCTAAGTGCTGTACTCGATCGCATGTTATCTTGATTCAAGAGTAGTCACTCTCCCTTCCCCTGTTGAGTTCAGCTGCTATTTCCATGTCTGTCCAAGGCTGTAATAAAATAAGGAGTTGGATAGGCCTGGTAGAGTCCAAGCTGAGCATCAGTAAACGGGTTATTGTATGGTTGGCAACACCATCCATTGCTGACTGAACCTTTGGGTTCTCTTTGCTATATAGGGTAAATGATTAATAGTTTTGACGCTGGATATTGAGGTTACATACGGTTTGATTGGCTAAGACAGCTATACGCCAAAAATGCTCCAGTTGAACCGACTGAGAACGGACATCTGGCGTCAAGGGTTATAAGGAAATATTTTGTGTTGGCTTTGAATGAATCAGATCGCTATAGTAGAGAGGACAGCCAAAATGGGTAACTTTGCATGGATCAATCAGTTGTCCAAAAACACTCTGCATATTCATATTTTTCAGGTTGGCATGTTCTCATGAGTGAAGCCCTAAAGGGTTCTGTGGTCAGGACTTTATGAAGATGATATCAAAGCATTTGATTAGGGGATCAGAGGCATGGTAGCTAAATTTGCTGATGACACAAAAGATTGTTGTGAAGGTGGAATTAGAAGGAGGCAGATTAGGGGGGAAAAAAAAGAGGTTGATTTTTCACTCATTTACATCACTGGCTAGGCCAGCATTTATTGCTCGTGCCTAGCTGAGTCAACCACATTGCTATGGTTATGGAGTTTAATTTAGACCAGACCAGGTAAGATCAGCAGTTTCCTTTTCTAAAGGGCATACGTGATCCCAATGGTTTTTTTTCTGACAACTGGCAATGGATTCACGGTCATCATTAGACTCTTAATTCAAGATTTTCATTGAATTCATATTCCATATCTGCTGAGGCAGGATTCAAACCCAGGTCCCCAGAACATTATCTGGATCTCTTTATTAGCAGTCCATCCACTAGACAGTCATCTCCCCCACATGAGTGGACAGATGGAATATAAACTTGGGAAAGTATGTAATGATTCACTTTAGAAGAAGCATAGCAGGCAGATTAGCATTTAACTGTGAATAACTGTAGAATTTGTAAGTGCAGAGCAGTCTAGTTTTTCTTGTGCATGTTCACAAAATGTTAGTGAGCAGATGCTGCAAGTAATTAAAGAACAGCATTCCATTAGCTGTCTTATTAGAAGAAGAATTGAACATAAATGTAAGGTTAGACTATTTTGTGATGTGTGCAGTTTTCTCTTCTGATTTGGGGAAAGCTGTAAATACATAGCAGTTGGTTCATAGAATCATAGAATTTTATAGTACAGAAGGAGACCATTCGGCCATCATATCTGTACCAGTTCCTGAAAGAGTTGCCCAGCTAGTCTCATTCTCCAGCTCTATCTCAGCCTTCAGAAATTATCACATAAATCTATACTCAGCTCTCTTTTTAAACCTCTGGAATCTGCCCCCACTACACTCCCAGGCAATGCTTTCCAAATTTTAACAACTCATTTAAAAAGTTTCTCCTCCTCTCACTGCTAGTTCTCTTGCTGACAGTCTTGAAATTGTGATCCTCTTGTAACTGACAGACCAAGTAATGGAAACAGAATATCCTTCTTTACCCTGTCAAGATTGTTCATGAGTTTGAACACCTCAATAAAGTCACCTCTTAAACATCTCTAAACCTTAAGATAGTGAGTCCAGAGAATTGATAATGAACAGCGAGGAAATGGCAGATGAATTGAGTATTTTCCATCTATCTTCACTACAAAGGATACAAGTGAGCTTCCAAAAGCAGCTAAAAATCGGGCAATGGAAGGGAGTGAAGCACTCAAAAGTTATAATCATTCGGGAAGTGGTGACGAGTACGTTGTTGGAGCCGAAGGCTGACAAGTGCCAGGGTCCTAACAGACTGCATTCTGGGGGTCTTGAAATAAGTAGCTAGTGAGATATTTGATGCATTGGTTTTAATTTCCCAAGATTCCTTGGATTAGGGAACGTCCCTGTAGCTTGGAGGAAGCAAATATAACTATTTTATTGAAATAAGGAAGAAGGTAGATTGAAGGAAACTACATGCTTGTTTGCTTAACATCTGTCATATGGAAAATGTTGGAAGTTGTTATTAACTGTTAGAAGCTGTTATCTAGCAGGGCACTTATAAGTTCAAGGTAACCAGGCAAAATCAGTATGGCTTTCTGATAGATAAATCCTGTGTAACAAATCTGTTGGAGTTGTTTGAGGATAGAACATGTGTTGCTGTTAATGGGGAACTGGAGTATGTACTTTACCTAGTTTTCCAGAGACATTTTGTAAAGTGCCCCAAAACAAATTGTTCTAGAAAGTAGAAGCTCCTGTGTAGGGGATATCACACTGGCATGGATAAACAATTGACTGTAAAACAGGAAGCAGCGAGTAGGTTATAAAACCAAAGGTTGTTGAGATGTAATGAGTGTGTCGAAGAGTTTGTTGCTAGTACTTCCATTATTTATAATTCGTATAAATGGTTTAGATGAAGGGATAGACAGTGCAGTAGCCAAACTTGCTGATGACAGAAGTGTGGAAGTAACTTGTGAAGGAGGCTCCAAAGACGTTGATAGGTTAAGTGAACGTACAAAGATCTGTCAAATAGAGTACAGGTCTTTCTGCTATAACGCACCCTACGACAACAGGAGTTCAATGTAGCATGATGGACAAATTGGGGATGCTATTTGTAAAGCACTAACTTTTAACACATGTTGGCTGTAACACAAGTGCTGATTCTGAAGCGTGACTTTTCTAGAACACAATGTTGCACAAGAATGCAGCTGTCGCATTATTGAAGAATTGTTTGTGTATAGTTTGGGAAAATAAAATTTTCCCTTTTGACCTAAGATTTAAAAAGAAGCATATTATCTAAATGGTGAAAGGTTAAAGACCTGTGAGATGTAAAGAGATCTAGATTTTTTCGTGCATGAATTGTTAAAGGTGAGTATGGAAGTTAAGTAAATAGTTAGGAAATGTCGTAGAATATCACTTATCACAGGATTAAGTGTCTTTAGAATTCTTCAAGTGGAAGCAAAGCCTTCAAATATTTTTAAGACAGAGGTGGAAAGATTCTTGTTAAACAAAGGGGTAAATAGGTAGGAATGTGGATTTAAAGTTACCATCAGATCAGCCATGATCTTATTAAATGTGGAGCAAGCTTGAGGGACCAAATAATCTTCTACCCGACTGTATGGCATGGGAGTGAGAAGAGAAGTCATTGCGAGTGATTCTCTGGTTATCGTTAGATCATGGGCTACTTCTATGGAAATTCAAACCTGGGATTGGGGAACCAAAAGTGATATGTATGTGGTCAGGATTAGCTGATCTTTAAAGTATCTGAAAGAGAAGTCAATTTGGCCAAATGATTGATTGGTAAGATGGTGGAGAGAGCTTGTGTGTGAATGGGAAATGAAGAAAGTAATGGGAATTGCTCCACTGCAATGGATAAAATGTATTCATTAATTTGTGTTCCTGATTAGTGTTTTCAAAAAAGATTCCCTGCAATTTAGTTTCAAAGCCTCCTGAATCCACATAAGAATTCTGTAATGTGAAGCAAGCATACAACTCTAATTAAAATCCACGGAATACTAATTGAACGTGCATTAAGGTGATCAGTGATATAACTATTGTACTTAGTCTCGTTTGTTTAGTTGTGAAATTTCTGAAGTTACTTGCCTAATCTTGGAGTTAGGGCGACTCGGTTGATAAAGAATTCTTAAGTGACAAACTGTTGGTTTTCTTAAAATAAAACAAAGCTTAACATAGTTTTGAGTTTGCTGTTTGTTTACATTTTTTACTTAGTGTTAAAGAGAATAAAAGATGTATTAATGTTGTGTTTACCTCTGGTTTGAATGCATAAAATTATACAACCAAGAGTTAACCAGACTTCACCGGTCTGGCCATTTTAGTAGTGGAAGTGCAAAGTATTCTAATTTTTTGGTTCATCTAGCAGATTGGTTTAGGATTTACAAATGTGATTATTGTTATAGTTCATTTTATACATATTACATCTTGAATGTGAATTCTATTGTCAAAAGCAGAGAATTCAGTCAAAGCATTAGTTACTTGATGTATTTCTTCTAGGTTTGTTGATAATGGGGAGATGGCAGAGTCATTTCCTTATCGAACAAAAGCTTTGTTTGCCTTTGAAGAAATTGATGGTGTGGACGTATGTTTCTTCGGCATGCATGTGCAAGAGTATGGTTCAGATTGTCCTCCACCCAATCAGAGGTGAGCCCAGTGATTCACTAGTTTTAAAACTCATTGTGTTATTTCCTCTGTGCAGCAGCTACTTTGAATGTTGGGTTATTTATTAGTGTCAGTCAAATATCATGTCATGTACTTGAGGGTATGAGGCGAGAAATTAAGAATTTATTTTATGTGTACCTGTATTTTGAACAATATAAAATATTTGAACAATGGTCAGTCTCCTATGAGTTGCCTCCTGACCTTTTGACTGAAAATTAAATTTTAGAATCTTGACTTCCAGAGTATATACACTAAGTTAATGAGTAAAGCTTCAGGAATTTGAGCATGTTTAATTTATGGGGGTAGAATGGGATATGGAAGTTTATTTAAAGTTTCTTTCAAGATTTTCAAATCATTCAGCAAATTGCTGACAAGATGTTCATAACAGCAAATGACACACAGGTTTAAAAATGATTAAGTTGAAGTGAATGGGGCTAGTTGAATAACATTTACATTATTTTATAATAGGAGATTATAGAGGCAGGACTAACACATGGGTTCAAGAGAAAATTTGGATAGATTTCTGAGAAAGAGGAAGAAAAAGGCATGGGTGAGGGTGAACAATGAAGAAGAGATGGGTGCACATTTAAGCTTTTCTTTTGTTCTAAAAATTATTTCTGTCTTTTCACTTCCCGTCACAGCATAGCTAGTTAATAATTATCAATATCTTTTACAAAAGAGCAAGGTTTTGATTGTTTCAAATACCAGGTGAATGTTTGACTGGAAATATCATGGTTGATGGGCCACATAGGCATATTGTCATGTCATATGCTTACTTGCAATATACTTTTTGAGTTACCGTTTGTTTGCAAGGCCTGACTTTGTTGTGGTTAGAAACTTATTACTTGAACTGGGGTCTGGTGCATTGTTTAGTGCTTTTAATAGCAAACAAAATATGCACGCATCTGATGTTCAGCTAAGAACCTCATCAAAAAAGAATGCTATAACTTGAAAGTTTTTGTTCTTTGTTGTTTTTGACGATTATTCTCTTTCCTTTGTTAGACGTGTGTACATATCATACCTCGACAGTGTACATTTCTTCCGGCCTCGATGTCTCAGAACAGCTGTCTATCATGAAATCCTGATTGGGTATTTAGAATATGTTAGGAAATTGGGGTAAGTGTACATTTTGGGAAGGCTGCTGTACTCAGTGTACCAAAATTTATAACATTAGGTGCTGCACTGTTGAGATTCAGACACTGGTTATCTTGCATCTTGATTACTTTTCACAATGCTCCTATTTGGTGTTGATTGTGAATTAATGTATTTATTGGCAATTTGTTTAATGAGAGGGAAACCATTGAAGAAAAACAATATAGGTATATAGTAATTTGTTTTTGACTACTTAATATTAAGTAAATGCTATTAATAATTTTTCACCAGATGAAGTAATAAAATCCCTACAATGTGGAAGCAGGCCATTTGTCGCATCGAATCCCAGACCCACCCTTTATCCTATCCCTGTAACCCTGCATTTCCAATGGCTAATCCACCTAACCTGCATGTTTGGATTGTGGGAGGAAACCTGAGCACCTGGAGGAAACCCATGGAGAAATAGGGAAAAAAAAATGCAAACTCTACACAGACAGTCACCTGAGGGTGGAAGTCTGTGGTGCTATGAGGCAGCAGTGTTAACCACTGAGCCACCAAGCTGCCCATACTGAATCAGTTTCAAAGAACAGAACTGCACACCACCTCATTGCTCTCTTGAAAGAGGGAGCAATCAAGTTTCCAATATTTTAGAAAACAATTTAAAGTACACCTTTGGAAGCACATGAATGCATGTGACTTTTTTTTCCAGCATCTTCCCTACAAGAAGACCAATCTCTGCCAGAGTTTGCATTGTGACCTCTGCCTAAACTGTGTGCAACTGCATAAAATAATTCACTGACTTTATGCTTCCTATATTTTATTCCTATCCCAGATACACTGCAGGGCATATTTGGGCCTGTCCACCAAGTGAAGGTGATGATTACATTTTTCACTGCCATCCACTTGACCAGAAAATCCCTAAGCCCAAAAGGCTGCAAGAATGGTACAAGAAGATGTTGGACAAAGCAGTGGCAGAGCGAATAATTCATGATTATAAGGTATTGCACATGGACTTGCTTACTGTACTAAATTTGAGTGTCCCATTGGGATGCGCACATATTCCTGCTGTAATTGCAACTTACACTGATGTAGGAACACCTTTTTCTTTGGTTCATTTGTGGGGTGTGGGCATCGCTAGCTGGCCAGCATTTACTGCCTGTCCCTAGTTGCCCTTGAAGGTGGTGGTAAGCTGCCTTCTTGAACTGCTGCAGTCCACCTGCTGTGGGGTTAACCCACAATGCTATTAGGGATGGAATTCCAGGATCTCAACCTAGTGACCATGAAAGAGTGGCAATATATTGCCAAATCAGAATGGTGGATGATTTAGAGAGGACCTTGCAGGTGGTGAGTGTTCCTATGTATCTACTGCCCTTGTCCTTCTAGGTGAAAGTTGCCATGGGTTTGGAAAGTGTTGTCTGAGGATCTTTGGTGAATTTCTACAGTGCATCTTGTAGATAGTACACACTGCTGCTACACAGCATCGGTGGTGGAGGGAGTTGATGTTTGTGAATGTTGCACCAATCAAGTGGGCTCCTTCTGGATGGTGGCAAGCATTTTGAATGTTATTAGATGTGCACTCATCCAAACAAGTGGAGAGTATTCTATCACACACTCTACTTGTGCCTTGTAGACACATTGAAGAGTCAGAAGATGAGTTATTTACTGCATTATTCTTAACCTCTGACCTGTTCTTGTAGCCACTGTGATTATGTGGCTAGTTCAGTTGAGTTTCTGGTCAATGGTAGCCCTAGCATGTTGATAGTGGGTGATTCATTGATAGTAACACCTTGAAAGTCAAGAGGCAGTGGTTACGTTGTCTCTTACTGGTGATGGTCATAGCCTGGCATTTGTGTGGCTTGAATATAACCCTAAAAGTAGAAGAAATACTCTATGACCCCACTGAATCATAAGGGAGAAAAAAATAGTAGTTTCTAAAAATACCATGGTCAAAGGACAGAAGAGGTCAGAGGGTATTGTGCTGGAGGGGAAATATAGAAGAGCAAACCCAAAGAGAGTTGTAAACATGAGTGAGAAGTCTAAATGTGGCATGTAATGAGACCTGGATGGTGAACTTACTGCAGAGAAGGATGCAGGCAGTAGAACTTTGGAAAAGCCAAAGTTTACAGATTTGAAAGTATAGGAATTTTGGTGACAAACATATGGACAAGGATTGCAAGAGGTAGAGGCAGAGGCAGAGGTCAGTGAGGTTATAAATGTAAAAGAAACAATTCTATTAATTGAGAGGAAGTGGAGTCAGAGATCAGCATAAGGTAGAATGGGATATGGCGATTGTGAACAATTTCCCCTGATTTGGAGAGGGATGTGAAGCTAACGATTAGCGCAAACAGTTTATGGCATCCCGGGCATTCGGTCTAATAACGGGAGCAGTGGAAGAATTTAGAGAGGTGTTATCATTGTGCTTTTGAAAACTGACTCAACGTCTGCTAATTATCTAACTGAGAAGCAAGTAATGGTGAACTAATTAATGATAAATCTTTAGAAAGGATCATGTCAATGACGTAGAGAATCAAACACTGCTTACAGAAAATCCAGGTGCAGACCTGGGCAATAACTAGGATGGAAGACGGTGAAAGTTCCTCAAACTATCATTCTCCAAGCCACGGATAAGGCAGTGATTGAGGAAATCGGCAATTGCAGATGTACGTTAGTTAGAATAACACATTTTATGTCAGTCATAGTCATGAATTTGCCTTACTTGAAACTTCAATTAGTGCCCACCAAGATAGATATGACACTAATAGTCAAGCTTCATTCAAAATATTTCAAAGTAGCGCTCAATTGTATAATGCTGAAATTATGGAAGATATGGCACAGTGGTAATGTGACTAGAGTAATAATACTGAGGCCTAGGCTAATGCTGTAGGGGCATGGGTTCACCTGACAGCTGATGTCATTGAAATATTCAAATAAGCATATGAAACTGGTCTAAGTAACGGTGGCCAAAACACTCCTCACCTGTTGAAAAACCCATCTGGTCAACTAATGTCCTTTTTGGGCAAGAAAGTCTGTCATCCATATTGGTCTCTGTGTGACTGCAGACCTACCACAGATGTGGTTGACTCTTAACCCTTCTCTGAAATGGCCAGCAAACCAGCCTCTTTAGGACCAATTAAGAATTAATGGTTGGGCTTGAACAGTGACACCAACATCTCATGAAAGGAAAAACAAAGTCATTTAAGAGTCATAACAGCTAAGTAGAATTAAGTGGCATCTGCAGCACATATTGAACCAATGACTAGTGGTATATATTCCATACCCCTCTGTGTCAACCTTGATTCTCATTTCTAACTCTTAAAATTATCAAGAAGATAGCTCGCTAGTGGTTCAGTCAGGGAGGGTAATAAATAAATTGGAAAGTGTTGGAAAAACTCAGCAGATCTGGCAGCATTTCTGGAGACAAATACCAATTTTCTGTCCAGTATGATTCTTCAGAACTTCAGTAAATGCTAGCCTAACAAGTCGTGCATACATCCCATGTATGAATTTTTTTTTAAAACTTGTATACAAGTACCATATCTGAGACGTGTGTTACATTGTCAGTTGGAATGTTCTGTTATGTCCTAAGGGGTGGGAGTGCTTATGGGGAAGAGAGCATAGCTTCCTTCAGATTAAATTGAAAATTTACTATGAGGAATGACAGATTATTTATTCATCTACTCTCTCAATAATCCAGGTTATCTCTATATTGTAGGATTGAGCTATACCTTTGCAGTGTTTTAACTCGTCAGTTGCTCCAATGCTCCCTTTTTTTGTTATGCTCAGCTTAACAATTTAGCAGAACTGGCCATTGAGGGTTTTTGCAAACAGCTTAGAAGTATTGCCATTGTTAACCATTGAGTTAATATTAAACAAAGTTTATTGAACCAGATACTTGTACAGGTAAATGATAAAACAATGGCTGGGATTTTTTTTCAGTTCAGATATAGAAACTATAGTTGATACTTAGGGTAAAGTGGATTTTTTTTCCTAGATTTGAGTTTGATTTATGATATCTGCATCACAGAATATTAATGCAATCTTATTGAGCATATGCAGTGAATGATGGATGTGTTCCTAATGTGATTTTCTAATTTATAATTTATCAAATTATTGTAAACTGTTGATCATTAATGGGTGAATTCTGCATGGCAATGCCTCAGAGTCCAGTTACCAACTAATCAGTCTCCTCCTGGCTGCAGTGTCAATGTTGGTTTTCCCCTTGAATTTTACTCGTATGATTAGGTGCAAAATGAAAAGTTTCAAAGGGGTGGCATTTTTCAGCAATATTGATTCTCAAATGTGCTTCCTCCTTGCAGGATATATTTAAACAGGCAACAGAGGATAGGTTGACTAGTGCAAAGGAGTTGCCATATTTTGAAGGTGACTTCTGGCCAAATGTGTTGGAGGAAAGTATCAAAGAGCTGGAGCAGGAAGAAGAGGAACGTAAGAGGGAGGAAAACAATACATCTAGCGAGAGCACTGATGTAAGTCATTGGGCATGATACTCTTTTGCTGTTATTTGAAGTGCAAATGGTGTTTTGAAATGGACCTTGCAACTGCTCTTGAGTTTTATTTTCTAACTCAAGTCACCTGTCTACATGAATTGAGCCAATTTCTTCCATTATTCAGACTTAATATCCACTTGGCAGCCATCCAGATTAAGAGCTGGGACCTCTGGACTGAGTAAGTTAGCTGTTCAAGATAGCAGCTGGGAATGGTACTCGGTAACTAGAAAGGGTTGAGTGCAGGATGTGGCACTAGGTGTAAAGGAAATGTGGTACCTTTGCTTCCTGCAATCCCTCAAGCTATCATGCTTATCTTGATCCAGAAGCATTGCTAGATTTGACAGCTAGCTCCTGCTATCCTTCACCTTGCCAGGTCTCCCAATTACTGGGAAACCCAAACCATGCCTGTTTAAATTTAAGTATTGACAAGATCTGAGTATGAACAATCTCATGAATATCAAAGTTACTCCAAAGTTCTCTCCAAGTTACTCAGCCAGCCCAAATTTGTTGTAGTTAAAGCTGAGTAGACAAATGCAGTCCCCCTCAAAGACATCAGTGTGCCTCACTACAGAAAGGAGAATTGTAGGTTAAATTTTCCAAAGTCATAGAGTTGCCCTGTTAACAGTAAGGTCAGAGGTGAATTGCTTCCTGACCAATATTATGTATTTCATAGCAGCCAGTACAGCCGAATGTCTGGAGCATTTTTCTTTGAGCTGTAGTAAATGGGCAAGTACCATAGAAAGAAAGCATATTCTCTTTACCTGAGCACGGACACTTGAACAATGAAAGAATACTTGTTAAGCCTGAATGCCCTGCATAGTCAAGTATAATTATTGATTTTTAGTCTTATTTATCACCAAAAGATACCTCCATATCTCAACAACTATTACCAAACTGACAATGTTCTCATCATTTTTGAGCCTGGGTAAAATAAAGTTTAAACAAGGTAAGCTTTCAGAAAGTTTTAAAAATTGTATTTCTTGCAACAACGAAATAACCCCCCCACCCCCACCTGTCACATTTCCATGAAGCAAAACATCTGCGGCGTGCCCTCCCTTATGTTCTGAATATGAAATTGTGATGCACTTTTCCCTGATAATGTTTTCCAGATTTGGAGGTGTTACCATGCAAAGATGAAGCAAAATAATTGAATTACACTCTCCCTTTTAAAAACATGAGCACTTGCTGCATTCTCCTCCCCAGCCCACCCCTCAAACCATTTTTAAAATCTAGCCGTAGTAACAGCTGTTAGCAATTCTTGGCATACCTCTCAACTGTACTGATCTAATCAAGATTTCTTGAATTGAAGCGGTCTCATTTAGAAAGCTGGAATGTATATGCAAGACCCCAGCAGGCAGAATCAGCTGATTGCCATTCCTATCCTGAGCACTTCCCTTTAGCTACTTTAAGGTTGAGAGAATTGGTTTAGTGTAACTTTTCAAAAAAAAAAACAAGCCACACTTGAAGCATTGTGGTAACTGCTAACTTTACATTGAACTTTCAGGGAAAGAAGGGAGATAGCAAAAATGCAAAGAAAAAGAATAACAAGAAAACGAGCAAGAATAAGAGCAGCCTGAGCCGAGGTAACAAGAAGAAACCAGGGATGCCCAATGTGTCCAATGACCTCTCGCAGAAGCTTTATGCCACTATGGAAAAGCACAAGGAGGTACTTATTTCTTGCTCTCGTTTAGTTTGAGCTGGATAATTGATGGTTTGTCTCCTTTTGTTATTTTATGTATTTTGTTTCCTGTAGAAAATTCAGATAAACCTACTACCATTTGGTTTCTGCAAATGTTGCTTTGAAAAAGCATTAAGTCACTCTTCCCCTCTCCCTTCCTCAGTACCCTTCTTGAAGGCGTACTCGACCCATGGCACATGGATAGAGTAAGAAGGTAGATCCCAATTCGCTCTCAGCTGGAGCAGGCATTGAACTTTATATTGTTAGCACCAATCTGATCCTTCCAGAGCTTGAACCTGACCTTTCTAGCAGAAGACTTCACCCAACCCCTTAATTTTAGTAAATGTCTTACCATGTCAGAATGGTCAAATTCAGCAGAGGAATCAAGGGTAAATACCTGTTCCATCATACGCTGAGACTCTGGCATGTGTTGCCTTATTAGTGTGGTATAACAATTTTTCCACTTACCCCAAATATTAATTTATAATGCCTTGGTCTGTCACAAAATAAATCTAAAATTCATTCATAACATATGTAGAGGCCATGTCAAATGGTGTCATCACTTAGATTCTTAATCCAGAGACCCAGGTAATGTTCTGGGGGCCCGGGCATGGTAGATTCCTGACATGGTAGATATGTAATTTGAATTCCATATAAATCTGCAACTAAGGGTTTAGTGTTAACCATGTTGATTAGTGAAAGTTGGGTTTTTTCAACAATATGCTTTAGGCAAAAAAAACGCTGTCTTTATTTGGCCTACGTGTGACTCCAGGGCCACAGCAATATGGTTGACTCTTAATCTGTCTGCTGGGCAATAATGCTTATATCCCATTTAAAAATAAAACACCTGGTGGTTATATAAGCCATTCACCCAGGAAGGATTGGATTGAATCTCCAGAATGTATGATAGTTGATCTCAGCTGGGGCAATGGTACAGATACTGCAGTTTTCCCAGGATTTTAATATCTGATGGTTACTGTGTTTTTTTTATGCTTAGTGAGAACAGGAAAAAGCAGATGTCCTCAAAAATTGAGTATGTGGTTGACATTTAGTTCAGAGTGGCACATGTCAGGTAGCCTTGAGCAAGCACTGACTGCACCTTTTTGGAGTTTTACATTGATTCATCATCACCTGCACAGTGGGAGAAGATTGAAATGGAGACAGTTGAATTAACAATGTGTTTTTATTGATTTTCAACAATAAGTCCATCGCCCAGCCTCTTGTGTCCGCAGGCTCAAATCTGGGAGTCATGAGCGCTTCTGTGGCTAATTGCTGATCCATTTTTCAGGCTGTTTGTATGTTCGGATTCTGTTCCACTGATTTGTGAAATTCTGCACACCACTTCTTCTAAAAAGCACACATATCTAATGCCTAGTGTAAGTTTTATAAGCTGTAATAGTGGAAGCAGCTTCTGAAGAATGGTAAAATAAGTCTCTTGTCTGGACACCTAGTGTTTAATAACAAATCTGGGAGCTACTATGAATGCCAAATGCATTTTTGGATAAATTTAGAGCAGAAGTCTGGATTTTTTAAACACATCAGATGAGCATCATTTGCTACTAAGGATATTTTGGGACATGGTTTTGGATCCATTTAATAATCATTTGGATGTAAAGTCACTATAGTAGTTGTTCTGTGAACCAGTAGCATTCTATTAATTAGTCCTATCACATTTATGTTTGGATATCTTAGTGAAATCCTTAGGGGGAGGGGCAAAGCTTGAGAGTTGTATTTTACTTGGTTTTAATTTTAATTATTTATCTTTCCTGTTTTACAGGTGTTTTTTGTGATCCGTCTGATCGCAGGTCCCAACTCCAATTCTCTGCCAAGCATTTTGGATCCAGACCCACTCATTGCATGTGACCTGATGGATGGGCGTGATGCCTTTCTCACATTGGCAAGGGACAAACACATGGAGTTCTCTTCATTAAGAAGAGCCAAGTGGTCAACCATGTGCATGTTGGTGGAACTTCACAATCAGGGCCAGGATCGTTTTGTATATACATGTAATGAGTGCAAGCACCATGTGGAGACCAGGTGGCACTGCACTGTCTGTGAGGTGTGTGCTACTCTTTTGCTATTCCAGTCCTGTATATATCAAAACAAAAATATGGAAACTTATATAAAAGTATTTTCCATTCTAATAGGAAGGACTCTTAGTGCAAGCGTTGATAGCCGACTAGAGAGTTATGGCTGTGCATTTATTGGTTAATTTACTCAATGGATTAGAAGTTGACTTTTTCTGATTGACCTAATTGGTTCCATTTGCTGGGGTTGATACATTTGTAACCAATCAGGAGCACAAACTAAAGGAGGCCATTTAGTCTCCAGTGCCAGTTATTGTAGTTCAGTTAGACTGTGGCTGATCCACTCTTCAGCTCCATATTCCTTAATAACATAACCTATCTGTCTGTCTATCTGAAAGAAACATCTTCCTGATTTCACTCCTAGATGGCCTAGTCCTGTTTGTAGGATCAAAATATCCACAGGAAATGCTTTATCTGTAACTATATTCTGGAATAATTTTCAACATGTTAATTAGAACACTTCATTCTTCTAATATCAGAATACAAACCAAGTTTATGCAACTTGTCATTTTATTTTAACCTTTTCAAGCCCTATTGTAAATTATATATAAAGTGTTCAAGTTTAAGGTAGCAACTTTAAAGCTTTTTAGATTTAGACAAATGTTGGGGGAACTAATTGTTTCTAATTTTGCTTTCTGTAGGATTATGACCTTTGTGTCAACTGTTTTAACACTAAGGGACACGAGCACAAGATGGAGAAACTAGGCCTGGGTTTGGATGATGAGAGTAACGCACAAGGGTCAGAAGCCAGCACTGGGGATTCAAGGCGTCTCAGCATTCAGCGCTGCATTCAGTCATTGGTCCATGCCTGCCAGTGTCGCAATGCAAACTGTTCTTTGCCTTCCTGCCAGAAGATGAAGAGAGTAGTCCAGCACACCAAAGGTTGCAAACGCAAGACCAATGGTGGCTGCCCAATCTGCAAGCAGCTTATTGCACTCTGTTGCTACCATGCTAAGCACTGCCAAGAAACCAAGTGTCCTGTGCCGTTCTGTCTCAACATCAAGCACAAGCTTCGTCAACAACAGCTACAGCACCGTCTACAGCAAGCCCAGATGCTACGCAGGAGGATGGCCACAATGCAGCGTGGAGGTGTAGGACAGCAAAGTCTGCCATCTCCAAGTGGCACTGCGCCCACTACACCAACAGGGCAACAACCAAGTACCCCACAGACTCCTCAGCCCCAACCCCCAGCTCAACCGCAGCCCCAACCGCAGCCCCAGCCACCGCCACAAACCAACATGCCTTCCTACAGCAACATGACAAGAAGTCAACCACAAGCCCCTCTACCGCAAGGCAAGCCAACTGGACCAGTGGTATCTGCAGCCCAAGTTGTACCTCCTACTCCACAGCCACCACCAGCTGCCGTGGAAATGGCCATGCAGATTCAAAGAGCAGCTGATGCCCAGCGACTGATGGCACAGCAGCAATCGTTTCAAAGGCCTGGAGTAATGAATCCTCATGTAGCACCGATGAATCAAATGGCTGGAATGAGCATGAATCCACAACAATCGCAGAGAGGCCCCACTCTCACAGATCAGGGAATGGGGCCAGCCAGTATGCAACAGGCACAGTGGGGACAGGCTGGAATGGCCCAGACTCAGCAACATCCACAGGGAATGCAACGACCAGTCATGCAGATGAGCCAACAAGCACTGCAAATTAACATGCAGCCCCAGCCACCACCACCCATGTGCCCAGTTACATCAGGAGTGCCTCAACCTAACAGAGGTACCATTCCCCAAGGAGCCCTGCAAGATTTACTGCGAACACTGAGGTCTCCAAGCTCTCCCATGCAGCAGCAGCAAGTACTTGCTATCCTTCGCTCTAACCCCCAGCTTATGGCTGCTTTCATCAAGCAAAGAGCAGCTAGGTATCAAGGAGGCCAAGGTCAGCCAAGCATGCAGGGTCAGCCTGGAATGCAGCCACAGCCTGGAATGCAGTCTCAACCAGGTCTTCAAGGACAGCAAGGCATGCATGGCAACCCAGGTATGCAGAATATGAGCCCCATGCAGCCTGGTGTTCAACGGCCTAATATGCCTCAGCAGCAACAGCAGCAGCAACAAAGCATGGGTGGGATGAATGCGCAGGGACAGACCATGAACATGAATCACCCCACTATGAACTCCAACTTTAGAGAGCTTTCAATGCGACGGCAGCTCATGCAACAGAAACAGCAGCAACAGCAGCCAAACCCCAGCTTGGGTGCTGGAATGGCTAACCAATTTCAGCAACCTCAAGGATCTGGTTATCCCATGCAACAGCAACAGCAGCAGCAGCAGCAGAGGATACAGCATCATATTCCCATGCAGCAGGGAACCATGGGACAAGTGGGACAACCGATGGGACAGATGAGCCAGCTTCCGCAAGCGGGAATGGGAGCAGAGGGGAGTTCCAGTCTCCATCAGGCCCTCCATCATAGAATCCTGCAGCAGCAGCAGCAACAGCAGATGGGTTCTCCTGCCCAGTCCAACTCTATGAGTCCACAACAGTACATGCTCCCTGGCCAGGCCCAGTCACCTCACCTCCAGGGCCAGCACCCATCCTCCCTCAGCAACCAGGTGCGGTCCCCACAGCCCGTGCCTTCCCCTCGCCCGCAGTCCCAGCCACCTCATTCCAGCCCATCGCCCAGGATGCAGCCTCAACCGTCTCCACATCATGTCTCTCCACAGACTAACTCACCACATCCAGGAATGGTAGCTGCCCAGGGGAACCCCATGGATCAAGGACACTTTGCTGCTCCGGACCAGAGTGCAATGCTTTCTCAACTTGCTAACCCTGGAATGGCAGGCTTACATGGTGCCGCCAGTGACCTTGGCTTGGGTTCGGATAACCCGGACTTAACAGGCACAAACATTAATCACAATACACTAGACATCTTGTAGCATTTTGGGAGCAAATTCTCATTTTTCGTCTTTACTTAGGGTTTTTTGTACTGAAAAACAATTTTGAAATTTCTAGGGAGGACTATTTTCCCAGAATTCACTGAACTGCAACTTAATGAGAAAAAAACTGAGGGATGATATTATACAAAGAATATATTTTTTGTTATGACTGGTGAATAGCCAGTCCCTTTTTTGTTTTCCTGTTCTGTTGTTTCAATTGCAAATAGCCCATACCAACATTTTTTAAGAGAAGGAGAGTTGAATTCATATTTTTATTTTCTAACTTTAAAGAATCTTGTAAGCATTTGTTCATTAACGCAAAGCATTTCACAGAAGAGAAAAAAAAACAGCCTGTGCTACAATATACATCTGTTTTTTTGACAGCAAAGGATTATGATACCTCCTTGTGTATCCCTTCTTCCCTTAATTTTTTTCCACTTCAATACAAGGGTTTGAACAGAAATTTCGAAGTATTAATAATTTGTACAGGTAGAATGAGAGACTATTGCACAAACTGGCAGCTGCCAAACGTCCTGCGGATGTAGAATATTGTGGGGGGTTTTTCAGTTTAATGATGAACATTTTACTTTTTATTTTTTTTTGGTGCAACTATCGAAGGATCCTTTAAAAAGACTGTGTGGCTGATTTTATTGAACACATCCCTTGGTTTTTCCTCTTTCAGACTTCTGTGTAAAACTTGAAAAATGGGCAAACAGTAAAAAAGAAAAACCTATCCAGAAACGTGTAAATCATGCAATTTATTGATAATTACTTATAAATATGAACTTTGGATCACTGTATAGACTGCTACAATTGATTTTTTCTTATTTACCATATTGTTGAATAAACTGTGTGCAACAGCGACACTGCCTATTTTTAATGGATGCTCCCTACATATTTTGGTGCTTGACAAAAGAAAGCAAAATAAAATTGAATTTCCTTTTGGTGGTCAGGTTTCTCACTGTGTAGCAGTGTTGGTGGACTGTACACATTTCGGACCAGTGATCTGTGAATACGTTGAGTAGAATTTTTTTAAAGTGTTAGTGTAGCACAATAAACCTCCCAAGGTGCTTTGCAGGAGTGTTATAAGCAAACATTTACAGAAAAATTGGACGTATTGGGGCAGAAAGCTTAGTCAGAGGGAGAGGTTTTAAGGAGCATATAAAGAAAGAAGCCACCTCCGGATATGTGAGGAATTTCCAGTGTGTAGGGTCTTGCTAGCTTTAGTATCAATGATGGAATGACTTTAATATCAGGGTCTTCAGGTGTCCAAACTGAAGAGTGCAGATATATCTCAAGTTTTGTGGTGTTGAAGGAAATTATAGAATAAGAGTGACACCAGAGAAGGATAGAAAACAAGGCAAAGAATTTTAAAATTTAGGTACTGCTTAAGTTGCTGCCAGTGCACTAAATGGAACTCTGCGCAAGTGTGGACAAAGGCAGCTGAGTTTTGGGTTACATTAATTTTTCTGGAGGTAGAATGTGGGAAGCGAGCCAAGAATGCATTGAATTGGTCAGATTTGGAGGAGACAAAGCATGGATGAGAGTTTCAGCAGCATGTGGCTTATGGCACCAGCAGAGTCAAGTAATGTGACACAAATCAGTGATTATAGGTATGTGCTCAAGAGCTTATCTTAGGGTTGCATGTGACACCAAGATTGCAGTCAGTCTTCAAATGGCATTATACCCCATCATCCTGAAGGAAGAATTATGTCATTTAGTATTCCATCTGTTCCCATGTGTGTTTATAAGAGTTCCCTTATTAGATTCAAGAATCGTTTTACCTGTGTTTACAAAAAAGGAATAATCATAGATTGAGTTGATGCATACCAAGTAGAAAATCACTTTAAACCATAGGCTCACCATCTGAAACAGAAAAATTGAGCAATTACAAAGATATAAATTTCCAACTTGGCTCAATTGGTAACCATTCATTTTGAGTTAGGAATGTTAGGAATTCAGGAATTCTAAATGACCAATGTATAATGTGGACTGATGCAGGGTATTGGTGGTTTTCAGCACTATTGGAGAT
The DNA here is from genome assembly GCF_047496795.1 of Chiloscyllium punctatum. Classification (NCBI taxonomy): domain Eukaryota; kingdom Metazoa; phylum Chordata; class Chondrichthyes; order Orectolobiformes; family Hemiscylliidae; genus Chiloscyllium; species Chiloscyllium punctatum. The sequence goes on along the minus strand of NC_092756.1, from coordinate 79,020,974 downwards.
GCTGCAATGCTTTATGTAGGTGAATGTAAAGGATGCCCAAGCACCATTTGAAAAGAAGAAATGTACCTAGTTTCTTAGTATTCCTACCCTGGTCTACACAACTCAAACATCCATTAATTTGCTGTTCATGAGTCTGTACTGTGTAGTGTTGAGATTTAAAAGTAATCTATTGGTTAAGTGCTCCTGAAAATGTGATCGGGTGCTATATGAAAGGATATTTTTGCTTAATGTTTTCTCAATTGTTCTGAAATTACTTACTGTTCTGTAACATGGAGCTGGGAGCAATTAATTAGTTTCAATTGACAGCCAGAGTTGATCCATTGATGGTCAAAGAAAACGGAGATAATTGGGTCCAGTAATTCCACTGGTATCATAAGTATTCGCCCAGCAGTGAAAGAAGCTTGGAGTAGAAGTCTGATTTACAGGCTGGAAGCAAAAGTTGAGATGAGAGGCCACATGAAGATCGAATGAGTCATATCAACCAAAACTTTCCAATCAACAACAAAGTCTCAGATGATATTGACAATAATGACAGCTCACTGGAGTGAGTTTTGGTTTGGTTGAGATTCTGGTGTTGCTTGTTGGTGGGTTGAGAAATTATCAGACACTTTTTCTTCCCCCTCCTTTCTGCGATGCTAATATAACTTCCCAGGCACAACCAGAGTTTGAAATTTTCAAAATGTGTTTTGTACTGATTTTTATTCTTTTGTTCGAGTTCATACCCTATCTTGTACCTTCAGTGTTCTCCTTCTTCCTGGGAAAGTGTCCAAACTCTTCAGCACTGCTTTGAGGGTGGAGAGTTATGAACTGAACACTATCAAATGAATGGTCTGTTCTATGATTCTAACCCACTTCCATAGTGTAGAAGCAGTTTGTTGCAGTGTTCAAACAATGTTGGGGCCTGTCACATTTCCTATATTACAGCAGTGAATTAAACATTTCAAAACTGCAAAGTGCTTTGAGACATCCTGTGTGCAAGAAAAACAATATAAATGCAGGAGTTTATTAGACTATTGCAACAATGCAGATTCCATGCTGAGTTGTGGCTGTCCTTGACATTTTATAATAAAAACGTAATTGCAGCATCTATCACATGGCAGTTCCTATTTTAAGAGCAGTGTGTTTCTGAAGACAAGGCATAAAGGAAGCAATGGAGTAGAACAAAGTGAATAGCTGTTCCAAAAGCCAGAAAAGTTGAATGTAAGGTTCTATGATTTAAGCTCACCAATTACGAAAAATATTTTGTCATATCATTTAATGTTTGATGCTTCTCTGAGCCTCTGGTTACATTATTACATGTATACCATAAACCCGATTAGTCCAATAATGGCTATGAAATCAGTTATTTTAAAGTTGAACTTCTGACCATAACGGGGAGTCATTGCAGTTTCTAATTTGAAGAAATCAGGTTTCAGATATTTTAGATTAGATTGCCTATAGTGTGGAAACAGTCCCTTCAACCCAACCAGTCTGCACCAACCCTTCAAGGAGTAACCTACCCAGACCCATTTCCCTCTGACTAATGCAGCTAACACTATGGGCAGTTTAGCATAACCAATTCACCTGACCCGCACATCTTTGGAATGTGGGAGGAAACCCACGCAGACACAGGGAGAATGTGCAAACTCCACAGTCTATTCCCTTTAAAGTAAACCATGTGGTACCTTAAGCTCAAGTTTAGTGTTGCATCTCTTCATATACTTGCATTTTGTTTTGTTTTAGATTGCTTAATCTTTGCCATCCAGTGTGATTCTACCACACCTGTTCCTCACGTTTCCTGCCTAAAGGCAGACCCTGAGTCTACCCTAGCACTCGCACCAACTAACACCTGCCCGCGCGGCCAGCCCCACACACACACACCAGAGTGTCAGCATTCCTTCTCTCTACATAACTGACCCTGAAATCTATCCTGTTTGAGATCTTTACTTTCTGAATTATTCTTCCTCCTTTGTGCAGTTTGGTTCTTTCATCATCCTGGTGAATTTCCCCTCCTAAGAAGTTGTACTCATTAGAAGTTAGAAACTGATTTAGAAAGATAGAGATTGTTCACTCCACTTTAACATTCGTCCCCTAATTTCATAGCTCTTAACGTTTAGTGCATATTCTAAAGATCTGGTGAATTATTAGACTGAAGTAGGCCCCTACCAACTGAACAAATAAGCTGTGTTATAGGTTGAAGTCCCACTCTAGGATTTGAGTGCATTGTCGCTGATGGCTCTTCTGTGCAGTTATAAAGCATTGCTGCATTATCTAATCTGCTATCCTTCTTGTACTGTTCATTATCACATAGCAGTAGGTGCACTTCGGTTGTTAAACACTTTTTTTAAATGATTCAAACATGTAAAAGCTGTTGTAAGATTTCCTGAACTTCCAAGTCTTCTTCTGAATTTCCAGTTGGACACAAAAAAGCTAAATTTGAAGGTATGTGGCATATTGCACTCTAATGTTATCGAACTGTGCAATAAATGACATTGTTAGAGGAAACCAGACAATCCCTTTGAGCATTGAGCGAAATCGGTTTCAGATTAGAGTTGATCTTGAAAATGGGGTATCAGTAAGAGCTAACATATAATAATATCATCACTGGTCTGATAATGGTCTCACTCCACTGTCCTGTCTGCAATCTATATAATCCTTAAATCCCATATTGAAGAATATATCAATCGATGTTGACCTTGCATAAGTTTTGAAAATCCAATCTCCACTACCTAGGACAGAGAATTCTGCATTCTTCCAACCTTTGGGGCGCGGAAGAGAAAGAGCTGTCATTGCTGCCTTAAAAGGAAACCCGTATTTTATAATGTCAGTACGAATGTGAGCACTATGTTGATTCTATATTCCTGCCTAATAATTTGCTGCCCAAAATCTCTAATTTTGTTTAAATTGACAAGTACTGCTGCTTTTTGTTGAAGAGTTGTATACTGCCCTGTCCTTTCTGTGAAGAAGTCACCTAATCGCGCTCTCACTCTGGCTTTAATTTTAAACTGTTATTTCCCTACCCTAGAAGCCTCATCACTAGTTGATTTATTTTTATTCCCCCCACCCGCCCCTTCATCCACTGGCCCAATTTTCTCTCGATCTCAAAAATTCAACTAAGTCTTCTGTATTGTAAGGATTAAAGACATGAGTTGTATAGTCTCCTCATAATTTAATCCTTGGAACCTATTGACATTTAGTTGGATGGGATGATTCCTCCTGGTTGTGCTAGAATGTTTTACAAATATTATTTGCCACCACAGTAACTGCAGCTTCCCCTTCTAGAGCATCAAGGTCTTCTGGAAATGGGCGTTTAAGATTAAAAACGTCATGCAGCGCAAGGATTGCATCATCTTACAAATGAAAATTTCTTTCTGAAAAGCCTGGTATTGGAAGTGGGAGGTTTTTTTTTAAATTTCAGGTACTGCGTATAAGTTGAAGTGTAAAATAGGTGAACCTAAATAGGTATGGAACAAACGCAAACAAATTGCTGGAGAATAAGTCTGGTAGCTTCTGTGCAGATAAAAGTCAATTGAGTCTCGTGGCCCTTCTTCAGAAAGTGAACATCATTTCTCTTCTAAATCACTGCCCTCGTCTGATCCCCTTTGGAGGAAGGGGATTTTCTAAATCATGAGTGAGTTGAACTATAAACTGAAATTTCAAAAACAGGCGTGTTTTACTAAGTTTTGGGTGAATCTTACACCGAGATTACCAATTGGTGCGAATGAAAACTCAATCACGGATCTAATGTTTAAAATACAATAGATTAGGTTAGTGTGAATTGTCCAAATGTTGCTTATGCATTACCCAGATAGTTTATAAAGCACTGCAATTTGGTTCCTAGATGTCAAAAGAGACACGCATTAGAGAGTGTGTAGGAAGAAAGGAAATGATGGGAGTAAATTGAGAATAGCGTCGAGAGCAGGTGTTTTCGACCTTTATTTTGTGTATAGCGTCATGCTTCTCTCTCTCGAACTGATGAGCACATTTTAGAATGATAAGGATAATTCTAAGGTTCTCGCACAACATTAAACTTGTTTTGAAAAATTTAAGATATGAACAAAATGTCAATAAATTGATCGTTTAAAAACGAGTAATAAAATTGTAACTAAAAAAGTGCTGAACTCAGCTAACCTTTCTCGAGTAGGACTAAAGAGAGAACTTGGGCCCTAAATTGTAAGGTGCCAAGCCCAAGTTAAGGAGTTGGTTTTAATTAATGCTGCCCTTAAGGGCAGCTGGCCTTGATGGTGTCTATATGAAATTGGGGGTTAGAAGTAAGTTGCCTCTCAGTCTGGGTGTGGATCGAATTTTTTTTCAATGGTCTGTCTAAAGGGAAAGCCAATAGATAATGTTGCTGGTGTGTAAAGTAGCAAGTTTGCTGATTAAATAAAAAGTATGATTTCAAATAACAGTGGATTTTTTTCCAATATTATTGAAGAAAGATACTGAACTTGAGCCAGTTTGTGCTTTGGTGCTCAAGTGATTAGTTGTCTGTCTCTAAGGTTCAATATTATTTGAAAATTTCGTTTACCTCTTACGGGTAAGAGCGAGGTGTACAAACGACGTACTTTGAATATCTCAGCATTCTGCAGCAACACAAAAGTACATTTGTACCTCTGAATTGGGTGTATATAGGTACATTTGAATTGCTCTATAGGCAAAAATACCTGGTTCCACAAACTACAGCGATAATAGCCAGTTAATGGCTATTGTGATGTTGCTAATTGGGAATAAATACGACTGGAATTTCTGCCTCCTACCTCTCAAATACCATACGTTCACCTCACGATAAACCAACATTCTCACATGGGCTGTAAACACCCACGACTTTGACTCAGATGTGGAAGTCAACTTCGATTCTACATGAGTGTGACTTGGACAAAGTCAGGATGGTAGAACATTGCATAACATTTAACAGTATGTTTTTGACCAATTTTCAAACAAAAATGCAACTCAAAGGCTGATAGATATTCGGAATGTGCAACTAGGAATGGGGTCGGAAGTGAAAATGCTTACAGATCGCTCAAAATAAAAGCGTCATATTTCGGATCAGGAATAGATCAGATAGTCTCCTTGAGCTGACTCCTGTGTTCAATCTTAGCTGATGATCAGATTCAACTTGATGTTTCTTGCCCTATCTAACCTACTTACCATTCCAAACATCCTTCAGTCACAGTCTTGGATAAATTCAGTGGCTTGTCCACAGCTTCAGAGGTAGAGAATTCCAAATCAACATAAATTTGAAGAAATTTCTCCTCCTCTTTGTCCTGAATGGCCAACCCCTTTCTTGAGATTCGTGTTACATCGACATTTGCCTGAAGAAACTCCGCCTACCTGCTAGTCTACAGTTCAATCACTATTCTGTTGAGTAATTCCAGGCACTATATTCTATTCTCCCATTGCCCTTTTAATGCCCGAAGTATTTCAAAAAAATTGGACCACTTACATCACGCCGAGCATCATTTTTAAGGAGCTGTAAAAGTAACAACTTTGTTATTTTGTAGGAAGTATTTGAGATAAAATTTTAGAATTAGATTTTATTGTTAAATGTAATCAAGTACAGTGAAGTGTATACAAAGACACCAATATCTGGTACCATCTTGGTTACAAAGATCAGAATCAAAAGCAACTGTACAAATAAATGAAATAGAACTAAAAGGGAAGAAAAGCGTCCAGATTTAAAGAACGTTTTGATTCTCTTAAGAAAAACATGGTACCTTTCACGGCTGGCCATTTAGTAATACTGTTTTTGTCCACTTCCTGCATTGCAGTAATATGGGTAGAATCAGTTTAAACAGTGTTGCAATAGATCTGTTTCTTTTTCATCTCAATGCTTCAGTTAATGTTAGAGAAGGTGAAGACTTTTTTTTACTAAGACAGGCACAGCTTCATTGAGTTAAAGGGGTTAAGATTGAATTGCATAGTAAAAGGATGCAATATTACTGTACAAGTTTGTGGTATAAAATTACATCTTGGATAAAGCAACACTAGGGAGTAATGTTACGTTGTGGAAGAGACATGAAGTACTTCGACCCCCTTAACGCCGTTGGCTGTCTATTTTTGGTGAGGTGGGAGACCATAAAACACCCACTCCAAGAAGGAAGCAGTAAATGGTACAAGCAGCAGAACAAAATTCGACATAACAGGCTTTGGTGCCAATACAAAAGCCCATTTTTATGATTTGCCTCTGAAAATTCCGCGTACGGAGAATTGTGCATGTTCCGGTTAATTGTGTGCCACGCTGAATTAAATGTTAAATGTTAAAGCAATAATTAAAATGGTTAATTTTCTGTACTTCATTGCTTTGAGCTTTGTAAATCTGTGAAGGAATTAATTAACTATTAGGCAGTACGTAACCCAGCTACGCAGGAACTTCCTTGTGTGGAAAGATGGTCAGTCTTGTCGGTAGCAATTGAAGGGATGTTATAATTGACCTTAATGTAACCAAATTTTGGAAATAAAATTCAGGTAGCTTCCTGCACTTTGTTACTGTGTAGAGGAGACAATCTAAGGATAGAATGAGGTGGATCCGGAATGTGCTCCCACGTCAAAGAACTATTGACAACTTTTATCCAGAACCCAACGTAGACAATGGAGATTTTGGTGTTCAGACCCGTGGAATCCAATGCTAGTAAGGATTCCAAACTTGGACCAAGGACTAAGAAGAAACACAATTATTAGCTCAAAATAAACTATATTAATTGGTTGATAAAATTCTCAAAGTCCGATTAAACCCACTGTGGGTTTAGGTTTGTGTGTGTCTCTGATTTCTACCTGACTTGTGATCTGAGTACGCGTCTTATTTTTGCAACATATTTACAAAATGGCAAAAAGCAGACTGGAACAGATTTTGACATCGTTGACATAGCGGGTTTCCTTCGGGTGCTCCGGTTTCCACCCACAGTCCAAAGATGTGCAGGCCTTGCTAAATTGCCCGTGGTGTTAGGTGCATTAGTCAGAGGGGAAATGTCGGGGAATGGGTCTGGGTGGGTTACTCTTCGGAGGGTCGGTGTGGACTTGTTGGGCTGAAGGGCCTGTTTCCACACTGTAGGGAATCTAATCTAATCTAATAAATCTAAAAACTGAGTTTTCTGTTCTATAATTTTCCTCTGAGCCATTTCTTACCTCTCCTGGTATGAGATCAATAAATCAATGACCTAAATGATTGGGAGAGATGAGCTGATATTGTTTCTCTCCTCCCTCCCTCCTTCATTTCTGCTGCACCACCTTCTACTAACTTAGTCCCAACTTGCTGGTTACATAATGTGGTCAATCATCCAGGATTGCCCTGGAATCTCCAAGAATTGAAGCTAACTTCCTGGGAAAACTGTTTGTTTTAAACAAAATCCTTTGAATACTTTGGTTGTTTTTGTAAAGAAAAGGAATAAAAAAGCTGTTTGGATGATTCTTGATTATTGATCAATCAGAGGTTAAGAGCTCTCCAATTGGTGTAGGAAAGCGGAGCTTGTGGAGGATTGACATGTAGGGGACCAATAGCAGCAGTAGTAGGTGCTTGCGTGGTGAAACCAGGTGGCTCTCTATTGTCGGTGGCCTCTGTATCATCGCACCTGGAATTTGATGCTCAGCTTATTTTTCTCCTTTGTATTGCTTCTCCTAGCTAGCCTAACCTTATATTATTATCACTTTTTCCTAAATGTTCCCTAAATGATACTTGACCTATCACTTCTCGGAGTCTTATCCGGCAGTCCCCTCCTGTCTTTTTGGTGCTGGAAACATATGTAATGGAAAATTATCCATTTGCTGTGAAATTTGAAAGAGAATGCTTCTCTAAATGTGTTGAGCTTTGTAAACAATACTTTGATGAGGTTTGCAGCCAGCTTGATGCTGTTTGAACTTTGTAAACATTCAACTTGACCTGGCGACAGTCGAACTCAGCGAAAGTTGAAGAACTCTTATGTCCAAGACCAGGGGATGAGAGAATAACAACTTGAGTTTTCCCAGTCTTTGCCCTTGAGAGTGTGATAAGAAACAGTATAAGCCGAGTATCTGAACAATGATCAGGTACCCCTTACATTGAGGCATCTAGCTGAATGTACTGGGGTCAATTCTGCAGAATTTACATAAAGCTCCTTTCTTTGCTCTTGCTAATGGTGGAGTCAAGTCAATTTAATTTCCAGGACAACATACCTTGAATATTCTCCTGAAAACACTTCAAAAATGCTTCCCCTCCTCCTCCTCACATCTTTACTGTCCCAGTCTGTGTTAGGATTGTAACCCCTACCCCACCCCACCGCACCCCTTAACTTTTGTACTTGGTAATTTCCTTTTAAACTTGTTCCATTGTATCTTTTGATGTCCAATGGAATGCACTGATAATTGTTATGGTAAACCTTATTGTTTGTTAGATGTAACCAAGCTCCTTCCTCCTCCCCCCCCCCCCCTTCCAATTCCACCCTCCCCAAAGACAGACAGACACACACCTAAATCCTAAATCCAGGAATAATTATTAACCAGAGATGAGTGAATTTTACTTTGCAAAATGAGTTATAATGGTGGGGTGAGCGAGTGCAGAACTAGAGGGCGTATATTTAAGGTGAGAGTAGAAAGATTCAAAAGGGACCTTAGGGGCAACATTTTCAAGCAGAGTGTATGGAACGAGCTGCCAAGAGGAGGTGGTGGAGGCTGATACAACTACAGCATTAAAAAGGTATCTGGATGGGTATATGAATAGAAAGGGTTTAGCGGAATATGAGCCAAGTGCTGGCAAATGGGACGAGATTAGGTTAGGATTTCTGGCCGGAATGGACGAGTTGGAACGAGGGGTCTATTTCTGTGCTGTACTGCTGCCTCACAGCACAAGGATCCCAGGTACAATTCCAGCCTCGGGTGACTGTGTGGAGTTTGCATACCCTCCCCGTGTCTGCGTGGATTTGCTCCGGTTTCCTCCCACAGTCCAAAGATGTGCGGGTCAGGTGAACTGGCTGTGCTAAATTGCCCATTGTGTTAGGTGCATTAGTCAGAGGGAAATGGGTTTGGGGAGGGGGGTTACACTGGTTGGGCCGAAGGGCCTATTTCCACACTGTAGGGAATCTAATCTACGACTCTATGACCTGAAATGACTGCAGATTGAATAGTGCTTTTTTTACACAAGGGGATTGGAGAAATACTGTATCAGAGCAAATTTGCATGAGTACAGGAAAGAAGTGAAGGGAACCATTAGAAAAGCCCTTACAAATGAGTCAATGGTTGAATAGCCCAATCCTGTCAATCCTGTGCAAGGTAACTTGTTAAAATGAGATTTACAAAGATTAGCCCAAACTTTTTCTCATCTTTTCACATAGAGTCATAGAGATGTATAGCATGGAAACAGACCCTTCGGTCCAACCCGTCCATGCCAACCAGATATCCCTACCCAATCTAGTCCCACCTGCCAGTACCCAGCCCATATCCCTCCAAATCCTTCCTATTCATATACCCATCCAAATGCCTCTTAAATGTTGTAATTGTACCAGCCTCCGCCACATTCTTTGGCAGCTCATTCCATACACGTACCACCCTCTAAGTGAAAAAGTTGCCCCTTAGGTCTCTTTTATATCTTTCCCCTCTCACCCTAAACCTATGCCCCTCTCGTTCTGGACTCCCCGACCCCAGGGAAAAGACTTTGTCTATCCTATCGATGCCCCTTATGATTTTGTAAACCTCCATAAGGTCACCCCTCAAACCTCCGACGCTCCAGGGAAAACAGCCCCAGCCTATTCAGCCTCTCCCCACAGCTCAAATCCTCCAACCCTGGCAACACCCTTGTAAATCTTTTCTGAACCCTTTCACGTTTAACAACATCTTTCCGTCTTGGAATACATTCATTAATTTCTAGAGATAATGATCCCTCTTACGAGCTAAGAGCAGAGGCTATCTTATTAAGGTTTTATTTTAAATTAGAGCAAAGGCTTCACTTCATGATTTGCGGAATACAGTATTCGCAGTGGTAAAGTGCAATGTAGATTTAAAACCGAATAAAAAACACACAAGGTTCCACCGAGATTTGAACTCGGATCGCTGGATTCAGAGTCCAGAGTGCTAACCATTACACCATGGAACCACGTGTTCAAGGAGTCAATAATGTAACAAAAAATAGATACATTCCGGATACAGTCACTGAGTAACAATTCAAGTTTGATACAAATGTTCCTCCTCGCTCTATTCCCCACGTCCCAGAGCCTGACTCTCCTAATCTGCAGGAAAACCCGGATCCTGAGGAAAGAAAAGGGAATTTTCTGCCCCCACCGGCCAAACAAATTGGCAGCATTAGAAACTTCGCCCACTGAGAATAAGGCCCACCTCCTGAATGAGGGAAGTGGAGAGTGTGGGTTTTATAAAGGGGTGGGTGTGAGGGGGAGTGGACTGTGTACAGTATAGGTGTGGGGGAGGGGGGGAAGGAGAGGAGACTTTGTGCAGGGGATGGGTTTGAGAATATGAGAAGGAGGATTTTATACCGGAAGGAGGGTGTGGGGTTATTGTACAGGGGCTGGGTGTGCGCGGATTTTGATTTATGATTGTGAAGCGGTGAAACGATGAGAATTGGCCCCGGGCGAGGGGGATGGGGCTGAATATCAGAGTAAAGCTGCAGTTTGCAGGAAAGCCAGAGTGTAGTCGGTGGGCCATCGAAACCCAGTGGAGCCTGTCACTGAACTGGGCACTGTGTGAACCGTCAGCCACAAAACCAAACGTATACCACAGACATACACCAAACCAAACATTCATCACACACAGCGATCAGGAAACGCAGCAGATTTGACTTGCACCATTTTAGCAGCACATTCCTGCATTAACGCTGCCCCGCTTTGGAAATGATTTGGAGATGCCGGTTTTGGGACTGGGTGGACAAAGTTGTGTGATTTTCAGCTTTGGAAAGTTAGCTTTCCCGTTTCACTATTACAGCTGGGGGGGGGGGGGGGAGCAAATGCGGGTGAGGGTTGGAAGGGCACAGAGGTTCTTGTTTGGAGACCAAGAGACCTGCTCCTTAAGTCTCAACGTCCTTTGGAGGCGACAGAAACCAGTCCATCTCTCTGTTCGGGAATTTTGCGAATTCAGTGATTGGGAAGTCCGGATTTCATTTTGAGCCGCATTCCGGAATGAAGCACATGTGCAAACCATTTCTACTCAGTCATATTACCTTACATTTCTAGTGGGTAATTCTGGGCTGGAGCAGGGAATGGTGAAAAATCAACATTCACAAGAACCAATTCAGCTCTTCAAATGATGTGAAAGCTTCAAACGAAGCCAGTTAATGATCGTAAGACGATTGCGTTCCAGAGTAAATCATGGAGCAGCGGGGGGTGCAGGGTTCAGGAGCCAACGGAAGACAGAAACTGATGAATAAATTATTGCAAAAGTAGTTACAGTAGAGAAGCGGCCTATAGGGATGGACAAAGTTAAAAATCACACAACACCAGGTTATAGTCCAACAGGTTTAATTGGAAGCACTAGCTTTCGGAGCGACGCTCCTTCATCAGGTTGGCAACCCCCACCCCAGACAGACACACACAAACACCCAAAGACCCACGTGCACACATATATTTTGTGGGGTGAATTTGTACTTGCAGAGTTACATTGTACTTTGCTCAAAATCTGCATGCATTCATGTAGAACTCTGTTATCTCACTTTTTAGATTAGAATCAATCTAAACATCAGGTCATAGACAGAGAACATAGGGGGCCAACACCTTCAACATATTGTCTAGCTATCACCATTGTTAACAGCTAACCCGAGAATGCAACTTTAAAAAAAGGTTTTGTGATTTTTATGAAAGAAGTGAAACTATCACTGTATTCTAACAGATGAAAGGCTTAACAGACAATCAATATTTCAATGTATAATTTCAATTACATCACACGGTAAATGTTTGCTATAAATTCTCTGTGTTAGGATCGAGCCCTCCACTATCACCTGATGAAGGAGCGTCGCTCCGAAAGCTAGTGTGCTTCCAATTAAACCTGTTGGACTATAACCTGGTGTTGTGTGATTTTTAACTTTGTACACCCCAGTCCAACACCGGCATCTCCAAATCATGACTATTATCGGGATGGAATGAGGGAGGGACCTGGAAACAACTGTCAAGTAAAATGCAGAGAAGAAACAAGGAATCAGCAAACACGTGACATAAGGATGTGTTAAAAAAACTCTATATAGGAGCAAAGAGTAGGAACAGAGAGAGTTTTAACTGTGAAATCCTCAGATTTTCAGTGTGAGGTGTGCACAAAGTGTACAAATAGGAACCCAAGTTAAGACTGAGATGAGGAGGAATTTTGTCTCGCAGAAGTATGTGAGTCTTTTTGAACTCCTTGCCACAGAGAGTTGTGGGGACAGATTTCTTGAGTCTAATTGAGGCTGAGATCAGTCGGGAATCGTGTTCTGGGGAAAGCACAGAAATGCCCTTCAAGTGGGTATTAATTCGTTCCTTCAGATTTTTTTCCAATAGTTTTCCTACCACTGACGTGAGATTCACTGGTCTGTAACTTTCTAATTCATCTCAATCAGCCTTCTTGAAAAGTGGAACCGCATTAGCCATCCTTCAGTCCTCTGGCACTCACCCCGATGGCCAGAGAGGAATTAAAAATTTGTGTCAGAGCCCCTACAATTTCCTGCCTCGTTTCCCACAGCAGCCTTGAATGCAATTCATCTAGACCAGAGAATTTGTCCATTTTTAAGCCTGACAGAACCTCTAGTACCTCCTCATTTCCTATGTCAAAACATGCAAGTTCCTCACAGTCCGTTTTCCTGAATTCTGTACCTACGCTCTCCTTTTCCAGTGTGAAGACTGAAGAGAGGTATTCATTTCAATATCCTGCAGCTTCACACACAGTTTGGCCCCTGGGTCCCTAATGAGCCTTACTCTTTCCTTCATTAACCTCTTCCCTTTAATGTATTTATAAAATATCTTAGGATTCTCCCTATTTCTCTTTGCAAATCTTTTTCTCATGTCCCCCTTTTTGCTTTTCTAATTGCTTTCTTACTCCTGCTCCTGTTTCTCATGGTCACTCACACTAAGGACACTGTATTTTCTCTCTTGAGCAGGCCCTGGGAGTAGCATTTATTTTTGATTCATTCTTGGGACCTGCTGAGCTTCCCTGGCTGGGCCAGCATTTGGTTCCATCCCTTGGGAGCTTTGAGAGGACAGATGCAGAGAGGTTGTAGAAGAGACAAGGACCAGAGAGAATAATCTCGAGTAGTGAATGTTACTGCAGAGAGCTGTCGAGGCTGAGGTATTAAATATAGCCAAGGCTGAGGTAGACCGATTTGTAATCAGTAATGGGATCAGGGTTATGGGGGAAAAGAAAGTTGACGGTCATTAGCTCAGCAATAATCTCAATCAATGGTGGAGCCAAATCGCCCACTTCTTTTATGGCCCTACTTGCCCTGAAGAATGTGAGTTGCCCTCTCAAACTGTTGTAAGTCCTTGTGGCAAGAATACAGATACGATGTTTTTACTGATGTGGTTGGATATAATTGATGGGCTTGTTGTCATTTCAGAGGTTGTTTGTAAGAATTAAGCGTAGGCTAGAGTGCCAGATTACCTCCACTTTGAATGGGGTATTTTCATGATCATTATTAATGAAACCTGGAACATTTTATGTTACATTTATTAGTGAATTAAACATTTCTGTGGTTGTGGGATTTGAACTCATATTTCCAGTTAGTGCAAGCCACTAGATGTCTAATTCAATACCAATGTGATACTATACCTCCAATGGTGGCATCCACTTAATGGCTGATGTTATTTGGGCACGTGTTGATTTTGAGATTAGTTCACAGTTTGACTACTGTAATTCATGTCAGGGTAATTTGGCTGCTCCGTGTGGAAAATATTAAAACAGAGGATGGATTCTACTTGCAAACATACTCCATTGCTCCAAATACCCCTTTTATTTCAGCTGACTCAGCCAAATATCCTTGTTTACCTTATCCCACCACAACATTAGCATGATCTGAGTTCACTGAATTTAAAAGAAATCTGTATCTCTTTTAAAGAAATCAACTCATCGAGGTCTGGACATGGGATGGCTGTGCTGGGCTGAGGTTTATGGCAGAGATTTTGAAAATGGCTTTGAAGGTTGCAAAGATTTCTGGAAGCAGCAGATATAAGAATGGATTCTTTGAAATCTTTGACAAGTTAAGCTGATAGTTAAGAGATAAACTTCTCAGTTAAAGCAGGATTTCATAAGGAAGAGATGCTTAGAGTGATTATCCGATACTTAGATTTAGAAAAAGGGAATCATGAAATCCTGCTTAAATCCCTAGATGTCGCAGCTAGGACTAACCAGGATACAGTTAGACTTGAGTTAGAAAACAAAGAGAAAGGGAAAGATAAGGAAAAGTGGAAATTGAGGAGAAAGAAAAACAGAGGAAAATGTGAAAAGATGAGAGAAACACAATCTGTAGTGGAAAAGGAGACAGCATCTAAAAAAGCGTGAACTCCAAAGAAACTGGGAAATTAGACAATATGTTTTGACCAAAAAAAAAATTTGAGTTAAAGAAGGAAAGAAGAAATGGTAAATACAGCAGATGATTCTTATTCTAATGAAGGATTTGATTTAACTCAGAATTTTGTGATTCTTCCTACTACTCCATCAAAACTCCTCATAATTTTGAATATTTACATTAGAGTTCCTCTTAACCTTCAGAGATTAAGGGTAAAAGGATCTTTTTCAGGATGGCAGCTGGTGCCTAGGGAGTTCCGTAGGGGTCAAATGTTGGGACGACAATGATGCATTAACAATCTGCATGACAGAATGAGGGCATTGTTACGGAGTTTGCAAATGATACAAAGATAGTTGGGGAGACAGGTAGTGTAGAGACTGGAAAGCTGCACAAAAACTTGGACATTTTAGGAAGTAGCAGATGGAATACAATGTGGGAAAGTGTATGGTTATGCACTTTACTAGGAAGAGTAGATTATTTCGGCAATGGGGAAAGGCTTTGGAAATCTGAAGCACCGAAAGGTCTTTGAAGTGCTCGCTCAGGATTCTCTTAAGGTTATTATGCAAGTTCAGTTGGCAGTTAGGAAGGCAAATGCAATGCTAGCATTAATTTTGAGGGGGTGAGAATACAAGAGGCAGAGATATTAGTTAAAATACATTCGAGACACCACCCACGCCCTCCACCTCCTCCAAGATTTCCGTTTCCCCAGCTGCCAACGCCTCATCTTCACCATGAATATCCAGTCCCTCTACACCTCCATCCGCCAAGACCAAGGCCTCCAAGCCCTCCATTCCTTCCTCTCCCGACATCCCCACCAGTACCCATGACACTCTCATTCGTTTGGCTGAACTGGTCTTCACTCTTAACAATTTCTCCTTCGAATCCTCCCACTTCCTCCAGACCAAAGGCGTAGCCATGGGCACCTGTATGGGCCCCAGCTATGCCTGTCTCTTTGTTGGCTATGTAGAACAGTCCATCTTCCATAATTACACCAGCACCACTCCCCACATCTTCCTCCGCTACATTGAGGACTGCATCAGCGCCACATCATGCTCCCGCGAGGAGGTTGAGCAATTCATCAACTTCTCCAACACATTCCACCCTGACCTTAAATTTACCTGGACCATTTCTGACACCTCCCTCCCCTTCCTGGACCTCTCCATCTCCATTAATGACGACCGACTTGACACCAACATTTTTTACAAACCCACCGACTCCCACAGCTATCTGGATTACACCTCTTCCCACCCTACCTCCTGCAAAAGTACCATCCCGTATTCCCAATTCCTCCGCCTCTGCCGTATCTGCTCTCTGGAGGACCAGTTCCACCACAGAACACACCAGATGGCCTCCTACTTTAGAGACCGCAATTTTCCCTCCCACGTGGTTAAAGATGCCCTCCAGCGCAACTCGTCACATCCCGCACCTCCGCCTCAGACCCCAACCCTCCAATCGTAACAAGGACAGAACGCCCCTGGTGCTCACCTTCCACCCTACCAACCTTCACATAAACCAAATCATCCACCGACATTTCCGCCACCTCCAAACGGACCCCACCACCAGGGATATATTTCCCTCCCCATTCCTATCCCCTTCTGCAAAGACCGTTCCCTCCGTGACTACCTGGTCAGGTCCACGCCCCCCCACAACCCACCCTCCCATCCTGGCACCTTGCCCTGCCACCACAGGAATTGCAAAACCTGCGCCCACACCCTCTCCTTCACCGCCATCCAAGGCCCTAAAGAAGCCTTCCACATCCATCAAAGTTTTACCTGCACATCCACCAATAGCATTTATTGTATCCGTTGCTCCCAATGCGGTCTCCTCTACATTGGGGAGACTGGGCACCTCCTAGCAGAGCGCTTTAGGGAACATCTCTGGGACACCCGCACCAATCAACCATACTGCCCTGTGGCCCAACATTTCAACTCCCCCTCCCACTCTGCCGAGGACATGGAGGTTCTGGGCCTCCTTCACTGCCGCTCCCTCACCACCTGACACCTGGAGGAGGAACGCCTCATCTTCCGCCTCGGAACACTTCAACCCCAGGGCATCAATGTGGACTTCAACAGTTTCCTCATTTCCCCTTCCCCCACCTCACCCCAGTTCCAAACTTCCAGCTCAGCACTGTCCCCATGACCTGTCCTACCTATCTCCTTTTCCACCTATCCACTCCACCCTTCTCCCTGACCTATCACCTTCATCCCCTCCCCCACTGTACTCTATGCTACTTTCTCCCCACCCCCACCCTCCTCTCATTTATCTCTCCACTCTTCAGGCACTCTGCCTGTATTCCTGATGAAGGGCTTTTGCCCGAAACGTCAATTTTACTGCTCCTCGGATGCTGTCTGAACTGCTGTGCTTTTCCAGCAACACTAATGCAGAAGCAGAGATATTAGTCCTGAGGTTGCATAAAGCTTTTGTCAGACTGGATTTGAAATATCGTGAACAGTCTTGGGCCCATATCTAAAGGAGTAGTTGCTGGCCTTAGAAAGGATCCAAAGATGTTTTACAAGAACTATCTTGGTGATGAAGGATTTGTTATATGAGGAGTAGCTGAGGACCCCAAGTCTATACTTGGAGCTTAGAAGGCTGAGAACAGATCTGATTGAAATTTATAGAATACTGAGTAGTCTGGATGGAGTAGATGGGGAGATGTTTCCAACAGGAGAGACTAAGAGTGAAGGTGTAACCTCAGAGGGAAGGGACAATCCTTTAGAACTGAGATGAATAGGAATTTCTTCAGCCAGAGGTTGGTGAATCTGTGGAATGTATTGCCACAGAAAGCTGTGGAGGCCAAATCATAGAGTATATTTAGGACAGACAGGTTCTTGATTAGTAAGGGGATCAAGGGGTATGGAGAAAAGGTAGGACAATGGGCTGGAGAAACAGCAGAATTCTCCTGCTCCTCGGATGCTGCCTGACCAGCTGTGCTTTTCCAGGGCCACACTGTTTGACTGTGTAGAGGAGTCCAACAAGCAGGCATTAACGTATAGAGTTTACCCAACATTCCTTTTATTCTGCCATCCCATTATTCCCTCCAACTGCAAACATTTCTTTCCCTGTTGAACCCATCTTTTGTCTTGCAGTATCATCACTGGTTGTTTCAATCACTTCTGGTCTCCAAGCAATCACCAACATTCACCTTCATCTGTTCCTTTGACCCTGCTATGGTTCCATTTTCTTGAACACTGTTGCTGCTTGAGCTGCCGTGTGGCTCCCAGAAGTGTCTGTATTTATTTAGTTATCTACATGTTTTCACAAAAATATGGACACCAATTGCTTGGCCAGCATTTATTTCTCATCCTTGATTGTCCTTGGGAAGAGGATGGCGAGCTGCCTTCTTAAAGTGCTGTCGGAACACCCATACAGCAGTTAGGGAATTCCAGGAATTTGACCCAGTGACAATGTAGGAAGGGTGATATAGTTCCACGTCAGGACAGTGCACAGCTTGGAGGGAACTGGAAGGAAAACAACACTTTATTTTTAAAACTTCTTCGACACCACTGGCAAAACCATCACTTGTCACATAACGCTAAATGGCTTGATTTGAGTGGCTTGCCATTTCAGAGAACAGTTAAGATTCAGGAAGGGACAGCAAATTTATCTCTCCAAAGGACATTCATGAACCAGGTGGAATTTTACTGACAATGATCGCTTTATGGTCACAAATGCTGAGCTGAGCTTGCAGATCCAGACTTTATTGAAATCCCACCAGTTGCCATGTAGGGATTTGAATCAGTGCCCTCGAAGGAATATTTCTGGGTCTCTGAACTACTAATGCATTGACATTACCACTTCATCTGAACTTGAGAATTGTGTGAAGAGAGTGGGTTTAATGAGATTATTCTTTCAAAGAACCAGAGATGGACAAGGAACTCGAAGAGTTTGGTGCTGGCAAAGCACAGCTGGTCGAGCAGCAGGAGAATCTACGTTACGGGCATAAGCCCTTCTTCAGGAATGAGGCTTGTGGGCCAAGGGGCCTGGGAGATGAATGGGAGAGGGGTAGGGCTAGGGGAAGGTAGCTGGGAATGTGATAGGTAGATAAAGGTATAATGTGATAGGTCAGATAGGTCAGGTCAGAACCAACCACCAGCGGGATGGGACCATTCGCCACAGCAGATTCACCGCCAACGATTAGCCACAACCCATTGACCACCGAGGATGCTTAGCCACCGCCAATTGGCCACTGAAGAAGATTTGCCACCGCAAGTAAGTCGTATACTTTGAATATTGGTGGTATAAAAAAAATTGTCATTATATTGGTTAAGGTAGTGTTTGCGCTGTTCCAGGAACAACTTATTTTCATTACAGGCGAGTTTTTAATAAGCTGGTATTTTCAGAACAGGAATTTTTAGTATGGAAACAGAAATTATTAGTAAACGTAGAAATAAGAAGTTTTACCACGATGGTTTTATATACATTTTTGATAATACTTGAATCATTCTTGGATTGTTTAAGTTTTGGTGACATGAACAATGGGCCACCACAAATAAAGCTAAAAAGGTATCGAGATGCAGATGATAGAATAAAACAAAATTGTTCTTGAAATACGGCGAAAGAGATAGTTTGGAATATCTTAGAGGAATAGCGCATAACTATCAAATGAACTGAAACTTCATTGTTTAATATTAATGTGAGATTTTACTACCATTATAAAGATTTTTAAAATTTATTTCCTTTTTCTGGTTTAAGTTTGTAACTCATTTTTATATATAATCCAATAAAATGATATTTATTTTACCTCTTTTTTTAAAAATCAGTATGTAGTTGCATAAATAAAGAGGACTGAAGTATGAACGAACAGGTGGGAGGGAAAACAAATCAGTTTATATATATATATATTTCCGGTGGTAAATAGTCTCCAGAGGTCAAACGATCCCAGTGGAGAAACGCTGGTGACGAACCGGCAGTGGCTAATCATCAGCGGCGAATCTGCCGTGGGGAATCGTCACCAACCTATCATCAGAGACATATTTCCCTCTGCATCCCTACCTGCGTTTCAGAGGCCATTCCCTCTGCAATTCCCTTGTCAGGTCCACAATCCCCACCAACCCACCCTCCATACCTTCCCCTGCCACCGCAAGAAATGCAAAACCTGTGCCCACACCTCCGTCCAAGGCCCCAAAGGATCCTTCCGCATCTGACAGAAATTTACCTATACTTCCAGACATGCCATCAACTGCATCTATTACACCGGATGTGGTCTCCTCTACGTTCAGAAGACAGGACGCCAACTTGCGGATTGTTTCAGAGAACATCTCTGGGACACCCACAATAACCACCCCCACTGCCTTGTGGCTAAACACTAACTCCCTCTCCTACTCCACCAAGGACATGCAAATCCTGGGCCTCCTCCATCACCAAACCCTAACCACCCAATGCCTGAAGGAAGAATGCCTCCTCTTCCACCTTGGGACTCTCCAACCACAAGGGATCAATGTGGATTTCACCAGTTTCCCCATTTGCCCTACCCCAACTTCCAACCCAGCACTGCCCTCTTGAACCCAGTTCTACCTGCCCACCTTTCCCACATATCTGCTCCATCCTCCTCTCAGACCTGTCACCTTCACCCCCACTTTCATCTACCTATTGCATTCCCAGCTACCGTTCCCCAGCCCCACCCACCCATTTTTCTCTCAGCCTCCCCAGCCCACAAGTCTCATTCTTAAAGGCCTTATGACCGAAGCGTTGATTCACCTGCTCCTCAGATGCTGCCTGACCAGCTGCGCTTTTCCAGCACCACACTCTTAGACTCTGATCTCCAATCCTTACTCCTATGCACGATGAACTCAATGGTCTTTGTTCAAGGCTGACTCCAGACCTTCATTTCTTTTTAAAATCATTCTCATTTTTCTTTCGTGCTTTCCCATTCTCACGTCTCCCGAGACTGCATTCTTGGCTTGGTGCCATATCAAGTTCCGCAAAGCGAATTTATGAACATTGGAACTAGGAGTGGAAGGAGACCCTTCAGTTCATCGACTCTGCTCCATCACTCAAGGAGATCATAGCTGATGTGTTTGTTTTCACATTGAAGGCATTACCTTGATACAGAGCAGTGGCTGGAACTGGCCTGCAGTCATGTGCCCATTCCCATACAACCCCAAATTAATTTCAGATAATAAATTATTGGTCCTGCCACACTCCAGTGATTCCTTGTCTGGAAGTACACGAACTGTTGCCAGGTTACTACACTACAGGGATCAATACTCACAAATCAAATCTTGCCTTTACAGAGGATCTGGACATAAACACGCATGGTCATCCAGAAATTAGCAGATTTTGAGAAGACTTGTTGCTTGGGTTGAGGTTCTGGAGGTAGGTTTGCTCACTGAGCTGGAAGGTTCATTTTCACACGTTTCGTCACCATACTAGGTAACATTTTCAGTGAGCCTCCAGATGAAGCACTGGTGTTATGGCCCACTTTCTATTTGTGTGTTTAGGTTTCCTTGGGTTGGTGACGTCATTTCTGGCGGTAACATCATTTCCTGTTCTTTTTATCAGCGGGTGGTAAATGGGATCCAAGTCAATGTGTTTGTTGATAGAGTTCCAGTTGGAATGCTATGCTTCTAGGAATTCTCATGCATGTTTCTGTCTGGCTTGTCCTAGGATGGATGTGCTGTCCCAGTCGAAGTGGTGGCCTTCCTCATCTATGTGTAAGGATACTAGTGAGAATGGGTCATGTCTTTTTGTGGCTAGTTGATGTTCATGGTGGCTAGTTTTTTGCCTGTTTGTCACTGTTCTTGCAAGGTATTTTGTAAATGACATTAGTTTTGCTTGTTGTCTGTATAAGGCGTTTCCAAGTTCATTAGCTGTTGTTTTAGTGTGTTGGTGGGTTTGTGGGTTTGTGGGCTACCAGGATGCCAAGGGGTCTGAGTAGTCTGGCACTCTGACAGCAAGCAAACCTACATCCAGACACCCAGAAATAATCACTGACAGATCAGAACAAGGTCAATCATTGCTTTTGGATGGAGATCAAATACAGCTTGTTGGCTGCCCCAAACCAGCTGTGCTCAAGGGTAAAGGTACTAGGGTGACTGAGTGAGCTAAACATATGGTACTTTTACTTAAAGCCATAGCAACACAATGGTACAGTTTTCAAGTCAGTCTTTGTCTGAACAGAAAGCTCTTAACCTAAGAAAATAATTACACTTCATCAAAGCAGTCTGTTAAAGATTTTTTTTTAATTAAATATAATACATAAAGAAAATCCTCATGTTATTCTATCCACAATGTGGAATGGGGTGGGAAAGCAAAACAAAAAAGTTTGTACAGAGTATGCTCTACACTATGATAGTGAGAACAGTTTTCAAATGGTTACCTTAAACCTAAGGGGAAACATTTGCAACTGCAGACGGTTAAAAAGACCTTTTTTTTAAGAAATGGGCAGAGTTTCTGGTCAAGTCTTTGTTATTTAAATAAACACTCTTCACTTAAAGATTCTGGGAAGGGGGAGCAGGGTGAGTGGAATGCTGATGCCACAGGACAGTGCAGCAGGGACGTTGCTAACAGCGAAAACTGAGGTATGATGCTGCTGTTTCTGTTTAATGGCCATACCTGAGGAAACAAAATATTTTTAAGTCATTTTCACGTACTATTCAAAACAGTGTCTCAACACAACACACTTGAGTAACTCTTTATGAAGCACTATTAAAATAGCATTAGTATATCCTGCAAAATGAACTCTCTCTCTCTCCCTGAATCTAGGTTGGCTACATCCATAGTGCCAATGCTCAGCTTAAGGAAACACAACAAAAACTATACATTTTTGTTCCACCCCGTGACCCTAGCCCATGAACACCCACTGAGAAATTATGTAACTGAGAACAAGCAAATCCTCACTCGAAACACAGGAAGAGGACTAGGCTATTCAGCCCTTTGTGCCTGTTCTGCCATTCATTACGGTTATGGCTGATCACACAATTCATTCCTGAAGGTCTTTTACCCAAAACGCCGATATTCCTGCTCCATGGATACTTCCTGACCTGCTGTGCTTTTCCAGCACCACTCTGATCTAAACCCCACACAACTCAATAGCCTGTTCTCACTTTTCTCCCAAATCCTTTGATTCCTTTCAGCCTGAAGTGCATTACTCAACTCCTTTGTGAAATCATACAATGTTTTGGCCTCAATTACTTTCCTTGGTGGCAAATTCTACAGATTCACTGGATGAAGAAATTTCTCATCTCAGTTTTAAAAGGTTTACCCCACATCCTTAACAGTGAGATCTCAGGTTTGGAATTTTCCTGTCATTGAGAACATGCTTCCTGCATCTGGCCTGTCTAGTTCTGTTAGAAAGTTTTAGGCTTCCATCATTCTTCTGAAATGCAGCAAATAGAATTCTAACCAATTCAACCTAACCTCATGTTTGTCCTGCCATCCCAAGAATCAGTCTGGTAAACCTTTGCAACAAAAACATTTTTCCTCAGATAAGGAAAGGAGACCAGAACTGCACACAATATTCCAGTTGAGATCACACCAAGGTCCTGTATGATTTGCAGCCAAGCAAGACGTTCCTGTTGTCTAATTCTCTCACTATGAAGGCCAACATACCATGTGCCTTATTCAGAACCTGCTTCACCTTGCGACTGATGGAGGACAACAGCGAGGTCACATTGCACATTCCATCTCTCCATTTATAGCCAGGGAATAACAACAACCCAACTTCCTGTTATTGCTACCAAAGTGGATAACTTTACATTTACCCACATTATACTACAACTGCCATGCATTTGCCCACTGAAGCATCTCTGCGTTCCCCTCACAGCTCACTCTCCCACCCAGCTTTGTCTCATCTGGAGATTTAGTTTCCTCATCTAAAATCATGAATATATATAGTGAACAGCTAATGATTGTGGTACCCCACTAATCACTTTCCTACTCAGAAGATGACCTGTTTATTCTTACTCTTTATTTCCTATCTGCTGACCATTTTTTTCTATCCATCTCAATACACTACCCCCATCCCATGCACTAATTTTAATTTTACACATTAATCTCTTATGTGATACTTTTACACAACATCCACTGAGCTCTGCCTCATCAACTCTACTAGATTGATCAGCCTACAATCCCAATTTCCCCAACATCATTCTTCTACCGAGACTAATTTCCTTCAGTTCCTCCTTCTCATGAAATCCTGTGTTTCCCAACGTTTCTGCTGTTACCTATGTCTTCCTCTGCAAATACAGAACCCAAGTGTACATTTAGTTGGTCAGCCATTTATTTATTCCCCATTATAAATTCACCTGTTTCTGAGACTCAATCTTTTTCGCTTCACATATGTATAGAAATTTTTACAGTCAGTTTTATGTTTTCTGCAAGCTTACTCTTGTATTCTATTTGCCCTTTCTTAATCGTGTGGGCGGCATGGTGGCACAGTGGTTAGCACTGCTGCCTCACAGCGCCAGAGATCCGGGTTCAATTCCCGCCTCAGGCGACTAACTGTGTGGAGTTTGCACGTTCTCCCCGTGTCTGCGTGGGTTTCCTCCGGGTGCTCCGGTTTCCTCCCACAGTCCAAAGATGTGCAGATCATGTGAATTGGCCATGCTAAATTGCCCGTAGTGTTAGGTAAGGGGTAGATGTAGGGGTATGGGTGGGTTGCGCTTCGGCGGGGCGGTGTGGACTTGTTGGGCCGAAGGGCCTGTTTCCACACTGTAAGTAATCTAATCTAATCTAATCAACCCCCTTGTTCTCCTTTGCTGATTTCTAAACAGCCCCCACTACGCAGGGCTGTTCATTTTTTTTGAGATTTTTCTGGCCAATTTGTATGTCTCTTTCTTGGATCTAATAATATCTAAAACTAGTACTGGATGTAATATGACTTGTATGCATGAATGGGCTTCAATACATTTACCATACAGGAGTCCTGCTGTTCTACATATTCATGATTTTTTGCATATATTTCAATTTATTCCTCTAAATTCATTTACCAGCCCCACTACCAAAAAAGTAGCCCTACTTACTTCTGGAATTCCCACTCCCTGTTGTCCAAGGGGCAAACCTGTCTGGTCTTCAGCCAACGTGAAATGCAGTGAAAATGGAAGGCATGCTGCAAAAACAGACAGGAGACAGTGAGGCTGAAGGTTAACAGTAGTCGTCACTGGCTCACAGGATTCTTAAAGTGGTAATGGTGGCTGCAATGTCCAGCCTGGCTCTCTCTGACGCTGCCATTTGCCCAGAAGCAACATGGTGGGGCCACAGACCGTAACAGTAACGTCACTGGACTAGAATTCAGATTGCAGATTGTGAAATTTGAATTCAATAAAAATCTGAAATTAAAAGCTAGTCTAATGGCTACCATTTAACTACTTCTGACTATTATGAAAATCTATTATATCATGAATATCCTGAGGAAATCTGATGGCCTTATCTGATTTGGGTTACATATGACGCCACACTCACAGTAATGTCGTTGACTCTTAATGGTACTCAGGACATTTAGGGGTAGGCAATAAATGCTAGGATAATCAGTGACTCACTAACCCATGAACAAATAAAGGAGTCATATGTTTAGGATGTCTAACAGTACAACATTAACAAAAATAAAAGACTTTGGATACTGGAAATCTGGAATAAAAACAGGTTGTCAGTTGTCAGATTCATAAGAATTTTTCATTTTAATTACCTGTGATTCTAGATTCCACCTATTTAAATTTGAAAGCCACACATGGTCTGATTTCATTGGTCAAAGTGTGCTCAGACAATTGTCACCTTAAGCAAAGTAACAAGTGATCATGAAAGGTCCTTGGGAACAGGTCCCAAGAGCAGGCAAATGGATAAGTAACCAAATTTCAGCTTATCATCTGCTCATTTGCAAAAGGCATTGCAGGATGCAATGGTTTAAAGACAAAGGTGAAATTATTGTACCATGTGGAGGAACCTTATACTTAGTGGCACCTTCATAATGCAGAAGCATCACAAAGCACTTCACAGGCAATTAAAATGGACTGCAATGTCTGGTGAAACGCAGGAAAATCCAGCAGGCAATTATTCACAGCAAGATCCCAAGAACAGCACCGACCAGACACCCAGGTGTTGACAACACTGTTTGGAGGAACAATGTTGAGACCTCTACTCATCTTCCTATTTAACCACAAAAAGACACTGACAAGGCAGTGTTCTGTCTGTATACACTGAAGTGGTAGCTCAGATTCTTACATCTAACAATATCACAAGCTTATGCTTAAAGCTATTAGATAAAGTAATGGAGACACTGGATACTTACATTACACACACCCCAAGCAACAGTGCACTCCTCTGAAGTCGCCGAAGCCTGGTTTGCCTGACATTCTATACCTACAGATCAGAAAAGGTTCAACAGCACATTACCCATCCAATTCAGCAGCAGTGCACATGCTGGCATTCCCTAATGGAACTACATTCGATGACTATACAAAGCAGGTTCAGTTACCCATTCTGCTGAGTCTTTACACTCAGACCTGGATTCAGGCAGATTACAAACACCACCGACAAAGCTGCAGTTGTGTTGCTGCAATGAGTTCATTCAGCTTTGCAGATTTCAGATATCATTCATTTTATTTGTTGAAAAACATCTAGAATATATATTATTCAAATAGTTCAACCTGGATTTAACCTGCCTAACCATAAACTGATCAGGTACATTAGATAGTAAATGCTGGATAGGTCAGTGACACCCACATCCCATGAAAGAATAAAGATCTAATTGGGTTTTGTGAAGTAGTAACAAAGAGGATTGATGAGGGCAGAGCGGTGGATGTGACCTATGTGGACTTCAGTAAGGTGCCCACCAAGGTTCCTCATGGTTTGACTGGTAGTAAGGTTCGATCACATGGAATATAAGGAGGACTAGCCATTTGGATACAGAATTGGCTCGAAGGTCAGAGGGTGCTGGTGAAAGGTTACCATTCAGATTGGAGGCTTGTGATCAGTGGTGTGCCACAAGAATCAATGCTAGATCTGTTGCTTTTTGTAATTTATAAAACTTGGGTGCGAACATAGTATAGTTAGTAAGTTTGCAGATGACACCAAAATTGGAGGTGTAGTGGACAGCGAAGAAGGTTACTTCAGAGTACAATGGGATCTTGATTAGATTGGCCAATGGTCTAAGAGTGACAGATGGAGTTTAATTTAAATAAATGAGGTGCAATAAATATGAAAGGCAAATCAGAGCAGGACTTATACACTTAATGGTGTGGTCCGAAAGAGAGTTACTGAACAAAAAGACCTTGGAGTCCAGGTTCATAGTTCCTTGAAAGTGGAGTCGATAGGATAGTGAAGGCGGTGTTTGGTATGCTTTCCTTTACTCGACAGAGCATTGAGTATTGGAGTTGGGAGGTCATGTTGCGGCTCTACAGGACATTGGTTAGGCCACTGTTGGAGTATTGTGTGCAATTCTGATCTCCTGCCTATCAGAAGCATGTTGTGAAACTTGAAAGGGTTCAGAAAAGATGTTGCCAGGGTTGGAGGATTTGACCTGTAGGGAGAAGCTGAATAGGCTGGGATTATTTTCCCTAGAGCGTCGGATGACGAGGGGTGACCTTAGAGGTTTATAAAATCAGGAGGGGCATGGATAGGGTAAATAGACAAGGTCTTTTCCCTGGTGCGGGGAAATCCAGAACTAGAGGGCATAGGTTTAAGGTGACGGGGGAAAATTTAAAAGGGGCCTAAGGGGCAACGTTTTCACATGGAGGGTGGTGTGTGTGTGTGTGTGTGAAATGAGCTGCCAGAGGAAGTGGTGGAGGCTGGTACAATTACAACATTTAAAAGGTCTCTGGATGGGTATATGAATAGCAAGTGTTTAGAGGGAAATGGGCCAAGTGAGCCTAGATTAGGTTAGGATATCTGCTCGACATGGATGAGTTGGACAGAAGAGTCTATTTCTGTGCTTACATCTCTATGACTCTACAAGTCTCATCCCAGCCATTGAAGAGGGGACAAAAACCTGTCGCATTCTACTCCCCTTGAGGATAGAACATGCAGGGATGCCTGATCGAGATGTTTGAAATGCTAAAAGGATTTGATGAAGATAAGGCAGATAAAGGTGGGAAGTCATAAATTTGGAACCAGCCATTTACAAGTGAAATCACTAGGCACTGTCTTCCTGGGGAGGGGGAGTGGATATCTGGATCACTCACTCTCTCCAAGACTGTGGGTTGAGAAAGAGTTGTAACATCCAAGATGGAGGTCAATAAACATTTGAAAAATAGATCAAGTTTATTACCCTTACAGTTTCCCATCCTTTCCCCAATAAATTATTATAATTACTGGAAACCCATACATGGGGAAAGTTGTGAAATGTTAGGCAAAAGCCAAAATTATGGGAACAGGAGTAGGCCATTCAGCTCTCAAGCCTGTTCTGCCATCAATGAGATCTGGGATGATCTATGGCTTAACTCCATCTACTTTGGCCCAGACCCCTTAACAGCTTTCCTTAACAAAAAATTCTCTCTAGGATTTAATATTAATAACTGATCCAGCATCCATTGCTGTTGTGGAACAAAGTTCCAGATCTCTACCATCTTTCGTGTTGAAGTGCTTCCTGACATCGCTCCCGAATGATCTAGCCTGATTCTCAGACTATGTCCTGTAGTTTTAGAATCTCCAAACAGTGGAAATATCTTATCGTTATCTACCCGGTCTTTTCTTGTTAATATCTTGAAGACTTTGATCAGATCTCTTAACTTTCAAATTCTAGAGAAAACCAGCCTAAAAACTCTCCTCATAATTTAACCTCTGAAGTCCAGGTATTATTCTTGTAAACCTTAAACACTCTCCAAGGCCAATATATCCATCCTCAGGTGTGGTGCCTAGAACTGCGTCCGGTACTTCAAATGGTGGCGAACCAACGTTTAGTATACCTGCAGCATTACCTTTGTATCCTTGTACTAGGTATGTAGTCCCCTAGATATAAATGCCAGTAATTGCCCTTCTTGATTATCTTCTGCACCTGTTCATGGCATTTTAAAAACCTATGCATCTGTCCCCTCAAGTCCCTTTGGACATCCACTGTATTTAACTTCACATCATTTAGAATGCATCCTAATCTATCCTTTTTTTTGGTCAAAAACTGATAACCTCACAACTGCTTACAAATTACTCCATCTGCTACACAGTTTTCACCATTAACTGAATCGATCAATACACCTTTGTAATTTTATGCTATCATCTACACTGTCTACAAAGCTGCCTAACTTTGTGCCATCAGCAATTATGGATATATGACTTTGTTTGTCATTATCCAAGTCATTTATAAATGAAATGAATAACTAAGGCCTTAACACGGAAAACTGTGGGACACCACTGGTCACATTCTGCCAATGTCAAATGGCTTCACAACATATATTTGCAGTTATTTTCTTAAATTCTGTTTGAGAGCAGCACATACTCACAGAGGTCCATGATGTGATTCCGGCAAATGGCACAGTTATCCACCACAATATCCCAGGCCCAGAGGGCTACTGCATTCCACTATAACAAAGCACAGGGTTAAAAAATACAGTTAAAATGACTTTGGGTCAGGGAGAGTCAATTAATAACCTATTCACAAAAGATTAAAGATAAATACAGGTGAAGGTGGACCCGCAGTTTAACCATCCCAGGAATCCTCTTAAATAAAAAAAAAGAGGATGCTGGAGAAACTCAGCACGTCTGGCAGCATCTGTGGAGATACAAACAGTTACTGTTTCAATTTCAATGACTTCGTCAGAACTGAGACTCCTCTTGCCACATTCAAACACTTCACAACAATTGAAGGGATTTCACTTCCACGACTAACTGGCAGTGATGATGAACTTTTTTTTTGAGTCCTAAATTACCTTTAATTTATTAATTTTCAGATTATAATATTCCAGATTAATCTCTTTTGCACCCATTTATAAGTCGCTTAAACCTCTACAATCACCTCACAGACACCTCCTATTGTGGCTGTATCTTTGTCACTTGTTGAACTCAATGTGCTTTATGTAAGAGATTACTGGCGATTGTAGAACCTAGATAGGTGAAGATACCAATAACCTCCAATGTCACATTGTCACAATTTGATACATGATGGTACGACATCTGAACTATGAGATTTGTCTTCTCTAGTCATGTGGTCAAACTAATTCTCTACAGTTGAAAGAGAATCTGTCCATTTACATGGCTTTACCCTGTAGGGAATGCCACTGAACAGTCAGCATAGAACAACTCTCTTAACATACTTGCCTTGGATCTCAGACAGGTTGAACAGCTTTCAGTCATTTCTAGAATGCGAGTAGACATCCTGAGTAGATTATTTAAAGACACACAACCATGGCAAGAGGCGGCAAAAAGTGTCAGCAACAGAATACAACCGTGGCTGAGTACACTGCAAATCTCAAAGGATTACATTTTTGCCTCATCATAACGGTCACAGCAAGCAAATATCACGTGAGCATCTTTGACAAGTGAGAAATTTTCTCCGGCAACTTAAATAGGCCATCTCTGTTCACTTGCTCAAATGCCTCAGTGATGAAGGCAATAAACAGTGGTCTCCCTTGCTCACGGCATTTTGCCATTGGCAAAGCCTGATGCCATATCAATTGAAAACATCACTTGGAAGAAACAGAATTAAAATTAATCTTCTTCAGTGGCAATCTGAAATGTGAAGACGACGTACATAGAATGGTCAGACAAATTGTACCTGGCTGATATCAGATGAGAGACAGTCCCAACTGACACAAAACTGATTGGCATAGCTTCCCTTCAAAAATCAGCTCAAAGAAAATCATTATAAGTTCATCTGGTATGAGAAGAGTTCAGAATAAATGCTCAATTAAGGTGTAAGCTTCACTGCAAGAATCTCACTACTCTCAATTATAAAACTCCCTTAATGGGTCAGAACATGTTCTCTTCAGTTAACCTCATGTATATTGTTATGACAGAGATAAAAGAACTATCAATATACCTTCTGTTTTAATTTGCATTTGTACAATTTTATACACTGAGATAAAAGGCGTGCCTGTAAATTATCCAGCTTTGAAAGGAAGCCAGGTTGTGTCTCTTTTTCTCCCGAGTTCCTCATCTCAGAACAGCATGTCAACGATAAACCAAATTCCGAAAACAACCATTCACCAAGAACTTAAAGTCATTGACAGAGTCTGAGACTGCTGGTCTCAGGTTAAAATTCTAACATCACAAGGACTTTAAAGGACCTTTAAAGTGCACAGCCTCCATTTTTCTTTTCTTGCCTGCACCAGGAACCTTTAAAAAAGAACATTACACCTGTATTTGATGGTGTTTTATTGTTTTTACTCAGTTTCTTATGTAATAAGATTTCTCTCTTTCACTCAAGAAACCTTAATTTTGACTTTGTTAAAAGATCACACAACACCAGGTTATAGTCCAACAGGTTTATTTGGAAGGACTAGCTTTTGGGGTGCTGCTCCTTCATCAGGTGGTTGACCTGTTGGACTATAACCTGATGTTGTGTGATGTTTAACTTCATCCAACACCGGCATCTCCAAATCTTAATTTTGACTAGTACTTAGTTGTAATTGTAGCGTGATAGCTACATGCTAAAAATAAAATTTAAAATTGTTGCAACTGACCAAAGGGAGTTTAAAATAATAGCCATAGTAGACCACAGGCTTTCTAAATTAGTTGTTGGATAGATTGCATGAAGAGTTTCCCCATTAGTAAAAATAACACGGGATGTCTGGAGAAAATGAGGGAAAAAATGGACATAAATAATCTGTGCAGCAGTAAGCTCCCTTTTGCTGTGCTCTTAAAGCATCTTACTCAAACTGAAAGAATGCTTTCCTAATTCTGATTTCAAGACTCTGCTTTGTGTTGCTGTGAGTGTGAAATGTCAATGAAATATATGACATGACATTGAGGAGACACTCCCACTGCAGCATCTAAGTATGCAAATGCTTTGTATACCATAAAACGTTGAACGCCAACTAGTTCAAAGCTTACGCTATCCCTCAACTCGCTTTCATAGAGATGTACTGCACAGAAACAGACTCTTCAGCCCAACTCACCCATGTCAACCAGAAATCCTAACCTAATCTAGTCCCAATTGCTTGCACTTGGCTCATATTCCTCTAAACATTTCCTATTCATATACCCATCCAGATGCCTTTTAAATGTTGTAATTGTACCAGCCTCCACCACTTCCTCTGGCAGCTCATTCCATACATGCACTATCCTCTGCATGAAAAAGTTGCCTTTAGGTCCCTTTTAAATTTTTACCCTCTCACCCTAAACCTATGCCCTCTAGTTCTGGACTCTCCCACCTCAGGGAAAATAATATGTCTATTTACCTTACCCATGCCCCATATGATTCTATAAGGTCACCCCTCCATCTAACTAACGTCCTGTACAGCCACAACATGACATCCCAATTTCCATACTCAATGCTCCGAGCAATAAAAGGTAAGCATACCAAATGCCACCTTCGTTATCCTATTTACCTGTGATTCCACTTTCAAGAAACTATGAACCTTCCCTTCAAGGTCTCTTTGTTCAGCAACACACCTCAGGACTTTACCGTTAAGTGTATAAGTCCTGCTCTGATTTGCCTTTCCAACATGCAGCACCTTACATTTATCTAAATTAAACTCCATGGCCACTCCTCAGTCCGCTGGCCCATATGATCAAGATCCCATTGCACTCGGAGGTAATCATCTTCACTGTCCACTTCCCCTTCAATTTTGGTGCCATCGGCAAACTTTCTAACTGTACCTCCTATGCTCGCATCCAAATCATTTATATAAATGACGAAAAGCAGTGGACCCAGCACCTGTCCTTGTAGCACGCCACTGGTCACAGGCCTCCAGTCTGAAAGGCAATTCTCCATCACTACCCTGTGTGTCTTCTACCTTCGAGCCAGTTCTGTATCCGTATGGCTAGTTTGCCCTGTATTCCATGAGATCCAACCTTGCTAATCAGTCTAACATGAGAAACCATGTTGAATGCCTTACTGAAGTCCGAACAGATCACATCCACTGCTCTGTCTTCAATCCTCTTCGTTACTTCTTCAAAAAACTCAATTAAATTCATGAGACATAATTTCCCATGCAAAAGGTCATGTGTTAACGATCCCTAATTAGTCCTTGCCGTTCCAAATACATGTAAATCCTGGCCCTCAGGATTCCCTCCATCAACTTGCCTATCATCGATATCCAGCTCATCGATCTATAGTTCCCTGGCTTTTCCTTACACATTTCTTAAAACAGTGGCACCACATTAACCAATCTCTAGTCTTCCAGCACCTCACTTGTACTATCGTTGATACAAATATTTCAGCAAGGGACCAAGCAAGAGCCAGGAACCGTCGATTTTCCTGCTCCTCGGATGCTGCCTGACCTTACTGTGCTTTTCCAGCACCACTCTAAGCTCAACTATAATCTGCAGCAACTGCAGTATCCACTTTCATCTGGCTCAGCAAGGGGCCCAACAATCACTTCCTTAGCTTCCCACAGAGGTCTAGGGTATACCTGATCAGGTCCTGGGCATTTATCCACCTTTATGTGTTTTAAGATATCCAACACTTCCTCCTCTGTAATAGGGACATTTTTCAAGGTGTCATCACCTATTTCCCCACATTCTATATCTTCCAAGTTCTTCTCCATAGTAAACATTGATGCAAAATACTCATGATTTGGAGGTGCCTGTGTTGGACTGGGGTGGACAAAGTCAAAAATAACACAGCACTAGGTTATAGTCCAACAGGTTTAATTGGAAGCACTAGCTTTCAGAGTGCTGTCCCATCAGGTGGTTGTGGAGTATAAGATCGTAAGACACAGAATTTATAGCAAAAGTTTACAGTGTGATGCAACTGAAATTGAATACTGAGAAAGACCTGGATTATTTGTTAAGTCTCTCATCTTTTAGAGTGACCATATTGGTTTCAGTTCTTTCCTATGTAAATCTCAGAATTTTTTTTATAAGTTACATTCTCAAGTGAACTTTAAACAATAGGTGCCATATCGGCACAGACAACGCATTGGAGGAGAGAGTTGCCCTTATGAGGCTGTCTGCGCACTCTGAAAGCTAGTGCTTCCAAATAAACCTGTTGGATGATAACCTGGTGTTGTGTGATTTTTAACTTTGCAATATGTTAATTTAGTATCTCCTTCATTGCCTGCAGTTCACACATAGACTGCCTTGCTGATCTTGAGTCCTATTCTCTCCCTAGTTAACCTTTTGTCCGTAATGTAGTTAGAGAATCCCTTTGGATTGTCCTTAACCCTATTTGCCAAAGCTTTCTCATGTCCCCTTTGTGTCCTCCTGATTTCCCTCTTAAGTATATTCCTATGGCCTTTATACTCTAAGGATTCACTCGATCTCTGGTGTCTATACTTGACATATGCTTCCTTCTTTTCCTTAACCAAAACCTCAACTTCTCTAGTCATCCAGCATTCCCTCCATCTACCAGCCTTGCTTTTCACCCTAACAGGAATTCTTTCCTTCATGTACATACAAAGCAGCTAACTATTTTATATTTCAATTCCTTTTCCCAATTCATTCCTGGGATGCAAACATCAACAAGTTCAGCATTTACTGCTCATCCCAAAATCCCTTGACTGAAATTGGTTAACTTGGCAACTATTTGAAACTGAACCTAGTTTACTCTAGTTTCTGACATCATCTCCAGTCCTATAAAATCCTGATCATTGGAGAACTGCAATGCTCCACTGCAGCATCAGCAGCTATGCAGTTCATAAAACTGTCATTAATAAATCCAATAACAAATTCAGGCTGAAGGTATTTAGGTATAACATTGATGTACTATATTTAAAGGGAAGCGGGTGCATAAGGGAGAAAGGAGTAAAAGGATATGCTGATAGAAGGAGATAATATAATAAAAGTTAGTTAGCACCTTGGTATAAGTGTGCTGGGCAGACTAGACTACACTACAAATGTAACATAGGTGTGTCAGTTAAAGACTGTGAATAACCAACGGCATATGTTTTTAAAATAAGCCAAATGGGTATCGTTAAAGACTGCATTCACCACAAAATGTTCACTCTTGGGCTACATCTAAATTGAGAAACTCCAAGGGAATATTTAAATACTTTTAGGGCAGTAAATTTCAAGCTATTTTGCAAATGACAATCTCAACTGTGGCGCAAATGCAACGAATCAGGTTATGAGAACTGCCTTTTGAGATTGCACCCATTGGCAGCAACCAGCGTTATCCTGCTCTTCTCTAGTACTCTCTCTGGTCAATAGCTGCTTCACTTCTGTCACTATGAAAACTAGAGCGCTAGAGCGCTCAATATTCACTAACTATCATACAATAGGTTTCTTGCCTGTGCAGAAGCACTCCAACTTGCAATGTCTGGTCCTGACAACTATGCCCCCAATGCTGAACCATAGCATGACTGAGTCAACCCAGACACTGTAGAACAATCTGGGATCCAACATCAGACCCTAAAGACTAGAACCTATATTTCTCCTGCTTCTTGGCCAAGATCCCAGATGCAAGAGCTGAACAGGCTCATATGAAGTCATGTTTTAAAAAATTAATTCATTGAATGCAGGCACTACTGTTTAGATCAGGATTTATTGTCCATCCCTAAATGCCCACAAGGTGTGTCAGCCACATTTGTGTGGGTCTGATGTCACATGGACGTCAGACCTGGTAAGGGCAACAGTTTCTTTCCCTAAAGCACATTAGTGAACCAGATGGGTTTATCCAACAATTGGCTATGATTTCATTCCCTACAGTGAGGAAAGAGGCCATGCGGCCCATTAAGTCTGCACAGACCCTCCAGAGTGCATCCCACCCAGATTAAGGGCGGCACGGTGGCACAGTGGTTAGCACTGCTGCCTCACAGCGCCAGAGACCTGGGTTCAATTCCCAACTCAGGCGACTGACTGTGTGGAGTTTGCACATTCTCCCCGTGTCTGCGTGGGTTTCCTCCGGGTGCTCCGGTTTCCTCCCACAGTCCAAAGATGTGCAGATCAGGTGAACTGGCCATGCTAAATTGCCCGTAGTGTTAGGTAAAAGGGGTAAATGTAGGGGAATGGGTGGGTTGCGCTTCGGCGGGTCGGTGTGGACTTGTTGGGCCAAAGGGCCTGTTTCCACACTGTAAGTAATCTAATCTAATCTAATCCAACCCCTCACAGTCTAAACCATAACCCTGCATTTCCCATGGTTAATCCACCTACTGCACATTCCTGGATACTGGGCAATTTAACACAGCCAATCCAGCTAACCTGCACATCCAGGAGGAAACCAGAGCACCCAGATGAAACCCACACAGACACGAGGAAAACGTGCAAACTCCACACAGACAATCACCAGAGAGTGGAATCAAACCCAGGTCCTTGGCGCAGTGAAACAGCAGTGCTAACATGTGGCCACTTGTGTTGCCCATTATTCGACTCTTAACTCCAATTCTTTAAATTATTTAATTGAATTTCCACAATCG
Organism: Chiloscyllium punctatum; assembly: GCF_047496795.1. Lineage (NCBI taxonomy): Eukaryota > Metazoa > Chordata > Chondrichthyes > Orectolobiformes > Hemiscylliidae > Chiloscyllium > Chiloscyllium punctatum. The sequence goes on along the minus strand of NC_092756.1, from coordinate 78,985,172 downwards.
GTCATGGCAGGAATTTTAGCTCAAACCACTAGAACATTAGAGACAATACCACTTGGCTATTCTCTCCAGGTACACAAAATAACATTTATTCAAGTTTTTAAAAAAATTAACATTTATGCATGTGATGTATCGTCTTGATCTATAATACAATTGTTAATTCTATATATTCATTGCCAAAATGCTATTTGTCATTCCCCTAAATACTTTGAGGTAAGCGTAAACATTCGTGAACGACAATGTGTCTATAACTATCAAATGTATGCAAAATCATGGGCTACAACCCTTCATGACAAGTTAGCTTCTGAATGTACTCGTGCCCTTTAAAAAATTTTTTAATCAGGAGCTTGCTGTGCAGGGATGGAGTCAATGATTTTTCAAACTCATTAAAAAGTTTTAATAAAAGCTGTAATTAAAGTTAGTTCTCTGGGATAATGAAATCCTCAGTTGAGGACTAGAAATATTTCACGTTTTTTTCGCCACAGACTAGTAGACCTGCTGAATTTTCCCAGCAATTTATAATTTTCGTTTACAAAGTAATTCTGATTTTTATTGTTCAAGCATATCGAAAATGAACACGCGTATGTGAGCGTAAAATGAATTGCTGGCATCTGGGCAAGTTAAAATGGGGCCGTTCGGGAAGATACCATCAGGAGCGCATAATGACAAATCCACACCCGCTCTTCTGGACATCTGACCTCCTCGAGGGCATGTGTAGCCAGCGGCCTAAAAGAAACATCTACGTGAGAGAGCCCTAATGACAAAGCAGCAAGCGAGCAGGGTCTAGTCCCCCTCCGGATGGGGCAGGGAGCACTGGGAGAATAGGGCCGTGGTTGGTGAGAGGAGGAAAGGAGGGCAGATCGGCTCGTGCCGTTTGGTGGCGGGGGAAGATGGGTGGAATGTGACTCAGGGAGAACACAATCACTAGGGGCCCAGGGAATTATAGGCTAACTTGGGGAGAGTGAGGGGGGGGGGGGGGGGAAGAGAAGAGGGGGGGGGGGGGAGGGGAAGAGGGGGGGGGGGAGGGGAAGAGTGGGGGAGAGAAACAGGCAGACCTCCATAATTTATCCATTCCTCTTCTGGTTAGTTCACAACCGCCATTGGTCAGTTGGTGCTACCATTTAAATCGTCACATCCGGTCGTATTTCAACCGCTTCAAAGCGCCGAATTTTCAAACAACACGTGTTTCAATACTCTGCTCTGTTAGTAGCGATATGGATCCCGCATTCCAGCAAACTGTACCTTTTTAACCTCAAAGCGCTTCTTCCCGCCACTGTTGGTAGAACTCGGTGCATCCACATCCATCGCAGTCGCCATTTTGTCTGCCTTCTGCCGGCGGCTGCACGTTGCCAACCAATCAGGCATGGGCGTTTTTGCGCATGTACGTTTGTGGTGTGCGACGCCTTCTTGTTAACGCCCCGCCCACTGAGCGTCACTTGGGCCACGACCACACCATGCTTAAACCCCGCCTCCGCCGCTGTGGAGGTCGCAGGATTCCATTAAGCCCCGCCCCACCCGTCAAATCGCTCCGCGCGCGCACACCTCCAACGTCACGAAGCCCCGCCTCTTCCCAACACGTTTATGGGACAGGGCTACGCCCACTATGCCGCGTCTAGCTCCTCCTCCTGTGGCCGTCACCCCATCAAATCCCACCCCTTCACCGTCAATACCCAAACCACACACTGACACATGACCCACCGGCATCACACAGCCCCGCCCCTTCCGCATCGCAAGTTCCCGTTTCCTCTATGAAGCCCCACCTCTCCATTACGTCACATAACTCCGCCTCCAATCGTATCCCCGCCCAGGCGAGACACGCCTCCGGCACAATGTCCACTTTCGGCCGTGACCGTCAGCCCCAGCATAAGGTCCCGCCCTCAACCCGGCACAGCGGCACCTGCAGGCTGGGCACTGCTGCTATTTCTTCCCCAACCTGGGACGCAATGGCCGCCATTATTAGACATCATTTCCCTATCATTCTCCATCCCCCCAATCATCCAGGAAATAAAATTTTATGTTTTAATTCTGTTGAATTCAAGTATAATTGGAGTTGGCGTCAGGTGTGTTTGATGGAATACAAAAATTCTAAGGTGTTTGAAAAATACAAATAACAAAAACAAAGATTATGCAAAGAAACTGGCAGTTTGAACGCAAAATTCTTCTAAAAACATATGAATGCTGAAAGGGTGGGAGAAAGGGTGCTGAAAGCGTAAGCAGGCCAATTGGAGACTAGAAAGGGAATATGTGCAGGCTAGGTGGAGATATAAAATTATCACTTCAAAACTTTTCACAATGCTGAAGATATTAATCACATTTTAGTAAGACTAACCATATGATTTAGAGGCTGTAATAGGCCACTTGGCACTTGGAGCCAGCACTGCTGATCTGATTTCAATCAGTATGCACATTGGAAGACATCAACAGCATGCCAGAATTACAAGAGAGTCAGGAGGTAAGATATGAGTGTAGTTGCCATCAGTAAGAACGTGCTAGTTGGGCTGATAGGTCTGAAGGTTGATAAATCACCTGGACCAAATGGGCTACACTTGAGGGTCGGGAGGAGATAGCTGAAGAGATTGTGGAGGCATTGGAAAATCATTCAGGAGTTACTGCAGTCAGATGACTGAAAAAAAAGGCTGATATAAGACCCCTGTTTAAGAAAGGGGGTAGAAGATGGGACATTATAGGCTGGTTAGCCTAACCTGTCATTGATAAGATTTTATAGTCCACTAATAAGGAAATAAGGTAAGGGCTCAAGTGAGGGGCAAGGTATTGGTGTATTCAAAAAGAATGGGTACCCAATGAACACAGTCTGCCAATTTCTGAGCAACAAACCCAAACAAGCAGACAAATGCATCCAGAAACCCTAGCCACTCTCCCCTACATCAAAGACATCTCAGAAATGACTACTCAGACCCCTTGGCATCATGGTAGCCCACAAACCCACCAACACACTAAAACAACAGCTAATGAACTTGAAAGACCCTATACAGACAACAAGCAAAACTAATGTCATTTACAAAACACCTTGCAAGAACTGTAACAAACACTACATTGGACAAACAAGCAGAAAACTAGCCACAAAAAGACATGACCCACTCTCACTAGTACATTTACATAAAGATGAGGAAGGACATCACTTCAACTGGGACAATACATCCATCCTAGGACAAGCCAAACAGAGACATGCATAAGAATGCCTAGAAGCATGGCATTCTAACTAGCACACATGTTGACTTGGATCCCATTTACCACCCCTGAGAAAAAGAACCAGAAATGATTTCACCACAGGAAATGACATCACCAACTCAAGGAAACCCAAACATTTAAATAGAAAGTAGGCTACACCACCAGTGCTTCATTTGGAGGCTCACTGAAGATGTTACCTAGTATGGTGATGAAATGTCTGAAAATGAACTTTGCAGCTCAGTGAGCAAACCTAGATCCATTACAGAAACATGTTTAAGGAAGGGACAGGACTGGCAGCTTAATGTGCCAGGGTACAGGTGCTTTAGGCGGGATAAAGGTGGTAGAAGGAGGGGAGAGGGAAGTTGCATTTTTGATTAAAGTAAGTATCACAGGTGTAATCAGATGAAATAACTTAAGGACCATCCAGTAAGACTTTGTGGATGGAGCTAAGAGGTAAGAAGGGGATGGTGATGTTATTGGCGTTGTACTATAGGCCCCCAAATCGTCAATAGGAATTAGAGGAATAAATATGCAGGGAGAGTGGGAAGCTTACAGGAGCAATAGGGTTGTCATAGTAGGTGATTATAATTTTCCTAACAGACTGGGACTGCCAGAGTGTTAAGGACTTAGATGGAATGGAATTTGTTAAGTGCTTCAAGGAAAGTTTCCTCACGCAGTATATAAAGGGACATACTCGGGAAGGGGCAAAGCTTGACCCACTCTTAGGAAATAGGGCAGAACAGGTGACAGAGGTGACAGTGGGAGAGCACTTTGGGACCAGTGACCATTGTTCCATTAAGTTTGAAATAATTATGTAGAGGGACAAAACTGGTCCATGGGTTCAAATTCTAAATTAGGGCAGGGCTAAATATGGATTAGACAGGAGCTTGCAGGGGCTGATTGGAATAGGTTGTTTGCAGACAAAGGGACCTCTGGCAAGTAGGTGGCCTTTAAAAGTGAGATAGGTAGAGTTCAAGGTCCATATGTTCTGTGAGAGTGAAGGACAAGATTGGCAGGAATAGGGAATCCTGAATGACAAGATATATTGAGGCTTTGACCAGAAAAAGGAGGTCTGGCTGAGATCAAGGGAATACCTGGAGGTACACAGGGAATACAAGAGTTTACTGATGAAAGAAATCAGGACGGTGAAAAGGGGGCACGAGATAGCCTTGCCTTAGGAGATTAGAGTGAATCCAAAAAGGTTCTTTAAGTATATTAAAGGAAAAATAATAATTATAGAGAGAATAGGCACCCTCAAGGACCAAAGTGGACATGTATGTGTAGACCTACAGGAGATGGGCTAGGTTCTCAATGAATATTTCTCCTCTGTGTTTACCATGGAGAAAGACACAAAGACTTGGGAACTTGGGCAAATTAATAGTGATATCTTGGGCACAGTCCATATCACAGTAGAAGAAGTGTTGGGTGTAGTAGAATGTATGAAAGTAGATAAATCTCCTGGTCCTGACCAGATATATCCAAGAACAGTGAAAGAGACTAGAGAAGACATTGGGGGGCCCTGCCTGATATTTTTACATCATCGTTAGCCATGGTTGAGATCCCAGAAGACTGGAGGGTAGCAAATGTTGTGCCCTTATTGAAGAAAGGCTGCAAAGCAAAGCGTGGGAACTATAGACCTTAACTTAACATCCATAGTGGGTCAGTTACTTGAGAAGATTCTGAGGGATAAGATGTACATGCATTTGGAAAGACAGGGTTTGATTAGTGGTAATCAGTATGGCTTTGTGAGTGGGAGATCAGCCCTCACAAATTTGTTAAGAGTTCTTTGATGAAGTAACTAGAAGGGTTGATGAGGGCAGGGGGTATACATAGTTTAAATGGATTTCAGTAAGCATTTGATAAGGTTCCACATGGTACGCTGCTCTGGAAGGTGAGATTGCATGGAATCCAGGGCAAGCTGGCAAATTTGATACACAACTGGCTTGATGGTAGGAAGCAGTGGGTAATAGTGGAAGGATGCTTGTTCGACTTGAGGCCGGTGACTAATGGAGTGCATCAGGGGTCAGTGCTGGGCCCATTACTGTTTGTTACCTCCATCAATGATTTGGATGAGAAAGTACAAAGCATGATTAGTAAGTTTGCTGATGACACTAAAACAGGTGATATTGTGAACAGTGAGGAAGGCTATCAGAAATTGCTGCAGGACCTTGATCAGCTGGGAAAGTTGGCCGAGAAATGGCAAATGGAGTTTAATGTAGATAAGTGTGAGGACTTGCATTTTGGAAAATCAAATCAAGGTATCAGTTTCATGGTGAACGGTAGGGCCTTAAAGGAGTGTAGTGGAACAGAGGGTTCTTGGAGTTCAGGTTTACAGTTCTCTGAAAGTGGAGTCACAAATAGACAGGGCAGTGAAGAAGGCTTTTGGCACACTGGCCTTCATCAGTCAGGACACTGAGTAAAGAAGTTGGGAAGTTATGTTGCAGTTATACAGGACATTGGTGAGGCCGCACTTGGAGTGTTGTGTTCAACTTTGGTCACTTGTTATTAAACTAGAAAGAGTGCAGAAGAAATTTACAAGGATATTGCCTGGACTCAATGGTCTGAATTGTATGGAGAGGTTGGACAAGCCAGGACTTTTTCTTTAAAATATAGGAGACTGAGGGAGACCTTATAGAGTGGATAAGATCATGAGAGGTATGGATAGGGTGAATGTTCTCAATCTTTTTCCCAGGGTTGCAGAATCAAGAACTAGAGGGCATCAGTTTAAAGTCAGAGAGGAAAGAATGAAAGGGAACCTGAAGGACAGCTTATTTTACACAGAGGGTAATACGCATATGGAATGAGATGCCAGCAGAAGTAGTTGAGGTGGGTATATTAATATCATTTAAAAGGCATTTGGACAAATACGCGGATAGGAAAAGTTTAGAAGGATAGGGGCCAAATGCAGGGAAATGGAGTTAGCATAGATGGACATTTTGGTCAGCATGGACCAGTTTGGGCAAAAGAACCTGACTCCATGCTGTAGGACTCTTTGACTCTAATTGTATATCACTATATTGCCACAGGTAGGGTATACTGTAAGGGTGGGATAGGCCATATTCACCAGTGGTGATAGTTGGGATGTTGTATGTAAGGTATGATCAAGCAAGTACAACTATATCAGAGTACTACTGGACTAGTCTGTGAGGCAACCTTACCTATTTTGGCACAAGGTTAAAGATGTTAGTAAGGAGGGCTTTGCAGGATGAACTGTACTGGGTGCATTATTATCATTTCCTCTGCTTAAGTTAATGCCAGTGGTCTGACCAGTTTCATTCCTTGTCTTTTCTAGTTGGCTAGTTAGGCCAGGGCAGTGTCGGCCATATTGCTGTGGGTTTGGAGTCTTGTATAAACTGGACCAGGTGGGGGTGGCAGTTTTTAATTCCAGATTTATTACTTGAACTTAAATTCTACTCGCTGCTCTGCTATGATAGAATTTGAATAATGTCACTGGCCCTCTAGATTACTAAACTAGTGACATTATAACATCGCTTTCCTTTAAGCCTGAGAGGGTGAGCAGAATCCAGGGAGGGGAAAATGGTGAAGAGGTAAGATTCTATAGCCCATTGATTATGATGGAATAACCCATTGGTGACATTATGCCATCGCTTTCCTTTAAATACATATTAAGCCTGAGAGGGTGAGCAGAATCCAGGGAGGGGAAAATGGTGAAGAGGTAAGGTTCTATAGCCCATTGATTATGATGGAATAACCCATTGGTCAAAAGGTCATAGAAAGCCATTCAGTTCAAGGGCAGTCGTGGATGGGCAACAAATGTAGGCTTTGCGAGCAATGCCATATCACATGAAACAAAAACTTGTTCCTTCAGAACTGATGGTAACTGGGGAACAATTCTATGTGCTAAAGAAGGGGTGAGAGGAGGAGGAAGGACAAAACAATAGATGATGGAGCCCAGAGAGAAAAACAGTGGGCAGATAAAGGAATGGGAGACTGGTTGGCTGCTGATGGGAGTGATAGCAGCCCATGTGATGATAAAATCTAGTGTGCGGGGGTTAGGGTAAACACATAGAAGGCGCTCAAGCCCGGAAAATGAGGTGTTGTTATTTCCAGCTAGTGCTTAACTTTGCTGGAGTCCTGCAGCAAGCCTGAGACAAAGATGGTGGCCAGGAAACACAATAGTGTGTTGAAACGGCAGGGAACCGGAAGCTCAGGGTCACTCTTGCAAACACAACATTCTGCAAAGTGGTTGCCCAGTCTGTACTTCATCTCCCAGGAGACCTCACCGTGAGCAGCAAATATAGTAGAGAAGATCTAAGTGAAGTGCGGACAAATTGCTGCTTCACTTGGGAAGTGCGTCTAGGACTGTGGATAGTGAGGAGGGAGGAAATACAGACAGGTGTTATAACTTCTGTGATTGCAAAGGAAGGTGCCGTGGGGGTGTGGGGAGTGGAGGAGTAGACCTGGAGGGAATGGTCCCTGCAGAAGGGTGATGATAGGGATGGGAAAATATGTGTCTAGTGGTGACATTGTGCTGGAGGTGGTGGAAATGGTGGCTAATGTTCCTTTGGATGTGGATGCTAATGGACGGTAGGTGAGGAGGAAGGGGAATCCTATCATTGTTGTGGGAGGGAAGAAAGGGGTGAGGGCTGAAGCGCGGAAGATGGGTCAGATGCAACTGAGGATCCTATCAACCACAGAGGTGGGGAATCTTTAGTTGAGGAAGAAGGTAGACATTTTGGAGGCCCCTTGTCGAAACTGGCATCATTGGAACAGATGCAACAGAGATGTAAGAACTGGGAGAATGGAAACAGCCTTTACGGAAGCAGGCTATAAGGATGTGTAGTCAAGGAAATTGTGTGAGTTGTTGGGCTTGTCGTTGATATTGGTGGCGAGCCTTTCCCTAGAAATGGAAACAGAGATGTCATGAAAGGGAAGGGAGGAATCAGAGATGGACCAGGTGAAGGTGAGAACAGGGTGGAAATAGGAAGCGAAATAGAATCCCAAACAAGGGAGAAAAGTCATTGATGTACCAGAGAAAAAGTTGAAGTTGGAGACCGGAGTAGGACAGGAACAAGGAATGTTCCATGTACCCCAACAAAGGGCATGTAGATAGACAGAAAATGGAGTTTAATACAGTCAATACTTTTTTGAATGGCAGAGCAGACGTGAAGGATTGTATGACCTACTCTTGTTGCTAATTCATGTGGCAAAGACTAGAAATGGTATAAGATAGAACTAATTTGCATTTGCAACAATAATCTGGAGGGGTCTCTGATGTTGCCTCATGAGCTGAATATTTCCAGCGTTTTTTGTTTTTATATCACTTTTCCAGGAGCTGCAGTATTTTGGTTTTGTAATTCACTAATCTAGTCTGGCCTGACACTGAATTCCCCTGAGGCAACTATGAATGGACAAGCAGTGTTGCCACTCCTAGGAACAGATTGAGTTCAGAAAGAAAATTCCATCTGTTTAACTATTGCAAATGAATATGGTTAGTGTGTCACAATTCTTCATCAAACACACTGCTGTTGAAAATGCTAATAAAATTTTGCATTATCCATTGGTGGTTAATGTGTATCATCGTTGCTTGCATTCTATTTACTAATCTGACAGAACAAAACTAAAGCAAGGACTGAATTGTGCAATTTGTGGAAGAGATCACTGGCCAGTCATGTATAAGCTCTTTGATACTGCCTTGATACATTGCTTTTCCTGTAGGCAGTGCAAGTTTCACACTGTCCAGTCACTGAAACGAATTTCCAGTGTATCCATTCCCCACATCATAAAAGTGACACAGTACATATACAATATACCTTGTATACAATCCATGATATACAATCCACCTTGTATGAAGGATCAGTCTGTACTTTTGGAGGTCATTTTGGTAACACATACTGGAAGTTTTTGGATACTTTACGTCTTAGAAATGGAACTAATTGGACAGCATTTGCTCATGTGTTGCAGCAGCAGTGACTCTACCTCTGGGCCAAGAAGGTTCAATTCCCACTCCCTATGAAGTTATGTCATAATATATGCCCAAGAAAGTTGATTTAAAAATGATTTTAAAACAGCTCATATGGCCTCATTCTGACTTATAAAATGCAAATTAGGACTTCTAGGCATCAACTAAAATTGAATTAACAACAAAAATGCTTTTTGTTTTGAAAAGGATGCAAATAAAAGTCTCCTAAGTGTAAGGAGAACAAAAGGAACCCTATTAAAGCACAATATTGTTCGTGTACGGAATTGTTTTCTCTGATGTACCCTGGCTGAGAAAAATATGACCCCTTTCTGTGATGCAACATCTATTTAATAACCTGAGAATACACAGTAATTAATAAAATGATAAACATAGAGCAGTCTTATGCACTATGCAATGAGGTGCCGCACATGAAGGCACATGCAGAACACCATGCAGAACAACCTCCTGCAATGCTCAGGAGTCTTCAGGTATGGTAACGGTGAACCATTCTCCATCGTACATTTGGCCAACTGTCATTAAGGTGCAGAGAAAAATAATCACCTGCAGGATGGAAGTACGAAATAAACCAGATAACATAGGGACCTTTGGCAGAGTTTCAAATGTTCTGATGAGTCCCAAATCATCAAACATTTTTCTCTCTTTCAATTTCCAATGTTCCTGCATTTTCTCCAGGAAGAAGAATAACATTTCAGAATGAAAAGTCAAAGATGAGATGAAAAGCAAGAAGGGAGGGATGAGATGATGTACTATTCAAATGAATTGTTCTGAACAGTATGTAAGTCGCAGGATTCCATTTGCAGAGTTCAAACTCATTATTGCAGAGAGGAAAATCTGTGTGTTGGGGCCACAGAGTCTAGACATATCCCTGTGATGAGCAAGGAGAAATAAAAGAGTTGCCTAACATCTGCTGTCACACATGCTTCATCTGCAACATAGTTGAAGGTGCTGGTCACCACTCCATTCTCCTAGATACAGATGGAGAGAAAACAAGAATCGGGAGAGGAAAAACTTACTTGAAACAAATAGGACTTTATCTCCATTTCATTAAAAAGTGCATTTTTTTTAAGAGCCCTTTTGTGACACAATGGTAGTGTTCCTACTCCTGGACTGGGAGGCCTGGGTTCAAGCCACACCTGCTCCAGATGTGAGTAATAACACCCCGAACAGGTTGATTAGAAATATAGGTGAAACATTTAGTTCCAGTTTTGTTTTCAATGTTTTCTGCCATTATTTTAATAAACTGTCAATACAACTTATAAAGTAACTACTCACAGGTAACACTGAGCTCACTGCAATTGGCAACATCATAATATATAGATTAGTGATGTGTTCCTTGCTTAAGAATTTTAATCTTGATTATTAATTTACCGGAATGAAAGGTTGCTTAAAGAGTCAGTTATTTAATGAAAAATATTACTGACACACTAAATTATGGCATGTTAGATCGATATATTGACATATAGGCATGTTAAACCACAGTCACATTTAAACAGTTTGGACTCTCGAATATGTATACAAGTAGATACCAATGGACAATAACCCGCATTGCTTCTACAGCTGCATTTAAAAAGATCCTTCATCTCCTGACAGAAGCCCCTTAATGTCAAACCCCAAATGACCTTTAGCACTCAATCCGATTGCCCCTCCACCACAAGATGGTAGCTTCTGAAGAGTTGTTCACTTAGAAAGATATCACAACCTTTCTGAACTAACCACAAACACAAAATTTATAGCATGGATGCAAGCAACAGATGGCAACACAGGAATATGCAGCGCAGAGAATAAACAGGCCACATACAAGAAACATTCTCTTTAAGATGCATCTTAAATTCAAATGGACCCTTCAATGCAACAAGCAGCTGCAGACATCAGATGTTAGAGGGAACAGTAGTCTTGGATCCAGAATGGTAATCCTGATTGATTTTTATTTCTCTCGTCCAGTAGTACAACAGCCAGATTTAATGACCCGATGGCAGCACATGACATCATTCTGCCAGCTTTAAACAGACATTTCCACTCAGTACAGCTCAGCACCATAGCGGTTTTCAATTACACACATCACCAGCATAGGGTTTTAAACAGTTGAGGTCAGAAACTAGCTGTCATTTGCCAAGATAATACTTGGGAGAGGTTACGATAAAAAAAAATTCTGTTCTACAGAAAAGAGTTTGGAGGGAGTTGAACGCTTGTGACGATCAACACCAAATGTTCAAAGGGGAGCCAAATGAGTTCCTAGCTGTAGTTGATATCAGAGTGTGAATCTAGGATGTGCCGCATAGTAACCATCATCTCCTGAAATCTGAAGTCAGAGAGAAAATGTTCCATGTTTAGATTCCAATTTGGCCAAGGGTCTTCATCTCACACCTTGGCTGTTACTCGGGGGCAAGGTGCTTGGTTATTCCGTGTCTGTGTAGCACAGGTGCGATTCACCGGCCAATCTTTGCCCATAATTTTAGTTAAAAAAATAAAAGTTCTCAAGTATTGTTCTAGTATCTTGTTGTACAATCTTCTGTCCTGGAGGATAGATAAATACTGTTCAGGGTTTTACATATCTGGACAGAATAAAATACTGTGATATGCTGACATCACAATATGTCATGCAGATTTAAGACATTGAATGGAGATGCTGGAATAATTGGGACTCTTCTTGTCACTTACAGCAGTTGATTATAAATTACGGAGGCATCAGCGCAAGGACTGTTTGCTAACGGTCAGCCCAGATTTGTTCTAATTCGTGTAATTCCTTGGGACAATCTGCGGACAGAACAATTGGCCCCTCTTCTGTTATCAAAACGTCATCCTCAATCCGAATTCCCATTCCTCGGAATCTTGAAGGAGCTGATGTGTCATGTTCTGGGATGTAGATTCCTGTAGTGGAATGAAAGATCCCAAAAGCAAATTTATCAGTTGCGTAGTAAAGGTCAAGCTTTGAAGTAAAATGGCCACTTATGACAGCATAAGCAAGAGTACATGAAAAGTTGTGGGTTAGCATCTTACATAGCAAAGTGCCAATTTCAAAGTGACTTTTGCAAAGGTGGATGTTTTCCTGAAAGAAAGGAAGAAGGGGAAGAGTGAAGTGAGTAAGGGAGAGTGAGAATGAGAGAGAAAAAAAGAAAATAAAACAGGCAGAAAGTGATTAACTCTGGCACTTCTTTCATTGGAAGTTTTAAGTTGTAGATCAAGATATTCAAACAATTTGCAGGCAGCATCCTCAAGCAGAGAGGCTAAAACTTGGGGAGGCTGGCAAAGTATCAGGGAAAAAGTTTCAGAAGGTGCCTAGAAAAGGCCTCCTTACAATATAATTGCCTCATGCATAAGACGGCAAAGATCTCAAGTGGTTTAAAGTAAGGAGGCTGAAGACGTGGAGGTCTTTATAGAACTAAATGGGGTAACAGGCTTACATTCGAAGATCATCCCTGATGTTTGTGGATGATGTTTGAAGATAAATGAGAGGCAAAGGGGCTAAAGGGTCTGTGACTTTCCGGACTGGTCCAATTGATCTACAATCATACTTATTTGAGTAGTTGTTTATGAGGGCTGGGGTGATTAGTATGGACAACATCTTTAGGTAACCATTGTCTCAAAGTATTTTTTAATACTCTTACGTTAATTCGTTCGTGGGATGTGGACCTCACTGATGAGACCAATGCTTACTGCTTATCCCTAATTACCTTTGATAAAATTATAGTGAGCCACCTTCTTGAACCATGTGGTGCAAGGATATCTATAGTGCTATTAGGAATGGGGTCCAGGATTCTGATCCAGCAACATTGAAGGAATGGCAATGTAGAAAGTGCTAGGGAAATCTACAGAGAGAGAAACAGAGATAATGTTTCGAGTATAAGAGGACGTGTCTTCAGAACTGAAGGGGGCACAACAATTATGGGTTTCATGCTGTTGAAAAAGGGGAGCGGAGGAGTAAGTGGAAATGATGGTGAGGGTGCCCACAGCAAAAGGCAAAGGGAATGCTAATAGGATCACAGGATAAACATAGATGAACAGCAAGTGTCATGGTAGGTGTTAAAAGCATGACGATTGATAAGAAATAACGGGAGGGGGGGAAGATGGGAGAGAGCAGAAGGGAGTATAATCAACATAGAGGTCAGTGTTCATGGTCTGAAGTTGTTGAACTCAATGTTAATTTCAGAAGACTGTAAAGTGCCTAAGCGGAAAATGGCATGCTGGAACAATGCAGCATACCGAGGAAATATTAGCATGAAAGCAAGATGCTATATTGAAATGGCAAGCAGCTGGAAGGTTGGGATCATCTTATGGACAGCGCTGAGGTGTCCTGCAAAGCGGTCATTTAGGTTGCGTTTGATCTTGTCAATGCCGAGAAGCCTGCACTTTGAGCAGCGAATGCAGTAGTCAAGAGTGAAAGAAGTACAAGCAAATCACTGCTTCGCCTGGAGGTTTGTGTTGGGGCCTTGGACATTGAGGGGGGTAGAGGTAAAAAGACAAGTGCATGGTGTGGTGCCACAGGGGATTAGATTAGATTAGATTAGATTACTTACAGTGTGGAAACAGGCCCTTCGGCCCAACAAGTCCACACCGCCCCGCCGAAGCGTAACCCACCCATACCCCTACATCTACATTCACCCCTTACCTAACACTATGGGCAATTTAGCATGGCCAATTCACCTGGCCTGCACATCTTTGGACTGTGGGAGGAAACCGGAGCACCCGGAGGAAACCCACGCAGACACGGGGAGAACGTGCAAACTCCACACAGTCAGTCGCCTGAGGCGGGAATTGAACCCGGGTCTCAGGCGCTGTGAGGCAGCAGTGCTAACCACTGTGCCACCGTGCCGCCCACGGGAGTGAAGATGTGCTTAGAGTAAAGGATGAATGGGCCAGGGTATGGGGGGGAAATGGTCCTTACAAAATACTGCCAAGGGAGAGGAGGGGAAGAAGTGCATGGTTGTGGTATTCTAATGGAGCTGGCAGAAATGGTGGAGGATGATTCTTTGAATGCAGAGGTTGGTAGAATGTAAATTAAAGACAAGTTGTTGTTCTGTGATGGAGGGGAATGGGGCGAGGACAGATATGGCGCAAATGGGTCAGATATGGCAGCGGGCTCTGTCAACCACAGTGGGGCAGAATCCTCAGTTGAGGAAAAAGGAAGACATGTTGGGAACAGCCCTGTTAAAGATGGCATCATCAGAACAGATGTGACAGATATATTTGACGTGTAACTAGTTACTTCAGGCCACACGAAGACACCAATGAAGGAGGGAGGACAAAGTATTTTAGTGGTATTATTAGTTAACCTTTTGCTGGAAAAATGGTGTTCTTATTGGGAGACTTTTCTGGTCCTGCTTGTTGTGGTTCATGGACATTTTTAAATCGACCCTGTAGACTAACAAATAGAAAACGTCTGACAGAGAGACTGGCAGACATTTCGAGAAGTATGCTTTCTTGTTAGTAAATGCACCAAGGTTGTTACCTGAAGTGAATGGATGTGTCAGATGTCCAAATAATGGACTATGATTGTCAGAACATCAGTTCGAATTTAGCACAAGGCAAAAACTAGTTGTCAGGGGTTCAACCTAATCGCTGACCTTATGTGCAGGACTCAGCTTTTCAACCTTACTGTTGGACAAGTGTTTCTTACCAGGTTCAATTGTCACCACCATCCCAGGCTGGAGGGCTATGGACCGGGAGATGCCTGGCGTGTCGTGGACGTCCATCCCTAGATAATGTCCGACATGGTGAGGGCAATAATTCACAGCAGCCTGCAGGGATAGAACAGAACTCTGCTCAATGACAATAGAGAAATCTCTTTGTCCAATATATGCTATAATTTTCTAAAATGAATGTAGGGAGATTCCCTTAGTGGCATAAATGTTGGTCCTGCCCTTCTATGTGTCCCCACAAACAGAACCTTGCTATAATTTATCATTTGAGAGATGGCACTTTTAAAAGTGCAACTCTCCCTCAGTAGTTACATGCTCAAGTCCCAAAATGCAGCATGGGTATAGGAAAAGAAAAAGAACAACTTGCATTTATACAATCCTTATTTCACAAAATCTGAATGTCTCAATGGGCTTTACTGCTAATAAAATATATTTGAATCATAGTCCTGGTTGTGATGAAGGAAGCACGACAGTCAAAGGACATTCAGCAAACTCACATAACAGCAAATCATAATGGTCGGATGGTGTAAATTTGTGATGTAGATTTAGGGAATTAACGGGACAACTCCCCCAATCTTCCTTGAAATAGTGCCAAGGGATCTTTTACATCCAGCGATGTAGGGCCTTGGTTCATGTTTCAGCGGGAAAACAGCACCTCTGACGGTGCAGTAGTCCGTCAGCAGTGCAGTGGAGTATCAGCCTTGATGTTCATGCTCAAGCCCTACAGTGAACTCTCGTGACTCAGTGACAGGAATGTTACCAATTAAATTATGTCTAAACCATGTCTAATTGTCAAAGTAAGGGAAGGGAACAGAGCTCCTAGGTTGAAACTCAATCCTGCTGACATTTCTGCTTGAGCTTTGCTGGCTTCAAAACACTGAATACATTTCAAAAATATTTTATTAATTGTAAAACATATTGCTACATCTTAAAGTGAAGAAGTTTATTATTTATTTCCATCAGTTGCAGTGGTGGGATTTGAAAGAGTGTCCACAGAGAATTACCCTGGCACCTTTGGATTACTGCATCAGTGACATGACTGCTACGCTACCCTCTCCTCCATGCAAGACTTTTGCAATTTAACATTTTACAAACTCAGTGAGCTTAACCGACAGGCTATAAATGTGCCAGTGCTTGGTGTTAACCTTGTAAGCATCATTCTGGTTAGAGTTCTTCTGCAGGATCCCTATGTCTTTCAGCTTTTGTCCGAGTGTGGTCAGCATGAAAGTGTAGATATTTTCCAGACTGATACTCGGAATGCAGAGGCTTAGGCAGGACTTCTGTACATCAAGGACGGTCTGGTACAGCTCAGCTTGAGGTCCTGTGAATCTGCAACAAAGCAAGTAAGTCTCAGGATTTTCCAACAGCATGTCAGCAAGGTTTTACATGTCACACATGTTCACAGGAGGCAGGTTAGGAGAAATGCCACCTTATAGAGGTTTATAAAATCATGCGGTGAATGGATAGGATAAATAAACAAAGTCTTTTCCCTTGGGTGGGGGAGTCCAGAACTAGAGGGCACTGGTTTAGGGCAATAGGGGAAAGATATAAAAGGGACCCAAGGGGCAACATTTTCACGCAAAGGGTGGTGCGTGTATGGAATTAGCTGCCACAGGAAGTAGTGGAGGTTGGTACAATTGCAACATATAAAAGGCATCTGGATGGGTCTATGAATAGGAAGGGTTTAGTGGGATATGGGCCAAGTGCTGGCAAATGGGACTAGATTAGGTTGGGATATCTGGTCCGCATGGACGAGTTGGACCGAAGGGTCTGTTTACATGCTGTACATCTCTATGACTCTATGTACCAAAGGGAAGCAGGCTATTTAATCTAACACATCTATGCCAGTGTTCATGCTCCACATGAACTTCATCCAATTTACTTCAGCTCATCCCACCAGCATATTTATCCATTACTTTTTCTTTCATGTGCTTCTACACTATTTGCTATGCTAAGTTCCCCATTTAGTCACTCTCTTTAACTCATGCTCTGGAACAAAATTCCAAATAATTCCCTCACACATAAGTTTTAAACCGGCCTTTTCAATTTTCAAACTAATTAAAATGCAACTGTACACAAACACTTTTGGAAGTGTTTCTCTTGCTTGTTTTGCATTGCATGAAGGTTGCATGACATTCCCTACTGGTGAAGTTAGGAGCTTTCAGATCATCACTGTCACCCACTCATCCGCAACATGCATTGATCTTTAGCAGCTTTCATTTCCATTGGTCATGAAATCATCATATGTGTAAAGGCAGCCTTGACTTTTCACTATTTGCTTTATGCATCATCACATGTTGCCTTTCCAACACATTGACTCAACTTCATCCCCTATAATACCAATTTCATGCAGTGTCTTTAAATAGGACTGCTTCTAAGGGACAAACCTACAATTTAAGGATGACAAAGCAAACTACTGCAGTTGCTGGGAACTTGAAATAAAAACAAAGTGCTAGAGAAACTTAGCAGGTCTGGCAGCATTTGTGGAGAGAGAAACAGAGTTAATGTTTCAAGTAGAAATGACTCCTCTTTGGATGTGATTTAAATATTAACCATCAGACCTATACAGATATTTCGGCTATCCAAACAAGGGCTTTTATTTAATTGAGATTACAAACCTGGCTGGTCTGGGGCCCCTTAGGAGAGGAATCCCGCACGAATACGGGTTTTATTACATCTGATGTTAACACATTCCGAGCATGTAAGAGATTTAAATATACACTCTGGTTAGTTGTAGGTTAGATTAGTAGACAGTTGAGTTTTGTTTTTTATCTTTTTCAGTATTTGTTTCTTTTGTTAAATTTTGGCTATTGTATATTTGATTTAATTGTATATCAATGTTTGTATATTAATATGAGAGTTTTGTTTATTTTTGTAAACTTGTAAAAATGTTAAATTTCTAATAAAAATATCTATATAAAAAAAACCATCAGACTTTTGCTTAAGGTTAATTCAAGCAGAGGGCACTTTAGGAAAAAAAATTAATTACATTTTATTTATACACTTTTACTCCATATTTTCTACAGAGATATAATTGAAAAGTAGGATGGTCACATTAAACTTGTATGGATCCTTCATTAAACTACACTGTGCTTGGTTTTGGTCTCCATATTATTAAAAGGATTTGTCCCTGAAGAAGGGGGAAAAAAAAAATTTCCAAGGAAGCCACCCTCCCAGAGTTGAGAAGATATATGAATCAGGCAAAACTTAACAGACTGGGGCTGTTTTGCTAAAAAAGAGAAGGCCGAGGGAAGGTTTAAGCTTTTAATTATAAGGACTTTGAGATAATAGATGTAGAGAAGATGTTTCCACTTGTGGAATGAGTACAAAACTACAAGCCATAAAAATAAGACAGACGTTAATAAATCCAATAATGAAGTCAGAAGAAATCTACTTTTTTGATGGATAATGTAGTTAGAATGTGGAACTTCAGTAGTTGAGGCACCTTAGATGCATTTAAGAAAGTAAATAAGCAAATGAGAGAGGAAGGAACAGAACATATATTTATCAGGTGGGAGAAACACCAACATTGATGTGGACCTGTTGGGCTGAAATGCATAATCTGTGCGTGTGTGTGTGTATATAAAATATATATACGCGCATGCTGATCAATTGCGGTAGAGAAGATCCCATTCCTCCCCTATATACACTATAAGGCTGAAGTTAGCTCCACAGACAGCAGCAGCCATCTGTACCTCAGGATTCCTTGTGTTTTCTTCCACACAATGAACATCCACTATTCAACAGAATCATGACAAGAATCTGATCCTATCCATCTTGACACATGTACATTCCTGAGCTAGGGAAGTCACTGGATTGGAAATGGGACAGGAAATACTAGATGAGATTCTCTCTCTTTTATTTAGTGTTCCTGATGGGTGAGTGTGGCTCTACTGCTCTCTTGGCTGAGACTTGGTACTGAACCTTCTTATGTGGACTACTGAATTCTAAAGAAGGTATTGTGGTCTCTAAGTGATTTACTGCAGTGCGAGCAGTTACCTTTTCATCAGTAAACACTATACAGCTCAATTGAGGCTCATTTGAACAGCTAAGGCAGGCACTAAGGACTCATATTAGGTGCAGTAACAAAGAAGCTCGCAGAGCAGAAACGTCTTCTGAGAAGCACTCTAAAATACCTGTCAAATGAGTGCTCTTGAGAAGTGATTGTTTGTTACAATCCAATTGTTGAAGTAGTTGCACAAATAAAGAGATATTATGACTGTAGTAAAGAATCAGTTACATAAGGACACCTTGTTTTGCCGCTATTGAACTTCTGTTGCCATAGATTGAACAGAGAAGATAGAGAATAAATAGAGAAGAGATGCTCTGTGTCCCAGCCAGTAAAGATGAGTATGAAAGCAAGGTAAAACATTGGTTGTGACAATTAATAGCATACAACCAAGGACAGTGCCAGGGGAAGTGGTGGAAGCTGGCACAATTACAACATTTAAAAGACACCTGGGGGAATCTAAGCTGGCGACGATCTGAGAAGATCACACTGCAGAGCTTTGCATCGCAGCAGGAGCAGGACAATTCTTTATCCCGCCCAAGCCAGGTCATCAGGATTTCTTAGGGCGTTGGAAAGAATGTGGAGCCCCAAGAAACATTTAAAAATTGACTTACCTGTATTTGCAGTTGTCCAGAAATGCCTAAAAAGGGAGGAGGAGCATCCGAGGCCGGGTCTGCAGCTCAGCCTGCTGCAGCCTCGGAGCCGATTACTCTCCAGGACGTGGTGAACCAGTTCTTGAAATCTCGTGAGACGTTGGGGAAACAGATTGAAGTGAAGCTGGCTCCAGTCTCTCTCATGCTGCAGAAACATGAGCAGAAGCTGGGAGACCTGGAGAAGAGGATGGATGAGGTGGAGCACAGGGTCACAGTGGTGGAAGCTGATGCCAGTTCATTCAAGGAAGAGATCCAAGCCCTGAAGACGCAGGTTCGTAATTTGCGTGACCAAATGGATGATCTTGAAAACAGGGGCAGGAGAAAAAACTTTCAGATCATCGGTCTGCCTGAGGGTAAGGAAAGTGAGTGGCCTACGGAATTTGTTGAAGATTGGCTTCCGAAATTCCTTGATTGGAGACTGGCATGAGAGGATTGAAGATAGAGAGGACTCATCGGGTCGCAGCACAGAGGTCGGGTCTGGGTCAACGCCCTCGTCCTTTCCTGGTGTGGTTCCATCATTACCGGGATAAGGAGAGAGTCATGGAGACTTCCAGACTCCAAGGGAAGGATTGAAAGGCCCTAATTTACGAGGGGTCTAAGATCATGTTTTTTCAGGACTTTTCAGCGGTGGTGATCCAGAAATGAAAATCGTATGATGGTGTCAAGAGAAGACTGAAGGAGCTTGGGATTCAGTACTCCCTGAGATATCCAGCAGTGCTTCGGATCACCTTAGATGGATCCATGCATCTCTTTAACACATCCGAGAAGGCAAAGAGACTTTGTGGACAAACTAACCTAATTTAAATAATTGTAGTATGTATAAATATTGTTGCTTGGGTATGCATTGATCATTCTGTAAAAGAATTGCAGGAAATCCGGTTGGAGCTTTGTTTTCGCCCTTTTCTTTCCTCTATTGATAATAATTTGGTTCAAACTATGTCTGGTGGTGGTTAAGACGTTTTAAATTTCTAAGTTAGAACATACCAAAGGATGGGTGGGATATTTATTCCCCCTTTTTCAAATAAAATAATTTTTAAAAATTTATATTGATATTCTTTGGAGTGTATATTCTTTTTAGCTTGTGCTGCGATGCGGCTCTAACTGGGAGAAGTGAAGGTGGTTGAGATGGTTAGATGCCTAAATATGGGCAGTTTGGGATGGGTAGTTGTCCCCCTCTGGGCAGGGGGTGAGTTCCCCTACTCAGCGCTATCGGCGCTTTATATGTTGGTTTGTTTTTGTTGTTTTTTATTTTTAATAATTTTGTATGTTTGTTAAATGTAGTGGTTTTAGTTTATGTAGTTTTTATATTGGGTGGACCATGCGACACTAAGGCTCAGCAATTTGTGGTTCAGGTTTCTCCTCTCTGGAATTTAAATGTAATTGCAGAAGATTATGGCTAATGATTTGATTAAATGGTGTACCTGGAATATCAAGGGAAGCCACTCACCAATTAAGAGGAAGAAGGTACTCTTGAGTCTTCGAAAGGAGAAGGTGGATATTGCTTTGTTACAGGAGACACATTTGGATGAGAAGGAGCATCTGAAATTACAGCAGAATGGCTTTGACCGAGTTTATTTTTCATCATTTAATACCAGAAGTAGGGGAGTGGTTATATTCATTAGCAAAAATCTCTCATTTAAATTGTTGGAATGTGTTAAAGACACATACGGGAGGTTTGTAATTCTTAAAGCCTTGATAAATGGGGAAGAATATGGTATTTTAAATGTTTATTGTCCCCCAGTTCATCTTCTTAAATTCTTGGTAGATGCTTTTTATAAACTGATAAGTCTCAAGTCTCAGCACATCATTATAGGGGGAGATTTTAACTGTCTCATGGACCCCACAGTAGACAGGTTGCCTAAAGGTCCCTCGATACCCTCTGCACAAACTAAACAGTTATTGGGTTTGTGTGGGGAATTAGGGTTGGTGGATGTCTGGAGGTGTCTCCACCTTACAGGTAGGGATTTCACGTTTTTCTCCAATCCACAGAGATGTCACACGAGGATTGATTTTTTTCTGACCCCTGCGGTAACCCTGGATCTGGTGGCATCCTGTACAATTGGTAATATTGCCATCTCTGATCATGCTCCAGTGTACCTCATGGTTAAGATAAAGGATGTTACAGTAGATTCAAAGTACCGGCGAATGGACCCCTTTATTCTCATGGACAGTAAGTTTGTGGAATATTTCTCTAGGGAATTTCGGGCATTCCTAGACATGAACATAGGCTCGGTTGATAGCTCATCTGTTCTCTGGGAAACTGCCAAAGCTTATGTCAGAGGGTTAGTTATTTCATATTCCACCAGTAGGAAGCAGCAGTAGGGTGAGCAGCAACGTCTCCTTGAAGCACGGTTGAAGGCAGCCAAGAAGGCCTATTTTGACAGACCCTCGTTGGTCAAACTACAGAGGATCACGGCACTGCGGTCTACACTAAATTCCGTGCTCACGCAGACGGCAAAGGAGGAGCTGGCTTTTGCAAAGCAAAGGTTATACGAGCAGGGTGACAAGCCAGGCAAATACTTAGCATACCTTGCCAGAAAGAGAAGTGCCCCACAAACCATTACAGCGATTAGAGAAGGGTCTGGGAACCTAACATGTGATTCTAAAAAGATTAATGTGGCGTTCCAGAGATTCTACTCTAAGTTATATCAGTCTGAGAATTGTGAGGAGGGGCAGGCCAAAATGGAATCCTTTTTTAAAGAGATTTGAAGCTCCCAAGTGTGACTCCCGAACAACAGTCCTTTCTCAATGCCCCATTATCAGAGCAAGAAGTGCAGGAAGCTGTGAGGCAGCTTCAGAGTGGAAAGGCGTCCGGTCCTGATGGACTTCCCAGTGAATTCTATAAAGAATTTAGAAGTATACTGTCAGGTCTGATGCTGAATATGTTTAATGATTCATACAGTCATGATTGTCTACCACCATCTCGGAGAGAGGCCAATATTTCACTTATCCTTAAAAAAGGGAAGGATCCGGAAGACTGTGCTTCACACAGGCACATCTTGCTCTTAAATGTGGACTTTAAGATCCTCTCTAAGGCTCTTGCGTTAAGGTTGGAGACTGTGTTACCCTCTATTATTAAAGAGGATCAGACGGGCTTCATAAAGGGTCGCAGATCCTCCAATAATGTTAAGAGGCTGCTTAACGTAATTCAAGCATGCCAACAGCAGTCAATACAGGAATTGGTGATTTCTTTAGATGCAGAGAAGGCATTTGACCGAGTTGAGTGGCCGTACCTTTTCTATACTCTAGACCGGTTTGGTCTGGGTGAAGTTTACATAAGATGGGTAAAGGTTCTCTACAGTGTACCTCTCGCGGTGGTCATTACCAACGGGGTACAATCAAGCAATTTTAATATTTCGCCATTACTTTTTACGTTGGTGATTGAACCGTTGGCAGAGGCCATTCGTGGGGATCTCAATATATCAGCTCCAGAAGTGGGGTCAAAATTACATAAGATCTCGCTGTATGCAGACGATGTTCTAATTTTCTTGACAAATCCAGCAGTTTCAGTGCCTTGCCTGATACAATCCATTCACGCGTTTGGCGCTTTTTCAGGGTATAAGATTAATTTTGCTAAATCAGAGGCTATGCCTATGGTTGGTCTTACGAAAGAGTTGGCTCTTGAGAGTGACTACAGATTCCCATTTAGGTGGTCACGGGGGGTTTTGTGCATTTGGGCATATTAATTACTCCAGTTCTGGATTGGCTGTTCAAAGCCAATTTTACTCAATTATTTGAAAAAATTAAACAAGATCTCCAAAGATGGGAGGTACTTCCAGTCTCATGGTTGGGTCGGATAGCGCTTATTAAGATGAATATTCTCCTCGTTTGCTATACCCGATATGGATGCTCCCCCTGACTTTCAATAAACAAACACTCAGGAGACTGAACAGTTGGTTCAGCTCCTTTATCTGGCACCATAAACAGCCCCTCATTAAATTAGCCGAACTGCAGTTGCCTCACAGATTGGGGGGAGTAGACCTTCCGGACATTAAAAATTACCAATTAAGCTCGCTTTTGACCTACGTGAGTGATTGGGTTTGTGGGGACCCTCTTTCAATATGGCTAGATATCGAAGTCTCCCAGGCAAGGTGCCCCCTTACCAGTTTGCTGTTTTTGGACAAGGTGAGGACAGTTAGGGAATATTGCCATAACCCAATAGTCATCAATACTGTTAAAGCATGGAGAGTAATTTGGCAGAGGGAAGGTAACATTGGCAAAACATCTTTGTTTACACCTTTAGTAGGTATGCCGGGTTTTCAACCGGGTATGATAGATTCAGGATTTAAACATTGGGCAGCTAGGGGTATATCTTGCATGGGTGATTTATTTGAGGGAGATGTGATGATGTCCTTCAATCAGTTAGTACAGAAGTACGAGTTACCTAATAGTGACCTCTTTTGTTTTTTTTCAAGTTAGGGATTTTATAAAAAAAAACACACTTTTGACTGATCCCTACAAATCTGACATAGAAAGAGGGGTACTAAGGGCTAAGAGTACACTCTCTGTCAGTACTTTATATCACCAATTGGGGGGTGCCACCTCAGATGAGTCTGTAAGATGTGGGAAAGAGAGCTGGGTGTTGAAGTTTCTTCAAAGGCATGGGAGGATATTTGGGAGAATGCAACGAAGATATCAATTTGCAATAGGACCCATGCTTTATAGTTGAAGATTCTCCACAGGGTCCACTTAACCCCAGACTGTTTGTCAAAATTTAAACCAGGGGTATCTTCAGCACGTCCCAAGTACAATATCTGCACGGGCACTCTTACCCATTGTCTTTGGTCTTGTGACAGGCTTCTAACATATTGGAGCGCTGTGGTGGGTGCAATGGAGAGGATTTTAGGTGTAGGGGTGGAGAAGGACCTTATTTCTCTCCTTTTGGGCCTACCCATTGTAGCTCCTGCAGACGCGCATAAGAAAAAACTTTTCAATATTCCTACGTTCTGTGCAAGAAGAATATCTTGCTAGGTTGGATATCCGAAAAACCCCCAGGCCTGTCGGGTTAGCGGAAGATTGTTATGGAGCATATTCCCCTGGATTTTCTCACAAATATGGTACACCACAAAACTAAGAATTTTTACAAGGCATGGCAACCCTTTTTGAAATACCTGGACACAGATTTATCTGCCACACTAACAAGGGCTTTTATATAGCTGTAACAATTGTGTTTCATGAGTCCAATATCCAGGGAGGAGGAACTGTGAATGTATGAGTGTTTTGTTTGGCTGGGCTGAGTTATTAATATTTATTTGTTTGTTGTTAGGTATTTATTTATTTAGTTAAATAGCTAGTTTAGGTTTTTTCAAAATTTTATACTTCTCTATATATGTTTATACATTCGTATAGGAGGGTGGGTTGGGGAATTCTTTTTATTATTTGGGTTTAGTTTTGTACTATTTTTGTACTGTTTTGAATTGCATTGTTTTGTATTTGTTGTAATATTTAAAAATCTATTTTTTCTTAATAAAAATATATTATAAAACAAGACACCTGGATGGGTACATAAATAGGAAGGGTTTAGAGGGATATGGGCCAAGTGCTGGCAAATGGGACTAGATAAATTTAGGATATCTGGTCAGCATGGACGGGTTTGACCAAAGGGTCTGTTTTCATGCTGTACATCTCTATAATGCAACGACTCTGACATGGGAGCAATATCCGACGAAGTTTAAGAACCTTTGCAGGGGGAATGAACTAATTGTGCACCTTTAAACAAATATTAAAATGTTCTTCAGCCATATTGCAAAAAAACCCCATGTTCTCCATTACTCAGTTAACCTTGCATCAAGTAAATAAAGGCTGACCTTTATACTGCATCTTGCACAGCCTCAAGACATTCCTGGGCACTTTTACAAACAATTAAAAACACTATGAAGCATAGTCATCATTGTAATGCAAGAAAAGCAACAACTAATTTGTTCACAGCAAGATTCCACAAACAACAATCCTCATATTCGAGTGATGTTAGTGGAGGGATTGATATTGCTCAGAATTGGGGAGACCTCCCTCTTCTTTTTCTTCAAAATGATGCCATGAGATGGTGGACAAGCCCAAAGCCTTATACTGTATGTGTGTTCACATTGGATGCAGGCATGTTCAGGACTGGCATAAAGACCCAATTTCCGTTTAAGCAGGTTTTAAGTGGCTGAAGCTGAAACATCATGTGAGGGAATCCTTTCTCAAAGAGTGCTAAGAAAAATGGTGGACACGATATTAAAATAATGTGGCTGTTGGGAGGGTGGGGTTAGTGGGTGGATCCAAACTCTGTGGCTCACCTTCCACTGACAGGCCAGACTCGAGTGACATCACTGACATAGCCGGAATACTCACAGCCGCCATCCAATAACACCATCTCGCCATCCTGGGAAGAGAGTGAAGTCAGTGGGTTAATAAAGGAGTAAGGAAAGGCCACAAGCATCTCATACCTTTTCTGTCATTCCACTAGACATGTATCCCAACCCACCTTGAATCTGTAACCCTAACAACCTTGCTCAATAAAAAAAAATCAAAATTTCAATTAGCACTCAGCCTCAACAGCAATTCTGAAATAGAGATTTCCAGACTTCTACTACCCTTTGTGTGAAGAAGCGCTTTTTTATGTCATTCTTGTATGGGCCATTCTACCTTTAAAGTTAGGTCTCTACATTGTAGGCTACCCCATCAGCAGAAATATTTCTTCTGTAGATCATAACATCCCAGCAGCTTGGAAGCAAGCTATTCAGCCCATTGAGTCCACACATTTTGCTTTGAGGAGCATCCCACCCAAACATTTCCCCCAACTTCTATTCCACCTCTCCCCCTCTGCCAATGCACAACTCAACCCAAATCCACCCCCCACCCGCCCCACCATGCAAGTGATAAGAGCAGGTTAGATTCCTGTTCAGCCACATCATACAAAGAACATCAAAGCCTCTACCATCACCATTCGTTCTGGGATACAACATACATGTAAAAGTTCACATGACTAAAGCACCCACTCCAATTCTTTTAATCATCTTAAATACTTCAATTAGATCAGCCCTGAAACTTCCATTTCCACTCAAGGAAATATAAGACCAGTTTATGCAACTTGTCTTATAATAATTAGTTTCATTTATACAGTATTTTTGTTGTGGTTAAGTATCCCAAGGATTTCATAGGAGTGTTGTCAAACAAACTTTGTTTGAGCCTCATGAGGAGAGTTAGGACAGGTGACCAAATATTTTGTCAAAGAGGCATCATTTGATGAGCATAACAAGAAAAGGTTAAAGGATGAAGAAAGTGATGAGCTTGGGTTCGGAGGACCAGCCAAAATGCCCATTTGAATGATTAGAGAAACTTGAGACTTTTCATTTGTTCACGGGAGTTGGGTGTCTCTGCCTCGATTGGCATTTATTAACAAAAGAACAGTTAAGATTCAACCATGTGGCTTTGAATCTGGGGCCATGAATAGGCCAGGCCTGGTAAGGATGGCAGATTTCCTTCTCTAAAGGACATTAGTGAAACAGATAGGTTTTGACGACCATCGAAAGTGGTTATGTGGTCACGACGAGGAGAACTTTTATTCTAGATTTTTATTGAATTCAAATGTAACCAATGAAGAAGCCACATTCCCAGACCATTAGCTGGAGTTCTAGATTTATTAGTTCAGTGACATTACCATTATGCCACCATTTTCCCTACACAGAAGGATGGAGTTGTATAGTAAAGGAGGGAGCTGCCAGCCCAGGAGCCAACAAAAGCCTTACCTTGGAGATACCACCAGAAATTCCTCAATATGTAACCACTGATCAATGGCAGGTGCACATTTACCCTTCTGTTTCATCAGCATCAAAGTAGAAGGGAATGGCAAGCGAGTTCTGCTCCGAAGTAATCAAATTGCTTGGGAAAGATTAATCGTGGTGACTGAGAAATTTAGAATGGAACTGTTCCTACAATCAAGGCTGTTTCTCCCCATGGTGAGCATATCAGCAACAAGCGCAGCAAACAAACAGCCCCCTGGCTTGTAGGAGCAGTGAGAAGGTGAGACACAGCAATGAATGACTGAGGCTAGTAGAAGCAGGGGTGTTTCAGGCAAGGTGAGATGTGAGTGGCTAAAAAGGGGCAGGAATGAAAGCTGTGACTACAATAGGGAGAGGGAAGGAGGCTGTCAAGACAACTAGTTAACTGGACACTTGAAGTTACTGGTAATAAATTTGTTGCAAATTAATCAGCTATATCATCAGGTGTGTGTTGTTGCTAACTTTTATTGTCTTGTGCCAATTTAAAAACTCGGAAACGTAAGCCTTCCTTGTGTGCTGTGGCTTTACGCATATTGGAGGGTTTATCATTATTGAGGATACTATTGAATTCTTCTAATTTTGTTTCTGTGAATCCCAAGTACTCCACATGTAAACACAAACACAGAAGGTAATATAGGTATGTGCCTGCTTCCCACCTAATGAAGGAGTTAGTGAGAATGAAAAAGCAGCCTCTGAAAATCAAAAAGTAACCCTTTAGAAATCTCAAGAATGGCCCTTAGGATAAAGTAAATATTCTGACCTCAGTAATAAGGAATGACTACATTCTTACCTTAACCATTTGGTTATTTTTCACATAATGCAGTGTATTGGAGCGATTGCCACCAGCTACCACAGGAGGGTAGGCCAAGAGGTCCGCCCCATGAGCTCGACACTCAAAGTCAAACTAAAATTGAGAAGTGTTACAGAACGGCATGTTATGAAAGACTACTCTCTGATGTGTTTCATCTACATTATACAGAAAGCAAACACATTTCGGGATTGTATTCCTGCACTTTCAGTATAACAAGCAGATAACATGCATTTACCTGAAACAAAATTGTAACACCTCATTAAGTATAACTTGGGGAGTCTATCAATGGTAAAACTGCAGTGGAGAGTCAAACACTCCCACAAGTGTACACAATATACAATAAAAGAACCATATTTCAAGGTGACAACCTATCTCCGGGGATCAGATCATGATGTAATACCTTGGCTCACTACATCACTGATTCCCAGCTTTTGTAATTTTTCTCTATATTAGCCACTTTATTTCCCCTCTGTTATTATCTTGGTGGTTCAGTTTTTATGCTCTTTAGCTGTGCTTAATGTGTGGAAATCAAGGCACAGTACACAGTCCTATTTTAACTCTCACTTTTTTGGTTTAGGAGCAGGAGTAGGCCATTCAGCCCCTCAAGCCTCCGTTGCCATAAAAGGTCATGGTCGATCATCTGCCTCAACACCATATTCCAGCACAATCTCCATACTCTTTATAACCATTAATAACCAGAGGTTTATCCTTGTGTTGAACTGATTGAATGACAGAGCTTCCCCTGCTCCGACCGATGAATAATTCCAAAGATTCATCACCTTCTGCATAAAAAATGTCCTCCTCACTTAATGTTAAATGACCGTTCTTTTATTCTAAGACACTGTCTCCTGGCTCTAGACACACAGCCAGGAGGAAACATCCTTCCTTCATATACTCTTTCTATCCCTTTAAGGATTTTCTAAACTTCAATAAGATCACTTTTTACTCATCTAAACTCCAGAGAAAAAGACCCATTCTCTCAGGAGTCACAGTGGTGAATCTCTGCTGCCGTCCCTCTCGGATTCAATACATTTGCTAAGACACCTGTACTTATTGTTATATTACTCCATGTAGGTTTGGCTGCTTCTGTTTATGAAAGCATCCATACTTTGTTGCTTACCTTTGCATAAAGATAGGCCTCGTCAACTGGAGCCTTGGTTGAGAACATTGTGCTTATGAATGCCTGAAAATAAACAGCCAGCCTTGTATCAGCTCCTTAGCAATCTGTAAAATTTGTACAAAATGCAGTCCAACTGCAACACAACAACACAATTACAAAACTGGAAGTACTGGGATGAGTACACACACTTTTGAGACTCATCAGCAGTGAAACTGGCACACACTGTCCCCTTCTCCCAAGCTTAAAGGATACTTATTCAGCAGTGGGATGACAGTGGGCTAATCCATGGAGTCACAGAGATTGACAGCACAGGAAATGTTCCTTTGGCCCATCAAATGCAACCACCTAACTATTCTAATCCCATTTATCAGCACTTGGCCCATAGCCTTGTATGCTTTGACATTGTAAATGCATATCTAAATACTTCCTATGTGTTATGTGGGCAGAAACCCTCCCCATTGATTTCACAGCAACTGGTTCCACTTTGAAATTGTGGGATGCATTTTTATGTATTCCAGACAGATGGCTAAAATATGCTCATCCCTTGTATATGTTAACAAGACGTTTATTGCCTGGTTTAAGGAGTTCTACCCTTACAATGGGCTACCCTAAATGGTGCTGAAACCGGGTCTGTGCTCAGGGCATCCATATCTCCATTCAGCCTGACTGGCAAGACTTTAAAAGAGTATTGAAGGCTACAACCAAACACATAAGTTTCTTACAAAAGAGTCTCACTTCTTGGGGTCCCACTGAATCCAGAACTATTGTGGATCACAGCACTTGCAACCCAAACTCCAAGGTCTCATCCTGACAGTATTCTCTCATCTTCAAACACAGTCAAAGAAAATTCATGTTGTTCACCAGTGAGTTACCCAGGGACATCTAGCAGGTACTGGTTGTTCATCTCATTCACTAATGTCTTTTCAGGAAGGAAATCTGCTGTCCTCACCTGGTCTGGCCTAAATATGACTCCAGAACCACAGCAATGTGGTTGACCCTTAACTGTCCTCTAGGCAATTAGGAAAGGGCAATAAATGATGGCTTAATCAGCGATGCCCTCATTCCGTGAATAGATTTTAAAAGAAGTCTACCTTTGAGGAGGTCCAAAGTTCAGTCTTAATCAGGCCTCGGGCCTACTTGTTCCGCTGCACAGATCTTTTTCTGCATATAGCTCATGCCTGGGATTCTGACTCCATGCGATCTCTTGCCACACCTACACTTTAGAAGTCTGCTGGAGAGATATGTGGAAGCCACTGTCCTTTATAGTGAGGTGGGGTGTCAACCAAGACTCAAAGCAGTATTAAAACTCCCAATTTGCAACAGAACTAACAAGGTGGCAACTGCTGTATCCCATCAAGTTAATGTTGCTTTGTGACCGATGGCAGCTGGGTTTCATGCTGATTTGCTGCCGAAGCAAAAGATTATCTTCTGTTCATTGAGAGGGTGAGCCAGGTAGACCAGCAAGGTTCAAGGCTGTGGTGAGTTAGTTGTGAAGGCAGTGGAAGCATGGCATTTGGTCTCAGTTGCCCTGACTTAGGAACGGGGTTGGTTTTTGAACCCATGCTTCTCTTTATGTATGTTAATGACTTTAACTTGAGTACAATTTCAAAGTTTGTTGATAACACAAAACAATGAAGTCTTGTGAACTGTAAGCAGGATAGTCATAAACCTCAAGAGGACAAAGACAAGCTGGTGAATGGACAGACAAGTGACAAATGGAATAACATGCAGAGTTATGAAAAATTCATTTTGGTAGGAAGAACAAGAAGAGGGAATGTAAAATAAAGGACACAATTCTGAAGGGGTGGAGACAGAAATTTTGCGTGTGCACAAATTATTGAAAGTGGTGATGGAGATTGAGTAAGTAGTTCATAAAGCACATGGGATCCTAGAAGGAAAAAGGAAGTTATGGTTAACCTGTACAAAAATACATTCTGTGATCTTATATTTGTGGCACCTAATTTTGGGATCCTCCCCCAAATGGAAACTGGGGGAACTGACAGGAAACCGGAGTTGATATGACAATTGGATAAGCCATTGAATGGTGGAGCAGGATCAAAGGGCCAAATGGCCGACTTGTACCCCTAAATTCGACATATTCCCCTCTCATAACTCACTCCCAATGCCCTGTCACAATATAACCTACCTTGGAGGTGACCTTTGCAGCTGTTTTCATGAGCTCTACCTCTGCGTCGGACTTAATAAGTCGAAGATATTGAACAAGTTTCTGAACTGGTTGGATTGTGTTGTTGCTCTGCATCTTAATAGCTATAAGGGGCTGCATGTAGTCTGCGTGGAACCTTGGGTGAACAACTGGCTCACTGTCGTACCATACCGTGCACCCTTCATCTGTTTGAGAGACAGACAGAAGAGGAACAGACAATTCTTTATTCAGTGCAGTCAACAACTTTCATTTGTATGCTGTCTTTAACATCATGCTTGACAAGAGAATTATAAAACAGAATTTGACACTAAATCTTATGTGTACATAATAGCACATTAGACAAAAAGCTTGATCAAAGGCACAGGTTATAATCAAAAAAATTAAGGTGGTTGTGATCTAGAGCACAAGGCAGTGCAGCTCACTCTGTTCTGAGATGCTGATTGTGCAGCCAGATTTTCTTGCATATTTCCCCAACTTAATAGTCAGCATGGCTATTAAGGGAGAGATCATGCATCACAAATTTTATTGAATGTTTCAAGGTGGTGATTGGGTGGATAGGTGAGGCTGGTGCAGTTGATGTAGTCTACCTTCAGTTTTGACATGTTTGGCAAGGTCGCAAATGGCAGACTGCTTAGGAAGCTGAGAACCCATAGGATCCAAGCCAACATGGCAAATTGGATCCGAAGCTGACTTTGTGGCAGGAGGCAGAGGGTGACGGTAAAAAAAGGGTGTTTGGAAGCTTGTGTCCTGTGATGTAACACAGAAATCAGTGCTGAGTCCTGTGCTGATTATTGTGCGTATTACTGATCTAGATATATGGACGTATGAGGTTTAATCATCAAATCCGTAGACAACATGAAAGTTGGTGGTGATGTAAACAGTGAGCAGAAAAGCCTTAGCTACAGGATGACAGTCAGACTGATTAGATGGGCTGAGATGGAGCTCATGAAATTTAATGTTGAATGGTAGGACACTAGCAAGTACAGAGGATCAGAGGGACCTTAGTGTGCATGCCTGTTGATCCTTGAAGGCAGCAGGATAGGTAGGTAAGATCGTTAAGAAGGCATATGAGATACTTGCCTTTATTAGTCAAGGTACTGAATACAAGAACAGGGAGGTTATGGTGGAGCTGTATGTAACATTAGTTAGGCCACAGCTGGAGTGCCGTGTGTAGTTCTGCTTACCACACAAAAGAAGAACTGATTGTATCGAGAGGGTGCAGACAAGATTCATAAGGGTGTTGCCTGAGCTAGAGTGATTCAGCACTGAACAGGGACTAGAGTAGAAAAGGCTTTGGAGGGGGGGCACTTCTGATTGAGTTTTGAGTAGCAGGGGAGAAACCTTTCCCCTTTGTAGAAGCATCAATAACCAGGGGGCACAGTTTTGAGATAAGACAGGAGGCTCAGAGGGGATTTCAGGAAAAATATTTCACCCAGTGGGTTGAGAGGATCAGGATCTCACTGCCTAAAAGGGTGGTAGAGGCAAGAATACTCAAGGCATTTAAGACGAACACTTGAAATCCCATAGCATAAAAGGCTATGGGCCAAGTAGTGGAAAATGGCATTAGAATGGATGGATATTTGATTAACGATACCATAACAACCCTGACTCGATCCTATCAAATGAGGATCGCAGTGTGCAGTCATTAGCGTTGCCCAGGAGAAACATTGTGTGTCAAATTCCCGGTTGATTGTACATGGGGATAGGAGTGGAATCATACAGCATCGAAGAAAGCCATTCAGACCAGCATGCTATGTTAGTTCACTGTAAGAGCAATGCAACAATTTCTGTACCCTGCTCTTTCTCCATTACCTGACAAATCTTTCTACATCAAGTATTTATCCAGCTCCCTTGTGAAAGTTACGACAGAATCTACTTCTAACAACCTTTCAGGTAACACAGTACAGAAGTATTGCATATTCTCCATGAATTCTTTTGTGAATTTTCATATTAGAGTGCCGCAGTTATTGAACTCCCTTTGCCAGTAGAAACAGTTTTTCCTTGTCTACTCAATTAAGAATCTCCTTTCATTTCGAACGCCACTATCAAATCTTATCCCACCCTGGTTTGAGCTTGAGGGAGAAGCTGAATATGCTAGGGCTATTTTCCCTGGAGTGTCAGAAGCTGAGAGGTGACTGTATAGAAGTTTATAAAATCATGAGGGGCATGGATAGGATGAATAGTTAAGGTCTTTTCCCTGGGGTGAGGGAGTCCAAACTTAGAGGCCATAGTGTTTAACGGGAGAGGGGAAAGATTTAAGGGGAGACCCAAGAAGCAACTTTTTCACGCAGAGGGTAATGCGTGTATGGAAGCCTGGGACCATTGTCATAAATCTCCTCTATGAACTCTTCAAGACTTCACGCTCTTCCTAAAGTGTAAAATTAAATACAATACTCCAGCTGAGGTCGAACCAGGGATTTGTACTTGATGCTGCAATTCTTAAAGCCAATTACATTTGAAGTTTTTGCTTTCTAGGACGGAAATTCAGGTCTCTTTCGTTGTTCCATTTCAACATGTTGTTTAGCCATGTTTAGGTCTGCACATAGTCTTCCACCACAACTAAGAGAAGACAGCAGCAAGGTAACCAATGACTGATAACTCTGCATTTCTAAAGAATGGCCCACAGTCCTTTTACATTATGGAGGGATAAAAGGTGCATGACAAGGGAAAAGAGAGTGAACCTGTCACCTTCACTAGGTGGATACCCCTCTGTTCCTGCAGTTGTATTTTGCTTTTCCTCATTTTTCCTTTCCATTGTATTTTAACAGCCCATTTCACCAGACTCACACCCTGAAGTCTGTCACTTTACTCCTCAGCATGTATTACACTCCTAATAGGGTGTCATCCACAAACTCTGCAAAAATGACCTCCTCTGTACTCAAATTAAGATTAAAGCAAAAAAAATAACAGGAAGCTGAAACCCTAGAAACAATCTTGTACATGTTCCTCTGATTTGGAAAACAATACCCCATTGCTCTCTATTTTCTATCTTGCTGTATGCATGGTATCACTGCCCCTTTAATTTCATGAGTTTCTGTTATGTGAACAAATTTGTTGTGTG
Source organism: Chiloscyllium punctatum (assembly GCF_047496795.1). Classification (NCBI taxonomy): domain Eukaryota; kingdom Metazoa; phylum Chordata; class Chondrichthyes; order Orectolobiformes; family Hemiscylliidae; genus Chiloscyllium; species Chiloscyllium punctatum. The sequence continues at coordinate 78,950,825 of NC_092756.1, read as the reverse complement.
TTGTCCTATTCAATGCCTACACATTGACATGGACTGCACAACGTTTATCAATCCTTTCCATTGTATTGTGAAAAATCTCAATCAAGTTTAGTCAGTGACTACTAGCCTTTAACAAGTCTGTGACATCTTTCATTTACTGATCCACATTCTTCCATATGAAAGAGAATTTTGCCTCAGCTTATCGCCTTTATAAATGCCCTCAGCTCTGATGCTGGTGGCTGATTTGCCAAGATATTATATTTCTCCGTTTGTTTTAACAGAAGATAAATGTGTTTGAAAAACTGGAAAAATAAGTGAGTGAACAAGTTAATGCTGACAGAAATGATGTCCATTATGACGAAAATATTCTTGAGGCTGGCTAGTTCAACATCATAGAGTTATAGAAATATACAACATGGAAACAGACCCTTTGATCCAACTCTTCCATGCCGACCAGATGTCCGAAACTAATTTAGTCCCATTTGCCAGCACTTGGCCCATATCCCACTAAACCTTTTCTATTCATATACCCATCCAGGTGCCTTTTAAATATTGTAATTATACCAGCCTCCACCACTTCCTCCAGCAACTCATTCCATACACCCACAACCCTCTGCATGAAAATGTTGCCCCTAAGGTTCCTTTTAAATGTTCCCCCACTTACCCTAAACCTATGCCATCCAGTTCTGAACTCACCCACCTATTTATCCACTCCATGATTTTATAAACCTCTATAAGGTCAGCCTCCAACGTTTCAGGGAAAACAGCCCCAACCTGTTCAGCCTCTCCCTATAGTTCAAACCATCCAACCCTGGCAACATCCTTGCAAATCTTTTCTGAACCCTTTCACATCCTTCTGATAGCAGGGAGACCAGAATTGCACGCAATATTCCAAAAGTGACCTAACCATGTCCTGTAGAGCCGCAAGATGACCTCCCAATTCCTATACTCAATGGTCTGGCCAATAAAGGAAAGCATATTAAATGTCTTCTTCACTATCCTATCTACCTGCAACTCTACTTTCAAGGAGCTATGAACCTGCACTCGAAGATCTCTTTGTTCAGCAACACTCCCCAGGACCTTACCATTAAGTGTATAAGTCCTGATTTGACTTACCTTTCAAAATGCAGCATCTAACATTTATTTAAATTAAACTCCATCTGCCACTCCTCAGCCATTTGGCCCATCTGATCAAGATCCCATTGTACTTCTTCATTGTCCACTACATCTCTAATTTTGGTATCATCTACAAACTTACTAACTATACCTCCTATGTTCACATCCAAATTATTTATATAAATGATCAAAAGAAGTGGATCCAGCACTGATCCTTGTGCACTCCATTGGTCACAGGCCTCCAGTCGGAAAAACAATCCTCCACCCACCACCCTCTGTCTTCTATCTTCGAACCAGTTCTGTATCTAAATGGCTAGTTCTCCCCGTATTCCATGTGATCTAACCTTGCTAACCAGTCTCCCATGAGGAACCTTGTTGAACGCCTTACTGAAGTTCATATAAATCACATCCACTGCTCTGCCTTCATCAATCCTCTCTGTTACTTCTTCAAAAAACTCAGTCAAGTTAGAGATACATGATTTCCCATATACAAAGTCATGTTGATTATCCCTCATCAGTCCTTGCCTTTAAAAATACATGTAAATCCTGTCCCTCAGGATTCCCTCCAACAACTTGCCCAACACCGATGTCAGGCTCACTGGCTTTTCCTTACCATCTTTCTTAAATAGTGGCACTATGTTAGCCAACCTCCAGTCTTCTGGCACCTCACCTGTGATTATCGATGATACAGATATCTCAGCAAGGGGCCCAGCAATCACTTCCCTAAGTTCTCACAGAGTTCTAGGGTACACCTGATCAGATCCTGGGGATTTATCCACCTTTATGAGTTTTAAGACGTCCCGCATCTCCTCCTGTGTAATATGAACATTTTTCAAGATGTCACCATCTATTTCCCCACATTCTATATCCTCCATGTCCTTCTCTACAGCAAACACTGATGCAAAATACTTGTTTAGTATCTCCCCCATCTCCTGCAGTTCCACACATAGGCTGCCTTGTTGATTTTTGAGGGGCCCTATCTTCTCCCTTGTTACCCTTTTATCGTTAATGTATTTGTAAAATCCCTTTGGATTCTCCTTAACCCTATTTGCCAAAGCTTTCTCATGTCCCCTTTTTGCCCTTCTGATTTTCCTCTTAATTATACTCCTACTGTCTTTATACTCTAAGGATTCACTTGATCTCTGCTGTCTATACCTGACATGTAGTTCTTTTTCTTGACCAAAACCTCAACTGCTCTAGTCATCCACCTAGTCCTACACCTACCAGCCTTGCCTTTCACCCTAACAGGAATATACTGTCTCTGGAATCACGTTATCACATTTTTGAAGACTTCCCATTTTCCAGCCGTCACTTTACCTGCGAACAACTGCCCCCAATCAACTATTGAAAGTTTTTGCCGAATACCATCAAAATTGGCCTTCCTCCAATTTAGAAGTTTTAATTTTAGATCCAGTCTATCCTTTTCCATCACTATTTTAAAACTAATACAATTATGGTCGCTGGTCCCAAAGTGCTCCCCCACTGACACCTGCCCTGCCTTATTTCCCAAGAGTAGGTCAAGGTTTGCACCTTCTCTAGAAGGTACATCCACATACTGAATCAGAAAATTGTCTTGTAAACACTCAACAAATCCGTCTCCATCTAAACCTTTAACACTGCTCCCTATGTTTGGAAAGTTAAAATCCTCTGTCATAACCACCCTATTATTCTTATAAATAATTGAAATCTTCTTACAAATTTGTTTCTTAATTTCCCGCTGTCTATTAGAGGGTCTATAATACAATCCCAATAAGGTGACCATCCCTTTCTCATTTCTTAGTTCCACCCAAATAACTTCCTGGATGTATTACCAGGAATATCCTCCCTAAGTACAGTCGCAATGTTATCCCTTATCATAAATTCCACTCCTCATCCTCTCCTGCACCCCCTTCTATCCTTCCTGTAGCATTTGTATCCTGGAACATTAAGCTGCCAGTCCTGCCCATCCCTGAGCCATGTTTCTGTAATTACTATGATATCCCAGTCCCATGTTCCTAACCACGCCCTGAGTTCATCTGCCTCCCTGTTAGGCCCCTTGCATCGAAATAAATGCAATTTACCAGTCCTACCTCATTCTCTGCTTTGTTTCTACTTGCCCTGACTGTTTGACTTGCTCCTTTTCCCAACTGAACCAGTCTCAGACTGTTTTCTTTCCTCAGTATTTCCCAGAGTCACCCTCACCCCCCACAATACTAGTTTAAATCCTCCTGAGCAAATCTCCCTGCCAGTATATTAGTCCCCTTCTAATTCAGGTGCAATCCATCCTTCTTATACAGGTCATTTCTACCCCAGAAAAGATTCTAATGATCCAAAATTCCTCTGCACCAGTTCCTCAGCCATGCACTCATCTACTCCATCCTCCTATTCCTCCCATCACTAGCTTGAGGAACTCCTTTTTAAATTCATGTCTAATTTTGGAACATAGAACATAGAAAAATACAGCGCAGTACAGGCCCTTTGGCCCTCGATGTTGCGCCGAGCCAAGCCCACCTAACCTACACTAGCCCACTATCCTCCATATGTCTATCCAATGCCCGTTTAAATGCCCACAAAGAGGGAGAGTCCACCACTGTTACTGGCAGGGCATTCCATGAACTCACGAATCACTGAGTAAAGAATCTACCCCTAAAATCTGTCCTATACCTACTACCCCTTAATTTAAAGCTATGCCCCCTCGTAATAGCTGACTCCATACGTGGAAAAAGGTTCTCACGGTCAACCCTATTTAAACCCCTAATCATCTTGTACACCTCTATCAAGTCACCCCTAAACCTTCTTTTCTCCAATGAAAACAGCCCCAAGTGCCTCAGCCTTTCCTCATACGATCTTCCTACCATACCAGGCAACTTCCTGGTAAACCTCCTCTGCACCCGTTCCAGTGCCTCCACATCCTTCCCATAGTATGGCGACCAAAACTGCACACAATACTCCAGATGCGGCTGCACCAGAGTCTTATACAACTGCAACATGACCTCAGGACTCCGGAACTCAATTCCTCTACCAATAAAGCCCAGTACACCATATACCTTCTTCACCGCACTATTTACCTGAGTGGCAACTTTCAGAGATCTGTGTACATGGACACCAAGATCCCTCTGCTCATCCACACTACCAAGTATCCGACCATTAGCCCAGTACTCCATCTTCTTGTTACTCTTACCAAAGTGAATCACTTCACACTTACTTACATTGAACTCCATTTGCCACCTTTCTGCCCAGCTCTGCAGCTTCTCTATATCCCGCTGTAACCTGACACATCCTTCCTCACTGTCAACAACTCCACCGACTTTCGTATCATCCGCAAACTTGCTCACCCAACCTTCTAGCCCCTCCTCCAGGTCATTTATAAAAATGACAAACAGCAATGGTCCCAAAACAGATCCTTGTGGAACACCGCTAGTAACTGCACTCCAAGATGAACCTTTACCATCGATTACTATCCTCTGTCTTCTTCCAGCCAGCCAATTCCTAATCCAAACCTCCAACTCACCCTCAATGCCATACCTCCGTATTTTATGCAGTAGCCTACCATGGGGAACCTTATCAAACGCCTTACTAAAATCCATATACACCACATCTACCGCTTTATCCTCGTCCACCTCCTTAGTCACCTTCTCAAAGAATTCAATAAGGTTTGAGAGGCACAATCTGCCCTTCACAAAACCATACCGACTATCCTTGATCACATTATTCCTATCCAGATGTTCATAAATCCTATCCCTTACAATTCTCTCTAAGAGTTTGCCCACAACAGAAGTGAGGCTCACTGGCCTATAGTTACTAGGGTTATCCCTACTCCCCTTCTTGAACAAGGGAACCACATTTGCTATCCTCCAGTCTTCTGGCACTATTCCTGTCGACAACAAGGACATAAAAATCAAGGCCAATGGCTCTGCAATCTCCTCCCTTGCTTCCCAGAGAATCCTAGGATAAATGCCATCAGGCCCAGGGAACTTAACTATTTTCACCCTTTCCATAATTTCCAACACCTCTTCCCTACATACCTCAAAGCCGACCATTCTAATTAATTGTGACTCAGTATTCACATCGGCAAAAATGTCCTGTTCCTGAGTGAATACTGACGAAAGTATTCATTCAGTGTCTCCCCAATCTCTTCAGCCTCCACACGCAACTTCCTACTACTATCCTTGATTGGACCTATTCCTACCCTAGTCATTCTTTTATTCCTGACATACCTATAGAAAGCCTTTGGGTTTTCCCTAATCCTACCAACAAAGGACTTTTCATGTCCCCTCCTTGCTGCTCTTAGCTCTCTCTTCAGATCCTTCCTGGCTACCTTATAACTCTCAATCGCCCCAATTGAACCTTCACGCCTCATCTTTACATATGCCGCTCTCTTCTCTTTAACAAGGGATTCCAATTCCTTATTAAACCACGGCTCCCTCACACAACCCTTTCCTCCCTGCCTGACAGGTACGTACTTATCAAGGACACTCAATAGTTGCTCCTTGAACAAGCTCCACATATCAATTGTGCCCTTGCCTTGAAGCCTACTTTTCCAAGCTACGCATCCTAAGTCATGCCTCACCGCATCATAATTTCCCTGCCCCCAGCTATAACTCTTCCCTGCAGTGCACACTTATCCCTCTCCATCACTCGAGTAAAAGTCACCGAATTGTGGTCACTGTCCCCAAAGTGCTCACCTATCTCCAATTCTAACACCTGGCCTGGTTCGTTACCCAGAACCAAATCCAGTATGGCCTCACCTCTTGTTGGCCTGTCTACATATTGTGTCAGGAAACCCTCCTGCACACATTGGACAAACACCGACCCATCTAACGAACTCGAGCTATAGCTTTCCCAGTCAATATCAGGAAAGTTAAAGTCCCCCATAACAACCACCCTATTACTTTCACTCTTCTCCTGAATCATCCTCGCAATCCCTTCTTCTATGTCTCTCGGACTATTAGGAGGCCTGTAGAAAACTCCTAACAGGGTGACCTCACCTTTCCTATTCCTAACCTCAGCCCAAACTACCTCAGATGGAGAGTCTTCATCCATCGTCCTTTCCATCGCTGTAATACTATTTTTGACAAGCAATGCCACACCGCCCCCTCTTTTACCCCCACCTCTGACTCTTCTAAAACATTTAAACCCTGGAACCCGCAACAGCCAATCTTGTCCCTTTCTCGAATCTCATCCTTTTCCCTTGTTATGTTATTAGTTCCAATGTGCACAATGACATCCTGCTGGTCCCTCTCCCCTGAGAACATTCTTCACCCTCTCTGATATATCCTTGATCTTGGCACCAGGGAGACAACACATTATTCTGATGTCTTGCTGCCAGCTGCAGAAACATCTGTCTGTACCACTGACTAGAGAGTCCCCCATCACCATCGATTGCTTGGAACCTGACATACCCCTCGTTACCTTAGAGCCAGTCTTGGTATCAGAAACTTACCTGTTTGTGCTACATTCTCCTGAGAGTCCATCACCCCCTACATTTTCCAAAGCAGATGGAGACAGCCACAGGAAACTCCTGTATTACCTGCCTCCCTCTCCTTTCCTGGGGGTAACCCATCTTCCTGACTGTATCGGTGTTTTTTTTCCCCTTCCTATAGCTGTCATCCATCACACTCTCACTGGAGATTGGCAAAGGAAGGACTTGCTGGGGCTGAGGGAGGGAACATTTGCTGATGGGATGGCTCTGACTGATTTTTTGCATTACCTCTCAGGTTTCTTGCAACTGACTGTGAGACCTTCATGATGATGAGATATATGAAGTGCAACAGGCTTTGGCATCACTTCTAACCATTTCCTCCTCACTGGCCATAACCAGCCCTCAGAGCACTTATACCTCTATGCCAGGAAACTCCAGCTAAGACAAGAAGAATAGGTGGAGGGGGAACAGTGGGCGAGACTGGGATTGAGAATAAGCAGCTTTCAATAAAACTGTAACCCTTAGAGATATCTGGACTCTGAATGCTTAAGACCATAAGACATAGGAGTGGAAGTAAGGCCATTCGGCCCATCGAGTCAACTCCGCCATTCAATCATGGCTGATGGGCACTTCAACTCCACTTACCCACATTCACACCGTAGCCCTTAATTCCCCGAGACAACAAGAATCTATCAATCTCTGCCTTGAAGAGATTTAGCGTCCCGGCCTCCACTGCACTCCGTGGCAATGAATTCCACAGGCCTACCACTCTCTGGCTGAAGAAATGTCTCCGCATTTCTGTTCTGAATTTACCCCCTCTAATTCTAAGGCTGTGTCCACGGGTCCTGGTCTCCTCACTTAACGGAAACAATTTCCTAGCATCCACCCTTTCCAAGCCATGTATTATCTTGGACGTCTCTATTAAGTCTCCCCTTAATCTTCTAAACTCCAATGAATACAATCCCAGGATCCTCAGCCGTTCCTCATATTTTAGACCTACCATTCCAGGGATTATCCGCGTGAATCTCCGCTGGACACATTCCAGTGCCAGTATGTCCTTCCTGAGGTGTGGGGACCAAAACTGGACACAGTACTCCAAATGGGGCCTAACCAGAGCTTTATAAAGTCTCAGTAGCACAATGGTGCTTTTATATTCCAACCCTCTTGAGATAAGTGACAACATTGCATTCGCTTTCTTAATCACAGACTCAACCTGCATGTTGACCTTTAGAGAATCCTCGACTAGCACTCCCAGATCCCTTTGTACTTTGGCTTTACGAATTTTCTCACCGTTTAGAAAGTAGTCTGTGCTTTTATTCTTTTTGCCAAAGTGCAAGACCTCGCATTTGTTCACGTTGAATTCCATCAGCCATTTCCTGGACCACTCTCCCAAACTGTCTAGATCCTTCTGCAGCCTCCCCACTTCCTCAGTACTACCTGCCTGTCCACCTAACTTCGTATCATCTGCAAACTTTGCTAGAATTTTCCCAGTCCATTCATCCAGATCATTAATATATAATGCGAACAGCTGTGGCCCCAACACTGAACCCTGCGGGACACCGCTCGTCACCGGCTGCCATTCTGAAAAAGAACCTTTTATCCCAACTCTCTGCCTTCTGTTAGACAGCCAATCCTCAATCCATCCCAGTAGCTCACCTCGAACACCATGGGCCCTAACCTTGCTCAGCAGCCTCCCGTGTGGCATCTTATCAAAGGTTTTTTGAAAGTCTAGATAGACCACATCCACTGGGTTTCCCTGGTCTAACCTACTTGTCACCTCTTCAAAGAACACCAACAGGTTTGTCAGGCATGACCTCCCCTTACTAAATCCATGTTGACTTGTTCTAATCAGACTCTGCTCTTCTAAGAATTTAGAAACCTCATCCTTAATGATGGATTCTAGAATTTTACCAACAACCGAGGTTAGGCTAATTGACCTATAATTTTCCATCTTTTGTCTTGATCCTTTCTTGAACAATGGGGTTACAACAGCGATCTTCCAATCATCCGGGACTTTCCGTGACTCCAGTGACTCTTGAAAGATCTCAACCAATGCCTCCGCTATTTCCTCAGCCACCTCTCTCAGAACTCTAGGATGTATCCCATCGGGGCCAGGAGATTTATCAATTTTAAGACTTTTTAGCTTTTCTAGCACTATCTCTTTTGTAATGACAACCATACTCAACTCAGCCTCCTGACTCCCTTTAATTGTTGGGATATTACTCATGTCTTCCACTGTGAAGACTGACGCAAAGTACTTATTAAGTTCTCCAGCCATTTCCTTATCTCCCATCACTAGGCTTCCAGCATCAGTTTGAAGTGGCCCAATGTCTACTTTTGTCTGTCGTTTGTTTCTTATGTATTGAAAGAAACTTTTACTATCATTTCTAATATTACTGGCTAGCCTACCTTCATATTTGATCCTCTCCTTTCTTATTACTCTCTTTGTTATCCTCTGTTTGTTTTTGTAGCCTTCCCAATCTTCTGATTTCCCATTGTTCTTGGCCACTTTATAGGATCTCTCTTTTTCTTTGATATATTTCCTGACTTCCTTTGTCAGCCATGGCTGTCTAATCCCTCCCTGGATAATCTTTCTTTTCTTGGGGATGAACCTCTGTACAATGTCCTCAATTATACCCACAAACTCCTGCCACTTTTGCTCTACTGTCTTCCCCGCAAGCCTCTGCTTCCAGTCTATTTTTGTCAGTTCCTCTCTCATGCCCTCGTAATTACCTTTATTTAACTGTAACACCATTACATCCGATTTTGCCTTCTCTCTTTCAAACTCCAGACTGAACTCTACCATATTATGATCGCTGCTTCCTAAGGGTTCCCTTACTTTAAGATCTTTTATAAAGTCTGGTTCATTGCAAAGCACTAGGTCCAGAATAGTCTGCTCCCTTGTGGGCTCCATGACAAGCTTTTCCAAAAAGCCATCCTGTAAGCATTCCATGAATTCCCTTTCTTTGGATCCACTGGCAACTTTATTACCCAGTCCACCTGCATATTAAAGTCCCCCATGATCACCGTGACCTTGCCTTTCTGACATGCCTTCTCTATTTCCTGGTACATGTTGCGTCCCTAGTCCTGACCACTGTTAGGAGGTCTGTACACAACTCCAATTATGGTGTTTTTTGCTTTTGTGGTTCCTCAATTCCACCCACACAGACTCCACATCATCTGATGCTATGTCATTCAGTGCCATAGATTTAATATTGTTCTTAACTAACAAGGCAACCCCACCCCCTCTGCCGACCTCCCTGTCTTTTCAATAAGTTGAAAATCCTTGGAGGTTTAACTGCCAGTCCTGACCCCCCTGTAACCAAGTCTCTGTGATGCCTACCACATCATAATCATTCACTATGATCTGTGCCATTAGTTCATCTGCTTTGTTATGAAAAGTGCCTTAATGCTAACTTTCTTATCATTAGAGATATTGGAAGTCATATGATGCCCTAAGTTATCCTTGCTTTTTTCTGCATTCCCAGTCTGCCTCAATTTTAAATCCGCCTGGACACATGCTATCCTGCTGCATGTCTTTCCATTTAACGCCATACTCCCTGTCGCTTTCACTTTCCCTTCCCCCGAACTCAGAAGTTTAAAGTCCTACTGACCACCTACTGACTGCTTGGCTAAAGGCAAGGGAAGACAGTGTCGATTCACTCAGTGACAGCGTGGAGAACAGCGTCTAACACATTGCCATCTGATGCCAGGCATGAAAGCCGACAGAAGCATTCCTGTCGTGTTTGTGAGTAGAATCTACAACGTCAATAAGAGTTTTGTTTTTTTCTGGTACTGAACAATGTCGGCCAAAGTGCACAGTGAGTTAGCTGAGAAGCTGATTCGGATTGAGGGTGACTTTATGCATTGCGTGAGTTCTACTCTGCCAGTCAGGTGAAGAAGGCCATTGTGGCTAAGGTTATCAATGAGATTAAAATGGTCAGAAAGCACTTCTTAATAATCACCATTCTTTGCGGCCAGTCCGAGGTGATGCACAGCCTGCAAAGGAAGATCAGCTAGTCTAGACAGGGAAGAGAACCAAAATTGTTTGAGGTCTACCATGTCTACGAAGAAGCAGAGGTATGTGTGGCCAATATAATGCATGATCAGGGTCCTGTGGAACAGTATCCACGCATTATCAGACCACCACAGATGGAGACATGGACATCCTATTTCTGAGTACTGTATTAATTCAAACTTTGAGGAGCACCCACTAGCAACAGCACAAAATGGCAGGATAAAGCATTTGCTTTGTTCCACCTTGATGGAAAATTGCAGTGTGCACTGGCCCCTCACAATGATGCCTAGGATGAGGAGCACGCCTACCTGACATGGTGAGGGAGCAGTGAGGATACAGGCAGGGACACTGAGGGAGCAGTGAGGATACAGGCACACTGAGGGAGCAGTGAGGATACAGGCACACTGAGGGAGCAGTGAGGATACAGGCAGGGACACTGAGGGAGCAGTGAGGATACAGGCAGGGACACTGAGGGAGCAGTGAGGATACAGGCACACTGAGGGAGCAGTGAGGATACAGGCAGGCACACCGAGGGAGCAGTGAGGATACAGGCAGGGACACTGAGGGAGCAGTGAGGATACAGGCACACTGAGGGAGCAGTGAGGATACAGGCACACTGAGGGAGCAGTGAGGATACAGGCAGGTACACTGAGGGAGCAGTGAGGATACAGGCAGGCACACCGAGGGAGCAGTGAGGATACAGGCACACTGAGGGAGCAGTGAGGATACAGGCAGGCACACCGAGGGAGCAGTGAGGATACAGGCACACTGAGGGAGCAGTGAGGATACAGGCAGGCACACCGAGGGAGCAGTGAGGATACAGGCAGGCACACCGAGGGAGCAGTGAGGATACAGGCAGGCACACTGAGGGAGCAGTGAGGATACAGGCAGGCACACTGAGGGAGCAGTGAGGATACAGGCAGGCACACTGAGGGAGCAGTGAGGATACAGGCAGGCACACTGAGGGAGCAGTGAGGATACAGGCAGGCACACTGAGGGAGCAGTGAGGATACAGGCAGGCACACTGAGGGAGCAGTGAGGATACAGGCAGGCACACCGTGGGAGCAGTGAGGATACAGGCACACTGAGGGTGCAGCAGAGAGGATCGAGGCATACTGAGGGAGCAGTGCGGTTCCAGCATACGGAGGGATGAGTGAGGATACAGGCAGCCACACTGAGGGAGCAATGAGGATACAGTCAGGCACACTGTGGGAGCTGTGAGATACAGGCAGGCATACTGAGGGAGCAGTGAGGATACTGGCAGGCACACCGTGGGAGCAGTGAGCATAGGGCAGGTACACTGAGGGAGCAATGAGGATACAGGCAGACACACTGAGGGAGCAGTGAGGTTACCGGCACACCGAGGGATCAGTGAGGATACGGGCACAATGAGTGAGCAGTGAGGACACAGGCACACCGAGGGAGCAGTGAGGATACAGGCACACCGAGCGATCAGTGAGGATACAGGCACACTGAGGGAGGAGCAGAAAGGATAGAGGCACACTGAGGGAGCAGTAAGGATACAGGCACACTGAGGGAGGAGCAGAGAGGATAGAGGCACACTGAGGGATCAGTGAGGTTACAGGCATACTGAGGGATCAGTGAGGATACAGGCAGCCACACTGTGGGAGCACTGAGATACAGGCAGGCACACCGAGGGAGCTGTGAGGATACAGGCAGGCACACTGTGGGAGCTGTGAGATACAAGCAGGCACACCGTGGGAGCAGTGAGATACAGGCACGCACACTGAGAGAGCAGTGAGGATACAGGCAGGCACACTGTGGGAGCTGTGAGATACAGGCAGGCATACTGAGGGAGCAGTGAGGATACAGGCAGGCACACTGAGGGAGCTGTGAGGTACAAGCAGGCACACCGTGGGAGCAGTGAGATACAGGCAGGCACACTGTGGGAGCTGTGAGATACAGGCAGGCACACCACGGGAGCTGTGAGATACAGGCAGGCACACCACGGGAGCTGTGATATATAGGCAAGCACACTGAGGGAGCAGTGAGGATACAGGCAGGCACACTGAGGGATCAGTGAGGATACAGGCAGGCACACTGAGGGATCAGTGAGGATACAGGCAGGCACACTGAGGGAGCAGTGAGGATACAGGCAGGCACACTGAGGGAGCAGTGAGGATACAGGCAGGCACACTGAGGGAGCAGTGAGGATACAGGCAGGCACACTGAGGGAGCAGTGAGGATACAGGCAGGCACACTGAGGGATCAGTGAAGATACAGGCACACCGAGGGAGCAGTGAAGACACAAGCATACCGAGGGAGCAGTGAGGTTTACAGGCAGACTGAGGGATCAGTGAGAATACAGGCGCACAGGGGGTGCAGTGAGGACACAGGCACAATGAGGGCGCAGTGAGGATACATGCACACTGAGGGAACAGTGAGGACATTGGCACACTGAGGGAGCAGTTAGGATACAGGCACACTGAGGGAGCAGTTAGGATACAGGCACACTGAGGGAGCAGTTAGGATACAGGCACACTGAGGGAGCAGTGAGGATACAGGCACACTGAGGGAGCAGTGAGGATACAGGCACACTGAGGGAGCAGTGAGAACACAGACATTCTGAGGGATCACTGAGGACACAGGCACACTGAGGGAGCAGTGAGGACACAGGCACACTGAGGGATCGGTGAGGATGCAGGCACACTGAGGGATTGGTGAGACACACGCAGGCACACTGAGGGATCAGTGAGGATACAGGCACACCGAGGGAGCAGTGAGGATGCAGGCACACCGAGGGAGCAGTGACGACACAGGCACACTGAGGGAGCAGTGACAACACATGCACACTGAGGGAGCAGCAGTGAGGATACAGGCAGGCACACTGAGGGAGCAGTGATACACAGGCAGGCACACCGAGGGAGCAGTGAGGATACAGGCAGGCACACCGAGCGAGCAGTGAGATACAGGCAGCCACACTGAGGGAGCAGTGAGATACAGGCAGGCAACCGAGGGAGCAGTGAGGATATAGCCAGGCACACCATGGGAGCAGTGAGGATACAGGCAGGCAAACTAAGGGAGAAGTGAGTCACAGGCAGGCACACCATGGGAGCAGTGAGGATACAGGCAGGCACACTGTGGGAGCAGTGAGATACAGGCAGCCACACTGAGGGAGCAGTGAGGATACAGGCAGCCACACTGAGGGAGCAGTGAGATACAGGCAGGCAACCGAGGGAACAGTGAGGATACAGCCAGGCACACCGTGGGTGCAGTGAGGATACAGGCAGACAAACTAAGAGAGAAGTGAGACACAGGCAGGCACACCATGGGAGCAGTGAGGATACAGGCAGGCACAATGTGGGAGCAGTGAGATACAGACAGCCACGCTGAGGGAGCAGTGAGGATACAGGCAGCCATAATGAGGGAGCAGAGAGATACAGGCAGGCACACCGAGCGAGCAGTGAGGATACAGGCAGCCACACCATGGGAGCAGTGAGGATACAGGCAGGCACGCTGAGGGAGCAGTGAGGATACCGGCACATCGAGGGATCAGTGAGGATACAGGCACAATGAGGGAGCACTGAGGACACAGGCACACCGAGGGAGCAGTGAGGACACAGGCACACCGAGGGATCAGTGATGATACAGGCACACTGAGGGATCAGTGAGGTTACAGGCAGACTGAGGGAGCAGCAGAGAGGATAGAGGCACACTGAGGGAGCAGTGAGGTTACAGGCTTACTGAGGGATCTGTGATGATACAGGCACACTGAGGGAGCAGTGAGGATACAGGCACACTGAGGGAGCAGTGAGGACACATGCACATTGAGCAAGCAGTGAGGATACAGGCACACCAAGGAGCAGTGTGGATACAGACACACTGAGGGAGCAGTGAGGACACAGGCAGGCACACCGTGGGAGCAGTGAGGATACCGGCACACTGAGGGATCAGTGAGGAGACAGGCACAATGAGGGAGGAGTGAGGACACAGGCACACCGAGGGATCAGTGAGGATACAGGCACACTGAGAACACAGGCATACTGAGGGATCAATGAGGATACAGGTACACCGACGGGAGCAGTGATGACACATGCACACTGAGGGAGCAGTGAGGATACAGGAAGGCACACTGAGGGAGCAGAGATACAGGCAGGCACACCGTGAGAGCAGTGAGGATACAGGCAGGCACACCGTGGGAGCGTGAGGATACAGGCAGGCACACGGAGGGAGCAGTGAGAATACAGGCAGGCACACGGAGGGAGCAGTGAGGATACAGGCAGGCACACCGAGGGAGCAGTGAGGATACAGGCAGCCACACCGAGGGAGCAGAGGGGATACAGGCACACTGAGGGAATAGTGAGGATACAGGCACACTGAAGGAGCAGTGAGGACACAGGCACACTGAAGGAGCAGTGAGGACACAGGCACACTGAGGGAGCAGTGAGGACACAGGCACACCGAGGGAGCGGAGAGGACACAGGCACACCAAGGGAGCAGTGAGGATACGGGCAGGCACACCGAGGGAGCAGTGAGCTACAGGCAGACACACTGTGGGAGCAGTGAGATACAGGCAGGCACACTGAGGGAGCAGTGAGATACAGGCAGGCACACTATGGGTGCAGTGAGATACAGGCAGGCACAATATGGGTGCAGTGAGATACAGGCAGGCACACTGTGGGAGCAGTGAGATACAGGCAGGCACACCGTGGGAGCAGTGAGGATACAGGCAGGCACACTGAGGGAGCAGTGAGGACACAGGCAGGCACACTGTGGAAGCAGTGACATACAGGCAGACACACTGTGGAAGCAGTGAGGATGCAGGCAGACACACTGTGGAAGCAGTGAGGATACAGGCAGGCACACCGAGCGAGCAGTGAGATACAGGCAGGCACACTGTGGGAGCTGTGAGATACAGGCAGGCTCAACACTGTGGGAGCACTGAGGCACAGGCAGCCACACTGTGGAATCAGTGAAATACAGGCAGGCACATTGTGGGAGCAGTGAGATACAGAAAGGCACACTGAGGGAGCAGAGATACAGGCAGGCACACCGAGAGAGCAGTGAGGATACAGGCAGGCACACTGAGGGAGCAGTGAGGATACAGGCAGGCACACTGAGGGAGCAGTGAGGATACAGGCAGGCACGCTGTGGGAGCAGCGAGGATGCAGGCAGGCACACCGAGAGACCAGTGAGGATACAGGCAGGCACACCGAGAGACCAGTGAGGATACAGGCAGGCACACCGTGGGAGCGTGAAGATACAGGCAGGCACACTGAGGGAGCAGTGAGGATACAGGCAGGCACACTGAGGGATCAGTGAGGAGACAGGCAGGCACACTGAGGGATCAGTGAGGAGACAGGCAGGCTCAACACTGTGGGAGCACTGAGGCACAGGCAGCCACACTGTGGGATCAGTGAAATACAGGCAGGCACACTGTGGGAGCAGTGAGGAGACAGGCAGGCTCAACACTGTGGGAGCACTGAGGCACAGGCAGCCACACTATGGGATCAGTGAAATACAGGCAGGCACACTGTGGGAGCAGTGAGATACAGGAAGCCACACTGAGGGAGCAGAGTTACAGGCAGGCACACCGAGAGAGCAGCGAGGATACAGGGAGGCACACCGTGAGATCAGCGAGGATACAGGCAGGGACACCGTGGGAGCAGTGAGGATACAGGCAGGCACACTGAGGGAGTAGTGAGGATACAGGCAGGCACACCGAGGGAGCAGGGAGGATACAGGCAGCCACACTGAGGGATCAGTGAGGATACAGGCACACTGAGGGAGCAGCAGAGAGAATCGAGGCACACTGAGGGAGCAGTGAGGTTACAGGCATACGGAGGGATGAGTGAGGATACAGGCAGCCACACTGAGGGAGCAGTGAGGATACAGGCAGGCACACTGTGGGAGCAGTGAGATAAAGGCAGGCACACCGAGGGAGCAGTGAGGATACTGGCAGGCACACTGAGAGAGCAGTGAGCATACGGGCAGGTACACTGAGGGAGCAGTGAGGATACAGGCAGGCACACTGTGGGAGCAGTGAGATAAAGGCAGGCACACCGAGAGAGCAGTGAGGATACTGGCAGGCACACCGAGAGAGCAGTGAGCATACGGGCAGGTACACTGAGGGAGCAATGTGGATACAGGCAGGCACACTGAGGGAGCAGTGAGGTTACCGACACACCGAGGGATCAGTGAGGATATGGGCACAATGAGTGAGCAGTGAGAACACAGGCACACCGAGGGAGCAGTGAGGATACAGGCACACCGAGCGATCACTGAGGATACAGGCACACTGAGGGATCAATGAGGATACAGGCACACTGAGGGAGCAGTGAGGACACAGGCACACCGAGGGATTCAGTGATGATACAGGCACACTGAGGGAGTAGTGAGGACACAGGCACACCGAGGCATTCAGTGATGATACAGGCACACTGAGGGAGCAGCAGAGAGGATAGAGGCACACTGAGGGAGCAGTGAGGTTACAGGCATACTGAGGGATCAGTGAGGATACAGGCAGCAACACTGAGGGAGCAGTGATGATACAGGCACACCAAGGGATTAGTGATGATACAGTCACACCGAGGGAGCAGTGTGGATACAGGCACACTGTGGGAGCAGTGAGGATACAGGCACACTGAGGGAGCAGTGAGGACACAGGCACACTGAGGGAGCAGTGAGGACACAGGCACACTGAGGGAGCAGTGAGGATAGAGGAACACTGAGGGAGCAGTGAGGATACAGGCAGGCACACCGAGGGAGCAGAGAGATACAGGCAGGCACACCGAGCGAGCAGTGAGATACAGGCAGCCACACTGAGGGAGCAGTGAGATACAGGCAGGCAACCGAGGGAGCAGTGAGGATATAGCCAGGCACACCATGGGAGCAGTGAGGATACAGGCAGGCAAACTAAGGGAGAAGTGAGACACAGGCAGGCACACCATGGGAGCAGTGAGGATACAGGCAGGCACACTGTGGGAGCAGTGAGATACAGGCAGCCACACTGAGGGAGCAGTGAGGATACAGGCAGCCACACTGAGGGAGCAGTGAGATACAGGCAGGCAACCGAGGGAACAGTGAGGATACAGCCAGGCACACCGTGGGTGCAGTGAGGATACAGGCAGACAAACTAAGAGAGAAGTGAGACACAGGCAGGCACACCATGGGAGCAGTGAGGATACAGGCAGGCACAATGTGGGAGCAGTGAGATACAGACAGCCACGCTGAGGGAGCAGTGAGGATACAGGCAGCCATAATGAGGGAGCAGAGAGATACAGGCAGGCACACCGAGCGAGCAGTGAGGATACAGGCAGCCACACCATGGGAGCAGTGAGGATACAGGCAGGCACACTGAGGGAGCAGTGAGGATACCGGCACATCGAGGGATCAGTGAGGATACAGGCACAATGAGGGAGCACTGAGGAGACAGGCACAATGAGGGAGGAGTGAGGACACAGGCACACCGAGGGATCAGTGAGGATACAGGCACACTGAGAACACAGGCATACTGAGGGATCAATGAGGATACAGGTACACCGACGGGAGCAGTGATGACACATGCACACTGAGGGAGCAGTGAGGATACAGGAAGGCACACTGAGGGAGCAGAGATACAGGCAGGCACACCGTGAGAGCAGTGAGGATACAGGCAGGCACACCGTGGGAGCGTGAGGATACAGGCAGGCACACGGAGGGAGCAGTGAGAATACAGGCAGGCACACGGAGGGAGCAGTGAGGATACAGGCAGGCACACCGAGGGAGCAGTGAGGATACAGGCAGCCACACTGAGGGAGCAGAGGGGATACAGGCACACTGAGGGAACAGTGAGGATACAGGCACACTGAAGGAGCAGTGAGGACACAGGCACACTGAAGGAGCAGTGAGGACACAGGCACACTGAGGGAGCAGTGAGGACACAGGCACACCGAGGGAGCGGAGAGGACACAGGCACACCAAGGGAGCAGTGAGGATACGGGCAGGCACACTGAGGGAGCAGTGAGCTACAGGCAGGCACACTGAGGGAGCAGTGAGATACAGGCAGGTACACTATGGGTGCAGTGAGATACAGGCAGGCACACTATGGGTGCAGTGAGATACAGGCAGGCACACTCTGGGAGCAGTGAGATACAGGCAGGCACACTGTGGGAGCAGTGAGATACAGGCAGGCACACCGTGGGAGCAGTGAGGATACAGGCAGGCACACTGAGGGAGCAGTGAGGACACAGGCAGGCACACTGTGGAAGCAGTGACATACAGGCAGACACACTGTGGAAGCAGTGAGGATGCAGGCAGACACACTGTGGAAGCAGTGAGGATACAGGCAGGCACACCGAGCGAGCAGTGAGATACAGGCAGGCACACTGTGGGAGCTGTGAGATACAGGCAGGCTCAACACTGTGGGAGCACTGAGGCACAGGCAGCCACACTGTGGAATCAGTGAAATACAGGCAGGCACATTGTGGGAGCAGTGAGATACAGAAAGGCACACTGAGGGAGCAGAGATACAGGCAGGCACACCGAGAGAGCAGTGAGGATACAGGCAGGCACACTGAGGGAGCAGTGAGGATACAGGCAGGCACACTGAGGGAGCAGTGAGGATACAGGCAGGCACGCTGTGGGAGCAGCGAGGATACAGGCAGGCACACCGAGAGACCAGTGAGGATACAGGCAGGCACACCGTGGGAGCAGTGAGGATACAGGCAGGCACACTGAGGGATCAGTGAGGAGACAGGCAGGCACACTGAGGGATCAGTGAGGAGACAGGCAGGCTCAACACTGTGGGAGCACTGAGGCACAGGCAGCCACACTGTGGGATCAGTGAAATACAGGCAGGCACACTGTGGGAGCAGTGAGGAGACAGGCAGGCTCAACACTGTAGGAGCACTGAGGCACAGGCAGCCACACTGTGGGATCAGTGAAATACAGGCAGGCACACTGTGGGAGCAGTGAGATACAGGAAGCCACACTGAGGGAGCAGAGTTACAGGCAGGCACACCGAGAGAGCAGCGAGGATACAGGGAGGCACACCGTGAGATCAGCGAGGATACAGGCAGGGACACCGTGGGAGCAGTGAGGATACAGGCAGGCACACTGAGGGAGTAGTGAGGATACAGGCAGGCACACCGAGGGAGCAGGGAGGATACAGGTAGCCACACTGAGGGATCAGTGAGGATACAGGCACACTGAGGGAGCAGCAGAGAGAATCGAGGCACACTGAGGGAGCAGTGAGGTTACAGGCATACGGAGGGATGAGTGAGGATACAGGCAGCCACACTGAGGGAGCAGTGAGGATACAGGCAGGCACACTGTGGGAGCAGTGAGATAAAGGCAGGCACACCGAGAGAGCAGTGAGGATACTGGCAGGCACACCGAGAGAGCAGTGAGCATACGGGCAGGTACACTGAGGGAGCAATGTGGATACAGGCAGGCACACTGAGGGAGCAGTGAGGTTACCGGCACACCGAGGGATCAGAGAGGATATGGGCACAATGAGTGAGCAGTGAGAACACAGGCACACCGAGGGAGCAGTGAGGATACAGGCACACCGAGCGATCACTGAGGATACAGGCACACTGAGGGATCAATGAGGATACAGGCACACTGAGGGAGCAGTGAGGACACAGGCACACCAAGGGATTCAGTGATGATACAGGCACACTGAGGGAGTAGTGAGGACACAGGCACACCGAGGCATTCAGTGATGATACAGGCA
Organism: Chiloscyllium punctatum; assembly: GCF_047496795.1. Taxonomy (NCBI): domain Eukaryota; kingdom Metazoa; phylum Chordata; class Chondrichthyes; order Orectolobiformes; family Hemiscylliidae; genus Chiloscyllium; species Chiloscyllium punctatum. Next base: position 78,930,632 of record NC_092756.1, on the reverse strand, counting down.
CACTGAGGGAGCAGCAGAGAGGATAGAGGCACACCGAGGGAGCAGTGAGGTTACAGGCATACTGAGGGATCAGTGAGGATACAGGCAGCAACACTGAGGGAGCAGTGATGATACAGGCACACCAAGGGATTAGTGATGATACAGTCACACCGAGGGAGCAGTGTGGATACAGGCACACTGTGGGAGCAGTGAGGATACAGGCACACTGAGGGAGCAGTGAGGACACAGGCACACTGAGGGAGCAGTGAGGACACAGGCACACTGAGGGAGCAGTGAGGATAGAGGAACACTGAGGGAGCAGTGAGGATACAGGCAGGCACACCGAGGGAGCAGAGAGATATAGGCAGGCACACCGAGAGAGCAGTGAGGATACAGGCAGGCACACCGTGGGAGCAGCGAGGATACAGGCAGACACACCGTGGGAGAAGTGAGGATACAGGCAGGCACACTGAGGGAGCAGTGAGGATACAGGCAGGCACACCGAGGGAGCAGTGAGGATACAGGCAGCCACACTGAGGGATCAGTCAGGATACAGGCACACTGAGGGAGCAGTGAGGACACAGGCACACCGAGGGATTCAGTGATGATACAGGCACACTGAGGGAGCAGCAGAGAGGATAGAGGCACACTGAGGGAGCAGTGAGGTTACAGGCATACTGAGGGATCAGTGAGGATACAGGCAGCCACACTGAGGGAGCAGTGATGATACAGGCACACCAAGGGATTAGTGATGATACAGTCACACCGAGGGAGCAGTGTGGATACAGGCACACTGTGGGAGCAGTGTGGATACAGGCACACTGTGGGAGCAGTGAGGATACAGGCACACTGAGGGAGCAGTGAGGACACAGGCACACTGAGGGATCAATGAGGATAGAGGCACACTGAGGGAGCAGTGAGGATACAGGCAGGCACACCGAGGGAGCAGAGAGATACAGGCAGACACACCGTGGGAGCAGTGAGGATACAGGCAGGCACACTGAGGGGGCAGTGAGGATACAGGCAGGCACACCGAGGGAGCAGTGAGGATACAGGCAGCCACACTGAGGGATCAGTCAGGATACAGGCACACTGAGGGAGCAGCAGAGAGGATCGAGGCATACTGAGGGAGCAGTGAGGTTACAGGCATACGGAGGGATGAGTGAGGATACAGGCAGCCACACTGTGGGAGCTGTGAGATACAGGCAGGCACACTGAGGGAGCAGTGAGGATACAGGCAGGCACACTGTGGGAGATGTGAGATACAGGCAGGCACGCCGAGAGAGCAGTGAGGATACTGGCAGGCACACCGAGAGAGCAGTGAGCATACGGGCAGGCACACTGAGGGAGCAATAAGGATACAGGCAGGCACACTGAGGGAGCAGTGAGGATACAGGCACACTGAAGGATCAGTGAGGATACTGGCACAATGAGTGAGCAGTGAGGACACAGGCACACCGAGGGAGCAGTGAGGATACAGGCACACCGAGCGATCAGTGAGGATTCAGGCACACTGAGGGAGCAGTGAGGACACATTCACATTGAGGGAGCAGTGAGGACACAGGCACACTGAGGGAGCAGTGAGGACACAGGCACACCGAGGGATTCAGTGATGATACAGGCAGCCACACTGAGGGAGCAGTGATGATACAGGCACACCGAGGGAGCAGTGTGGATACAGGCACACCGAGGGAGCAGTGAGGACACAGGCACACCGAGGGAGAAGTGAGGACACAGGCACACCGAGGGAGCAGTGAGGACACAGGCACACCGAGGGAGCAGTGAGGACACAGGCACACCGAGGGAGCAGTGAGGACACAGGTACACCGAGGGAGCAGAGAGGACACAGGCACACCGAGGGAGCAGTGAGGACACAGGCAGGCACACTGAGGGAACAGTGAGAGACAGGCAGGCACACTGTGGGAGCAGTGAGATACAGGCAGGCACACTATGGGTGCAGTGAGATACAGGCAGGCACACTATGGGTGCAGTGAGGACACAGGCAGGCACACTGTGGAAGCAGTGAGGATACAGGCAGGCACACTGTGGAAGCAGTGAGGATACAGGCAGGCACACTGTGGAAGCAGTGAGGATACAGGCAGGCACACCGAGCGAGCAGTGAGATACAGGCAGGCACACTGTGGGAGCTGTGAGATACAGGCAGGCTCAACACTGTGGGAGCACTGAGGCACAGGCAGCCACACTGTGGGATCAGTGAAAAACAGGCAGGCACACTGTGGGAGCAGTGAGATACAGGAAGGCACACTGTGGCAGCAGAGATACAGGCAGGCACACCGAGAGAGCAGTGAGGATACAGGCAGGCACACCGTGGGAGCGTGAGGATACAGGCAGGCACACTGAGGGAGCAGCGAGGATACAGGCAGGCACACCGTGGTAGCAGCGAGGATACAGGCAGGCACACCGTGGGAGCAGTGAGGATACAGGCAGGCACACTGAGGGAGCAGTGAGGATACAGGCAGGCTCAACACTGTGGGAGCACTGAGGCACAGGCAGCCACACTGTGGGATCAGTGAAATGCAGGCAGGCACACTGTGGAAGCAGTGAGGATACAGGCAGCCACACTGAGGGAGCAGTGAGGATACAGGAAGGCAGACCGTGGGAGCAGTGAGGATACAGGCAGGAACACTGAGGGAGCAGTGAGGATACAGGCAGGCACACTGTGGAAGCAGTGAGGATACAGGCAGGCACACTGTGGGAGCTGTGAGATACAGGCAGCCACACTGAGGGAGCAGTGAGGATACAGGCAGGCACACTGAGGGAGCAATGAGGATACAGGCAGGTACACTGAGGGAGCAGTGAGGATACAGGCAGGCACACCGTGGGAGCAGTGAGATACAGGCAGGCACACTGAGGGAGCAGTGAGATACAGGCAGGCACACTATGGGTGCAGTGACATACAGGCAGGCATACGGAGAGGGCAGTGAGGACACAGGCAGGCACACTGAGGGAGCAGTGAGGATATAGGCAGGCACACTGTGGAAGCAGTGAGGATACAGGCAGGCACACTGTGGGAGCTGTGAGATACAGGCAGGCACACCGAGAGAGCAGTGAGGATACTGGTAGGCACACCGAGAGAGCAGTGAGCATACGGGCAGGTACACTGAGGGAGCAATGAGGATACAGGCAGGCACACTGAGGGAGCAGTGAGGATACAGGCAGGCACACCGTGGGAGCAGTGAGATACAGGCAGCCACACTGAGGGAGCAGTGAGGATACCGTCACACCGTGGGATCAGTGAGGATACGGGCACAATGAGTGAGCAGTGAGGACACAGGCACACCGAGGGAGCAGTGAGGATACAGGCACACCGAGCGATCAGTGAGGATACAGGCACACTGAGGGAGGAGCAGAGAGGATAGAGGCACACTGAGGGAGCAGTGAGGTTACAGGCAGCCACACCATGGGAGCAGTGAGATACAGGCAGGCACACTGAGGGAGCAGTGAGGATACAGGCAGGCACACTGTGGGAGCTGTGAGATACAGGCAGGCACACCGTGGGAGCAGTGAGATACAGGCAGGCACACCACGGGAGCTGTGAGATACAGGCAGGCACACCACGGGAGCTGTGATATATAGGCAAGCACACTGAGGGAGCAGTGAGGATACAGGCAGGCACACTGTGGGAGCAGTGAGATAAAGGCAGGCACACCGAGAGAGCAGTGAGGATACTGGCAGGCACACCGAGAGAGCAGTGAGCATACGGGCAGGCACACTGAGGGAGCAGTGAGGATAGAGGAACACTGAGGGAGCAGTGAGGATACAGGCAGGCACACCGAGGGAGCAGAGAGATACAGGCAGGCACACCGAGCGAGCAGTGAGATACAGGCAGCCACACTGAGGGAGCAGTGAGATACAGGCAGGCAACCGAGGGAGCAGTGAGGATATAGCCAGGCACACCATGGGAGCAGTGAGGATACAGGCAGGCAAACTAAGGGAGAAGTGAGACACAGGCAGGCACACTAAGGGAGAAGTGAGACACAGGCAGGCACACCATGGGAGCAGTGAGGATACAGGCAGGCACACTGTGGGAGCAGTGAGATACAGGCAGCCACACTGAGGGAGCAGTGAGGATACAGGCAGCCACACTGAGGGAGCAGTGAGATACAGGCAGGCAACCGAGGGAACAGTGAGGATACAGCCAGGCACACCGTGGGTGCAGTGAGGATACAGGCAGACAAACTAAGAGAGAAGTGAGACACAGGCAGGCACACCATGGGAGCAGTGAGGATACAGGCAGGCACAATGTGGGAGCAGTGAGATACAGACAGCCACGCTGAGGGAGCAGTGAGGATACAGGCAGCCATAATGAGGGAGCAGAGAGATACAGGCAGGCACACCGAGCGAGCAGTGAGGATACAGGCAGCCACACCATGGGAGCAGTGAGGATACAGGCAGGCACGCTGAGGGAGCAGTGAGGATACCGGCACATCGAGGGATCAGTGAGGATACAGGCACAATGAGGGAGCACTGAGGACACAGGCACACCGAGGGAGCAGTGAGGACACAGGCACACCGAGGGATCAGTGATGATACAGGCACACTGAGGGATCAGTGAGGTTACAGGCAGACTGAGGGAGCAGCAGAGAGGATAGAGGCACACTGAGGGAGCAGTGAGGTTACAGGCTTACTGAGGGATCTGTGATGATACAGGCACACTGAGGGAGCAGTGAGGATACAGGCACACTGAGGGAGCAGTGAGGACACATGCACATTGAGCAAGCAGTGAGGATACAGGCACACCAAGGAGCAGTGTGGATACAGACACACTGAGGGAGCAGTGAGGACACAGGCAGGCACACCGTGGGAGCAGTGAGGATACCGGCACACTGAGGGATCAGTGAGGAGACAGGCACAATGAGGGAGGAGTGAGGACACAGGCACACCGAGGGATCAGTGAGGATACAGGCACACTGAGAACACAGGCATACTGAGGGATCAATGAGGATACAGGTACACCGACGGGAGCAGTGATGACACATGCACACTGAGGGAGCAGTGAGGATACAGGAAGGCACACTGAGGGAGCAGAGATACAGGCAGGCACACCGTGAGAGCAGTGAGGATACAGGCAGGCACACCGTGGGAGCGTGAGGATACAGGCAGGCACACGGAGGGAGCAGTGAGAATACAGGCAGGCACACGGAGGGAGCAGTGAGGATACAGGCAGGCACACCGAGGGAGCAGTGAGGATACAGGCAGCCACACCGAGGGAGCAGAGGGGATACAGGCACACTGAGGGAATAGTGAGGATACAGGCACACTGAAGGAGCAGTGAGGACACAGGCACACTGAAGGAGCAGTGAGGACACAGGCACACTGAGGGAGCAGTGAGGACACAGGCACACCGAGGGAGCGGAGAGGACACAGGCACACCAAGGGAGCAGTGAGGATACGGGCAGGCACACCGAGGGAGCAGTGAGCTACAGGCAGACACACTGTGGGAGCAGTGAGATACAGGCAGGCACACTGAGGGAGCAGTGAGATACAGGCAGGCACACTATGGGTGCAGTGAGATACAGGCAGGCACAATATGGGTGCAGTGAGATACAGGCAGGCACACTGTGGGAGCAGTGAGATACAGGCAGGCACACCGTGGGAGCAGTGAGGATACAGGCAGGCACACTGAGGGAGCAGTGAGGACACAGGCAGGCACACTGTGGAAGCAGTGACATACAGGCAGACACACTGTGGAAGCAGTGAGGATGCAGGCAGACACACTGTGGAAGCAGTGAGGATACAGGCAGGCACACCGAGCGAGCAGTGAGATACAGGCAGGCACACTGTGGGAGCTGTGAGATACAGGCAGGCTCAACACTGTGGGAGCACTGAGGCACAGGCAGCCACACTGTGGAATCAGTGAAATACAGGCAGGCACATTGTGGGAGCAGTGAGATACAGAAAGGCACACTGAGGGAGCAGAGATACAGGCAGGCACACCGAGAGAGCAGTGAGGATACAGGCAGGCACACTGAGGGAGCAGTGAGGATACAGGCAGGCACACTGAGGGAGCAGTGAGGATACAGGCAGGCACGCTGTGGGAGCAGCGAGGATACAGGCAGGCACACCGAGAGACCAGTGAGGATACAGGCAGGCACACCGTGGGAGCGTGAAGATACAGGCAGGCACACTGAGGGAGCAGTGAGGATACAGGCAGGCACACTGAGGGATCAGTGAGGAGACAGGCAGGCACACTGAGGGATCAGTGAGGAGACAGGCAGGCTCAACACTGTGGGAGCACTGAGGCACAGGCAGCCACACTGTGGGATCAGTGAAATACAGGCAGGCACACTGTGGGAGCAGTGAGGAGACAGGCAGGCTCAACACTGTGGGATCACTGAGGCACAGGCAGCCACACTGTGGGATCAGTGAAATACAGGCAGGCACACTGTGGGAGCAGTGAGATACAGGAAGCCACACTGAGGGAGCAGAGTTACAGGCAGGCACACCGAGAGAGCAGCGAGGATACAGGGAGGCACACCGTGAGATCAGCGAGGATACAGGCAGGGACACCGTGGGAGCAGTGAGGATACAGGCAGGCACACTGAGGGAGTAGTGAGGATACAGGCAGGCACACCGAGGGAGCAGGGAGGATACAGGCAGCCACACTGAGGGATCAGTGAGGATACAGGCACACTGAGGGAGCAGCAGAGAGAATCGAGGCACACTGAGGGAGCAGTGAGGTTACAGGCATACGGAGGGATGAGTGAGGATACAGGCAGGCACACTGTGGGAGCAGTGAGATAAAGGCAGGCACACCGAGAGAGCAGTGAGGATACTGGCAGGCACACCGAGAGAGCAGTGAGCATACGGGCAGGTACACTGAGGGAGCAATGTGGATACAGGCAGGCACACTGAGGGAGCAGTGAGGTTACCGGCACACCGAGGGATCAGTGAGGATATGGGCACAATGAGTGAGCAGTGAGAACACAGGCACACCGAGGGAGCAGTGAGGATACAGGCACACCGAGCGATCACTGAGGATACAGGCACACTGAGGGATCAATGAGGATACAGGCACACTGAGGGAGCAGTGAGGACACAGGCACACCGAGGGATTCAGTGATGATACAGGCACACTGAGGGAGTAGTGAGGACACAGGCACACCGAGGCATTCAGTGATGATACAGGCACACTGAGGGAGCAGCAGAGAGGATAGAGGCACACTGAGGGAGCAGTGAGGTTACAGGCATACTGAGGGATCAGTGAGGATACAGGCAGCAACACTGAGGGATCAGTGAGGATACAGGCACACCAAGGGATTAGTGATGATACAGTCACACCGAGGGAGCAGTGTGGATACAGGCACACTGTGGGAGCAGTGAGGATACAGGCACACTAAGGGAGCAGTGAGGACACAGGCACACTGAGGGAGCAGTGAGGACACAGGCACACTGAGGGAGCAGTGAGGACACAGGCGCACTGAGGGAGCAGTGAGGATACAGGCAGGCACACCGAGGGAGCAGAGAGATACAGGCAGGCACACCGAGAGAGCAGTGAGGATACAGGCAGGCACACCGTGGGAGCAGCGAGGATACAGGCAGACACACCGTGGGAGAAGTGAGGATACAGGCAGGCACACTGAGGGAGCAGTGAGGATACAGGCAGGCACACCGAGGGAGCAGTGAGGATACAGGCAGCCACACTGAGGGATCAGTCAGGATACAGGCACACTGAGGGAGCAGTGAGGACACAGGCACACCGAGGGATTCAGTGATGATACAGGCAGCCACACTGAGGGAGCAGTGATGATACAGGCACACCAAGGGATTAGTGATGATACAGTCACACCGAGGGAGCAGTGTGGATACAGGCACACTGTGGGAGCAGTGTGGATACAGGCACACTGTGGGAGCAGTGAGGATACAGGCACAGTGAGGGAGCAGTGAGGACACAGGCACACTGAGGGATCAATGAGGATAGAGGCACACTGAGGGAGCAGTGAGGATACAGGCAGGCACACCGAGGGAGCAGAGAGATACAGGCAGACACACCGTGGGAGCAGTGAGGATACAGGCAGGCACACTGAGGGAGCAGTGAGGATACAGGCAGGCACACCGAGGGAGCAGTGAGGATACAGGCAGCCACACTGAGGGATCAGTCAGGATACAGGCACACTGAGGGAGCAGCAGAGAGGATCGAGGCATACTGAGGGAGCAGTGAGGTTACAGGCATACGGAGGGATGAGTGAGGATACAGGCAGCCACACTGTGGGAGCTGTGAGATACAGGCAGGCACACTGAGGGAGCAGTGAGGATACAGGCAGGCACACTGTGGGAGATGTGAGATACAGGCAGGCACACCGTGGTAGCAGTGAGCATAGGGCAGGTACACTGAGGGAGCAATGAGGATACAGGCAGGCACACTGAGGGAGCAGCGAGGATACAGGAAGGCAGACCGTGGGAGCAGTGAGGATACAGGCAGGCATACGGAGGGAGCAGTGAGGATACAGGCAAGCACACTGTGGGAGCTGAGAGATACAGTCAGGCACGCCGAGAGAGCAGTGAGGATACTGGCAGGCACACCGAGAGAGCAGTGAGCATACGGGCAGGCACACTGAGGGAGCAATAAGGATACAGGCAGGCACACTGAGGGAGCAGTGAGGATACAGGCACACTGAAGGATCAGTGAGGATACGGGCACAATGAGTGAGCAGTGAGGACACAGGCACACCGAGGGAGCAGTGAGGATACAGGCACACCGAGCGATCAGTGAGGATTCAGGCACACTGAGGGAGCAGTGAGGACACAGGCACACTGAGGGAGCAGTGAGGACACAGGCACACCGAGGGATTCAGTGATGATACAGGCAGCCACACTGAGGGAGCAGTGATGATACAGGCACACCGAGGGAGCAGTGTGGATACAGGCACACCGAGGGAGCAGTGAGGACACAGGCACACCGAGGGAGAAGTGAGGACACAGGCACACCGAGGGAGCAGTGAGGACACAGGCACACCGAGGGAGCAGTGAGGACACAGGTACACCGAGGGAGCAGTGAGGACACAGGTACACCGAGGGAGCAGAGAGGACACAGGCACACCGAGGGAGCAGTGAGGACACAGGCAGGCACACTGAGGGAACAGTGAGAGACAGGCAGGCACACTGTGGGAGCAGTGAGATACAGGCAGGCACACTATGGGTGCAGTGAGATACAGGCAGGCACACTATGGGTGCAGTGAGGACACAGGCAGGCACACTGTGGAAGCAGTGAGGATACAGGCAGGCACACTGTGGAAGCAGTGAGGATACAGGCAGGCACACTGTGGAAGCAGTGAGGATACAGGCAGGCACACCGAGCGAGCAGTGAGATACAGGCAGGCACACTGTGGGAGCTGTGAGATACAGGCAGGCTCAACACTGTGGGAGCACTGAGGCACAGGCAGCCACACTGTGGGATCAGTGAAATACAGGCAGGCACACTGTGGGAGCAGTGAGATACAGGAAGGCACACTGTGGGAGCAGAGATACAGGCAGGCACACCGAGAGAGCAGTGAGGATACAGGCAGGCACACCGTGGGAGCGTGAGGATACAGGCAGGCACACTGAGGGAGCAGCGAGGATACAGGCAGGCACACCGTGGTAGCAGCGAGGATACAGGCAGGCACACCGTGGGAGCAGTGAGGATACAGGCAGGCACACCGTGGGAGCAGTGAGGATACAGGCAGGCACACTGAGGGAGCAGTGAGGATACAGGCAGGCTCAACACTGTGGGAGCACTGAGGCACAGGCAGCCACACTGTGGGATCAGTGAAATGCAGGCAGGCACACTGTGGAAGCAGTGAGGAGACAGGCAGCCACACTGAGGGAGCAGTGAGGATACAGGAAGGCAGACCGTGGGAGCAGTGAGGATACAGGCAGGAACACTGAGGGAGCAGTGAGGATACAGGCAGGCACACTGTGGAAGCAGTGAGGATACAGGCAGGCACACTGTGGGAGCTGTGAGATACAGGCAGCCACACTGAGGGAGCAGTCAGGATACAGGCACACTGAGGGAGCAGCAGAGAGGATCGAGGCATACTGAGGGAGCAGTGAGGTTACAGGCATACGGAGGGATGAGTGAGGATACAGGCAGCCACACTGTGGGAGCTGTGAGATACAGGCAGGCACACTGAGGGAGCAGTGAGGATACAGGCAGGCACACTGTGGGAGATGTGAGATACAGGCAGGCACACCGTGGTAGCAGTGAGCATAGGGCAGGTACACTGAGGGAGCAATGAGGATACAGGCAGGCACACTGAGGGAGCAGCGAGGATACAGGAAGGCAGACCGTGGGAGCAGTGAGGATACAGGCAGGCATACGGAGGGAGCAGTGAGGATACAGGCAAGCACACTGTGGGAGCTGAGAGATACAGGCAGGCACGCCGAGAGAGCAGTGAGGATACTGGCAGGCACACCGAGAGAGCAGTGAGCATACGGGCAGGCACACTGAGGGAGCAATAAGGATACAGGCAGGCACACTGAGGGAGCAGTGAGGATACAGGCACACTGAAGGATCAGTGAGGATACGGGCACAATGAGTGAGCAGTGAGGACACAGGCACACCGAGGGAGCAGTGAGGATACAGGCACACCGAGCGATCAGTGAGGATTCAGGCACACTGAGGGAGCAGTGAGGACACAGGCACACTGAGGGAGCAGTGAGGACACAGGCACACCGAGGGATTCAGTGATGATACAGGCAGCCACACTGAGGGATCAGTGATGATACAGGCACACCGAGGGAGCAGTGTGGATACAGGCACACCGAGGGAGCAGTGAGGACACAGGCACACCGAGGGAGAAGTGAGGACACAGGCACACCGAGGGAGCAGTGAGGACACAGGCACACCGAGGGAGCAGTGAGGACACAGGTACACCGAGGGAGCAGAGAGGACACAGGCACACCGAGGGAGCAGTGAGGACACAGGCAGGCACACTGAGGGAACAGTGAGAGACAGGCAGGCACACTGTGGGAGCAGTGAGATACAGGCAGGCACACTATGGGTGCAGTGAGATACAGGCAGGCACACTATGGGTGCAGTGAGGACACAGGCAGGCACACTGTGGAAGCAGTGAGGATACAGGCAGGCACACTGTGGAAGCAGTGAGGATACAGGCAGGCACACTGTGGAAGCAGTGAGGATACAGGCAGGCACACCGAGCGAGCAGTGAGATACAGGCAGGCACACTGTGGGAGCTGTGAGATACAGGCAGGCTCAACACTGTGGGAGCACTGAGGCACAGGCAGCCACACTGTGGGATCAGTGAAATACAGGCAGGCACACTGTGGGAGCAGTGAGATACAGGAAGGCACACTGTGGGAGCAGAGATACAGGCAGGCACACCGAGAGAGCAGTGAGGATACAGGCAGGCACACCGTGGGAGCGTGAGGATACAGGCAGGCACACTGAGGGAGCAGCGAGGATACAGGCAGGCACACCGTGGTAGCAGCGAGGATACAGGCAGGCACACCGTGGGAGCAGTGAGGATACAGGCAGGCACACTGAGGGAGCAGTGAGGATACAGGCAGGCTCAACACTGTGGGAGCACTGAGGCACAGGCAGCCACACTGTGGGATCAGTGAAATGCAGGCAGGCACACTGTGGAAGCAGTGAGGATACAGGCAGCCACACTGAGGGAGCAGTGAGGATACAGGAAGGCAGACCGTGGGAGCAGTGAGGATACAGGCAGGAACACTGAGGGAGCAGTGAGGATACAGGCAGGCACACTGTGGAAGCAGTGAGGATACAGGCAGGCACACTGTGGGAGCTGTGAGATACAGGCAGCCACACTGAGGGAGCAGTGAGGATACAGGCAGGCACACTGAGGGAGCAATGAGGATACAGGCAGGTACACTGAGGGAGCAGTGAGGATACAGGCAGGCACACCGTGGGAGCAGTGAGATACAGGCAGGCACACTGAGGGAGCAGTGAGATACAGGCAGGCACACTATGGGTGCAGTGACATACAGGCACGCATACGGAGGGAGCAGTGAGGACACAGGCAGGCACACTGAGGGAGCAGTGAGGATATAGGCAGGCACACTGTGGAAGCAGTGAGGATACAGGCAGGCACACTGTGGGAGCTGTGAGATACAGGCAGGCACACCGAGAGAGCACTGAGGATACTGGTAGGCACACCGAGAGAGCAGTGAGCATACGGGCAGGTACACTGAGGGAGCAATGAGGATACAGGCAGGCACACTGAGGGAGCAGTGAGGATACAGGCAGGCACACCGTGGGAGCAGTGAGATACAGGCAGCCACACTGAGGGAGCAGTGAGGATACCGTCACACCGTGGGATCAGTGAGGATACGGGCACAATGAGTGAGCAGTGAGGACACAGGCACACCGAGGGAGCAGTGAGGATACAGGCACACCGAGCGATCAGTGAGGATACAGGCACACTGAGGGAGGAGCAGAGAGGATAGAGGCACACTGAGGGAGCAGTGAGGTTACAGGCAGCCACACCATGGGAGCAGTGAGATACAGGCAGGCACACTGAGGGAGCAGTGAGGATACAGGCAGGCACACTGTGGGAGCTGTGAGATACAGGCAGGCACACCGTGGGAGCAGTGAGATACAGGCAGGCACAACACGGGAGCTGTGAGATACAGGCAGGCACACCACGGGAGCTGTGATATATAGGCAAGCACACTGAGGGAGCAGTGAGGATACAGGCAGGCACACTGTGGGAGCAGTGAGATAAAGGCAGGCACACCGAGAGAGCAGTGAAGATACTGGCAGGCACACCGAGAGAGCAGTGAGCATACGGGCAGGCACACTGAGGGAGCAGTGAGGATACCGGCACACCGAGGGATCAGTGAGGATATGGGCACAATGAGTGAGCAGTGAGGATACAGGCACACCGAGCGATCAGTGAGGATACAGGCACACCGAGCGATCAGTGAGGATACAGGCACACTGAGGGAGGAGCAGAGAGGATAGAGGCACACTAAGGGAGCGGTCAGGACACATTCACATTGAGGGAGCAGTGAGGACACAGGCACACTGAGGGTGCAGTGAGGACACAGGCACACTGAGGGATCAATGAGGATACAGGCACACTGAGGGAGCAGTCAGGACACATTCACATTGAGGGAGCAGTGAGGACACAGGCACACTGAGGGTGCAGTGAGGACACAGGCACACTGAGGGATCAATGAGGATACAGGCACACTGAGGGAGCAGTGAGGACACAGTCACACCGAGGGATTCAGTGATGATACAGGCACACTGAGGGAGGAGCAGGGAGGATAGAGGCACACTAAGGGAGCGGTCAGGACACATTCACATTGAGGGAGCAGTGAGGACACAGGCACACTGAGGGTGCAGTGAGGACACAGGCACACTGAGGGATCAATGAGGATACAGGCACACTGAGGGAGCAGTGAGGACACAGTCACACCGAGGGATTCAGTGATGATACAGGCACACTGAGGGAGCAGCAGGGAGGATAGAGGCACACTGAGGGAGCAGTGAGGTTACAGGCATACTGAGGGATCAGTGAGGATACAGGCAGCCACACTGAGGGAGCAGTGATGATACAGGCACACCAAGGGATTAGTGATGATACAGGCACACCGAGGGAGCAGTGTGGATACAGGCACACCGAGGGAGCAGTGTGGATACAGGCAGGCACACTGTGGGAGCAGTGAGATACAGGCAGGCACACTGAGGGAGCAGTGAGATACAGGCAGGCACACTATGCGTGCAGTGAGGACACAGGCAGGCACACTGTGGAAGCAGTGAGGATACAGGCAGGCACACTGTGGAAGCAGTGAGGATACAGGCAGGCACACTGTGGGAGCTGTGAGATACAGGCAGGCACACCGAGAGAGCAGTGAGGATACTGGTAGGCACACCGAGAGAGCAGTGAGCATACGGGCAGGTACACTGAGGGAGCAATGAGGATACAGGCAGGCACACTGACGGAGCAGTGAGGATACAGGCAGGCACACCGTGGGAGCAGAGAGATACAGGCAGCCACACTGGGGGAGCAGTGAGGATACCGGCACACCGAGGGATCAGTGAGGATACGGGCACAATGAGTGAGCAGTGAGGACACAGGCACACCGAGGGAGCAGTGAGGATACAGGCACACCGAGCGATCAGTGAGGATACAGGCACACTGAGGGAGGAGCAGAGAGGATAGAGGCACACTGAGGGAGCAGTGAGGTTACAGGCATACTGAGGGACCAGTGAGGATACAGGCAGCCACACCGTGGGAGCAGTGAGATACAGGCAGGCACACTGAGGGAGCAGTGAGGGTACAGGCAGGCACACTGTGGGAGCTGTGAGATACAGGCAGGCACACCGTGGGAGCAGTGAGATACAGGCAGGCACACCACGGGAGCTGTGAGATACAGGCAGGCACACCACGGGAGCTGTGATATATAGGCAGGCACACTGAGGGAGCAGTGAGGATAGAGGCAGGCACACTTTGGGAGCAGTGAGATAAAGGCAGGCACACCGAGAGAGCAGTGAGGATACTGGCAGGCACACCGAGAGAGCAGTGAGCATACGGGGAGGCACACTGAGGGAGCAGTGAGGATACCGGCAGGCACACTGAGGGATCAGTGAGGATATGGGCACAATGAGTGAGCAGTGAGGACACAGGCACACCGAGGGAGCAGTGAGGATACAGGCACACCGAGCGATCAGTGAGGATACAGGCACACTGAGGGAGCAGTCAGGACACATTCACATTGAGGGAGCAGTGAGGACACAGGCACACTGAGGGAGCAATGAGGACACAGGCACACTGAGGGAGCAGTGAGGACACAGGCACACCGAGGGATTCAGTGATGATACAGGCACACCGAGGGAGCAGCAGAGAGGATAGAGGCACACTGAGGGAGCAGTGAGGTTACAGGCATACTGAGGGATCAGTGAGGATACAGGCACACCAAGGGATTAGTGATGATACAGGCACACCAAGGGAGCAGTGTGGATACAGGCACACCGAGGGAGCAGTGAGGATACAGGCACACCGAGGGAGCAGTGAGGACACATGCCCATTGAGGGAGCAGTGAGGACACAGGCACACTGAGGGATCAATGAGGATACAGGCACACTGAGGGAGCAGTGAGGATACAGGCAGGCACACCGAGGGAGCAGAGAGATAAAGACAGGCACACCGAGCGATCAGTGAGGATACAGGCACACTGAGGGAGCAGTCAGGACACATTCACATTGAGGGAGCAGTGAGGACACAGGCACACTGAGGGAGCAATGAGGACACAGGCACACTGAGGGAGCAGTGAGGATACAGGCACACCAAGGGATTAGTGATGATACAGGCACACCAAGGGAGCAGTGTGGATACAGGCACACCGAGGGAGCAGTGAGGATACAGGCACACCGAGGGAGCAGTGAGGACACATGCCCATTGAGGGAGCAGTGAGGACACAGGCACACTGAGGGATCAATGAGGATACAGGCACACTGAGGGAGCAGTGAGGATACAGGCAGGCACACCGAGGGAGCAGAGAGATAAAGGCAGGCACACCGAGGGAGCAGAGAGATAAAGGCAGGCACACCGAGAGAGCAGCGAGGATAAAGGCAGGCACACCGTTGGAGCAGCGAGGATACAGGCAGGCTCAACACTGTGGGAGCAGTGAGGATACAGGCAGGCACACCGAAGGAGCAGTGAGGATACAGGCAGCCACACTGAGGGATCAGTGAGGATACAGGCACACCGAGCGATCAGTGAGGATACAGGCACACTGAGGGAGCAGCAGAGAGGATCGAGGCATACTGAGGGAGCAGTGAGGTTACAGGCATACGGAGGGATGAGTGAGGATACAGGCAGCCACACTGAGGGAGCAGTGAGGATACAGGCAGGCACACTGTGGGAGCAGTGAGATAAAAGCAGGTACACTGAGGGAGCAATGAGGATACAGGCAGGCACACTGAGGGAGCAGTGAGGATACAGGAAGGCAGACCGTGGGAGCAGTGAGGATACAGGCAGGCACACTGTGGAAGCAGTGAGGATACAGGCAGGCACACCGAGCGAGCAGTGAGATACAGGCAGGCACACTGTGGGAGCTGTGAGATACAGGCAGGCTCAATACTGTGGGAGCACTGAGGCACAGGCAGCCACACTGTGGGATCAGTGAAATACAGGCAGGCACACTGTGGGAGCAGTGAGATACAGGAAGGCACACCGAGAGAGCAGTGAGGATACAGGCAGGCACACCGTGGGAGCGTGAGGATACAGGCAGGCACACTGAGGGAGCAGCGAGGATACAGGCAGGCACACCGTGGTAGCAGCGAGGATACAGGCAGGCACACCGTGGGAGCAGTGAGGATACAGGCAGGCACACTGAGGGAGCAGTGAGGATACAGGCAGGCTCAACACTGTGGGAGCACTGAGGCACAGGCAGCCACACTGTGGGATCAGTGAAATGCAGGCAGGCACACTGTGGAAGCAGTGAGGATACAGGCAGGCACACCGAGGGAGCAGTGAGGATACAGGCAGCCACACTGAGGGATGTGAGGATACAGGCACACTGAGGGTGCAGCAGAGAGGATCGAGGCATACTGAGGGAGCAGTGCGGTTCCAGCATACGGAGGGATGAGTGAGGATACAGGCAGCCACACTGAGGGAGCAGTGAGGATACAGGCAGGCACACTGTGGGAGCAGTGAGATACAGGCAGGCACACCGAGAGAGCAGTGAGGATACTGGCAGGCACACCGTGGGAGCAGTGAGCATACGGGCAGGTACACTGAGGGAGCAATGAGGATACAGGCAGACACACTGAGGGAGCAGTGAGGATACAGGAAGGCAGACCGTGGGAGCAATGAGGATACAGGCAGGCATACGGAGGGAGCAGTGAGGACACAGGCAGGTACACTGAGGGAGCAATGAGGATACAGGCAGGCACACTGAGGGAGCAGTGAGGATACAGGCAGGCACACCGTGGGAGCAGTGAGATACAGGCAGCCACACTGAGGGAGCAGTGAGGATACCGTCACACCGAGGGATCAGTGAGGATACGGGCACAATGAGTGAGCAGTGAGGACACAGGCACACCGAGGGAGCAGTGAGGATACAGGCACACCGAGCGATCAGTGAGGATACAGGCACACTGAGGGAGGAGCAGAGAGGATAGAGGCACACTGAGGGAGCAGTGAGGTTACAGGCATACTGAGGGATCAGTGAGGATACAGGCAGCCACACCGTGGGAGCAGTGAGATACAGGCAGGCACACTGAGGGAGCAGTGAGGATACAGGCAGGCACACTGTGGGAGCTGTGAGATACAGGCAGGCACACCGTGGGAGCAGTGAGATACAGGCAGGCACACCACGGGAGCTGTGAGATACAGGCAGGCACACCACGGGAGCTGTGAGATACAGGCAGGCACACCACGGGAGCTGTGATATATAGGCAAGCACACTTTGGGAGCAGTGAGGATACAGGCAGGCACACTGTGGGAGCAGTGAGATAAAGGCAGGCACACCGAGAGAGCAGTGAGGATACTGGCAGGCACACCGAGAGAGCAGTGAGCATACGGGCAGGCACACTGAGGGAGCAGTGAGGATACCGGCACACCGAGGGATCAGTGAGGATATGGGCACAATGAGTGAGCAGTGAGGATACAGGCACACCGAGCGATCAGTGAGGATAGAGGCACACTAAGGGAGCGGTCAGGACACATTCACATTGAGGGAGCAGTGAGGACACAGGCACACTGAGGGTGCAGTGAGGACACAGGCACACTGAGGGATTCAGTGATGATACAGGCACACTGAGGGAGCAGCAGGGAGGATAGAGGCACACTGAGGGAGCAGTGAGGTTACAGGCATACTGAGGGATCAGTGAGGATACAGGCAGCCACACTGAGGGAGCAGTGATGATACAGGCACACCAAGGGATTAGTGATGATACAGTCACACCGAGGGAGCAGTGTGGATACAGGCACACCGAGGGAGCAGTGTGGATACAGGCAGGCACACTGTGGGAGCAGTGAGATACAGGCAGGCACACTATGGGTGCAGTGACGTACAGGCAGGCACACTATGCGTGCAGTGAGGACACAGGCAGGCACACTATGCGTGCAGTGAGGACACAGGCAGGCACACTGTGGAAGCAGTGAGGATACAGGCAGGCACACTGTGGAAGCAGTGAGGATACAGGCAGGCACACCGAGAGAGCAGTGAGGATACTGGTAGGCACACCGAGAGAGCAGTGAGCATACGGGCAGGTACACTGAGGGAGCAATGAGGATACAGGCAGGCACACTGACGGAGCAGTGAGGATACAGGCAGGCACACCGTGGGAGCAGAGAGATACAGGCAGCCACACTGGGGGAGCAGTGAGGATACCGGCACACCGAGGGATCAGTGAGGATATGGGCACAATGAGTGAGCAGTGAGGACACAGGCACACCGAGGGAGCAGTGAGGATACAGGCACACCGAGCGATCAGTGAGGATACAGGCACACTGAGGGAGCAGTCAGGACACATTCACATTGAGGGAGCAGTGAGGACACAGGCACACTGAGGGTGCTGTGAGGACACAGGCACACTGAGGGAGCAGTCAGGACACAGGCACACTGAGGGTGCAGTGAGGACACAGGCACACTGAGGGATTCAGTGATGATACAGGCACACTGAGGGAGCAGTCAGGACACATTCACATTGAGGGAGCAGTGAGGACACAGGCACACTGAGGGAGCAATGAGGACACAGGCACACTGAGGGATCAATGAGGATACAGGCACACTGAGGGAGCAGTGAGGACACAGGCACACCGAAGGATTCAGTGATGATACAGGCACACTGAGGGAGCAGCAGAGAGGATAGAGGCACACTGAGGGAGCAGTGAGGTTACAGGCATACTGAGGGATCAGTGAGGATACAGGCAGCCACACTGAGGGAGCAGTGATGATACAGGCACACCAAGGGATTAGTGATGATACAGGCACACCGAGGGAGCAGTGTGGATACAGGCAGGCACACTGTGGGAGCAGTGAGATACAGGCAGGCACACTGAGGGAGCAGTGAGGATACAGGCAGGCACACTGTGGAAGCAGTGAGATACAGGCAGGCACACCGAGAGAGCAGTGAGGATACTGGTAGGCACACCGAGAGAGCAGTGAGCATACGGGCAGGTACACTGAGGGAGCAATGAGGATACAGGCAGGCACACTGAGGGAGCAGTGAGGATACAGGCAGGCACACCGTGGGAGCAGTGAGATACAGGCAGCCACACTGAGGGAGCAGTGAGGATACAGGCACACCGAGCGATCAGTGAGGATACAGGCACACTGAGGGAGGAGCAGAGAGGATAGAGGCACACTGAGGGAGCAGTGAGGTTACAGGCATACTGAGGGATCAATAGACAATAGATGCAGGAGTAGGCCATTCTGCCCTCGAGCCTGCACCACCATTCAATATGATCATGGCTGATCATTCCTAATCAGTATCCTGTTCCAGCCTTATCTCCATACCCCTTGACTCCACTATCTTTAAGAGCTCTATCCAATTCTTTCTTAAATGAATCCAGAGACTGGGCCTCCACTGCCCTCTGGGGCAGAGCATTCCACACAGCCACCACTCTCTGGGTGAAGTAGTTTCTCCTCATCTCTGTCCTAAATGGTCTACCCCGTATTTTTAGGCTGTGTCCTCTGGTTCGGCATTCCCCCATCAACGGAAATATGTTCCCTCCTGCCAGAGTGTCCAGTCCTTTCATAATCCTATACGTTTCAATCAGATCCCCTCTCAGTCTTCTAAACTCAAGGGTATACAAGCCCAGTCGCTTCAGTCTTTCCGTGTAAGGCAATCCTGCCATTCCAGGAATTGACCTCGTGAACCTACGCTGCACTCCCTCAATAGCCAGAATGTCTTTCCTCAAATTTGGAGACCAGAACTGTACACAGTACTCCAGGTGTGGTCTCACCAGCGCCCTGTACAGCTGCAGAAGCACCTCTTTGCTTCTATACTCAATCCCTCTTGTTATGAAGGCCAGCATGCTATTAGCCTTCTTCACGACCTGCTGTACCTGCATGCTTGCCTTCATTGACTGGTGGACAAGAACACCCAGATCTCT
This sequence comes from Chiloscyllium punctatum, assembly GCF_047496795.1. Taxonomy (NCBI): domain Eukaryota; kingdom Metazoa; phylum Chordata; class Chondrichthyes; order Orectolobiformes; family Hemiscylliidae; genus Chiloscyllium; species Chiloscyllium punctatum. The sequence continues at coordinate 78,910,596 of NC_092756.1, read as the reverse complement.
CTGAACAGCCCCTTTACCTAATTTGATACCATTGAGGTAGTAATCTGCCTTCCTGTTCTTGCCACCAAAGTGGATAACCAGACATTTATCCACATTAAACTGCATCTGCCATGCATCTGCCCACTCACCTAACTTGTCCAGGTCACCCTGTAATCCCCTAACATCCTCATCACATTTCACCCTACCACCTAGCTTTGTGTCATCAGCAAATTTGCTAATGTTATTGCTGATACCATCTTCTATATCATTTACATATATTGTAAAAAGCTGCGGTCCCAGCACGGATCCCTGCGGTACCCCACTGGTCACTGCCTGCCATTCCGAAATGGAGCCGTTAATCACTACCCTTTGTTTCCTATTAGCCAACCAATTCTCTATCCAATCTAGTACTTTGCCCCCAATCCCGTGCACCCTAATTTTACTCACTAACCTCTTGTGTGGGACTTTATCAAAAGCTTTCTGAAAGTCCAGGTACACTACATCCACTGGATCTCCCTCGTCCATCTTCCGAGTTACATCCTCAAAAAATTCAAGAAGATTAGTCAAGCATGATTTCCCCTTCATAAATCCATGCTGACTCTGTCCTATCCTGTTACTATTATCCAGATGTGCCGTAATTTCATCCTTTATAATAGACTCCAGCATCTTTCCCACCACTGAGGTCAGACTAACTGGTCTATAATTTCCTGCTTTCTCCCGCCCACCCTTCTTAAAAAGTGGCACAACATTAGCCGCCCTCCAATCCTCAGGAACCGACCCCGATTCTATTGAACTCTGGAAAATAATCACCAGCGCATCCACGATTTCCCGAGCCACCTCCTTCAGTACCCTGGGATGCAGGCCATCAGGTCCCGGAGACTTATCAACCTTCAGACCTAACTGTCTCTCCAACACCAAATCCTGGCAAATAGAAATTCCCTTAAGTTCAGGTCCTTCAGCCACTGTTACCTCAAGGAGATTGCATGTGTCTTCCCCAGTGAACACAGATCTGAAGTACCCGTGGGAGCGTGAGGATACAGGCAGGCACACTGAGGGAGCAGCGAGGATACAGGCAGGCACACCGTGGGAGCAGCGAGGATACAGGCAGGCACACCGTGGGAGCAGTGAGGATACAGGCAGGCACACTGAGGGAGCAGTGAGGATACAGGCAGGCTCAACACTGTGGGAGCACTGAGGCACAGGCAGCCACACTGAGGGATCAGTGAGGATACAGGCACACTGAGGGTGCAGCAGAGAGGATCGAGGCATACTGAGGGAGCAGTGCGGTTCCAGGCATACGGAGGGATGAGTGAGGATACAGGCAGCCACACTGAGGGAGCAGTGAGGATACAGGCAGGCACACTGTGGGAGCAGTGAGATACAGGCAGGCACACCGAGAGAGCAGTGAGGATACTGGCAGGCACACCGTGGGAGCAGTGAGCATACGGGCAGGTACACTGAGGGAGCAATGAGGATACAGGCAGACACACTGAGGGAGCAGTGAGGATACAGGAAGGCAGACCGTGGGAGCAGTGAGGATAGAGGCAGGCACACTGAGGGAGCAGTGAGGATACAGGCAGGCACACTGTGGAAGCAGTGAGGATACAGACAGGCACACTGTGGGAGCTGTGAGATACAGGCAGGCACACCGAGAGAGCAGTGAGGATACTGGTAGGCACACCGAGAGAGCAGTGAGCATACGGGCAGGTACACTGAGGGAGCAATGAGGATACAGGCAGGCACACTGAGGGAGCAGTGAGGATACAGGCAGGCACACCGTGGGAGCAGTGAGATACAGGCAGGCACACTGAGGGAGCAGTGAGATACAGGCAGGCACACTATGGGTGCAGTGACATACAGGCAGGCACACTATGCGTGCAGTGAGGACACAGGCAGGCACACTTTTGAAGCAGTGAGGATACAGGCAGGCACACTGTGGAAGCAGTGAGGATACAGGCAGGCACACTGTGGGAGCTGTGAGATACAGGCAGACACACCGAGAGAGCAGTGAGGATACTGGTAGGCACACCGAGAGAGCAGTGAGGATACTGGTAGGCACACCGAGAGAGCAGTGAGCATACGGGCAGGTACACTGAGGGAGCAATGAGGATACAGGCAGGCACACTGAGGGAGCAGAGAGATACAGGCAGCCACACTGGGGGAGCAGTGAGGATACCGGCACACCGAGGGATCAGTGAGGATACCGGCACACCGAGGGATCAGAGAGGATATGGGCACAATGAGTGAGCAGTGAGGACACAGGCACACCGAGCGATCAGTGAGGATACAGGCACACTGAGGGAGGAGCAGAGAGGATAGAGGCACACTGAGGGAGCAGTGAGGTTACAGGCATACTGAGGGATCAGTGAGGATACAGGCAGCCACACCGTGGGAGCAGTGAGATACAGGCAGGCACACTGAGGGAGCAGTGAGGATACAGGCAGGCACACTGTGGGAGCTGTGAGATACAGGCAGGCACACCGTGGGAGCAGTGAGATACAGGCAGGCACACCACGGGAGCTGTGAGATACAGGCAGGCACACCACGGGAGCTGTGAGATACAGGCAGGCACACCACGGGAGCTGTGATATATAGGCAAGCACACTTTGGGAGCAGTGAGGATACAGGCAGGCACACTGTGGGAGCAGTGAGATAAAGGCAGGCACACCGAGAGAGCAGTGAGGATACTGGCAGGCACACCGAGAGAGCAGTGAGCATACGGGCAGGCACACTGAGGGAGCAGTGAGGATACCGGCACACCGAGGGATCAGTGAGGATATGGGCACAATGAGTGAGCAGTGAGGATACAGGCACACCGAGCGATCAGTGAGGATAGAGGCACACTAAGGGAGCGGTCAGGACACATTCACATTGAGGGTGCAGTGAGGACACAGGCACACTGAGGGATTCAGTGATGATACAGGCACACTGAGGGAGCAGCAGGGAGGATAGAGGCACACTGAGGGAGCAGTGAGGTTACAGGCATACTGAGGGATCAGTGAGGATACAGGCAGCCACACTGAGGGAGCAGTGATGATACAGGCACACCAAGGGATTAGTGATGATACAGTCACACCGAGGGAGCAGTGTGGATACAGGCACACCGAGGGAGCAGTGTGGATACAGGCAGGCACACTGTGGGAGCAGTGAGATACAGGCAGGCACACTATGGGTGCAGTGACGTACAGGCAGGCACACTATGCGTGCAGTGAGGACACAGGCAGGCACACTATGCGTGCAGTGAGGACACAGGCAGGCACACTGTGGAAGCAGTGAGGATACAGGCAGGCACACTGTGGAAGCAGTGAGGATACAGGCAGGCACACCGAGAGAGCAGTGAGGATACTGGTAGGCACACCGAGAGAGCAGTGAGCATACGGGCAGGTACACTGAGGGAGCAATGAGGATACAGGCAGGCACACTGACGGAGCAGTGAGGATACAGGCAGGCACACCGTGGGAGCAGAGAGATACAGGCAGCCACACTGGGGGAGCAGTGAGGATACCGGCACACCGAGGGATCAGTGAGGATATGGGCACAATGAGTGAGCAGTGAGGACACAGGCACACCGAGGGAGCAGTGAGGATACAGGCACACCGAGCGATCAGTGAGGATACAGGCACACTGAGGGAGCAGTCAGGACACATTCACATTGAGGGAGCAGTGAGGACACAGGCACACTGAGGGTGCTGTGAGGACACAGGCACACTGAGGGAGCAGTCAGGACACAGGCACACTGAGGGTGCAGTGAGGACACAGGCACACTGAGGGATTCAGTGATGATACAGGCACACTGAGGGAGCAGTCAGGACACATTCACATTGAGGGAGCAGTGAGGACACAGGCACACTGAGGGAGCAATGAGGACACAGGCACACTGAGGGATCAATGAGGATACAGGCACACTGAGGGAGCAGTGAGGACACAGGCACACCGAAGGATTCAGTGATGATACAGGCACACTGAGGGAGCAGCAGAGAGGATAGAGGCACACTGAGGGAGCAGTGAGGTTACAGGCATACTGAGGGATCAGTGAGGATACAGGCAGCCACACTGAGGGAGCAGTGATGATACAGGCACACCAAGGGATTAGTGATGATACAGGCACACCGAGGGAGCAGTGTGGATACAGGCAGGCACACTGTGGGAGCAGTGAGATACAGGCAGGCACACTGAGGGAGCAGTGAGGATACAGGCAGGCACACTGTGGAAGCAGTGAGATACAGGCAGGCACACCGAGAGAGCAGTGAGGATACTGGTAGGCACACCGAGAGAGCAGTGAGCATACGGGCAGGTACACTGAGGGAGCAATGAGGATACAGGCAGGCACACTGAGGGAGCAGTGAGGATACAGGCAGGCACACCGTGGGAGCAGTGAGATACAGGCAGCCACACTGAGGGAGCAGTGAGGATACAGGCACACCGAGCGATCAGTGAGGATACAGGCACACTGAGGGAGGAGCAGAGAGGATAGAGGCACACTGAGGGAGCAGTGAGGTTACAGGCATACTGAGGGATCAATAGACAATAGATGCAGGAGTAGGCCATTCTGCCCTCGAGCCTGCACCACCATTCAATATGATCATGGCTGATCATTCCTAATCAGTATCCTGTTCCAGCCTTATCTCCATACCCCTTGACTCCACTATCTTTAAGAGCTCTATCCAATTCTTTCTTAAATGAATCCAGAGACTGGGCCTCCACTGCCCTCTGGGGCAGAGCATTCCACACAGCCACCACTCTCTGGGTGAAGTAGTTTCTCCTCATCTCTGTCCTAAATGGTCTACCCCGTATTTTTAGGCTGTGTCCTCTGGTTCGGCATTCCCCCATCAACGGAAATATGTTCCCTCCTGCCAGAGTGTCCAGTCCTTTCATAATCCTATACGTTTCAATCAGATCCCCTCTCAGTCTTCTAAACTCAAGGGTATACAAGCCCAGTCGCTTCAGTCTTTCCGTGTAAGGCAATCCTGCCATTCCAGGAATTGACCTCGTGAACCTACGCTGCACTCCCTCAATAGCCAGAATGTCTTTCCTCAAATTTGGAGACCAGAACTGTACACAGTACTCCAGGTGTGGTCTCACCAGCGCCCTGTACAGCTGCAGAAGCACCTCTTTGCTTCTATACTCAATCCCTCTTGTTATGAAGGCCAGCATGCTATTAGCCTTCTTCACGACCTGCTGTACCTGCATGCTTGCCTTCATTGACTGGTGGACAAGAACACCCAGATCTCTCTGAACAGCCCCTTTACCTAATTTGATACCATTGAGGTAGTAATCTGCCTTCCTGTTCTTGCCACCAAAGTGGATAACCAGACATTTATCCACATTAAACTGCATCTGCCATGCATCTGCCCACTCACCTAACTTGTCCAGGTCACCCTGTAATCCCCTAACATCCTCATCACATTTCACCCTACCACCTAGCTTTGTGTCATCAGCAAATTTGCTAATGTTATTGCTGATACCATCTTCTATATCATTTACATATATTGTAAAAAGCTGCGGTCCCAGCACGGATCCCTGCGGTACCCCACTGGTCACTGCCTGCCATTCCGAAATGGAGCCGTTAATCACTACCCTTTGTTTCCTATTAGCCAACCAATTCTCTATCCAATCTAGTACTTTGCCCCCAATCCCGTGCACCCTAATTTTACTCACTAACCTCTTGTGTGGGACTTTATCAAAAGCTTTCTGAAAGTCCAGGTACACTACATCCACTGGATCTCCCTCGTCCATCTTCCGAGTTACATCCTCAAAAAATTCAAGAAGATTAGTCAAGCATGATTTCCCCTTCATAAATCCATGCTGACTCTGTCCTATCCTGTTACTATTATCCAGATGTGCCGTAATTTCATCCTTTATAATAGACTCCAGCATCTTTCCCACCACTGAGGTCAGACTAACTGGTCTATAATTTCCTGCTTTCTCCCGCCCACCCTTCTTAAAAAGTGGCACAACATTAGCCGCCCTCCAATCCTCAGGAACCGACCCCGATTCTATTGAACTCTGGAAAATAATCACCAGCGCATCCACGATTTCCCGAGCCACCTCCTTCAGTACCCTGGGATGCAGGCCATCAGGTCCCGGAGACTTATCAACCTTCAGACCTAACTGTCTCTCCAACACCAAATCCTGGCAAATAGAAATTCCCTTAAGTTCAGGTCCTTCAGCCACTGTTACCTCAAGGAGATTGCATGTGTCTTCCCCAGTGAACACAGATCTGAAGTACCCGTGGGAGCGTGAGGATACAGGCAGGCACACTGAGGGAGCAGCGAGGATACAGGCAGGCACACCGTGGGAGCAGCGAGGATACAGGCAGGCACACCGTGGGAGCAGTGAGGATACAGGCAGGCACACTGAGGGAGCAGTGAGGATACAGGCAGGCTCAACACTGTGGGAGCACTGAGGCACAGGCAGCCACACTGAGGGATCAGTGAGGATACAGGCACACTGAGGGTGCAGCAGAGAGGATCGAGGCATACTGAGGGAGCAGTGCGGTTCCAGGCATACGGAGGGATGAGTGAGGATACAGGCAGCCACACTGAGGGAGCAGTGAGGATACAGGCAGGCACACTGTGGGAGCAGTGAGATACAGGCAGGCACACCGAGAGAGCAGTGAGGATACTGGCAGGCACACCGTGGGAGCAGTGAGCATACGGGCAGGTACACTGAGGGAGCAATGAGGATACAGGCAGACACACTGAGGGAGCAGTGAGGATACAGGAAGGCAGACCGTGGGAGCAGTGAGGATAGAGGCAGGCACACTGAGGGAGCAGTGAGGATACAGGCAGGCACACTGTGGAAGCAGTGAGGATACAGACAGGCACACTGTGGGAGCTGTGAGATACAGGCAGGCACACCGAGAGAGCAGTGAGGATACTGGTAGGCACACCGAGAGAGCAGTGAGCATACGGGCAGGTACACTGAGGGAGCAATGAGGATACAGGCAGGCACACTGAGGGAGCAGTGAGGATACAGGCAGGCACACCGTGGGAGCAGTGAGATACAGGCAGGCACACTGAGGGAGCAGTGAGATACAGGCAGGCACACTATGGGTGCAGTGACATACAGGCAGGCACACTATGCGTGCAGTGAGGACACAGGCAGGCACACTTTTGAAGCAGTGAGGATACAGGCAGGCACACTGTGGAAGCAGTGAGGATACAGGCAGGCACACTGTGGGAGCTGTGAGATACAGGCAGACACACCGAGAGAGCAGTGAGGATACTGGTAGGCACACCGAGAGAGCAGTGAGGATACTGGTAGGCACACCGAGAGAGCAGTGAGCATACGGGCAGGTACACTGAGGGAGCAATGAGGATACAGGCAGGCACACTGAGGGAGCAGAGAGATACAGGCAGCCACACTGGGGGAGCAGTGAGGATACCGGCACACCGAGGGATCAGTGAGGATACCGGCACACCGAGGGATCAGAGAGGATATGGGCACAATGAGTGAGCAGTGAGGACACAGGCACACCGAGCGATCAGTGAGGATACAGGCACACTGAGGGAGGAGCAGAGAGGATAGAGGCACACTGAGGGAGCAGTGAGGTTACAGGCATACTGAGGGATCAGTGAGGATACAGGCAGCCACACCGTGGGAGCAGTGAGATACAGGCAGGCACACTGAGGGAGCAGTGAGGATACAGGCAGGCACACTGTGGGAGCTGTGAGATACAGGCAGGCACACCGTGGGAGCAGTGAGATACAGGCAGGCACACCACGGGAGCTGTGAGATACAGGCAGGCACACCACGGGAGCTGTGATATATAGGCAGGCACACTGAGGGAGCAGTGAGGATAGAGGCAGGCACACTGTGGGAGCAGTGAGATAAAGGCAGGCACACCGAGAGAGCAGTGAGCATACGGGGAGGCACACTGAGGGAGCAGTGAGGATACCGGCAGGCACACTGAGGGATCAGTGAGGATATGGGCACAATGAGTGAGCAGTGAGGACACAGGCACACCGAGGGAGCAGTGAGGATACAGGCACACCGAGCGATCAGTGAGGATACAGGCACACTGAGGGAGCAGTCAGGACACATTCACATTGAGGGAGCAGTGAGGACACAGGCACACTGAGGGAGCAGTGAGGACACAGGCACACCGAGGGATTCAGTGATGATACAGGCACACCGAGGGAGCAGCAGAGAGGATAGAGGCACACTGAGGGAGCAGTGAGGTTACAGGCATACTGAGGGATCAGTGAGGATACAGGCAGCCACACTGAGGGAGCAGTGATGATACAGGCACACCAAGGGATTAGTGATGATACAGGCACACCAAGGGAGCAGTGTGGATACAGGCACACCGAGGGAGCAGTGAGGATACAGGCACACCTAGGGAGCAGTGAGGACACATGCCCATTGAGGGAGCAGTGAGGACACAGGCACACTGAGGGATCAATGAGGATACAGGCACACTGAGGGAGCAGTGAGGATACAGGCAGGCACACCGAGGGAGCAGAGAGATACAGGCAGGCACACCGAGAGAGCAGCGAGGATACAGGCAGGCACACCGTGGGAGCAGCGAGGATACAGGCAGGCTCAACACTGTGGGAGCAGTGAGGATACAGGCAGGCACACCGAAGGAGCAGTGAGGATACAGGCAGCCACACTGAGGGATCAGTGAGGATACAGGCACACCGAGCGATCAGTGAGGATACAGGCACACCGAGCGATCAGTGAGGATACAGGCACACTGAGGGAGCAGCAGAGAGGATCAAGGCATACTGAGGGAGCAGTGAGGTTACAGGCATACTGAGGGGTCAGTGAGGATACAGGCAGCCACACTGAGGGAGCAGTGAGGATACAGGCAGCAACACTGAGGGAGCAGTGAGGATACAGGCAGGCACACTGTGGGAGCAGTGAGATAAAAGCAGGTACACTGAGGGAGCAATGAGGATACAGGCAGGCACACTGAGGGAGCAGTGAGGATACAGGCAGGCATACGGAGGGAGCAGTGAGGATACAGGCAGTCACACTGTGGGAGCTGTGAGATACAGGCAGGCACACCGAGAGAGCAGTGAGGATACTGGCAGGCACACCAAGGGAGCAGTGAGCATACGGGCAGGTACACTGAGGGAGCAGTGAGGATACCGGCACACCGAGGGATCAGTGAGGATACGGGCACAATGAGTGAGCAGTGAGGACACAGGCACACCGAGGGAGCAGTGAGGATACAGGCACACCGAGGGAGCAGTGAGGATACAGGCACACCGAGCGATCAGTGAGGATTCAGGCACACTGGGGGAGCAGTGAGGACACATTCACATTGAGGGAGCGGTGAGGTTACAGGCATACTGAGGGATCAGTGAGGATACAGGCAGCCACACTGAGGGAGCAGTGATGATACAGGCACACCGAGGGATTAGTGATGATACAGGCACACCGAGGGAGCAGTGTGGATACAGGCACACTGTGGGAGCAATGAGGATTCAGGCACACCGAGGGAGCAGTGTGGATACAGGCACACTGTGGGAGCAATGAGGATACAGGCACACTGAGGGAGCAGTGAGGACACAGGCACACTGAGGGAGCAGTGAGGACACAGGCACACTGAGGGAGCAGTGAGGACACAGGCACACCGAGGGAGCAGAGAGGACACAGGCACACCGAGGGAGCAGAGAGGACACAGGCACACCGAGGGAGCAGTGAGGACACAGGCACACTGAGGGAGCAGTGAGGACACAGGCACACCGAGGGAGCAGTGAGGACACAGGCAGGCACACTGAGGGAGCAGTGAGACACAGGCAGGCACACTGTGGGAGCAGTGAGACACAGGCAGGCACACTGTGGGAGCAGTGAGATACAGGCAGGCACACTATGGGTGCAGTGACATACAGGCAGGCACACTATGGGTGCAGTGAGGACACAGGCAGGCACACTGTGGAAGCAGTGAGGATACAGGCAGGCACACTGTGGAAGCAGTGAGGATACAGGCAGGCACACCGAGCGAGCAGTGAGATACAGGAAGGCACACTGTGGGAGCTGTGAGATACAGGCAGGCTCAACACTGTGCGAGCACTGAGGCACAGGCAGCCACACTGTGGGATCAGTGAAATACAGGCAGGCACACTGAGGGATCAATGAGGATACAGGCAGCCACACTAAGGGAGCAGTGATGATACAGGCACACCAAGGGATTAGTGATGATACAGGCACACCGAGGGAGCAGTGTGGATACAGGCACACTGTGGGAGCAATGAGGATACAGGCACACTGAGGGAGCAGTGAGGACACAGGCACACTGAGGGAGCAGTGAGGACACAGGCACACCGAGGGAGCAGTGAGGACACAGGCACACCGAGGGAGCAGAGAGGACACAGGCACACCGAGGGAGCAGTGAGGACACAGGCACACCGAGGGAGCAGTGAGGACACAGGCACACCGAGGGAGCAGAGAGGACACAGGCACACCGAGGGAGCAGAGAGGACACAGGCACACCGAGGGAGCAGTGAGGACACAGGCAGGCACACTGAGGGAGCAGTGAGATACAGGCAGGCACACTGAGGGAGCAGTGAGATACAGGCAGGCACACTGAGGGAGCAGTGAGATACAGGCAGGCACACTATGGGTGCAGTGACATACAGGCAGGCACACTATGGGTGCAGTGAGGACACAGGCAGGCACACTGTGGAAGCAGTGAGGATACAGGCAGGCACACTGTGGAAGCAGTGAGGATACAGACAGGCACACCGAGCGAGCAGTGAGATACAGGCAGGCACACTGTGGGAGCTGTGAGATACAGGCAGGCTCAACACTGTGCGAGCACTGAGGCACAGGCAGCCACACTGTGGGATCAGTGAAATACAGGCAGGCACACTGTGGGAGCAGTGAGGATACAGGCAGGCACACTGAGGGAGCAGTGAGGATACAGGCAGGCACACCGAGGGAGCAGAGAGATACAGGCAGGCACACCGAGAGAGCAGCGAGGATACAGGCAGGCACACCGTAGGAGCAGCGAGGATACAGGCAGGCACACCGTGGGAGCAGTGAGGATACAGGCAGGCACACTGAGGGAGCAGTGACGATACAGGCAGGCTCAACACTGTGGGAGCACTGAGGCACAGGCAGCCACACTGTGGGATCAGTGAAATACAGGCAGGCAGACGGTGGGAGCTGTGAGATACAGGAAGGCACACTGAGGGAGCAGAGATACAGGCAGGCACACAGAGAGAGCAGTGAGGATACAGGCAGGCACACTGTGGGAGTGTGAGGATACAGGCAGGCACACTGAGGGAGCAGTGAGGATACAGGCAGGCACACTGAGGGCTCAGTGAAATACAGGCAGGCACACTGTGGGAGCAGTGAGATACAGGAAGGCACACTGAGGGAGCAGAGTTACAGGCAGGCACACCGAGAGAGCAGTGAGGATACAGGCAGGCACACCGAGGGAGCGTGAGGATACAGGCAGGCACACTGAGGGAGCAGTGAGGATACAGGCAGGCACACTGAGGGAGCAGTGAGGATACAGGCAGGCACACTGAGGGAGCAGTGAGGATACAGGCAGGCACACCGTGGGAGCAGTGAGGATACAGGCAGGCACACCGTGGGAGCAGTGAGGATACAGGCAGCCACACTGCGGGATCAGTGAGGATACAGGCACACTGAGGGTGCAGCAGAGAGGATCGAGGCATACTGAGGGAGCAGTGCGGTTCCAGCATACGGAGGGATGAGTGAGGATACAGGCAGCCACACTGAGGGAGCAGTGAGGATACAGTCAGGCACACTGTGGGAGCTGTGAGATACAGGCAGGCATACTGAGGGAGCAGTGAGGATACTGGCAGGCACACCGTGGGAGCAGTGAGCATAGGGCAGGTACACTGAGGGAGCAATGAGGATACAGGCAGACACACCGAGGGATCAGTGAGGATACGGGCACAATGAGTGAGCAGTGAGGACACAGGCACACCGAGGGAGCAGTGAGGATACAGGCACACCGAGCGATCAGTGAGGATACAGGCACACTGAGGGAGGAGCAGAGAGGATAGAGGCACACTGAGGGAGCAGTAAGGATACAGGCACACTGAGGGAGGAGCAGAGAGGATAGAGGCACACTGAGGGATCAGTGAGGTTACAGGCATACTGAGGGATCAGTGAGGATACAGGCAGCCACACTGTGGGAGCACTGAGATACAGGCAGGCACACCGAGGGAGCTGTGAGGATACAGGCAGGCACACTGTGGGAGCTGTGAGATACAAGCAGGCACACCGTGGGAGCAGTGAGATACAGGCACGCACACTGAGAGAGCAGTGAGGATACAGGCAGGCACACTGTGGGAGCTGTGAGATACAGGCAGGCATACTGAGGGAGCAGTGAGGATACAGGCAGGCACACTGAGGGAGCTGTGAGGTACAAGCAGGCACACCGTGGGAGCAGTGAGATACAGGCAGGCACACTGTGGGAGCTGTGAGATACAGGCAGGCACACCACGGGAGCTGTGAGATACAGGCAGGCACACCACGGGAGCGGTGATATATAGGCAAGCACACTGAGGGAGCAGTGAGGATACAGGCAGGCACACCGTGGGAGTAGTGAGATACAGGCAAGCACACTGAGGGAGCAGTGAGGATACAGGCAGGCACACTGTGGGAGCTGTGAGATACAGGCAGGCATACTGAGGGAGCAGTGAGGATACAGGCAGGCACACTGAGGGAGCTGTGATATACAAGCAGGCACACCGTGGGAGCAGTGAGATACAGGCAGGCACACTGTGGGAGCTGTGAGATACAGGCAGGCACACCGTGGGAGCAGTGAGATACAGGCAGGCACACCACGGGAGCTGTGAGATACAGGCAGGCACACCACGGGAGCTGTGATATATAGGCAAGCACACTGAGGGAGCTGTGAGGATACAGGCAGGCACACTGAGGGAGTAGTGAGGATACAGGCAGGCACACTGTGGGAGCTGTGAGATACAGGCAGGCACGCTGTGGGTGCAGTGAGGATACAGGTACACCAAGGGAGTGGCAGGCACAGGCAGCTTTGAGAATAAAGTGGAGGTGCACCAAAGGAGCATTGCGGATACAGGTGTACTGAGAACATGGTGAGGATGGAGGCACACTGATGGAGCAGTGAGAATAGGCAATCACTAATGGATACAAGTACAGCGTAGGATCCATGCCAATCAAAACGTATAAGTGGAGAATTGAGCTCACCATGCAGTGGCTGTGTGCATGGACTGAACTGCAGTGCTGGACCAGCGCAGCTTTTAATCTTAACCCAATAGGTTTTTTATTGTGCACTTGCTCATTTTTTTCCTTGGATGTTATTCCTGCAGCACACTTTGCAGAAGACTGAAATGAACATTGTTAGACTGTGCTTCAAGCTTCATTGACATTCACTCTCCTCTGCTTTCCACTACTCCATCTAATGAACCACCCATCCCACAGATAATCTGTCAGGACTTGGTTGTTTAATTACCAAATTGTGAGCATTGCCAACAAATGGAGGCATGTATTTAAATCAATTGTACTATCCAGTCCCTTTGTGAAAAATGGTCGTGACATCTACATTCTATCACACAACTACTGTATTCATTGTAATGACAGAACACGTGTATTCTGCTCGGCCCCTCACTGATGAATCAAAGCCTTTTCTCAATTTGGCTATTTGACAGATGGTTAAGGATCAAGTACATTGCTGTTACGTCTGGAGTCCCTATTACAGCACTGAGCTCTACTGAGCTCAAAATTACCGTGGTAAGAGATATTTTTGAAGTTTTGAACCAATTTAATTACTAAACAATACTTGACACTGAAGTTGTTTACAGGGTAATTGATCACAATGGGATTGGAGATTTACCAATTGCCTTTTAACAGGATTATGACCCCTTGTGAGGCAGTAGGATGGTTCATTTCACAGTGTCAGACTGAGTTGGGACTTTCAGCCTGTCCAGCAAAAGGTGCAATGTATGTGTGAAAGTTCAACTTCTAAACATTCTCTCTGCTTCTCCAAGGTAATGCGTTGGATGCTGCTTCTGTCTGACATATTAGCATTGTCTGCTATGAAACAATATTTTGCAAAAACTAAATGCCCGCATCTCATTTGTTTCTTTTATTTCGGTTCTTCCTGTTTAACAGCACATGGAAGTTCTTAAGTATTGTCTGAACCCCATGCCCCATGATTGGTACGATAAAATTAGTCACTTCAGTAAAGTCTCGAAAACATTTACCTATCTTACATTGTGGATGATGGGGTGCTTTGATTGTTCCAAACATAAAATATTTAGGCTGCGTGTTCGACTGAGTTAATGGATGACCAGAACCACCAAACCTATCTCTTACATATCTCTCTCTCTCACACAAAGGCAATGACCATTCGTTGGAGTGGGGGTTCAGCAGTTACTGGTTACCCATGAAATCTTGATTTTTGAGACATAACAATAAGTGAGGGAGAAAATAATTCTGTGTGACAACATACTTCAACTCACATTCAATTAAAAGAAATTACCTATTTATTTTGCCTAATACTTGCATTTGTAACATGCATCAGACAACTTCATTGATCAGAGAAGTCTCTAGCTATTGTGTGGCATTGTATAGAAAAGCAGCTATTTAACACATTCTGAATATATTACGACCAGTCCCTGCTGGTGTCTCTATACCCGCCATTCCCTTGCCCCCCCACCTTGTAACCCAGCCCTCCCCAGCAAATGCACTGCCCTGCCAGCAGCGGAATGCCATGCCTGGCTGATATTGCATCGATGGAACTTAAACGAGGAGGTAGCTTGGTGCAAAATCAGCCCTGACCCCAGGTATGGCTTCCTAGCTCTGGGAAGGGAGAAGGTATTGTAGAAGGTCAGGGAGGGGTAAAGTCTAATGTCTGAAAGTTAATAATGAAGACTCAACAGGGCAATTGACTTCAGTTCAATTCTGATCTTTCCTAACCTGCAGACTCTTCTGGAGAAGCTCCTCTTGGTCAGCCCCATCTTCCCGTGTCCTGTTCTCACGTCTAACTGGAACAGTTGGCAGTACAATCTAAGTTGGCTAAGCTCTCCTGCTTCCAACATTCATAACTACATAGAGGGGCCTCTGCTTCGGTGTAGCCCTAGGCTTGTGACACCTTGTTACCTACCAATCCCCTGTCAGAGGAATCAGTTGCTCCCTGATTACCATGGCAAAACTAGTTGTAGTTGTGCACATCTTCGTTCAGTCTTTCATTAATCTCCTCAACTCTCAAAGTCATCTCACATAACTGAGCTTTGCACATTTGAGTATCTGAATTCCAAATTCATTTTTCAGTCAGCCAAACTTGTCAACTGGCTTCATTAGTCACTGTGGCCGTCACTGCAAGGCTAGCAGTTGTTACTCATCCTAACTGCCCTTGAGATTAGCTTTCCAGAATATTTCAGCAGGCAGCTAAGAGTTAAGCACATTGTTGCGGATCTGCAGACAGATTCAATTCCCTAAATGACGTTAGTAACCAGAGTGTTCTTAAAACAATAGTTACATGGTTTCCATTCACCACACTTTTCATTTCAGGTTTTATTAAATTCAAATTTCACCACCTACCATGGCAGTACCCATGTCCCCAGACCACCCTGGATTAACCATCCAAAGATATTACTGCTTTGCCTCTATGTGTAACAAATATCAGGTTCCACTGCTACTCTGAAAATTCAAGCTTTTCCACCACCAAAAGCTTTACATAGGCCTTTATGTATATAACATAGAACATTATAGCGCAGTACAAGCCCTTCGGCCCTTGATGTTGCGCTGACCTGTGAAACCAATCCGAAGCCAATCAGTTAGCAAATTTCTGGTCCAAACCGCTAAATCACCCACAATTCCATGCCTCCGTATTTTCTGCAATAGTCTACCATGCAGCTTTAACAAAGACCTTGAACTTAGGAGCATCCTGGTCAATGTAGCTCTTGCCACTGAGATTACCATTTGATTGTTACAAATGTGGATGGAGTCACTGCAGGAGGTACCACATTTCTGGTCCTGGGTTCCATATCACAAGAAACCCACTGTATAAGGCGGCATAGTGGCTCACTGGTTAACACTGCTGCCTCACAACACCAGGAACCAGGGTTTGCTTCTACCCTTGGGCGACAGTCTATGTGGAGTCTGCACATTCCCCCCGTGTCTGCATTGATTTCCTCTGGGTGCTCTGGTTTCCTCCTATAGTCCAAAGCTGTGCAGGCGAGGTGAATTGGACATGCCAAATTGCCCACAGTGTCCAGAGATGTGCAGACTAGGTCATGGGAAATGCAGGAATTGGGTAGGGGTGTGGGTCTGGGTGGAATGCTCTTCAGAGGGTTGGTGCAGACTTGAGGGGCCGAATGGCATGCTTCCCCACAGTTGGGATTCTATGCAAAGCACATCAAACTTACATTAAAGGGTGGAAAAGTCAGTTAGACCGGATTCATTAGGAAAGCTCAAGAACATAGGCATTTAACACATTTTCAGGACCTTGCTTTCAGCAGATCACCCACAACTCCACCCAAACCAATCTAATTTATGAGCGTTTGTTGAGTAGCAGCTATTCATATTTTTACATTTGTCACATAAAGTTGCTTAACACTAAGTCCATCATCTACAAAGTACACGTCAGGAGCGTAATGGTATAGTTTCCACTTGCCTGGATGAGGGCAGCTCCAACAACATTCAAGAAACTTGACATGATTCAAGACAAAAAAAATGAGCTGACTGGCATTCCAGTCATCACCTTAAACATTCACTCCCTCCACCATTGACAGTCATAGAATCCTTACAGAGTGGAAACAGGCCCTTCAGCCCAACAAGCCCACAGTGACCTTCCGAAAAGTTACCCACCCAGACCCATTCCCCTACCCTATATTTATCCCTGACTAATGAACCTAACCTACACATCCCTGAACACTATGGACAATTCAGCATGGCCAATTTACCTGACCTGCACACCTTTGGATGGTGGGAGGAAACTGGAGCACCTGGAGGAAACCCACGCCGACACAGGGAGAATGTGCAAACTTTACACAGACAGTCGCCCGAGGTTGGAATCACACCTGGGTCCCTGGTGCTGTGAGACAGCAGTGCTGACCACTGAGCCACTGTGCTGCTGTACATTAGCTGCAAGATTCACTGCAGAAACTCATGAAGGCTATTTCAACAGCACCTTCAAATCAGCAACTTCTACAACTGCAAAGGACAAGAGCAATAGATACAGAGGAGCATCACCACCTGCAAGCTCCCCTCCAAGCCATTCACTATCCTGACTGGAAAATATATCATTTTTCCTTCAAAGTCTCTGTGTCGAAGTCCTGGACCTCCCTCCCTAACACCACTGCGAGTGTCCCTACATGCCAAATCTACAGCGGTTCAAGGAGGGGGCTCAAAGGCAATTAGGGATGGGGAATAAATGCTTAATTACCACCAGCCACATCATACGAATGAATAACCAGAACGAATGTTAAGATCAAGAAATGTATCATTAAAATTAAAGTCTGGTGTGAAGCTGTATCAAAAAATAGTTCCTCACCATTAGGACCATTGATGGAACCACATCAACAGAACTGGCTTCCAGCAAATGAAGATCATTCTTTTTTGTTTGATCATCCCCATGTTTACTATTGGGAAAAATACTGGTTTGTTCATGGCACCTCACCTAGAACACATCCAAACCAGCAGCAGTGCAGACCTGATGTAGAGCTCCCTCTTCTCTGCTCTGCACAGGATCATAATCTCCAGCATCTTAATTATGACATTTGGTCTCACATTTCTATTCCCCCATGAAAACAATTCCCCTCTGGCTGAGGTTGTCTTTCCAGTCCTATAAGTGGTTGCCCACTTACACAAAATGCCACTGACCTTTAAACCTCTGCATGTAAGGTCTAAACTCCTCCGTTGTGTAGGCCTCATCCACACCTGTGAGGGAAACGGCACCATCCACCCCAGAGCGTGGGCCATCCCAGAGTTCTCGGTTCTGATTCCTTCTTTGCACAAATAAGACAGCCTTGTGAGAAGGGAGGCTCTTTCCAGGAATACTGTGGAGCAACAGTATGCTGTCTGGCTCCTGAAAGCCACAGAGGTAGAGGAAATTTGTGTTCTGGTGGAAGGGAAATGGGATGTCATTCGTCATGTAGTAAGTGGGGTGAGACAGCAGAAGGATGGCATGGTCAGAAGTCCCCAAGCTCTCGGCCTTTTCGTGGATCAGGCTCAGCAGTTTATGTCGACGTAGGGCATATTCCACCTGTGACAAGCCGGGGGTGACCTCACCTGTTAATGATACAGAAATACAGTCACATTCTCTGAAATATCACAGCTTCTTGAAGCGCTTTTCATAGAAATAAAACATATTGGAACTTCATAGAGGTGAGGGAGGGACAACAAGGTGACCATTCTTCCATCTCAGATCAACTATCAGCTGGAGTTTCAGCATAACTTTAATTCTGAGAACTGACATTTCCTTTTCTATGAGCAATTCTCCTGATTAATCCAAATCCCACACATATCAGTTGAGATGAATAGCACAGATGAACTTACAACAATGTAAGTTTTTATAGTACCTTTAATGTAATCAAACATTCAAAGAGAAGCCTCGGGTGACTATTTGTTTGGAGTTTGCACATTCGCCCCGTGTCTGCGTGAGTTTCCTCTGGGTGCTCTGGTTTCCTCCCACAATCCAAAGATGTACGGGCTAGGTGAATTGGCTATGCTAAATTGCGCATAGTGTCCAAGGACGTGTAGATTAGGTGCATTAGTCAGGGG
Source organism: Chiloscyllium punctatum (assembly GCF_047496795.1). NCBI lineage: Eukaryota > Metazoa > Chordata > Chondrichthyes > Orectolobiformes > Hemiscylliidae > Chiloscyllium > Chiloscyllium punctatum. The sequence continues at coordinate 78,891,918 of NC_092756.1, read as the reverse complement.
TAAATATAGGACAGGGTGAATAGGTCTGGGTGGGTTTCTCTTTGGAGGGTCGGGTGTGGACCTGTTGGGCCAAAGGGCCTGTTTCCTCACTGTAGGGATTCTATGATTCTATAATTGTTGCACAAAAGCATTATAGAACAAAGTATAACTCTCAGCCAGATAGGAGATAGTTGGTGCTACGATTGGTCAAAGAAGTAGTTTTTAAAAATGTGATTTGAAGGAGGAAAAGTGAGACTGAGGTGCAAACAGGAGTAGTGAGGGAATTCCAGAGCTTGGCAACTGAAGGAGCAGTCACTGATGATGAAGCAAGTATGATTGGAAATGCACACAGGGCCAGAAATAGAGGAGCAGAGTTATATTCAAGGTTAAGTTTGACATAATTTTGATTGACAAGCGAGTTAAGGGTGACAGGGAGAATATTGGAGTCAAAGCCAGATCATTTCAGCCTACTCCTTCTCCTAAGTTGCACATTTTACATTCAATCATAATTTTCAAAAGGGAACATTTTAAGAAAAAAACATTAACAGGGCTTACGAGGAAAGGGCAGAGGATTGGGAATAACTAGATTGCTCTTTTAAAGAACGAGCAAAGACACAGAGTCCAACTTATCTATGCTGACCAGATATCCTAACCTAATCTAGTCCCATTTGCCAGCACATGGCCCATATCCCTCTAAACCCTTTTTATTCATATACTCATCTAGATGCCTTTTAAATGCTACAATTGTCCCAGCCTCCACTACTTCCCCTGGAAGGTCATTCAATACACACATAACTCTCTGCATGAAAAAGTTGCCCCTTAGGTCCCTTTTATAGCTTTCCACTGTCACCCTAAAACTATGCCCCATAGTTCTGGACTCCCTCACCCCAGGGAAAAGACTTTCTCTATTTATCCTATCCATGCCCCTCATGATTTTATAAACCTCTACAAGGTCACCCCTCAGCTTCTGTTGCTCCAGAGAACACTGCCCCACCCTATTCAGCCTCTCCCTAATAGCCTTCTTCTGCGATTACCTTTGATACTATTAAATCAGATTGTCCTTAATTTCCACCAATAAAGCCAGTGTTAATGCAGGCTTTTCCAAACCTCCAGGCCGATAACATCTGAAATCAGCAAGGAACAAACATGAACAAGCAAGAAGCTGAATTGCTTGGACTTTGTGGACTCATTTGCCTAGATTTGGAAGCTGATGTCCAACAAACACTTCTTCATCAATTACTCATTTTTTTCAATGACTTCATACCTGTTTTAAGGAGATGGGGGTGTGTGAAGGGGCTAGGCTGACCGAGATAGCGAGGGGGAAGGTTCTTCTGTCCTGATGATATAATGGAAAATCTCTTGTGGAAGCAAATACTGCATCCTGAAGAATAGAAAGTGCATTTAACATTAAAAACCAGCGAGTCACAGAGTTGTACAGCACAGAAATAGACCCTTTGGTCAACTCGTCTATGCCAACCAGATATCCTAAACTAATCTGGTCCCATTAGCCAGCACTTTGGCCCATATCTCTCTAAACCCTTTGTATTCATATACCCATCCAGATGCCTTTTAAATGTTGTAATTGTACCATCCTCCACCACATCTTTTGAAAATCTTCACACACCTACTAATGGGAACCCAAGGCCAAACGAACTCCTGTTCTGACCAATGGTCATAGACCAGAAACATATAATGTTTTCCTTCTCTCTACAGACACTGGGTACAATTTCCAGCACTTTCTGTTCTTATTTGAAACAATTGCAAGTGCTTCATGAAGGGGGCTTACGAAAGAATAAGATTTTTTAAAAAAGAATTTATAGTTTAAAACGTTCGTTTGCATTGGCTGTCGGCTTCTCGGACTCATTTGCAGATCTAATGTAGGCTTTCACCATACCCACAAGTCTCTCCACTCCTTCCATCAACTCAATTCAAAATTATTTTTTTAATTCAGTAGCTTAACGTGACTCAAGCTTCCTAGATAATGTTGAACGTTTATCCAGATGTTAATCAACGTGTTCCTCCTCACAACTTGAGTGTCTAACCTTGAATCTTGAGATTCTTTAAAGCGGTACTGATGTTTCTTAATGTTTTGAGAAACATGATTGACTATATGTCAGTTAGCACCATTTATAAACACTGCACATAAAACTGTATGAACAACATCCATACTGTCATCTATCTTCAATGTGGCCTCAGAAAGCCACTTCAGGTCAAAGACATCGCTCTAGCCCTTCACTGCCTTGTCGCGTTGTGATGACGATATGGCGAGCTTCCCGCCTTCCATTGGTCGAGAATTACGCAATCTCGTAAGACTATTGGTTAGTGAGGAGATCACGTGGAGCTAACAGCCACAACCGAGATTATGGGTGGTCTCGACACTGCCTAGTTTTTCAAACTCGTCGCTCAGGAAAGATGGCTGAAGGGTTTTAAAGTACAATAAAAAAAACAAACAGTAAGGAATTGATATTAGAGGTTGATTTGGGTAGTTTCAAGATCAACCCAGGATTTGTAAACAGGCCGTGGGCCGGGTAACAATTTCCAGAAGGTTCCTGCAGGCACGTTCGGAAGCGGCCATGCGCATGCGTGCGAAGGGGGCGGGAGCAGAGGAGAGCTGCAGCGCGCAGTAACTCAGCCAGCATGGACCCGCAGAAACTTCGGGATCTTAACGCCTTTGTGCAGCTTTGCAAAGGGAATCCGGCCGTGTTGCATATGCCCGAGTTGCGTTTCTTTCGGGAATGGCTGGAAAGGTAAAGATTTCATGAGTGGCACGGGAGGGGGCGTAGATAGTTTGTGGTGGGGGAGGGGATGTGGGCAATGTGCTGGGGGGAGCAGAGGGGGTGTGTGGGTAATATGTGGTGGGGGAGGGGATGGGGCAGGAGGTGGGGATGGTTAGGTGTAGAATGTATTCAGAACGTAGTTGTAAAGCTGAGAGACAATCTGAAAAGATCTTTCAGCTTCCTGCAGAATTGATTTTATACCAGGATTGTGTTTTCAAATCAGAGTTCAATAATTTCTTTGTATATTTGAGCTCCACCAATAAATCTTAAAACTTCACAGTTCAAGTTATTTGCTTCACATGCAGCGCCATCCCCCATGTAACTGGAACCTCCAAGCATTTTAGGAATTTGTGACACAGCAGGTGTGCAACAGCTAACACCAACCAACTTTGGTTGCATGGTGGATTGGATAATCATTCACCTGCTTTTGTGTAGTGGAGTCTGGATTTTGGCAAACAAGCTAGACCGGTTCCATTTGTTTTAGACATGTAACACTGTGCCTTGTAATGCACACACACACACAGTCTGCTGAAACCATATTACTGTATGTGTATCAGACAAGTGTGCTTCAACAGGTGGTAGTCTTTTTTATTTTGATAAAAAAGATGACTGAAAAGTAACTTTCAAGGTGATGAAAGTATTGAATGTATAGAAGATGTTTACACTTGTGCTCAGGGCCAGAATTGCCCACAAAATGTTGAAGTCACTAATAAATCCAAATGGGATTCAGAAGAAATCTTTCAATGTGAGTTGCAAGAATGTGGGATATGTGACTAAGTGGAATAGTTTAGACGAAGAGCATGCACACATCAGGAAAGCTAGATAATATGTGAAAGATAAAGAAATAGAAAGATATGTTGATTGGATTTGAGGTGCACTGTGTGCAGAATAAGTACTGTAGCAGCAATGATCTATTGGGGTGAATGGCTGTTCTGTGTTGAGAATATGGAAAGCTTTTGGCTGAAGGAAAAAAATGGAAATTAGGCCAATTATGGTAGTAAATCTGTAAAACTTGCTACTTTAGGTGATTGAAACTAGTTGAGAAGAGATCACATTAACCTGACCTAAGATCTCTTCCATATTAGTAACATGTCTAGCTTGCTTGGAAATATTAATGACCTCAGGTCATTCACAGGTCGGAGCAACATCGAGGGCCGAAGGGCATGTTCTGCTCTGTCTTGTTCTACGTTCAGCTCACTAAGCTTGAATCAAATCACCAAGTTTATACTGCTTTGAAGCATACTGGCTTGGGCTTAAAGAGTTATGTGTATAGCTAACAGGTTTTAATCCAATGTAGGACTCATCTTCTGTACCTTTTTCAAAGCTTCTATCCATGTGAGAGCATTGAGACTGAGGAGTGTATTTGATGAAGCCTAATGTAGGTTTATATATATGTAGCACAAAATGGTGTCCTTTGTTTTGTAATTAATTGCCCTGTGTGCTCAGCTTATTTGCTTTAGATTCATAGTATTAATTGTGGGCCTTTAGAGGCAATGCATTGTAGTATGTCTTTCTTTCAATAGAGGTCCAGCTCTGTCACTTCTGGGGTATATGTTTATTTATCATTATGCTAACCCGTGTGTTACTGAATTGACCGTTTTATACCAAATATGAGTCTGTTCCCCAACACATTGAGATCATGTATTGCTAAAAAAAACATTTTGTCAAAGTCTTTAACTTTCACTCATCATGGCAATTTGCAAGAATATCATTTGGAAAAAGAAGTCCTGAGATTTTAACTCTGTGACTGAAAGAATTGTGACTTTGTGCCAAACTGTATTGATATATGACTGGAAAAGGAACTTGCAGTTGCTGGTCTCAATCACCATTTGTAATTGCAATTCTAGACATTAGCAGTCATAGTTTTGCACGATGCTTTTGAAGTGAGTTCTAGTAGTGCATCTTTGTGGCGACACTGATAGTGGAGGAAGTGCATGTTGAAGTGATGAGCAGGTTGCCTCTCATTCAATTTACTTTGTTCTGATGGTGTTGAGCTTCTCAATTTCTACTGGACCCACGTTCATCCAGACAATGAGGATTGTTTTCACCACACCCTTGCTTACGATGTTGTAGATTGTGGTCAGGCTTTGAGGATTCAGTTGGTGAATTACTGCCCATCCTTTGACCTGATCCTGTAGCCGCACTGGCTGACTTGCTTATCCTGTTACAACCAGGATACTCTCTCTCATTAATTATTTAACTGATCTAATAACATTTAGGTTTCCTAGAAATATCTGCTTTTAAGCATTGAAATATATCTGTTTAGGGATTATTTATTCTTTTGAGAGTATTGATGGTATATACATGCAAATTCAAACAGCCTATCAGCATTGAGTGGAAATAAAACACTTACTTTGAAAGAGGAGCTACTTTAGTTGTAAGGGGCCTGTTCGCTGTATACTTGGAATCTGAAACTTTTGTCTAAGTAGTGTCAGAGGAATGACATTCTATTAAGTTGCACCAACAGTTTGTCTTCAGTGGAATCAAAGTATCATTCTGTTTTTTAATTAATCTAAATGGATTAGCAAATGAATTCAGGAGAAAGTGAGGACTGCAGATGCTGGAGATCAGAGCTTAAAAAAGTATTGCTGGAAAAGCGCAGCAGGTCAGGCAGCATCAAAGGAACAGGGGAATCGACGTTTTGGGCATAAGCCCTTCTTCAGGAATGAGGAGGGTGTGCCAAGCAGGCTAAGATAAAAGGTAGGGGGGGAGGGGTGCTGGGAATACAATAGGTGGAAGGAGGTTAAGGTGAGAGTGATAGGCCGGAGAGGGAGTGGGGGGCGGAGAGGTTGGGAAGAAGATTGCAGGTCAAGAAGGCAATGCTGAGTCTGAGGGTTGGGACTGAGAAAAGGTGGGGGGAGGGGAAAATGAGAAAACTGGAGAAATCTGCATTCATCCCTTGTGGTTGGAGGGTTCCTAGGCGGAAGATGAGGCGCTCTTCCTCCAGGCGTCGTGTTGCCATGGTCTGGCGATGGAGGAGGCCAAGGATCTGCATGTCGTTGGCGGAGTGGTGGGGGGAGTTAGTGTTCAGCCACGGGGCGGTTGGGTTGGTTGGTGCGGGTGTCCCAGAGGTGTTCTCTGAAACGTTCCGCAGGTCCTTGGCCGCCAACTCATGTAATGTTTCATTGATTATCTCTGGGCACACACCAAACAAGCCCACTGCCTGGTGGCCAATCACTTCAATTTCCCCTCCCACTCTGCCAAAGGCATGCAAGTCCTGGGCCTCCACCACCAAATACCTGGAGAAAGAATGCCTCCTCTTCGGCCTTGGGACCCTCAAACCACATGGCGTCAACATCGATTTCACCAGCTTTCTCATCTCCCCTCCCCCAACCTCATCCCAAATCCAACTCTGCACTGTCCTACCTGTCCATCTACCTTCCCACCTCCTACCATCCCCATGGCCATTTCACCACCACGTGCGCGCGCGCACCTTTATCTACCTATCGCCTTCCCAACTACCTCCCCCTATCCAGCCACACCAGTGCCCTCTAAATTTATCTCTCACACACCCCCCACCCATTCCTGATGACAGGTGTATGCCAGAAACATCAGTTCTCCGGTGCCTTGGATGCTACCTAACTTGCTATGCTTTTTCGGCACCACACTTATTGACTCTGATCTCCAGCATCTGCAGTCCTCACTTTCTCCTAATTCATTGCAGACCAGACCTCATAAAGCTATGCAGTTCTGAGCTTTTTTTCATCTCCAAGCCATTGGAGCAATATTGAGCTCCTGTGAGAGCTGGCTGCTGCTAAACTGCTCAACAGTAAATAACATGGAGGTGCATGTGTTCAGCAATGAAATTGTTGATGGGGGTCAATATTTAGTAGATTTTGGTGTCTAATTGACAAAAAAGAGTTATTCAATCTGGAAAACAAATGGTGAAATCTATTAAAGTGCATAATGTCAGGGAATTAGTAAACAAGAGAAACATGAAAGGTTGAAAGATCCTGGAATATACATTTAAGGTTTTCCTGATGGAAGCAGAAATATACTAAATATTTTTAGAATTAGGTAAATGAAGGAAAGCGAATGGACGGGCCACATGATATTAGACCGATTGTGTGGAGGGCAAACACTTGGCCAAATAGCCTATTTCTGTGGTGTAATTTTGTCAAAAATGCTGTGTAAACCACTGATTTTTAAATGAAAAGTTTGAATTTTGTTTTCTACAAATGACACATTCTGGTTTCTTATTTCTGTTGAAATATCTAGTGATAAGATTAACTTGACTGGCTTATTAGTTTTATTTTGTTCGCTCTTGCTCTCACTATCGCTTCCTCCTCCTCCTCCTCCTCCTCCTCGGCATTGTTGATTGCTGGAGAAACAACATTGGAGAAGGAGTAGGCCACCCAACCCCTCTGGCCTGTTTTGTCATATAGTAAAATCAGGCCTGATCTCATTGTGGTCTGAACTCCACGTACCTGCCTGCCCTCAATTGTTGACTCTGGCATAGATCTAAATTTGGTCTAACTAAGCATTGAATAGAATTAACGACGCAGCCATCTGAGAGAGAAATTTCAGCCTCCTTCCAATTTGAAATCAGGCCCGATTACTTTGAATCTGTGCTTCCAGTCTAGATTCCTTAATGAAGGAAAACATTCCCTCAGCATCTAACCAGTGAAGCTTCCTCAAAATCTTATTCTTCTCAATGTCATCTCTTATTTTGCTAAAGTAGCAAAACAATCTGCTCAAGCTTCCCAATGTTCTTTCTGTCTTCTAATTACTCGCTGTATCTAGCGTTTTGTGATTTATGTATGAGAACACGCAGATCCTTCTGGATTGCAACGTTGTGCAGTGTACCTCCATTTTAAATCAGCGGAAACCTAATTTTACTGTATTGTACTCTTCACCTACCAATATTTTTGCTCATTACTTTACCTATATATCCTTTTGCAGGCGGTGTCCTCCCCATAACTTTGCAAAAAGCAACATTAGGCCATTTGAGCCCTGGAATTTGCTATACCATCATTTTATGCTTGATTTTGTCTTTGCTGTCAACTACCCACTTTGATTCTGAACCCCTCAAAAATCAGTCTCAATTTAAAATTTTTTAATTGACTCTACAATGTCAGCGTTTTGTTTTGGAAGGGGTTTTGTTTGTGTGTGTTGCAGAGGTGGGGAGTGGGTGAAGGAGCAGAGGAAAGAAAGAGGAGTGTGGTGGGAGCTTCAGATGAACCTTCATGTGCAGAAGTGTTTCTTGGCATCATCTGAATGGCTTAGTTCTAATGTTAAGCCCTCTTGCTCTTCGATCAAACCAACTAGAAGTTAAAAGTTTCTCCCTACCCTACAACATCATTCAATCATCTTGAACACCTCAATTTAATCATTCCTCCTGGTCAGTAAAAACTCAGATACTGTATCCACTGTTTTACCATAACAAGTCAAGGTCAATCCAGTGTACGTACAAGAATGTTTTCTAGTGGGAATTATTAGATTGTGACCTGAATAGAAACACTAGCAAATTTTTTTGCCCCTCTGTGTGAGATGTCCTCAGGTGATTGATAATGCAGTTGTCTTTGCTGAGATTCAACTTGGCTTTTGTTCCTCTGTGGTTTGGTTGCACATAATGGTGCTGCTATATCAGCTTCAAACAGAAAAAGGTTACTTTTAGAGGGTACCTTTCCAAGTGAATTGCGATCCTATTGTTGAGCAGACTGGAATCAGCTGATTCCATTGTCTGGGGAGAAGGGAATAAAAATTTTCCAGTTATGACCCACTGCTGCACTGCACTGCTCTGCTACTCCCAAGAGTCATCAGAAATGTGAGAAAATTTGAGTACCACTGAATTGCCCAATTCTACCTGTCTGTTCAGATTGATGGTATATGCGCCACCAGGTTTGTGTATTTAAGCATAAAGAAACTTTATGATGAACAAATTGTCTGACCAAAAAACGAATTATTAAAATCTTATAACTTTACCCGTTCTTTAGTACTCACAAAGACACACACAGATTTTGAGTGGGGGCAAAAAGCAGGGATAATACAATTTAGTAATACATTTTTGGAGTAAGAATTCAATGAGTTTTAGTTCAACATCTTCCAGTTTCCTTTGATCCCTTTTCATTCTTTGACAATACAAGATTCTTTGCATCAATGCTCAGTCTTCCTGTTAGGTTCTTTTCCTGAGGTTTCACGCACATGATACAATTCAAATTCACACACACCAACTTCTGCAAACAGTTAAAGTTTATTAGTGGTGACCCCCTTTGATGACCCCCCCCCCCACCTCCCCCGCCACAAGGTTGAGTCAAGAGGCACTGAACAAAGAAAACACACCCTCTTTATACAGGTTAGTTGGCCATGCTTACAGATACTCTGGCCACTTTCCCCCATCGTCACATGCCACTCAAGACAACCCCCCTCCCTCAGGGACTGTCACTCCCTCAGTCACATTTTACCCTAGGTACGATGGTAGGATGAGATCATCCTCAAGAGATGATTTAAGTGCCCTAATCCTGGGGAATTGTTATACAAGCGATTTCCTGACTCAGTGATTCCCCAAGACAATGCATTTGTGACATGCCTACCTTCAGGGGATGGCTAGAAAGCAATTCTGAATGAAAGAGATTGAATGATAGTTTAATTTGATAATAGTAGGGGGAGTAGTAGTAGCAGATGACTGTCTAAATGAAGTGTGAATTACAATGGATAGTCATCCACCTTCCTGCATGCTAACTATGAGACAGAGTTGCCCCCACCCACTTCCAGAATGTTCAGTTTTGCAATCCAACTCTTTAATATTACATTAATGTCCAGAGAGATATTCCTATTTAATCTGAGAATTGATCCTTTCATTACCTTTTGAAGGCTTTATTTTTCTTTCCTTTGACAGTGTGCAAAGCAAGCAATTAAAGGAAAAATATATGGTGAGAACAGCAGGCATTGGTGCACCTCTCTCAACAGGGACAGCAGGCTGTATCTTGATGCTTTCCTTTCAGAGGTTAAGATATCTCATGTACACTGCTTGCTGTCTCAACCTCATCACCTGGTCAGGGGCCAAATCAAACACTGGTGTTAAGGTGGACTCCCTTGTACCCACACTAACTGGTCAGTGGAAAAGCCAGCCAAACCAGTGTCATAGATAAAATCACATTCGACACAAACAAGTGCTGATTTGTCTTGATTTTAGTGCCTCCAAACAGTGATAGTTTCTCATATACCTTGAGCTGCAAACAGTTCCAGTAAACATGATTTTTAAAAAAATAACTGCAGCCATTCTCTTTCCACAGTAGATTCAAATCAGTATTTTTTCAGTTGTGGTCCACAGATCAAAAATTAAAAAGTTGGTGCATGTATGGAATGAGCTGCCAGAGGAAGCAGTGGAGGCTCTTACAATTACAACATTGAAAAGGCATCTGGGTGGGTATATGAATAGGAAGGATTTAGAGGGAGATGGGCCCCATGCTGGCAAATGGCACTAGACGAATTTAGGATACCTGATTGGCATGGACGAGTTGGACCGACGTGGCTGTTTCCGTGCTGTACCTCTGAGTCTTTGTGGTCTTTACATCTGAATTGGTTTTGCACAATTCTGAATCTTTGCAGCCAAAGACTAGTTTTACATTGATCAAACAATTATTGATCTACTAGATGAAACATTTTATCTTTCCTCTAATTTTCCATTTATTTGCTTCTGACTCAGGTTATTGCTGAAGAATCCTTCAGTATTTCTATCACCTGGAACTTGTCTATTTCAGTGCTGTCTTGGCCATCCCCCCACCTTTCACCCTCCGTAAGTTTGAACTTGTGCAGAATTCTGCCCCCCTGTCCTAGTTTGCACCAAGACTCATTCACCCATCGTTCTCTGATTGCTGGTTCACAGTCCCACAGTTCCTCAAAGCTTTTTTTAAATAAAAAAATCCTTGTTTTGAATTCCCCCGTGGTTTATCTGTGTAGTCTCTCGCACATCCATATCTATCCAGAACACTGTTTCTTTAATTTTGGCTCTAGTGCATTCCTAATTTCTTTTATCCTTCCATTGGTCGTCTTAGCTGTACGGCCTGAACTCCGAAATTCTCTCCTTTAGTGTCTCCACCTCTTGCCTTTTAGGATGATTCTTAAAACCTGCTTCTTTGGTCATCTCCCCATATGCTTACATAGTCATACATCATGGAAACAGACCCTTCCGTCCAACTTGTGTGTGTCAACCAGACATCCCAATCTGACGTAGTCCCATTTGCCGGTATTTGGCCCATATCTCTCTCAACCTTCCCCATTCATATGTCCATCCAGATGCCTTTTATATGTTGTAACTATCAGGGTTGGAGTTACAGTTTTGACTAATTAACATTTCTATGACCATCTTGGGATGTTCTATTGCATAAAGTCACTATGTAAATGCAAGTTGTTGTAATTATCTGTTTTGAGAAGCAGCAATAAACCATTCCAAGTGACTTAACTAGTGGCATTGTTTTTTTCTAAAAATAAGCTTACAGCTGATCAAGGTGGGGGGTGGGGTGGGGTCTACATTCCCTGGAAGTTGCGACTCATTCATAGACACATAAAATAGGAGTAGGGCTAATCTATGCAGCCCATTACACTCTGTCTGTCACTCAGTGTGATCATCATTGTCTTAATGCCGTATTCCTGCGCGCTCTCCCCATATAGTTTTCTGGAATTTTGTCTTTGTCTGTCTTAACTATATTAAGTGCATTTGCTTCCATTGCCTTCTGTGGTAATGAATTCCATGCCATCACTACTGAGTGAAGAAATTTCTCTTCTACTGGGACTGAAATGGACTACCACACATCCTCAGATGATGTCTCTTGTTCTGGACAGAGGAAACCTCTTCCCTGCATCCAGTCTGCTTAGATCAGTCAGGATTTTATACATTTTTTATGTGATCTCCTTTCATCTAAACTCAGTGAATATGTGCTCTGTCAACCCAATTCCTTGTCTTACTACAAACCTGAAACACCAGAAATCGCTCTGAATCTTCACTGTGTTCCCTCTATGGCAAGAATATCTTCTCTTTATTAAAAAGAACAAAACTACACATGGCACTCCAGGTATGGTCGCACCAAAGTTGCAAAAAGATTTCTTTGCTCCTGTACCCAAGCTCTCTTATAGTGAAGGCCATCTGTCTTCTGTTTGCTCCTCCTACTTGCTTTCAATGACCAGTATTGAAAGGCACCAAGATCCCTTTGTGTGTCAACCTTTCACAATCTATCACCATTTAAGCAATACTTTGCAATTCAGGTTTTCCACTTTGGTAGGAAAACAAATATTTATCCATGTTAAACTGCATCTGCCATGTATTTGCCCATGCGCACAACTTACATAAATTGCCCAGAAGCTTCTTCAGGTCTTCCTTGCCACTCATTCCCACCGACATTAGAGGATTAGAAACAGTGGCTTCAGAGCTGAGACAAATTGCCTGACATTACAAGTACCAGGCCCTTTGAAATTGTGGAAATAAAAAACAGCCTGGCCCTTTGGCATATGAAATATCTTTCATTTACATTCTGATGCCTGTCCTCCATTCCCTGTGCTCATGGAACCTGGTGTCACTGACAACATACTAATAAGCCCTGTCTTGCTCTTGAGTACTTGATGCACTTTGAAAAGATAAGGATCATTAGACTTATTCAAATATTTGCTCAGTAGTGGCTCAACTGTCTATGACTAATAGTTTGGTAACTATTAGATTTTCTAAAATTACAGCTCTGCTTTTTCTTACAGTATGGGAGCAGTCATCCCACCAGCAGCAGAACACCCGAAATTTTCAGAGTCACCAAAGGTATGCCATTGTATTAAATACTGTGCTATCATCAGTGTCTGTTGAGCCAATCTGGGTTGTCTGGATGTAATTCTCCAATAAGAATTTCCCTAAGTTCTTTTCCATCCTCACATTCTGCTTCACAGCCTACTTTGTTTTTGTCTATCTCAAAAGTCACATGGTGTTTGGTTGATGGAGAGTATTGATTTAGTGATGCTCAAGGGTAAGCTGGATGGATCTTTGGGTTGATTCCAGAAGAGGCAGGAACATAAATAGATCATTTGGTTGGTTGATTTCTGCTCCACCTTCAGTTGGATCATATCTGATTTGATAATCCTCAACTTTTTTCCCTTTTCCTTATACTCCTTGATTCCCTTAATGATTAAAAGCCTACCTACGTCAGCTTGAATAGTCTTAATGACCCAAACGTATCCGCTCTCTGCAGACTGAATGCCATTGATTCACTATCCTCTTGGAGAAGAAATTCTTCCTTATTTTTGTCGTAATTTGGTAACCCCTGACTCTGCGATAATGCCTAGAAGACAGTGAGGTCTGCAGATGCTGGAGATCAGAGTTGAGAGTTTGTTGCTGGAAAAGCACAGCAGATCAGGCAGCATCCAAGGAGCAGGAAAATTGAGGTTTCAGGCTGGAGCCCTTCATCAGGATGATGCCCTCTGGCCCTAGACTCTCTCATAAGAGGAGTAACTTGTCCAAATCTACCCTGTCAAGCCCCCTAAGAATGTTATTTAGATCCATAAGGATCTCATTAACTGCAATGAGTACAGGCTGAACTTCCTCAAATGCTCTAGTGAGAAAATCACTCCATACCTGAGATTTACTAAATAAACTTTCTCTGGGCTACTTCCAGTGCCAGTACATGTTCTCTTAGCTGAGAGGATAGAAACTTTTTTCATTATTCCAGATGTGGTATGACTAGTACCTTGTATAGCATTAACAAAATTTCCCTTGTTTTTTAACTCCAGGTCCTTTGAAATAAAGGCCATTATTTCATTTGGCTTCCCTAATATCTTCTGTTGAATACTAACTTCTCGTGATTCGTGCATGAGGACCCCCAAATCCGTCTAGTTCTGCAGCTTTCTGCAGTCTTTATCTCTACTTAAATAAAATGCAGCCCCTCTATTCTTTTGCAACATGGCGATGAGCCCCTCAGTTAATTAAACTGAACACCCAGAAAAGCTTATCTCTCCTTTTAATCTGTTAAAATGAGTGACAGAAAACTCCCACAATCTACTATTTAACAAAAATAATATCAATTTATTCTTAACTCTCAAACTGAACATTAAGCAACAACTATTCACAAATTCCCCCCCTTTCTCTTAACTGCTTATTATCAGCCCCCAATTCCATAACAATATACTGTTCCAATAAAACTTTCGTTAAAATTAATTTCAAAACCGTACAGTGGCTGTCATTGTCAGTATCTTTCTTCTTTCGGCTGAAGATCTCCCTGGGTGGTCGCCATTTTACGTGAAGACGTTTCGTATTAAAAGGTATCTTTGATAAAGAGTGTTTCAATCTTTTGGGGCTCTCACTCGCTCTCGATGGCAGGTTCTCTGCCTGACTTTCAAAATGCCTGCTTTCTTTTATATACCCCCAATGTCAGATCATCTCATTGGTTTGATGTTGGCAAAAACAATAAATTCAAACTTGATTGGGTTTTAGTACATTGAGGCATTAGTTCAATTCGATTCCTGATGTTTTGGGCAAGAGCCCTTCATCGATTCTCCAACTTCTTGGATGCTGCCTGGCCTGCTGTGCTTTTCCAGTGCCCCACTCTCGACTCTGATCTCCAACATCTGCAGTCCTCACTTTCTCCTAGTCATATGACAGGCGCTTGTAAGCTCTCCGTGCAAAACAGCATTCAGTCTCTCTTAAAGGTGCAGTACATGCCTTCAACTTCATAACAGTTCTTTTTGCTAAAGTGCAAAACCTCACATTTTCACGTATTATATTTATCTGCAAAGGTTTTGCTCTCTCACTTAACCTGACTAAATTGCTCCATGAACTCTGTCATCCTCAACACTTGCCTTCCCACCTCTTTTTGGCATTTACAAACTTGTCAATCCTACATTCACATTCCTTATCCAGGTCATTAATGTAGTCTATAAATAATTGTGGTCTCTGCATTGATTGCTGAGGTACTCCACTGGTTACAGATTGCTACACTAAGAAGGCCCCCTTTATCTACACACCCTATCTTCTTTTAGTTGACTAAACCTCTGTCCATGCTAATATGCTACCTCCAATGCCATGGACTCTATTGATTCCTGTCCACTGGTGTCTGGAGCTTCTCCTTCCCAGCCTCCTGCACAGAATACAGAAATTGCTTATAAAATAGCCCTGACACACAACATTTGACGTTGTTTTAAGGGGAAGGAGAGAATAGGCATGTAAATTGTACAACCTAAATTAGTTGATAGACTGGTGGCTGGTCAAACAATGGATCTGAAGTCATCAAGATCAAAATAGCTGTCCTATAGCTGAGATTTAATGGATCAGTAGCCTTTTTTTTGTCTGATATTTTGCATTCTTTTATTTCTGTTTCTTGTGCATTGTTTGTATAACAGCTGGTGCTCCAAATGATTTTTGTGTATCTGTGCAAAACTCACAAGTAACAGATAGGATTTTCTAGGGATAATGAGTTTAATCCTGATGCATCGTGGTTGTTATAACAGCACCGAAAGTGGCCATTTGCTGTTGTCTGTATCATTGAAAAATCTGTGCACTCTCCCACTTTTTCTCCATACTTATATTCCTTTTCAGATACATTTACATGTCGAAAGTTATTTGGGCTTCACTGAGGGGACTGTTGGCACAGTTGTAATATCATTAATCAAGTAATCTAGAGGCCTCGGTTAATTCTTTGGGGATAGGGTTCAAATATCACTATAGTGGAATTTAAATTCTATTAATAAAGCTAGAATTGAGAGCGAATCTTAGTTTCAATCATTGTTATTATCCGTGTAAAAACCCATCTAGTTCACTAATGGAAGGAAGTCTGCCATCCTTATCTGCTTTGGCCTACCTGTGACTCCCTGTCCAATGTGATTGATTCTTGAATATGACTATTCTTGCTACATAACTGTTTTCTGATGTGTGCATTGCTGATAATACCCGCAACATGCCGATCTCTAATTGCCTTTGACTTCAGTGGCTTGGTAGGCCATCCCAGAGGAATGGGACTCAGCTTCTAGTTCGGAGGTAGGGAAGCCAGCAATGTGCTCCAAGATTAGATTAGATTAGATTAGATTAGATTAGATTACTTACAGTGTGGAAACAGGCCCTTCGGCCCAACAAGTCCACACCGCCCCGCCAAAGCGTAACCCACCCATACCCCTGCATCTATATCTACCCCTTACCTAACACTACGGGCAATTTAGCATGGCCAATTCACCTAACCTGCACATCTTTGGAGTGTGGGAGGAAACCGGAGCACCCGGAGGAAACCCACGCTGACACGGGGAGAACGTGCAAACTCCACACAGTCAGTCGCCTGAGGCGGGAATTGAACCCGGGTCTCTGACGCTGTGAGACAGCAGTGCTAACCACTGTGCCACCGTGCCGCCCAATCTTCCATTGTGTCTGCTTTACTCTGCACTAAATCTGTGAAGTAGCTGGTATTGGTGCCAAAAGTCAGACATTCTATTCCTCAAGTGTGTCATAGCTTTCCTAGGTGTGCGTGTGCGTATCTGCAGTGTTGGCTGAGTAAAACAACCTAATATAATTTGCATTTCTTTAGAAAGCAAACACAGAAGAGAAGGCACCGGCTCCATCTCCAGAGCCATCTTCTGAGAGTGAAGAGAGTGAACTGGGTGAGTGCAGAGAATTGATAACTATCATAGTTGTTATAATAAAACTGCTGGTAATGCATTTATTTTAAAAGGACAAGTGGAGAAAAAGTAACAATCTAATTTCACAGAAAATGTTATTTGGGACTTGTATTGTTTGGATATCTACTGTCTTGCAGAAGTGAATGTGATAAAGAATAGTGCTCAAAATACATAGGGGTGGCAGGCAGGTAGATTCATCCCTGAAATAGCCCAGGAAAATCATCTTATGAGGCTGTCCTCATACGTGAGGAATGGGAATGATCAGGGAGAAGGTAGGGCTGATCAGGGATAGCGTAGGGAACTTGTGTGTGGAGTCTGATCAGATAGGGGAAGCCCTAAATGAGTATTTTGCTTCAGTTTTCTCGAAGGAAAGGGACCTTGTTATGAATGAGAACTTTGAGGAGCTGGGATACAGGTGTGACCAGATCAAGATTGATGAAGTTGATGTGCTGGAAATTTTGGAAAACAGTAAGATTGAGAAGTCCCCAGGTCCAGACCAGATTTACCCTATGGTGCTCCGGAAAGCAAGAAAGGAGGTTGCTAAGCCGCTGGCGAAGCTCATTGCCTCCTCCCTCTCCACGGGAGTCTTACCGGAGGGTTGGAAGGAGGTGAATGTTGTCCTCTTTTCAAGAAGGGTAATAAGGAAATCCCTGGCAATTACAGACCAGTCAGTCTTACGTCTGTGGTCAGCAAAGTTTTGAAAAGAATTCTGAGAGATAGGATTTATGACTGTTTGGCAAAGCATAACGTGATTAAATGCAGTCAGCATGGCTTTGTGAGGGGCAGGTCATGCCTCACAAATCTTATTGAGTTCTTTGCAGAGGTGACAAGACAAGTTGACGAAGGTCAGGCAGTGGATGTGGTGCATATGGACTTCAGCAAGGCATTTGATAAGGTTCCCCATGGTAGACTCATTCATAAAGTCAGGAAGTATGGGATATAGGGAGATTTGGCTATCTAGATTCAGAATTCATTGGCTGACAGAAGGCAGAGAGTGATTGTAGGTGGAAAATATTCTGCCTGGAGGTCAGTGTTGAGTGGGGTCCCACAGGGTCTGTTCTTGGGTCTCTGCTCTTTGTAGGTTTTATAGATAACCTGGTTGAGGGGTGGGTTAGTAAATTTGCAGATGACACAAAGGTTAGAGGTGTCGTCTATAGTATCGAGGGTATTGCAGGCTTCAGCGCGACATAGACAGCATGCAGAGCAGGGCTGAGAAATGGCAGATGGAGTTCAACCTGAATAAATGTGAAGTGAGCAGAGGGTGGTACATATATGGAATGAGCTGCCAGAGGAAGTGGTGGAGGCTGGTACAATTGCAACATTTGAAAGGCATTTGGATGGGTATATGAATAGGAAGGGTTTGGAGGGATGTGGGCAGGGTGCTGGCAGGTGGGACTAGATTGGGATGGGATATCTGGTCGGCATGGACAAGTTGGACCGAAGGGTCTGTTTCCATGCTGTACATCTCTACAACACTCTGATGCTTTTTGGAAGGTCGAACTCGAATGCTGAATATAGGATTAAAGACAGGATTCTTGATAGTATGGAGGAAAAGAGGGATCTGGGTGTGCAAGTATATCGATCTCTCAAAGTTGCCGCCCAAGTGAGTAGGGTTGTTAAGAATGCATATGGTGTTTTGGCTTTCATTAACAGGGGGATCAAGTTTAAGAGCCACGAGGTTTTGCTACAGCTCTACAAGTTCCTGGTGAGACCACACTTGGAATATTGTGTCCAGTTCTGGTCGCCCTACTATAGGAAAGATACAGAGGCTTTGGAGAAGGTGCAAAGAAGGTTTACCAGGATGCTGCCTGGACTGGAGAGTTTGCCTTATGACGAAAGGTTGATAAAGCTTGGTCTTTTCTCTCTGGAGAGAAGGAGGAAGAGAGGAGACCTGATCGTGGTATACAAGATAATAAGTGGAATAGATAGTCAATAGCCAGAGACTTTTCCCCAGGCAGGATTGACGGGTACGAGGGGTCGTAGTTTTAAGATATTATGGGAAAGGTAACGAGGAGATGACAGAGGTAGGTTCTTTACGCAGACAGTTGTGAATGCATGGAATGTGTTGCCAACGGTGGTGATGGAAGCAGAGTCAGTAGGGACATTTGAGTGACTGCAGGACATGCACTTGGAGAGCAGTGAGTTGAGGGGTGTGTAGGTTAAGTTATTATATTTTACATTAGGATTAAACCTCGGCACAACGTTGTGGGCCAAAGGGCCTGTACTGTGCTGTACTTTTCTATGTTCTATGAAAAGCCACCCCAATGAATAAACGAGAAGAAAATAGTGAGTTGCACCTCTGTTCAAAAATTGGCTGTCTCCTGTGTTTGTTGTTAATAGCCTCATGGTGAGTCTATTAGGAGCAAAAGTGTCACTTCGACTCTTACTGCTTGTAGGTTCAAAGAAGATCAACCTGTAATTGGAGTAATGAGGTGAGTGGCAGCAGTCAACAAAGCCAGAGGAAGCAAGGGTGGAACAGGGATTTGAGACTCAGGAGTGAGCCTGGCATGGGAGGGTGAGGCTGCAGAATTAAGGTGAGGAACTCTAATTATGGGAAGAAGGGCTACAAAGGGCACAGTATTACTGCAAAGGTTGGTGAGGGAGGAACTGGAAAGGGGAGAAACCGCATGTAAACCTTTTGCAAAGGAACACACTCCTTTTTGGGGTCAGGAAAATTAATTAATTCTTTGAATTATTGCAGTGTCTCTAGATTAAAGCTGCCAAGTTTAAGTGCTACTATTGGGGAGAAAATGTAAATGCAATTGTAATGAATACCAATGGCTTTCAACCTATTTATAGTTTCTTTTTGTAAAGGTTAGTGTTATCGCATCAGTGTTTTGCAAATTATGAATTACTTGAGTTACAGTGATCATTTAGAGATAAACATGCAACAGTTTCATGTGACTTCAGTCTGCTAGAAGCATGTTTAGGGTGTTGGCTTTTTGTGTGTGGAAATGTCTTTCTTTTTAAGTAATTGTTGCTAGTTTATGCCTAATGTCTTGTGCTAATTTAAATACTGTGTCCAAGATTTAAAGCCACATCCCAAGGAAAATATTAAGTTTAATGGATTGGTGATGATTAGTCCAGATATTGATGAATTTTCTTTTTCCTTCAAAAGAGTCCATGTCCTCCAAAAATTGACATGCATACAAATGGTGTTGTCATTAAGTGATTGCATCCCCAAATGAAGTGGTTTTGAGACTGAAAAAAGGAGCCCCTGCAAATCAAAAGGTTGCTATTGGGATCCCTTGAGCAGGTGGTGGTGGAAGGTATGCTATGAGCCCTGAAATGGAGCAGATTGGGACAGATGCAATTTAGTATAACAGTGAATCAGATCTCTTAAGACACATTGCACTCATTAGGTTTTTGATATGTTTTTATTAATGTGTGTGGTTTGTTCTTCAGAGATTGATAAGGAAGGTGTGATTGAGCCAGATGTTGAAGAACCCCAGGAAATGGGTGATGAAAGCATTGAGGTAAACAATTTTTTTTAAGCCTATTGTCCATACCTAAAGGCAATGAAATATATGCAAGAGTTCAGCAATGACCTGTCCACATTTGGAATCTGCAAACTTATTTTTGGGAAACATTATTGAGCTGTAATTAGAAATTCTGCATGATTTACAATTTCTACATTGTGGACCAAGTATCCTTTGGCACATTGGGCAGGGAAGTAGACTGTCTCTTTTTTAAAAAAAACTTTAAAGCATGTTGTGCTTTATAAAAGTTAAAATGAATCTACGCTGACTGCCCTTGATTAACTTGTGTACTTTCAAATGCTTGCTAATGTAGTATAATCTTGGTATGTACACCAGAGGAATGAGGAGAGGATTAAGTTCTTTGTTCAAAATGAAGATGTGGAACTAGGAGTTGTCGAGTGACAAGGTGAATGTACAACCATAGTTCTTTGCAGCTATACACTTGCCTCCTGGGAATAATTAGGTGTGTTGTCCCAGACATCTCACCATTTCACTATCTGGTTTGTGCAGCTTTGAAGGAGATCTCTGGTTTTCCTCTTGGAGATAATTGTGCAACAAATAGTGAAGATAATTAGATTTGTGCCTGGGGAGTTGCTATACACTGCCAGTGGGTTCAGGCATCTATTGAAATAAAGCGGAGCTTGGCCATATTTCCTTCAGTTGTCAAGTACTTGTACTTCAAAACATTATTTTCCATTCCCCCCCCTCAAATGTCCAAACACATTTTTTTTTGGTGCCTCTAATTCTCTTCCCTTGCTACAGATAGAAGTCTCTCTTGATTTCAGGAAGAAGTCAGCATCACCCTGACTTGTTTCTGTCTGTAGTTCCATGGGTGAGTCAGATTGCTGGGACTGTTACTGCCTGCAGTTAAACTCCCGTTTGGCCAATGATTGCACTGATTTCCCGCCCCCCCCCCCCCCCCCCCCCCAGTTTGGACAATAATTGCACTGATCCCTCCCCCCCCCCCCCCCCCCTCAAACAGCCATCTGGAGGCTCACTTATTTGATCATTCTTCATGCTAGAAGGTGGACAGTAACCTTTCAGTTGTAGCAATCATAACTGTCAGTTCAAATAAGGTAGATTTTGTCTTTGCTGTACCTGACATTGGGTAATGCTGATCCACTGTACAATATTGTATTGTTTTAGGTTTCTGAGGAGCAAATGGATCAAGCCAATGAGAAGAAAATAGAAGCCATTAATGCATTGAGTGAAGGTAGGTATAAACTGAAGCAAATATTTTTGAGGTAGGGAAGGGTTAATGCTCAGCATTTGGAGAGCTTGAAAGTTTTTTTTTGTTAATCGCCAATGTCATTAGTCATTAGAGTTTGAGGAGGAATTCTGAAATGCTGGAGATTCCAGAAGTAAGGCTTGTGGTGTCAGGACAAACAATTAGCCGCGATTTGTTCACTCAGAAGTTGATGACTTGTATTTCTTTGTCAAAGACTCCAATGGATGTTCATTCAGTGAACATAATGAAGAAAGAGATGGCAAGATATTTAGGTATTAAGAGATTCCAAGGCTGTTGGAGGAAGATTGAATTGATTTGGAATTTCAACTATAATCTAGCTATATAACAATGCAGGCTCAATATGATCGTTTACTGCTTTTTCTTTTTAAAAAAAAGCTACCTATTTGCAAGTAAATACATTGTGTCCACTTAATCAGAAAGAGCTCTGCTAGGTCAATCGTCAACCATCTCTTTTGTTAAGAAAAAAGAGCTCAGATTATTCATCCTTTTCTACTGGGTATAACTTGAAGTTGGGGTATTGTACCTGGAGCTATCCATTATTCTTAAATGCTTCACATCCATAGCTGCTACGTGCTTTAATTCTCCCTCAGAGGAAAGATGTTGTTAAACTTGAAAGGGTTCAGAAAAGATGAATGTTGCCAGAACTGGTGGTTTGAGTTTTAGGGAGAGGCTGAATAGGCTGGGGCTATTTTCCCTGGAACATTGGAGGCTGAGGGGTGACCTTATAGAAATTTATAAAATCATGACCGGTGTGGATAAGGTGAATAGCCAAGGTCTTTTTTTCCAGGGTAGGGGAGTCCAAAACTCAAGGGAATAGATTTAAGGTGAGGGGGGGAAAAGATTTAAAAGGGACCGAAACGATAATGTTTTTGCGCAGAGTGTGGTGAATGTATGGAATGAACTGCCAGAGGTGGTAGTGGAGGCTGGTACGGTTATAACATTTGAAAGACGTGGATGGGTACATGAATAGGAAGGGTTTAGAGGGAAATGGGACTAGATAAATTTAGGATATCTGGTCAGAATGGACAAGTTAGACCATGCTGTACAACTCTGATTCTATGCCTAATCTATTAGCAAACAAAATGTTGCTTATTTACAGGGATGGAACCCTCCTAGAAATTTCCAGTCCTTTGTTTATAAATCCTGTACTCTGTCTAAGCTTTTTGATTTCTTGATACAGGGAACTTGGAAAAAGCCATTGGCCACTTTACAGAGGCCATTAAGTTGAACCCACGTCTGGCTGTTCTTTATGCTAAGCGAGCCAGGTAAGAATGCTGAAATGGAG
Organism: Chiloscyllium punctatum; assembly: GCF_047496795.1. Classification (NCBI taxonomy): domain Eukaryota; kingdom Metazoa; phylum Chordata; class Chondrichthyes; order Orectolobiformes; family Hemiscylliidae; genus Chiloscyllium; species Chiloscyllium punctatum. The sequence continues at coordinate 78,869,574 of NC_092756.1, read as the reverse complement.
CTTTGCAAATGGGCCAGTGGCTTACAGTAGAATTTTTGAATACAGGAATTCCGGATATCAGCCAGGGCAGTAATTTGAACAAGACACCAAGTCGTAGTAGAGAGCAGGAATGATGTTTCCTTGTGCTCGCTTTAGAGGTGCATGTTAGAATCGTCTCACCACAGCCCCTGTCCTGGAGGGCTGGGTTGCCAACACTATAATGTTAGTCAAATGTCTGAAACATTTAGAAGGAACATGTAAATTCTGTAAGAAAGCTGACTTCAGGAACAAATGGAGAGATGCAACATCCAGAATTGAAAATTCAGGTTAGGGTTGACCTTCAGTACTTGTTCCTTTACCAAATGTAAGGAAACATTATCGATTGGCAGAGTTTATCTAGAAATGTCCTTTTGTTTTGGGAGTCTATGTAAAATAGGATTTCCCTTTTTTTTTGCCTTTATGTCTTTGTGTATTTCTAGAATAAAATGCTGAGAAGTATCATCCTTGAAGTGTCCCTTTAAACACTGCATGCTGGAGTAGGAGAAAGAATGTTTGAAATCCTATTTTTAAGGGATGGGTCTCTGGGCACCTCTGTCATAAGTCTGAAAACTTTTGGTGGCATCATCCTAATTCCAATCTGTTGGGAAATGCTGTTATTGGCCATTATAAATTAATTACTAAATTTTGTGGAAAATGTTGCGTAAATGAATCTGAAATGAAAGTTAGAAGTATTGACTATGCTCTCCAGCTACTCCAATATTCCTTGCAGTAATAGAAGAGTACATCTGAAAAGGAATTAAAATTTTAGTAGACTGAGTCTCTAATTTTCAGTTCGGTAGGTGGCTGGTTTGAGATACAGAATGGCGCCACTCGCCCAGTTGCACTCCCATACTGGTCGAAGTCATCGTGACCTCCCCCTCAACCTCCCCCCTCCTATGAGGCATGATGACCCTTCATTTAACCTCACCAACAGTCATCTCAGAGAGCAGCCTATGGTGCTCTGGGACTGTGGTGATTTTTACGTGCTTTGCTACTTCTTCACCATCTAGCTAATCACTGGGCTATTAGCTGTCCTAACAGATATAACCTATACTTGTTCTTCTGTACCAATATTGGTGCTTTTTGGTAATGACTATGTCTCTGTGCTAGCCGCAGTTGAATTGACCCATACATTTGGTCTTTTATGAACTGGCCACTAAGTGCATAATGGGGACCACAAATCATTGCTCCTTTTATTCCCAGATTCTTTTCCTTGCATTACCCCATCCCCTTCCATCTATAACCAAGATTAGGATAGATTTGAATAAATGCACTGTTATTCCACAAGTGTTAACTGACCGTATGAACTTGATATGCCCGTGAGTAACTTATGTTTGCTACCCTGACACTGTTCAAGACTTGGGATGGAGCTTGACCTATGTGTTCTCCTTGTTTTGTGGAGTGTTCCACAGCTCTCATTTAAGAAAGTCTCTGAATAATTTCTAATGCTATTAATGAACAGGAGTAGGCTATTAAGCTGATCAGTTGACTTCTGTTTTGAACGTGTTTTTTCAATGTTTGAGCTTCCATGATGCTCTAGGGTAGAGAAAAACAAAGAGTTAAAAATATTCTTCTTAATTAGTCTTAAATAACCTAAATTGTTATCCTGAGATTGTGCTCCCTCATTCTAAACTCGCCAGCTAATTTCTGTTTCCTAACATCCTGATAGTACTGTGTGAACCTGCACTGAGCGTACTTGCAAGAGACTGTGCCCCAACTCAGACACTGGTCGTCTTTTCACTGATGCCCAACAGATTCTTCCCAGTAGATGTCACTAGATAGCAATCAGGACTTGGAATTTATTTCCATTTCACCTTGTAGCTTGGGGGCTCAGATCAGTTATAACATTCCTAATGCTGTCTTTGCTGGGATTACCTCACTCGACAGGGATTTGGCATTGATCATCTGAATATGTCCATGTGACCTTTTCCTGAGAGAAAGAAGATGCTGGAGAGACAAGGGTTGAAAAGTGTGATGCTGGAAAAGCCCAACAAATCAGGCAGCATCTGATGAGCAGGAGAGTCGACATGATGAAGGGCTTATGCCCGAAGCATCGACTCTTCTGCTCCTCGGATGCTGCCTGACCTGCTGTGCTTTTCCAGCATCACACTTTTCGACGTGTCCCTTTCCCCCGTCAGACCACTAACGTGATACTAAATATTTAGTGAAACAGTATGCACAAGATAATATTTCCTGTTTCAGACTGAATGTTATCCTGTTCGTGCTTTTTTGAAAAGCATGAGGTTACCTCTGTTTATTTTTTCTTATCCTGTAGTAAGCAGTGTTTTTTTTCTCTCTTCAGTGTGTATGTGAAAATGCAGAAACCCAATGCAGCCATTCGGGACTGTGACAAAGCCATCAGCATCAATCCTGACTCGGCACAGCCTTACAAATGGAGGGGGAAGGCACATAGGTGAGGACAAGAACGTGGTGTTATTGCAATGAACTTTAAAGATAGAAGCTTGTTTTAAAAAACAAGCAAAAAGGGTTGAGTGCTGTAGGCATTTGTGTTTTACAGCGAAGAGGAGCCCCTTATTAAATGTTGTCCAGTGTCCTTCCAGAATATTATTTTAAAATGTACCCTTTTTCCTGTCCCTGTTCTGCATGATTGTTGTATGGAGTTAGACTTGCAGCTTTTGTCCCTACCTTCAGGAGCAATGTTTGAGGCAGAGAGTATTGGTGAGTGTTTGAACAGTTAGCAGAGTTGCCCAACGCCCACTTCACGTTAATCATAGAGTCCTGTCCTGATTGCAGGCTTGGATTAAGATCCATCGTGACAATAATGAAAGATCTTAATCCAGGCCAACAATCTGACAATTCCTCCTTGTTTGAACTCAGGGTGATGAGAAAATTTTGAGTTGTTTGGTAAGGTTACCATCAGTTACATGATTTAGTACCTGCAAGGTTCTGCTGCCAGTAGGATAAGATTGAGTTTTGAATTACTTGCTGGCTCAGGACTTCCTCTCTATAAGTTTTCTTTCTACCTCTTGTATGCATTTCCTTTTGGGGGAGGCTGCTTCCATTTTTATTAGTTTATGCCATGTGTGTGGCATTCATGTATGAGTCTTTCCCAGACTTAGACTTAGGTGACACTCGAGCTCCTAAATAAGCTACTGTTGGATCTACAGTGGCTTCCAAAGGCAGTTTCAGTGAAAGTAGTTAAGCGTCTTATTTGGACAATGTGTGATCATGTCCTACTGACTTAAGTGAACTTATCCAGTCCTGACAGTTTTTGATAATGACTGAAACTTCAGTCTTAAGGGGGGACTGGAGGGTTAGTGTGTATGTTATTTTGGTTTCCTTTGTGATGACTGTAAGGCTGAAGTTGTTACATACATTAGAAAACAAAGCCATGCTACATTGTCTGTCCAGCTCTAAGCTGTCCACTAGTCATTGACAAATAAATTGTAAAATTTTCTTTGGAGACTTAGTCTTAATATGAAGTCGTTTCAGATTGAGCAGCTTCCTCTGTTACACCATATGCAATTTTGATGTGAGGATCATCATGGAAGGCATCAGAGAGCGTGGTGGAGAAAAACATGATCAGAGTTGGTGCTAGTATGCAGCCCTGTTTAACTCTGTTAATAGCTGGGAATGGGTCAGAAGACTCATCATCCCCCAAGGTATATAAACCATGAATTTATTGTTATACATTTCTGAGGGAAGCTGATCCCCTTCCAGTGCCCCTCAAGGACTGTGTCAACCATCTTAGTCAAGTCAACAAAAGACTACATGTTCTGCTCTTGCTTTTCTGCTGGAGCTGTCAACTGCAAACACCATATTTTCTAAACCTTTTCTAAAATGCAAAGTCTGTCTCACAGCTGATCCTCATTGAGATGCCATACCAGGTGGTTTGGAAGGGTTCTGTCTAAAGTGGGCAGGTGTGAGATTTCATGACAGTTGTCCCAAGATTTCCGTTCCACCTATTTGGAAAGGCAGTTTTTGTATTCTTCCAGGATGGTGGTTGCTTTCTCAGACAGAAAGTGAACTTCTTGAGCAGGCGTGACCTCCGGCCATGTAGAACTCAGTTGGGTTAGCGTCACCTGTTTTCTTAATTCTTTGTCATGGAATGTGGACATGACTGACTTTTGTTTTCCATCAATATCTGCCCTTGAGTGGAGCAGATGGTTGGGCCATTGCAGAGGGGAGTTGAGAATGAACCACATTACTGTTATTTTCTTGCCTCAACATTAGTAAGCCAGATGGGCTTTTACAACAACCATTGATAGTTTCATGGTTGCTGTTGCTGAAACCAGCATGAAATCTTGATTTTTATGAATTTAATTGAAATTTTATTATGTGCCATGATGAAACTTGAGCCCATATCCCCAGAACATTGATTAGCCTGGAACTCTGAATTACTAGTCGAGGAATATTGCCACTATGCCACAGAAAATGAATAAAGCTGCTGTAGCTTTGCTGCAAGACTGGAGTTTGACTGCATTTGCTATTTCTAATGTGTGAAAGGATCACGAGAGATCAATTGATAGCAACATGTAGTGGTTTATTTCTTCATTAGGTTGATTTGAGGATATGGGGTCAAGAGTGCTGCTGGAACAGCACAGGAGGTCAGGCAGCATCCGAGGAGCAGGAGAATCGATGTTTTGGGCGTAAGCCCTTCATCAGGAATGAGGCTTGTGGGCTGGGAGGGGGGGAGCTGAGTGATAAACAGGAGGGGGGATGGGGCTTTGGGGGGGGAAGGTAGCTGAGAATGCAGTAAATAGATGAAGATGAGTAAGGTGGAGCAGATATATGGGAAAGGTGATGGACATGTCAGGAGGGCGGTGCGAGTTGGAGGCTTGAGACTGGGGTAAAGTGGGGGGAGGGGAAATGAGGAAACTGGTGAAATCCACCTTAATCCTGTGTGGTTGCAGGGTCCCAAGGCAGAAGATGAGGCGTAATTCGCCCAGTCGTCAGGTGGTAAAGGTTTGGTGATGGTCAAGTGGGAGGTGAAGTTGAAGTGTTCAGCCACAGGGTGATGAGGTTGCTTAGTGCAGGTGTCCCAGAGATGTTCTCTGAAACTATCCGCAAGTTGGCGTCCTATCTCCCTGATGTTGAGGAGACCACATCGGGTGCAACGGATGCAGTAGATGACATTGGTGGAAATATAGGTAACTTTCTGTCGGATGTGGAAGGATCCGTTGGGGCGTGGGACGATGGTGAGACGGTAGATATTGGCGCAGATTTTTCACTTTCTGTGGGTGGCAGGGGAAAGTGCTGGGAGTGGGGGGTGTGGATCTGACTAGGGAGTCGCAGAGGGAATGGTCTCCCAGAAATGCTGATAGAGGTGAGGAGGGAAATATAGCCGAGTGGTGAGGTCTGTTTGTAGGTGGCAGAAGTGGCTGCGGATGATGCAATGTATACGGTGGTTGATAGGTTGGAAGGTGAGGACCAGGAGGGTTTCTGTCCTTGTTGCATTGGGAGGAGTGGGGTTCAAGGGCAGAGGTACGGGATATAGAGGAGATGCATTGGCGGGCATTGTTGATCATGTGGGAGGGGAACTTAGGGTCTTTGAAGAAGACAGCCACCTGAGATTTTCTATGGTGGAATTGGTCATCCTAAGAACAGATGAGGTGAAGGAGTTGGAAATAAGGGATGGCATTTTTACAGGAGACAGGGTGGGAGGATGTGTGGTCCAGGTAGCTGTGGGACTTGGTGAGTTTGTAGTAGTAGTTGTCCCTAGTTGCTGGTGTTGGAGATGGAGAGGTCCAGGAAGGGGAGGGAGGTGTCTGAGATGGTTCAGGTGAATTTGAGGTCAGGATGAAAGGTGTTAGTGAAGATGAGAAACTGTTCAACCACCTCGTGGGAGCATGAGGTAGTGCTGATACAGTCATCGATGTATTGGAGGAAAAGGTGAGGAATGGTGCCGGTGTAGCTGGGGAAGGTGGACTGTTCCACATATCTGACCGAGGCATAGCTGGTAACCATGACTATCCCTTTGGTTTGAAAGAAGTGGAGGATTGGAAGGAGATGTTGTTAAGGGCGAGGACCAGTTCAGCCAGGCAGATGAGGGTGTCATTGGAAGGGTACTGGTTGGGATGGCATGAGAGGAAGAAACGGAGGGCTTGGAGACCTTCATGGCGGCTAGATGTATGCTGAGAATGCAGTAGGTGGATGAAGGTGGGGGAGAAGGTGATTTATCGGAGAGGAGGGAGGAGCGGATAGATGGGAAAGACTGTCGACAGCTGAGATTTGAGGATATGCTTGAAATACTCCCGCAAGCACTCACTCTTGTCATAAGTCCCGCAATGTAAGCAAATTTCTGTTAGTCGGCTCTCTGACGTGCTAATTTATAACCATGATTCAGGGGACGCTGACTTAGATAAGTTTTAAACCCCTTCACAAAAATAGACTGACACCCAACTGCCACTAGTTTAAAATGGAAATTCTGTGACGATACAAAATTAGACTACATTGTAGACAGTAAATAGTATAAAATTGCCAAGAGATATTGATGGACTAAGTCAATGGGCAAAACTGTGACAAACTGATTTCAATGTAAGCAAATATGATTATCCTTTTTGGACAGTAAAAGGGTAGATCAAAATACTTTCTGGATGGAATGTCGAAAGAGACTTGGAAGTTCAGAACTGTTGTGAACAGGTACAGAAAATAATCAAGAAGGCTAAGGGAATGTAGGCCTTTACATCTAGAGGATTAGTGGATAAGGGTGCAAATGTTATGCTGTAGCTACACACACAACCCTGGTTAGACTCCAGTTGGTATACCGTGAGCAGATCAGAAGAATGTTTTGACCTTAGAGAGTACAGCATAGGTGACAAGAATGATATCTGGATTTCAGGGGTTAAATTGTAAGGAGACATTATACATTGTAATGTTTATTGAAAGTTAAGGGGTCATCTGATTCAAGTCTTCAAGAAATTAACAGGAAAAGACATGGTAGATAAAGATAAATCGTTTCCACTGGTTGGAGATTCTAGAACTTAGAGGGAGCGTTGTCTGGGAATTAGGGCCAGGCTACTAAGGATTGATGTTAAGAAGCACTTCTACATGCACAGAGTAGTGAATGTTTTGGAACTCTTTTCTGCAAAGTAGTTGATGTTGAATCAGTTCGTATTTTTAAATCTGAGATAGACACGTTTTTGTTAAGTAATTATATGAAGGGATATGAGCCAAAGGCAATTATATAGAGTTAGACCACAAATCGGCCATGATCTCTCTGAATGGCAGTGGCTTAAGGGACTAATGGCCTATTTCTGTTTACATGTTATTGATATGAATAAATTAGACACCTTTCACCTCAGTCCTTTTAAATGTTTTGATAATGATTGTGTTTGGCTAATGATGATTTGTTATTGAAGTAAGCCCTGTAAAGGTGATGTTTCTTCTGTGATGGCTTCTCAGTTGCTTTAGTATTTTCATTGAACCAATCTTGAAGATTGAGAGACAGTAGGCCAAGGTCTCTGGAACTGTGGAGAACAGTATATTCTTGATGGTCATCTGATCATAGTGAATGCAGTGTGTTTCACTGGACGCAGAAAACTTTTGAATTTCTCTTGAGCATTTCCTTCATGACTGTTTGTTTATTTAAACCTTGAGCAGGGGATTGTTACCTCCACTTAACCAAGGTAGTGAGTCAAACTCTAGATGACAAGCTGGTCATCTGTCTGAGAGAACTGACTTTTGGTGATGCCGAAATGATTCCTGATTGTCCTGGTGTGACCAAATTGATCTTTGTGATTTTTATTTTAAAAGTGGCATCTTTTCTGGTCAGTTTTCAGTTATTGAGTGGTCTTATTCTGAGAATGCAGTATATAATTGTAGCTGCATTTATTTCCCTAGCTCTACTCCGCATTCTCTTTTTGCCAAAGCTAGAACGCGGCCACGTGGGCATCATGTGTGTAAGTCTTGGTCACATGTTGGTGGGCTATTCTATTTGAATGTGCTTAATCCTATCCTGACTCTGCAGGTGGTCATGTCCAGTAAGAATCAGTAGTTCTGAGGAGCTGATTGTTTCTCCCCCTTTTAACCCAGGGCGGTTGAAGCCATGTAACCCTGGCTGAAATCAGCTAAGTTGTGCAATACTAGGACTTTGATCTGGAACTCCCTTGGCTTGTATAGCTCAGTCATTGGCTGGTTAGACTCTTTCTTTGGACTTATCAGAATCATCAGACCAGGAGAGTGGCAGCTAGTCTCTTTTGAACCCGAGGGACTGCTGAAAATGGGAAACGTTTAAAGTAGTAGGATTTGTTAGTTATTAAGTGTTCTTTCACTTTCTCCTGAGAAGCTGAGAACTTGGATCACTTCTCTTTCCATTCTGTGGTACTAGCAGATTTTAAGTAATAATGTAAGTTTTCATGCCGGAATAAAGGTATGAATGTGCAGGTAAATTTTGCTTGTCGTTAACAGTTTCTGCCCTGTTGGCAGCTTTAGACGTGTCAATTCTAGTAACTATTGATAGTGGTTGAGCAACTGTATTGAATCTGTGGGTTTGAAGCTTCTAGTTGTAAACCTTGCTGTTTTATAATTACTTTATCAAATAGATTGCTCGGTCACTGGGAGGAGGCAGCACGCGATCTGGCCACAGCCTGTAAACTAGATTATGATGATGATGCTAGCGCCATGCTGAAGGAGGTGCAACCTCGGGTAAGTGACCACATTCTGGATACATTTTTGCTGAAGATGTGGTGTCTTGGAGAATAAATAGCAAAGTAAGGATTTACTGGTGGACTTGGTTTCTCTGACCCAACTTGGGTGGGGGAAAAAATCTGAGAATTCATGCAGTTTTCAGATTTGTTTTTGCGTAAAAATCATTGTGTGGAAGTGCTTTTGAAAATCTTATTTCAGTTTCAAATCCCTCCTTGACTGCCTCATTCCATACCTACTGTAAACTCCTCCCGTTCTATAGCGTAGTGATCTTTGCCATTCTTTAGTTCTGGCTTCTTGAACATCCCCAGTGTTAATCAAGACCCCATTGGCAACAATGTCATTAGTTACCTACGCTGAGGCCACAACCTCTGAAATCCCTCCCTAAACTTCTCTACCTTCCCCACTCCTTTCTATTGGGATAATCCTGAAAGGAAGTCTCGAGCATGGTGCTGGAAAAGCACAGCAGGTCAGGCAGCATCCAAGGAGCAGGAGAATTGACGTTTTGGGCATAGACCCTTCATCAGGAATGAGACTTGTGGGCTGGGGGGGTTGAGAGATAAATGCGAGGGGGGAAGATAGCTGAGAAAACGATAGATCGATGAAGCTGGGGGAGAGGTGATAGGTCGGGGAGGAGGGTGGAGCAGATAGACGAGAAAGGTGATGGACCGGTCACAAGGAGTGCTGAGTTAGAGGCTTGGGCTGGGATAATGTGGGAGGAGGAGAAATGAGGAAACTGGTGAAATCCACAATGGTCCCATGCGGTTGCAGGGTCCCAAGACGGAATATGAGGCCGCCCTCCTCCAGATGTCAGGTGGTAAGGGTTTGGGTGATGGAGGAGGCCCAGGACCTGCATGTCCTTGGTGGAGTGGGAGGGAGAGTTGGTGTTAAACCACAGGGTGGGTGGGGGTGTCCCAGAGATGTTCCCTGAAACAATATGCAAGTTGGCGTCTTGCCTTCCTGATGTAGAGGAGACCACATCGTGTTCAACGGATACAGTAGATGACATTGGTGGAGGACAACGCTTAAAGCCTACCTAACTCACCAAAACTTACTATGTTCTGTAATTTCTCTTTAATGCTTCAGTATCAAACTTTGCTTGTGCTCCTGTGAAGCACTATAGAATACTTGATGTAAATGAAAGTTGTTGTTTCAAATTACTTAATTTATTACATTACTTGTTACATTATTACTTAAAATTTGCTAGTACCACAGAATGGAAAGAGAAGTGATCAAGTTCTCCGCATATAATTGTAATATGAAATAACTGTTAATGCTGGAAATGTGAAGTGGGTTAGTAGGCATTAGAATTTTCAGTGGCCAAAATTATATTTTGTTCATGGGATGTGGGTGTTGATGGCTAGGCCAGTATTAATTGCCCAGAGGGCTGTTTAAGAGTCAACCATATTGCTGTGGGTCTGAGGTTATAGGTAGCCACTTTCCTCAAGTTCATTAATAAACGAGATGGGTTTATGTGGCAATCGACAGTGGTTACCATGGGAACCATCAGGCTCGATTATTCTTCCGGATTTCGTTTGTTGAATTCAGACTGCACCATCCAATGAGATTGATATCTCCAGAACATAGGCCTGGGGCTCTGGTTACTAGTCCAATAACATTAGCACTTAATCACCACCTACCATTATGTTCTGAACCATTCTGGCCCCTAATGCGTTTGCGTCTGCACCAAAATGCTGCTCCATTTAACTGGAGTATCACATCAAGACATTTTTATGTCAGGCTAATAAACATTGAGATTATCAGTTCCAAGATTTGGCTTACAAAAAAATAATTGGAGCTGTTTTAAGTTTAGAATCTGTGACTGTACCCAAGGTAGTCTACCCTGCTGGTTACTTTAAACATGTGCAGACAACTGGGGAAAGATGGAGTATTAGCATTTTAAATGCGTCCTGCTTGAAAACAAACCTGAAAGTTCAACAATAATCTGCAGTTAATATAGGGCCTTTAATGTAGTTCAGCATCCTAAAGCATTAAACAAAATTTGATATGGAATCTCTCAGAACTTGGGGGTAGTTCTTAAAGTCATTGAAGTACTTTTGAAGTACAGTCACTGATTCTTTCAAAAGCTCCAGTTACCTTAGTTTCTACTGTTGAAATATAACAAGACCAACATTTAATAGCCATTCCTAGACATCTTGATTTGTTACACTTGCTGCAGGACTCAGTTATACATTAACTACTTTGGTATGGGCTGGTGTTGTAAATGGGCCAGAATGGGTAAAGGCATCAAGTTTTTTTTTCTGCTTAAATGATATCTGTGAATCAGTTGGGCTTTCATAATAATCCATTCTAACCAATGTAAAAAATGCAGCAGGCAGTTTGCACTCAGCGAGCCCCATAAATAACACTTTGACTATGATCAGGTACGCTATTTTTTATGTTTGTTGATGAATCAGTATTAATTGAGACAATGTTGTTTAAAATAATTTGTGCATCAGAGAGGGAAGACTGGCAAAACCACGTTTCTGGATTAGGATTAGGAGTGGAAGCTATAGCTGTGCTCTGATTTGTACAAGTATAGGCTTGAAGACCTAACCTTGTAAGCAGCAAGAATTCAAAGCTGTTACTTTGAATTTGTGTGAACTCTGCTGTCTGTCACTGCATGCTGCAACTCTTTGTAAAAGTAGCTAGGCTAAAGAAATGTTCAGTGCACTATGAAACTCGCAGGTGGAAAATAAAACTTGTCATTACAAATGCTGATGAACCAAGAGTATAGCTGTTCTGAGAGTGGGCTGCACTGTTAGAGCATGGTGCAGAAAGCAATTTTAAACATGTAGTTTGAACCATTAGCAATGTGGCATAACTCCACTCCTTACTTCCTGTTTCTTCTATCCTAACAACACGAGCTTAAAAAAAAGCACAAACATCTCATTGTGCTTCCCTGTTTTGGGAAGAAAATAGGGATGGGAGTTTGCCATTTAGAGCCTCAGGCCTTTTCTGGCATTGAGAGATTGTGGCTGATGTATGACCTAACTACATATGCCAAATTTCCCCCAAAACTTATTTCTTCTGAATAACAAAAAAAAAGCATCAGTTGACATATGCAAAAGAGTTGCATACTTTTTATCATCATTGCATGTTTACATGTTTATACTCCTGTTCCTGCTATTATTCTCTGCCTCTATGGTGTATAAATTATATATAATTACTTAATAGCTTGGATACAGGGCTAGAAGGTATGACAGTGAAATTTGCAGAGGACACGAAAATTGGTGGGAAAGTAAGTTGCAATAAAGAAATTTACAAATGAACAAGTAAATAAAGTTGTGAATGGGGCAAAACTTTGCTGATGAAGTTGAACATGGATAAGTGAGATTATCCATTTTGGTCAGAAATATAAAGGTAACTAATTATCTAAATTTGAGAAACCTTAAATTACTTTGGTGCAGAGGGATCTAGGTGTCCTCCTGCATGAGTTGAAGAAAGCTGATAGCAGGTACAGCAAATAATGAGGGAAAATTCAAACAAAATTAGAAATTGCTGCAAAAGGATCAGCAGGTCTGGCAACATCTGTGGCGAGAAATCAGAGTTAATGTTTTGGCAAGTTCTGAGAAGGGTCACTGGACCTGAAAAATTAACTCTGATTTCTCTCTGTAGAGGCTGAGCTTTTCCAGCAATTGGTTTTTGTTTCCGATTTCCAGCATCTGCAGTTCTTTGTTTTTATTTAGGGAAAATTGAATGTTTGCATTTCTTGTCAAATGAATGGAGTATAAAAGTAGGGAAATCTTGTAAATGTACAAGACATTGGTGAGATCTCATCTGGAGTACTGTGTACAGTTTTAGTCCCCTTGAGGAACAATGCACTTGCATTAGAGGCAGTTCAGAGAAGATTTGCTGAATTCATTTGAGATGAAAGGCTTGTCTTAGAGGTTGAGCAGTTTAGGCCTATACATGCTAGACTTTAGAAGGATGACAGCAATATAATCAAGGTTTACTAGATGCTAAAATAAATTGACAAAATAGATGTATACCAGATATTCCCCTTGTGGGGTAATCTAAAATGAGAGTTCACTGTTTTAGACTAAGGGGTGGAAGATTGTAAATATAGATGAGAAATTATTTCTCTGAGGATTCACTCCACAGTGCTATGGGCGCCAAGACACTGAATAGATTCAAGGAGGGGTTAGGCAAATCTTTAATCAGTAATGAGTTAGAAGGTTATGGGGAATGGATAGGAAAGTGGGTTTGAGGCCAAGATGAGATGAGCAGAGCAGAGCATGTTTGAGGGGCTGAAATGCCTAATCTGTTCCTAGTTCTTAGAAAGTTCATTGGGCGAAGTCTGTTCTTAATATTTGTGAATATAAACTTAATTAGGGATTTCTAATTAACTCTTACATATCCCTTTGTAATGCATGGTTACGAACCATAAAATATAGTTAGCTAATTTTCTTTCATTAAATCAGGACCAGAGTAGGCATGGACAAAGAAGTTTCCAAAAAAGAGATCCTTTACAGTCATCGCCTATAATATATATGCAGAGGATCTGACTGTCTTTGGAGTTCAGTTTTGAGCAGGTTTTTGGGGTGATGAACAGATCTATTTATTAAAGAATAGATATATTTTGACTAAATCTCCTTAGGCTCAAAAGATTATAGAACACAGAAGAAAATACGAAAGGAAGCGTGAAGAGAAGGACATTCGAGAGCGAATAGAGCGGGCGAAAAAAGCAAAGGAAGAACATGAAAAAGCACGTAAAGTAAGTTGCATGGTGTTGAAAATCGCGTTCACTTTTGCTTTACTCCAAAATCTCCCTTTTCCTCTCCTAATGGTGCATATTTCAGCTGCTTGGACAAGTATTAATTTGAGAGAGATTCTGGTCAGAGAATATTAATGGACTTTTAACTTGAGGATGTGTAGCACCGAATTCCATGCTCTTCATGACAAGAATCACAGGATAGTAACTGTGCGTAGTATCTCTAACTTTTAAACAGAGTCCAAAGCAGAAATGGTTCTCTTGCCCCAACAGGTCCATTCATCCTCTTCCCACATTTATTTTATCTTGCCTGTTAAGGGAAACCTGAAACACTATAACTATCTTAGTCTTTACATTGCCCCTATTTTACTTGAATTGCAACAATCTTGGTTTTTGTTTATTCAGTCGTGGGATGTAAGCACCACTGGCTGGGCTAGCATTTATTGCCCATCCCTAGTTACCCTTGAGTCAGTGATGGTAAGCTGCTGCCTTGAATTGCTGAAGTCTCTTGGCTGACTGACCCATAAAATATTTAGGGAGAGCGCTCCAAGATTGTAGCCAGTGATGCTAACTGAATATTTCCAAGTCAGCATGTTGTGGCCTTGGAGGACAATTTGCAGATGGTGGTGTTTCTATATTTCTGCTGCCATAGCGTGATAGTCCTATAGCATGGAGATCGAGGCCTTTGGCCCAAACTGGATCATGCCGACCAAAATGTCTGTCCACACTAACCCCATATCCTTCTAAGGTGAAAGTGAGGACTGCAGATGCTGGAGATTAGAGTAGAGAGTGCGGTGCTGGAAAAGCACAGCAGGTCAAGTAGCATCTGAGGTGCAGGAGAATCGGATGTTTCGGGCAAAAGCCCTTCATCGGGAATTTCTGATGAAGGACTTTTGCCCAAAATGTCGATTCTCCTGCTCAGATACTGCCTGACCTGCTGTGTTTTTCCAGCACCACACTCTCTCGACCCATATCCTTCTAATCCTTTCCTATCCGTGTATTGTTCCAAATGCCTTTTTAACTTTTGCTAATGTACTGGCCTCAACCACTTTTGCTGGCAGCTCATGCCATATGTGTACTATTCTGTCAAAAAAAAAGTTGCCCCTCAGGTTCCCTTTTATTCTTTCCCCTCTAACCTTTAAACTAATGCCCTCCAATCCTCTATTGCCCAATCCTGGGAAAAAGACTGCATTCACCCTATTAATGCCTCTCATGATCTTCTACACCTTTATACGGTTCCCCCCCCCATAGTCTCCTACACTCTAAAGAAAAAGTACGATCTCCTCCAACCTCCTCCCTCTATAACTCGGACCATTTGAGTCCAAGCAATATCCTTGTAAATTTCTTATGTGTTCTTTCCAGTTTATTAATATCCTTCCTATAACAAAACTGAACACACTACTCCAAGTGCAGCCTCACCAATGTCCTGTATAACTGCAACATAACTCCCTGGGTTCTTTGCTCGGTGCCCTGACAGATGAAGGCTTGGTGTTCCAAAAGTCACATTCATTGCCCTTCTTCCAGTTGCTCCTCTTTCAGAGAACTGCAAACCTGAACTCCAAGAACCCACTGTTCCACTACACTCCTTAAGGCCGTACCATTCACCATGAAACTCCTACCTTGATTTGACTTTCCAAAATTCAAGGCCTCACACTTATCTATATTAAACTCCATTTCCCATTTCTTGGCCCACTTCCCCAGTTGATCAAAGTGCTGCTGCAACTTCTGAGAACTTTCCTCACTGTCCACCTTACCGCTTATTTTAGTGTCATCTGCAAACTTACTAATCATGCTTTGTACATTCTCATCCAAATCACTAAATGAGTATTTTGCATTGGTATTTACTGTGGAAAAGGATATGGAAGATATAGACTGTAGGGAAATAGATGGTGACATCTTGCAAAATGTCCATATTACAGAGAAGGAAGTGCTGGATGTCTTGAAACGCATAAAAGTGGATAAATCCCCAGGACCTGATCAGGTGAAGCCTAGAACTCTGTGGGAAGCTAAAGAAGTGATTACTGGGCCTCTTGCTGAGATATTTGTATCATCAATAGTCACAGGTGAGGTGCCGGAAGACTGGAAGTTGGCTAACGTGGTGTCACTGTTTAAGAAGGGTGGTAAGGACAAGCCAGGGAACTATAGACCTGTGAGCCTGATGTCGGTGGTGGGCAAGTTGTTGGAGGGACAGGATGTACATGTATTTGGAAAGGCAAGGACTGATTCGGGATAGTCAACATGGCTTTGTGCGTGGGAAATCTTGCCTCACAAACTTGATTGAGTTTTTTGAAGAAGTAACAAAGAAGATTGATGAGAGCAGAGCAGTAGATGTGATCTATATGGACTTCAGTAAGGCGTTCTATAATGTTCCCCATGGGAGACTGATTAGCAGCGTTAGATCTCATGGAATACAGGGAGAACTAGCCATTTGGATACAGAACTGGCTCAAAGGTAGAAGACAGAGGGTGGTGGTGGAGGGTTGTTTTTCAGACTGGAGGCCTGTGACCAGTGGAGTACCACAAGATTCGGTGCTGGGCCCTCTACATTTTGTCATTTACATAAATGATTTGGATGCGAGCATAAGAGGTACAATTAGTAAGTTTGCAGATGACACCAAAATTGGAGGTGTAGTGGACAGCGAAGAGGGTTACCTCCGATTGCAACAGGCTGTGGACCAGATGGGCCAATGGGTTGAGAAGTGGCAGATGGAGTTTAATTCAGATAAATGCGAGGTGCTGCATTTTGGGAAAGCAAATCTTAGCAGGACTTATACACTTAATGGTAAGGTCCTAGGGCGTGTTGTTAAACAAAGAGACCTTGGAGTGCAGGTTCATAGCTCCTTGAAAGTAGAATTGCAGGTAGATAGGATAGTGAAGGCAGCGTTTAGTATGCTTTCCTTTATTGGTCAGAGTATTGAGTACAGGAGTTGGGAGGTCATGTTGTGGCTGTACAGGACATTGGTTAGGCCACTGTCAGAGCGTCAGAGGCTGAGGGGTGACCTTATAGAGGTTTACAAAATTGAGGGGCATGGATAGGGTAAATAGGCAAAGTCTTTTCCCTGGAGTCGGGGAGTCCAGAACTAGAGGGTATAGGTTTAGGGGTGAGAGGGGAAAGATATAAAAGGGACCTACGGGGCAACGTTTTCACACAGATGGTGGTACATGTATGTAATGAGCTGCCAGAGGAAGTGGTGGAGGCTGATTCAATTGCAACATTAAAGAGGCATTTGGATGGGTACATGACTAGGAGGGTTTGGAAGGATATGGGCCAGGTGCTGGCTGGTGGGACTGGTTTGGGTTGGGATATCTGGTCGGCATGGGTGGGTTGGACCGAAGGGTCTGTTTCCATGATGTACATCTCTATGACTCTATGACTGATATAGATAACAAACAGTAATTGGCCCAGCACCGACCCTTGTCCATCTAGATAATAGTGATCATACATTTGAAAAGTGACATATAAGGAGCCTGGCTTAAGATTATACAAGTCCTAAAGAACCATAGTTAAGTTTGCAAAGCCATCTGAATCTCAGTACATCAGGATTGTCAGGAATTTTAGTGTGATGGTATCCATGTGCTTGTGATGTATACCTGAACCTCGTGTTCTATCATTGAAACTGATGTCTGAATGTTAGATTTGTTAGATCATTTTCATGGTTTAAATGGATTTGTGTGAAATCTTCATGTTTTCATTACACTTGAATAGAATCTTTGACTATGTTGGTGCGCCCATACAAGCTAGGTCTAACTGTAGAAAATTTCCTTGATGCTCTGATTTTAATAAAGCATTGTGTGAGCGAGAGGAAGATTTACAGCAGTTTTTTTTTGTTTCACAACTCTGAATTTTGTTTAAAATCAATTTAAGTCAAAATAAAGAGCTACTTGAGACTTCAGAATACAATACTATAAAGCTCTTATTATCAAACATTTGCAAATACAAAAAGTTGGGTTTTTCTTACTGGTTGAGCAATTTACCTAGCATTTTTAATCATGCTAAAAGTCCCAAATTCTGTCACAAATGTGAAGATGCAATAGTGGACACCTAATTCTTCACACAACTATCAATAGAGGTGACAAAATTGTTCACACAGTAAGCAATTTTGAGAAGTGTTTGAAAAGAAGACTGCAAAAAAAGTTGCAAGGCATTTTGAACTCCACTCAAGAGTTCAGATATCATCTGTCTGAACTTATGGCCTTTTCACAGGTCACAAGTGAAATCTGGACATTTCTTGTTGCTTCATAGCACACTGACATTCTTTTCAGACAAGTCTTCACCAAAGAAGTCAAGCTCTTGTGTAAAGCTTCTCATTGTCTGCAAGTCCCAAAAAACTTAAGTGAATAAGTTCTTCTGTTCAAGTGTAATCACTATGAAGTGAATATAGTAGCCAATTTATACACAGTAGGTCCAAGCACATGACACAAGTGACGCATTTATTTGTTGTGGATAAAAGTTGAATACTGGCCATGGCACTTAAAAAGAAAATCCTGGCTCTTCAAATGTAGTAATGGAATCTTTTATATTCATATTAGCAGGCAATCTAGTGTCTTCTAAAAGTACTGCACAGAATTTTCAGCCTCGATTACTTATTTGCATGCTGGGATAATATTTCTGGCTTGAAGCCAAATACTACAACAACTCGAGACTCACCTGGTCTGTAAAATGCTGGGACTCCTGATCATAGAGACTTGTTTGCCAGTGAATTACTTGCCGGGCAACCTCAATTACTGCAATCTTCAGTTTTATAGTTGCTGTGATGCTGAAGACCTAATTAGCAGCTAAATTCGATTCAATCTGGTTAATAGTTGATTGAAAGCCAAGAGGATTGGCAACAGTGAGCAGATATCAGCATTTAAATTATGTCGACTTCAAAATGGCATGACATAAAAAGCCCAAAGCAGGGAAATAGGAGGGTTTAAACACTGAAATGAATCTCCAAAGCTAATCAGAAAATGAACTGGCCCATTTCGAGCTTTTGTTGAGATGCTGAGTGGAAATTCAAATCAACTGGTAGTTTTTACAGCCTCTGCCTGTTCTTTATTCTTGTTTCTGGGTTTATTTTCCTTCTCCGTGTGGAATTAAGATTGTAAAATATGCTTTTAATGCTTGCTGCAATAAGACATTATGGCTGGCAGATGTGTTACATTTTGGACAGTCAGTTTCACCCAGCATGCTATGGACTATAAATCGTCATTTAGACATTCTGCTGACTCTGGGAAAGATTAGATTCCCTACAGTGTGGAAACAGGCCCTTCGGCCCAACAGGTTCACACCGACCCTCCGAAGAGCAACCCACCCAGACCCATTCCCCGACATTTACTCCTGATGAATGCACCTAACGCTACAGGCAATTTAGCATGGGCAATTCACCTAAACTGCACATCTTTTGACTGTGGGAGGAAACCGGAGCACCCAGAGGAAATCCATGTAGACACTGGGAGAATGTGCAAACTTCACACACAGTTGCCCGAGGTAGGAATTGAACCCAGGTCCCTGACACTGAGAGGCAGCAGTGGTAACCACTGAGCCACTGTGCTGCCCCACCTTTATGCTGCAGAAGCAATCTTACTCATGTGAACCGAGTCATAAAGTGTAATGCTGGAAAAGCACAGCTGGTTAGGCAGCATCCAAGAAGCAGGAGAATCGATGTTTCAAGCATAAGCTTTTAATTGTGAATTCTCCTGCTTCTCAGATGCTGCCTGACTGGCTGTGCTTTTCGAGCACCATAATTTTTGACTCTGATCTCCAGCAAATGCAGTCCTTACTTTCTTCCTCATGTGAGCAGAGCAGGAGTCATTACTGAGTTGGGATGTTAGATTCTTGTTTAGGAAGTGCCTGGCAGTCAGGAACTGAAGCACTTTGTTATGTTCATTGGATGTGTTGTCCTGATAATGACTAGACTCTGGAGATTCCCTTTGCTCTTAAGGAGACTCTGATTTGTGACTAGCATTTTACAGTCTGATATCTGGCTGAAGACATTTGCACCGTGTAAAAATAATTGGCACCAGAGTTTCTGCATAGAGTCTGGACTCCAAAGGGGTACCTGTGGTCTGGTACATCTGCATTTAGCTGTCTCAACAGCCACTCCAAATATTTAATTTCTTGATTTGTAGCCTTCATGTGTGATCCATAAACATCTCTCCTCTTTATTTCAGGAGGAAGAGGCTCGCCGTCCAGGAGCAGCTGGATTCGGTGGTTTCCCAGGTTGGTTTTTCTGTATTCCTTTGCATCCCCTTTTTTTGGCCAATAGAGAATGAGCATCCCAATTCCGTGGTGACTGCTGTTTTAAGACAGTTGTGAGAAACGCAACAGCTGACCAGGGACACTAAATGTTATACTGGGCAAATCCTTCCAACCACTTCACTAAATTAGATTGGACCTGAACAGTTTTGAAATAAAAATTGTTTATCAAAATGGGGTTGCCAAGATTTGCAATGAAATATTTCACACTTCTGGTATGGTTATCAATGTTCCTTGGGTGGTGAGATGCTCTCAGTAATCAAGCAGGAAATCGGAAGAACAGCAAGCCAGGCAGGATCAGGAGGTGAAGTCCATGTTTCTGAAGTAACTCCTTCAGGATTGGGGGTGGGTGTAAATGGGAGAGGGGCGGGGTGGTGAGGTAGGGATTGGTGAACAAAGGTAGAGGGTATGCCCCATGCTCTCTGTAGCTAGTGGTTGCTGCATCAAAATTTTTGATTTCTTCACCTTTAGCCTCCTTTCTAATTTAGTTTGTGAATGTTTTAGCATCAGTTTGAATTGGTTACTCACTGTGGAAGTTGTCCTTGAAAAAAGGCACTCGTGTGTCCCTCGAAGGCCTTGATTTGCCTTTCTGTATGCTACTCCCGGTTGATCACAAACTGACAGCCTCCTCAAATTAAGCTGAGTTCTGCAACACTGCCAGTAATATGTACACTCCATCACTTTTGCATCATTTTAATCCATCACATCCAATTCTTACTAGGCTACGGTTTCAAGCAACATTCTGATTGTTCCCAAGAAGTGGCTGATTTTCATTTTGCTGTCCCAGACAGTGAATGTCAGCAGTTGATAATAGAGGGCATCACAGTCAACTCTGCTCCTATTCTTGCTCAAATGTCATCACATATGCACTTACCAGTAGGAGTTAGTACGTCAGAAACTCAGTATCTGGCCTTGCTAGACCAGAAGTAACTGGCCATTGCTGTCTCAGTGAAGACTGGGTGACTTTCATAATCTAGTCATTTCCTATATCTGCTCCTCTTGTGGTATGAGTGCATTTTGGTAAAACAAGCAAAGGCAGTTGATGGTAGGGCCCTGGGTAGTGTTGTTGAACAGAGACCTAAGGGTTCAGATACATTGTCTACCTGCAATGCAAGTTTCAAAGAACTGAGTGGTAAAGAAGGCGTTTAGCACATTTACCTTCATTGCTCATACCATTGAGTATGGAAGTTGAGATGTCATGTTGTACAGGACATTGGTGAGGCTACTTTTGGAGTACAGTGTACAGTTTTGGTCACCCTGCTATTGGAAGGGTATTATTAAATTGAAGAGGGTTTAGAAGAGATTTATCAGGATGTTGCCAGCACTGGAGCGTTTGAGTTATATGGAGAAACTGGATAGGCTGGGACTTTCTTCATTGGAACATGAGGTTGCGGGGTGACTTTATAAAGGTTTATTGAATCATGAGGGCCATAGATAAAAGTGAATAGCAAAGGTCTTTTTCCTGGGGTGGGGAAGTTCAAAACTAAGGGGGTATATTTTTAAGGTGAGAGGAGAAGGATTTAAAAGGGACTTGAGGGGCAACTTTTTCTCTCGCAGGGTGGTTTATGTGTGGAATGAACTGCCAGAGGAAGTGTTAGATGCGGGTACAGTTAGAACATTTAAAAGACATTTGGATAAGTATATGAATAGGAAAGGTTTAGAGGGAGTCAAGTGGGACTAGATTAGTTTGGGAATATGGTCAGTGTGGACTGGTTAGCCTGAAAGGTCCATTTCTGTGCTGTATGACTCTGTAGAATTTGAACCCAGGATAATTTAGAAATCCAATTTGCTTATTATTCAGAGATATTCCTGACTGATGTACTAATAACTGAGTTCAATTCTTCATTGTAGATCAAGTTTTTATACAGAAATAATGCTGTAAATCACAATGGGTCAGGAAACATCTGTGGAGAGAGAACAAACTCGAGTTTTGAGTCTTAAGTCTCAAAACATTAGCTTGATGTCCGTGGATGCTGTCTGACCTGTGATTAACGGCACTTTCTTTTTGTTTTCAGTACAGATTCCAGCATCTGCAGTAATTTGCACCTAAATACTTGTGTTCTAATTTGGTCTTGGATGTTTGATAGTTTAAATGGTCTCTGAGTTTGCATAAGCCAGTGCCGTTTAGTTTTCCTCATTACCTATATTGTAGTTTTCCATAAATGGAGTGATTATCCATAACGTCATGTGACATAAGGCTAGCTGCAACAGGACAAGCTGGAAGAAGCATCCATTTTGAGCACACTGACAGCGCTAGTGCATGCGCTGCTGAGGAAGGGACTGAGGAGCTTAAGGCTTTTTCCCTTCCCAGCTAGAGTAGGGACAAAGGTCATCCATGGAAGTGGGAGTTGGGGTGATGGGGGGGGGGGGGGGTTGTCTGCAACTGAAATGCAATAGCCTCTTTTATTTTTTAAAACCATTGTCAGAACCTGAAAGAAGTTTCTGAACACATTCTGTATCATGTCATTTTGGAAGCTGGCTGCTGCTTTCTAACATTTGCCAGTGAGGTCAGCTTTCTCTTTGCACATATGCAGTCTGGCTGGTGTTATACAACAATAGCCTTCCAAATATATCTATTCAATTAGAGTTCAGGTCCATCAATCGTGGGAAGAGATCAATGTATGTGTGCTGCTTTATAATCACCTTGTCCTTGAATTCAGCATCAATGTTAATTTTCCTATCTTCAGGAGGTGCTGGTGGTTTTCCAGGTGGAATGCCTGGGATGGCAGGAATGCCTGGTCTGAATGATCTACTTGGTGATCCAGAGGTGCTTGCAGCTATGCAGGTAAGTGTAATACGAATTTTCAGTCTCAGTGTGCAGTCCTGTCTGGTAGTTTCTCACTGAAATGCACTTGTCACCAGAATCACCATTACTGTGGTGGGTATGAGAGAGATTGGGATTGGAATCCTGACACTTAAGCCCCTGTGCTGTCTGATCCAAATGCTGCCAGGTCACTGTACATATCCAAGAAGGTCAAATTGTTGACTTGGCTTATTGAAACAGGTAAATGGTGGGTGTTTGTCTAAATATGGAATGTGAATGTCCAGCTTGAGAAACGACTGCTTTTGGTTAACATCTCATAGAGAAGTGAGATGTGCATTCTGCATTGTGTTTCCTCTTGGTGCATCTGTGAAGTACTTGTTCTCTCTTCCAATCATTGTTTCCCTCTCCCCTTTTTTTTTAATCACGTCGGAAAAGAGCAGTTTGTAGTCCTTTTCAGCTGTGTTGCACCAACTCTATTTGATTGGTTACAGGTCAAAAGCAGCACATGTACAGGAAAAGAGAGATGTTTTCACTTCCCCTCATCTTGTGTGTTTTGAAGGCAGTGATTCGTACTAGAATGCACCTTCACGTAAAGCTAAGAAACTGTATCACCCACACCTCCGCCCCCCCCCCCCCCTCCCCCAGTCATGTTTAATATGGTTTTGGACAGAATTGTATTGTGAATTGGGAAGGGGTGACAGTAAGGTAGAGGACGATAGGGCTGCTCTCATTATAGAGACGACTGGTATTGGTTTAACCAAGAGGTTGCTATGCCTTGGGTGAGATCAAGAAGCTGTAACCTTAGCCATTACAGGAAGAGTATGTGAATGAGGAGAACTGAACCATAGCCACAGTTATTGATGGCTGTACTTCTAGTAAACCTGTGTTTGTGATTTGGAGTTGGCATGATCGCTAACCTGAGATTGCTCCATCCCTTTTCATGACATCTGTTAACGGAGTACAAATGGGGGAGCAACTCTGGGACCTTGCTTAGTATTGTACTGCATACTGTGATCCTTAGTTAGCCTCAGAAACTGGAAGAGTTAATCAAAAGAAAATTTATGAAGCTAGCCTTAAACCTTCATCATTTTTCTACATTCCTTGCCTATTAAAGCATTATTTAACTGGTTTTCTCTGCAGGATCCTGAGATAATGGCTGCATTCCAAGATGTGGCCCAGAACCCAGCTAACATCTCAAAATACCAGAACAACCCCAAGGTGATGAACTTCGTGGAGAAACTATCATCTAAATTTGGTGCCAAGCCATAAAGAGGCAGATCACGGAATGTCTGAAATAAAATCTTAATTAGAACTCCCTCCCTACCACCCATGCACTGCTCTTGCATCTATATACCTCCCAAAGTTCAGAGTAGCCTGCTTTATTTTTGGGTCTTTTTCTTACTAGATTTAATTTGATCTTTTGGAATTTTTTTGACAGTAAAAAAAAATGTTGCTCATGCAAAACCTCTCCTGCTGCTTAATGTCTGTAGTGACCTGGGTCTGGTAACAGGTTTATTACTTACACTGAGACTTGGAGTTCTAACCCTTTCACTAGCAAACTTTGGGGATATTTGATGCCTCTATTTTAGCAAATTAGTTAATGCTAAAGTAAACTGTTTAAAGCTGTAGAGTGGAGAGTTAATGCAAACATGGATTGCCTTAGAAAGAAAAACACGGGAACAAATTAACTGTATGTGTGGAGTCCAGACATTAATGTGCTTCTAACCTACCTTTGGCATAGTTAAGTACAGTTTGTATTGTGGCATGGGAGCATTGGCAGCAGACGTATTTCAGATTTAAAACTTTGATTAATCCTCTGCTAGATAACATTAAAGAAGCCTTGTTCTCCTGCCTGCTGAGTTAGCTAATCTCCAAGGGGATTCATTTGGATGCTGTGGGTCATCTTGGACTACATAGGTGAGCAATCCCTACTTCACTATCCA
The DNA here is from genome assembly GCF_047496795.1 of Chiloscyllium punctatum. Classification (NCBI taxonomy): domain Eukaryota; kingdom Metazoa; phylum Chordata; class Chondrichthyes; order Orectolobiformes; family Hemiscylliidae; genus Chiloscyllium; species Chiloscyllium punctatum. The sequence goes on along the minus strand of NC_092756.1, from coordinate 78,845,291 downwards.
GTGATTTTACTGCATGTTGTGGTTTTTGAATATGAAGAGAAGTTTGATAGACTTACACTCTGGCCAAGCAGCTTTCTGACCTAACTATTTTTGTTAAAAATGACAAACCGGGAGATGTATCAGTGGGCTGCAAGTACCCTTATAGCTGCAGCCAAGGATAAATGACTGACTATCTACATAAATGCTAGTTTCATGGTAAGGTACTAAAGGGGAAAGGAATGAAGGTTGAGCACTCCCTATATGAAATGTTTTGAATATTCAGTCAAAGGGACACTTTATTGCCCTTGATACCCACTACATGACAGCTTAGTCAGTTGATACAAACTAAAACCTTGGTCTTTATTATCCACCATACAACTTTGAGCACCCAGTTGTCAAGCAGTTACTGCTATGAGGTTGCAACTAGGTTAATTGGTTCAGTTGTATTTCTCCCCAGTAACAATCAATACATTTTTGAAAAGGAGATTAATGACTATCTGACAAGAGCAATATTAAATGTAAATATCAAGCATGAGAGCTCTACTTATTCTGACCCTAAAAATGTCTTTGTTTGCCTTCTTCAGAAGATTAAATTCTGGTGAATTCATGGTTGTGTTAATTGTCTGTATTAAGTCAGTGTTATTTAGACTTTTATAGACTGATTGCTTATGAACAAGATTTTTATAGAACTCTATACTATTAATCATCCTTGTTTAGTAGTGGGGAAACAGATGAAAAGAGCAAGTGAGCAATTTCCCACTTTTGTGGGAGAAATTAAGTTCCCAGAGGTATAATTGTAGTAATTTCTATACTGAAGGGGTAGAATCTGTATGATGTATGTAGGTATGCTGCCCTTTTCTCCCATTAGCTGATTCTGATGAACTGTGGATACCCCTTCAGAGGGATGGAGCTGCAAGTCTATGATCACTTGGGAGTTTTTTTAGTTCCGGAAGTAAATGGAACTAGGGTGAAATTGTTCTTCTCCCTCCCTCCCCCCTGCCCTCTCTGAATGTTAATTGATGGTAGCCATGATGTGAAGGTGCTGGTATTGGACTGGGGTGGGCAAAGTCATAAGTCACATGACACCAGGTTATAGTTCAACAAGTCTATTTGAAATCATAAGCGTTCAGAGAACTGATCCTTTGTCAGATGAAGTCAGCAGCAGTCCGAAAGCTTGTGATTTCAAATAAAACTATGGGACTAAAAGCTGGTGTCGTGTGACTTATGACATGTTAAATCGAGGCTGAAAGGGACCGGGATCTCCCAGACTCTCACTTGAACAGACTGTCATCCTCTCCTCCCATGTTTAAGAAGCAACAAATAAAACATCAGATGTTCTCCTCCAAAAGAATTTCTTAACACAATATAATGAAATGTCTATTTTAGAAAAAAAAACCTGCTAGTGCTTTAATGACACTGGTTGTTTTCTTCACATATTCAAACATACAGCAATGAAGAATGTCCTGTTAGCCTCAATGCAGCTGGAGCGTATGACACCCATTGGCAAAACTGGAGGATTACTTCATGTGCATCCTCCCTAACATAAGCATTTTTCAAACCTGTCACCAATTATTATTCTTTATTCATGGTTCATGTTCATTTATTGCTGTTTCTCTACAACCAGTGTACTCTCATGTCCTTGTTCATCCCTATTCTTGGTGCTACTAATCTCAGCTCAGTGAGGTCTGTAGTCCTGTTGGTATGAGCATTGTAGCTCACCTCAAGGAAAGATAGGCACCGATTCTGTTCTTGCAGTTCTTGCTCAAGTCTAGTCTTCAAATGGTTGTGAATCACCCTCTGGTGCCAAGTGTTTCAAAGGTCACACATGGCTGCTTACTCAATAAGGTACTATGAGTTGTAGAAGTACATAAGTCAATCCCCATATCCATCTGCTCTGGGTCTCGTGGCAAGATTATAAATTTCTTCTGAACCCACTTGGAGAACTTCACAATGAGGCTTTTGCTGTTTGACTGCTGTAAACTTTCCACAACAGGAAAAGTCAAAAGACCTGGGGCTACAAACCACCACAGCCTGTACCATAACTCCCCCTGGACTGTGAGCAACCGCTTGGAAGAAACATTCAACTGGCTGAATGGCTGCCTCCTGTACTTACAATAACTAAGATCAGCCAACCAAACTTGATTAAAAGTAGGCAGTTGATGAAATAGTTACAAGTCTGCTCCATCATTCTTATAAAATCATGTCAAATCATTAACTCCACTCTCCTGGACACACTTCTTACTGTTTTCCTTGATTTTCTATCAATCCTGCTGTTACTGTTATCTCCTTTGGTGTCTCTCAATCAGTGGATTGTATTCTGGAAGCAGGCTTGAAGGGTGTGCCAACATTGCTGGACATAGGGCTAAGCCCAAATGCACCTGGTCCACACCCTTGTTTGTCAGAAAGGTGGGCAGCCAACAAGAAACTGCTAATCCTGCCAGTGGCGCACCTGTAAATATCCACCCTCCTTTTGAGTAAACACCACAAAAACAGCATTCAGAATGATAACATTTACATATGGAGTACTCTCGTTAAAAAGAACGCAAACCATCAGTTTTGAGATCTAAGCCTTTTCCCAAAAAAAGTCACAAGTCAATCTTGTACGCAAAGCATAAAGCTCAAATTGTCAAAAAGACTGTATAATTTGAAGTGAGATTTTTAAGAAAATAAACAAATAACCTTTAAAAACTCAATTTTAAGTGCTCTAAAAACATTTTATACAACCCTCCCCTCCCATACAATGTACAGACAGGAGCAGTCCTATTAAGACCAGGCTACACCAACCAGATTTCAGCAATGTGCTGAAAGGCTTGGCACCAATGATTGTTCTGCCACACACTACGCTGACAACATTTCATACTGTGGCTTGTAAAAGATTATTCAAATCTGCACCAAAAAAAAGACTGCTGGATTCTTCTTTAACATTATCCCATAAATGCACTTTTTTTTGAAAAAAATTATGTAAAAAGATACCACCTACAATAAAACTTTACATCAAACCCTGTAGTGACTCCACTATGCATTGAATACCATGAAGCAGTTAGTCAGCCCAAATTACTCAAAACAAAAATGTCTATGTGAATACAGGGTCCGTCCAAAGTGTTGCCAAATTGACCACAATCTTTCTTAAGTATCAACCTAATCTCAGACCACAGGTAGAGCATCCCAGAAGGTACAGGGTCACTCTTTCTCTCAGATCAAATTTTTTACCATTAGCCTGATATTTTCTCTTCAAACGTTTTTTGTGAAGTGATTTGGCTTGATCAGTGTGAAGAACAGCGTTTGCTTTGTAACTGATGTTAAGATTTAATATGTGTCTTGGGGTTCTTCCAATCACACAACTCTATAAATCAATTGCTAGATGCAGTGGCAGCCAGAAGGTCCCAGTTTCCATTTCTGGTCTGTGCAAAGTTGCTCTGAGGTATCCATTGCACTGCTAAATTGGATCTCCTGGGTCAGGCCAGGAATAAAGTAATGAAGCCTGGGCTATTGCTGCCAATTCACGCTCTAGTAACCTTTCAGTGGAAAGTACGAGCATGTGATAAAGTAAGCAGCAAACAATGCACATTACTCCCCCAGTCAAACTGACTTGCTTAACAAACACAGGCAGATATGTATGTCAGGGAAAGTCACCTTTTAATGGCAAGGAGTGCAGGTAAGTGACACAGTACCTCAATTGAGGCACAGCTTCCAGGAAGCAAGGCACAAAAAAAAAGGAGCAACAGTCTTTCACTAGGAGACAAATTAATTTGCCATTTAGATTGACACTGGTAAACAAATTCCAAAAGTCAGGCTATTAAAAAATGTAATTTTATACTTAAAACATTTACTTGCTGCTAAAATGTGGTGGTTGCTGAAGCAAATTTAGCGACAGCTATTGGATTTACCTGGATGTTGTGAAATTATAAAATCAGCCATTTGAGCCAATAGGCTCAATGACAGGAGATCCAGACAACAAGCTTATCTCTCAGAGGCAACTGGCCAGAGAGGAAACTGCAGCAATCTGAACTGGCCAAGAAAAAAACAACCCCTTCTACCTTTGTTCACAGAGCTGGGACCAGAGGACACTCAAGGCTGCTCTCACTCTGGAAGGACGGGAAGGAGTTTAGTTTGGGAGGAATGCCACTCAAAAGGTCCCTTAATCTCAAACTCAACAGACTGGCCACACTGTCCTCCATTCTCACAGTTCACACTAACAAGTCTCTTCAGTCTCCCTTAGAGGATGCCAGTCCCTGGGACTAGCACAGATGGAACTGGCTCCACCTCCACTTTGGGCCTCCTAAGCATTGCCAGCATCTGTCTCCCATCAGCGTCCTGGCTTTCAGACTGCGCGTCACCGAAGGAGCTCTTGATTATCAGTGGCGAAGCTGCCACCAGCCCATGCCATTCCTGTTCCTCCTTGACACCCTCCTGCATCCTGTCAAGATTAAGGAAAGCTGAGATTTCTTTCTCGACTCTCACTGGCTCCTCTTTGATGCCTTGTTCAGTGGCTTCAATGTGTTGAATGGCCTTAGAAGAGAAAGAATATTTAAGTGACTGCTAAAAACAACAAAATAAATTTAATACTGAGGTGACCCCTCTTGAGTTGCCCTCTTATGCAAATATATCTCAATATTTAATAGTCCCCTTTTTATATACTGGGTCAGCTTTCCCCACCCCAACCCTGCTGCTGTGCTGACAGATCCACAAAGTCCGGCGCTTGCCTCAGGTACCTCATCTCAAATGGGCCAGAGTTAGGACACTGGAAAAAAAGTGAGGACTGGAGATCAGAGTCAAAAAGTGTGGTGCTGGAAAAGCACAGCTGGTCAGGCAGCATCCAAGGAGCAAGAGAGTCGATGTTTTGAGCATAAGCTCTTGGTCAGGAATGAGGGGAAGGCCAAACTCTAGCATCGTCTTCTGCCTTGGGACCCTCCAACTATACGGATCAATGTAGATTTCACCGGTTTCTTTGTTTCCCCTCCGTCCCCCCCACCCCCCACCTTATCCCACAGTCAACCTTCTAACTTGGCACCACCCTCTTAAACTGTCCTACTTGTCCATCTTCCTTCCCACCTAAACGTTCCACCTCCCTTTCCAACCGATCACCATCACCCCCACCTTCATCTACCTATCATATTCCCAGCTACCTTCCCCCCAGCTCCACCCCCTCTTAATTATCTCTCAGCCCCCTTGGGCCATCCCCTCATTCCTGAAGAAGAGCTTATGCCCTAAACGTCGAATCTCTTGCTCCTTGGATGCTGCCTGACCGGCTGTGCTTTTCCAGTGCCACACTCCTTGACTCAGAGCTAGGTGACCGTAGGCCACCTCAATCCTGACAGAAGGAGGAAACCACTCCCTGGACAAGAGTGACCACCCCCAAGAGCAATGCATAAACCTACTGTCGTGCTCTGATCCTGTAAATAAGATATTGTGCTTCTGAACCCACGCCCCCCATACCTGTACAATGGTGTCCAAGTTCTGTTTCGATGTGGACACTGTACTGATGACGGAGCTCGGTGCCATGGTTACCACGTTGACCTGGAGGACACTTGGAGGCAGAGGTGCTGGCACTATGACTGTTGGGTGTTGAGTTGGGGCCGGGGGACTGTGTGCGACGGACAGCTAACAGGGAGGGAAACGAAAAACATCTTCAGAAAAAGCATCAGAGGCTGTTTAAAACAAACAAACATTCAGCTGCAAACAAGGTGAAGGAGGGAGAGACAGGCAGCAGCGAGAGAGTTAGGCAGAGAAAGTGGAAGCTGGAATGAGAAATACAGGCAGTGGAAGAAATGGATACAAAGGGACAGATGGACTTAGGACAGAAAGAGTGGGTCAAAAAAGGAGAGCGCAGGGAAGCACACAAAAAAAAATAGCATGGTGGCTCAGTGGTTAGTACTGCAGCCTCACAGCACCAGGGTACCTGGGTTCGAATCCAGCCTTGGTCGACTGTCTATGTGGAGTTTGCACGTTCTCCTGTGTCTGCGTGGGTTTCCTCCCACAGTACAAAGATGTGCAGGTTAGGTGATTTGGCCACGGTAAAATTGACCATTGTGTTCAGGGATGTGTAGGTTAACAGTATTAGTCAGGGATAGATGTAGAGTAATGGGGAATGGGTCTGGGTGGGTTACTCTTTGGAAGGTCGGTGTGGACCTGTTAGGCCAAATGGCCTGTTTCCACACAGTAGGGAATCTACGAGACACAGAAATTCTTAAAATAGTGGAGATCTGACTGTAATATACAGACCACAGCCCCTCATTACTACATTTTTAAGCATAGCATATGGATTCTGACATTCACTTGAAATGAAGTACTGGGGAGGAGCCCTTTTCCATAAGTGACCACCTGCCTACCCATTCTCCCTTCTCTGTCGTCAAGGAAAGAAAGAGAAGGAAACATTGAGCTTTGTCACCCTCACTTCGCAAGAGCCTTCTGTGCAACGTGACATCTGCACATTTTTAGATTGAGAAAATGTAATCAATTTAATGACGGGAGCATTGCTGTGGGTTTGAATAACACTTTCTGTGCTGGAATGGAGTGACTATCTCACCTGCTCAACCCACACACCAAGCCATCGCAGAGACAGAGAGGGAGGGTCTCAAATATAAAAACTTAATTGGCAACCTACTCTCCCTCCCTCAGCATCTGTCTTAGCAGCATTTTTTGAGGTAGAGAGTTGCAAATTCCTACTCCCCCCTCCCCTTCGTATGAGGGGGTACTCTCTGACATCATCCCTGAGTGACCTGGCTCTAATTTTAAGATAAAAGTCCCGTTGTTGAAGAATCCTGGCTGAGGAAGTAGTTGTTCTCCATCTCAATGAGTGCTTTCATCTTCATAATGACACCTCAGTTAGACTGCCCTTTAATCTTCTGCACATGGATATGGAAGGTTTGACATGAGGAGCCAGTTTTTTTTTTAACACAGGGTGGTTCACATGTGGTGGATGCAGGCACAATTACAACGTTTAAAAGACATGGATTTGGAGGGAAAAGGGCAAGGAGCAGTCAAGTGGGACTAGTTAGGTTTGGGATCATGTTCAGCATGGACTGGTTGGACCAAATACAAGCCCATTCTGAGCAACCTGCATGCATAGTCTGTCAGAAACTCCCAAACAGCAAGGCTGCTGAGAAACAGTGACCTGTGGAACCCACAGGGCCATACAGTCTAGAAACAAACCCTTCAGTTCAACCAGTCCACATCCACCAAAGCAAACTAGCCCCATTTGCCTGAGTTTGGCCCATATCCCTCCAAACCTTTTCTATTCAAGCACTTATCCAAATGTCTTTTAAACTTTGTAACTGTACCTGCATCCACCACTTCCTCTGGTAGTTCATTCCACAGATGAACCACACTGTGTAAAGTAATTGCCCCTCATGTCCTTCTTAAATCTTTCACCTCTCACCTTAAAAACTATGCTCCCAAGTTTTCAACTCCCCAACCTAGAGAAAAGACCTTTGTCATTCACCTTATCTATGCCCCTTATGACTTTATAAACCACAATAAAGGTCACCCCTCAACCTCCTACACTCCAGTGAAAAAGAACCCAGCCTCTCCTTCATAACTCAAACCTTTCATTTCCAGCAAATTCCAGGTAAATCTTTTCTGAACCCTCTCCAATTTAATAATATCCTTCCTATAACAGGATGACCAGAACTGTGCACAGTACTCCAGAAGAGGCCCCACCAGTGTCCTCTATAACCTCCCAACATGACATCCCAACACTTATACTCAAAGGTCTGAACAACGAAGGCAAGCATACTAAACACTTCGCTGGGAGAAGGCAGGGTTGGACCAGCTGATTCCAAGTGAGAGGAGAGTGACGGGCCTGAAGGAAAGGATCAGCCAGCTAGGCTGTGAGGCTGAGCTGGCAACAGACCAAAGAAAAATGCCGCAGCAGCTGTGTTCATATCCACTTACAGGAGAAAATTAAAACCAATCAACAGAGACCGAACAGTAGCACAGACAGCTGAGAGAGAGGCTGCCCTTGCCCACAAGGAAGGTTAACCCCTTCAGGAATTTCGAGTTGGGGTAGAGAAATCCCAGAATATAATTCTCCCGCTCAATTCCAGGGGCACAGAGGAACAATTTATTATTAACTCATTGCTCTATATCATGCAGGGTTCCCCTCCCAGTTCCTTCCCCCTTGCCACCAATCATTGCCCCCCTTCCAGTCCTTGTTAAATATTGATCTTGTAGCAAAGAAACAGGCCATTTGGCCCAATAGGTCCATACCAGCTCCACAGGTGTTTTCCCATCTGACCCTATCAGCTTATTGTGTTACCTTCTCACAAGTTTCTCTTAAATACATCTGAACTATTCACATCTTTGTGAGAGCAAGTTCCAGACTGTAGATATAAAGCTTTCTCCTCAATTCCTTATTGCATTTATTAGTTAGCTCAGATTAGAGATTGCTAGCTTTGGACTTGGAGGCCCTGTGGCGCAGTGAACAGAAAGTCTCAAGTTCAAGCCACGCCCCAGAACTTGTTAGCAAAGGAAAGTGTATTCATAATGCAGCCAAACAGTTTATTCTTCCAACCAGCAGGTGGTAAGTGCAGGAGAGACTCCTGAGTCAGCCTTTAAATAAAATCATTTCGGGGGTATCAGCATCATTGCTGCCCAGAACTGAACGGCTTGCTTGGCAGTTTCAAAGATGGTTATAAAGTTTCAAAGATGGTTATAAGTCACCTGCAACACTGTGGCCTACACCTGGTAGATTTTCTTCCCTAACAGGACATTGCTAAACTAGAATAATCCATGGTCACCGCTAGTTTTCAAATTCCAGATTTATTCATTGAATTCTAAATTTCAGCAGCTGCTATGGTGGGATTTGAAGTCATGCATTAGCCTTGGCCTCTGGATTATAAGTTGAGTTACATTGCCACGAGACCACTAATGGAAAGGAACCAGAGTCTCACCATTACGATACACATGACTGCAACATGCATATAAAAAAGAAACAAATTACCCAGAAAGTTAGGGAGCCTGTAGTTCTCCCCATTGGCGGAGGCATTGCCATGGAGAAAATGGCTAATCAGTATCCTTTTCTTCTGTTATACAAATTGTTGTGAAGGTTTAGAATTTGGCATTCTTCCATTTGTCCTGATGAAAAGATTTCGCACCTCAAAGCCATACTGCATGGAAACACACCCTTCAGTCCAATCAGTGCTTGCCGAACATAATCCCAAACTAAACTAATCCCACCTGCCTGCTCCTGGCCCATATCCCTCCAAACCTTTCCTACTCATGTACTTATTCAAATGTGTTTTAGACTTTATAATTGTACCCGCATCCACCACTACATCAGAAAGTCCATTCCAAACACAAACTACCCTCCATGCAAAACATTTGCCTCCTCAAATCTTTTTTAAAATCTCTCTCCTCTCGACTTAAAAAGCTGCCCCCAAGTCTTGAAATTCCCCATCTTAGGGAAAAGGCAACTACCATTAACTCTATCTCATTATTTTATAGATATTCTATCAGGTCACCTCTCACCCTCCTAAGTTCCAGTGAAAAACATCCCGGCCTTTCTTTACAACTCAAACCTTCCATACCCACAACATCCTAGTAAATCTCTTCTGAACCCTCTCAAGCTTAATTATATCCTTTCTGTAAATAGGTGACCAGAAATGGACATAGTATTCCAGGAGAGGCCTCGCCAATGTCCTGTACAACCTCAACATGACTTTTCAACTCCTTTGCTCAAATGACTGAGCAATGAAAGCAAGTTTACCAAATGCTTTTTTAACCACCGGTCCAGATGTGACGCAAACTTCAAAGAATTATGCACCTGCACCCGTAGGTCCCTGTGTTCTATAACATTACCCATGGCCCTATCATTAATTGTATAAGCCCTATTCTTGTTTGTTGTACCAGAATGCAATATCTCGCATTTCTCCAGATTGAACTCTATCTTCCATTTTTCAACCCATTGACCCATTTGATCAAGATCCCTTTGTAATCTTAGAAAACCTCCATCACTATGTACTAATTTTGGAGTTGTCCACAAACCTACTAACCATGCCTTCTATATTCATATCCAAATAATTTATATAACTGACCAGGAATCAATTCCACAAGTCTGCTAGGCCCACCAAAGTCTACCCCAGGTCGCTATTTAATGAGATGATTTGCTAATAACAACTAAGACCAATAGGATGCACTTAGAGAACGTGGATATAGTCCTTAGACATTTCTCCCAAGCAGGTTAATGCCTTAGAAGGGAAGAGTGTGTGTTTTAGGCACCCCAAGTAATACAGTAGATAAGACCAGGTTATACCTGTGGAAGATAAGTGAGGGTGATCAAAGGTGCCCCAGCTCCCATGTCAGTACCAGGGCACCCTAAACCTATGCCTTCTAGTTCCGGACTCCCCCACCCCAGGGAAAAGACCTTGTCTATTTACCTTATCCATGCCCCTCATGATTTTATAAACTTTGATAAGGTCACCCCTTAGCCTCCGCTCCAGGGAAAACAGGCACCTCATCCTTCTAAACTCCATCGAGTTTAGTCCCACAGTCCTCGAACATTCCTCATGTTAAGCCTTTCATTCCTGGGTTCATTCTCATGAATCTCCTCTGGACCTGCTCCAGGACCAATACATCCTTCCTGAAGTATGGGGACCAAAGTTGCTCTCAGTACTCTAAATGTGGCCTGCATGTATAGAATGAGCTGCCTGGGGAAGTGGTGGGGACTGGTACAATTGAAACATTAAAAAGACATCTGGATAAAGGGATATGGGTCAAGCGTTGCAAATGGGATTAGATTAACTTTGGATATCTGGTCAGCATGGATGAGTTGGACCATAGGATCTGTTTCCGTGCTGTATATTTCTACGACTCTATGGCTCTATCCAGTTGAGACTTGGACAGAGTGGACATTGGGAAGATGTTTCCATTGGCAGGAGGGATGAGGAACAAGGGCACAGCCTTGGGATAAGAAGAAACCTCAGAAGTACAACCCTGCTTTTATATTCTAGTTCTCTCAAGATGAGTGACAACATCGTATTTGCCGTCCCAATTACTAACTCAACATACAAGTTTACCTTAACAGAATCCTGGACTAGGGCTCCCAAGTCCCCTTGTACTCCAGCTTTCTGAATTTTCTCCCCATTTAGAAAATAGTCCATGCCTCTATTCTTCCCACCAAAGTGCATGACCTCATACACGGGATCTTTGATTTTAAACAGGTAGAGAGGGACTTAAAAGAATGAATGTGGGCACCACGACAAGGTGCCTGGATAGATTTAAATAATGAGGGGGTTACATTCAGTTTGGCTGTTTCTGTGAAGACCCCTATTTGTGTTTTTCAGATTTAAATCAAATAAATTAATGCCAATTTTTCACTCGCATTTACCCCCAACTCGCTGCAGCCCAGTATTTCAAAACAAAACTAAAATCTGAACAATTCAAACTCATTCAAAGATTTTGATGTAAGATTTTTCTAACTAAAAACCACAAAAGGAGACAATGCCCAGATTTGTCAGTCAATAATACTGCCTGCTTAAAGGATGTAATAGAGAAGAAGTATACTTTATTTGTTATAAGTTAAATAGTATAATTGCTGGTTTGCACTACACTGGCCAGGACTTGTAGCCCATTGGGTGTGGAAGGCCTCACATAAAGATACACACACTGCATTGCTCTATCCACCCACCACAATCCCTTCCACAGCTTGGCTCCAGTCTGGACCTTCCTGTATAGCCCACAGGGAGGTTCCTGGACTGGCCTCCTTACACTAGGTGGTCAAAATTCAGGAATGGGGATCATAGAATCATAAAATCCCATCAGTGTAGAAATAGGTCAACCTACCGACCTTCTGAAGAGTAACCCACCCACACCCATTCCCCTACCCTATTATCCTATATTTACTCCTGAATAATGCACCTAACCTACACATCCCTGAACACTATGGGGCAATTTAGCATGGCCAATTCACCTAACCTGCACATCTTTGGATTGTGGGAGGAAACTCATGCAGACATAGGGAGAACGTGCAAACTCCACACAATCACCTAAGGTTAGAATCGAACCTGAGTCCCTGGCACTGGGAGGCAGCTGTGCTAACCACTGAGCCACCGTGCCACCCTAATGCTACCCCCTCAGATGTCGAGGAGGCAGCAATCTCCTCCCGAGAGTGGAAGAGGGGCCGGGGATATAGAGAATGCAGTCTGGTCCAGGCTGTCCGAGGGAGGGTGGGTGGAGATGCAGGAGGTGGTACCTGTGCTGCTGTGTTGCTGCTTCTCTGTTGCTCCTCCACAAGCTGCCTCCGCCGCTCCAGCAACACATCATGCTCTTGCTGCAGTTGGGCCTGGTGTAGGATCTCCTTCAGCATGCCGGGCTGCAGCTGCGACTCCAGAGCTTTCACCTGAAGTAAAAAAGGTCGGAAAGCCTATGAGTCAGCGGCCGACGTGACTCCACAGAGTGATACAGCACGGATGTTCAGCCCGTCGGCTCTTTGCAAGTGCAATCCAATGAGTTCTGTTCTGCTCTTCACCCTCCAGCCCCTGAATCCCACCCCCACATCCTTGGAACCCTTCTTTAGTTTTTGGGGCATCTTCATCCCAAACTAAGACAGGGTGCAACGTATGTGCGCAGTATGTGTAATGATGGGTGTGTCTTTAGTGGGTTGTGGATGGTAATGGGTGGCTGAGGAGTGTAGCTGTTCTGGATGTCCACGTGTATCTGTGGCATTATGGTCTGGATACACACTTCATTCCTCAGCTGCAGTCCAGATTGGTTCCTGTGTCCACACAGTCCAGGAGCAGCGGTGGGACTGGGGACACTGATAAGAACTCAGCCTGTGTTTCTCTGCAATGGAGCAAGTCCAGGCTGCAGTGGCACTCTCCCAGCTCTAGGGGGACTCCACGCTGTCATTTTGGTGGGGAGGGCCTCGCACACTTCAGTCAGAAGTGGGGGAGACAAGGTCAAGTCAGTGGAAGTGGGCACCGTGTGAGGAACATGACCAACAATCCGGTTGGTGAGGAGGTGGAGTCTGTCGCCAAGTACAAAGCCCGAGGGCAGGCCAGAGGGCCACATCACAGACAGATTGAGGAGGGAGGCATGGCCCCCCCCCCCCAGCAGCCTCTGGAGCAAAGAACCAAACAAACCTTCTCTTCCAGCGTGATCCGGATCAGCCTCTCCTTCTCCAGGTGCTGCCTCAGCTCAGCCAGCTCTTCATCCGCGGAATCCGGAGAACCGATCCCTTCATCGGATTCGTCGCCTCTTTTCCGTTTTGGGGAGGAACCTGAGTATTCCTGGGTTTGGGAGCAGGTATGGAGAGGAAGGAGGAAAGTAGAAACCATGTCTGTACAAGACTCAGTTGGCAAGGATGACAAGACCACAGAGACATTGCGATACAGAACACACCGACAACAGCATTCCAAACATTAGGTTTTGAGGAGGGATTGCATAAATGAGCTGTGCCTGGGGAGGTGATCTGATTATAGTTTTTAAGGACTTTGAATAAACACAGGGTAAAGAGAGAGTCACTTACCTCCCGATGAGAGAGGTCCAATGGACATTAAATTAAGCTAGGCCCAATCAGGAGGGAAGTATTTTTAACCAAAGGCTGGTGGAAGTGTGAAATAACCAGCAGAGCCATTAAACATTTTAAATCGGAGATCGATTTTCTTTTCAATGGGAATAGAGGCATATTGGAGCAAAGGTAAGTGAATTGAATTAACATACAGATTTGTCACAATCGCAATCATTGGTGGAATAGACTAAAAAAGGGCTGAATGGCCCCCTGTTTCAATATTCTAAAGAGTTGCATCTGAATCATCCAAAAATGAGGGATATCAATGGAACCAGGTTGATTTTTCATATCCAATATGAGGCGCTCCAAGACCAGCTGCACAGTACATTTCCTGCCGCCCTGACCCAGCACTGTCCTGTTCAGTGACCCAAAACTTATAAAGATCCACGTGGTAGAACAGAATTTGAACACTGCTGAAAACAGTGACAAGTTGCTGAAGTTTTTTTTTGTCTTTCACTAATCAGGACAAATTTCAGACCATCACAATTTATACAATAGCTGAAGAGGAGACTGATTGGTCAGTAAGTTGGCTCTGATTAGCTTTGGTGCTGCCATGGATACAGCATCAGGAAATCATGTGCTCACCAAACTTCTGCCAAAAGAAAGGCTCAAAGCTTGAACAGCTTCCTCAAACTAGCTACCAATTTAAGGTAATCAGTTGAGCTCATAACGTGGCTCACTTCCACTGTTGGCCTACAATCTTTTTACAGGAACACATCCTCTGCAAACAAAAGGAATATGTCCAGCCTTGCACCTTGGCATCAAGAGCGAAGAAGGACAAGGGCAATTCATAAATACACCGTGCAGGGCAGATATGGGGTGGGGTGGGTGGGTAATGATACAGTGCTAGAGAATAAGGTCCTTATTCCACACAAAACAGCCGCCCACTCACTGTCCTTCGAATTTAACAGCTCAAGTATTTGGATTCTGCAATTAAAATGGTATAAAATGATAAAAAGGGTCTGATCAGGGTCAATGTGAAGAAGAGGTTTTCACTTGTGGCAAAGTCCAAAACTAGGGGACAATCTCCATCAGACAGCTATCAACAAATCCAACAGAAAATTCAAGAGAAACCTCTTTTCCCAGAGAGTAGAGAAGAACAATACATACTTTTAAGGGGAAGTGAAACCACTATGGGACGAAAAGGAGGGTAAGCTGATACCTGAGATGAACGAGGCTGAGAACAGGTTTGTGTGCAGCGTAATGTCAGACGTGGACACATTGAGGTGAATGACCTGTTAGTGAAAAATTCTACTCAAGCCGTACAATGGAGAGTTGGGGGCTCTGGTCTCGGAGGGGTTTCTGAAAAACTGTCTCTCTGTCGGTTTCGCTGCTCTTGTTGTTTCACAGTCGGACGGGCAGCAGTTTCAGGCGATGACCAGCTGAGAAAGCAGCTGCTCTGGCAGCTGTGGCCCATTCCCAGTCAGTCAGACAGACAGACAGTCAGTCAGTCAGTCAATCAGTCAATCAGCACACACAAAGCAACACAGAAATAGTGGCAATGGAACAGAAATCAGATTAGCGCTGCTTTCTGTAGCTTCTCATTTTCCCAATCAGATCAGCATTTTGTTCAAACAGGATGGTAGAAGGTAAAGCCAGATAATTTAGAACTCTGTCCCTTAACGCAATCTCAGAGGATTTTATAAACTGCTGAGCTTTAATCATACACCTTTACTTAGAGTTCTGAAATATTCAATACTGTGAAATGTTGCCCTCACTGAAATACCTAATGCACAGAAAAAGGCCACGTGGCCCAGCAGGTTCCGGATCACAAATATAAAGTGGTGATTCATAAAATCCTGAAGGATTTTAGAAGAAGCTTCCAGAGAGTGGTGAGAGTATACTATCACATGGATTTGGGGGTGGCACGGTGGCTCAGTGGTTAGCACTGCTTCCTCACAGCTTTGATTCCCACCTCAGGCAACAGTCTGTGTTGAGTTTGCACGTTCTCCCCGTGTCTGTGTGGGTTTCCTCTGGGTGCTCCGGTTTCCTCCCACAGTCCAAAGATGTGTGGGTCAGGTGTATTGGCCATGCTAAATTGCCCATAGTGTTAGGTGCATTAGTCAGAGAGAAATGGGTCTGGGTGGGTTACTCTTCAGAGGGTCAGTGTAGACTGGTTGGGCCGAAGGGTCTATTTCCACACTGTAGGCAGTCTAATGTTAACAGCATCAATGGATTGAAGATATAGCCAAGGAAGTACATGAAAAGCAGAGGAACAGAAGGATCTGCTGCTGATAGGTTTAGATGAAAACAATTTGAATGTGAAGCATAATTCTCAGCTCGAGGTTTAATGAATGCTGTGTTGCTTGGTCCAAATCTTTCTGCTCCCCTCTAAACATATCCAAGTCACACTCAAATTTAACAAAAGGAATCCATTATTTCAGGAGATGTGGATGTCATTAGCAAGGCTGACATTTATTGCTCATCCCTAATTGTCCTTGAACTGATTGGCTATCTAGACCACCCCAATTAAAAGTCAACCACATTTCTGTAGGTCTGGAGTCACATGTAGGCCAGACCAGATGGGGACAGCAGATTTCCTTCCCTAAAGGACATTAGTGAACCGGATGAGTTTTCACAACAAATTGACAATAATCGCCACGGTCACCATTTCTGAGACCAGCTTTATGTTCTATTCAATTTTTTTAAAGGAAATCATTGGTTGAATTTAAATTCCACTAGATGCTGTACTGGGATTTGAACCAGTGTCCCCAGAGCAATAGCCTGACCCTCTGGTTCACTAGGTCGGGAACATTACCACAGTGCAACTGTCAAGTGCTCAAATCTGCATTCCCATTAACCAGCACTCTGATTAGCTTACATATTACCATGGAGAATGCAACAGAAAACTACAGGTCCCCCAAGCTTCCAGGTAATCCACAAAAGGCAGAAGACGGGATATATATTCCTTCGTTTGCAGAGAATGGGTCCCTACACATGCTTGGTTGAAATTTAGCATTCTTGCCTTGATCCTGATGAGTGCAAGATGAAAAGATTCAGCAACAACCCACTTTCCAGCAATATTCAGTTAAGGGTTTGTAGGCATCTAACCACTGATAATTTATATTGTTAGGGAGACCAGTGTCCACAGAAAACAGGGCCTTGTATATATAACTTTCAGTACATGCAAGAGGGCCACACTGAGAAGCTGACTTGCCACAGCCAGGAAGACCATGTGCCCAAAAAAACTGAACAAAGTAGCTGACAGCTATTATCCGGTCCGTTTCTCAGGGCAATGCCTTGACAAAATCAGAGTCAACCTGCCAAGTTTAAGTTTAAGCAATGCCTGGCAGTTAACTATCAATCATCATCTAACTGGTGCATTCCCCGTGTCAACGGCTTTACCCATTAGCATTTGCTTGCTAACCCACCAGTACTCTCTGCTCACACAGGACCAAAATGTTGCTCCCCTTTACGTCATAATTTCATGTGACATGTCTCAATGAATACAAGAGGGAAAAGCCTTATTTTATTTCTAGTAGGCACAGAACCATAGAATTCACAGGACAGAAGGAGGCTATTCAATTTGTGTCTGTACCAATTCCTGAAAGAGCTACCCAACTAGGCTCATCCTCCATAGCTCTCTAAATTCATCACTTTCAATTTTCTATCCAAATCTCTGTTGAAACCTCCAATGGAAACTGCGTCCACTTCTCTCCCAGGCAGCGCATTCCAAATCCTAACAACTCTCCGACTAAGGACATTTCTCCTCATTTCATTCCTAGCACTCATGCTGACAATCTTGAAACTCCAGATACTGATGTACCAAATAGTGGAAACAGAATATCCTTCTTTACCCTCTCAAAATTGTTCATAATTTTAATCTTCTCTGCTCCAAGAAGAATAAGCCTAATTTCTTGAATCTTTCCTCGTATCTAAAATTCCTCATTGGTAGCATCATTCTCATAAACATTCTTTGAACTCTACCCAGGGCTTTAACATTCTTCCTTAAATAAGGTGCCCAGAACGGAACACAATACTCCAAGTGTAGTCTGACCAATGATTTGTCGAAGTGTAGCATCACCTCCTTGCTTTTATACTCTATGCTTCCATTTAAATGCGAGGTGCTGCATTTTGGGAAAGCAAATCTTAGCAGGACATATACACTTAATGGTAAGGTCCTAGGGAGTGTTGCTGAACAAAGAGGCCTTGGAGTGCAGGTTCATAGCTCCTTGAAAGTGGAGTCGCAGGTAGATAGGATAGTGAAGAAGGCGTTTGGAATGCTTTCCTTTATTGGTCAGAGTATTGAGTACAGGAGTTCGGAGGTCATGTTGCGGCTGTACAGGACATTGGTTAGGCTACTGTTGGAATATTGCATGCAATTCTGGTCTCCTTCCTATCGGAAAGATGTTGTGAAACTTGAAAGGGTTCAGAAAAGATTTACAAGGATGCTGCCAGTGTTGGATGATCTGAGCTACAGGGAGAAGCTGAACAGGCTGAGGCTGTTTTCCCTGGAGTGTCGGAGGCTGAGGGGTGACCTTATAGCGGTTTACAAAATAATGAGGGACATGGATAGGATAAATAGGCAAAGTCTTTTCCCTGGGGTCGGGGAGTCCAGAACTAGAGGGCATAGGTTTAGGGTGAGAAGGGAAAGATATAAAAGAGACCTAAGGGGCAACTTTTTCACGCAGAGGGTGGTGCATGTGTGGAATGAGCTGCCAGAGGATGTGGAGGAGACTGGTACAATTGCAACATTTAAGAGGCATTTGGATGGGTATATGAATAGGAAGGGTTTGGAGGGATATGGGCCGGGTGCTGGCAGGTGGGACAAGATTGGGTTGGGATATCTGGTCAGCATGGACGGGTTGGACCGAAGGGTCTGTTTCCATCCTGTACATCTCTATGACTCTATAAACCCAAGGATCCTAACCCCAGGTCAGGTGAATGGGCCATGCTAAATTGCCCATAGTGTTGGGTGCATTAGTCAGAGGGGAATGGGTCTGGGTGGGTTACTCTTCAGGGTGTTGGTGTGGACTTGTTGGACCGAAGGGCCTGTTTCTACATTGTAGGGAATCTAATCTAATCCTATAAACCTTGTTAACTAATGTTTCAACTTGCCTGGCCACCTTCAGAGAATCATGCAGGTGAATCATACTCCTGTACTCCCCTCAATGTTTTACCATTGAGCCTGTATTATCTCTCCATGTTTCTTCCACCAAAAGGCAATACCTCACATTTCTCTGCATTGAAATTTATCTGTCAGGTATCTGCCCATTTGACCTATCAGTGTCCCTCTGAAATACAGAAGTTGGAAGGTCATGTTGCAGTTGTACAGTACATTGATGAGGCCACTTTTAGAATACGGTGTTCAATTCTGGTCTCCCTGCTGTAGAAAAGATGTGAAATTTGAAAGGGTTCAGGAAAGATTTACAGTCATTTTGCCAGGATTGGACGGTTTGATCTATAGGGAGAGGCTGAATAGGGTAGGGCTATTTTCCCTGGAGTATCGAAGGCTGAGGTGTGGCTTTATACAGGGCAACCTCAATTATCCAAATGACATGGCAGGGAGTATTTTGTTCGGATAATCGAACTTTCAGATAATCGAATGTTCATATAACACAGTTTACTCAAGCATTGGAACCTTGAGATCTTGTTCGGATAACCCGAAATTTGGAAAATCGATGTTCAGATAATCAACGTTGTACTGTAGAGGTTTATAAGATCATGAAGATCATGGATAGAGTGAATGGCCAAAGTCTTTTTCCCAGGGTAGGGGAGTCCAAAACTAGAGATCACAGGTTTAAGGTGAAGGGAGGAAAGATTTAAAAGGGACACAAGGGACAACTTTTCATGCAGAGGGTGGTGTGTGTATGGAATGAGTGCCAGAGGAAATGGTAGAGACTGGTATAATTACAACATTGAAAAAAGGCACTTGGAAGGGTATATGAATAGGAAGAAATTAAAGGGATATGGACCAAATGTTGGCAAATGGGACTGGATTAACTTAGGATAACTGGTCGGTATGGACAAGTTGGACCGAAGGGTCTGTTTCCATGCTGAAAAACTCAATGACTCTACAGATCACTCGACATTATCCTCACAATTCATTATTCTCCTTAGCTTAGTATAACTGCAAACTTGGAAATTTATTAATATTTGTCAAAAATGTTATTTTTGTTGCTTTTTATCCTCTACATTAATGTGATTTTTGGATTGTTGGAAGCTAACCAATTGTCTCCCACTACAAACTATGTTCACCATTTGTGAAGCTTTCCAAGATTGTAACCCTCATGTAAATCCCTCTTTTATTCATGTAAACCAGTCGCTGTCCTGGAGGGAGTTCCACCCTTTCACCAATGCCCGAATAAAGAGATATCTTCTGAATTCCTGACTGGATTTATTAGTGACTATTTTATGTTTGCAATCCTGAATTTTGGTCTCCTTCTTTGAAAATGTTGGGAGGCCCACAGCAGTTGTACATGTCAACCATTAAAGTTCAATGCACCAATGTGACATTTTCACTGTCAATGGGGGTGGTGCCAGGGGACTGGAGAGTGGCGAATGTTTTGCCCCTGTCCAAAAACAAATGGAATAGGGATAACCCCTGGAATTACAGGCCAGTTAGTCTTACTTCGGTGGTAGGCAAAGTAATGGAAAGGGTACTGAGGGATAGGATTTATGAGCATCTGGAAAGACATTGCTTGATTAGGAACAGCCAGCATGGATTTGTGAAGGGTAGGTCTTGCCTTACAAGTCTTATTGAATTCTTTGAGGAGGTGACCAAGCATGTGGATGAGGGTAGAGCAGTGGATGTAGTGTACATGGATTTTAGTAAGGCATTTGATAAGGTTCCCCATGGAAGGCTTATGCGGAAAGTCAGGAGGCATGGGATAGTGGGAAGTTTGGCCAGTTGGATAGAGAACTGGCTAACCGGTCGAAGTCAGAGAGTGGTGGTAGATGGTAAATATTCAGCCTGGAGCCCAGTTACAAGTGGAGTTCCGCAGGGATCAGCTCTGGGTCCTCTGCTGTTTGTAATTTTTATTAATGATTTGGAAGAGGGAGTCGAAGGGTGGGTCAGTAAATTTGCAGATGATATGAAAATTGGTGGAGTTGTGGATAGTGAGGAGGGCTGTTGTCGGCTGCAAAGGGACTTAGATATGATGCAGAGCTGGGCTGAGGAGTGGCAGATGGAGTTCAACCCTGTCAAGTGTGAGGTTGTCCATTTTGGAAGGACAAATAATAATGCGGAATACAGGGTTAACAGTAGGGTTTTTGTAAGGTGGAGGAGCAGAGGGATCTTGGGGTCTATGTTCATAGATCTTTGAAAGTTGCCACTCAGGTGGATAGAACTTGTAAGGCGGCCTATGGTGTATTAGCGTTCATTAGCAGAGGAATTGAATTCAAGAGTCGTGAGGTGATGTTGCAGCTGTATAGGACCTTGGTAAGGCCACATTTGGAGTACTGTGTGCAGTTCTGGTCGCCTTATTTTAGGAAAGATGTGGAAGCTTTGGAGAGGGTGCAGAGGAGATTTACCAGGATGTTGCCTGGAATGGAGAATAGGTCGTACGAGGATAGGTTGAGAGTGCTAGGCCTTTTCTCATTGGAACAGCGAAGGATGAGGGGTGACTTTATAAGATGATCAGGGGAATAGATAGAGTAGACAGTCAGAGACTTTTTCCCCGGGTACAACAGAGTGTTACAAGGGGAGATAAATTTAAGGTGAAGGGTGGAAAGTATAGGGGGGATGTCAGGGGTAGGTTCTTTACCCAGAGAGTGGTGGGGGCATGGAATGCGCTGCCTGTGGGAGTGGCAGAGTCAGAATCATTGGTGACCTTTAAGCGGCAATTGGATAGGTACATGGATAGGTGCTTAAGCTAGGACAAATGTTCGGCACAACATTGTGGGCCGAAGGGCCTGTTCTGTGCTGTATTGTTCTATGTTCTATGACATTCCTGTTAGACCAGCAAGTGATTCTAGCAGACATATATCAGCCACAGGTTCCATGCCAACCGACTGCCCTGCTCACCTGCACCAGTCTCTTTAGATGTGCATTTTGCTGGACCAATCGGGTCTTATCTTCCTCCAAAGCAAAGATATACTCAGCAGTCTGCTGAAGGATTGCTGCCTGTCAAGAGAGAGAGACATAAGAATCAATCACTTTCCAGAATTCATTTTCTGTATGTTTTTTCAGTCAATCAGTCTGGTCATGTTATGTCATCACTCCCTGAAGTGGGACTTGAATTGGTATCGTCTGCCCCAGAGGTAGGGACGCTACCACTGTGCCACAAGATCCCAAAAAGTTAATTGCGCACTGTGTTTTACAACAATCTATATGACACAATAACATCAGGTAAGTGTTAGGGCAGGCAGATCAATAGACAAAGAGGCCAATTTGAAGAGTCACAAAGGAAGAGAAGGGAGAGTTATAGAAAGGTAGAGGGGTTTCAGGAGGAAACAATAGCTGAAGGCATGGTCGCCAAAATGCCTGATCCAGAGACCAGGATTGGGGAGCTGCATTTCCCACGAAAGATACATGAACCACAGTGTCAAAGCCCTCTGGGAAGGACAGGTAAGGAGACTAGCTCTCCTGTATCATTCTTTAAGAAATAGGAACAAGAATAGGCCATTCAGTCCCTCCAGCCAGTCCCACCATTTAACAGAATCATAGAATCCCTACAGTGTGGAAACAGGCCATTTGGCCCAACAAGTCCACACCGAACCTCCAAAGAGTAACCCACCCAAACCCATTCCCCTACCCCATTGCTCTACATTTCCCCTGATTAATGCACTTAGCCTACACATCCCTGAACACTATGGGCAATTGAGCATAGCCAATCCACCTAACCTGCACATCTTTGGACCGTGGGAGGAAACCAGAGCACCTGGAGGAAACCTACGCAGACACTGGGAAAATGTCTGTGTGGAGTTTGCACAGTCTCCGAAGGCTGGAATCAAACCCGGGTCCCTGGCGCTGTGAGGCAGCCGTGCTAACCACTGGCTGATCTGACATCCCTTGCATCATTAAAAATCACACAACACCAGGTTATAGTCCAACAGGTTTATTTGGAAGCACTAGCTTTCGGAGCACTGCTCCTTCGTCAGATAGCTGGAAGGTGCAGCATTCTGAAAGCTAGAGCTTCCAAGTAAACCTGTTGGACCATAACCTAGTGTTGTGTGATTTGTAACTTTGTCCATCCCAGACCAACACTGGCTCCTCCACATCGTTCCTTACGTTCACATTCCTGCCCTTTCCCCGTCGCCCTCCACTTTCTGACTGATCAAGAACCCATCCCGGCCTTAAAGTGGATCTGATTCTGCCTCCCCCACTAAGCCAATCAGCTCATGAACCTCATCCTTGTGAACTGGTTTGGGAATGGAATCGACAGAGCTCACAATAGGGGGAGGTGCAGAGAATCCTGGTGCTGTAGGAGATTAGTCAACACCATTAGGCTGATTGATCACCACAGTTAGTGGTGAGCAGAGGTAGGAACAGGATGGGGGGGGGGGGGGGGTTGCGAGGCAGAAAACGGAGAACGTGAGCCAAAAGAAAAGTCTCAAAATAAGCTGTGCAAGTGTAGTTCAAGTCTTTAAAACAAAAGGAATGTGTTGCGTAAAGTTCCAATTTAAAAAAAAATAACAGGCAGGAAAAACTTTTTGTTTGCCAGGCGCCTGGCTGCTTGCTCAGGACAATGGAAGGAAGGAAGGAAGATGGATCCTGCAGGTGTGAACAGACCTTGCTGAGCTTCTCTCCGTCTGTGTGAGGCAGCAGCACTTTGAGTGACTGGAAGCCAGCGTTGATACTCTGCATGCGTCGGCGCTCATTACTGTTGGCGATTTCCCTGCGGATCCGCCGATCGTGATCCCGCTGGCTCTCCGGCGTCAGCGCAATGTTCGACAGGCTGCAGTGAAGGATGGAGAGAGAGAGAGAGAGAGGCAACAGGAACTGAGACCATCAAATCAAACCAAATCCAAATCCCACACATTCCGGAGATCTCAAATTTTAACAAAACACAGAAACCGCTGGAGAAACTCAACGAGGTCTGGCAACCTCTGTGGAGAGAACAATGATGAAGATCTGAAACAAAATTTTAAGTTACTGGAGAACCTTAGAAAGGTCACTGGACTCAATTTCTCTTTCTCTCTCCACAGACTTGGAGGTGCCGGTGTTGGACTGAGGTGGACAACGTTAAAAATCACACAACACCAGGCTATAGTCCAACAGGCTTATTTGGAAGCACTAGCTTTCGAAGCGCTGCTCCTTCATCAGATGGTTGTAAGCAACGCTTCGAAAGCTAGTGCTTCCAAATAAACCTGTTGGACTATAATCTGGCATTGTGGGATTTTTAACTCTCTCCACAGATGCTGCTTTCCTGCTCAGATTCTCCAGCACTTTCTGAAACAGAGTTCATGTCTGGACCTTAATATGACTTCTGCAGAACAATAAAAATTAAATTCCAAACAAACACCAACATTTTGAGTCCAAACATGGGATGCCACAGTGGTTAGCACTGCTGCCTCACAGCACCAGGGACCCAGGTTGAATTCCAGCCTCGGGCAACTGTCTGTGTGAAGTTTGCACTTTCTTTCTGTGTCTATGTGGGTTTCCTCTGGGTGATCCAGTTTCCTCCTACAGTCCAAAGATGTGCATGTTAGGTGGATTAGCAGTGGGAAATGCAGGCGTAGCAAGGTAGGGTCTGGACAGGATATTCTTCAGAAGGTTGGTGTGGACTTGATGGGCTGAATGGCCTGCTTCCACACTGTAGGGATCCTATGCTTCAGTCGAAGTTTATATCCTGTGTCGTTAGGTCCCTAACTTAAATCAGACAAATATTCTGATTTTAGGGGTCAGTTCTTTTAGAGACAGGATTGTAATGATTTTGCAGATGAGTCTCTGAGGTAAGCGGTGATGTAACTGTGACATCAGTGGTCACGTGCTAGGACTGTGGCAGGAGGATGGAACCAGGACAGCTGGGAGTGTGCTGTTCTGTTGTGTAAACTCTGTTAACAGTTCTTTAAAAGAAGCTCAGAAATCAGGCCTGAGTTTGCATAAAGATCTGAAAACCCCTGAATGAAACTTAGATTGGGAGGCAGTCTCAAAGTGGTAATGTCACTTGAATTAGTAATTCAGAACTCCAGGCCAAAGTTCCTACTGTGGCAAGTAGGGACATTGGATTCAAAAAACTAAAAAATCTGGGATAAAGAGCTACACTGTATCAACATTTATCATTGTAAAAACACATTTGGCTCACTTAAGTCCTTCAGAGAAGAAAATCTGCTATCTTTACCTGGTCTGGCCTACATATGACTCCAGACCCACAACAATGGGGTTGAACATATTTTCCAATCAGCCCACTCAGATGTTTTGACATATCTCTGGAGCAAGTGGAACTTGTACCCAGGTCTCCTGGGCCAGGGGTAGGGGCAGTACCACAAGTGCCCTACCAATATAGTTGACTCCCTGAGCAAATTAGGGATAGGCAATAAGTGCTGGCTGAGCCAGTAACATCCTTGAACAAATTTATAAAACAAAACGACGGCTAGTAGAAGATTCAGCGCAGCTTCAGGCCCTACGCTCAGCTTTCCTCTCCTCTGGAGTTCCACCAGTTTGAGGTGTTGTCATAATCAGCTCAGATCTAAAGGAGGATACTAAGCACAATCTTTGTGCGAGTCACTTTTGAGGACAAGTACTTGCTCTTTCTTCACAGATAATAGTTGGCACAGAATGGCCTTTAGACATGATTTCCCTTAACCCAGGGTCAACAGTCTAACAATCAATTCCACCACACCCACAATCTCACTACCCCCAATCTACCCATGGTGACCAATTTGCCAGATTCTGTAATATTGTCACCAGATTATCAGCGAATCCTGGTCTCTCACTGCACTTAGAATCCGAATCTGACAGGCTCTGGAATCCTGTCTCGTGGTAGCGGAAAGGGGTGGGTGGGGTGGAAAGAGTGTTATGGGCCACACCAAAACCTCTCAAAATATATTGAGATGATAGGGTCAAGACTATCTTTTTCTTATTTTAAACATAAGTGTAAGATGGTGCATTCCAGATGCAATTTAATTGGTCACGGTATTTGACTTTAAGCAAAACACACTTTATTTTTACACTACAGTTAAAAGAGACAAAATAAAAATAAAGAAAGAAAGAAATTGGCTCAACTGCAACTCTATTAAAATGATATATATTAACTACTACTAGTTAACGGTTCCAAAATTGTGTGTCAGATAGACACACCCTTGGCAAATGCAAATTCAGCAAAATAGATTGTCTCACATACAATTCTGGGAGGTAAAAACAATGACTGCAGATGCTGGAAACCAGATTCTGGATTAGTGGTGCTGGAAGAGCACAGCAGTTCAGGCAGCATCCAAGGAGCTTCGAAATCGACGTTTTGGGCAAAAGCCCTTCATCAGAAAGGGCTGTGCTCTTCCAGCACCACTAATCCAGAATCTGATTTCCAGCATCTGCAGTCATTGTTTTTACCTCGTTGATTTTAAACCTACTGCGAATCCTCTTGCAAGGATGCCTGCCTTAAAGAAGTTTTCCTCCTCTCTCTACAAGATTCCTGATGAAGGGCTTTTTCGATTTCGAAACTCCTTGGATGCTGCCTGAACTGCTGTGCTCTTCCAGCACCACTAATCCAGAATCACATACAATTCTAGCAGCAAGGAGAGAACTCCAGATTTTAGCTTCAAGACCCCAGCAACTGCTACTGAAAGCTAAACTAAACATATCCTGGTTCTGTGGGAGCTTGAGCCCACCCATTCAGGCTGCTTTTATTGTTCCAAATTTAAAATGAAAACCCCAAGACCTCACAAGCTGTTTACTTCATTGGTGTTGGAGCAAACGGCTTGGTATCTCTGTCTCATTATTTCTTCATTTTAAAAAAAGGACAAAATACACCTCTTCAAGCCATAGAGAAAAAAAGAAGCCAATACTTGTAGAATGAACAAGTTGGGCTGAATAGCCTGAATCAGTTGCTGTATTCCACATAATCTGCCTTTCTTGAATACTGTAACTCTGGGGCTAAGTAGACCTCAACAGACTGGTCAGTGAGTGGTAGAAGACGGGTTGGGGGCAATATTAGGTTTAGAGCATTGGACACTGATGAATGGATAGGGTGTTGAACAAGAAAGAGATCATGTGATGGTTGACATCCAATCCTCTGCAATTTACCGATGGCGATTTTTAAAAAAAATCATTTACTTCAGTGGTGGCACTGTACCTTGGCTGTTTACCACAGTCCTCTGCAGCACATTTGGAAACAAAAATTAAACCAGCGCCCGGACCAGCCCAAGTTGTTTATCAGTGAGTGCGGAGATATGCTGCTCACAGGGGCCTCTGTCTCACAGCTGGCTTCAGGCCATAATTCACTTCTTGGACACAGTCCAACCTTCGGAAAGGCAGCCAAAGTCTCGAATGGCAAACGGAATATCCGGCCCAGGTGATTGCAGTGAAATGAACAAACAGTCACAGCAGACACACGCTGCCTGGCCTCAGGACTGGGCTTTTAACAGCAACTCTGTCCAGCCCAGAGCTCCCAAAATACCATGCTGTACATCTCTATGACTGTATAATACCAGACTCCCCCCCCCCCCCCCCCCACCCCCCACCCCCCACCCCCCCACCCCCCCACTGTCAACTGGAATATTCCTACCAAAGTCAGCTCTGTGATCACAAAACGCCAAGCTTTAAGAGTCGAACTGATGTTGTTAAAAGAGCTTCTTCTGCCATCTCAAGAATCGAGGTTGTTTTTCTAAACTTTACTGTAAAATCGGCTTCAGTTCTTTGAGAAGCACCTTCCCCCCCACCCCGTGCTCAGAAGCAGTTCCACCGAGTGGGGCTACCACCGGGCCGGTGAATCTGAATCTTGGGGAGGCCATTCAACCCCTCTGGGCTGACCAAATATTCTATTCGATTTATACCTGAGGGTCATTCCTGGCCCCTTGCCTTGATTGGAGAAAGTGAGGACTGCAGATGCTAAAGATCAGAGTCAAGAGTGTGGTGCTGGAAAAGCACAGCAGGTCACAGGGAGCAGAACTGTCGACGTTTTGAGTCTGCACTCTTCAACAGGAATGTGGGGGTGGCCCAAGGGGGCTGAGAGATAAATGGGGTGTGGGGTGGGGCTGGGGAAAGAGGAGATAGCTGGGAATACAATAGGTAGATGAAGGTGGGGGGTGATAGTGATTGGTTGGATAGGAGGGTGGAATGGCTCAGTGGGAGGGAAGATGGACAGGTAGGATGGTTCAAGAGGGCCGTACTGAGTTGGAAGGTTGGATTTGCAACCCCCCCCCCCCCATTTATCTGTCAGTCCCTTGGCCCACCCCTTTATTCCTAATGAACAGCTCAGGCTCAATGTTAACTCTCCTGCTCCTTGGATGCTGCCTGACCGGCTGTGCTTTTCCAGCACCACACTCCTGGTCTTAATGGCCTAAGAAAGCAACAACCTAACATTCTCTGTCTTGAAAGGTTCAACAAACCATGGCTTTTGGAGGGTGGATGTGAGTATGTGTGTGTGCGCATGAGTCCCACAGCGCCATCTCCAATTTCTCTCCCAAACAACCTCTCTCTTAATCATCCCTTGCCTCAGCCATCAAAGGAAACATTCCTCTCTACTAGGCCTATCAAACCTTTAAATCCTCAAATCAGATTCGCCAGAATCTTTACATCAAGGGGACTGACACAAGGTTGACTCAACTGTCCTCCTAACTTAACCCTTTGTTCTTTGTTAGCAGAGTTTAAAGAAAATTTACAGCCCAGGTGAGGATCTAAAATTGGAATTTAGGCAATAAAATATGCAGATTTTTATTTCAACAAAATGGTTTCTCAATTTAAAAGAATACTACAAAATGGCCTGTAAACCATTCTGCTGAACATACTGCTGATTTGCAGAATTAACTTGCAGGTCAAAGATAAGAGGACAATAGAGTTTTCATAAGATGAATACTGACACATTAATTGACCATTTGAACTAACACATGACATGACAATTTACGCAAGTTAGATATCCTTCTTAAAGAATATATCATTGGATTAACTTGCTGTCAATCATGTCACCTTATTATATGTGATTGGTCTTTCTTGTAATTAAGGCTGTACTATTTCTTAAAAAACATATAAATAATGTGTAATTTTCAAATGTAATTGCGCAACTTCATCACGGAACACAGAAGCTTCAATCTCTGTGTTGCTGGATAGAATTGCGTCAAGGTACCTTAATTCAATAAAAACTAGTGAACCCCGCTTTTTGAATAGACCGCATTTGTCGATTCCTTTGACCGATCTCGAACCAAGAAGCCCCTCTTGAGGGGACGCAGATCTTCACAGGAACAGGCCCTTTGGCCCTCTAAGCCTGAGCTGATCCAAATCCACTATCTAAACCTATCGCCTAATTCCTAAGCATCTGTTGTAATGAATTTGTGCTTCACCGTTGCCCCTCACTTGATCACCCTCCAACCCTCTTAGAGTTCACTGCCAAAACCAGAATATGGTATTCCAGTCAGGATCTATGACTAACTGATTGCAATCACAGAGGAACATTACATTCCCTAAATATTTTCTGTGGATGAAATCTCTATTGGCAATGGCTATTTGGATAGGAAGGGTTGAGACAGATATGGGCCAAGTGCTGGCAAATGGGACTAGTTTAGTTTAGGATATCTGATCAGCATGGACAAGTTGGACGGAAAGATCTGTTTCCGTGCTGTACATCTCTGACTCTGAATATTTAGGTTTACGCAAGGAAATAGCCACACACTGGGTACCAAAAAGCATTTGTGGGACAACTGCACAGAATGACTCACCTTGTTTAGGAATAGGGAGGGGGAGGTTAGAATGAGAAAATTCCCTCATGTGTAGCAAAGCCCTATCAAATCCCTCCCAATCTAATTTGTTACAAAGTATTTTTTTTCAACATTTGGAAAACATCCAGAGATTCAGAACTGCAGTAAGATTAAAGGTCATTGCTAAAACAGCCAAAAGGTGACTAAAGTTAAATTAGCAACTTTCAAAAGAGGAATTGGATGTAAACACTTAGAGGAAGGAATTGCAAGGATATGGGGAAAAGAGCAGAGGAGATACTGATTGGAGAACTCTTTCAGAGAGCTGACACAGGCACAGTGGGCTGAATTGCCTCCTTCAGTGCTAGACAGCCTACGAGGGAAGTAAGGACTTTCATTGAAATGGTGCTTTTCACAACTGTCAGAGGTCTCAAAGTGCTTTAATATCAATGAAGTTCTATTTGGAAGAGCAGTCACTGTTCAAGTATAGGATATGAAACAAGTCATGCGTGTTTAACAAATTCCCACAAACAGGAAAGTGATTAGAAAGATTGATTATCCGGTCTTTGTGATATTGATTCAGGAATAAATATTGCCTAGGACACCGGGGAGATGGCCCTGGAGTACAGTGGGACCTCTTAGCTCCAAGTTCATCTGAAGGTCAGTAAATTTCTTTCATAAATACAACCCAAAGGAAGCCAGTGTGTCTGCTCTCTGTAAGACAGTTCACCCAAAGCAATTACCCTGTCCTTTCCCCATAGCTGCACTAAACGTCCCTTTTCAAAAACTGATCCAATTCCCTTTTGAATGCTTCAACTGAGTCTACCTTGAATTGGTCCCCACCAGCTTCAAGGAGACCATCATCGTCCCGGTGCCAAAGAAAAATCATGTAGCATGCCTCAATGACTATCACCTGCTGGCTCTGAACTCCATAATTATGAAGTGCTATGAAAAGTTTGTCATGGCTCACATCAACTCCAGCCTACCAAATCATCATGATCCTTTGCTATTTGCCTATTGATGCAACAGGTCCACAGTAGACAGTATCTCCCTGCCCCTACACTTATCCCTAGAACACCTGGATAACAAGGGATATCAACCTCAGGCTCTTACTTACTGACTGCAGCTCAGCCTTCAATACCCTATTTCAAACAAACCCAGCTTTAAATTCTGAAGTCTCAGCTTCCCCCCTCTATAACTGGATCCTCAACATCCTGACCTATACACTGCATTCAGTAGGTAACAGTACATCCTCCAATGTAATCCCCAAGACTGGTGTCCTGCAAGGCTGCATCCTCAGCCCCTTACTGTACACCTTACATACAGAGTGTGGAAAATGTGTGTAAGTGTTGCTTCTGCAGAAGTCATGTACTCAGAAGTGATAAGACTCAGTGTTGCTTCAGCAGAAGTCATAAGACTCAGCTATTGGGGGGGGTGCACACTAACAAACAAGCCACAGATGGATGTGGTAAACCGATTAGATTAGCAGCTGCACAGAGCAACTGCAACTGTCACGTATGAGGTAAAAGGGGAAGTACTGAGAGACTCACAGAGACTGTATAAAAATGTACTGAAATTGTTCAGGGGTGTGCCTACTTTTTGGACACCCAGTCTTGCAAGAACGTATGACTAAAGACTGCTTCGGAATTTGACTCGGACTAAGATTATTTGGCAGTGAGCTTTGTTTCTCACAAGAGGAAACTTGATTATCCAAACGAAATGGACAGGTACTACTTCATTCGGATAATTGATTTTACCTTAAAAAAGGGAAGACATGCTGATCTAACATTGTGCTCTACCAGAGAATTTATTTATATCTACAATTTTAATGTATTGAGTGCAAAACAATACAGATTTCACATGATGAACTAAATAAAGCAATGATAACACAAGAAACCTTATTAAAAATGCAGCAGTAGTTTCCATTGCAAGGAGTGGTGAAGACAGCATTAAATAAGGTCCCAAACAGCTTCTACGATCGCAAGAGCATTTGTCAGTTTCCAGGAATGCAGTCTCATGAAAGAAAGACAAGACGCACTGCCTCGCACATGCATTTACATTCTCCACCATAAAGTGACAAGAGTACTTTATACTGTAAAACACTTACTTTTGCAAAGGGCTGTGTCACAACCCTTATCTAAAAAAAATCCAGTCGCTGATGCATGAACTGCTTGTGTTTCTTTGTTTCTGCCAGCATTTTAACATGTTCTTCAGTGCAGGTAATCCAAATTCATTTACCTCTTTTGAAAATGTGGAGAGGGAATGAGCAGGCAGGGAAAGAGTTAAATTCTGAGTTTTGTGAAACAAGAGGTTCAGTTGAACATGACTCAGATCAGATAAGAACTTGCAGTTAACAATGTGGTGCTGGAGGCAAGGGTAATGGGTTAACAAGGTGGAAAAGCATTCATTATGTACAGCCATTTAACAAGATGAGCGAGCGTTCAGTATGTAAAGTCAGTTGACAAGGTGAAAAGTGTTCAATATATGAGCCAGTTATTCATTGTATAATGCCAGATGGCTTAACCTCTACTATTGACACTCGCTGATTGTAACAGCCAATCAATATGTATGTTGCCTTATCTCATGCTCCTCCCTGTAAAGTGATTACATAATTCACTAAGAAACAGCTGTTCGAGAAAAGACTGAGGACTCATGTATCTGTGCATATGGGCAGTCATTCTCTCTCCCTCCACGGCCCAGAATAAAGATGAAGGAGGTAAAACCATGCCATGTCTCTGAGCGTTTTGCTTCAACTGAGGTGGGAACAGGATGACACTTTAACGTCACTTTTTTTGTGGGACCTTGAAATTTTCTTCGGATAATCTAAAATTCAGATAATCGAGGCTCCTCTGTACTCATGACTGTGTGGCCAAATTCTGCCTCAACTCCATTTACAAGTTTGCTGACGACACTAACATTGTAGGGTGGATTTCAAACAAGAATGCGAGAGAATATAGGATAGAGGGCTTGGTATAAAGACCACAATCTCTCCATCAATGTCAGCAACACAAAGGGGCTGGTCATTGACTTCAGGAAGCAGAGTGGAGGGCATGCCCCTGTCTACATCATGGGTGCTGAGGTGGACATGGTTGAGAAGGTCAAGTTACTTGGACTGATGATCACCATACTGTGAGGATGTGATGATCAAGAAAGAGCAACAACATCTCTGCTTCCTCGGGAGGGTAAGAAAATTTGGCATGTCCACAAGGACTCTTACCAATTTTTAATGGATATACTTTAGAAAGCATCCTATCTGGATGCATCACAGCTATTCCCAAGACTATGAGAAACTACAGAGCCGTGAACTCAGCCCAGTCCATCACACAAGCCAACCTTCCATCCATTGACTCCATCTATACTTCCCGCTACCTCAGGAAATCAACCAACATCATCAAAGATCGCTCCCACCCCAGTTATCCTCTCTTTCACCAGGCAGAAGATACAAGAGTTTGAAAATACGTATGACTAGATTAAAGAGCAGTTTCTTCCCTGCTGTTATCAGACTTTTATACTGACTTCTCAAATGTTAATTCTGATCTCTCTCTCTCTCTGCACCTTCTCTGCATCTATAATACTATATTCTGTACTCTGTTCTACCCTGATGCACTTTGTATGGTAAGATCTGCTGTTCGTGCACACAGGACAACACTTTTCACTATATCTCAGCAGGTGACAATACTAAATCAGTCAGTCTTGAAAGGATGCATTCCAGATCTTAACCAATTGCTGTCATGGGATGTGGGCATTGCTGGCTTTACAGTCATTTATTGCCCCACCCCTAACCGCCCTGGAGAGCTGCAATCCATTTGCTGCATGAAATCCTGGTGGGGAAGGAGTTCCAGGATTTTGACCCTGTGACAATGATGGAACGGTGATATATTTCCAAGTCAGGATAGTGAGTGGCTCAGAGGGGAACTTGCAGGTGTCCCTGCTCACCTACTGCCCTTGTCCTTGTGGATGGTAGAGGTCACAGGTTTGTAAAGTGTGGTCTGAGGAACCTTGCTGAACAACTGCAGTGTATAGGTAGTATGCAGTGCTGCCACTGTGTGTTAGTGGTGAAGGGAGTGATTGTTTAAGGGGGCAGATGAGGTGCCAATATGCAGCTATCTTGTCCTGGATGGTGTCAAGCTTCTTGAATATTGTTGGAGCTGATGGCCAGGCTTTGGGCATTTAGGTGGAGTTATTTGCGACAGATTTCCCACACTCTCACCCAGAGGAAGCGAGGAGTGCAGATGCTGGAGATCAGAGTCAAAACGTGTGGCGCGGGAAAAGCACAGCAGGTCAGGAAGCATCTGAGGAGCAGGACAGTTGACGTTTCTGGCATAAGCCCTTCATCAGGAATTCCTTGTGCGCAAAACAGTGATTCTCCTGCTCCTCGGATGCTGCCTGACCTGCTGTGCTTTTCCAGTGCTCCATGTTTCAACTCATACTCTGATTTGATCTTGTAGCCACCGTATTCTTATGGTGGGTCCAGTTCAGTTTCTAGTCAATGGTAACCCCCAGGATGTTGATATTAATGGATTCAGCAATTATAATGCTATTGACTATTAAGGGGAAATCATTAGATTCTATCTTTTGGACCTGGTCTGTGTGTAGCACAAATATTACTCGCAACAATGTTGCACCTGCTCAGTTCTACATTGCAGTGTCAGACTTTTGAGCTCAAGCCCTGAAGTGGAACTTGAATCGGCTGACTCAAGAGGCATGTGTATGATCCACTCAGTCACAGCTGATCCACAGCAACTGTATTTTGGGTTAAAACAATAAAATGCAACAAAGTTAAAAAGTCACAACACCAGGTTATAGTCCAACAGGTTTATTTGGAATCACTAGCTTTCGGAGCGCTGCTCCTTCATCCTTAACCTCCGCAACCACCTAATGTAGGAGGGGCACTCCAAATGCTTCATCCATTGGTGGCTCAGTGGTTAGTACTGCTGCCTCACAGCACCAGGGTCTCAGGTTCGTATTCCATCCTTGGGCGACTGTCTGTGTGGGTTTCCTCCCACAGTCCAGGTCAGGGTGAATTGGCCGTGCTAAATTGCCCATAGTGTTAGGTGCATTAGTCAGAGCGAAACGGGTTACTCTTCGGAGGGTCAGTGTGGACTTGTTGGGCCGAAGGGCTTGTTTCCACACTGTAGGGAATCTAATCTAATCTTAACCTCAACATCTCCTTCATCCCTAACCTCCACAGCCATCTAATGAAGGAGCGACGCTGCGAAAATAGTCCTTCCAAATAAACCTGTTGGACTATAACCTGGTGTAGTGTGATTTTTAAACTTTGTACACCCCAGTTCAACATCGGCACCTCCAAGTCATGGCGACCATCGACACCATAACATGCAACAGTTCTTTTTATTTAAAAAAAAGACACGAGCAGCGATGAAGGGACAGAACATTATATTAAGAGGATCCTGCTGATGCAATGGTCTGTAGAGTGCACAGACAGACCCATGAGCGTAAACAGAAGTCGGTTCGAAACACCCCAGAGTTCACGCCCCCTTGCGACGCTGCCCATCACACACCGACTACAGCTTCGTCAACCAATCGTATTCGCCAAAACTCGAGTCGATTGCAGGCCCATTCATAAAATTCACCACATGTCCCTCTCTAAACTTCTTCAATGAGTTCCAGTACTACGGGTCTTTTACAATTACAATCGCACGTAATAAATTACTAATACAAGGTTTTTTTTTAAAAAAAGGGAACGGTTTATTTCGTCTTTCTAATGACTTGCATTTTTCTTTCAAAAATTCACATTCATGATAAATAGGGTCTATTTTGAACGTGTATGGAGGTCATTAAATCTTTCGCAAACTTAAGGTGGTCAAGTTTCTAAACAAATGCCTGGTAATTGCGTATTTTTCTAAGGCACTTTTTAGAATTTGTGATCTTAAATTTTAATTCCGTTGCATCGCACGCCTCCTTTCCATTTTGAAAAATAAAATGAATGAGAAGTTTAAATTTAATATATTGATTATTGATTAAAGTTGCGCTGCGATGGTTGCGTGCAGGCACTTTCCCTCAACAGTTAGCGAAATCTTACTACGCGGCCACCAACAAAATATGGCACTGGATTCCAATTGGATTTTTTTTCGGCGAGGGTGATGCGGTAAAAGAGTGGACAGATCCGTTTAAAAATGTGCATTCAAACCTAACTCGTCTCAGATCGGGCGACCCACCCACACGCAATTATTCTCCTGTCCTGGCTCCTCGGAGGAGAAATGCAACCGAAACAGGGTTATGAAGCAAGCTTTAAAATGCGTTATCTCAGGCTTGTACGCAGTTCCTACTACTAGCAACAACGAACAGAATAGGGTTTCTCCTCTTAAATCCTACGAAAATAAATATTGGAGTAGAACTTGCCAATCGTTAAAGGTAAAATGAAAAATTAAACAGATGGAGGTGGGGAAGAAAAAGCAACTTTTGTTTGTTTAGAAGGAGGACACTAATTTCTAAAAAAAAGTGGGAGGATCCCTCTATTACAAAACAAATTAGAGAGAAGAGGAGCGGCCATTATCTGCTGGACAAGAAGCGGAGAAAATCTGATTGAGAGGAGGTTGCAGCCGAGGGAATTCCCCACGTGCGCGGTCCTTTGGAACACGGATACATTATTAAATGTTGCAAACTTTGGATACAATCGCTGAGAGATTCCGAAATGGAACATTTGGTGATCCAAGCGATTCCCACGTGGTTGCTTCCCGCGACTGCTGCAAAGGTTCCCGTTTTCTAGTTTAGCTTTCTTCCTTGTATTTTTTTTAAAAAGGACCAAAATTCTTTTCAGCTGCTCCTTCTGCATTCTTACTTTCCAGGGAAGTTGACCCTCCCCCGGCGCAATACTCTGGGATTGCCCCCTTTCAACACCCATCCACGTGGACGTCCTATCTAAATGTCTCCCTCTCCTGATGTTTCTCCATTGATACATTGTTTCAGAAATAAACAAACTGATACAAACCTGCATAAGCCTCCAATCACTTCCTTCTCCGCTTTGCGGAATTCTTGCAAGGTCTTCTGCCCCGCGTAGTAAGCCATCGAATCTTTTGCAATCCAGTTTCCAAAACACACACAAGAGGATCAAAGCTGCTGTTGGCAGACTCGCGTGTTTTTTTTTATATACATACACTGTTGTAGTAAAAACATTCAGCAATGGCGGGAAACAGCTGGGACCTCGTGGTCAGCTGGAGCCGCAGCACCGCTTTCTGCCTCCGCACAGCTTTGCTTGGGTTGACAGCCACTGGGTCTTAGCGCTCGCCGGCTGTAAACAGGGTTTCCCCTCTGGCTGCTCTGCACCGTCCCCCCCCACCCCCCCGGGGGAAGTTGCTGCAGAGCTGATTGATTCATCGCTACGGCAGAGGCTTGAAGGGATTGCTGTCAGAGCGGGGCATCCGGAGCATGTTTAAACAGATCATTCATCGGAAGGAATAATAGTAAATTTGTTTGGTGGTTGTTGTGGGGGGGGGAGGGGTTTTAAAATTGGCAATACTAACAGAAGCGGTTTTGCTGGATGTTTTGGTTCTCTCGGCAACACACAGTGTTCTCCGTATTGCACTGACATTTTCAGCTACTGCCGCTAGAGATAAGGGTGCACGGAGCAGATTACGAGCTGTTCTGAGTTCAGATCCAACGAAGCTGTCACTGTCGCGGTGTGAGGCGTGTTGTTTAGCTCAACGCATTATCACTGCTGAGAGTGATGTAGAGTGTCCAGAAGCTGATGTTCCAGGAGATATTTCGAAGTGGAGATGACTGGGGCAGTAGCTAGAAATTCCCCTACCCCAAGATAGAGCTCCATGTTGGTGGATTGTTGTGTGAAATTGTACAGATCCAGGATAGTTTACACAAGTTGAGGTCTAGAGTATCAGCACAAGGACATGATGTTGGAGTTGTACAGAGCGTTGGTTAGGCCACAACTGGAGTACTGTGTGGAAGTCTGGTCACCTCACTATAGGAAAGATGTGATAGCACTACAGGGGATACAGAGGAGGTTCACTGGGATGTTGTCTGGGATGGAGCACTTGAGCTGTAGGGAGAGACTAGATAGGCTTGGATTGTCTTCTTTCGAGCAGAGAAGACTGAAGGGGTGACATGATGGAGGTGCATAAGATTATGAGGGGCATGGATAGAGTGTAGGGAGCAGTTGTTTCTCATGTTGAGGGGTCAATCATAAGAGGGCATAGTTTTAGGGCAAGTGGCAGGAGATTCAGAGGGGTTTTGGAAGAAAACGTTTCGCTCAGTAGGTGATGGGAATTTGGAATGCACTGCCTGGAAACCTTTAAAAATATTTGGATCAGCACTTGACATATAACACTCAAGGATATGGGACAAGTCCGGGAAATTGACATAAAAACACATTTAGTGGGAGTTATTGTCAGTGCACACTCGATGAGCCAAGGGCTTTTTCTGTGCTCAATGGCTCTATAATACCCGCAGTCTACAGTGTGGGCAGTGTCCCTGCCTCTGAGCCAGAAACCCCAGGTTCCAGTCCTGGAGCTGAATGCACAGAAATGTGCATTCCTAACGAGTTCAAACTGGTTTGCTCCATATGGAGCAGCACCGCTGGCCTAGAGACAAATTAACAGCAGATGCTGGAATCCAAAGTAGACAAGCAGGAGGCTGGAGGAACACAGCCAGCCAGGCAGCACCAGGAAGAGCACAAGCTAGCATTCCCATTCTACCAGGATCAAGACTGGGAGTTATGGAGCTTTCCTGCTTGTCTGTGCTGGATCCGACCTGGGAGTATCTACAGCACAAACACACTCAGCAAACCTCTGCATTCCTGGTTGTTTCTGTTTTGTATTTGCACCGTTCCCCGCTTGGACTGACTGGAGAGATTGGTGTTGATTGTAGGAAATTGCAAAGAAAATCTCCAACTATGACACAAACTGTGGATCATAACCGAATCACTGAACTTGACTGAAGGAACTAGGCGAAAGTGAAGACTGCAGGTTAGAGTCATGATTAGAGTGCATCCAAGGAGCAGGAGAATCAACATTTCGGGCATGAGCCCTTCAGGAATTCCTGATGAAGGGCTCCTGCCCGAAACGTCGATTTTCCTGTTCCTTGGATGCTGCCTGACCTGCTGTGCTTTTCCAGTACCACTCTAATCATGATTGAAGGAACAGCAATTGAGCCACACCCACACAGCATAAACAATATACACAAATCGACATGTTTAAACAGTTTGTTGTTCTTTCATGGCATGTTTTCCCCTACCTCTAGGCCAGGAGGCTGAGGTTCAAGAGC
The DNA here is from genome assembly GCF_047496795.1 of Chiloscyllium punctatum. Lineage (NCBI taxonomy): Eukaryota > Metazoa > Chordata > Chondrichthyes > Orectolobiformes > Hemiscylliidae > Chiloscyllium > Chiloscyllium punctatum. Next base: position 78,806,839 of record NC_092756.1, on the reverse strand, counting down.
TACCCGTTCTTGATGTATGCAATATCCCCTTTGAACAGGTTGATGAGGAAAATGAAAATGTGGGTGACACTGGCAAGGTCAGCATTGATTACCCATCCCTAATTGCCCTTGAACTAAATGGATTTTAAAAGTTAATCGAATTGGCTCGCAGGGCAGCGGTAGGAGTCCGGCTCACAATCACTTAAAATGGCAGTGGTTGGACCTGACATCCTACACCAGTTGGAGGATGACCAGGTGTGCGGTGGAATCCCATCTGTGCGTATCCCTGCCCAGACAGAATTTCACATTGGCCCCAGGAGCCTATGCCCCACAACCTGAGCCACTTCCAAAATGTACATTGTATGTCTTTCAGGGAAGCAAAACAGCAGGCTATGTCCAGACTGATGCTACTGCACACCATCCACTTCTGTTCTTTAATCCACCGCTCAGCGTGCCCATTAACCTCGGGACAGTGGGATCCCCAGTGGAAGGCTCTTTATGTAGGAGCCCTCCCTCTTTCCTTCAGGGGCTTAGGGTGAAGGCTGTTGCATGCAGCAGTCCCTTGTAACCACAGATTGCAGTGGCTCACAGACTCCCAGCCCAACCGTGTGTTTTGCGGTACTGTGGAGTCTGTGGATTGCGTGCGTATATTGATTGTGGGCGTTTGCACTTCCTAGTTACCTGAAGAACCTGTTGCCATGTTTTTGGTTACACTTCAGCCACATGCTCCTGATCTTTGGGCACCCACTGTGGGCAGGTTGAAGGATCTCCTCGTGGGTCTGCTCCTGGGCCTGGCAAGGCTGATCGTTAACAGGTTCAGGCAGCGGGCTGTGGAGGGGGTAATTTCTGTCGACTGCCCTGCCTCTGTTCTGCAGTCATATTTGAGCCTGGGTGTCCCTGGAGAGGGAGCACAAGTTATCTACTAACACTCTTGATGTCTTTAGGGAGAGGTGGGCACCGCAATGGGTGGTGGTGGTGGAGTGCTTTACTCCCCCTCCAATTCTATTTTGATCCCTACCCTCTACCCACCTGTATCACTTTATTCATTTAAGTTTTGCCTTTATTGGGCTTTGCTTGTAATTGGTTCCCCGGCAATGTGGGTGTTTTTCTTGGCAGTGGAAGTATTGAATAACATTAATTCCACAATGGTGTTTTCACCAAGTCCCTACAGTTACACACCAAATAAACACGTGGTTCTGGAGTCACGGGTAGGCCAAACCAGACAGCAGATATCACACCCTGAAGGACATTAGGAAGCAGATGGGTCTTTATGACAATGATAGTCTAAAGATCGCTGAGACGAGATTTCAGTCCTGGATTTTTATGAATTGAATTGAGTATTTGAAACCATGTTCCCCAGAGCATTAGTCTGATCCTCTAGATTACTAATCCAGTGAGATTACCACTGTGCTCCTGACTTTATCACTTTGTGATATACACATCACTGGTTACTGGTGACCTGATTGCTGTTTAGAGGTGTTTGCTGTGTGTAAGTTGGCTGCCATGATTTGGAGACACCAGTGTTGGACTGGGGTGTACAAAGTTAAAAATCACACAACACCAGGTTATAGTCTAACAGGTTTATTTGGAAGCGCTAGCTTTCGGAGCACTGCTCCTTCATCTGATGAAGTGCCTGCACCTCAGTCATACTTCAATTGGCTATAAAGCGCTTCTGAGGTTGTGAACGCTGAGCTTATAAATACAAGTTATCCTTTTGATTAGAACTGTTAGACCCTTCAAAATACTGTGTCAGGTGGTTCTGAAACCGCTGCCTTCTTGAATTACTATTTCAGATGTTGGCAAGTGCTTTCTAGAAGGTTACTGGACAATTAGCACACTTAATAAAATTCTGCAGTGCATTTGTTTCTTAAGAGATCCAAGTCGAACAAATTAACAAAATAATTATTAAACTTTTATAGCACAGAAGGCAACTTGGCTGAAGCTGCCTGTGCCAAATCAGTCTATAATGAATCTTGCTGCTCATTAGCCCGTGTTTTCCTCTACTTCAAATGTGTACCCATTTTTTCCTTTAAGAATGCTTTGATCCCTGCCTCAATTTTCCTCTATAGTAAAGTAAAGTATTCTATAGTTAAATAGCCCTTGGAATAAAGGGCCGTATTTATATTCTAGTACATACCCACTTGTATTTGGTGATTACTTACAACCAATGGTCTCTTGTCATTGAATTCCCAGCCAGAAGAGTATTTTTCCCCTTTGCTCTTAGTCTTCACTAGACTGCCTCTGATCCAAGGAGAGCGATTCCGGCTTCTCCGGAGAACTGAAGTCCCTGATCCTTGGTGTCACCTTGATAAATATCCTCTGCATTCTCCTTCAAGTCCTTGCCTCCCTTTGTACAGTGTGAAGCCCAGAATTGGATACAATACTTCTGCTGAGCTGAACAGAGATTTGTAAAAGTTTACAAATTTTTGTTTTTACTTACGAAGTCAAAACTCCACTGGCCTCTTTAACTGCATCAACCTTGTATATGGATTTTAGTAAGGCGTTTGATAAGGTTCCCTATGGTAGGCTACTACAAAAAATACGGAGGTATGGCATTGAGGGTGAGTTGGAGGTTTGGATTAGGAATTGGCTGGCTGGAAGAAGACAGAGAGTAGTAGTTGATGGTAAAGGTTCATCTTGGAGCGCAGTTACTAGCGGTGTTCCGCAAGGATCTGTTTTGGGACCATTGCTGTTTGTCATTTTTATATATGACCTGGAGGAGGGGCTAGAAGGTTGGGTGAGCAAGTTTGTGGATGATACAAAAGTCGGTGGAATTGTTGACAGTGAGGAAGGATGTGTCAGGTTACAGCGGGATATAGATAAGCTGCAGAGCTGGGCAGAAAGGTGGCAAATGGAGTTCAATGTGGGTAAGTGTGAGGTGATTCACTTTGGTATGAGTAACAAAAAGATCTGGTACTGGGCTAACGGTCGGATACTTGGTAGTGTGGATGAGCAGAGGGATCTTGGTGTCCATGTACACAGATCTTTGAAAGGTAAATAGTGCGGTGAAGAAGGCATATGGTGTACTGGGCTTTATTGGTAGAGGAATTGAGTTCCGGAGTCCTGAGGTCATGTTGCAGTTGTATAAGACTCTGGTGCGGCCGCATCTGGAGTATTGTGTGCAGTTTTGGTCGCCATACTATGGGAAGGATGTGGAGGCACTGGAACAGGTGCAGAGGAGGTTTACCAGGAAGTTGCCTGGTATGGTAGGAAGACCGTATGAGGAAAGGCTGAGGCACTTGGGGTTGTTTTCATTGGAGAAAAGAAGGTTTAGGGGTGACTTGATAGAGGTGTACAAGATGATTAGGGGTTTAGATAGGGTTGACCATGAGAACCTTTTTCCACGTATGGAGTCAGATGTTACGAGGGGGCATAGCTTTAAATTAAGGGGTGGTAGGTATAGGACAGATGTTAGGGGTAGATTCTTTACTCAGCGAGTTGTGAGTTCATGGAATGCCCTGCCAGTAGCAGTGGTGGACTCTCCCTCTTTATGGGCATTTAAACGGGCATTGGATAGGCATATGGAGGATAGTGGACTAGTGTAGGTTAGGTGGGCTTGGATCGGCGCAACATCGAGGGCCAAAGGGCCTGTACTGCACTGTATTTTTCTATGTTCTATGTTCTATAACCTGTCCTGCCTTTTCCAAAGGATTGTGAACATGCCTCTGAAAAGCTTACTTTGTCTGTTTATTGCTGAAGAGAGAGACACGTTGATGAAGATTTTACCCTCATCTGGACATATGTGAGAAAACCAACCATTTGGCGATCTGATATAGTGATGGGCATAGGTGGGTGAGAATGGAAATGCAGGACATGTAGATGTGCTGCTATTCTGGGCAGATCAATCAATCAGTTAGCAGCTTCCATCTGGCTCAAACTCAACCAAAACACAATGGCAAGAGAGCCCAAACCCAACTAATAACCAATGGCGGGGGACCCCAAATCCAATCAAGAATCAATTGCAGGTGAGTCCAAACCCAACCAATAACCAATGACAGAGGAGTCCAAACCCAATGAATAACCAATGACAGGAGAGCACAAACACAACCAATAACCAATGGCGGGGGAGCCCAAATCCAACCAAGAATCAATTGCAAGGGGAGTCCAAACCCAACCAATAAGCAACAGCTCCAACTGGGTGCAACATGGCCATTGCACGCAATTACTTTGTGAGCAAATCAACCATTTTAAAAAGAGTAATTATTCTGATCAAGAGTATCTAGAGCGAATGTTTCCATTTGTGGGGAAGAGCACTATTAGAGGCTGTTAATGTAAGACAGTCACCAGGGGAATTTAGAAGAAACTTCTATCCTCGAGGAATAGTGAAATTGTGGAACTTGTTACCACAGACAGAGCCTGAAGTGAGTAGTTTGGATGCATTGAAGCTCAGAGTGAATGAGAGAGAAAATATAAAGTTTTGTCGGTCAACTTAGTTGGGGAAAGATAGAGGTGGCTTGATTGGAGCACAAGTGCCAGCATGGAATTGTCGGGCTGAATGGCCTGTTTCTGTGCAATTTATAAAATTGAAGGAGATTTTAGAATGGTTACAGCACTGAAAGGAATCGTTCAGTTCACTTCTTGAGCAACTCCACTTTCCCCAGAACCCCACAGAGGTTCCTTTTAGTCCTGTACCTCAATCCCTGTTGCAAACCATGATTGAATTTGCTTCCACCACAGTCACCACTCGCTGCATAAAAAAAGTTTTACTCTTGTCCATGTTGGGACCTTTTGCTGAGCACCTTAAATTAGTGTTCTCTGGTTCTTCGTCATAGAATCCCTACAGCAGGGAAAGTTGCCGTTCAGCCCATCAAGTCCACGCTGACCATCTGAAGAGTATCCCACCCAAAGCCACCCCTGTAACCCTACATTTCCCATGGCTAATCCACCTAGCCAGCAAATCCCTGATACTATGGGCAGTTTGGATTAGATTAAATTTCCTATAGTGTGGAAACAGGCCCTTCGGCCCCACAAATCCATGCCAACCCTCTGAAGAGCAACCCATCCAGATCCATTCCCTTACATTTACCCCTGACTAATGCACCTAACACTACGGGCAATTTAGCATGGCCAATTCACCTAACCTGCACATCTTTGAATTGTGGCAGGAAACCAGAGTACCTGGAGGAAACCCACACAGATACAGAGAGAACATGCAAACTCCACACAGCCAGTCACCCAAGGCTGGAATCGAATCTAGCTTCCTGGCGCTGTGAGGCTGCAGTGCTAACCACTGAGCCACCGTGCTACTCATTAATGTATTATTGGGAATAGTTTCTCACCATGTATTCTGTGTAGACCCTTCATGATTTTAAACACTTCCAGCACGGTTTCTAGCCACATAACCGAAGTCCCTTGACACTTTTCGTTCAAATCTTTTCTGCAGCATCTCTACAGCCTTTGCCTCCTTCCTAAAGTGTGTAATGCCACATGTAACTGGCTGGGAATGAACGACAGGGGAACAGATAGAGAAAACTATTACCACTGGCTGGGAAGCTGAGGACTAGCGACTGTCGTCTGAAAATTAGAGCTAGACATTTTAGGGAACAAGATGAGTAAATCCTGCAGTACACAATGGTGATAATTTGAAATTCCCTTCAATTTTTAATTCTATTTCTAAGATAGAAAGATGTTTGGTAACCAGAGCTATCGTGGAATATGGAGTTCAGTCACACACCAGTCTTGACCTTATTAAATGGCAGAACAAGCTGAAGGAGCCTCTTGTTACCAATGGTCTGGGGTGAGCAACAGTGAACCTCATAAGACTATAAGATGTAGGAGCAGAACGAGATCATTCAGCCTATTGAGTCTGTTCTGCCATTCAATGAGATCATGGCTGATCCAATAATCTTCAACTCCACTTTCCTGCCGTATCTCCATAACCCTTTATTTCTGTACTGATTTCAAAGTCTGTCTATCTCAGCCTTGGAATATAATGACCCAAACTCAACAGTCCTCTGTAATAGAGAATTCCACAGCTTCACTAGCCTCTGAAAGAAGACATTCCTCCTCATTTCTGTCCCTTACTTTGAGATATTCCCCCTAGTCCTAGACTCTTCCTCAAAGAGCAACAACCTTGAGGAGGAATTTCTTCTCTCAGAGGATTTTGAGTCTTTGGAAATCCTAGCCAAAGAGAGCAATGGGGTAGAGTCCTTGTGTATATTTAAGGCTGAGGTAGATAGATTCCTGATCAGTAAGGGAAGCAGGTTTATGGGAGAGAGTGGGAAAGTGGATGCCTGGAATGTTAGATCCTCCTCATCCTCCTCCTACAGCCCCCTTGACCATGACCCCACCTCCCACCACCAAACCATCATCTCCCAGACCATCCATAACCCATCACCTCAGGGGATCTCCCATCCACCGCCTCCAACATCATAGTCCCACAACCCCACAACGCCTGTTTCTACCTCCTGCCCAAAATCCACAAACCTGACTGCCCCGGCCAACCCATTGTCTCAGCCTGCTCCTACCCCACCAAACTCATCTCTGCATACCTCGACACGGTCCTGTCCCCCTTAGTCCAAGAACTCCCCACCTACGTTTGGGACACCACCCACGCCCTCCACCTCCTCCATGATTTTCGCTTCCCCGGTCCCCAACGCCTTATCTTCACCATGGACATCCAGTCCCTGTACACCTCCATCCCCCATCACGAAGGACTCAAAGCCCTCCGCTTCTTCCTTTCCCGCTGTACCAACCAGTCCCCTTCCACTGACACCCTCCTTCGACTGACTGAACTGGTCCTCACCCTGAACAACTACTCTTTCCAATCCTCCCACTTCCTCCAAACCAAAGGAGTAGCCATGGGCACCCGCATGGGCCCCAGCTATGCCTGCCTCTTTGTAGGGTATGTGGAACAGTCCATCTTCCGCAGCTACACTGGCACCATCCCCCACCTTTTCCTCTGCTACATCGATGACTGTATCGGCGCTGCCTCGTGCTCCCACGAGGAGGTTGAACAGTTCATCCACTTTACCGACACCTTGCACCCCTCAAATTCACCTGGACCGTCTCAGACTCCTCCCTCCCCTTCCTAGACCTTTCCATTTCTATCTCGGGCGACCAAATCAACACGGACATTTACTATAAACCGACCAACTCCCACAGCTAACTAGACTAGACCTCCTCCCACCTTGCCCCCTGTAAAAATGCCATCCCATATTCCCAATTCCTTCGTCTCCGCTGCCTCTGCTCCCAGGAGGACCAGTTCCAATACCGTACAACCCAGATGGCCTCCTTCTTCAAAGACCGCAATTTCCCCCCAGACATGATCGACGATGCTCTCCACTGCCTGTCCTCCACTTCCCGCTCCTCCACCCTTGAGCCCCACCCCTCCAATTGCCACCAGGACAGAACCCCACTGGTCCTCACCTACCACCCCACCAACCTCCATATACATCATATCATCCGTCGTCATTTCCGACACCTCCAAACGGACCCCGCCACCAGGGATATATTTCCCTCCCCTCCCCTATCAGCATTCCGAAAAGACCACTCCCTCCGTGACACCCTCGTCAGGTCCACACCCCCCACCAACCCAACCTCCACTCCCGGCACCTTCCCCTGCAACCGCAAGAAATGCAAAACTTGCGCCCACACCTCCCCCCTTACTTCCCTCCAAGGCCCCAAGGGATCCTTCCATATCCGCCACAAATTCACCTGCACCTCCACACACATCAGTTATTGCATCCGCTGCACCCAATGTGGCCTCCTCTATAATGGGGAGACAGGCCGCCTACTTGCAGAACGTTTCAGAGAACACCTCTGGGACACTCGGACCAACCAACCCATCCACCCTGTGGCTCAACACTTCAACTCCCCCTCCCACTCCACCAAGGACATGCAGGTCCTTGGACTCCTCCATTGCCAGGCCATAGCAAGATGACGGCTGGAGGAAGAGCGCCTCATCTTCCGCCTAGGAACCCTCCAACCACAAGGGATGAACTCAGATTTCTCCAGTTTCCTCATTTCCCCTCCCCCCCCACCTTGTCTCAGTCAAATCCCTCGAACTCAGCACCACCTTCCTAACCTGCAATCTTCCTCCTGACCTCTCCGCCCCTACCCCCACTCCGGCCTATCACCCTCACCTTGACCTCCTTCCACCTATCGCATTTCCAACGCCCCTCCCCCAAGTCCCTCCTCCCTACCTTTTATCTTAGCCTGCTGGACACACTTTCCTCATTCCTGAAGAAGGGCTGATGCCCGAAACGTCAATTCTCCTGCTCCTTGGATGCTGCCTGACCTGCTGCGCTTTTCCAGCAACACATTTTCAGCTCTGATCTCCAGCATCTGCAGTCCTCACTTTCTCCAATCCCAGTACCAGGCCTGGTGAACCTTCTGTGGACTGCCTCCAATGCCAATGCGTCTTTCCTTAGATAACGGAACCAAAGCTATTCACATTTAAATATAGAAAGACTACGGAAAGCTACAGTCTATATGGATTCGGGTCTTTGTGCTTGAATCACAAAAAGCTATCTTCCAAATGGAATGGTTAATAGCGAAAGTATATGGACAGCTGGTGTTAATTTCAAAGGGACTGGTGTATTAAAAAAAAGGGAAGTATTGCTAAAGCTGTACAAGACACTAGTCAGACCACAGCTGAAATACAGTGAACAGCTTTGGTTTCCTTCTGATTTAACATGGCCAATCCACCTAACCTGTGTGCATCTTTGGACTGTGGGAGGAAACACTGGAACACCTGGAGGAAACCCACACAGACTCTAGGGAATGTGCAAACTCCACACAGACAACTGCCTGAGGCTGGAATCAAACCGGAGTCCCCGGTGATGTGAGGCAGCAGTGCTAACCACTGAGCCATCGTATCACCCTCACCATCTGCCCTCACACTTATTTTTGTACCATCCGCAAACGTGGCTTTCGTACATTCACTTTCCGCACCCAGGTCATTAACATATATTGTAAATATTTGTGTCCCTAGCACTGACCCCTGTGGCACTGCACTTATTACAGGTTATAATTCGAAACTGCTCCCCCTCCCCCCATCCCATTCTCTGAACTCTATGATTCCAAAATGTCAGAGCCCAAAACGTTAACTCTGCTTTCTCTCCACAGATGCTGTCAGGCCTGCTGAGTTTTTCCAGCAATTTCTGTTTTTGTTCCCAATGTCATGGACTGTTACTAAGGAGCCTTATGAGTAGTCGCCTTCACTGTCCTTTCTCGAAGGGTTTGGGAGAATGACCTCTAGTCCCTGGGTTCTGAACCCCCATTGATGGAGAAAAGGTCTGACTGAATACATGTGCCACATACCCAGGATAGATTTGGCAGGTTCTGGCAGAAGCCATTCGGCCCGTAGTGTCGGTGCTCTCCATTGCAGCATGAACTCCAGTCCTGCACAGAGTCTTGCCTTTCTCCCCCCTGTCAAATTGCTGAACCAGAGGAGTCATCGCGTCTAAATCTCTGAAGGTTTATGACGCAAACTGTGAGGCTGCAACAAAAGGCACTGGGGAAACTAGAGCATATTTCCAGGACTATTAATTATGAAACAGAAGGCAAAGGGCTGCGCTCCAAAACAAAAACTTCATTCAATTTATGAAACATATACATACGGTTCCAGAAAGAGTGAAGTGATAGATTACTGCTGTGGAAACCACTTGTTATCTGCCAGCGCCACCTTGTGTGAATTAATTGTTTCCCTGTAAGATATTTTACAGGGAAGAAATTGTATAGCATTATTATCGCATTGGATATTGATCTTTCTGACTGGCCATTGCTGGGAAGGGAAGGGTCTGTAACAGATACAGTCCAGAACCTGCAGCCTCCCTCCCTCTCTCTCTCTCTCTCTGTAGCACTTCTAACTGCAGCTCTCTCCAGCTGGAAGCCTGACAGCTGACAGCAGACATTTTGTACTGGTTGTCTCCCTCGGCTGTTGTCACAGGAAATCCCTCCTCCCCTCAACTTGTGATGTCACCCAGAGGGGGGGAGGAAATTCCACACAAAATGTCTGCTTGCAGCCTGAAAGCTCAGCAGCACAGGGTCAGGCAGACTGTGTGTAGAAGGGTAAGCAGACTGTGTGTACAGGTGTTGACAGCCTGTATATTCAGGAACAGGCAGACTGTGTACATAGGAACAAGTGTGCAGCCTGACATTTTTTTTCGGGAAATTGAAAATCCACAAAGTCTATGAGAGACAATGAGCAGCACTTGAAATAGCTCACCCTAGCTTTAGGCTGGAAAGGTTTTGATATCACAAACTTTCATTTTTAAACCTGATATTCTGATTGTTTGCAATATGGCTCTGATAGAGATGTCACCCTGAATTGAGACAGTAGCCCATTCAACCCCTCAAACCAGGTTAGATTATGAGATTCAGCATAAATCAAGGCTGATCTGATTGTGGCTTTAACTCTTGCTTTTGCTGTCTTTTCCCCGTGACTGTTATTGATCAAAAATCTATCTAAAGTAGCCTTGACTGCATCCAGTGACACCTGAAACCTTCATTGCATGGGGAGTGAATTTCAAAGATTAACAACATTCTCTCTGAGGGAAGAAGTCCCTTCTCATCTCCATCCTAAACGGGAGACCTCTTATTTTGAACCTGTGTCCCATTGTTCTTTATTCCTTCAGGAGTGGGAACAATCGATGCGGTTGTACGAGGATCTGCAAGAGTTAATGTCGAAGTTGCATTTAGTTCCACCCAATCTGATAATGTCACACAATCTTTGAGTGGAGAAACCAGGTCTGAGTAGAGAGAGACATGTCATCTCTTGCTTCTGATAATCTTTGTAATTATACCCAGCAAATCAATGCAACTTGTAATTACATCGTATTGTAGATGCAAGTGCATCTTCTTCTCTCTCTGATAATGGTGTGGCTTTAAGAAGTGTGTTTTGAGCTGGTTTCTTAGGGAGAAATTGGAGGAGAGATGTAGAGCAGTCTATGACAAGATGAACAACTTGTGAGGCCTTGGGGATTTTTTTGAAAGTTAGAACAATAGAAGCAGCCTGGACGGGTGTGGCCAGCACTCACCAACCAGGATTTCTCATTTTTAGTTTTTGAGCTTTGAGATTCAGCAGCGGTTGCTGTTGGGGTCTCATCGCGATCGGAGGTTGCAGTAAATGTCTCCTGGCTGTTACTTTGAGTTCTCACTTGATATTCTTTCTCTCTCCCTGCTGCTGGATTGCATCTGAGATAATCTGTTTCTGACTGCCTTTCTGCCAAGGGGTGTGTTGATGTGATGTTACTATATTGGAACAATTAATTGGTAATAGTTACTCTGTCTATTACTCTGTTATGCTATCCAATAGAGGTAAATTATTCTATGTTCTGCTTTCTTTTGCTGCATTTTAACTATAATTTTTGAATAAATTGTGTTTTGCTTAACACTGAGTAGCTTAACCAGTCAAAATCTTTTTCTGAACACAGCACTTTATATTTGCCTTTGAAATAAGAAAAAGTTAGGGTCTAGGCTACCTTCTTATAAAAATTTAGAGGGTCTGGTCTGGTCCATAACATCTCAAATGTGGTTTATCCTCCACCACTCCGAAATTACACAGGACGTTAGTACAGGAAGAACAATTAAGGCAGATTGTGGCATCTGGACGAATACATGAAGAGGATGGGAAAAGAGGGATACAGATCCTGTAAGTGAAGACAGTTTTAGTATGGGAGGGCAAAACGTATTGGTGCGGGGTTGGAGGGCCAAAGGGCTGGTTCCTATTGTTCTTTGTCTATGTGAGAGTTGGTTAAAATACATGGGAAGCAGGTTTGGAGGTAGCACACCACCTGTATTTGGTATTGCATTGTACAACATGGTGATCAGCATTGGGGGAGGCTACATAAATATCTCAAGGTAATGATTGTGTGGGGGGGAAAGAAAACCCATTAAACCCAGGTGGAAAAAAGTTTCAGCAGAAACTGAGTTTAGTCCTCAAAGGAGAGCCAGGTTTGAGTGTGTAAATATCAGGAAACAGCATCAATGCTGAAATAAACTTGACCCTCCCCCACCCCTCCCCCCAAGAGCTGGTAGGAAGTGCAGGAAAACAAAACAGTGTGGGCTAGAAAGACAGTAAAAACTGGAGGAAGTGACAAAGTCCTTACATACGAGCAGTGTTGGTATCTTGTCCTATTAATATGATGAGCTGAAAATGTGTTGCTGGAAAAGCGCAGCAGGTCAGACAGCATCCAAGGAACAGGAGAATCGACGTTTCGGGCATGAGCCCTTCTTCAGGATTGAGGAAAGTGTGTCCAGCAGGCTAAGATAAAAGGTAGGGAGGTGGGACTTGGGGGAGGGGGCGTTGGAAATGCGATAGGTGGAAGGAAGTCAAGCTGAGGGTGATAGGCCGGAGTGGGGATGTGGGCAGAGAGGTCAGGAAGAAGATTGCAGGTTAGGAAGGCAGTGCTGAGTTCAAGGGTTGGGACAGAGACAAGGTGGGGGGAGGGGAAATGAGGAAACTGGAGAAATCTGAGTTCATCCCTTCTGGTTGGAAGGTTCCTAGGCGGAAGATGAGGCGCTCTTCCTCCAGCCGTCGTGTTGCTGTGGTCTGGTGATGGAGGAGTCCACGGACTTGCATGTCCTTGGTGGAGTGGGAGGGGGAGTTGAAGTGTTGAGCCACGGGGTGGATGGATTGGTTGGTCCGAATGTCCCAGAGGTGCTCTCTGAAACGTTCTGCAAGTAGGCGGCCTGTCTCCCCAATATAGAGGAGGCCACATCAAGTGCAGCGGATGCAATAACTGATGTGTGTGGAGGTGCAGGTGAATTTGTGGCGGATATGGAAGGATCCCTTGGGGCCTTGGAGGGAAGTAAGGGGGGGGGGGTGTGGGCGCAAGTTTTGCATTTCTTGCGGTTGCAGGGGAAGATGCCGGGAGTGGAAGTTGGGTTGGTGGGGGGTGTGGACCTGACGAGGGAGTCATGGAGGGAGTGGTCTTTTCGGAATGCTGATAGGGGAGGGGAGGGAAATATATCCTTGGTGGTGGGGTCCGTTTGGAGGTGGCAGACATGACGACGGATGATACGATGTATCTGGAGGTTGGTGGGGTGGTAGGTGAGGACCAGTGGGGTTCTGTCCTGGTGGCAATTGGAGGGGCGGGGCTCAAGGGCAGAAGTGGAGGAGATGCGGTGGAGGACATCGTTGACCACGTCTGGGGGGAAATTGCGGTCTTTGAAGAAGGAGGCCATCTGGGTTGTACGGTATTGGAACTGGTCCTCCTGGGAGCAGATGCGGCGGAGACAAAGGAATTGGGGATATGGGATGGCGTTTTTACAGGGGGCAGGGTGGGGGGAAGTCTAGTCTAGGTAGCTGTGGGAGTTGGTCGGTTTATAGTAAATGTCTGTGTTGATTTGGTCGCCCGAGATAGAAATGGAGAGGTCTAGGAAGGGGAGGGAGGAGTCTGAGATGGTCCAAGTGAATTTGAGGTCGGGGTGGAAGGTGTTGGTAAAGTACCTTCCTATTAATATGGTGGTGAATATCTGGGAATTAAAGGTAACAAGGAATTGTGAACCAGTTAGTTTACTGTATTTATATATAAAGAAAAAAACAGCCAGAAACTGCCTGGGTTTTATTGTGCGTGCTTGGTTGAAATAAAACTCCAACTGCAAGTGTATGGACATTGTCTAAAAGTATTTAATTTTCAATGCCCATATTGGTCAAATGAATACATCAGAATGTAATCTTTCAGGGTACAATTATACACCCTGTTTTCTGAGTGGAAACTGTATGACCAGTGCAAGAATGAAGTTACAATATGGACTTGTGTAACTTCCTTATTAAAGAGGAAACAACGTATCACCTTCATAGTCTCATTGTGATAGTGAAGCAGGATAAGAAACAGTGTTTTTTTCAAAACTAGATCTGATGATTTGAACATGGACGAAGGTTTGAACAGATTTATTCATGAAAATTAACAAATTAATTAAAAAGCTGATTTACTGAATGTTTCTGATGTGGGGACAAATTCTGACAAATTTAGAAAGAGTGAAGGTAATTCCATGGAAGAATACTTAATGTAGTTCAGCAGATTGTATGCAAGACTGTAGAATTTTCAGTTGCAAATTCCCCAATGTGTGCTTGTACTTTAGTTATTAGACTTGCCAAAGAATCGAGTATGGACAGACTTTAATCTCTGGCTGCAGGAGTTACAATTGCAGGGAAACTCAGATTGCTAGATCAAATATTGGAAGCACTAAGAAAAACAAATCCTTGGAAAGCCTACCTTTCCAGCAGTGTTCGTAATGTGGAGGGAGCAGTCAATGATATATCAGAAATGGAAGACGCAACAGTAACGGAACACCAAGACTGTCTCAAAACAGTCGCAGGCAACAGTATGGAAGGAGAATTGTATCTAAGAAAAATGAAGACTGAAATGCTTTTCATCATTGTGGAAAGCAAAGCGATTTTGGAATTTACGATAAATCAATGAACCTCAGGAATGCCCAGTCTCAGTTATGATTTAAAGATCCATATGGCATGAACTGTCCCAAATGATATAAGAAAATACTCAAAACTAAACATGGAATGCAATATTTGGAGTAGGAAGGTGCAAATATGCATCAACTGGAAGACATTGTATTGGTTACATGAAGTTTCAGCTCAGTCGTGAATGTATTAATGGTAGAGTCTTTCAATTGTGCAGTGTAACATAGTCTACAGTGTGTGGCATAGTTTGGCTAAAACTCTGCAGAGATTCTCCGACAAAGTTAGCAATTTGAGAATTCCACTGGTTTCAAATTTGTGGGATGGTGATACATTAAAATCCTTTAAAAAGTCATCATTCCTTGTAAGATTGTGGAATTGACCATTTTATTAACATGGGTGTTGTATCGAGTGAAGTTGGTCATTGATAAAGAATGTGCAGATGAAACTGGATATGGAAAACAACAAAGCTTTTGTGTTGGTAAACTCTCTAAATTAGCAATTTACACAATTAGAACATGATTGCATTCTTTCAATGGAATATAACCTCTTGTGGGAAAAGATCTGCCATCCTGCCAACCCGGGATAGGCCCACAAAAGCAAAATTGGCCAACAGTACCAAAAAAACACCCAGAATGCCTCAGCAGGGACCAGGCAGGCTGACAAGCCAAACTAGACAGCACTCGCAGACAAGTGAATACACTTCAAGGTCCCACTAACAATGTCAGAGCAACACAGCTATCCCAAAGCTCCGAGAGCAGTTTCACAATCCAGCAATACCAAAGACATGCAAAGAGCAGGTCAGACAGACACCAGCAAGAGCATTGCTCCCAGGACAAGACAATGGAAGCATCTCACCACTTTAGAGGAGACATTAACACTTACCTGTGAAGAGGGATGGAACCATCGACACTGTCAGGATGTTGCATCGTGTGAAGGAAAAGGACATTCATCCGATAACTGTTTTCCAATTTTAAAAATCACACAACACCAGGGTTATGGTCCAACAGGTTTAATCGGAAGCACACTAGCTTTCGGAGCGACACTCCTTCATCAGGTGATTGCGGAGGGTTCAATCGTAACACAGAATTTATAGCAAAAATTTGCAGTGTGATGTAACTGAAATTATACATTGAAAAATTGATTGTCTGTTAAGCCTTTCATCTGTTAGAATACAGTGATAGTTTCACTTCTTTCATGTGTAAATCACAAAACCCTTTTTCTTAAAGTTGCATTCTCGGGTTAGCTGTTAACAATGGTGATAGCCCCCTGTGTTCTCTGTCTATGACCTGATGTTTAAATTGATTCTAATCTAAAAAGTGAGATAACAGAGTTTTCCATAATTCATGCAGTTTTTGAGCTCAGAGTTCTACATGAATGCAGTTTTTGAGCAAAGTGCAATGTAAATCTGCAAGTACAAATACACCTCACAAAATATATGTGTGCATGTGGGTCTTTGTCTGTGTGTGTGTGTGTGTGTCTGTCTGGGGTGGGTGTCGTGTGTGTGTGTGTGTGTGTGTGTGTGTGTGTGTGGCGAGTGCAGAGTGTCTTAAGTCTGTGAGGGGGTGCATGTGTGAATGTGGGAGTGTGTGTGTCTATAAGGGTGTGTGTGGGTGTCTGTGTGCGCGTCTGTGTGTACCTGTGTCTGTGTGTATGTGAGAGTGTGTGTGTGTGTAGGAATATCTGTGTGTGTGTGTAGTGCAATGGTGATCACCTGTAATCTGTAATGTGACATGAACCCAAGGTCCCGGTTGAGGCCCTCCCCATGGGTACCGAACTTAGCTATCAGCCTCTGCTCGGCCACTTTCCTCTGCTGCCTGTCCCGAAGTCCACCTTGGAGGATGGTCACCCGAAGGTCCGAGGCTGAATGTCCTGGACCACTGAAGTGTTCCCCAACTGGGAGTGAACACTCCTGTCTGTTGATTGTTGTGCGGTGCCCATTCATCCGTTGTCGTAGCCTTTGCTCGGTTTCCCCAATGTACCATGCCTCCGGGCATCCTTGCCTGCAACATATAAGATAGACAACATTGGCTGAGTCACATGAGTACCTGCCATGTACAAGGTGGGAGGTGTTCCCACGCGTAATAGTGGTATCTATGTCCATAATCTGACACGTCTTGCAGCGTCCACCATGACAGGGTTGTATGGAGTTGTCATGAGAGTCGGTTAGTTTGCTACGAACAATGATCTGTTTGAGGTTTGGCAGTTGTTTAAAGGCAAGTAGTGGAGGTGTGGGGAAGGTCTTGGTGAGGTGCTCATCCTCATTGATAATGTGTTGCAGGTCACGAAGAACATGGCGTAATTTTTCAGCCCCTGGGAAGTACTGAACAACGAAGGGTATCCTGTCGGTTGCAGCACGTGTCTGTCTCCTGAGGAAGTCATTACGGTTCCTTGCTGTGGCACATCGGAACTGGCGGTCGATGAGTTGAGCATCGTATCCCGTTCTTGTGAGGGCATCCTCGAGTACTTCCAGGTGTCCGTCACGTTCCTCCTCATCTGAGCAGATCCAGTGTATGCGTAGGGCTTGTCCATAGGGAATGGCTGTTTTAATATGTTTTGGGTGGAAGCTGGAGAAGTGTAGCATTGTGAGTTTGTCTGTGGGTTTGCGGTAGAGTGTGGTGCTGAGATGTTCGTCCTTGATGGAGACGCACATGTCCAAGAATGAGACAGACAGTCGAGAGTAGTCTGTGGTGAGTTTGATGGTGGGATGAAACTTGTTGATGTCACTGTGTAGTTTTATCAGTGACTCCTCACTATGGGTCCAGAGGAAGAAAATGTCGCCAATGTACCTGGTGTACAATGTTGGTTGGAGATCCTGCATAGAGAAGAAATCTTGTTCGAACCTATGCATAAAAATGTTGGCATATTGGGGTGCAAATTTGGTCCCCATGGCTGTTCCATGTGTCTGGATGAAGAATTGGTTGTCAAAGGTGAAGACGTTGTGATCGAGGATAAAGCTGATGAGTTGTAGGATGGTGTTTGGTGACTGGCAGTTGTTGGTGTTGAGTACTGAGGCTGTTGCCGCGATGCCATCCTTGTTGTGAAGGATGGGCCTGGCCTCGCTGCCGCGGAACGCTCCGAGTAGTTGGACCGTTCTGTATCACCTGTCCTTCGTGGAGAAATTTATGAGGAAAAACACCTTTGACCACAAGTCCATCAGGAAGTGGTCAGCACGTAGTGTCCTTGAGACCCTTCGGGAAAAGGAGAGGGCGGATCCTATCGAGCGGTTCCCTGAGCAGACTGTCAAAGCCATTTGGCAGAATGCCTCATTGCCAGAACTTTCCAACAAGCACCAAGACATGGCTTGGCTGGTGGTGAGAAGGGCTCTGCCTGTGAGATCCTTCATGCACGCCCGGACTCTCAGCCGCACCGCACGCTGCCCTCGAAGTGGCTGCGGGGGGGACGAGACTGTCACACACCTCCTTCTGGAATGTGTCTACGCAGAAGAAGTCTGGAGAGGAATGCAGTGGTGCTTGTCAAGGTTCATCCCGAGCAGCGCCGTTACGCGGGACTCCGTGCTCTACGGCCTGTTCCCCAGGACTCACACAGAGACGAACATCAACTGTACCTGGAGGATCATCAACTCGGTGAAGGACGCTCTCTGCGTGGTCTGAAACCTGTTGATCTTCCAGCTGAAGGAGTTGACCCCAACTGAGTGTTGCAGACTGCGCATTCCAAGGTCCAAGACTACGTGTTGAGGGACTACGTGGTGGGGAAAGACTACCGTGTAACATCTGCCTGCCTAAAGAAGAACAGGGGGCTCGCGCAGTCATTTGGGCTCTGCTGATGCCTCAGCTAAAAATGTAATCGTACAGACCTATAAATAGGAATGATTACTCTGTTTCGGTATGCAAACAAATGGAATGTTTACATACGTATGGCATGTCCAACTGTACAGATCATCAAAGTATTTTATGAATAAAGTATATTTTTGAAATTAAAAAAAGTGTGTTTCCAATTAAACCTGTTGGACTATAACCTGATGTTGTGTGATTTTTAACTTTGTACACCCCAGTCCAACACCGGCATCTCCAAATCATGTTTTCCAATTAGCATCCTTGTAACTAGATTACTCCATTTCCAGGTACATTGTATTTTCCCCATTCTTAATTAGAGTTATTGTACAAGATTATGATAAAAACTGGTCTCATCCTCAGCTGTGGGAATAGAATCCTCAACTGCTTGAGCAGACTGTCTGTACTGTTTCAACTTAGTTTCTCTTCTGCGCTATCGCTGTTTGTCAATTTCACTTCGAACTGTGCTTTGTGATCTTTAACTTATTGAGCAAATTTCTCCAACACCTCTCCACTAAAGAAATTAAAGAATGTCCATCCAAACTGCTAAACATTCAACATTTTAATAAATGATGCAGAAATAAAGAGATTGGAGAATATAAGAAGCTTGAAGAATTTGGATCTGAGATTTATAGAATATCGAAGGACCTCATTGTGGCTTGTAGTAAGTCTGCCCTTAATATGTGATTTCAAATGAGGTAGTGGATATGGATAAAGAAAGTATGTTAGTTTTACATCTCTTGGATTTGGCAACCAGATTTTGTCAGTGGACAATAATACACAGTAAAAATGAGAAAATGATTGTGGATAAGGAAAAGTGGATAGGGACTGGTCTTGGACCACTGGCAACATTACTCACTCAACACAGTGGGGCAGTTTGCTAATGATGAATGGAGAGATTAATGTGCAAATATGGACGCTTTAGTTACGAATACAGCAGCAAAAACCCTTTTAGAATGGGGTGTGAGAAAGAAAATGCAGGGAATAGATAAAATGGTTCATAAAAGTTTGCAGGTCAGCCAAATGTAAGTTCCCATCTGTTTCAGATGTATGTTCTAAGAACCCTTTGTAGATGGTAAGCAGATATAGTTGGTATCAATTAGCTTTCGGGAAATATCCTAAAATCTCATTATCGTAAGTGACCCAGCTTGAGCAGGGAGCATTTGTTTGGAGCAAGTGAACACACTCATGTAGACAGAAAGGCTTTTATTCAAGATGGAGTCTCAGAAAGAATAAAGTGAGCCTTAAGGTGTAGTGCAGGCGATTGGAAACCAGTTTCATAGAGTCATTGAGATGTACAGCACGGAAGCAGACCCTTCGGTCCAACTTGTCCATGCCGACCAGATATCCCAACCCAATCTAGTCCCACCTGCCAGCACCCAGCCCATATCCCTCCAAACCCTTCCTATTCATACACCCATCCAGATGCCTTTTAAATGTTGCAATTGTACCAGCCTCCACCACTTCCTCTGGCAGCTCGTTCCATACACGCACCACCCTCTGTATGAAAAGGTTGCCCCTCAGGTCTCTTTTATATCTTTCCCTTTTCACCCTAAACCTATGCCCTCCAGTTCTGGACTCCCCCACCCCAGGGAAAAGACATTGTCTATTTATCCTATCCATGCCCCTCATGATTTTATAAATGTCTACAAGGTCACCCCTCAGCCTCTGATGCTCCAGGGAAAACAGCCCTAGCCTATCCAACCTCTCCCTATAGCTCAAATCCTCCAACCCTGGCAACATTCTTGTAAATCTTTTCTGAACCCTATCATGATTGACAACTTCTTTCCGATGGGAAGGAGGCCAGTATTCCAACAGTGACCTAACCAATGTACTTCCTTGCTTTTATACTCTACGCTTCCATTTATAAACCCAAGGATCCCCTATAAACCTTGTTAACTAATGTTTCAACTTGCCTGGCCACCTTCAGAGAATCATGCAGGTGAATCATACTCCTGTACTCCCCTCAATGTTTTACCATTGAGCCTGGATTGTCTCTCCATGTTTCTTCCACCAAAAGGCAATACCTCACATTTCTCTGCATTGAAATTTATCTGTCAGGTATCTGCCCATTTGACCTATCTATCAGTACAGGTGTACAGGAGTTGGGAGGTCATGTTACAGCTGTACAGAACATTGGTTAGGCCACGTTTGGAATACTGCATTCAATTCTGGTCTCCCTGCTATAGGAAAGATGTTGTGAAACTTGAAAGGGATCAGAAAAGATTTACTGGGATGTTGCCAGAGTTGGACAATTTGATCTATAGGGAGAGGCTAAATAAGGTGGGGCTATTTTCCCTGGAGTATCGGAAACTGAGGTGTGGCCTTATATACAGGGCAACCTCAATTATCCGGACAGGGAGTATTTTGTTCGGATAATCATATTTTCAGATAATCAAATGTTCAGATAACACAGTTTACTCAAGCATTGGAACCTTGAGATCTTGTTCAGATAATCCGAAATTTGGAAAAGCGATGTTCAGATAATCAATGTTGCACTGTAGAGGTTTATAAAATCATGAAGGGCATGGATAGAGTGAACGGCCAAAGTCTTTTTCCCAGGGTAGGGGAGTCCAAAACTAGAGATCACATGTTTAAGGTGAAGGGAGGAAAGATTTAAAAGGGACATAAGGGGCAACTTTTCATGCAGAGGGTGGTATGTGTATGGAATGTGCTGCCAGAGGAAATGGTAGAGACTGGTATAATTACAACATTTAAAAAGGCATCTGGATGGGTATACGAATAGGAAGAAATTAAAGGGATATGGACCAAATGATGGCAAATGGGACTGGATTAATTTAGGATAACTGGGCGGTATGGACAAGTTGGACTGAAGGGTCTGTTTCCATGCTGTATAGCTCAATGACTCTACAGATCACTTGACATTATCCTCACAATTCATTGTTCTCCTTAGCTTAGTATAACTGCAAATTTGGAAATTTATTAATATTTGTCAAAAATGTTATTTTTGTTGCTTTTTATCCTCTACATTAATGTGATTTTTGGATTGTTGGATGCTAACCAATTGTCTCCCACTACAAACTATGTTCACCATGTGTGAAGTTTTCCAAGATTGTAACCCTCATGTAAATCCCTCTGTTATTCATGTAAACCAGTCACTGTCCTGGAGGGAGTTCCACCCTCTCACCAATGCCCAAATAAAGAAATATCTTCTGAATTCCTGACTGGATTTATTCGTGACTATTTTATGTTTGCAATCCTGAATTTTGGTCTCCTTCTTTGGAAATGCTGGGAGGCCCACAGAATTTGAGTTTCAATGGGGGAGAACCAATTTAATGGAAGAGAGATCACCAAAAAAAAATTAATGTAAGAGAGACGAGTTTAAAGAATGAGAGAAACGATTGATAAGGATGGTACAACTAGAACTATCAACATGGGCACCAAACTGTTCAGGTCCACTCTTTAAAGTTGCCTGGTGCAAATTATAAATTTGTAAAATAATTATTAAAATTAACAAGTAATTATTTACCTCTCCTGCCCAAATGTTGCACAGCTATGAGGATCAATTTGTCACAATCAATGGTTTGTCTGAGGGACAGAATTGTTCTGATGACCAAAATTAGGCTATTTGCCCCAAAGGACAATGCCAAAATTGGTACTAATGTCAAATATTTACCAGGAGGGGCTAGTCAATGGAGAAATGAGACTATTGTGAAGAAAGAAAGGAGGAGGATACACCCCCATCTACATCAATGGAACTGAGGTTGAGGGGTAGGACGATGTCAGGTTCCTTGGAGTGATGATAACTGACAACCTGTCCTAGACTTCTCACGTAGATGCAACAGTCAAGAAGGCACAACAACACCTCTTCTTCCTCAGGACCCTCAGGAAATTTGGCATGCCCATAAGAACCCGCACCAACTTCTACAGATGTACCGTAGAAAGCATTCCATCCGGGTGCAGAACAGGTTTGGCAACTGCCCTGCCCAGGACCATAAGAAACTACAGAAGGTTGTGTGCACAGCCCAGACCATCATGGAAGCCAACCTCCCATCCATGGTCTCCTTTTACATGGCTTGCTGCTGTAGAAAGGCTGCCAACATCATCAAGGACCCATCGCATCCATCTCCTGCAACCTCTTCTGTCAGGTGGAAGATATAGAAGCTGAACACACGCCCCAGCAGGTTCAGGAACAGCTTCTTCCCAGCCTTTATTAGAGTGACGAACGGACCGTCTAGCTTCAAATAATACTGATCTTTTAACATCGATCTCACCTATTACAATGTAACCTTATGCCTCTAAGTCATTTTGATCTGTACATCCTTGTTTACTGTGATCTACCTGTACTGTTTGTAAACAAGCTATTCAGTGTACTTCAGCACACATGACAATCAATCAGTCAATGAGTACAGCAGTGAAGGATAATAGAAAAGCTGGGTAATGTACATGATGAGGGGCTCGAAGTTAGGCCCATGGATTGGGAACTTGAAGTGTAAAGATGGAAGGCAAGAAAATGCAATGTAAGCTTGGACATTGGGTGTGGGAGTGAACACGTCCCTAGAAAAACATCACAGACTGTTCATAGGAATTCTATTAATAGGAGGGGCAAGTCAAATAGTAGCAGTCCTGAAAGAGATAGAAGTTGAGATAGAGGGTGCAGTTTAATAGTGTTAAGGAATATAGAACAAACTTATCTGGTCTGGCCTACATGTGACTTCAGACCCGGAGTAAAATGGTTGACTCTTAACTGTCCTAAAGATAACCATGGGTAGGTAATGTAAGAAATCTCAAGAATAAAATACATTGAAATAAATAACCAGAAAGCTTTACAAAAAGAAATAATTGTTCAAATATTAGATATCCTCAAACAGGTATGCCTTGTATTAAATTATTTATGGAAACAAAGACATATCCACATTACAAACATTTTTTTTGTAAGATAGAGTATAGAGCTTGTTAAAAATTACATAGTAATGCCACATACAATGTACTATCTTTTTGGATATTGCTTATTTTTACCATTTTATTAAAAGAATGAAATCTGTTAGTATCTATTTCTGTTAATTAGATGCTAAAAACCTCAGAGTTGAAAGTCACAAGGCAAACTGATGTTATGATCAAACGAGTTAGTTGTGAACAAACAAAGAAGAATCAGCCAGGATGGGTCTGGGGTTTTATGGTGTGTGGTTTGCTGAAATAAAACTTGGATTTAAAAGTGGTTACCTGTACTGTGATAAAACAGTAACAAGGATGTGTACGAGGAATTTGTGCCCCTGTCAATAAAGTTTGAGATCGGTAGGGAAAGGGAGAGACAAACATTAAAATAATGACATGAAAGATCACACTGGGAGAGATAGACGTGAAAAGGAGGTCTTACCCTTCAAAATAAGCATTGACGCTGCTGTCAGCAGACTCCATGAAGCATGGTTGCAGTAGAGACATAGCGAGCGGCCAGACATTAATTTATGCCAAGGCTGCAGCATCAGAAAAATCAGGGTACTCTTAAAAGTGAGAAAAGGCAATTTAAAAGATTCTGAACTCAAAAAATCAAATGGAAGAACATAGAAGAATTTGAAGACAGCGAGACATTCATAATATAAACTGTGATTTAAACCAGACCAATTTATTAAAGATGCAGTCACAAAAGAATGTCCACTTGCCCATGAAAAAGTCTACAGTCCCCACCCCTGCCCCTGAACAGGTTGGCTCTAGAAGTTGTGATATCTTCCAGAACTTGGGAAACTACCATTTCAGGTCAGAATAAAAGGTCAGAAAATCCCCAGTAAGCAGAACAGAGATGCTATGTGTAAAATGAAAAAGTAACTTGAAATAATAGTGTTATGCTGGAAAAGTACAGCATTGCTGTAATATAGATATTGAAAGCTTGCAGACAAAATACTACTATACAGAGAGTATAGTTCAAACATTTGAACAGAACTGAAGAATTAAGATTTAGAACAGCATTGATTTAATACAATATTACACAGTTTAAAACTATTGCAGAATCATTAAACCTTTGGCAAAAACAGAAAGGAACCAGCATTTAGATACAACAAAATTTAAAACAGCTTTAAAGCAATAAGAATAAGTAATCATATTAAGAAGAAATGGCAGTATAAAACATTGCTATCAAGATTTAATGTCAGAGATGGACCAGAAATAACAAAGGATTGGATATTTTTAAGAAAATAATTCCTAAGATATAGCATTATTTCAAAATTAAATATTAAGTCTCAAGCTGAACAAATAATTACTATTATAATCAACAGTTCTGACAGTTATATATTGCCAAAATATTAAATATTTATGTAAGGAAAATAGGACTCTAAAACAGGACTCTGATGTAATGGAGCTGCCCATCACTGAGTATAAATAAAACAGTATGGGTGTAGTTAGCACACTCTAGAAGAACACTAGATGGAATGCTTTGGGACATACATTACAGTCAGACTTAAATGTTAACATGAGAACAAATGGTTTGTTGAAATGGCAAGCAAATGGGAGGTCAGGGTCAGTGAGAAAGTGTTAAGGAGTGATGCAGGGCAGACCAGTGTGTGGCAGAAAGAATGGTCCCTGCTGTATGCTGACAGTGGGGAAGTGGGGAAAAAGTGAATTGTGGTGGTATCTCACTGGAGATGACAGAAATGGCTCTGACCTCTCAAATTTAGGTGGTCTGGAGGTTTTGCAGTTTTCCCAGAATGTGTTCCCAACCGAACTGTTTCCGTATTCAAACCATGTCGTTTCCACCACCTCTATGAGATGGAGCAGATCACAATAGTTTCATCTTATCTGGTAAGTGCACAATATTAAAGCTGATGGTGATTCTCGAAAGGAAATCTCCCTCCAAACAGAAATGTTGGAAAAGTGATGTTGGCTATGTTCACAAGAAAAGCTGGATAGATGAAGGCAATTTGCAAGCAATAGATCCAAAAATTGAGGCGTTTGAGACTGGGAAGACTACACATAGAATCAAGTTTTTTCATCTGGGAGATATACAAATCCCACCTTGTTGACATAGTAGCCTGTGGCATGAGATCGATCATCACTCATTCTCAGTGGTCATCCAGGACTTTTGTGTGGGCATGAATAGACCTTTCAAAGTATTTGAAAGATTTGGGGCCACTAAGTTTTGGAAATGAAGGAACATTCGCTGAAGGTGGAACAGTGTGAATACCCTCACAAGCAACATTGTGTCAATGGATTATTGACCCAACTTGATCCCAAAATTTTCAAAAAAAAATCATTTCTCAAAGATGGAATATTGAAAGCAGGGAATGGCACTGAAGACGATTACACATGGAATGATGATGTCAAAGTTACTACTAATGATGATAATGATAATAAAGATGTGTCTGGGTCCATCCAGTGATTTTTGACAACCAGGCATTCAGAGTCATGGAGATGTACAGCATGGAAACAGACCCTTCGGTCCAACTTGTCCATGCTAACCAGATATCCTAAATTAATCTAGTCCCATTTGCCAGCATTTGGCCATTATCCCTCTAAAACTTTCCTATTCGTATTCCTATCCAGATACCTTTCAAATGTTGTAACTGTACCAGCCTCCATCACTTCCTCTGGCAGCTCATTCAATACACGCACCACCCTCTGTGTGAAAAAGATCCCTCTTAGGCCATTGGGATGAATTTGCCATAATTTGGATGGTGGTCAGAATGATCTTGAAGGATTTTAACATGAAGTGTTGTAGTTAATTTATACAGTGAGTTGGATGAAATGTGTGTAATTTTATAGAATCAGTAAGGGTTAGAAAATTAATATAAATTGTGTAGTTTTGTGGGTTTTTACTCTAATCCATTGCAATACTTTTTTTTTCAGAAATCACTTAGGCTCAAATCAATCTGAGCCTGTATTCAAACTTTCCAAAATATTACTCATGTAAATATTGACCCTGTGATATTTGACCTACATAAAATCTCAGAATTTAATGCTTTACAAGGACTGATACAATGAACACAGGGTGTTTTTGTTGAAGTGGGATTGCCAGTGAAGGATGTTGATGTGTAGGTGCGATTCAGTCACGTTTTTGGTATTGTTAATTAACCTGTTCAGGTATAGTACAACCCTTCCCTGGAGCAGGTGGGAATTGAACCTGTGCCCCCGGCAAGGGCTCCCACTGCATTACAAGAGAGACTCAGTCCACATTTTAAACTTGTATGTTCTGCCTTTACCTTTCTATTCTTAATACAAATTCCTCACCTTGTGATACTGTTAGTGCAATTAGTGCAGTGGTGGCACTGCAATGACAGATTTCCACAGGCAGTTTCTGTTAGAAGTGTGCCACAGTAGGATGGCAGACAGTGTATACAGATGGAGGAATTGTCATACATGGGAGGCAGGTAGTTACACAATGACTATAATGGTAAAGTATTGTTTTCCCCTGGAGGGTAGTGAATTTGTGGAATTCTTCACAGCAGCGGGCTGTCCAGGCTAGGTCATTAAGGCTGAGATAGACAGATTCTAATCATTCAGGAAATCGCAGGTTTTGGGAATAAAAGGAGGAAAGTGGACTTGAGGATTATCACATCAACCATGATCTCATTGAGGCTGTAGCAGACTTAATGGGCCAAATGGCCTCCTTCTGCCCTACAGTTTGTGGTCTTCTGCTATCTACTTACCTGTGTGTAAAGGGATTGAAAGTGTTGTGAAAGATGATGAAGAGAACTCAGATGCTCTTCATTTACAAAATGTCCCATATTTTCAGCATCTCAAATAGCGTTCCCTGAATCACATTCTCCTGCCTGGCTTCACATACAGACTCCTGCTGAGAACAGTGAGCAGGAAGATTGAAGGAGCCTGTCTTAGTGCCTTAAAGCCAGGCTGCTCCCAGGCACATGGCACTTCTAATCTTAAACTCAGATACTGAGATTGCAGGATCAGCCATGACCATATTGAATGATGGTATAGGCTCAAAGGGCCAAATGGCCTACTCCTGCACCTATTTTCTATGTTTCTCTGGAAGGGGAGAGATGGATTTTCAGGGTTTCCTTTTTGAGGGCCCTGGAATTAAGAACTGTACCTCATGTTGTAGCACACCCTATGGGTTGCTTGGCTCTGATGAGGTGAGTAAGTTGACCTTAGCAGAGTTAAAACTCACACACCACCAGGTTATAGTCCAACAAGTTTAATTGTAAGCACTAGCTTTTGGATTGTGTGGAAGGAGCGGCGCTCTGAAAGCTAGTGCTTCTAATTAAACTTGTTGGACTATAACCTGGTGATGTGTGATGTTTAACTTTTTACACCCCAGTCCAACACTAGCACCCCCAATCATAACCTTAGCAGAAGCTGTTTAAAAAAAACCCAGCACTATGATAAGTCCTTGTGGGATTTTCAATGCTCTGGAAAGCCAATTGGTGAAGGGCAGTGCTGGAGTCAAACTTTAATGAATCTGATATTTATTTGTTGAGTGGAATATTACAAGCACATGCCTCATAAGTCAACTTTGCAAGGGTTTGGTGTCTCTGTGTATAAAAAAGATTAACCTAATTTCAATATGGCACAGTGGCTCAGTGGTTAGCATTGCTGCCTTACAGCACCAGGAACCTGATTTGATTCCAGCCTTGGGCGACTCTGTAAACTCCATGCAGACACTCCCCCGAGTCTGTGTGGGTTTCCTCCAGGTGCTCTGGTTTCTTCCCACAATCCAAAGATGTGCAGGTTAGGTGGACTGGTTATGCTAAATCGCCCCATAGTGTCCAGGGATATGAAGGCTAAGTGAATTAGCCGTGACACAAATGCAGGGTTGTAAGGATGGGGTGGGTCTGGGCAGGACGCTCTTTGAGGGGGGGGGGATTGGTGTGGACTTGATGGGCTGAATGGCCTGCTTCTCCATTGTAGGGATTCTATGAATATGTTATGACACTGCTCCATTACATATGGGGCTTGAACTCAGGACCTCTGAGGTCGGGGCATGACTATGGTACCACAAGAGCCTTGAGTGTGTCTATGTATTTGCGAAGTAGGACTAATGCCTTCTTGTCACCTTGTAGAAGCATGATGGGCTGAATGGCCTCCTTCTGCACTATAATGTTCTATGATTCTGTGATGTTTCAGCAGTGGGAATATGGAGAAAAGGCTTCAGCTCTTATTTGATGGCTCCACTATCAAACAATTCACATCCTGGTCAACAGGGAGTACTGGGAGGAGGATGCAGCAGGTCAGCACCACCAGGAAGCAGACTGAGAGTACAGGTAGCATGAGACAGGTAGCATCAGGAGAGAACAAGTAGCAAACAGAAAGCTTCTTCAATCTGTTTTATCAATTACAGCTGAAATGTGGCATCACAGGAAAACAGGGAGATGATTGATCAGCATTTCTGCTGTGTCCCCTTTGATTGGTTAAGTGTTTTAAATCAGAAGACGTTATTACGTCTTGAGTACAATTAGGGAATGCACTTTTGAAAGAAATGAAGCAAATAGAATAGAGATAGGGAGCTGGCTGGGTGATGTGTTGCAGCTGTAATATGTGGGAGCTGGTAGACAATAGTGTGACCCACATTGACCGTGTTTGCAGCAAGTGTTGGCTGTTTGAGGAAATTCAGCTCAGAGTTAATAAGCGGGAGTCCAAGCTGTGGACACTGCGACATACCAGGGAAGGGAAGAGTTACCTGAACACTATGTTTCAGGAAACAGTCACATCCTTTAATTACAAATATGTTCCATGGCCCCTGACAGGAAGGTGTGACTGTGGGTGAGGCAGGTACAGGGATCCAGAACTTAGCTTTGAAGGAGCCTTAGCCAGTACCCTTGTCCAATAGCGATGAGGTTCTTGCTCCTGCTGTGGACTAGGTCACTGACAGCAGGGAGGATGAGTAAAATGACCACAGCATCAAGGTACAGAGCACCACTCAAGTGTCGGGCGAAAACAGAAATGTAGCAGTGATAGGAAAAAGGGGAATAAATAATGTTCTCTGCAGCAAAGACAGAGAATCAAAGTTAAGGGGACAAAGTTAAGGACATCTCTTTGGGGCTGGAGAAGAACTCAGAGTGGAAGAGGAAGGATCGAGTTTGCTCCAATCACACAGACAAAATGAAGAAAAGGATTGTGCTGAGGGATTAGGGCCAAATTAAAAAGCAGAACCATAAGGTAATAAGCTCCAGATTACTACCTGAGCCACATGGAAATTGATATAGCGTAAATAAGATTAGCGAGGTAAGTGGGAGGCTCAAAGCTTGGTGTGGGAGAAATGTGTTCCAATTCATAGGGCACTGATACCAGTGCTGGGGGGAGAGGCAAAGGGAGAGACAAAGACTGAGCTGTTTCATTGAGACGAGCTTAATTAGAACAGGGATCAGTGTCCTGATAGTTTACATAACTAGGGAAATAAATGAGACTCTAAACTAATTAGTGGGAGAGTGGGTTCAGTTGAAGAGAAGATTTAAAAAATCAAAAAGAGAGAACAGAGATGCAAGGTCGTGAAGAGATAAATGATAATCAAATAATATGGGGCAGAATATGTAAGCAGAAGAGTGTAGCAGAAATTATAATCAGAATAAATAATAATGTTGAAAATTAAAGGCTCTTTATCCGAATGGTTGCAGTATTAGGAACTGAATAGATCAGTTGATGCCACAAATAGATATAAGTGGATATGATTTCATAGATATTACAGTGATGTGGTTGCAGGGTAACCAAGACTGGGAACTCAATATTCAAGGGTATTCACACTTCCAGAAAAATAGGCACAAAGGAAAAGGAGACGGGCAGCATTGTTAATAAAGGAGTCCTCAGACATAGTTACAGAATAAGGGGTCACTTGTTTAAAACTGAGATGCCAAGGAATTTCTTCTGCCAGAGGATAGTGAACATCTGGAACTCTACTCCAGACAGATGTGGAAATTAGATCACTGCAAGTAGTTAAGATGGAGGTAAGATAGATTATTGAAATATTGCAGAGTTTTGAGCTGTGATAAACTAGCGTGACAGAGGAGTTGAGGCCTGGGGCAGATCAGCCATGATCTTATGGAATGGTAGGATAGGCTTGAAGGGCTGAATGATCTACACTTGTTCCTATTTCTTCTGTTCTAGACTGTCAGAGATGCCAGGCTAGGTCACTGAGATCTGGGAGGAAGCTTGTCCTACTGATCCTCAGCAAAGGCCAGAATGTTCAGGGAGAAGATGAAAGTGCAAGTGTGCAAGCATTTGTCACCACAAGCTTTCATACTGTAACACAAAATGCAATAGATTTTGTTGTGTTGATGTCAGTATTGGCCATGAGATAGAATAGTGGAGCAGGCTGAATGGAACACTGCTACTGCTATGTTGCAGAAATGTAATTGCAATGAAATGGTGGAACAGCTTCTTTTGAGACTCTGCACTGTCATTTAAATAAAAATCCTTGAGAAAAACTTTCAGTTCCATAACGCCTTCAACAATCTCAGGTAACTGTTCCAAAGTGCTTTACAGCTAATTAAATATTTCTGAATTAATCACTATTGTAACGTAGGAATGAACGTTAGCAGAAGCGGAGGAAGCAGTTCCTGTAAACTCAAAGCATTCTTATTTTAACAGTTTCACAGACAAACAGATCTGAATGTGGACTGTTGCTTCCTGCAGATCAGCAGATTGTTGAATAACTTAATTTTATTGTTGGCCCCTCTTAGGACAGGTTCAATATTACCACAATGAAGATTATTTACTGTTTCAACAACACTGTTCCCTATTCAGCCCTAGTGGCCTAATGGATAAGGCACTGGCCTCCTAAGCCAGGGATTGTGGGTTCAAGTCCCATCTGGGGTGAGGTAGCTTTTTAGGATAACTGTACCAGAGTGAGGGAGAAATATCCACTAATTTAAAAAAGTGAATGTAGCAAGAATCTGCAAAAATATCTGGTAAGTGGATATAGGAAGAATCTGCATAAATTTCTGGTATTGTGAGAGGGAGCAAGAAACGCAGGGTCAGTCAGATGCAGAACATCTGACAGCACATTCTAAACAATGTTCTCTGTAACTTCCTCCAGGTGTAAAGCTTTTCCATGTTTTTGGATTGTTGTCTGGTAGAAGGGGAGCAAAGCTGATGTGGCACTGACCAGGCTCTACAGTGAAACACACACACAGTTTGGCAGCAGCAATGGCTCTGAATTGCTGCCTTCAGGTTCAGTTTGACCATACGGGAACTGTTTAATATTGTGACCTTCAAATAATATAGGCCACAACCTCAGTGGGCCATTCATGGAAAATGGCAGCTGGAACTAGATTGGAAGGTCATTACATAAGAAATAGGAGAATGGACAATTTCCCATTCCATACTGGATTAGTGGTGCTGGAAGAGCACAGCAGTTCAGGCAGCATCCAACGAGCAGCGAACATTCCAGCCTGTGCTGTCATTAAACAAAATTGCAGTAGATTTTCAACCTCCAGTTCACCCATAATACTGTATTGACATCATTTAATAACCCAAAATCTTTGGAATATACTCAATGAATGGTGATCCACAGCTATTTTGATGTGGGAAATGCAAAAATTCACTGCCCTTTGACTGAAGGGATTTGTCCTGCTCTCAGCCCTGACTGACCACCTTCTAAAACCACAAAGGGTTCCCACTCAGAGTAGCATTCTCCTAGGATTGGCCATTATTACCCCAGTCATTTAGAATTTAACCTTACCCCAGGTGGGACTTGAACCCACAACGCCTGGTTTAGGAGGCCAGGCCCCTTATCCATTTGGCCACAAAACTAGATAGCACTAGACTTTGTAAAAACATAAATCCTCTTTCCAAGAAGTAAATCTCATTTATCTAAATGCTAGAGAATATAGGCCTAGTCTATTCAATCTCTCCTTCATCACCCTTTATGTCAGAAAACAATCTGTGAAACTTTGTTGTACTTTCTCAAGGCGAAGTATGTTTTTTCTAAGGGTGACCAAAACAGTATTTTCTACAAAAGAATTAGAGTCATTATCCTGAAGGAGATAAGAAAAAAATACATTGAAGTATATCCAGGCAAGTTATTGTGGAATTGAGTCCAGTTTGAGAAAGGCAAAAGAAGTGCTCTATTAGTTATGTATGAGCAGTGAGATTAAGGACCATGGAGGAGTCGAGAGTGTGTCGCTGGAAAAGCACAGCAGGTCAGGCAGCATCCGAGGAGCAGGAGAATCGACACTTCAGGCATAAGCCCTTCATCAGGAATGAGGGTTGTGGGCCTAGGCTGAGAGATAAATGGGGAGTGGAGGGGTGGAGCAGTGTGGAAGGTAGCCGAGAAAGCGATAAGTGGATGAAGGTGAGGGAGAAAGTGATAGGTCAGGGGGGATAGTGATGGACTGGTCAGGAGGGTGGTGCTAAGTTGGAGGCTTGGGACTGGGATAATATGGGGGGAGGGGAAATGAAGAAGCTGTTGAAATCCACATTTATCCCGTGTGGTTGTAGGATCCCAATGCGGAATATGAGGCATTCTTTCTCCAGGCATTGGGTGGTAACAGATTGGCGGTGGAAGAGGCCCAGGACCTGCATGTCCTTGGTGGAGTGGGAGGGGGAGTTGAAGTGTTCAGCCATAGGGCGATGGGGTTGGTGGGTGCAGGTGTCCCAGAGATGTTCTCTGAAACAATACGCAAGAAGGCGTTCTGTCTCCCTGATGTAGAAGAGACCACACTGACTGCAACGAATGCAGATGACATTGGTAGAGGTACAGGTAAATTTCTGACGGATGTGGAAGGATCCCTTGGGGCCTTGGATGGAGGTGAGGGGAGTGATGTGGGTACAGGTTTTGCACTTTCTACGGTGGCAGGGAAAGGTACCAGGTGGGGTGTGGGCTGGTGGGGGAGTTGGCATGTGGACCTGATGAGGGAGTCGTGGAGGGAATGGTCTCTTCTGAACGCTGATAGGGGTAGGAAGGGAAATACATCTTTGGTGGTGGGGTCCGTTTGTAGGTGGCAGGAAGTGGCGGAGGATGATGAGATGTAGGCGGATGTTGGTGGGGTGGAAGGTGAGGACCGGGGGATTCTGTTCTTGTTGCGTTGGGAGGAGTGGGGTTCAAGGGTGGCGGTGCGTGAAGTGGAGGAGATGGGCTGGAGGGCATCGTCAACCACGTGGGAAGGGAAGTTCAGATCATGGAAGAAGGAGACCATCTCGGACTTCCTGAGGTGGAACTGATCAACCTGGGAACAGATAATAGACAATAGACAATAGGTGCAGGAGTAGGCCATTCTGCCCTTCGAGCTTGCACCACCATTCATTATGATCATGGATGATCATCCTTAATCAGTATCCTGTTCCTGCCTTATCTCCATAACCCTTGATTCCACTATCCTTGAGAGCTCTATCCAACTCTTTCTTAAACGAATCCAGAGACTGGGCCTCCACTACCTTCTGGGGCAGAGCATTCCACACATCCACCACTCTCTGGGTTCTCCTCATCTCTGTCCTAAATGGCCTACCCCTTATTTTTAAGCTGTATCCTCTGGCTCGGGACTCACCCATCAGTGGAAACATGTTTCCTGCCTCCAGAGTGTCCAATCCTTTAATAATCTTATATGTCTCAATCAGATCCCCTCTCAGTCTTCTAAACTCAAGGGTACACAAGCTCAGTTGCTCCAATCTTTCAACATAAGATAGTCCCGCCATTCCAGGAATTGACCTCATGAACCTACACTGCACTCCCTCAATAGCCAGAATGTCTTTCCTCAAACTTGGAGACCAGAACTGCACACAGTACTCCAGGTGTGGTCTCACCAGGGCCCTGTACAGCTGCAGAAGAACCCCTTTGCTTCTATACTCAATCCCTCTTGTTATGAAGGCCAGCATGCTATTAACCTTCTTCACTACCTGCTGTACCTGCATGCTTGCCTTCATTAACTAGTGTACAAGAACACCCAGATCTCTTTGTACTGCCCCTTTACCTAACTTGACTCCATTTAGGTAGTAATCTGCCTTCCTGTTCTTGCCACCAAAGTGGATAACCATACATTTATCCATATTAAACTGCATCTGCCATGCATCTGTCCACTCACCTAACCTGTCCAGGTCACCCTGTAATCTCCTAACATCCTCCTCACATTTCACCCTGCCACCCAGCTTTGTATCATCAGCAAATTTGCTAATGTTACTATTAATACCATATTCTATATCATTAACATATATTGTAAAAATCTGCAGTCCCAGCATTGATCCCTGCAATACCCCACTGGTCACTGCCTGCCATTCCGAAAGGGAGCCATTCATCACTACTCTTTGTTTCCTGTCAGCCAACCAATTTTCAATCCAAGTCAGTACTTTGCCCCAAATACCATGCACCCTAATTTTGCTCACTAACCTCCTATGTGGGATTCTATCAAAGGCTTTCTGAAAGTCCAGGTACACTACATCCACTGGATCTCCCTCGTCCATCTTCAGAGTTTCATCCTCAAAAAATTCCAGGAGATAAGTCAAGCATGATTTCCCCTTCATAAATCCATGCTGACTCTGACCTATCCTGTTACTGCTGTCCAGATGTGTCGTAATTTCATCCTTTATAATAGACTCCAGCATTTTTCCCATCATTGAGGTCAGAATAACTGGTCTATAATTTTCTGCTTTCCCTCTCGCTCCTTTCTTAAGAAGTGGTACAACATTAGCCTCCCTCCAATCCGCAGAAACTGATCCTGAATCTATCGAACTCTGGAAAATAATCACCAACGCATCCACAATCTCTAGAGCCACCTCCTTCAGTGCCCTGGGATGTAGACCATCAGGCCCCGGGGACTTATCAGCCTTCAGACCTAACAGTCTCTCCAACACCAATTTCTGGCAAATATAAATTCCCTTAAGGTCAGGTCCTTCAGCCACTGTTACCTCAGGGAGATTGCTTGTGCCTTCCCCAGTGAACACAGATCTGAAGTACCAATTCAACTGTTTTGCCATTTTTTTGTTCCCCATAATATATTCCCCTGTTTCTGTCTTCAAGGGCCCAATTTTAGTCTTAATCATTTTTTCCCTTTCACATACCTAAAAAAGCTTTTACTATCCTCCTTTATATTTTTGGCCAGTTTACCTTTGTACCTCATTTTTTCTCTGCGTGTTTCCTTCTTAGTAATCCTCTGTTGTTCTTTAAAAGCTTCCCAGTCCTCTGTTTTCCCACTCATCTTTGCTATGTTATACCCCTGCCTCCTCATAGGATCTTTCTTCCTTTTTGGAATGAACTGATCCTGCATCTTCTGCATTATACCCAGAAATATTTGCCATTGTTCCTCCACTGTCATCCCTGCTAAGGTATTGCACCATTGAACTTTGGCCAGCTCCTCCCTCATAGCTCTATAGTTCCCTTTAGATGCAGTGGAGGCGGAGAAATTGGGAATAAGGGATGGAGATTTTACAAGAGGTGGGAGGAGGTGTAGTCTAGGGCTTTTGCCTGAAAAGTTCATTTTCCTGCTCCTTGGATGCTGCCTGACCTGCTGTGCTTTTCCAGCACCACACACTTGACTCTAATTTCCAGCATCAATACCTACTTTCACCTAACTGCGGTATGACCATTACCAGCCAGCACTGGACTTGGAAAGAATACAAAACAAAACAAACTGAAGAGCGGCCTGTGACACATGGCAGCCCAGGCAGACCATGAATGAAGCCGTTCAATCTTACAGGAACCCGTTAACTTGCCTATGCTGACTACAGGGAGTCATTGTTTCCTGCTGCCCCTTTTGGAGTTGTTTTGTGTGAATGTCATTGCATTATTAGGTCTGGAAAGGTTGCTGAGCATTGCAATATTTGTTTTATTGTTGTTTAATTGAGTACGCTACATTCCTGACACAATTGCCACCATTTGATCTTTCTCACTCAGACTTGAGACCACTCTGCTCTCCGACCTAGAACAAAGAAAATTACAGTCCAGGAATAGCCCTTTTGGCCCTCCAAGCCTGCGCTGATCCAGATCCTCTGTCTAAACCTGTCCCCTATTTTCTAAGGGTTTGTATCCATCTGCACATTCATGTATCTGTCTTGATACATCTTAAATGACACTATTGTGCCCACCTCTACCACCTCCGCTGGCAAAGTGTTCCAGGCATCCACCACCCTCTGCGTAAAGAACTTTTCACACTTATCTCCCTTAAACTTTTCCCCTCTCACTTTGAACTCATGACCCCTAGTAATTGAGTCCCCCACTCTGGGAAAAAGCTTCTTGCCATCCACCCTGTCTACCTTCAATTATTTTGTAGACCTCAATCAGGTCTGACTCAACCTCTGTCTTTCTAATGAAAATAATCCTAATCTACTTAATCTCTCTTCATAGCTAGCGCCCTCCATACCCAGGCAACATCCTGGTGAACCTCTCTACACCCTCTCCAAAGCAGCCACATCCATTTGTTAATATGGCGACCAGACCTGTATGCAGTATCCCAAATGTGGCTGAACCAAAAGCTAGACCACTGCTCGAGCTCCTCATGAGGGAGCCTTCACCCAGTATCATCCCCCCAGAGATCACGCAGGTCACCACTGATACCCAAACATGATCGGGCTGCATTTACTGGTCCTCAGAGCACTGTCAATTTCCGATTTTGGCAGCCCCACCTTCCTCCTCCCTGCTGAGAGCCCATGGCCAAACTGTTGGGACCCCCGCAGCAGACTGTAACCCACAGCTGGAACAATGTAGGAGTCACCACACTCCATACAGACCAGATATGCCACCAACCTCCCCTCTCCTCTCCCGGGCCAGAATTCCCAGCATTCCCACGATGCATGCCGCAAAAACACCATGACCCTGCCTCCCAAAGAGTCAGGGGAGGAAATGCCACGGAGCCCAGCTATGATCGAGCTACAACCAAGAGCCAGAGGAAGGCCATGACCCAACAGCTAGCCAAGAAGCAGAGCCCCACCACACAGTGATATGAGCAAACCTCGGTGTCAGTAACAATCGCAGTGGACTCACAATAAAGGTACCACTATGCTTGGGCTCTAGTGCAGCCAGGAACTGGTGATTGCTCTAGCAGGTAGCTTGGATCCCAAATAACAAAGCCCTGTTCCTGCCCAAGTCCTGCGCAGGTGCCTAGCGCCATTTCAGACGGCCTGCTATGGGGGGGTGCTGTAAATAAAATATTCCATTTTTGTTTTCATAGTTTACCAGTATAAAAATTTAACCACTTAAAGTACACATAGTATTGTATTGCAACTTATCAGTGGCAATTATAATGTTTCAATGTTTTTTTCTCTGCTCAGGAGGGCCCTATGGAACCCAGCTCTGTTTTTAACACTGATTTTGTTCAGGAATCAATGCTTCACTTAAAGACCTTTTGTCTAAACTCACGGGAACTCAACCTTAACACCTTAAGTGAGGACACCTTATATTGGAATTACACCAACATCAATCACTACCAGTGAAATTGCAGAGTGCCTGAAAATAGACTTCATTCATTACAACGTTTCAGACTTTGTGATGAGTGACAATGGTCATCAATTTACAAGTGAAGATTTCAGAAGTTTCATAAAGGATTAATAAATCCAACAATAAACATCAAGTTCACACTGCCCCCAGTCAAATGGAAAGATTGTAAAATAATGAGGCAAATCCTGCACAGACTTGTACAAGGCAGTCCTTAAGTGGACAAATTCACTGACTGAAAGCATGGAAAGTAATTTAGTTGAAAGATTAATGTCGCATTGCACCCAAACTAATTCTCCAATAGCAAAAACTGAGTGATGCCAGATGTAGTAACAGACATAAATGTCAAAATCAAAGTGAAATGACCTGAGATAGGATTAGGGTTAGGAAACACTTTGCAGTGTACCAAAGTTATTGCCAGAGCTGAGCACTGGAGAGCAAGTCAGGGTTAACATATTCAACACTGTGAGCAAGTCATCTGATGCGGAAATTTGGGACCTGTGTACAGCAGTTTCCACCTCAAAACAAATGTGAACAACGTTAGAGACATTGAGCTGTACAGCACAGAAACAGACCCTTCGGACTAACTTGTCCATGCTGACCAGATATCCAAAATTAATCTAGTCGCATTTTCCAGCATTTGGCCTATATTCCTTTGAACCCTTCCTATTCATGTACCCATCCAGATGCCTTTTAAATGTTGTAATTGTACCATCCTCTACCACTTCCTCTGGCAGCTCATTCCAGACAGGCACCACCCTCTGCATGAAAAAGTTGCCCCTTAGGTTCCTTTTAAATCTTACTCCTCTCACCATAAACCTCAGCCCTAAAGTTTTAGACTGACTCACTCTATCCATCCCCTCATGACTTTATGAACTTTTGTAAGGTCACCCATCAGCCTCCAATGCTCCAGGGAAAACAGTCCCAGCCTACTCAGTCTCTCCCTCCAGCTCAAACCCTCCAAACCTGGCAACATCCTTTAAATCTTTTCTGAATCCTTTCAAGTTTCATAATATCCTTCTTATAGATATATCATCATAACCTGCAGACATCGACATACTGTACATTGAGAAAAGCTGTGTTGTCACTGTAGCCAGTGGATCAGGAAGCAGTGATTTCATCATTTGCACAGATTTACAGAATGACCATCAGTCCAGGAGGTTCACTGTTCCCCAGCAACAGAAATGGATTATCAACAAGCTATAACTACACTCACTACAGGAACAAAACACTCTGAAGTAACGTCACCCTCTAAAAGGGAATATGTCAGAGTAATAACCAATGACAATGTGCACACAGAACATTAGGAGACCAGTGTGATGTAAAAGTCTATGTATGAGGTGCATGTGCAGGGATTGTTGAAATTGGAACTGACAAGAATTCACACTGATTTTTTTTATTAATTAGATAAGATATACAGATACATGCACTTGGAAAGACGGGATTAGATTAGGAATAGTCAGTGACTTTATGTGTCGGAGATCATGTCTCACAAATTTGTTTGAGTTCTTTGAAGTGACCAGGAAGGTTGATGAGGGCAGGTGGTTAACAGTCTATATGGATTTTAATATGGCCTTTGATAAGATTCCACATGGTAGGCTAGTCTAGAAGGTTAGATTGCATGGAATCCAGGGGCCACTGGTAAACTAAATACACAACTGGCATGATGGTAGGAAACATAGGGTAATAATGGAAGGATGCTTGTCGGACTGGAGGCCTGTGGCTAGTGGAGTCCCTCAGAGGACAGTGCTGGGCCCATTACTGTTTGTTATCTATATCAATGATTTGGATGAGAATGTACAAGGCATGCTTAGTAAGTTTACAAATGACACTAAAATGGGAGGTATCGTGGACAATGAGCAAGGTTAACAGAAATTGCTGCAGGACCTTGATCAGCTGGGAAAGTGGGCTGAGAAATGGCAACTGGAGTTTAATATGCATAAGAGGTCTTACATTTTGGAAAATCAGATCAAGGTAGGAATTTCATGGTGAATGGTAGGGCCTTAAGCAGTGTAGTGGAACAGAGGGATCTTGGAGTTCAGGTATACGATTCTCTGAAAGATGATTTACAGGTAGACAGGGCTGTGAAGGCGGCTTTTGGCACACTGGCCTTCATCAGTCAGGGCATTGAGTATAGAAGTGTGGAAGTTATGCTGCAGTTGTACATGATGCTGGTGAGGCCGCACTTGGAGTGTTGTGTTCAGATTTGGCCACCTTGCTATAGGAAGGAAGTTCTTAAATTGGAAAGAGTGCAGAAGCAATTTACAAGGATGTTGCCAGAACTCAACAGTCTGAGTGAAAGGGAGAGGTTGGACAACCTAGGATTTTTTTCTTTACAGAATAGGAGACTGAGGGGGAAGTCTTAAAGAAGTATAAAATCATGACAGGCATTGATAGACTGAATGCAGTCTTTTTTCCCAGGGTTTGAGAATCAAGGACTAGAGGGCATCAGTTTAAGGTTAGAGGGGAAAGAATAAAAGGGAACCTGAGGCACAATTTTATTATACACAGATGGTATGCATATGGAATGAGCTGTCAGTGGAAGTGATTGAGGGGTGTACATTATTACTATTTAAAATACATTTGGACAAATACATGGACAGGAAAGGTTTAGAAGGATATGGGCCAAGTGCAGGGAAATGGGGTTAGTGTTGATGACATTTTGGTTGGCATGGACCAGTTTGAGCCAAAGGGCCTGTCTCCATGCCATAGGACTCTGTGAATCCTCATTTTCTTTGTGACTGTGCATTTTGGGTAATTTGTAACAACAAATGATAAAGCATGCAATTTTGTTCAGCTTCATTTTCTGAAAAGCGACTTGTTTAGAAAAATGGAACCATAGTTAGTGCTTTATATGAGCTGTTAACCACATCACTTAAACATCTATAACAATCACTTATAGGTGTTATAGTCACAATTACTGAGATTACTTTTACATTTCACATTTATTCATTAAATTTAGCTGTCATGGGGGTGGAAGTAATCTGAAATTTCATGCCTTTACGTGATCTAGTGTGGGCCTCTGGTTTATCAATCCATTAACATACATTCTCTACACCACCATCACCCCACAAGGTTTTGGTGTGTCTTTGTTCGGTGCTCTGCACTCATCCAAATTCCCAGGCATTCCATAAATGGAATTGTCACTAACTTCTTTGATTGTGAGATTCCATTAACTCTAGTTTGAACTTTAAAAAAAAAACAACAGCCATATCAAGCTGTTGAGTCACCTGGAGTTCCAAAGGTAAAGCACACTTGAGGGTCTGAATGGCCAAATTTGTGGCATGTCCTCTAACAGGAACTGCACATCTTCTTGAGAGGTCATTGGAAGTCAGTTTATTTGCAAATAGATTCCCCAATGAGTGACACAGACAAAACACCCCTGTCCAGCTTTATCTCTGTGCTCAGCAGGATACCTTCAGTTCCCAAAACAGGGGTGTGAAAATAATTGGATTAAGAACACATTACTCCAGCATCTGCAGTCCTCACTTTCTCCTAACACATTGCTCCATCCAAAGCTGAGATAGTGCTGCATTAACAGCATGTTAATTCATTGTGTTGCCACAGGTCAGAATATTCAAGCCCAGTATCTAGGGTAGGAATAAATTATTTGTGATTATCTAGTGTCATTTGAAAACACAAAGTGCTTTACAGTCAGTAAAGTGCAGTGAATAAAATAGAAAGCTGCAGTGAATTTACCCACAGCAAGGGCCTGGAGATTAAATGGCCCAGTTTCCTGTTTCAATAATATTGGGTGAATCAGGGTTCCTGCACCACAGGAAAAGACCACGGAAAGAAAAAAACAATGGTGGAAATTGTTATCAGATCAAGCAGCAGCTGGGGGGAGACGAGCAGAGCTAAATGACCATGGGTGGGAAGTAGGTGTGCGTGGAAAGGTGGTGGGAAGGTGCTGATGTGTCCTTGACATCTTCCTACCACTGTGCCAATTTGCCAGAGTCAGGAAGGCTTGCCCACTTAAGCGGTCAACTAGGGGCCTCTTCCCACCTCCACTGGTACACTGCCAGCCGTGGGAGGGCAACTGCACCATCCCAAGTCCTCGTACTTACTCATTTATAAGGCCCTCAAGCTACCTTCTTTTTGCCTATGCCGTCCCAGCCATGACCATTGCTTGTGGTGTGCTGCTGAGCTGCTGGCCCTCTGATCAGATGGGCAGCTCTTGGGGTTCAGCAAGCATCACTGAATAGGGACACAGCAGTCACTTGGTTGCCAGGAACATGGGAGAAGGAAAAGGACAGAAAATTAGTTGAGAGCAGGAGAAACCTTATCAGAAGCTGCTCTGCAATAGAAACCATAGTGGTGATGCTCTGAAATGGTTGAAATTATTATTAAGAACAGAAGGCTTTAAGTGTTGAATTAACAATGAGGTCAGAATGGGATCAGAATACAGAATTAAAATGGTAGGCAGTTGGATGCTTGGAGTATGTCTATGGACTGAATGGAATTGGTTAACAAAGCCATCTCCTCAGCATATAGGAGGTAACTTCATGAGTAGTGAATACAGGAAAGATGGACAAGGAAATCAGTACTTAGGATCCTGGACCGTGAGGAGCCACGAGACCAGGAATCAGTGTTGGGGAGTTGTTGAGGACCACAGCGTCCCAGATGAATCTGCCCCTTCGGAATACTGAAAGGGGAGAGGACAGGTTAATGAATTAGCTGGTGGCATCATGGCAGGAGTCAATAGGCGGCCAGGGCATGCCAATCCTGTGAGAGAATGTTAGCATCATGACAGCAGCCAACTTTCAATGGTCCTAATGTAAAAGTGTCGAATCCTGTTGTTCACTTAACGATTGCTAATCCTCCATGATTGTCCAGCCTGAAGCTTCTGGAAATTGAACATTAATCGCCTGGGAACTGGTTGCAAGTAACAATTTTGTATATTAATCCAGTTGAAACAACCTTGGAAAATAGGGATTTAAAAAAGGATGTTTAACAGGGTTGAGCAGTTGGAAGCAGGTTGTTGACCTTACTTTGTACAGTGCTACAGTATAAGAAGTCAAAGGTGAGGACTGCAGGCGCTGGAAATCAGAACCAAGATGAGAGTGGTGCTGGAAAAGCACAGCAGGTCAGGCGGCATCCAAGGAGCAGGAGAATCAATATTTCGGGCAAAAACCCTTCATCAGGAATGTATAAGGTGGTCAGACATTGGAGGAGTTGAGTGGGAGAGAAGGATATGTTGTGGTAAGAAGAGCAGTGAGAATAGTAGATTATGCAACGAATGCTGGGGTATTTATCCATTAATCCAAACACACATTAACTGGCCACATCTCATGAGCTTTTTGGGCGAGCTTGCTGTGTGCAGTTTGGTTCTGACATTGAAGCAGCAACTATTCTTAAAACATATTTAATTAGCAGTGGAGTATTTTGGATGAAAGATGTCCATAAATAAATCATCAATCACCTGATGAAGGAACGTCGCTCCGAAAACTAGTGTGCTTCCAATTAAACCTGTTGCACTATAACCTGGTGTTGTGTGATTTTTAAATAAATAAATGAGTTTTTCAAACTTTCAACACATTGAGATGGAGAGAAGAATGTTTCGAGGTTCAATGTTCTGAGTAAGAGTCATTTTGGATTTGAAATGTTAACTGTTTCTCTCTACAGAGATGCTGACAGATTTGTTGAATTTCTCTAAAATAAAATGTTTTATTTTAGAATTCCAGCGTCCTCAATCTTTTGCTTTAATTCATGTTTCTGATGACCACATGTTATCGCGTCTCTCTGCTCAGTTTAGGGATTGTACATCATTTCTTTTGCTTTTCACAGATCAGTTCCTTCTTGTTGGATTTCATTCCTCAAGAATCTAACAGTAAGACACAATGGCTTGTTTCTGCATTTGTAAACTGTCCGTATGGATTAAATCACACCTGTTCCTCTCAACCAAAGTGCAGTACTATTGAGAAAATACTGACAATTACTGACAACCCCTTGAAAATTTCTTCCTGAGACAAATTGATCATCAGTTGAGTGTTTCCGATTTTCTTGTTGTCATAGTAACCAGCATCATCAGCTTGGTAGTAAGTGGTTACAATGGCCTATCCCAGCTATACTAACTAGAAGGATCACTGGTCCTGTACGATAAAAGTTGCCATTAGAGACTCATTCTGGGATTTTTCCTGGTTGCCTAAGGGGCAACTTTGAAGACATGGGGATATTCTCAAACAGTTCAACCTTCACAGGATTGGCCATTCACATCACCCAAAAGCTGAATGACCCAAGTTATTTTTACAGTTTTATGATCATCATACTGTTTGTTGGTGTCATCATCTTCATTACGGTGTTCACCTTGTGCTGCAGTTGTCTGGGATGGTTTGATTCTCCAACACCTCGCAATATCTTGCCACCCGTGGAAGTTACAAAGGAAGTGTAAATGAAGGGAAGGAATATTTGGACAAGGCAGGAAAACTGGACAACACCAATCCTCTATGTACCAGTATGAGAAATTAAGATATTGTTGGAACTGCTGAATCTTCTTATGGTAAAATATCCCTTCTTAACACATCTTAAACACAAATACAATGCTTTCTCATTGGTTGTCATTTTAGGGTTTTGTGCAGTATTGTTGAATCTCAATCCCACAATCAGACAACTTCAACATATTGCTGCATGTCTTGTGAGCCTCTTGTCTGTTAAGTTGTAATCTCAGTACAGTCAAGTGCAAGGTCAGCACTAGACTCCCAGTTACAATACCACATGGAGAAATGTCATGGTGACAGCGTGACATCATGTGATGTCATAGCAATGGAGCTGACATTATAGGACTCCCTGGTGTTACGGCAACTTCATGACATCAAGTCTAAGCTACAGAAGCTGTCCTAAGGGCAGATAAAATTGATAAAAAATGTTTATTAGAATTCATTCTTTTTGCAGCTGAGAACATATGACAAAGTACCTATTACAGGTAGATTGTGATTAGAACAAAATTCACACTAAGAACTTGATTTGCAGAAATAATTTGTTGCTGCCCTGTCATGTGGCTTACTTCCTTGAGGGTTGTTACACAGGCTCAGTGAGTCATTTGAGGCTTTGATGGATAATTTATTAATTTCA
Source organism: Chiloscyllium punctatum (assembly GCF_047496795.1). NCBI lineage: Eukaryota > Metazoa > Chordata > Chondrichthyes > Orectolobiformes > Hemiscylliidae > Chiloscyllium > Chiloscyllium punctatum. Next base: position 78,762,369 of record NC_092756.1, on the reverse strand, counting down.
CAGGCAGAATCTATCCTCCAGTACCTTGCCTAGGTAACTGTCTCATGTGCAGGTAGTGGATTATTAGTTGACAATTTGACAATAGGGTGCATCACAGCCATCTCTGATCCTTTCCTCTATCTGCAATTACAATGTCCCACATGAACTAATGGACAATGACTAGATTTGTGTGAACCATGGTTGCTCCTGTGCCTAAGCTCAGGCTGTTGAGATCAATAATTACATCATTCAGATCCGAAGAAGCCTAATTGGTATCTGGAAGGTATGGCTCACTTCCACACCAGATAGCACAGAACACCTTAGCTATCTTGACTTTCCAATGTAGTTAGCACAATATTTGTCTGGGAAAGGACTTGACGGATGATTTCACCTTATGTTTGACAGTCAGATGGATTGAGGAGGTTGATGCTTGGATTGAAATGACCAACACTGAAGCAGCACTATACTCTCTGAATATTTGTGTGAGTGACTGTGAGATTCTGATCCTTTAAGGGTTCATTATCTCAGGTAATATAATGGAAGGTGACAATAATTCGATGACAGGAGACTATCATTTTGCTCCATTCCGGATCTGAAATGTTCCTATGTTAGGGATTTGGGGATAGGTCATACAGTCAGAGATGTGCAGCATGAAATAGACCCACTGGACTAACTCATCCATGCCAACCAGATATCTCAAATTAATCTAGTCCCATCTGCTAACATTTGGCCCATATCCCTTTAAACCCTTTCTATTCATATACCTGCCCAGATGTCTTTCAAATGTTGTAATTGTACTCACTTCCACCACTTCCTCTGGCAGCTCATTCCATACGTGCACCGCCCTCCGCCCCTTAGGTCCCTTTTAAATCTTTCCCCTCTCGCCTTAAACCCATGTCCTCTGGTTTTTGACTCCTCCACTCAGGGGAAAAGATCTTAACTATTCACCTTATCCATGCTCCTCATGATTGTGGTTCTGTTCGCCGAGCTGGGAATTTGTCTTGCAAACGTTTCGTCCCCTGTCTAGGTGACATCCTCAGTGCTTGGGAGCCTCCTGTGAAGCGCTTCTGTGCTGTTGCCTCCGGCATTTATAGTGGTTTGTCTCTGCCACTTCCGGTTGTCAGTTCCAGCTGTCCGCTGTAGTGGCTGGTATATTGGGTCCAGGTCGATGTGCTTATTGATTGAATCTGTGGATGAGTGCCATGCTTCTAGGAATTCCCTGGCTGTTCTCTGTTTGGCTTGCCCTATAATAGTAGTGTTGTCCCAGTCGAATTCATGTTGCTTGTCGTCTGTGTGTGTGGCTACTAAGGATAGCTGGTCGTGTCGTTTTGTGGCTAGTTGGTGTTCGTGTATACGGATCGTTAACTGTCTTCCTGTTTGTCCGATGTAGTGTTTTGTGCAGTCCTTGCATGGGATTTTGTACACTATATTAGTTTTGCTTATGTTGGGTATCGGGTCCTTCGTTCTGGTGAGTTGTTGTCTGAGCGTGGCTGTTGGTTTGTGTGCTAGTGGTCGCAGTAGTCTGGCTGTCAGTTCAGAAATGCTCCTGATGTATGGTAGTGTGGCTAGTCCTTTGGGTTGCGGCATGTCCTCGTTCCGTTGTCTCTCCCTTAGGCATCTGTTGATGAAATTACGAGGGTATCTGTTTTTGGCGAACACTTTGTATAGGTGTTCCTCTTCCTCTTTTTGTAGTTCTGGTGTGCTGCAGTGTGTTGTGGCCCTTTTGAATAGTGTCCTGATGCAACTTCGTTTGTGTGTGTTGGGGTGGTTGCTTTCATAGTTTAGGACTGTGTGTGTGGCTTTCCTGTATACCTTTGTGATGAATTCTCCGTTCGGTGTTCTCTGTACCATCACGTCTAGGAACGGGAGTTGGTTGTCCTTTTCTTCCTCTCTAGTGAATTCACTAGAGAGGAAGAAAAGGACATCCAACTCCCATTCCTAGATGTGATTCACTAGAGAGGAAGAAAAGGACAACCAACTCCCATTCCTAGACGTGATGGTACAGAGAACACCGAACGGAGAATTCACCACAAAGGTTTACAGGAAAGCCACACACACAGTCCTAAACTATGAAAGCAACCACCCCAACACACACAAACGAAGTTGCATCAGGACACTATTCAAAAGGGCCACAACACACTGCAGCACACCAGAACTACAAAAAGAGGAAGAGGAACACCTATACAAAGTATTCACCAAAAACGGATACCCTCGCAATTTCATCAACAGATGCCTAAGGGAGAGACAACGGAACGAGGACATGCTGCAACCCAAAGGACTAGCCTCACTACCATACATCAGGAGCATTTCTGAACTGACAGTCAGACTACTGTGACCACTAGGACTCATAACAGCACACAAACCAACAGCCACTCAGACAACAACTCACCAGAACGAAGGACCCGATACCCAACATAAGCAAAACTAATATAGTGTACAAAATCCCATGCAAGGACTGCACAAAACACTACATCGGACAAACAGGAAGACAGTTAACGATCCGTATACACGAACACCAACTAGCCACAAAACGACACGACCAGCTATCCTTAGTAGCCATACACACAGACGACAAGCAACATGAATTCGACTGGGACAACACTACTATTATAGGGCAAGCCAAACAGAGAACAGCCAGGGAATTCCTAGAGGCATGGCACTCATCCACAGATTCAATCAATAAGCACATCGACCTGGACCCAATATACCAGCCACTACAGCGGACAGCTGGAACTGACAACCGGAAGCGGCAGAGACAAACCACTATAAATGCCAGAGGAAACAGCACAGAAGCGCTTCACAGGAGGCTCCCAAGCACTGAGGATGTCACCTAGACAGGGGATGAAACGTTTGCAAGACAAATTCCCAGCTCGGCGAGCACAACAACGAGCACCCGAGCTACAAATCTTCTCCCAAACTTTGAAATGCTCCTCATGATTTTATAAACTTCTATAAGGTCACCCCTCACCTTGACACTCCAGGGAAAACCCTCCAACCTTGGCAACACCTTTGTAAATTTTTTCTGTAACCTTTCAAGTTTCACAACATCTCTTCTTTAGCAGGGAGACCAAAATTGAACGCAGTATGCCACAAGTGATGGGAAGATAACAAACAACATCCTTCGGTTCACTGGAAACTCATTGGCAATGATAGGGGCATTGATGAGATGTCTCGATATTAAAAATTTCAAGGGACGTGTGGTTAATGAGGAAACTGGTATTGTGGGAGAAGATCAGCCATGATTATAGTCATTGATATGTACATCATGGAATCAGTCCTTTCGGTCCAACCTGTCCATGCCGACCAGATATCCCAACCCAATCTAGTCCCACCTGCCAGCACCCGGCCCATATCCCTCCAATCCCTTCCTATTCATATACCCAACCAAATGCCTTTTAAATGTTGCAATTATACCAGCCTCCACCACTTCCTCTTGCAGCTCATTCCATACATGTACCACCCTCTGCGTGAAAACGTTGCCCCTTAGGTCTCTTTTATATCTTTTCCCTCTCACCCTAAACCTATGCCCTCTAGTTCTAGACTCCCCCAACCAAAGAGAAAAGACTTTGTCTATATATCCTATCCATGTCCCTCACTTTGAAGAGATGGCTGAGAGGAGATCTGGTTGTAGGATTCAAAATTATGGACAGAGTAAAGAGGAAGATTGTGTTCTCACTTTTGAAAGCCTTTAGGATGAGGGGGTAGATTTCAAGTAATTTGTAAAAGAAGCAACAGTGATATGAGAGAAAATTCTTTCATGCAACGAGAGGTTCGAGTCTAGTATGCACTGCTTGAGGGTATGGTGGAAGGAGGATCAAGAGAAGCTTTCATGAAGGTTTTAGATGGTAATTTATAAGGGAAGAAGGTGCAGGGTTACAGAGAGAGAGTGCAGGGGAATGGCATTAGGTGAGGTGCTCATTTAGACAGCCAGCATAGACGTATTATGCAGAATGACCTCTTTTACACTTGCTACAATTCTGTGACCGTGAATGCCAATAACATGCTCCAGGGGCTGAATAGCTTACTCCTGCTTTTTTTTTATGAGCAGAGATCAACTCATCCAGTTGTACACATCTAATTATCCCAATGCCACACACTAGCCAGTGCTGTGTGATTTGGTGGCTGGGAGGAGACTCATTCACAGTTCATTAGCCAACACTGTAACAAGGGTAGAGTGTAGCTGACGCTCTGACTGCAGCCCTGCCATTTGGGGTTGCTATACCTGGGATCAGATCACATCAAGTGCAGTCACTAATGTGAAACACGTCAGAATATAAGCAAAGGGTAAATCATTCACCACAGATCCTTAGACAGCACTTCCAAACCCTCAGCCATGTCCATCTATAAGGACAAGGGCAGCAGATAGATGGTAATACCACCCCCTGCAAGTTTCCCTCCAAGCCATTCACTATTCTGACTTGAAAATACTGCATATCACCATTCCTTCACTGTCACTGGGTCAAAATTCTGGAATTCCCTCAGGGCATTGTGGGTCTACCACCATCACATGGACTGCAATGGTTCAAGTTACAGAAACAGTTACAATGTCTAAAGACACTTGGACAGGCACATGAATCGGAAAGGTTTAGATTTAGAGGGATATGGCCAAATGCAGGCAAGCAGAACTAGTTCAGTTTGGAAAAATTGGTTGGCATAGATGAATTGGACCGAAGGGCCTTTTCTGTGCTAAATTTGCTGACAACACTACTGTTGTAGGTTGGATATCAAACAACGATGAGATGGAATGCAGGCAAGAGATCAAGTGCTTAGTGGCATGGTGTAAAGACCACAATCTCTCCATCAATGTCAGCAAAATGAAGGAGCTGATCACTGACTTCAGGAAGTGGAGTGGAGGGCATGAGGTGAGATGAGGTGGAGATGATCGAGAAGGTCAAGTAACTTAGAGTGATGATCACCATCAACCTTCCTGGCCCATCCTGTGTGGATGCGATGATCAAGAAAACACAACATCTCTACTTCCTCAGGAGGCTAAGGCAATTTGGTATGTCCACAAGGACTCAATAGAAAACATTCTATCTGGATGCATCACCACTCTTCCCAAGACTACAAGTGGATGAGCACAACCCAGCCTTCCATCCATTGACTCCATCCATCCTTACCGCTACCTCGGGAAAGCAACTAATGTAATCAAAGACCCCTCTCACTCCATTATACTCTCTTACATCAGGCAGAAGATATAAAGGTTTGAATACACATATGACTAGGTTCAAGAACAGCTTCTTCCCCACTGTTAAAAGAACTTTTTAATGGACCTTTCTGATCTCTCTCTGTGCACTTTCTCTGTGGACTGTAACTCTGTATTCTGCATTCAGTTCTGTTACCCAAATGCAGTTTGCATTGTACAATCTGCCTGTACAGCATGCAAAACAACACTTTTCACTGTATCTTGGTACATGTGACAATAAATCAATCAAAAGACATTGGGGTGGCAGCATCACCCTTAAGCCTTCCCATCTTTAAGTTTATCAGGGGAAAGGCAGGAAAGCATCTACTCTGCCCTCAGGGAAAGGTAGTAAATTCTGCTCTAACAATCCTTCAAGTGAGGTCCTCAGTCGCCAATCACATTTTTGATGGCATCTAATTCTGTTGCCCACAGTCACAAGCTAACAGTGCTCCAACACTGGCCTCATTCGTGCTTACTGAAATAATAAATCATGATACTGTGCATTTTGAATCTTTAAAAAATAAATCTTTTTTTATAAAGATATTTGCTCCCTGCCTGCCTCAGGAAGTTGGTTGTTCTTATGTCCAAGTAAGCATTCTTTGCATGTGTTCCTGTTAATGTGTAGCCAGGTGGCTTTTGGGGCACTTGGCCTACAATTGGCCTACCAACCTATGGTGGGAATTAAGCAAAGTTGGCTAAAAAAATCTGCACTCTCTGCAGAACCCAGGCATGACGCAGACTTGATTAGGCCACAATACAAGGGTACTAACTAGGGCCTCCTAACTCAAGCAAGTGCTAATGGACACAAATGATTCATGGTATCGATAGAGACAAAAGCCACTTTTACATTTGAACTCTTCCCCAGGCTGAACAGTATCTGGTCTTTGACATCTATGCCATGAGCAGGGGAAAGAATGGAAGCAATCGAAGACATGATTGTTATCCCCGGAATGGAACATAAACTATGTCTGAAAATTAAGGACAGTACTCTGATTGGAAGGCTTGACAGAACTTTCTGTAAATGTGCCAGAAAGGTATACCGAGGAACCTCGATTATCCGAACAAGATGGGTGGGCATTATTTAATTCAGATAATTGATTATTCGGTTAATCAATTCAATGCCTTTCCTCTGGGGCTCAGAGATTTCTGTTAAGTCTGCTCCCTGTTTAGGAGACTAGGCAGCAGCGCACCTTGCGCGAGTCCCACTCCACCCCCACACACGTCCAACACTGTCCCTGCCCTCTCCCCACCTCGTCCAACACTGCTCCGACCCCATTTGGCTCCCTCTCTGGGGCAGCCAGACTGCCAGAAGGCTTTTGCTGCTTTCTGGGGTGGGGGGGGGTGGGGGGGGGGGGGAGGGGGGGGGGGTGAGTCTCCAAATATCGTGCGCGCACACACACAACTTTTTACTGCAACGTTTTGATAGGTTCCACCTTTGCCCTGTACAGGACAATGTTGGAGAGATTATCTGGGGAAAGGGGGTTTAGGGTACACACCTGCGTAGAACTTCAGGGCAAGTGTGGGGAGAAAGAGAGAGAGAGATAGAGAGAGAGACAGAGAGATGGTGGGTGGTCAGTCATTTCGAGATGGTGCCTGTGCTCCCATCAGTCCAGGACTGTACTCGGCAGCATTTCAGTAAGCCAAGTTCACTTTTAATTACTGTAAACAAAAAACTCAAACAGTGTTGGAAACACGTCTTTAATGTAATGTTTCTATCAGGACCTCGAGATCTCCTTCGGATAATCCGATATTCGGACAATTGAAGTTCCTCTGTATACTGTAACCCTGTATTTGGCCTAGGGAAGGCAGCAGAAACTCCACCATAAGAGACGCTACACCCAAGATGCAAGGACACCCTCTATCTAGAGAGCTCAGCTGTGGTCTGAGATCACTTCTACAGAGGAAGACTCTTGAACTTTGTGAGCTTCACCAGCCTGTCCCAAGTTCAAGTATATATTTGGGGAGTGTTGGATAATGCTGTAATTAAATGTTGAGTGGCATACTTATTCTAACAATATGTTTAATAAAAGTTGCAACTGTTTTACTGGTTATCTGAATTGTATCTGTTTGCTTGTTGAGATACTACAAGAGATCTGGGAAAAAATGTTTTAAGTGACATATTGTCAAAGTATTTGAACGTGTGTGTTTTGCACAGACTACAAATGAATGTCAGTATGTTAGACTGAGTGGGAACCCAGTTCTAGTCATCGAAAAATAAACCATTTCTGTTCCATGTTTTATTTTCCTTCCCTTAACCAACCTTACTACACTGAATACTGACTTGGTAACTAACTCTGTGCACAACCAGGACTCAATCAGACTTTCAGATTGAAATGACTGTGTTCTACACTGTAAGTCTTGATCTGGGATGAGTCATTACTCTGTTCATAGAATTACATAGTATTTGCTGCACAGGAAGAGATCTTTTCATCCAAAGGTCACAATGCTCTATACGAGCCACCTAACAATGATCCTTCACATTTCCTTCATTGTACTAACCTGTTTCTTACACTGTCTGGTCCCTTTAAGATCCTATGGGGGATGTTAGTTGTGTGTCACTTATTTGTTACGCTGTGTAGTACATTTTCAATCACACACAGAAGTACAGCTCAAAGAGTGCAGTGACCTTTCATCTTCATTCACGTATCAGCATGTCCTCCTATTTCTTTCTCCCTCATGTGTTTATGGAGCTTCCCTTAAAGTATGACCTCCGGAACTGTGCAGCATGACCCTTTGTGGGATTGTGAGATAAGACTTTGTACTCATGAACTCAGAAGTGGCAGTGGCTACCATAGGGCTTGGAATAAAGGCTAATTGCTATCTCTTGAAATCTTTGTATTTTCTTTTGATGATAGGTGTGGTCAAATAGACTACTCTCTGCATCCTAGTTGGTGTGGCAAAAAAATAGGACTGAATGTGAATAGGACTGCTCACATTCAATTCCTATTTCCAAGCCCACAATGATCAAGAGTAATAGCTGTTCCTTCCTAATGTACAACTAAAGCCTCCGCCAACCCTTCCTTTCATTCTGGGGGTACAGGAAGCATTAACATCACGTTAGACTGGTAAAAGGTTTGGTAAAAACAATGACTTCAGATGCTGGAAACCAGATTCTGGATTAGTGGTGCTGGAAGAGCACAGCAGTTCAGGCAGCATCCGAGGAGCAGTAAAATCGACGTTTTGGGCAAAAGCCCTTCATCAGGAATACAGGCAGAGTGCCTGACAGGTGGAGAAATAAATGAGAGGAGGGTGGAGGTGGGGAGAAAGTAGCATAGAGTACAATAGGTGAGTGGGGGAGGGGATCAAGGTGATAGGTCGGGGGGAAGGGTGGAGTGGATAGGTGGAAAAGAAGATAGGCAGGTAGGACAAGTCAAGGGGACAGTGCTGAGCTGGAAGTTTGGAACTGGGGTGAGGTGGGGGAAGGGGAAATGAGGAAACTGTTGAAGTCCACATTGATGCCCTGGGGTTGAAGTGTTCCGAGGCGGAAGATGAGGCGTTCTTCCTCCAGGCGTCTGGTGGTGAGGGAGCGGCGGTGAAGGAGGCCCAGGACCTCCATGTCCTCGGCAGAGTGGGAGGGGGAGTTGAAATGTTGGGCTACAGGGCGGTGTGGTTGATTGGTGCGGGTGTCCCGGAGATGTTCCCTAAAGCACTCTGCTAGGAAGCGCCCAGTCTCCCCAATGTAGAGGAGACCGCATCGGGAGCAACGGATACAATAAATGATATTGGTGGATGTGCAGGTAAAACTTTGATGGATGTGGAAGGCTCCTTTAGGGCCTTGGATGGAGGTGAGGGAGGAGGTGTGGGCGCAGGTTTTGCAATTCCTGCGGTGGCAGGGGAAGGTGCCAGGATGGGTTGTGGGGGGCATGGACCTGGCCAGGTAGTCACGGAGGGAACGGTCTTTGCAGAAGGTGGAAAGGGGTGGGGAGGGAAATATATCCCTAGTGGTGGGGTCCGTTTGGAGGTGGCGGAAATGTCGGCGGATGATTTGGTTTATGCGAAGGTTGGTAGGGCGGAAGGTGAGCACCAGGGGCGTTCTGTCCTTGTTACGATTGGACGGGTGTGGTCTGAGGGCGGAGGTGCGGGATGTGGACGAGAAGCGTTGGAGGGCATCTTTAACTACGTGGGAAGGGAAATTGCGGTCTCTAAAGAAGGAGGCCATCTGGTGTGTTCTGTGGTGGAACTGGTCCTCCTGGGAGCAGATACGGCGAAGGCGGAGGAATTGGGAATACGGGATGGCATTTTTGCAGGAGGTAGGGTGGGAAGAGGTGTAATCCAGGTAGCTATGGGAGTCGGTAGGTTTGTAAAAAATGTCGGTGTCAAGTCAGTCATCATTAATGGAGTTGGAGAGGTCCAGGAAGGGGAGTGAGGTGTCAGAGATGGTCCACGTAAATTTAAGGTCAGGGTGGAATGTGTTAGTGAAGTTGATGAATTGCTCAACCTCCTTGTGGGAGCATGAGGTGGCGCCAATGCAGTTATCAATGTAGCTACCCCTTTGGTCTGGAGGAAGTGGGAGGATTCGAAGGAGAAATTGTTAAGGGTGAGGACCAGTTCGGCCAAACGAATGAGAGTGTCGGTGGAAGGGAACTGTTGGGGACATCGGGAGAGGAAGAAATGGAGGGCTTGGAGGCCCTAGTCATGGCGGATGGAGGTGTAGAGGGATTTGATATCCATGGTGAAGATGAAGCGTTGGGGGCCGGGGAAACGGAAATCTTGGAGGAGGTGGAGGGCTGCGCATTGTGAGGGTGAGAGGTTATGGAGTGGGGGAGGGCGGTAGACAGGTTGAGGCGGTTAATGTCCTGGCGGCAGTTGGAAATGAAGAGGTCAAAGGCAGGTAATAGGCCAGCATGGGTGCCCAGGTGGATGCAGTGTGTTGGAGGTGGGCGAAGGGGTCCTTGGAAGGTGGGTGGGAGTCCTGATTGTGAAAGTAAGCTTGGAGGCGGAGGAAGAAGTGTTCGACGTCACGGTGTGTATTAAATTCATTGATGCGTAGATGGAGGGGGATGAAGGCGAGTCCTTTGCTGAGGACTGATCGTTGGTCCTCAGTGAGGGGGAGGTCTGGAGGGATGGTGAAAACTCGGCAGGACTGGGAGCTGGGACCTGGTGTGGGTGTGGAGCTGGGAGTGGGGGCGGAGCCTGTAACTGAAGTGAGTGTGGTGGTGGGGGGAATGGGGGTGGTGTCATGAGGAGGTGTGGTGTTCCCCTCAGGGTTCTGGGGGGCGGAGATGGTGACAGTGGGATCTGTGGGGGGCATGTCAGTAGAGTGCAGGTGAGTGGCGGTGGGGGCAGAAGTGGTGACAAACATGGAAGTGGGGGGGATCGGAAGTCACTGAGCGTGTGACATCAGTGATGATGTGAGGGGTGGAAGTGATGTCACGTGTGGTGGTAAAAGGTTTGGGAAGCACTGCCTTAAAGGTATTAATGCCATTCACCAACTGTGGCAGTGAGCACACGTTTTTCCTGAATGCTATTATTTGTAACTGTCTTAATGGACTCCCTCCCTCCAAGTGGAAGCATCTTGACAGGAGATAACTCCAGTGAAGAGAATTTATAAGTATCAGGATGCTTGCTTTCTGCAGTCTCCAAGATATTGGCTGTTCTCAGGTCCAAGGAAGTATTCCTTCTTTGTTACCTTGTTGACCTGATAGCACTATGATATTGCACCATGTGCAGAATCACAGAGTTAAGTCACCAAACAGATGTTGAGACTCTCTAGAAAAGAGAAAGCTGACCTAATTGAGATCTTTAAAATTATTAAAGTGTTTGACAGGCGAAATGTACAGAAAGGGAATTACAGGAAGGGCTGGGGTAGCAGTGAGACGAGAACTAAGGGTTACAAATATAAGGAGAGTCACTAATAAATCCAACAGAAAATTCAGTAAAACATCACATTGTACAGGAAGTGGTAGGAATGTGGAACTTGGAATCACTAGGAGTAGTTGAGGTGAATAATCCTAGTAGATTTAAAGGGGAATCTGGATAAGTTCACGAAAGAGAAAGAAATAGGAGGATATTGCCATAAAATGAGACGATAAGGGGTAGGAAGAAGCTTGTATTTAGTACCAGAGTACTAGCATCCATCACTTCAGCCAAACAACTTGAATCTATCCTCTACATCCTTTGGCATCCTGGATCTACAAAATCACTTCCAGAATCCTCTAGGCCTCTGGTGAGTTGGTACCTATGGCACCATTCTTCCTGCATTTTGGTATTTTCACAATGTGGTCATGTCTCTCTCTAGCTGACTCTCTAAAAGGTGGGTGGTCGCAGTCCTTAAACTGGTGCAGGGTCAGATTGATTAATGCAGCATCTTCAGCAAGGTTGGTATCCATTTCCTGAAGTGGCAGAGGTGCCTCCACATTTTCAATGCCTAATATGATAGAGAGGGACATGAGTTAGCCTTCACTATGAAGGGTTTGGAGGAAAGAGGAATGCTCCTGAAAACAGTGATGGCATGTGGGGTGACATAAAAACAGCAGAAGCAGAAAATTAGGGGAAGTGTGTAAGCACCATTCTCAATGCCATCCAAAGTTCACAATTATGATTTTCTCTCCATCCATGCTAAGGAGAGCATAGGAGAGGCTAAGCAGACAAGCCCCTAATAAGCAATCATCTTCTACAAGAAGGCTGTGCATTAGTTATAGTCTTGGGAGGTGCTTAGTAAATGCTCCTGTTGCTCTCAAATAATTGGCATGTAGTGTATAAAGTGGAAGAGAGGACTGGAAAAAGAGGTTAGCAATATTAACAATCATAAATTGGAAGAAATTGAGTGGTGTAGTGTGCTCATGGTAGGAGAGTGCAGAGAAACAGTAGATGGGGAGTTAGCATTAGGACAGTGGTTGTAGAATCATAGAATCCTTACAGTATGGAAGCAGGCCATTCTGCCCATTGAGTCCACATTGACCCTCCAAAGAACATCCTACCCAGATCCATTCCCTTACCGTATCTCTTTAACCCTACATTCCCCATGGCTAATCCATGTAGCCTGCACATCTTTGGACACTATCAGCAATTTGGTATTGCCAATCCACCTAAACTGCACAGCTTTGGAGGAAACCAGAGCATCCGGAAGAAACCCATGCAGATATGGTGTGAATGTGCAAACTCCACACAGACAGTTGCCTGGGGGTGGAATCGACTCAAATGTAGGTGATTATGTGAGCAGAGATTAAGACAGCTAGATTAAGAAAGTCTTCCTCTGCAACCATTTCTCATAGGCAATGAAAATATTTCCTTCGATTTTCATGCTTTCGGATTGGGAAGAGTCCAAGGTTTTGGGGCTCCCTCTCTGCCCTTCCAGCTACTTTTGATTCCTGTTTGCAAAATGAACTCCTTCCTAATGTGGTGAGTGAAACACAATTCGCCATTGCATACAGGTGTGCCAATGGAAAGCGTGGGTAACGATAGTTACTGTCCTTAATTATTACATTACATTATATCTGGTTCCATTTGCAATGCAACTTCTCTTCCAAAGATCACAGAATGAGTGAGCAGAGAAGGAGGCCATTTGGCCCAATGTGCCTGTGCTGGCTCTTTGGCAGTGCTCTCTAATCAGTTTTCTGTTCTTTTTTGACAGACTATGATAACACTGAAGGCAATTATCAATACTATGCAATTGCTCCTCCTTGTTTATCTATTTACTTGTTAAATCTGCTGATGGCGATCTTGTGGCATAGTGGGTAGAGACAGAAGCTCGAAGTTCAAGCCCCATGCCAGGATGTGACTGCAGGAAGTACATTTGTAACATGGCAAAATACATTCAGGAGCAACCTTCAGTCCTTCAAGCACATGTCAATGGCAAGCAGTAAGAATGGGACAGATTCCTGGTCAGCTATGTGGTGGAAACAATGATAGACCATTGACCACCACTGTCCATGGTTCAAGATCACAAGGTGCATGTAACAGGCGCATATGAACAGAGCTATGCAGGACTCTGAGTGGTTCTGCAACACACTATCTGATGGGTATTTACAAACTAAGCTAATTCTAACCAAGTAATGTGACAAGGTGGCCTCAGTGAAAAGCAGCTTGCCTCCAAGATTGTGGGTCAAGCCCCATTCAGAAGCTGCACACACAGCCCTGAGATCCCCACGCACACGGCCCCAGTATCCCTGTGAATGCAGCCCCAAGAACCCGCGCATGGGTCCTGGGATGCCCGTGCACATGGCCCCGAGATTCCCACACATGCATGCGCACGCGCACACGCAGAGATCGAGATCTGTGCATATATTGTGATAAACTGTACACAATCTGTCAAACACCTACAGATGGTCTGATATACTTGTTACAGACTGACATATCTTGATTCAATTTATGCAATCTGAAATATCTACACAAGTTCAACAAGTCTCTCCATGATTTTACAAGCCTGTACAGTCTGACATACTTTAAACCTGTATACAACACAACATACCTTAATATACTGCACACAGTCTGACATACCATTACAATTTGGCATACCTGTATGCAGCCTGGATTAACTTGCATCAACCTGTACATAGCTCAACACACTTGTACATAACTCAATGCATCTGTACATAGATCGACTGACCTTGATTTACCTGAACAAAGCCTGACATAAGTGAATATAGTGCTACTGCAGTTCTGAATGAATTTTAAGCAAGGAAATTCAAGGTTTAAATAAAACAGGAATTGAGTTTCCTTGGTCTACTTTTTGCTCATTTTACAATAGCATTCTCTGAGCCCTGCAACTGGATATGTGCCACTAGAATGGGCATCAGTACATGCTGTGCAGAAAAATTAAAATCCATCACAAAGTGATAATACATTCCTGAAGAGCTGAATGATGCAACCAGGGACCTCTTATGAAGTTTATAATTGCAGCGTCATTATCTTGCATGTCTCAGTTTTTGGTCAACTGTCCTAATATTTCCTTCAATGGTTTATTGTCAAACTTTGTCTGTTCAATGATTCTGCGATATTAAGGGCACTAAATAAATGTAGCTTCTTGTTGATGCTAATGAACATTCTGAATTATCCACCAATGAGAACAGAGCTTAGCTCTTCCAGACTTCCAAGCCCACAACATACACACCAGCAAATAAGGAACAAGTACAAACACCATGGAGGAGCCTGGGCAGTGAAGGTATTTTGCAGGGCTTGGGGTTTGCAGGCTCCAAATCTCTCAGCCAATATTAAGTAACTGGTAAATGAGTCAGGGTCAACAGGAGGGCTAACTGAGTTGTGGATCTGAATCACAGTGCCTGAAAGGGTGATGGATACATGGCACATGTGATAAACTGTACACAATCTATCATAAATCTATCGATGGCCTGATATACCTGTTATAGACTGATATATCTTGATTCAGCTTACGCAATCTGATACATCTGCACAAGTTGTTGATCACCCTATGATCTATATGTCCTTGTATGGTATAATCTGCCTGTACTACACGCAAAACAAAATTTTTTACTGTACCAAGGTATATCTGATAACAATAAATCAAATCAAATAATGGATGCAATTTCAATAGAATTTTCAAAAGAGAACTGGATAAATATGGGTAAGTTTGCAGGACAATGGGGAATACATGGTCAGTGTGGGACTAACAGTAGAGATTTTTTTCAAGAGATAATATAAACACAATGGGCTGAACTGCCTACTTCATTGCTAATTATTCTACAATTTGATGATATTAAAGGATAAACATACCACAAATGCTGGGAATTAGTAAATAATTGATACATCAAACTGTTGACAGAAATTTGCTCTTCAAATTCTGAGCATCTTGATTCTTGTAGGATCTATTGCTCCTGAAACCATGTCCGTTTCTCTTTGTAAACTTGGCTAGAGGGGGAGCTAACCTCATTCAAGATCATCCCACAAATATGCTTCAATTCCCAACTTGAGAAGAAGATGGGTGTGATTATCTCCACTTGCCACAACTACCATGCTCTGCCTTTTACAATTCTGACTGAGGTGTCCTGAGGAGACCTCCCACACTCACCTAACCAACAGACAGAAGAGCCTGACCCCTTCTATCTGAACTGAACTGCAAGTCTCAGGGAACACAGGCTAGTATCTAACTCATTGCAATGTCCAAGTGACCCCTCCACTCTTTCCAAAAAACACCTTAAAGGTACTTGAGACTCTTTACTCAGAGCAAGAAATAATTTACATTGGAACGATGAGTCCAACTTTAAGGTAACAGGATTCTTAAGTCTCCTGCGATGTCTTGATCCACTCAACCAGACTGCATCCAGGTAGACTGATGTGTCGGACAATCTCACTGCTGAAACTGTATGGTCCTTCACGATCAAAATCCTCAGTGCCTTCATCCATTGATCCTGGCTGTGACCAGAATTTGTAGGCGCTGGCTTCCTTCAGTGTCCGCTCGGTAAATTCCAGACTCCCAGTCCGATGGAACTCTCTGTCAGCTCCCTTGTGTCTGTGCTGTCCTCTGTGGAGATCTACATGCTGCAATGGTTTTTTACTGTCTGTGTCCATCGCAATGCTTGTCCTGGAGTGATGGTGCTCACTGTCCTGGGGGTCCACCCAGTCCAGTTGATCAGAGCTCAGGGAGAGTTTTGAATCACAGTCTCTCTCCATTGGCCAGAAAACATCATCTTCATCTGTAATTTCTTTACACTCTGAAAAAAATTGCAGACACAAATCTAATTAAATCATCCTATATCTTCTGAAATTAAGAAGAATGAGAAGTGATGTCACTGTGCTTCTGAAGGGGCTTGATTGGGCAGACACTGAGAAGCTGCTTCTACTGCGAATCTAGAACAGGTGGGCACAGCCTCAGGGTAAGGAGAAGCAAGTAAAGATTGCAGATGCTGGAGATCAGAGTCCAGAGTGTGGTGCTGGAAAAGAACAGTAGGTCATCAAATTCCCCACAAAATTAAAATGTCTTCTTTATATCTATTCTATCAACCCTTTCATAATTTTAAAGGTTTCTATCAATTCTATGTTAATGAAGGGGTAACTGATTAAGTACTTCACTGGGTGGATGTGGAGGCAAATAATCAGTGGAGCTGGACTTTCCTGGTGTGACCAGAAACGCATATACCTGAAATCTGTCCAACCAACATTTTAACCTCTTGTATTTAACAACATCCTCCTTTTGGAAGTTTGAAATGTGCCCACATGATGCAAATGAGCAAATTATGCTAAACTTTCATAAAATATTAGTTAGATCTATATTGGAGCATTGTGTCCAATTTTAGGCACCTGACCTTGGAAGCTTGTCAAAGCCAAGGAGAGGATACAGGGAATATTTTACTAGAATGGTACCAGCAATGAGGGACTTGTGTTCTGTGGAGAAACTGAAGAAGGTGGGATTGATCTCCTTAGAGCAGAGAAGGTGTAGGAGAGATTTAATGCAGATGTTCAAAATATTGATGAATTTTAATAAAGGACTAATTGTTTCTGCTCACACATGAACACAGATTTAAAGTAAAGGGTAAAAGATCCTATGATTGAAGATGAAGAGAGTTTTAGACAGAACCTTATTCTGATTGGAATGTTCTTTCTGAATGGAGGCACATTCAACAAGAACTTTCAATAAGGAATTGGAATACATAAAAGAACAAAAATATGCCAAACTGTCGGGCAAATGCAGGGGCATGTAACTAATTGGGGAGCTCCTTTGAAGAAGCAGAACAGGTACAATAGGCCAAATGGGCTCATTCTGTGCTGTATCAATTTATGACTGCTAAGCTTAAGAGTGTCCTGTCAGAAGAATGCACCTCTATGACTTTGAATCCCAAAGTGCACACAATGATTCAGCTAGAGTTTAAGTATGTAGAGGGAGAAACAACTGAATTTGCATTTATATAGCATTTTTACAATCTCAGGATGGTCCAAAGTACCACCACCAATGAAGTACAATTTGGGGACTTAGCACTGTATAATGTAGCAAAGTTAAGTCACAATTTACACACATGGAATTCCCAGAAGTGGGACACATGACCAGGGTATTAAGCAAGGGTTGACAGGATAGATATATAGAAGACATTTTAATTTGGTGGAGAATTTGATGACCTGCTGTTCTTTTGTTGCTATATATTATGTATAATCAATAGCGAAGAGAAAAACAATTTGGCCTAATTAGTCTGTGCCAGCCATTATACTCTTCACAAGTCTTGCCTGATTCCAGCCACATATTTCAGCCTTTTAACATATATTTTCTCTTATTTAATTATCTAGTTTCCTTTTGAGCCTCCATCTCATGGCTTGTAGAATTGAGTTTCACATTCTAATCTTCAATAAATGTTACTCAGAGAGCCAGAAGAAATCCCTGGTTCTTCACAAGGAGCAAGGGGATGGTTTAGATCACCTGAGAGGACAGACAATAAGAAACCTTGGGTTTCCAATTAACAGAATGACAGAAACTTCATTAGAGTCAAATTAATCCTGCATCGATGGCTTCAGTTTCAGGAACGGAACTTGAAATTACACCTTATGACTGAGAAGAGCAGGCAAAGCTGACACCATTTCCCAAGACAGTTATTGCTCGTCCAAATGGGACAGTTCTATCCATCAAAACACTGTGTTGTTGGTTACTTGAAGATAACTGGGGGAGAAAAATCCCAATCAAGTTTCATCTCTGAAACAAGTTGACTGATCAATATTTAACTTTTAGCAACACTGGCCTACAAATGACTCCAGACCTGTAGCAATGTGGTTGATCATCTGAAAGGACCCAACTAACAGGTTTCTCCATAAACAAAGGGTGGGCCAGTCTTGTCAGCAATGCTCATATCCCACAAATAAAAACAGGCCTGAGTCCCACCAGTTTTCATCTGCTTTATTCAATGGAAGCTCACCTGGATGTTCCCTCTTCCTGTCATCAACTGGAGAACAGGCAGTGGAATTCACATGCTCTGCAACCGATTCTGATTTCTCATCTACCCCCACAATACTTGAAATCTCCAGGATCCAGCACAGAGGTGTGCCAGTGGGAGGTTGTCTGTACCGAGCGTACTGTAGTACATCTGTAATCCAACGGACCTCTCTCCAAATGTCATCCAATTGCTAAAATTGAAACAGATTTAATTTGTTTGTAAATATTGTATGAAATAGGGATGGAATGATGAAAAAGGGAGAGAAGGGATAGAGAAGGAAGGGATGGAAAGAGAGAGAGAGAGTGACGAAGAGGAAGGAAGGGATGAATAAAGAGAAAAATTGAGGGAGAGGAGGAGGGAGGAAGGCATAGGAGAGGCTGGGAGCAAGGGGAGGAAGAAGAAGGAATGAGAGAGGGGCTGAGAAGGGATGACATGGAGAGGTCATAAGAGACAGACAGATGGAATGAGGGGAGAGAGAGAAGGAAAGGTGGAGAGATGGCAGAAGGGAGTAAGAGGAAAGGAGAAAGAGGGAGGAAGGGAGGGAGGGATAAAGGGAAGATTGAGTGAATGAGGAAGGAATGATAAGGAAAGCAGGTCTCATCATTGTATAATGCCATGACTGTTTCAAGCGATGGTACATGCTGTTAAAGGTACCATTTACCTGAATAAGGTCTATAACTTGTCTGTGTTTCTCCTTTGCTTCAATTAATTCAGTGTTATCTATAGCTTCTCTCAAAGCTTGTTGTGACAGCAGCGAGTCAAGTTCCAATAAAATTGAAGCCTGGCAGTACTTTGTGAAGAGCTCCTGCTCGTAGGTCGAGAAATGCACTGTAATAACCAGTTGTTAGAGGTTAGATTTCTATAAATGAACAAGGAGTGAACAAATGGTTGATTAAAAATATCTGTGCCCTCTTGTTTTGGATGAATTCACCAGAGCTCTTGGTTTTATTGTGTATCATCATAAAATGATACAGCATAGGACAGTATTCAGGCAGATATGTGCAAAGCTGAGTACATGGATTTGACAGATTAGCCATGATTTAATTAAGTATTAGAACAGACTCAAGTGGCCAAAATACTGAATCCTGAAAGTTGCTATTTTACAACTCTGATTGTCTTAAGCATTTCAGTTAGATCACCTTTCTTAACCTTCTATATGTAAAGGAATACAAACTAATCAATGCAACCTTTGCTCATAATTTAACCCTTGTGGCTGGGTATCTCCCTGGTGAATCATGGCTGATCCTCTAAAGTGACACCACTTTCCCAATCCATCCCTTGTTTTCCTCAGTTCCCAAATGTCAATTGTTCTCTTGAATATTCTTATTGCCTGAACATCCACAGCAATCTGAAATGCAGAATTCCAAATTTTACAACCTTGAGTGAAGAAGTTTCTCTTCATCCCAAAATGGTTGACCCCTTATCCTGTGATTGTGGCTCTAGCTCTATATTCGCCAGGAACTAAATAAGGAGAGTAACAAATCTATTACTATGTTTGGAGTCTTTCTTCAATTTTTCTTTAGAAAATGCGGTCAGTGGTACTAATTTGATACATTTCCCTCCCAATTTCAAGCACCCCCGATCAGAGATTAGAAAGACTTATATAAATATAGGACCTTTCAAGACCGTAGGATGTTCCCAAAGCGCTTCACAGTTAATTTTTAATTTTGTACAGAAGTGACCTTTATGATTTACCCTGCTTATTTGCAGGATAAAACCCCTCATCTCCACATTAACAAATGTATCTCACTCCCCAGTTTGGGACAACATTCCCTACTGGGTCAGGGAATTTTACTATTTTCAGGCTACAAAGATACTATGGCTTGAAGAGGTGTATTTTGTCCTAGTTTTCTTTATGAAGAAAGGCTGAGACAGAGGTGACAGATCAAAGCCAATAAAATAAACAAATTGTGAAGTCTTGGGTTTTTAAAAAAAATTGGAACAATAAAAACACCCTGATTTGGTGGGGCCAAGTTCCCACAGAACCAGGATTTCTAGTTTTAGCTTTCAGTAGCAGCTACTGGGGTCTTGAAGCTGGATGTGGAGGTTCTTATTCCACTCTCTGCTACAGCTAAAAGCCAGGGTCCTTTTCCTGTTGCTTGAATTACATGTGAGACAATCTATTTGCCTTTGCCAAGGGTGTGTTTATGGGATGTTACCATATTGGAACAGTTAATTAGTAGCAGTTTATATATTAGTATTTTGATCGATTTACAGTTAAGCCAATTCTTTTCTTTATTTCATTTGTATTTTAACTGTAGTGTAAAAATAAACTATGTTTTGATTAAAAATAGAAGAGTTTGACCAATTGGATTGCATCAGGAACGCAACGTCTTACACTTACCTTTAAAATGAGAACAAATTAGGATCTAGGCTATCTTCTTAATACATTTTAAGGGGTTTTGTCTGGTCCATAACAAGACATAGGCAGAATTCTTGGACGGAATGTCCAACTTAGTGGTTTTTTTTGCGTAAGACCCATATGCACCATGAAATTGTCAAAAATCACCTCATCTAAAGTCTTCCTAGTTCTGAGAAAAAGTGAGAAGTGGAACTTACAGGTGAGGAAGACCTTGTGTTGATCCCAGTGCAATAATAATTGATGAGGAGAAAGTGAGTACTGCAGGTGCTGGAGATCAGTCACGAGTGTGGTGCTGGAAAAGCACAGCTGATCAGGCAGCATTCAAGGAGCAGCAGAATCAACATTTGGGGAATAAGCCCTTCATTCCTGAAACTTCCATTCTCCTGCTCCTTCTATGTTGTCTGACCTGTTGTGCTTTTCCAGCACCACACTCTCGACCCCAATATTAATTGATTTCAGCTTTATGTTAGAAAAGGGGGTAACAAAGTTATGGAACTAAGGTACATACATTGAGGATAAGCATGTTCTAACAGAATGTGGAACTGGCTTAAAAGGCTGAATGATCTGCTCCTGTTCCTATACTTCACATAGACGTAAATCAGTTCACAATGGCCTTACCCACCAAGCTCGAAGATTTGAAGTGGCAGGGTCAGAAACCCTGAGGGATGTCCATCCTGTCCTGGGGCTGAGCACACATCATCTGAGGGAGGCAGCAACAGGAGGAAGGAGACTTCATGTCCAAACTCCAACACTTCCTGAGTGTACAGACGAAAATCTGCAGCCTAAAAACAGAGAAAACTTTCAGGCTACAATTCGGCTCTGAAATCTTCATACCCAAATAAAATGAGTTGAATGAGAGTGACTCAGTAACCCAAACAGAAAACAGGAGGAGGAGACATTTGGCCCTTTAAGCCTTCTCTGCCATTCAAAATGATCATGGCTGACCATCCAAACCTGTTCCTGCTTTCTCCCATTATTCTTTGACCTCTTTAGCCCTAAGAACTATATCTAACTCCTTCTTGGAAACATTCAATGTTTTGGCCTCGACCACTTTCTGTGGTAGGGAATTTCATAGCCTCACCACTGTCTGGGTGAAAAAAACTCTCCTCATATCAGTCCTAACTGGCCTACCCTATATCCTCAAGTTATGACCTGTGGTTCTGGACTCTCTGGTCATCAGGAACATCCTTTCTTCAATTACCCTTTTGGAATTTGATAGGTACCCATGAGGTCCCCTCTTTATTCTTTTAACCTCCAGTGAGTAGAATCCTAACCAATTCAACTTCTCCTCATGTGTCGGTCTGTCATCCTAGGAATCAACCTTTGCTGCACTCACTCCAGAGGCAGAACATCCTTCCTCAGATGTGACGACTAAAACTGAACACAATACTCCAGGTGTGATCTCACCAAGGCCTTGTACAACTGCAGCAAAATATCCTTGCACCTGTACTCAAATCCTCTCATGATGAAGGCTAACATATCATTTACCTGCTGCACCTACATTCATAAATTCTAGTACATGAAAAAGTTCAAGGATATCCAGGTCTTGTTGCACCTCCACTTATTGTGATCTATCACCATTCAGATAATAAGCTGCCTTCCAGATTTTACTACCAAAGCGGATAACCTCTCACTTATCCATTTATACTTCATCTCCTATGCAAAAATGTCCACTCACTCAACTTGTCCAAATTATACTGAAGCATCTCTGAATCCTCCTCACAACTCAGTTTCCCACCCAGCTTGGTGTTGTCCGAAAACTTGGAGATATTGTATTTAGTTTGCTAAATCATGAATGTATGTTGTGAATAGTTTGGGTCCAAACATTGAGTGTTGTGGTGCTCCACTAGTCCCTGCCCTGCCACTTGGAAGGCCTGTTTATTCCTACTCTGTTTCCTGTCTGCCAAACAGTTCTCTATCCAAGTCAGTACATCACCCCCAGTTCCATGCACTTTAATTTAAATGCCAATCTATTATGTAGGCCCTTAATAAAGCCTTCTGAAAACCCAAGCAGATCATATTCACCAACTCCCCCTTATCAACTCTACTAGTTACATTCACAAAATTCCAGTAAA
This sequence comes from Chiloscyllium punctatum, assembly GCF_047496795.1. Lineage (NCBI taxonomy): Eukaryota > Metazoa > Chordata > Chondrichthyes > Orectolobiformes > Hemiscylliidae > Chiloscyllium > Chiloscyllium punctatum. Next base: position 78,739,956 of record NC_092756.1, on the reverse strand, counting down.
TTTGTCAAGCATGATTTCCCTTTCATAAATCCATGCAGACTCTGTCCAATCCTGTTACCGTTTCCCAAGTGCTCTGCTATTAAATCTTTTAGAATGGACTCTAACATTTTCCCCACTGCTGACATAAGGCTAACCAGTCTATGATTCCCTGTTTTCTCTCTCTACCTCCTTTTTTCAACAGTGGAGGTATATTAGCCATTCTCTAATTCAGGAAAGATGACGACGAATCCATCCACTATTTCTACAGCCATTTCCTTAAGAATTCTGAGATGTGGATTATTGTGCACTGAGGAACTATGGACCTTCAATCTCATCAATTTCCTAACACCATTTATCTGCAAATTCTGATTTTTTTCAGTTCCTCCCTTTCACTACATCCTGTGTTCTCCAACATTTTTGTGACATTATCTGTGTCCCACTTTGTGAAGACGGAACCAAATATGTATTTAATTGGTCTGCCATCTCTTTGTTCCTCAATATAATTTCCCTGCTTCTGACTGTAAGGGACCTATAACTGTCATCACCAATCTTTTTTTCTTCGCATACCTGCAGATGCTTTTGAAATCAGTTTGTATGTATCCTGCAAGCTTACTCTTGTACTATATTTCTCCCTTCTTATTCAATCGCTTTGTCCTCCTCTGCCAAATAGGGATTGACCAGAAGCTCCTCTGGACTTGCAACACAAAATTTTGTCTACAAGAGCAGACCAAAAGCTGGGAATTCTGCAGTGAGTAATTTATCTCGATCCTCCCCAAAGGCTATCACCATTTACAAGGCATACGTGAGGAGTATAGTGGAATATTTCACACTTGCCGGGATAAGTACAGCTCTAACAACACTGAAGAAGCTTGACATGATCCAGTATAAAACAACCCAACCAACACATTAAACATTCCCTCTCTCCACCATTGATACTCAATAGTGGCAGTGTGTATCATCTATAATATGCACTGCAGCACTTATCAAGACTTCTTCAACAGTGTCTTCCAAACGCGCAGTCTCTACCATCTGGACATCAAGTGCATCGGTTGCACTGCGACACCACCAGTAGCACTTCCCCTCCAAGGCACATATCATCCTGACTAGGAAATATATCACAGCTCCTTCACCGCAACTGAGTCAAACACATGGAACTCCCTTCCTAACAGCACTGTGGGTGTACCATATGGACTGAAGACGTTCAAGAAAACACCTCATATATACCACTAGGACAAATGGAGTTGGGCAATAACTTGCTAAAAGTATTCTCAATTCATGACTATTTAAGCAATGCTTAATTTCAGAGAAGGATTCTCCCTCCTGTACCAATGTAACAACTCCATTGCCCACACCTGGTCACCACAGTGGATCAGGTGTCCAACCTGGTACCTGTGTGTACCATAACTGTCAGGTTGGCTGAGAAGGATCTCTCAGGTCTATCGTTAAAGAAATCTAAAAAATGAACCTGAAAAAAGAATATTCTGTAAACACAGAACGGGTTCATCAGCACTTGAAAGGAAGAGGAGGAGGCCATTCTGCCCCTTGAGTCTTTTCTGATCAATTACTTAGATCCCGGCTGTCTTAGACTCACAAGTCTTTAAAACCTGCTTTGTAAAGTTCAAAACTTTGTGCCACTTCTTTATCTTAAGGAAGCATTAAGGTTGTCCCCCTTCTTTTAGAGATGGGAACAGACCTACTGTGTATTTCTAATCAAAAAGAACAATTTTGGAATTAGTTTTTCCACCCAGTGCTTACTGCTCTTCTATTGTCTGCACAGCTAAAGGTTATTGCTTCAATCTGAAAATTGTACACAGTGGGGATTACCTGACCAAGGGCCATGTCCAGATGCTGGAGGAGGTTTTTCACAGCTGTACGTAGCCCGTCTAGAAAAGTACACAGTGAGCTCCCTGTGTTTTCCTCTGTGGCAACAGAATCAGTCAGGGATGATACACTTCGTAACCATTCCCACTCCTGCCTGCAACCAACAAAATGAGATAAGGTTTCTCACTGGAGCCTGGACTGAGATGGACTGTTCATTGTCTGGCACTCTGAAGACAGGCTGGTATGTCGAATGTAACTTAATGAATCGGACATGGCAGCATTCTTGAATGGCACTTTTGGACTTGATTGAAATTGTTGTGTAAATGTTTGATACACCACAGCCTATTGCTGTTTATGAGCCTGTTTACTTTATGCCTCTCCAGGCACAATACTTGTGATGCTTCTTCACACACTGGACTGCCAGTCTGATTTGAAATGCTTTGGAAAGAGATGCAGGGAAATCAGAGGGTTTCCTAAAAGGCAATATGTCAGTGAATTTGGTTGTGTTTTTATGTATAGGCCAGAAAAGGTGAATAAAGAGGAATGCTGTAGGCAATACCCACTATGATGATATCATATTGACTTTTGGGCAGCACAAGTTAGGATCTTGCAGGCTAAAACCTAATAGTTGGCTTTCCTCAAGATCTCTGTAACAAGTGTTCATTATATCAGTGTAACCTGTAACTAACTGCTGACATGCAATAAACTACATATTGTTAACTACAGAACAGTCTTCCAACTAGACTAGGCAGTGGTTACCCTCTAACATATTAGGATGAGCAGGCCCTGTAGTTTTCTGCTTTGAAGAGGATAGTGGCAGTATCTTCGCCATTAGCAGCAGCTTGTACAGTGTACAGAGATGGCATGTTTGTTACAACAGTGGGAGGACGAAGATTAGCTGGGGATGACAGACTGTGAGCTGGGCTGACCGATACAGATATATTACTTTATGACAGCATTAAACAATGCTAAAAGAAGTGTCTGTGAAAGTTCAACCAGTGAGTTAACAGATATTTACAAAAAGATCACTTGGGATCTTTAGTCTTTATGTGGATGTGGCCATAGCTAGCAAGGCCAGGATTTATGGCTCATTCCTAATCAACCCCCAAATTGAGTGGCTTGTTCATCCATTTCAGAGGGTAGTTAAGAGCCAAGTATAATGACTTAGGTCTGGAGTCACAAATAGGCTAGACCAGGTAAGGACATTATTGAACCAGAGGAACTTGTACAATAATTGGTAATAGTTGTCATGGATACCATTACTGAGATCACCTTTGAATTTCAGAACTGCTAGTTGAACTTTAAATTGTACCTGCTTTCATAGTGAGAATTTGAACCCGTATTCCCCTGGACATTAACCTAGGTAATTCCCACGATGTCACTGTCTCTTCACAATATGAATTGATACTATTCGCAATCCAAACAAGACTAGGGGAAGTCACTAGGTCCATCTTGGCTCATTTGTCTAAAGTGACACAAATATCCCCAAGTGTCCCTTAAATTAATCCAAAGAATTTTTTTTCATCACTATATGTATGACTCTTTTCCACATGTTGGTCATTCTGAATGAAGATCTTCCTCATGTCAACCCTTCCTTTTACTGAGTTGAAACTATGGCTCCTGTCTTATTCTTGCAATTTAACTTAGAGTAATCTTACAGTTCCCCAATCTCCCAGGTGCTTACATTACAGACCAAAAAACCTTCAGTTTCACATCGAATGAATACTAAGAGCTGTTCCCATCTAGAAGCAGAAATCCATCAGCCAGAAAGTGCCCAAGTTACTGAGGCAATTTTGCTGTGGCTGGTTGTAGTCTTGGAGGTAATGTCACATGACCCTCCTGTCTGCTAACCACACTGTCACTGTGCACTCCCAAAATTGGTTATTTATCCATCCAGAGAACACCATGCCCCTCAGACCAATCCCAAAGAGGTATCACACTCCATTAGCCGATTAATGGATTCTGGTTGCAGGGAGGGCTATCCAGGAGATCCTCTTCAGTTCCTGAAGCTTCCAGATCGGTTGGTAACCTTAGGCTGGAATCTTGGGTAGGAATCACCATTTGGACAATAGACACAAGCTTGCAAAGAAAGGAGTGAGGGCCATTGGATGAGAGAGGTAACTGAGGTGGGAGCATGAGGATCTGATATGTCTTGGGATAAAAGCTTATGCAGAACAAAATTAGAAAAAGAGACAGTGAGTTTGAAGAGCTTGAGAATAAAAAAAGGAACATTCTGATTATTTCTATTACCGGGATACGTTCTTGTTGTCCCGTATCTTGGTGTGACAGAGTACGTTGGGCACCCTGTATGGAACGAGGACTTTAATCTGATCCACAGAGCTGCAGAGCTTTAGATAACCGAGATAGAGACCTGGAGGTAAGGCCTGGTTGACTCTCAGGTGATAATCCAGTTTGTCCTGGAGAAGAACAAAAAATAAAAGTGTCAAAGTGGGTCAACTTTTCTTGTTAACAAATAAGAGATCCTTTCACCCTATCCACTCCAACAAACTGGATTTAAAGGTGGAGCAACGGTGATGGTTTTGAAAGGTAAGAGGCAAGCTTTGGGAGACAAGACAATGGATTAGCATAAGCCCCAGGATAGGACATTGGATGGTCAGTAGTTTAATGAGAAGGAGCTCAAAGGGGCAGAATGTACTTCTCACAGCCAGGGCAAGCTCAGAAGATGTTTAAAGGGAAATGAGAGAGAGAGAGAGAGAGACAGAGAAGGAGACCCAGTATCAGGGCTAGCACAGAGGAGCCTTAGATAGGTTAGGATCCAGTGAGACAGGGATAGGTTAGGCGACAACAGAGAGGAGAGACAATAGTGTACTGGTGTACACTAGTGTATTGGTGATCTAATAGATTAGATCCCCTACAGTGCGGAAACAGGCCCTTTGGCCCAACCAGTCCACACCCACCCTCCGAAGAGTAACCCACCCAGACCCATTTCCCTTTGACTAATGCACCTAGCACTATGGACAATTTAGCATGGCCAATTCACATAACCTGCACATCTTTGGACTGTGGGAGGAAACCGGAGCACTCGGAGGAAACCCACGCAGACACAGTGAGAATGTGCAAACTCCACACAGGCAGTTGCCCAAGGCTGGAATCCATGTCACTGGATTTGTAATCCAGCAACCCAGGCTAATGCTCTGAGGATACAGATTCAAATCACACCACAGCAGCTGCAGGAATTTGAAGTCACTTAGTAAAATGTGGAACATAAAGCTAGTCTCAGTGATGGAGACCACAAAATACCACTGATTGTTACTAAAACCAATCTGATTCACTACAGCCCTTTAGAGAAGGAAATTTACTACTCTTATCTGGTCTGTCCTACATTTTACTTCAGACCAACAGAAATGTGGTTGACTCTTAGCTACCCTCTGAAATGGACTAGCAAGGCACTCAGTTCAAGGGCACTTAGGGATGGGCAACAGATGTGGCCTTGTCAGTGGGACCCACATCTCACGGGAAAATAAGGAACTCAATTTTCATAGTGAAGAAGTCTGTGAGGGGCTCACATTTATAAATTAAGATAGGTTTACTGGGAATGGCCAATAAAAGCAGTTTCATGTCAGCTGTCCTGGGGTGAGATCGAGTCTGCAATGGAGTGAATTATATCAGATCAATGGCAGCAGATTGGTTGAATTATTAGTTATTGATTCAGGATTAGAGGAGATGGGAGGGAGAGACGATTTCCTCTGAGATCTGTACAATAAAACTGCAAATCCTTTAATATAGAACAAACATTCCTGAAAAGGGGTTAATGTCTGCTGGGGGGGCAGAGTGACTAGCGCACATAAAACAGTTATATAACCACTTGTTGCTCCACTAGCTTTAGCCTACAGAAATTAATCAATGTTGTTCAGAGTCAGAGCAAAGTTGAACGTTTGTACATTTTTACAATTCAAGTCCATGCTGAAACAGGTCTGGGAAATGAGGGGTTAAGTGAAAAGATAATACGGATTATAAAGCAAAAGCAATGAAGAATAGAACAAAACTGTGCACAACATTTACTCATCCTAACACCCTTTTAAAAGATAATATTACCTTCAAAGTCATGAAGAGCATGTCCAGGGCAGTGAAGCTCTCAAAAGCAGAGACAGATTTCCGATAGTTATGAAGCTTTGAAAGTGCAGTCCACCGGACATTCTCCAGCACCTGAGATGGCCGCAGCTCCTTGATGGTTAGGATCAAAACATTCCCAAGTTTGTCCTTGATTGGTTCAAAATGCACTTGGCCCAGGTCCTGTGTTCCCAATGCACTCTGGAGAACAGGATTGTACAACTTAAACTCCCCTCCAACATGAACACAGGAATTAGAAGTAGACCATTCAGCCTCTCAAACCTGCTCAGCCATACAATAAAATCATGGTTAATTTGATTACTCCACAATCCTATCTATTCCTATTAACTTTTCATCTCTTTGTTTCTCAAGGATCTACTGGCCTAAGCCTTAAAATATTTCAAGACTCTACCACCATTACCTTTTGAGAATGTATGACCTTCTGTGAGTAAATACATTCCTCTTCCCTGTCTTAAATGGGTGATCTCTTATATTGAAACTGTGAACCCTTGTTCTAGATTCTCCTACAAGTGGTCACATCCTTTTCATATCCACCTTCAGGTTCAAACACCTCTTACTTTCCTAAACTCTAGTGGATAAAAGCCTAGCCTGTCACACCTTTCCTTACTAAGACAATGCACTCATTCCTAATATTAGTCAGATAAACCTTCTCTGAACAGCTTCTAATGCATTTAATCCTGTCTTAAATAAAGTAACCAATACTATACACAGTATTCCAAGGTGCAATCTTATCAACCCAATATAAAATACAACCTCTCTATCTTTGCATTCAATTCCCCTCACAATAAGTAATAACATCTAAACCGTTTCCAAATATTTGTTCCTTCACACTAAGGTTTTGAGATTAAAACAGTAAAACTTCCTAGATTCGCCTGCATCTCAGAGCTCAGTAATCTTCTACCATTCAGATAATATGCTTTTGCTAATTCTTCATGCTAAAATTGACAATTTTACATTTTGCCACAGTAAACTCATTTATCATATTGTTCACTGGCTGTCTAAATCCCTCTGTAGTGTCCTCATGTGCTCTTAACAACCTACTTTCCTTTAAAAATCTTCATGTTATCAGCAAATTTGGCAACCAAAACATCAGTCCCTGCTGCTGAGATGAACTACCTGGCTCACAGACAACGGCTGAGAACAAGAACTCCATAACTTAGAATCAACACACAAACCCATCTCCCATCCTTGAAGGCTTGTGGTGATGTGGAGTGTCACAGCTCCCTGGGAGTGTCTGGGTCGCTATGGTAATATGCCAGATATGGATAGCGATGACAGAGGTGCCAATTCCCTTCCAGTGTCTGGTTGACCATAGATTGCTCCCTCTCTTACCACCTGCCATGGGGGTGTTTGGAAGGAATTGCCAGCTAACATTCAATTTGTCTGGCCATTATAAATACACTTCTGTGGTCAACAAGTTCCGAAGTGGGTCTTGAACCTGGAGCTTCTGGTTCACAGGCAGAGTGCCACCCACTGCACCACAGGAGTGGCAGCCAGGTATGCATACAGGACTCAAACTGGAAGCACAGTAGATCATTAGGACGCTCAAAGGAAGCCACTAGGGGTTGGTAATAAGATAAAAACAATAACTGCAGATGCTGGAAACCAAATACTGGATTAGTGGTGCTGGAAGAGCACAGCAGTTCAGGCAGCATCCAACGAGCAGCGAAATCGACGTTTCGGGCTTTTGCCCGAAACGTCGATTTCGCTGCTCGTTGGATGCTGCCTGAACTGCTGTGCTCTTCCAGCACCACTAATCCAGTAGTTGGTAATAAGATGGCAGTTTGAGTGAACATGATGGTAAAACAAATTCAATTACTAACATGCGTATTACATTTTGGTTTATATTTTGAATGAGGAAGATTGGGAGATATGGAAAAGCAGAGGGGTTTGAAGTTAAACAGAAGTTAAATGCGGCACATCAAGCTAATAAAGCCATGAAAAAGAAAATTAAAAATCACACAACACCAGGTTATAGTCCAACAGGTTTATTTGGAAGCACTAACTTTTGGAGCGCTGCTCCTTCATCAGGTGGTTGTGGAGTATAAGATCGTAAGACACAGAAATTAGAGCAAAAGTTTACAGTGTGATACAACAGAAGTTGTATGTTGAAGAAGACCTGGATTGTTTGTTGAGTCTCTCATCTTTTGGAATGACTATGTTGGTTTCAATCCTTTCGTATGTAAATCCCAGAACTTTTTTTAAAGTTACATTCTCAAGTGAGATTTAACAATGGGTGCCTTGTCAGCTCAGATAATGCACCGGAGGCGCGAGGTGGCCTGTGTGAAGCTGTCTGTGCCCCAATGTTAAGACTGATTCTATTTCTGAAAAAGGGATTTATAGAACCTTACATGGATTCATGCAGTTTTTGAGTAAAATTACATGCAATTCTGCAAGTACAAATTCACCCCACAAACTTGTGTGTGTGAGTGTGCGCGCGCAGGGGGAATGTCTGTGAGAGAGTGTGTGTATCCGTGAGTGTTGGTGTAAAGGGGTATAAGTCTGTGAGAGGCTTCATGTGTGGGTGTCAGTGTAGGGGGTGTGTATGTGTGAGCGTACGAGACAGCTTGTGTATGAGAGTTTGCGTGAGTTTATGGGTCTGTAGGAGTGTGTGCGCGTGTGCACGCACGCATGTGTAAGTGTGTTAGAGAGTGTGGTGCAGTGGTCACCTGTAGTGTGACATGAATCCAAGGTCCCGGTTGAGGCCATCCCCATGCTTATCGAACTTGGCTATCAGCCTCTGCTCGGCCAGTTTGTGTTGTTGCCTGTCCCGAAGTCCGCCTTGGAGGGTGGTCACCTGAAGGTCCGAGGTCAACTGTCCCGGACTGCTGAAGTGTTCTCCGTCTGGGAGGGAACACTCCCATGTAGTGATTGTTGTGTGGTGTTCACTCATCCCTTGCCGTAGCCTCTGCTCAGCCTCGCCAAGGTACCATGCCTCAGCACTTCCTTGCCTGCAGCGTATGAGATAATGTTGGCTGAGTCACATGAGTACCTGCCATGTACATAGTGGGTGGTGTCCCCATGTGTAATAGTGGTATCCGTGTCGACACTCAAACACATCTTGCAGCATCTACCATGACAAGGTTGTATGGTGTTGTCCTGAAAGACGGGCAGGTGGCTGTGAACAATGATCTGTTTGAAGTATGGTGGCTGTTTAAAGGCGAGAAGTAGAGGCGTGGTGAAGGTCTTGGCGAGGTGCTCATCCTCACTGATGTGTTGCAGGCTGTGAAGAACATGGCATAGTTTTTCTGCTCCTGGGATGTCCTGGATCTTCGGGTGACCATCCTCCAAGGCGGACTTCGGGACAGGCAACAACTCAAAATGACCGAGCACAGCCTGATAGCCAGGTTCAGTACCCATGGGATGGTCTCAACTGGGAACTTGGGTTCATGTCACACTACAGGTGACCCCACTGCACTAACACTCTCTCACACATATGCACATAAGAATGCATGCACAGACACACTCCTACAGACCCATAAACTCATGCAAACCCTCTCTCATACGCTCACATATATACACCCCCCACACTCACAACCACACACGCACCCACTCACAGACTTATACCCCTTTACACTCACACAGATACACACACTCTCTCACAGACACTCACTCTACCCTCCCCACAACCCAACATATAAATTTGTGGGGTGAATTTGCACATGCAGAATTGAATGTCATTTTGTTCAAAAATTGCATGAATCCATGTAAGATTCTGTAAATCCCTTTTTTAGGCATAGAATCAGACTGAATATTGGGACACAGACAGACAGGAGAAAGTGAGGACTGCAGATGCTGGAGATCAGAGCTGAAAATGTGTTGCTGGAAAAGCACAGCAGGTCAAGCAGCATCCAAGGAGCAGGAGAATCGACGTTTCGGGCATGAGCCCTTCTTCTCATGCCCGAAATGTCGATTCTCCTGCTCCTTGGATGCTGCCTGACCTGCTGTGCTTTTCCAGCAACACATTTTCAACACAGACAGACAGTCTCACACAGGGCACCTCATATCTCCAATACATTATCTGGGCTGACATGGCACCTATTGTTAAAGTTCACTTGAGAATGTAACTTTAAAATAGATTCTGGGATTTACATATGAAAGAACTGAAACCAACATGGTCATTCTAAAAGATGAGAGACTTAACAAACAATCCAGGTCTTTTTCAACATACAACTTCTGTTGCATCACACTGTAAACATTTGCTATGAATTCTGTGTCTTATGATCTCATACTCCACAACCACCTAATGAAGGAGCAGTACTCTGAAAGCTAGTGCTTCCAAATAAACCTGTTGGACTATAACCTGGTGTTGTGCGATTTTTAACTTTGTACACCCCAGTCTAACAGCGGCATCTCCAAATCATGAAAACGAAAATGGAACATTGAGTAAGAGGTCCAGAATTAGGGAATGTCGAAATAAGATCAAATGTAAGTTATTAGATTAGATTACTCAGTGTGGAACAGGTCCTTCAGCCCAACAAGTCCACACCGACCCGCCACCCACTCATACATTTACCCCTTCACCTAACACTACAGGCAATTTAGCAAGGCCAATTCACCTAACCTGCACTTCTTTGGACTGTGGGAGGAAACCAGAGCACCCGGAAGAAACCCACGCAGACACGGGGAGAATGTACAAACTCCACACAGTCAGTCGCCTGAAGTGGTGAATTGAACCTAGGTCTCTGGCACTGTGAGGCAGCAATGCCACCGTGCCGCCCCAGATAAGTAATAAGAGAAATATGTTTACACTAGGATTGTAGTAAGTTACCTTGATGTTGGAGTTTAATGTAACAGGATACCGATACTGCAGGTTCAATCCTGCACTGGTTATGGGGGTTCGATGGCAACTTCTTTGTTTTGCCCTATGCCTGATGTGAGCAATGCTGTGTAACCAATTGTCTTTCACTTTTCCTAACAAAGTCATCTAACGTCTTCAGGGCTAATTACCTACCTCGATGTTGTGGAATGTAGTGATTGAACCTGAAAACATTCATGAGGATCGGTTACAATAGTAGTTAAAGGAATATTGATTTATGGGATTAGGAGATTGCTTGTGTGACACAATAGCTGCATTACCATTAGGTGACACCTAGTGGCACTACAAGCTAACAATCTGAACACAGTGCCAGCAATTGTCTGAATACTGTACTTGTGTAGATTATAGCTTGTGCCTTTGATTTGAAGCTGAATCGTAGGCATTATCAGGATAGAAAAGGATTATTCAATCCAATTTTGAGTCACATGCTGTTGCTTGTTGCACTGATCTAAAACCAATTCCATTTTGGAGGAACCATTCTCTCCATGACACCCTAATACACCCCATCCTTCCAAGGGATCTTTCCATGCGATCACAGAAGGTGTAATACTTGCCCTTTCACCACCTCCCTGTGATTCCCTCAGAATTGTAAATCTCTTGTTAGCACCCAGATTGAAATTTAGGTTTGATAGATCATATTTAAAAAAAACACTTCTTTCTCTGAAACAAGCTGCTGTTCTGCAGATTTGGTTTTAATAATATAACAGAAGTTTACTAAGCAAATGTAAATTAGAATAAACCAAGCTATTAATGTATAACACAATTGAAAGATTTTGAAGCACAGTAAAATTAAAAAATTCCAACTATCCCAACAATTATTCCTGAACTTCTCTATCACATCTAAGAATTTAACTTAATCCAATTCGTGGTCTTGTGAGTCTGATGGCCTCTTTTTTTACATATTTGCATAACTGAGCTTTGACTTTGTCAACTTCAAGTAACTCCTTTAGGGTTCTAATTAAACAGTTCAGGACTGAAACTTTCACACCAAAACCCTCACACCAAGCCAACCTGTTTTCTAACTTTTATGAACTGACTTCTTTCTCTAATATAGATTATTCCATACATTCAACGTCTAGCAGGACTTCTGTAAACAGAAACAAATGTTTTCCAAGCTTCGGGGGCTTTCCCCCAAGTAAAAAGGAAATTAATTTCCAATCCTTCTAATTGAAAGCAATTAGATACTCTTCAGTGTTTATTTCATTCATGATAACATAACTGTAACTCTTGGTTTGTTGTCTGTGAGAATCCAGCAATGCTATTATTGTTTAGGTTACTTGATGACATCACTGTTTCTGGACACCGGAAATGCCCTTCAACAGATGCTAAAGTCAAAGGAAAGCGGACATCTACACTAATTCCAAATCTTTGAGGTCAGCAGAGTGTAACTATTCTGTTAGGAGAAAGTGAGGTCTGCAGATGCTGGACATCAGAGTCGAGTGTGTGTTGCTGGAAAAGCACAGCAGGTCAGGCAGCATCCGAGGAGCAGAAGAATTGACATTTTGGGCCAGAGCCCTTCATTATCATGGTGGAGTGGAAGGTGAGGTGCGATTTATGCAGAGGTTTCACCCTACCAACCTCCTCATAAATCATATCATCCGCCGACATTTCCGCCACCTACAAATGGACCCCACCACCAGGCATATATTTCCCTCCCCACCCCTATCCGCTTTCCGGAAAGACCGTTCCCTCTATAGCTACCTGGTCAGGTCCACACCCCCTAACAAGCCACCCTCCCCTCCTGGCACCTTGCCCTGCTACCTCAAGAATTGCAAAACCTACGCCCACACCTCCCCCATTACCTCCGTCCAAGGAGCCTTCCACATCCATCAAAATTTCACCTGCACTTCCACATGTAATTTATTGTATCCGTTGCTCCCAATGCGGTCTCCTCTACATTGGGGAGACTGGACGCCTCCTTGCAGAGCGCTCTGCGAGAACATCTCTGGCACACCTGCACCAATCAACCTCACCGCTCTATGGCTGAACATTTCAACTCCCCCTCCCACTCTGCGAAGACATGCAGGTTCTGGGCCTCCTCCCTCACCAACCGACATTTGGAGGAAGAATGCCTTAACTTCTGCCTCGGGACCCTTCAACCCCAGGGCATCAATGTGGACTTCACCAGTTTCCTCATTTCCCCTCCCCCCACTTTACCCCAGCTCCAACCTTCCAGCTCAGCACGTCCTCATGACCTGTCCCACCTGTCAATCTTCCTTCCCACCTATCTGCTCTACCCTCATCTCTGACCTATCACCTTTACTCCCACCTCCATCCATCTATTGCACTCTTAGCAACCTTCTCCCCAGCTCCACCCCCATCCCATTTATCTCTCCATCCCCGAGGCTCCTAGCCTCATTCCTGATGAAGGGCTCTGGCCTGAAACGTCGATTCTCCTGCTCCTTGGATGCTGCCTGACCTGTTGTGCTTTTCCAGCAACACAGTCTCGACTGTAACTATTCAGTTGTTGACAGAGAAATTCAGGCCAATGAATTGGGATTCTTAGATTATCAACACCTAGCAGGTCTTCCCATTACATCTGTACATTTCTTCCTCCACTGAAAATACATTACTTCACACTTCTGCAAATTAACTTGTGTCTGACACCAATGTGCCCATTGCACTAATCTGCCAGTCTCTTCCTTACCTCTATTACAGCCCTTTTGTTCTTAAATTGATTTTCACGCTGTTGTTAAATTTTGAGACCGTGTTCCTAATATCCAAGTGTTTGATCCACACTGAGAACAATTAATCCAGCACTAACTTGTGAATCCAACTGAAACCCATCTGTCTCATCTCCTTGATTTCCGTTACGCCTCCTCTTATATTGTCTGCTCAGATTTTTCCATCAAGCTCCTTAAAGACAACACAAACTGGCTCCAAAGAGCTACAGATGGGTAAAGATAAGGACTCACAGAGGTGGAGATAATATTAGCATTGATGGAGGATTGGTTAATTGATCAGAGACAGAAAGTAAGGATAAAAAGACACTTTAAGGTTGAAAGGCTGTTACGAGTGGATTGGCACAAGGATCAGTCTGCAGCCTCACTAATTACAATCTAGATTGATGATTTAGATGAAGAGATCAAGAGCATTGCATCCAAATTTGCTGTTATTACAAAGAGAGGTAGAATTTTAAAAATCACACAACACCAGGTTATAGTTCAACAGGTTTAATTGGAAGCATGAGCTTTCGAAGTGCTTCGAAAGCTAGTGCTTCCAATTAAACCTGCTGGACTATAACCCGGTGTTGTGTGATTTTTAACTTTGTACACCCCAGTCCAACACCGGCATCTCCAAATCATACGTAGAATTGTAAGCTGTGACAAGGACACAAAAAGGTTGCAAAGAGACATGCAGAATATAAATAAGTGGCAGATGGGGTATGCTATGGGGATATGTGAAATTATTCAATTTGATCATAAGAACATAAATACATGATTTAAAAAAAAGATACAAAACTTATAAATGTTGATTTTACAGAAACTTGGACGTAATTGTAAATGGAACATAGGAAGTTTGAATGCAAACATTTAGGAAGATAAATAGTATGTTGTCCTTTATTGCAAGTGGATTGGAATACAAGAATATACAAGTTTTGCTGCAATTTACAGGGATTTGGTCAGGTCATACTTAGAACTGTATTGTGTTTTGCTCCCCATATTTAGGAGGCAACATAGATAATTTTCTCAATTGGTTCCTGAGTGAGACAGCTGCCCTATGATGAAAGCTGAGTAAATTGTGTATACATTCACGGGGGGTTCAGAAGAATGAGGAATGATCTGATCAGAAAATACAAGATTTTGAAGGGTCTTGATGGGATAGACAGTAAATATAAGATCCCTAGCTGGGGAAGCTAGGATGAAAGATAAAAGACCAATATTTTAGAAATAAGATGAGGAGAAACCTCTTCTAATTGTTGCTCAAAATATTTGAATTACCCACAAGCTTGGGGCGACTATAGCTCCTTGATGCTTTCTCCTGTGGCAATGCCTTGACTAACTGGAGTTGATTTGCCACCAATCAGCTCCTATTTTCCTGTAGTATAAATAACTATGATCATCTGAAATTTGGCATTCCTGCATTGTCCTGATGAGTGCAAGATGAAAAGCTTCAGCAACATATTGTTGAAAAAAGTATGCATACATAACATAATCAGAAAATTTAATGAAATGAGATCCTCCTGCTGAGATCATGTCCCCAACTCAATAAACAACTTCATACCTGGAGTTGGGACACTGCTAATAACATCTTCTGCCTGGTCTGCAGCACCGAGGAGGAGGAGGAAAGTGCCGAGTTCATTCCCTGCTGCAACCACTGGATGTCCTTCCACATACAGGAAAGCTAGACAGAGAGAGAGAGCGAGTCACAACAAAGCCTCCAATTAAATATTGGGAAAACACAATTGTAGTTTTCAGACCCTGCTGCAACTCCGTTCCCTAGCTATTGGCACTATTCTTGATCAAAGCTATTGCCTGTGGCTGAACCAGGTTGTTCACAAACGCCATGCTCTATTCAGTATCACTGGATTAGTAATATTCAGGGGACATGAGTTTAGGACCCATCTCTAAATTTAATTCACAAGTGAAAACGATGAAAAGGAAATCTAGAACTGAAAGCTCGTCTCAGTCATGGCACCTCAAAACCATAACTGATTGTCATAACAAATCAATTGATTCACTAATGTCCTTTCAAGATGGAAATCTGCCTTCCTTACTTTGCTTGGCCTATACGTGACTCCAGACTCTTAACTGTTCTCAAGGTCTGGGTAACAAATGTTGACCTTACCAGTGACTCACAAATACTTTGAATTAAGAATTTGATAACAATGCTCCAGCACTGATACATTGACAGAGGGGCCTGACCCTGTCCAGGATATAAGAAAGCAGCTTCATACCTTTGAAAACCAGAGGAATTCCTGCATGTCGGAGCCAGAACAGGCGCTGTCGATCTCAACAATTGGGATTTGATCTTCATTTGTGACCAGAATGTTTTCCTTGTAGAAAAAAATGGCAGCCAAATAAACACCCCTAAACAAATAAAGACAAGACGTTAAAAAACTGGGTCTGTTAATGTCAGAGCCACAGCAAACACAAGTGGGCTGTTCTGAGGTGAGATTGAATCTGCTTTCACTGGGTGACCCAGAATTTATTGCTCTCTGTCTTTCCTGTGCAGAATAGATGCCCCAGCACCAAAGTGGTGACATGTTTGTCTACTTACTTGCATTCCAGAACTTAGATATCAGACCTTTATCACTGTCCGTTGTAGAAGTAGAAAGTAAATTAAAATGTACCTGTAAGTGAAGCCAGGGACAATAGGAATGCTTCTGACAAATTTACAGCAGTAAATTTGAATAGTTAAACACTGGTGGCTAATGAGCTGGATAGGCAGAGTGCAGACACATACTTTTCCAGTCAAAGTGTTATTTCTAGATCACACACCACACGTCAGTACCACCAACTATTTGCTTCCGATATTTACATATAATTCTGGTCAAGCTCTCACCCTATTATCCCTTAACTAACATTTGGCATCACATGTTCCCTAGTTCCATTTGGTCTCAGACATCTATGTCACAGCCTATTCAATAATAACATCATGGTTCCCTTCCACTGATTTCCTCTTGTTTGCCTGCTTGAACTTAAATTGCCCCATCCCACCCAATCATTCCTCCCATCTGATCACCCCTCCTCCTAATTTCTCCCCTTCCTCTGTCTGTCACCCTCCTTTGGCTGTCCCCTACTTCTCGACCCCTTCTGTTCTCTTCATCATCCCTTCCTTCACACCACTTTCTCCTAATGGTTCTAGTCAGGATCAGTCTTCTATCTCCATCTCTCAATTTCTCCTTCCTTGCCCAGTTCCACCTTTTCGATTGCTTATCTCTGTGTCATATCCCTTCTCTCTCCTAAGGACCCTTGTGCCTCTCAATCCCCCCTCCCTACACCAATAATCCTCCATTCCCTGAAGGTTGTTGTATACTTCTCAATTTACATGTTATTCAAGGCCCATTGCCAAAGAATTCGTAGAAAGCAGATGGTTTGTTTTAGACTCACCAGAATGATTGTGGAATGGCAGGATTGTCATTTTAGGAGAGATCAGGCCACAAAACCATCATACCATACAATATGCAAGCAGAATTAGGCTATTTAGCCCACTGAGTCTGGTCTGCCATTTGATCATGGCTTATATGTTTCTCAATCCCATTCTTCTGCCTTCTCTCCAAAACCCTTGATCCCATTACTAATTAAGAATCTATCCATCGGTCTTAAATACACTCATGACATGGCCTCCACATCTTTTTGCAGCATAGATTAACCACTCTCGGGCTGATAAAATTCTTCCTGATCTCAGTTCTAAAGGCTCATCCCTTCACTCTGAGGCTGTGTCCTCAGATCCTAGTCTCTCCCACTAATGGATACATATATTCTAGCTCCCATCCACTCCAGGTCTCTCAGTATTCAAAGTTTCAATGAGGTCCCCTGTCATCCTTCTAAACTCCAGCAAGTACAAACCTAGTTTCCTCAATCGCTCCTTATATGCACTTCAGCCTCGAGATTATTCTTGTAAATATCCTCTGGACCCCCTGCAAAACTAGTACATCCTTCTTTAGATTCAAGGCCCAAAACTGCTTAAAATATTCCAAGTGTGCCTTACACAGCCTCAGTAGTACATCTCTGCTCTTGCATTATAGCCCCCTTGAAACGCATGTTTACATTGCATTTGCATTCCTAACTGCTAACGGAACTGACATGTTAACCTTAAAAGAATTCAGAATTAAGACTCCCAAATATCTTTGTGCTTCACATTTCCAGAGCCTTTCCCCATTCAGAAAATACTCTATTCTTCCTACTAAAGTGCATAACCTCACAATTTCCCACATTGCATTTCACCTGCCAATTCTTTGCCACTTTCCTAGCTTGTCCAAGTCGTTCTGCAGCCTCCCTGCTTCCTCAACACTACCTGTCCCTCCATTTAACTCTGTATTATCTGCAAACTTTGCAACAAAGCTCTCAGTTTCTTTGTCCAGACTGTTAATGTAAAATGCGAACAGTTGTGGTCCTAACACTGACCCTTGGGGATTTTCTGGCTGCCATCTTAACAAAGACCCCTTTATTCCCACTCTGCCTTCTGCCAGTCAGCCAATCTTCTATTCATGTCAGTACATGGCCCCTAACACCATGGTCTCATTTTATTTGGACTGCAATTTCCCCTCTCACATGGTCAACAATGCCCTCCAGGATATCTCCTCCACTTTATGCACCTCTGCCTTTGAACCCCAATCCTCCAACAAGGATAGAACACACCTGGTCCTCACCTTCCACACCCACTAATCTCTGGATATAATGCCTTATCCTCCACTGTTTCCGCCACCTACAACTAGAGCCCACTGCAAAGCTGTATTTCCCTCACTACCCCTATCAGCATTCAGCAGAGACCACTCCCTCTGCAACGCCTTCATTAAGTCCACACTCCCCATCAACCCACCCCTCCACTCCAGGCACCTTCCCTTGCCACAGCAAGAGGTGTAAAAACTGCACCCACACCTCCGCCATCACCTCTGTCCAAGGCCCCAGAGGATTCTTTCACATTTGGTAGAGATTTTCCTGCCCATCCAAACACCTCATCTACTATGTCCGTTGCTCTCGATGTGGTCTCCTTTACATTGGGAGACAGGATGCCAACTCGTGGAACATTTCAGGGATCATCTCTGGGACACATGCACCAAACAACCCCACCGCCCTGTGGCTGACCACTTCAACTCCCCCTCCCACTCTTCCAAGGATATGCAAGTCTCGAGCCTCCTCCACCGCCAAATCCAAGCCACCTGATGGCTGGGGGAAGAACCCCTCATCTTCCGCCTTGGGACCCTCCAACCACACGGCATCAATGCTGATTTCATCAGTTTCCTCATGCCCTCTGCTCCCACCTCATCCCAGATCCAACCCTCCATCTTGGGACCACCCTCTTAAACTGCTCTACCTGTCGATCTTCCTTCCCACCTGTCTGCTTCGTCCTCTCCACCAACCTATCACCATCAACCTCCACCTCCATCCACCTGTCTCCTTCCCCGCTACCTCACCCCCACCCTCCTATTTATCTCTCAGCCCCCTTCCCCCGCCCACATTCCTGATGAAGGGCTTATGCTCGAAACTCTGACTCTCCTGCTCCTCGGATGCTGCCTGACTTGCTGTGCTTTTTCCAGCATCGCACTTTTTGACTCATCTTATTTAACAGCCTCCTGTGCGGCATCTTGTCACAGGGCTTGAGGAAAATCAAATAGATCATGTCCACTTGCTCTCCTTTGTGTAACTTGCTTGTTACCTCCTCAAATAATTCTTACAGATTTGTCAGGCATGACCTCTCCTTGATGAAGCCATGCTAACTCAGCCCTATTTTATGATGCACTTCAACGTACTCTGCAATCTCAACTGGACCTATATTCATTGGTAGAATAAAAGAGAATCTCATTGAAATACAAGGTTGGACAGACTGGGTGCAGGGATGACGTTCCTCTTGGCAGGAGGGGGATTCTGCAAAGGGGTCACAGCCTCATTATATGTAGAAGGTCACTTGGGTCTGAGAGGAAGAAAAAATTCTTTACTCAGATGTGGAATTCTCTACCACAGACGTCAAGTCACTGAACATATTTAAGAAATAAATAGATTTCTACACACTAAAAGGGTGTAGGGATATGGGAGGAGGGTGTCGGATATAGGATCAGCTTTGACCTGCTTCTATTTTCTAATATTGGGTTCTTCTACCTGTACCCAAATTCAGTTCACACCAACTGGCCTGCGACATTCAGTTTCAGTCCCAGTGAGTAGCTCAGATGCATGGACTAAAGTTGCCAGCTTCAACCCCAGGGCATAGGCAGATTTTCAGTTTGCCACTCAACACGTGTCATAGAAAATGCTTTAATTACTTTCCCACAGATGTTTGTGGAAATAAACGTGTTTGCTTTCTATAGGAAGCAGCTGACCTGCAGCAGGCATCAAGTTGAATCTCCCCTCCCCACAATTCATAAAGGAAGATACCATGGTTATCGATAAAATGTTACAGGATATGGTGTGGGACGGGGGGAGAAATTAATTCTCTTTGTCATCCTCATGACACTATACAGGTTTATGTCCTATTCTGATGGTGTGATGGGATGTGTGTGACATCAGTGCGGAATGGTGTGGAAGCTGTCCTTTGATTGGAGAATGACGTCTGTTCAGGGTCACGGGTCTGTGCTGCAGGGCTCCATGTGACTGGACAGGCCAATTTCCCACCCGCAGATCTCTGGGCACATGGCGGAGGACATTCCACAAGGAAGTGAGATTCAGGAAGGGAGATATGCCTCCTTCTGCTACCACTCTCCTTCCTCATTAAGGACTTTGGACTCAAAGCTCACTGAACAAATTGTAACTATTTTGAAGGACTGGTAGTGAGGTCTTCCAAGTCATTAAGGTCAATGGGGCTGCATTTCAAGGACTGCTTCAGAGTATTGTTGAAGTGTTTTTGTCCTCCACCGGTGGAACTCTGGACATTAGAGAGTTAAGGAAATGCAAGCCAGAGGAGAAGATGTTCTTTGCCATCCCAGCACAATGCTAAATTCATCATTGTTAATTTTGTAGAAATTTCACTTCCATATTTATGGAGCTGACCTCAAAAGGTACACTAATGTCCATGGTGCTGCTAATCCCAGTAAATGAAAGCCTATTTAGCAGAAGCGGCACCACGCAAATGCTTTCCTCAGGATGTGTTCAGAATGGAAGTACATAAGAAACAGAAGCAGGCCATTGAGACTCTCAAGTATGCTCATCCATGCAACAATGATCATGACTGACCTAACTCGAAAGCAATTTCCCATCTAATCCCCACAATCGTGGATTCCCTTCATGTGGAAAAATCAATCGACCTCCACCTTCAAAACAGTCAACGAGTGAACACTTGTGGGTCATTTTAAAACTCCACTGATGAGAAACCCAGGGGGAGCTGGGTTTTACATTTCTAAAAATATTCCTCTCCATTCAGAAATAGGAAACCAGTGTTGAACCTGATCCTGTCAGTTAAGGTTAAAATTACCACATTTATTTCTGGTAGCTGGCTCTCAATCCATCTCAGACCAACAGGATGAAAAACCCCTTTTCTCTCTTTGCTTGCCTGAAAGGGTGTCCCTGTAAAATGAGCTCAGCTGAATCGCAATCCAATTCACACTCAACAAAACCCACAGAATGGGATTAGTGGTATTGTACGTTAGAAGAAAGTGCTCTTGTCCTGTGCTTTATCAATTGCTTTCTCTTTCAAACTGACTGCAGTTGGTAACTAAAAACCCTGTCGCACTACACACATATATACCTGAAGCCTCAAACCCTAGCCTCATTCTCCCCAAAGGCATTAACTTCCAAGCTCTTCATTCTATTTATCCCATTCCACACCCAGCACGCTGATCATTTTCCTCAAGGAAATTCACAAAGACAGTGCATCAGCTTGGGTACAATGGCCAGACTCACCTCTGCAGGGTCTTGACAAACTTGTTTGTGTTTTGAAAGAGGTACTTGAGGCTGCGAGAGACTGACAGCTTCTTACTGGGTGTGTGAACTGTGCAGGTTTCTGGAAAAGATAACGTGGAGGTTTAGCTTGGGCTTTATAGTCAGAACTCAGGCAACATGGCCAAAGAGGGCCGACAGCAAGCTAATCCCTTCAAAAAGAACCTGGAAGTAATGCTGTTTATTATTCTGCTATTAACACTCACCCTGGGCCATTGATTTGTCTCTTTGGTACTACCATTACTAATCTTTCTGCCTTTTGTTCCATGACATCTTTGACTCTCAACATCTACTTTATTCAACAGTTTCCATTTTATTCTTACCCACTCCTCCAATTCAACAGTATAAAACCATTACATTTCTACTTCCCTGCAGTTCTGAAGAGTCATACTTACTGGAAATGTTATTTCCATTTCTCTCTCCATAGATGCAGCCAGAACTGCTCAACATTTCCAGTCTTTTAAGTTCCAGCTTTAATTTTGGATTTCCTTCAGTATTTTACTTTTATTACTATGGAAGTATGTCAGGTTGAGAAAAAGACTAGAGAAAATAGAGTTTACTTGTTACCAGGGGACTCCTAAACTGTGGTTTTTAAATTCACTCACGGGGTGTAGGCATTACTGGCTGAACAAGGATTCTTTGCCCCAGTCAGATCACGGGATGAGATTTTGGGAGTCAAGACAGCAACAGCAGAGATAGAGTTTGGATCGAGTTTTGATGGCTATGAGGTCTCTTTAAATCTGTACCTTTTTTTCCTGTTGGGGGGGGCGGGGGGTTGGATAGGGAAATTTTCTGTTCGGACCTTGTCTGGTCTACAAATGTCTCCAGACCAACAGCATTATTGTTGACTCTTAACTGCCTCTAAAATGACCTATCAAGCCACTTGGTTCAAGAACAATTAGGGACGAACAACATACGTTAGTCTTGTTAGTACTGCTTGTATCCCATGAAAGAAAAAAAAATTAAAAACAGCAATCTGTGTCAACAGTCCAGTCAACTCTGAGCCAGCACGTTTTGTAGTGCTCAACTATTCTCATGACTGTGATCATGAGTTTTTTTTTGTAATGGTTGTGCATCACAGAATTTCTTCAACCAACATCAATCACTTCAAATTACATTTAGGTTTCAGGTTATGAGACTTATCAAAACTTTTCAGTGAATGGATAAGCAGCCAGATAACACATGCAAAACTGCCCACCAAAAGGTCGGTGTTGCCATCTCTGGAAAGTGCGACTGGGGCAATGGTCTGGTGCAAATCTCATATCTATCTGTTTGTCTATCTATCTGTTTATTTATGACAGCCTGGTAACTGAGCTATGCTCACTGTTCTTGACTGGTTTAGCTTGTGTGTGGCATCAGAGTAATCACTGAAACTATTAGAAGCTGAGCTGCAAGCATGATTGCAGATATCTTTTAGAATCCCTTATAAATAAACCTACTGCATATTTAGAAAATCATGTACCCTCTGAGAGGTACAGCATATACAATAGTAATCAGTCTTTGATGGACACTGTTTCTCACAGGGAACTATTCCAATTTTGGATCTGGCTGTTGATCAACTCATTTAGCGTAGGGAGGTCACACATAGGATCTTCCTTGATAAACGCCAGTAAGACAGTGTACTTGTCAAATAATTGTCAATCCCAGGGGGCATGAGTTTCATCTGTATATGGCTACTGTTGTACAAAGGTTTACACAGTACCATATGACATCCATTCAGCCAGCTGAGCCACAGGCAGGTGATAACTTAGTGATAATACTGCTAGGCTATCAACCCAAAGACCCAGGTAACATTCTATGAAGCTGGGTTTAATTCCATCATGGCAGATGGTGCCATTTGAATTCGATAAAAATCTGGAAATAAGAGTCCAGTGATGACCATAAAATCTTTGTCAATTGTCAGGAAAAACCCATCTGGTCCACCATTGTCCAATGAAGGAATTCTGCCATCGCTACCTGCTCTGACCTGAAAGAGGTGCCTGATTCACAGCAATGTTTGTGGCTCTTTACTGCCCTCTGGGCAATTAGGTCTGGGCAATAAATGCAGGCCTAGCCAGTGATGTCCAAATGAGTGAATGAATAAAATAAAAATTCATACCCAGGCCTGGATATCTGACCCAACTGATGATATTTTTGTTTTGGTGGAAGTGGTTTCGACCATGACTATGAATAAAGTTTAGATTCACATTTGCACTCACCTAAGAAGAAGCTCCGATGACGAGGAGCCTTTATCTGCTCCAGAAGTTTCTGCACTGCTCGGCTTTGGTCCTTCTGCCTCAATTTAACTTCAGCACACTCCTTCCAACCTGCACAAGGATCAAGGGCTACATTTCAACATCCACAATCTCCTGAGTAGTGAAGTTTCTTCACGGGTTTTAGAATAGAAAGGGATGATAGCGTAAAACAGGGGATGATAAATCTGCTGTCCATTAGACAACAATCCCGATTTTCATCTCCCCATAATGGATCACTGATTCTATAAAACAGCTTCTACACTCTAACTTACACCCACTTCCATTATGCTTCTTCAAATTAACAGATTTTGTTTCTGTTTAAAAGAAGTCAATGTTGTATCTTTGGCACTTCTATCAACATCAAGCATCAGCAACAGGATGGGTAGAAGCAAATGAAATCTCCTTTGTCTTGGCAACCTACTGATCATTTCTGATACAAAGCACTCGTGTGAACTGCAGGAGACTGACAATTACTGCTAAACCTTAACTGAATTTTGAGAAACGGACTCAAGGATGACATTTTAGACAGCTTCTTTGGGCACTGGACAGCCTCCAAATTGGGGTCTTTAGCAGAAATGCCAGCTCCCCATTCAGATCACTATTCCTGGCAGGAAAACACAATCATACAGATATAAGTGAAAGTAAGAGTGACTCTACACTTGATTCATTAAACTCATTGCCTGGACCCCTTCATGGGAAGTGCCACTGTAGCGAGATACAAACTTACAGGTCAGTTTACAAATTAGAAGCAGGAGTACAGGACGTTCTCCTATGATGCGCATTTATTAAACTTGATCTGTCTGCAATGCGATTTGTGAACTGCTGACTTTTTTTTAAAATAAAGCAAACTCCATTTGCTGTTACACGAATCTCATCCCCAGCACTAGGTGTTGTGGTGCGCTGAGGACTGGATTCTGCATCAGTACCATGTGATCAGTCAGACAGTGTGCTTTCTTGTGAAGAGCTTTGTGAAAGGTATAGTGAAATACTAGTGGACTTGGAAAAGCATCATGAAAATATCTCTACAGCCCGAGGTCAAGAAGCTGGGAGCAATCTGTTAATTTAAAAAGAGTTGAGATAAGAGTGAAATTTTACTAGAATTAACTAACAGTAAAGGGACAGTCTTGACGAGCAGTTTGAAACTTGGCTTTGTTGTTTGGATTCTCTCTTTTTCTTTCTTTCTTTTTGTTTAAAAAAATGTTTAGATGTTAAAGGCTATCTGCAGACTCATGTAAATCTGTTTCACTGACTAATCACTATGGCAACCAACTGCAAAAACAAACCAGAACAGGGGCTTGGATATGGTCAGTCAGCTGTTTAGGGTGGTCAGAGTTATAAATTCTGCACATAGAGGGCGAGGGAGAGAAAGGTGGGTGGCAAACTATTACTTTTGGTGCATGCGTGGAAATGGCCTGAGAGGGTGAGTAGGCTATGAAGAGATTCAGGGTTAGTCAGGGTTAGATGTTAGTGAGGATGAGAGTGAGCGGGGAAGATGTTGCAGGAAATGGTGGGTACAGTAGCAGAGATAGACTGTGAGGTATCAAAGAGAAGATGGTGGCACTTTCACTGGCAGAATGGAGAACGTCATTGATCTTCTTCCTACATTCTATGTATTCCTTCAGATGGTTGAGACTGTACTGACCTTTTGGTAACCCTGGTCCAGGGTGGCTTGGTTCCAGTAGAATGGTATCCTTTGTTGGCCTGGAGGAAAAGGATATCCAGCCTCTGAATAACCACATCCCCATCAGCAGCATCTCCATGTCCCTGCCCACAAAGAGCAGCACCAATTTTCCATTGTTTGCCCACATCCAGGGTCAATGAGAGGAAGCATGCAGGGCAGCTCCTGGCTGACATCTTTTGTCTGGGTGCACAGTATCTTTTTAAAGATAGTACTGTATCATGGATATTGTTCAATTCTGGGATATCCAGGAAGTGGTGAGTTTTTTTGGAATGGCACATGATATGATGGCGCTGGAATGTGTGAGACAGGCACCAAAGGGTTGAATAGATAATAAATCAAGTGGGTTTTGTAAAATAAGGCAATAGACATTCCCAAGCATCACGATACGTAGCACTCTGAGACACTTAACAAAACTGATACTCAGCAATAGAAATTGAGATTCAGCACTTGATCTATCAAGACAATTTCATTCTGGGATCTGACTTGTAATAACATTGGATGGGGTCAGAAGACTGGCTAGGATGTAGCGCAGCCAAAAGGTATAGATGCCAATTGAGAGTAATCAGTTGAAGATTCTGGTGAATTGCACGATACAGCAGGTCAACATTTATATAGACTGTGCTATCATTCGTGTTAGGCTAACTACTATTTTTGTTTCAATTTTTATTGGTATTTTTGGTGGTTTGTCCAAACCCTGTTTTTCCCATAGGCCCCATTAATTCTATTGCATGATTGTCTATAACTCGGATTTGCACAGGAACCTAACTACGGCATTATAGGAGAACTACCTGTAGGTCAATCAGCACCTTGAGCCTGCTCCACGATTTGATACGATCATGGCTGATCCAATTTTGGCCCCTACTTTCCTTGCCACCCTGGTGAACTGATGACTTACCCTTGATACCAGAAGGCTGCTGTGTTTATAGATTCTGGGGCTGGATTGTTTGGGAGGGGCTGTGGATCCCAATGTAAGGTTACAGTGAGCTCATACCACTTTTGCAGGCTCACTCTGCACCCCTTGAACAGCCATCGGTGGTTCACTGGCTTAAGGCAGGCTTTCTTCTCCCATTCATGCTGTGAGGGAACCAGGCTTGAAGGCCTGTACAGAGTCTCAGCAAGGCCAGGCTGGCAGCTTTGGTAGTAGTGGTGCTGGTGGTTTGGGCTGGGTCGGGATAGACTGGGCGGGAGTGGAAGCACAGATTGGGAATGTGTGAAGAGGGTGGGAGAGTTTTGACAAGCACGGGAGGCCCTTCAAGGAGATTCCCTACCTTTCCACTTGACTGGCCACCAACTTGAGCAATGAAAGTAGCAGGGTTGCACAATCAGCATGGACTTCTCCTGAGACATTCTCGGTGGAATGGCCCATGGACAGGAAGCTTCCTAACCCCTGCCAACCACTGATAAAGTTGCAGCAGGGTGCGGCAAGCAAGCAGATGCTGGGAATGCACTCTCTCAATTAGGATGGTACTAAAGTTTATGACCCCACCACTGCCTGGGGCAGCATTAAAATTCAGCTCCTGAACTTCACCTGAATTTAGTTTAAGGAAAAAAAATCACAACAAAGAGACAGTATGATATAAATTTGTCCCAATGCAGGAGGTGTATCATTTCACATCAACCTTGTGTCCCAAATGCCCCACAAAGTCTGAGGTGATACCTAATAGAAACAAAATACTGTGGATGCTGGAAATCTGAGGCAAGCACAGAAAATGGTGGAGAAATCCAGCTGATCTGACAGCATCTATGAAGAGAGAAACAGAGTTAATGTTTCAAGTCTTGAATGGCACAGTTCTGAAAAAGAGTCATATTGGACTCAAAGACTCTGTTTCTCTCTCCTAGATGGTGCAAGACTGATAGTGGAGAAACACAATCCTCTGTTGTTCTGTTGTTCTGAGGCAATACCTCCTGCTTTGTGCTGCTTCCTGGGAGGCATCTGTACTGTCATTACTTCATACATTAAAGTACACTTTGTACTGTTCTGGATGGTAGCCAAATGGCGCTAAGCTGACACCTAGTGGCTAGCATACTTACCTTAGAGTCAGAGGGTCATGGGCTCAAGTCCCACTGTAGATACTTATGCACAAAAATCTGGGCTGACACTCCCAGTATAGTACTGAAGGAGTACTGCAGAGCTGGAATTACCAGCTTTCAGAGAAGACATAACACACAAGGTGGAAGCAGAAGATCCTTTGGCACCATCTGAAACAAGAGCAGGGGAGTTATCCCCAGTATCCTGGTCATTTATCCTTGAACCAACACATTAAACAGATTAATTGGTCTTTAGCACATTGAGATATTTCCACGGACCAAGGTGCAGGCCAAGTGCAGTTACTGGAAGGAGTCTGCAAAAACCCAAGCATCACACCCCATCTACATCTTGACATGCCACCTGTCCTATTCTGTGGCAGGTTGTGCAGATCCAACATTGGTCAGTATAGTCACCTCAGGAACCACACCACTGGAATAAAAGAGTTATTCTTGGTTCCGAGGGATTGCCTAAGAAGTTGTAGTCTGTCGGTGCTTGCTGTGCACAAATTGGCTGTATACCCTACATTTCAAGAGGGACTGTGTTTCAATGACTGTAAATGAATGTCCTGAAGATTTGCATATGAATGCAAATCCTTCTTTTTGAGGTTAAGCAAAAATAATCAGCATCACTTACTGGATGGAATAGCACAGGGAGGAGTTGATACCTTTGCTGGCCCCCAGCCTTTCACGTTATAGGCCGAAACACGCACATAGTATAGAGTTCCCTAAAGACAAAAAGAAGACAGTAGAAATTATGCACCTCCATTTCTGTGTTTTATTGATTTCAATATTGATTTTTGGGGTTGCAATTGCAGCTTCGGTGTCCATGAGGAGACAGAAAAATGTAATCTTTTTTGGATTCCTAGTGCTATTTAATGAGTATCATTGGAAGGTTTGGTCAGTTTGGCTACAAAGTTGGGCTAGTTGCAGGATGGAAAATTGGAGGAGAGAAGGGAGAAATAGTAATGAAATAATATTAGCCTTTGTGCAGAGAGGCCTCATGTTTCTTACACAAGGAAAATAAGGTAATCTGGTGAGTTATTTTGGGCAGTTACAGTGTTTCACCAAATGATCAGCTGGAGAAAGCAGAACTAGATTCCCTCACCCACTGAGATCTCTGTATTCATCCAATTCTTAACTCTAGCACATCCCCGATTTTCAGCACTCCACCATTGACAGTCGTGGCTTCAGTTGCCTGGGTCATTATCTTTGGAATTCACTCTGTGATCCACTCTATCTTTCTATATCTCTCGCTTCGTTTAAGACATTCTGTATATCAAGGTAGGCAAGAAAGTAAGTTGTCAAATGACGGTAGAAGAGTCTACAAAGGAATAGTTACTTAAATCAAGTTATGTTATGACACATATGTGAGGCAGCTGGAAGCTGTATCTGGGCCCCCCGGGGTCATCTGTAAAGGGATATGGGCACTTTAAATGAGAAGGCAAAGATTTGGCAGATCAAATGTAAGTGGGAAAATGCGAACACATCTACTTTAGCAGGACAAATGAGTGAGATCACAGAACTCAATACTATAGTAGGATCTAGATATCCTAGTGCATGAAATCAGAAAACATTAGTTTATAGATATATCAAGTGATTAGGAAAGCAAATGGCATGCTTGACATTTATTGCGAGGGGAATGGAAAATAAAAGTAGAGAACTTCTGCTGCAAGTGCACAGGGCCTTGCTGGGAACACATCATGAGTACTGTGTACAATTTTTGTCTCTTTATTGGATAAAAGGATACAATACATTAAAAACAGTTGGGAGGAGGATCACTCAACTCATTCAGGGGGTGAAGACTTTATCTTATGAGGAAAGGTTAGACAGGCTGGGTCTGTATCCACTGGAGAAAAATGAGAGGTGATCTTATTGGATGATAGAAGATTCCTGAGGGAACTTGACATGAATATTTTTCCCGTAGAAGAGACTAAAACTAGGGCATGGAGTTTAAGAATAAGAGGTCTCGGTTTTATGAGAGAGATGACTTTTATTTCCTTCAGAGGGTCATTAGTTTGTGGAATTCTTTTCTCTGGAAAGCAATGGAGGCTGGGTCATTCAATTATTCAAGGCTGAATTGGATAGCTTTTGATAGATAAGAGAGTCAATGATGATGGCAGGCAGTCATAATGGTGGAGTTGAGGTCAGAATCTAAACAGCCACGGTCTTATTAAATGTCATAAGAGCCTTGAAGGGCCAAATGTCCTATTAAGCTCTCCTGTTTTGGCCAAACTTTATGTTGCTAATCTAATATCTGTTTGTGGTTTTTTTTAGATTAGATTAGATTACTTACAGTGTGGAAACAGGCCCTTCGGCCCAACAAGTCCACACCGCCCCGCCGAAGCGTACCCACCCATACCCCTACATCTACATCTACACCTAACACTACGGGCAATTTAGCATGGCCAATTCACCTGACTTGCACATCTTTGGACTGTGGGAGGAAACCGGAGCACCCGGAGGAAACCCATGCAGACACGGGGAGAACGTGCAAACTCCACACAGTCAGTCGCCTGAGGCGGGAATTGAACCCGGGTCTCCAGCGCTGTGAGGCAGCAGTGCTAACCACTGTGCCACCATGCCGCCTAATGCTGTCTAATGCTGTTTGGTAACTGCTACTGTGAATTGTCCTGGGACAATCTATTATACCTGCCCAATGAGGTTGCCCTGTTTTTCCCCTGGGAGGTGGAGTCAGGTGGGGTGGTGTCTGTGTGGCAAAAGTGTCCAGTGTTGGAGGAGGGCCAGGTTGGCTTTTCCAAGGTAGTGAAGCAGAAGCATGAGTATTTCTGGTGAGCACGAATGTTCACTCACCTATCACCCTCCTCTCTTCAGCCAACCAAGTGAATCTCTGGCTACTTTTCTGCTAATAACAGCCTCTCCTCGCCACTGTGATCAGCCTCCCCAGCCCACACACGTATGTTAAAAACCATTTCCAAATCACATGAAATCATTTCTGTGACCTTTACAAAGCAGGAACTGTGTGAAAATAAAACGGTTTAATTACAAGGCAGTAGCATTAGTTCTGGTTGAGCTGCCATCCTTTCTTCTCCTCTCCTGAAGGCTTTAGGTTATATGTTACAGAGAACTTTCTATCCTTAGGCATTCATAATTTCGGTCAGGAGAAGGGATCTGGATTTACTGTTCATGTGGCTCATTGGTTGCAGAAGCAATGCGAAAGTTGTGTCACCTCTGTGGGAAATGACTGACTGAATAAATATCTCAGGTTCTGGCATGTTACTGGCCAGTATCTTGGTCCTCCCTGGAAATGTATGTTGATTGTTATTTGATTTATCTTGTCTGTTGCTCTTTTAAAAATGATCAGGACTGAACTAAACTCCACAAAACCAAAACTGAGTCACTGGGAAAACATGCAAATATTCACAGAATATTCATAGAAACAAAAAAGTTAGGAGTAAGAGTAGGCTATTTGACTGAGCGCTGCATGAACTGCTGTGCTTTTCCAGCACCACTTTAATCCAGGCTCAGGTTTCCAGCATCCGCAGTCCTCGTTTTTACCTATTTGACTCTGAGCCTGCTCTGCATTTCAATATAATAATGGCTGATAATCCAACTCAGTACTCTGTTCACACTTTCTCCCATATCTTTAGCTCTAAGAACTATATCTAACTCCTTCTTAAAAGTATTCAATGTTTTGCTTCAACCACTTTGAGGCAGATAACTGTATAGGTTCACACTGTCTTGGTCAAGGAATTTCTCCACATCTCAAGTCCTAAATAGCCTATCCTGTATCCTTAAACTATGATCCTCGATTCTGGACTCTCTGGTCATCAGAAACATCTTTACTACATTTACTCTGAATAGGCCAGTTAAAATTTCATAGGTTTCTATTAAATTTCCTCTTCATTTCCAGTGAACATAGTCCTACCTCTTCATAGGTGAGTCCTGCCATCCCAGGAATCAGTTTGGTAAGCATCATTGCACTCTCTCCATAGCTAGAACATCTTTCGACAGATATGTCACCAACTATGCATGTTACTTCAGGTTTGATCTCACCAAGGTCCTATACAGCCAGCAGGCTGGAAGAACACAGCAAGCCAGGTAGCATCAGGAGATGGAGAAGTCAATGTTTCAGGTGTAACTCTTCTTCAGGTCCTCAAGAAGGGTTACACCCGAAATGCTGACCTCTCCACCTCCTGATGTTACCTGGCTTGCTGTGTTCTTCCAGTCTCTTGCTTGTCTACCTTGGATTCCAACATCTGCAGTTTTTTTGTCTCTAACTAAAGCCCTATACAATTGCAACAAGACATCTCTACTCTTGTACTTGAATCTTCTCGCTATGAAGGCTAACATACCATTTATTTTCTTCACATCTGCTGTACTTGCATGTATGCTTGCAGCAACTGGTACAAATGGAGACCCAAGTCCCTTTCCCAAATCAACTGCTTTTCAGATAATCTGCCTCATGCTTTTTGCTACCAAAGCAGATAACCCTATATTTGTCCAAATTATACTTCATCTGTCATGCATTTGCCCACTGATTCAACTTGCCTCAATTTATGACACTGAAGCATCTCTGCATTGTCCTCATAGTTCATCCTCCCATCCAGCTTTGATTCGCATCAGAAAGATATACTGCACATATGTCTTCAGTGTTACGCATCAAATCTCATAGCCCAGCATACGTAATAACTGTGAGTGGTGCAACATTTGAAGTTATTGTTTCAGTCTGTACAGATGTGATGAGATGTAGGTTGAACTGCTGACTTCTAACCTACAACATGAAGCTTTCCCTGTGCAGTAACACAATATGAATGAGTGTATCAGCCAGACAACCAGAACAAGAAAGCTGTGAGGTCAATGTTCTTGCAAATGCATTTTAAGGAACAGTCATATTGAACCTTCATGTAGTTTGGGCTATCAGTTGGAATATGTTATAGACAAATGATGAAAGACCAAACACAAGGCAAGAATGTATACTGCTATCACTAACCATGTTGAGGCCTTCTATTGCGTACTGTAGTGACTTCAGATCCTCGACAGTTGCAGCTCCTACAGTAGATTCAAAGGTTTCGGTGTAACTCCACTCCACTGAAAGAGATGGACACTAAGATTGTTAATCTAGAGAACTGACTTGCTGCCACCAGCTCTCACCACCCAACATTCTACCTATGACCCTTTCCTGTGCAATGTTCCCTGACTTCCTTCATTCTCTCTCCCATTCTTCTAGTGTTCTACATTTTGGCAAGTTGTATTTCACATAAACATACACGCACGTGCACAGTCACACTTACATGAATATGAAGAAAGGAGAACTTAGAACATGTTATTAAAGTCTCCAGCACACAAAATATGACAGAGTGTTTGGAAAGAGTTAGGCATTAAACTTCAAATACACTGGATAATCAAATAATAATGAGAAGAGGGACAGTCAATTATAGGACTAGAGTTTTTTTTATTCACTTGTGGGACTTGGCCGTTGCTGGCTGGCCAGCATTGATAGTCCATCCCTATTTGCCCTTGAGAAGGTGGTGGTGAGCTGCGTTCTTGAATCGCTGCAGTCCACTTGCTGTGGGTTGACCCACAATGCCGGTAAGGAGGGAATTCCAGGGTTTTGACCCAATGACTGAAGGAACAGCAGTATATTTCCAAGTCAGAGTGGTGAGTGGCTTGGAGGGAAACTTGCTGGTGGTGGTGTTCTCAAATACCTGCTGCCCTCGTCCTTCTGGGTAGAGGTGGCTGTGGGTTTGGAAGGTGCTGTCTAAGGACCTCTGGTGTATTGCTGCAGTGCATTTTGTAGATAGTACACACTGCTGTTACTTAACCCCGGTGGCAGAGGGATTGAATGTTTGTAGATGTGGTGCCAATCAAGCGCGTTGCTTTATCCTAGATGGTGTCAAGCTTCTTGAGTGCTGTTGGAGCTCCACCCATTCAGGCAAGTGTGGAGTATTCCATCACACGCCTGACTTGTGTCTTGTGGATAGACTTTGGGGTGTCAGGAGGTGAGTTACTCGCCGCAGTATCCCTAGTCTTTGACCTGCTGTTGTAGCCTCTGTGTTTATGTGGTGAGTCCAGTTGAGTTTCTGGTCAATGGTAACCCCAACGATGTTGACAGTGGGGGATTTGATGTTAGTAAGACTGTTGAATGTCAAGGGGTGGGGTGGTTAGAGTGTCTCTTATTGGTGATGATCATTGTCTGGCATTTGTGTGGCGTGAAAGTTACTTGCTGTATCTGAATGCGTGTAGTATACAAAATAAGGTAAATGAGCTTGTGGGGCAGATTGAAATTGGCAGGTCTGATGTGGTGGGCATTACAGAGACATGGCTGCAAGGGAATCAGGACTGGGAGCTAAATATCCCAGGATACACATTCTAGCAAAAAGGCAGGCAGGTGGGCAGAGGGGGTGGGGTTGCCTTGTTGGTTAAAAATATGAAATTAAATCAATAGCAATATACAAAGTAGGTTCAGATGATGTAGAATCTGTGTGGTTAGTGTTGAAGAACCACTACGGTAAAAAAATCCATAACGGGAGTTATCTACAGACTTCCAAACAGGATTTGGGGCATAAGATAAACCGAGAGATAGAAAAGGTGTGTAACAAAGGCAGGGTTACAGTGATCATGGGGAGATTTCAATATGCAGGTGGACTGGAAAAATCAAGTTTGAAGTGGATCGCAAGAAAAGGAATTTATGGAATGTCTTTGAAATGGCTTTTTGGAGCAGCTTTTTGGAGTCCACCAGGGAACAGGCAATTCTGGATTTAGTGCTATGCAGTGAGGCAGATGTGATAAGGAAGCTTAGGTGAAGGAACCTTTAGGAGGCAGTGACCATAGTATGATAGAATTTGCTCTGCAATTTGAGAGGAAGAAAGTGGAAACTAATGTAACAGTATTACAGCTGAATAAAGGAACTACAGGCACATTAAATTATATCCACAAACATGAACATTCAGATGCATACATACAAACATAACACAAGGCCAGGGAGGAAAATCATGGACTCTGGTGCTTTTCCTGTTTCTGTGTCTCTCATATATCCCCTACTTTAACTTTCCACTCACATCTTTGAGGATTGGAAACAGGGATTATTTATGATTTCCTCTGGAGTCTCTTAAGATTTTCAAATTATTTTTCATTCCAAGCAACAGACATTAAGTAATGCAGTCAAACAGTAACAACACCTTTTATTTATTGACATATGGGATATTTGGACTTACACTGCAGCATATTTAGAAGAATACATCAATGGCTTCAAACACTACCAAGCCTCCATTAAACATAAAGCCACAATAAACAATGAAAGCATTAATTTCACAGATTCCACGACATTTAAATTGACACAAAACAGTAGGAAGAAGTTAGCAACAAAAGTTTGTTTCAAAATAACTGACACAAAAAGCCATCTAGGAGAAAGTGAGGACTGCAGATGCTGGAGATCAGAGCTGAAAATGTGTTGTTGGAAAAGCGCAGCAGGACAGGCAGCATCCAAGGAACTGGAGAATCGACGTTTCGGGCATGAGCCCTTCAGGAGTGAAGGGCTCATGCCCGAAACGTCGATTCTCCTGCTCCTTGGATGTTGCCTGACCTGCTGCGCTTTTCCAGCAAAACATTTTCAACACAAAAAGCCATCACCTTACACACCCCCATCGCAGACAGATTAGAGCACAGCTATTGCATTTCCCTTGCATTAGAATCAAAGGATACTTACAGTGTGGAAACAAGCCAAATGGTCCATTGAGTCCCACTGACCCTCCGAAGAGCATCCCAGCCAGAGCCATCCCCTACCCTTTCCCTATAACCTTGTAGCCTTGCACTTCCCATGGCTAATTCACCTAATTTACAGGACATTTAGAAAGTCAAAACGCTATCCATTAGAGTCAGTATGATTTTATGAAGGAAAAATCATAATTGACTAACTTGCTAGAGTTCTTCTAAAAAGTAACAAGCAAAGTGGATAATGGGGATACTGTAGATATAACTTATCTGGACTCCGGAAGGTGTTTGATAAGGTGCCACACAAAAGGTTAATTCACAAGATTGGATCATATGGGATTAGGGGTCATTTATTAGCCTGGATAAATGACTGACTGATGGGTACCCAATGAACTCAGTCCACCGATTTCTCAGCACCAAACCCAAACAAGCAGATAAAACATGTCCAGAAATGCTAACAACTCTCCCCTACATCAAAGACATCTTGGAAATGACTGCCAGACTACTCAGACCCCTTGGCATCATGGTAGCCCACAAACCCACCAACACAGCAGCTAATGGAACTTGAAAGACCCTATACAGACAAACAAAATTAATGTCATTCACAAAATACCGTGTAATAACTGTAACAAACACTACATTGGATAAACAGGCAGAAAACTAGCCACCAGGATACATGAACATCAACTAGCCACAAAACAACATGACCCTCTCTCACTAGTATCCTTACATCCAAATAAGGAAGGACACCACTTTGACTGGGACAATACATCCATCCTAGGACAAGCCAAACAGAGACATGCACAAAAATTGCTAGAAGCATGGCATTCCAATCGGAACTCTATCAACAAGCACATTGACTTGGAGCCTAGTTATCATCCCCTGTGAAAAAGTACAGGAAATGACATCATCATAGGAAATGACACCATCACTGGAAATGACATCTCCAACCCAAAGAAACCCAAACAAATAAATAGAAAGCAGGAATCATCAGCAGGGCCTCATCTGCAGGTTCACTGAAGATGTTACCTAGCATGGTTACGAAATGTCTGAAAATGAACCTTCCAGCTCAACGAGAAACCTACATCCAGAACTTCAACCTGAGCTACAAATCTTCTCAAAACTTGCTAGATTGAGTTTAGGCCTAGAACTTAGAAGAATGAGAAGAGATAAATCGAGATATTAAAGATGATAAAAGGTGTGGATAAAATAGATGTGGAGCAGGTGCTTCCTCTTGTGGGGAATTCTAGGACGAGAGGTCATTGTTTTAAATTTGCGACCCCTAATCTAAGACTGAGTTGAGGAGAAACTACTTCTCCCAAGTTCTGTGATTCTGTGGAATTTGCTACCCTGAAATGTGGTGGATGCTGGGACAGTGAGCAAATTTAAGGAGGAGTTAGACAGATTTTTAATTGGTAATGGGTTAAAGGGATATGGAGAGAAGGCATGAAAACAGATGTGAGGAGCATATCAGCTCTGATCGAATGGTGGAACAGACTTGATGGGCCAAATGGCCAGTTCTGCTCCTATATCTAATGAACCTACGAACTCAGCATGGCCAACCTTGCACAGAGCTGAAACATTTTAACCAGTTATTATCCTTTTCACTGCGAATTAGATCTCAATCCAAATTTAAATTTAACAATTGACAGTGTTCATTATAATAACACCCACTACAATTCCTATTCTCCAACATCAAAGCTCCTTAACATTTGCAGCCTGAAGATAGAGATTTCCCATTCAGAGTATTACTTTATTGATAAGAATAAAATTGTTCATTCTCTATTGCTGCCTCCTCTGTCTGTCTACTTTCCTTGTAGGCACCTTCACGACACTCCTGTCACTTCTTTCTCTCTCCAACTTCCTACCTCCTCCAGCCTTCCTCTCCTGCCTTGCAGCCTCCCTCTGTCTCTGTCACCACCCCTCTATCCATATTATGTCCCCCAACCCATGCAGCCACTATTCCCTTTCGTCCTTCTCCCCGATCTCTGCACCTTCCCTCTCCCCACCTTCCAACCCATGCAGCCTCCCTTCCTCGATGCTGCAACCACCTCTTCTCCCCAAACCCCACTAAACCCTGCAGCCTTTTCCTGTGTCTCCCCCAATAACTTCTGATTCTCTCACCTCAACCCTCCAGCTTCTTTTCTTCCCCCAAAATCCGGCACCTCCCCCATTCCCTCTTCTTCCACTGACTTTCACAGCCTCCTTCCCGCTTCATCTTCCCAATCCATTAAGTTTCCCCAGCCTGAGGAGCCCTGTCACTCTCTTACCGACTGACATTTGCTGCTTCTATCTCTTTTCCCTGATTCCTGTAGTCTCCCCTCCCTATCCAGTGATCTCTCTCACAGAGCACTCCAGACTTGTCTCCCCCACCCCTGTAGACTCCTCCCTCTTCCTTTTCATATTGAGTCATACAGCACAGAAACAGACCCTTCAGTCCAATGAGTCCATGCCGAATATAATCCCAAATTCCCACCCGAGGTTATGCAGCCTCTCCCCTCTCTCTTATCCCTATTAACTTCTGCCACCTCTATCTTTCTCTCCCCCAATCTCTGCCTCTCTCCTCCAGTGACCCTGCACCTTCTCTCTTACCTCTCTAAGACTTACAGTCTTCTGCCCTCTCTCTCCCTCCTCCACCAACTCCTGCAGTCTCCTGTCTGTCTCTCTGTCTCTATCCCTGCCCCGCCTGGTAACTTGCTTTACCCCTACCTTGCTTCCCCAGCCTTGGCTTCACTTCTACGATCTCAGCCTTGCTTCTCTGGGCCCCAATTAGATCACCTCTCAGCTTTAATCTTCTTCAGTGAAAACAGTGCCAGTTTCTTCAGGATTTTCTGATAGTTGTAACCTCTCAATCTTCAACTTGAAGAAGAAACGTGATGACTGCAGAAGAACATCTGCACAGGTCAATGATTGGCAAAAATACTGCAATTTCCACTAATGCATTGAGGTATTCTTTTGGTGGCTGCTCAGAAAGGATGGCAGCCTAACACAGTTTTGACAGCCTTAATATTTGCTGCTGGTGCGAGGTTTTGTGCTGGAAGCTTCTATATACAAATACATATCCTCTAATCTCCCCTACAGCACTTAAGAATTGTAGTATTTTAACATACAGGAGCAGTAATATATCATTCGACCCATCGAACCTGCTCCTGCATGAAGTGAGATAATAATACAGATACAAAATAAGAAACAGGAGTTGGAGAAGGCCATTCAAGTCCCTTGAGCCTGCTGTGCCTTGCAATACTGTATCCTTTAAGGCCCTTTGATCAAAAATCTATCAAACTCAGTCTTGATTGTTTCAAAGACCCAACCTCCTCTGTTGTCTGAATCTTTAAACAGTGTCTGGTTGTTTTGGATTTTCCCATAAGGAAACATCCACCCTGTCAAACCTTCTCAGAAGTGTATATGTTTCTCTCTCCAATCAGTATGGTTTTAGCCTGCTCAACGTTTTATTATATGACAACTCCTTCATCCCAAGAATGTGAACCTTCTTGGAACTGCTTCCAATGTAAATGCATCCTTAAGGAAAGAGATCAAAACAGGAAGTGTGGTCTTAACAATGCCATTTACAGTTATAACAAGAAGAAATCAGTACTGGTAGAGTTCAAAATGGCAGTCTGATACTGTTGAACTTTCTTTTGAACAAATATTTTTTCTTACCAATTTTCTCCCAACCTCTTTTGTAACTAGTGCACTCTCTTACTCAGCTATACATGTGGCCAGTGTCCTTCAGTCTCTTGCCAATGTTACTGTTCCTACAGTCTAATACTATGCAATGAGTGTTGGCAGGCTTTGTGACCACTGGAGCAAAGACCATAACTGAGCACAGTCATGTGCTCACTCAGGGTCTCCCTCTCTCTCTCACACACAGACACTGGACAGTGATTAGGAGTAGACTCCTAATTAGATTTTTCCCTCACTTAAAGGAGGTGTGCTGAGGTCAGTTGGAAAGTTGTGACTGACAGAGATCAGTTAATACAATACAGTGTGATTGACTTTGTTCATTTCCTGTGAAATATTATTCAGTTACTCACAGCCTTACCCAGTGGTAGAGACGGAAAGAAATTCTGCACAACAGAAATTCTGCAAAGCCTGCTCACAAATTAAACAGCTAGCAGCCCTACAGCAGACAAGTTGCAGTAGAGACATCTGGAGCAATTATATCAGATTACCTTTGTAGCGAGTGATTATCAAGGTGCTGCTCCTTGCTGGTTCCTGGAATGTGACTCGAAGGGATGTAGTACCAGTTACTGACAAACACACTTTCTCTGGAGAATCAGGGACATCTGTCAAGGAAAGAGATAACTCAGGTCATCCTATCATTCAGTGTTAAACTGAATCTGCCTGAAACAGCTGACATACACAGGGAAATGACTGCATTCCTCAGTTTGGTAGTTTATATTACGAGATCAGGTTTGGCTGTTCTCAGAAGGGAATCCACTTCCATGTCAGGGAACATCAACAACCTTTATTAAGTATGCACACTTTATACAGGAGATGATTAGACAGGACATGTCTGGAAGACTACACAGTGGGGACTCAGCATATGATCTGACATCATCATGACATAGTTACCTATGCAATTATTACAATAGCTATTATTACAATAAAACTATACCATTAACCCTTTTTTCTATATCTCCCCCAAGTCTTCTCTTCTCACAAACAGTTAACCTCATAAACTATTTACAATTTCCATCCAACTTCTATGTTCCCACTACCCGAAATTTCTTTCACCCGCGGTGTCAATTATGCCAGTGTTCTTGGCTCTCCTGGAGGATTTCTAGTATGTATGTGCTCCCTGATCATTTCCTTGGATGCCAAATGCATTGTTCGACTGCGATGGCAGCTTCTCTTCTGGCACTTGGGCTGTGATACATCCAGTGAATGTAAAATTAAGATGTAGTATTAAGGAAAAGCTGATTAAAGAGATCAGCTTCCAGAACTTGAATTATCACAAACCTTTGAAAACAGAACACAATGAACAAAAAATCACCCTCTCATTTCATTTTGCACAACAGTGTGGTCCAGAGATTAACCTAGTCAATGAAATGAAGAACAAAGAGTATTCTGAAAACAATTTTGCAGTCGAGAAAATGATGATTTCTCTATCTCTCCTATGGAAGGCATTTATTCTTTCTTATGTGATGGTAATGCCTCTACACTTAACTTCAGCTTGAGGTTACACGAGGACACCTCAGAAACAGAAGGCAGGAGTGCACCAACATCAACAATAAAATCACCAGAATATTTGAGGGAATCAGACTGTCTTGAACACTTACATCTGGATTAGGATCCATAGGAAGTTCCTGTGGTGTACTTTGATTTGCAGACCTATTTGCAGGTTTAACATCAGGATCATGCACTTTCTCTACTAGGGTCTCATTGGTATTGGGAAAGGTAGCTAATATCGGTGCTTCCACAGCTATGGTTATACAGATATATGGTTATAGAGTCATACAGAACAGAAACAGACCCTTGGATCCAACTTGTGCATTCTGACCAAGTTTCCCAAACTAAGCTAGTCCCACTTGCCTGTGTTTGATCCATATCCCTTTATAACTTTTCTATTCATGTACCTGTCCAAATGTCTTTTAAATGTTGTAACTGTACCTACATATACCATTTGGGCAATACACTGGCACAGTGATTAACACTACTGCCTCACAGTGTCAGAGATCCAGGTTCGTTTCCAGTTTTGGGTGACTGTGTGGAGTTTGCACATTCTCTGTTTCCTCCCACAGTCCAAAGATATGCAGGTTAGGTGGAATGGCCATGGTATTGTGTCGATGCTATAATTTTAAGAAGGTTATTTTGTCCGTAGTAATTTCTTTGCAAAGAGGTTGTAAAGGCAGAGATGGCGAAATGCCTGGTTTAACAATAGAACAAGAGTGGCCAGTTTGCCCAGTTCAGTTTTTTTTCTAGTTTGTTTTAGCTGTAGCAGTCACAAAGTGTGTGAATCCAGGGAAGTTGCAGGCTTCAGTAAAGAACTCCTCTAACTTTCTTCTAAAATCTCTTTGGATGTTGTTCCCTCCTGCCTGTAAAAATCTACGTTTGAATTTACTTTTTGGCTAAAGAGTATGATTTTGTCACGTATTCATGATTTTACACCACAAGATTTGGTTAGATTCCTTACAGAATGGAAACAGGCCCTTCGGCCCAACAAGTCCACACCAACCATCTGAAGAATAACCCACCCAGACCCATTTTCTTATCCTATATTTAACCCTGACGAATGCACCTAACACTATGGGCAATTTAGCAAGGCCAATTCACCTGACCTGCACATCTTTGGATTGTGGGAGGAAACCCACACAGACAATCATCCGAGGCAGGAATCGAACCTGGGTCACTGGTGCTGTGAGGCAGCAGTGCTAACCACTGAGCCACCATATGTTTAAGGAATGCTACTGTATTGGAAAAGTCAATTAGTAATAGTTACCGTACGGGATGGTTAAATTTTCCAACAGTTAAGTTATTCTAAATTCTGCTTCCTTTTGTTCAACTGTAGTGTTTAAATAAATTTTGTTTTACTTAAAGCCAAGTGGGTTGACTAGCTGCATTACACCTAGAATATCCACTTCACAACTGCCTTTAAAATAAGAAAAACGTTAGGGTCTAGGCTACCTTTTTAAAATATTTGGGGGTTGGGGGGGGGTGGAGGTTTGGTGGTGGTGGTGACTGGCCTGGTGACAACACCAAGTGTTCTGAACAAGATACAATGTAACCTCCTGGTCCAGCAGCTAGTGTAGTGGTTGCCTAGAGACAAAAACAAATTTGAATTGTGCCAATCAGTTTAAATTACACTCTAAAACAATCAAACTCCAATTAAGTTTGAATTTAGTATATTAACAATATTAAAAGCCAATGACACAATCTGATGCTTTCAGGTATAAGACTGGGAAAACTTGAACAGTTGAAGGAGAACTGCCAAGCCATCAACATATGCAGACTACAGAATAACTCTCTTAAAGGTATCTTTATCGATCAGTGACCTGTGAAATAGAAATCCCTAAGAAGAAGAAAAGACAACAGAGGAAGATATACAGAGAAGATTTGACAGTTGGCTGCTTTTGAAATTTGTTAAAATTCCTGCTTAAGATTTATCGGACTAGTATTACAGAAGGGGAAGTAAAAGATAGGTTAGAGGAAGGAGTAGTAAATAGTTGTTAAGTTAATTATTCTCTGTTATATGTAAAGAAATAGTTGTTACTTTTACTAGTTCCTTGCCTCTCGAATTTTCACACATAACTGCATGGGATAAATCTTTTCTGTGTTGTTGGTTTAAAATAGCCGGGGCGAGGGGTTACCCCATGTCCTAACAATACTTGATGGGCTGAATGGCCTCTTTCTGCACTGTGAGGATTTGTTTTGAGTCTTTACAGGGCACTTAACTTGCAGCTGCTGTTGGGAAATCCCGCAGCAGCTGGTAAGTGGGCACACAGTAACCAGTAAGCCTAGGAATCTAGTGCAATGTGGATTCGGGCCTAGTCTCTACAGAGCACTTAGCTTGGAGCAGGAGTCAGGAAACCTCACAGCAGCAGCCAGGAGGCAGGGACACAATAACTGGTAAACCTATAAACTTAATGCAGTGTGAATTCAGACCCAGACTTTACAGAGCATTTGGCTTCCAGCAGCAGTCATGAAACACTGCAGCAGTAGCCAGGAGGTGGGGACACAAAAAGGATGTGATAGAACTGGAGGGGTACACAGGAGGTTCACTAGGATGCCTCGGATTGAGTTTTAAGAAAAGACTAGATAGGCTTGGATTATTTTCTTTAGAGCAGAAAATACTGAGGAGGGACATGATTGAGATGTAAAAGATTATGAGGGATCTGGACAGGGTCGGTAGGGAGCAGCTGTTCCCCTTTGTAGAGGGGTCAATCATGAGGGGATATAGCTTTAGGACAAAGGGCAGGAAATTTAGAGGGGATTTTGGGAAAAATCTTTTCACTCAGAGGGTGGTGGGAATCTGGAGTGCACTGCCTGGGAAGGTAGTGGAGGCCAGAAATCTTACAATCTTTAAAAAATATAACATTCAAGGATACAGGAAAAGTACAGGAAATTGGAATTAGTGCACTTTTAGTGGGAGTTACGTTGGTGCTAACATGGTGGGCCAAAGAGCCTTTTCTGTGCTGTATGAATCTATGAACTTCTTCTGACAGTTCATTCCACATATGAACTATTCTGTGTGTGATAAAGTTGCCTCTCAGGCCCTTTTTAAGATCACTTTAAAAATATGCCCTCTAGTTTTCAAGTCCCTCGTGCAGCTCATGAATTTGCAAACCTCTATAAGGTCATCCCTCAACCTCCCATGTTCCAGTGAGAGAAGTCCCAGCCTCTCCTTATGACACAAATCCTCCAGACCCAGTCACATCCTTGTAAATCTTGTCTGTACCTTCTCCAATTTAATAACACACTTCCTATAGCAGGGTGACCAGAACTGTACACAGTCCTCCAAAAGTACAACTACAAACAAGATGTCCCAACTCCTTTACAC
This sequence comes from Chiloscyllium punctatum, assembly GCF_047496795.1. NCBI lineage: Eukaryota > Metazoa > Chordata > Chondrichthyes > Orectolobiformes > Hemiscylliidae > Chiloscyllium > Chiloscyllium punctatum. The sequence goes on along the minus strand of NC_092756.1, from coordinate 78,696,599 downwards.
AATGGTCTGAGCAATGAAGGCAAGTGTGCAAACAACAAACACTTCTCTCTGATAGTACTGTAATCTTTTTGGATGTGGTACAGCATTTGTGCATTCCTGTGCTATAATATGTACTGTATTGGAACCTTTGTAATTTGTGAATCCAGGTCTGTGGCTATATAGCTCTGTGTGATTGCTTATAGAGCTACGCTTTTAACTGCTCTAACATTTGGCTTTAAACATTTCTAAAGTATTCCTGAGCTCTAGAAATGCTCTGCTGCTTTTACTGACAGAAAACTTGAATACATATATGGCTTGCTGATGAGACTCAATTGCAGACTTTAGTTGACATTTCTGCCGAGTTATAATCTCGAAATATTCAATATTGGTTGACTGAATTTGGACTTAAACATCTCCTTCTGCCTTGATAGTTTTCCAATAGCTGCCCACAGCTGCTGAACCACCTCTTGGTGATCTGTTTCAGAGGTTTGAATCTGCAAAGTTCACCTGAATGTTGTTTGCTCACTGTCTTGTTATGACAGTGCATTTATAATATTACATAATTTGCAAAGAAAGTCAATTGGTCTTTTTAAAAAATAGACACTGAATCTTGCAAGATGGACCTTAGCAGTCAAATTACTTGTTTATGTTCATTCAATACAGTCCAAAAAAGCAGACAGACTTGTGTATTACCTCGGTATCAAATCATAAAGAAAGACGCTCAGAATTTGATTAAACCTTGGACAAGACAAAACCTCGAACAAGATCTTTCTAAAGCTGTGAGCATTCAAATCTTCTGAAAGAAAAAGTGTCTAGAAGGACATCACAGCCTAACATAACTGACTTTGTTTCTATAAAAATAATTCCTCAAAATTAACGCTGTAACTCTTTTAAGTTAAGACAGGCAATGAACCACCATTTTTGACAGAACTCCAAGAAGAATTCTGAGAGGACCTCTTGTAGTACACGGTAGTTCCTTACCTCTGGACAGGGTTCAAGTCCCACCTTGAACATAGGTGGGACTTGAACATAGAACATTACAGCGCAGTACAGGCCCTTCGGCCCTCGATGTTGCGCCGCCCTGTCATACTAATCTGAAGCCCATCCCACCTTACTATTCCATGTATGTCCATATGCCTGTCCAATGACAACTTAAATGCACTTAAACTTGGCGAATCTACTACGTTGCAGGCAAAGCATTCCATACCCTTACTACTCTCTGAGTAAAGATTACTTTCATCTTTCAATAGCTTTCATCTGTACCTATTTTTAAGCTTTGTATCTATAATGTAGTGTATATCTGCATCACTTTTTTACTCAGTAACTTTCAGCCACTGTGTTATAAACTGATCTTTATCTTTTGTTAGTGGTTATTTTTGATGTGGAACATTTGAAAATGAAAGAGGACAAAACATGCTATACAAATTCATAGTTCATGGATCACTCTTCAGAATGTCTGTCTTGTAAATGTATGCCATATGCAGTTGATTTCTGCTAATAGAAATGTGGATTTCCTCCAGGTACTCTGGTTCCTCTCACCATTCAAAGATGTGCAGGCTAGGGGATTGGCCATATTAAATTGCCCATAATGTCCAGGGATGTTAGGTTAGGTGGATTAGCCAGGGGAAATGCAGGGTTACAGGGATAGAATAGGGGGTTGGGTCTGGGTGGGATGCTCTTTGGACAGTTGATGTGGACTTGATGGGCTAAATGGTCTACTTTCACACTGTAGGGATTCTATGATGATCCAAATCTGTCGACGCAAGGTACAATCCAGCCTCTTTGAATCTTCAATGCTCATGAATCTGTGTCAAAGTTCTGAAATCTCCTTCATGTATGTTTGAAGATCTGTTTTTAATACTAAATGTTGGGAGTAAGTTCTGAAACTTCACTAGTGTTCATTTGTGGGTGAAACACTTTAAAATTGTCTTCATCTGCTTTCCCTCTCACTGCTTGAGTGTCTACAATTAGTGTTTGTTCACTGCACTTAGCCTGAAACACTGGCAAGTCTTCTAGTTTTATTGAGTTTCCTGCAATTTTATTAAGATACTCACCATCTTTAATGAATGTTGAATATACTGACAGAAATGGAGACTTCAGGATGTCAGTCTCTTTTTCCATTCCTGCATGGCTTCTGACATTCATTACAAGTAGAAATTTCCACACCTAATTGCATTTGCTGCTGCTGTTTTTTTTGATCGGTGAGATCACTGGAATAGACAGATAAATGCAGCTCTTTGTTGCTTTGTTCCACAGAGTTGATTCTCTTTCCAAGAGATACAGAAATGTCAAGATTGTTGGTAGTGGAGTCAAAATGTACAGGAAGATTCATGATACTGCTTCCACTAAATCAACAACACGAGTGGCAGTTCCATTCTCTGCCACTCTTTCCTGAAGATGCCCTCTTCCGGCTGGCCACCTTCATCCCTCCCCCCATTTCTTCTAGCTTTGCCTCAAAGAGAAATGAAAGATCTACATTATTTCCCTGTGGTGTTGTGGACGGAGTTTCTGTCATGGACACTGATTCTAAACAAAGTTGGCTCAAAACCTCAAAAGCATCTACAAGTGATAAATAGGAATGGTGATTAGAAATAATGTACAAACATTGGTGATCTCTTTCCCATTATGATGAAGCTCAGACTGTATCTACCCTCTCACTCTGATTTGAATACCTCTTGCACCTTGAAATTGAATTAAAGGCACTTGGAGACATCTAGGTTACAATCATGGTGTGGAATCCCATTGAATGGAGACATATACCCTCATATCTAAGGCAAATTGAGGTTTCCTGCCTTTAACCATGATATCTCTATACCAGAAATCATCATGTGGGGCGACAACTTCCTCTAAGAAGGAGGATACTTGTTCTTCTGAATTTGCTATTTCCTTGACAATTGTAGACTTGAATTGTCTGTGTCCAAACTTCTGCCTTTCAGATGGAAATCCTATACTGCTGTTTGGGCAAATTATTCTTAAATCCCCCATTGATAATAGAGCAGATTTGGCTCCAGTGAGGATACCTCCCCAGCACTCCATGTGGCAGGGATGTGGCAAAGTTACAATTGGTGCACATCTCTCGCTGCTGTGACACTCTTACAGTTCTGCATCCTCCAAGGTGAACTTCACAAAACAGCTTACTCCCATTCTATCCCTGCATGACCTGTGTGTGCATTCTACATTCCAGAAAGCTCCAGGATGGGTAGGTTGGAGGGTATCTAAGGTTTGGGTCTGCTGATGTCTTGCCTGTGCCAGTGGCTGGGTGCTGTGTGGCTTTTTCTTCCCTGTAATGTCATTGCCAGATTAACTTTAAAGTCCTCCACTTGGCTTCTCTTCAAGCACATTCTTGTCACTTGTTGGTTTTCTGGTTGTTGTCACCAGTTGCCACTATGTAATAAGATCAGCCCTGGGTTGTTGATAGAAGATGATACAGCCATGGCAGTGAACATCATTTGGAACATTGTGAGCAGTTTTGGGCGCTGTATCTAAGCAAAGATGAACTGGCATTGGAGTGGGTCCAGAGGAGATTTGCAAAAATGATCCCAGGAGTGAAGGGCCTGTATTATGAGGAGCGGTTGAGAACTGGGTTTTAATCGATGGAGTTTGAAGAATGGTGGAGGAATCTGATTGAATCTTCCAGGATATCAAGAGGCCCAGATAGACAGGATGTGGAGAAAATGTTTTCAATAGTAGGAGAGTCTAGGACCTACAGGCACATCCTCAGGGTGAAAGGGCAACCCTTTAGAACTGAAATGGGGAGAAATTTCTTCAGCCTCAACTGGAACTCATTGTCACAGAAAACTGTGACAAGTCATTGAGTGTATTTAAGACAGAGATAGATAGGTTCTGAATAATTAAGGTTATGAGGAGAGGGCAGGAGAATGGGATTGAGAAATATATCAGTCATGATCGAATAGCAGTGCAGACTTGATAAGCTGAATGGCCTAATCCTGTTTCTATAACTTATGATCAATGACTTTTATTACAATGTGGAGGAGCTGGTGTTGGACTGGGGTGAACAAAGTCAAAAATCACACAACACCAGGTTATAGTCCAATAGGTTTATTTCGAAGCACTTGCTACCTGATGAAGGAGCAGTACTCTGAAAGCTAGTGCTTCCAAATAAACATGTTGGATTATAACCTGGTGTTGTATGATTTTTAACTTTGTCCACCTTTATTACATATACACATTATACATGGGAAAGATTAAGAGAGGACATTTCTGCGGCCCTTCACACTCAGGTCCCTGTTCCATGTCCTCTGATGTCACCTTTACATAGTATAAGTAGTTATCATTACAGTAAAGGTATAGTTAACCCTTTATTCCACAGTTCATTGTTCTTAATTAGTTTGTGGGAAGTGATACTGAACCAAACATTGCAGTGAGTAGAATTCAGATGAAGGAGGTAAATCGGATCAGAATGGAGGAAGGAGACAGCAATGGTTGGTGACAGCATTTTCAAACCCATGACCTCTTCCATCGAGATTCGGAAGGCCAGCAGATTCATAGGGGCGCCACCTCCTCGAAGTTCCATTCAAGCCACATGCCACCCCGACTGGACTGCATCACTGTTTCCTCTCTGTCACTAGATCAGAAACCTGGAACTCTCGCCTTGATAGTCTAAAGACCACATGGACTTTCTCCAATGGATTGCAGTGGTTAAAAAAGGCAGTTCACTACTATTTTCTCAACAGCAAGTTGGGATGAACCAGAAGAATTAAAGAAAAGAGTACCTGTTAGTGGGCAGCAATGTCCCACAGGAGTGTGGCGCTTGGAAATGAGAAACATGTGATGAAACCATTTGGAATGCATCCATGTAGAGCTGGCAACTGTACCACAAAATATACCAGAACTGAATTTAACTTGGTTTCTTTTAATTTTCTTGCTATACAGTGAAAGAAACAAAGAAAATATCTAGCTCATACAGGGTTAGAATCTGGAGCACATCACATAGGTAGCTACAGAAGTAGATCCATGACATATCACTCCCCATAGGAACAACCAGTGTATTACCTTTCAGTAAAATCCTGTATAGGGTAGTGGGATTCAATAAAAGGTTAACAAGCAACACTTGCTAACTTTGATGACCATATCATTCTCTTTGAAGAATGAACTTTGCTGAGAGACATATAGACTCTATAAAATCACTATTCCTCAGCCTCTAAAGTAGTTTCACTAACTATATGTACTTACGTGCATTCTCAAAAGCAGTTTTCATTTGCTTATACAGCTTTTGTCTGAACCTCCAAGTCCGGAGTTCCCTGGTCTTACTGTAGAAATCAGCCTCTGAAGATTCAGTCCTGAGTTCTAATAGTTCTGTAATTTTCTGTGTTGCTTTGCTCACTAAAGCGGTCAGGTGCATATCCCAGTTGCCTTCATTGACTAGAAGGACAGAACATCAGCATGAGGAATGTAGAGAAAAGAGAAAAAGAGAATGAGGGAAAAAATAGTACAAGACTGAGAAAGTTGATAAACCGTCATTGTTTTCACACCAGCTTCAAATGAATTTTGGGACATAGGTGCAATCTTACTTAGAGATGTCACTGTACTGTTACATTATCCACAATACAAATGAAGGAAACACGTCTTCTTGACATACATTCTTCTATTTGTGACTGAACGCAGTTTAACAGGTGCCCAATATCCACGATAAAAGCAAAACAGTGCAGATACTGGAGATCAGAAATAAAACAGTGAGATGTGGAGATATTCAGCAGCTGTGGCAGCATCTGTGGACAAAGAAAATCAGAGTTAACTCTTCTTCAGAACTCAGAACAGACATACTGAAGTTAACTCTGTGGCTCTCTCTCCACTGATGCTGCCAGACCTGTAGAGTTTCTCCAGCAATTTCTGTTTTATTTCAATATCTCAAAGTTGGATGAGGGACACAGACTGATAGGGACTGTGCAATTGCTCTCAGGTTGATGGAATGAATGGTGCTGATTGGAACTGGATATCATTAACATCTATAAAGATTCTTGCAGCAAAAGCTACTCTAAAGCCCAAGGGGGAAGGATCACGGTTAACATTAAAATGACCAGAGCATGGAAGATTGCCTGGGGTCAAACTTCATCAGAATGGCAGACTAACTCCAGAATAATGGGCATTACATAACCCAGGACAACATCTATCAGGGCTTACATGACTGAAAAGTCACATAGCTTTGTACACAAACCTTATTGTAGAGAAGAACATAAAATCTAGGCTCACTACTCCCATTTGGAGAAAGTGAGTACTGCAGATATTGGAGATCGGACTCGAAGAGTGTGGCGCTGGAAAAGCACAGCCAGTCAGGCAGCATCCGAGCAGCATGAGAATCTATGTTTCATCAGGAGGGCTGATTCTCGAAACATTGATTCTCCTGCTCCTCGGATGCTGCCTGACAGCCTGTGCTTTTCTAGCACCACACGTTTCAACTCACTACTCCCATTGTAATATAGAGGTGGTGCTGCACATTCAGAGTTGTTGTCTTTCAGACAAGATGGTAAACAGAACTGCCAATCTTCCCAGGTGAGTAAAGGATTTCATGTTTACAAGGAAGAGCCAAAGAGCATTGTCTGGTACCTGGTCATTATACATCCTACAACTAACATCATGAAGCAAATAATCTGGTAATTATTGCTGTATGAACCTTCTTGCTATGGACAAATTGTCTGCTCTGTTTATTCATTCCCAGTGACTACATTTTATATTATTTCACAGACTATAAACTTCATAAAAATGGAAATGGTTCTTTTCCTTTAACTTTATTATACACTTTATAATCTCCTGGATGTGCGATATTTTATGTTAGCAGCCTCCCAGCTTTTTCAATTAAGGAGTCACTCTATGTGGAGAAAGTGAGGACTGCAGATGCTGGAGATCAGAGTCAAAAGTGTGGTGCTGGAAAAGCACAGCAGGTCCGGGAGCATCCGAGGAGCAGGAGAATCGACATTTCGGGCAAAAGCCCTTCATCAGGAATGAGGCTTATGAGCCAAGGGGGTGGAGAGATAAATGGGAGGAGGGTGGAGCTGGGGGGGAACGTAGCTGAGATTGTGATAGGTAGATGAAAGTGGAGGTAATGGTGATAGATCGGAAAGGAGGTTGGAGCGGATGGGTGGGAAGGAAGATGGACAAATAGGACAGGACATGAGGGCGTTGCTAGGTTGGATCTGGGATGAGGTGAGGGGAGGGGAAATGGAGAAACTGGTGAAATCCACATTGATCCCATTTGATTGGAGGGACCCAAGGCAGAAGATGAGGGGTTCTTCCTCCATCACCCCGTGGCTGAACACTTCAACTCCCCCTCCCACTCAAGGACATGCAAGTCCGGGGCCTCCTCCATCGCCAAACCCTAACCACCTGATGCCTGGAGGAAGAAAACCCCATATTCTGCCTTGGGACCTTCCAACCACTTGTGACCCTCCAACCACATGGGATCAACGTGGTTTCCACCAGTTTCCTCATTTCTCCTCCCCCCACCTTATCCCAGAACCAACCTTCCAACTCAGCACTCCCCTTATGATTTGTCCATCTGCCTTCCCACCTATTCACACCACCCTCCTCTCCGACCTATTACCATTACCCTCACCTTCATCTACCTATCGCACTCTCAGCTACCTTTCCCCCAGCTCCAGCCCCTCACGTTTATCTCTCCATCCCCTTGGTTCACAAGCCTCATTCCTGAACAAGGGCTTTTGCCCGAAATGTCAATTCTTCTGCTACTCGGATGCTGCCTGACCTGCTGTGCTTTTCCAGCACTGCACTCCTGTCATTCTATGTGGGTCAGCTTAGGCATGATTATTTAACTCACGGTAGCTTTTATGATTGTGCTCAAACCTATCAACACAGGATCCTTGGATTGAAATCAGAAGCGGGAATCCTGAATAAATTCTTCCCTGCATAATCTGGCTGATTGAAGAGCGACTCTAATCCTGCAGGTGCTCATTTAACTCCCCACAGGCTAGGGTATCAAAGTGGATTCTCCTGGTTCTTGGGGAACTTCCATGTAATATAAATGAAATAATTGGGATTAATCTTTTCCAACTTTTTCCAAGGTCCTCTTGTCACAACTGGATTGATTGATGCAGCAATGAAAGCTTCAGGAAACAGTATCATTTACTCAATAGTTTGTACACTGGTTGAGGGAATGAGAGGTTGTAAATTTTTAACCAGGCCACTCAATAGCGGGAACTTACAAAATATTTGATATTTAAAAGGAAAAGCATAATTTGATCACTTAGGCTTATCATAGTAAGTGTAGTGTTGAATCTCATACTGGTGTTAATCCAGATTATCAGTTAGTTCCACCTCAGACACAAGGAAACAAGAAGAAGAGAATCAAAGTGAAGCCTTCAGCTTTCTCTACTCACACTGATGGTTATCCCTGGCTCCAGCATTCATTAAGAGGCTCGCCATTGAGATGTTGTTAGTCAGCACTGCAATATCCAGTGGTACAAGTCCATTGCTGGTAACCTCATTCAAGTCATCCTGTGTGCCTGGTTGATTAAGTATCCGTTGAACTGCATCAAGATCTTCATGTTCCACAGCATCAAAGATTGAATCGTACTGAATATTCTAGAATTTAAAAGGTAAAACACCCTAATGCAATTTTGAAAGATATCATTCTGTATCTTGATTTTGGAGCTTATAGAGAGGCCAACTGAGCAAATTTACTATTTCCAACTATTGAGACTATGGAACTGCTTTGACCCCTCACAAAGCATCCGCTGGAAACAGATACCAAACCACACTTGCTTAGGATCCCTTTCAGACTATCTACATATCACTTATTGATTAAGATTGGCACTTTTCTGCGTCCCAGTCATGTAGTGATTCAGTCAAAAAGTGTGATGCTGAAAAAGCACACAGACTTTCTCACTCACTACTTTCCCTCTGTTTCCTTCTTATAAGAAAATCCACTAATAAAATATTTAATGTCACCCAGTTAACATTGATTCTGATTTACTTCTTGATGGTTCCATATGATCGACTTGAACTTGTGTATTACTATAAAGAGTGCAGGCTTTTTGCCACAGCTCAAATCCTCAGAATTAAGAAGAAATGTGTGTATCACAAATAGCTCTTCAATGCTTTAAATGAACGCATGAAGTCCTAGTTGTGTTTTCCCAGCTCCAATCCCACCTTCCCCAACACACTCCCATATTCAGCATTTCCAATAGTTGACAGACAAATTACAAACAACTCAGACAGAAGAAATCAAACACTTGTGATCCCGCTCCATGCATATGAATACTACTTGTACTATCCCTGATTAGATACTGATCCATAGACTTCACCATAGAAACTTCATGGGATGTCAGTGTTGTTGGCTGGGTGAGTGTTTATTGCACATTCCTAATTGCCCTTGAGAGGCAGTGATGAACAACATTCTTGAACTGCTGCAATCCTTGGCATATAGGAACATTCACACTGCTATTAGGAAAGGAGTTCTGAGATTTTGATCCAGCAACAAGTAACAGTAGTATAGATTCAAGTCAGGATGGTGTGTTTCCAGAGGGAAGTTCGCTAATGGAGGTGTTCACATGTATCATATGCCTTTGTCCCTCTAGGTGGTGGAGGTTGAGAGTTTGGAAGATGCTGTGGAAGGAATTTGGGTGAGTTGGTTGTAGATGGTACACTCTGCTGCCACTGTATGAGTGGTGAAAGGAGTGTACAATGAAAGTAGCGAGTGAGTGCTACTTTGTCTTGGATGGCGCCTAGTTTTGTGAGTGTTGACGGAACTGCACTCATCCAGGGAAGTGGAGAATATTCCATCACACTCCCTATTTGTGTGTTGTAGATGGTGGGTAGGCGTAGGACAGATGTAAGGTAAATTATTTTGAAAGGATTCCTGGCCCCTCATCTGCTCCTATAACCACTGTCTATGTGGTTGATGCAGTTCAGTTTCTGGTAACCCCCCCCCCCCAGGACACTGACTCAGAGCGATCCCTCTGCACCATCACTAATACCTGGTTAGCCACAGAGTTCTTTTCCTCCCTTTGATATTTTTGTTTTATGAATCACATTTATTTTGAGAATTGTTTTTGTGACTGTCAGCATTCAGTTTATCTGGAACTGAAAAATGGAACGATTATGGAAAACCTGGCTGTGACTGGTTTCTATGGCAACAGCAATGAGAGACTCCATTCTGCAGAATTAGGGAGTCTGAGAGGCAATGATGCACATTTCTTTTCAACTTACTATATGAGTCACAATGCGGGTATATTTTTCCAGTGTGACTCATTTGCACTGTGGCATTTTACTACAATACTTTTGAGATGTCAGTGTGCTCTTCAAGTCATACTTTGGTTTAATAGAGTGGTGTTACATTGAACCCTAGTGTAATTACATACTGTGAGCTTATTACAATCCAGAGACTCAACCATCTCAGCATCTGACATTGAACATTGAGATTTTACATCTTAGGCATTTAAATATTCACTGCACCTGAAGGCGGTGCAAGTTAGAATATAGAGCAAAATGCCCTGGTTTGTGGGTAGTTCTTGAGTTTGTTACTGTGGTCATTGAGATTCTAGAGGTAAAAACAATGACTGCAGATGCATTCCTGATGAAGGGCTTTTGCCCGAAACGTCGATTTCAAAGCTCCTTGGATGCTGCCTGAACTGCTGTGCTCTTCCAGCACCACTAATCCAGAATCATTGAGATTCTGTCAGATCTGACAGTGGTAGAGACATCTGCACCATTTTCAGTGTTATGTACCTCACATCCTTGATTTGAAATATATGAATGCACATACTGGTATGGAACATCAATACTGAATAAACTTGCTAAGCAGAACAATCTATTGCAGTATTACAAATCCAACTGGTTCTTTCCTAATTCACAGTACGCAAATGCTGAGAATAACGGTGGTGACAAGGATGTTAATTAGGAGAGCCCTGGATTTATCCTCAAGAATACCTTCCTTTTTTGTTATTCTTTTTTGGAATACAGACATTGCCAGCAAGGCCAGAATTTATTGCCCATCTAGAACTGTCGTTGAACTCAGTGGCTTGCTAGACCATTTCAGAGGATAGTTAACAGTCAATCACATTGCTGTGAGTCTGGAGTTAGCGGTGGACCAGACAGGTAAGGATGGAAAATTTTCTTTACTCAAGGGATTTGTGAACCAGATGGATTTTTATAACAGTCAGTGGTACTTGTCATGGTCACCATCACCAAGACTGGCTTTATATTCCAGAGTTATTAATTGAATTTAAATTGAACAAGCTTTGTTGTGGGATTTGAACCCATGTCCCCAAGACATTAGCCTGGGCTTTTAGATTGCTGCTGTAGGGGTATTACGGCCAGTCCACCAACTTCTCCAAAAGCTAGCTTAATAAACTGTTGATAATCAGAGTTAAATTGTGAATCCATACCAGGGATGAAGATTTCTTGCTTCTTTCTTTCTCTATTTTTTTAATGAGACAGGCTTCTTCCGAGCTGGAACCACCCTTTAGTCTGAAGGACAGGTTGCGATATAGTCTCTTGGCAGCATTTGGAGACATTGGCCCAAGTGACTTCCTCCTCTGGAGAGGCTCCCTGATTGGCTGTGTCATTTTACTCTGTGTACACCTAGGAAGAAAGACATTTCTTGATTAATTGTGCCATGATTTTTACAGAAAAACTGACACTGCTTCAAAATCATAAAGAGATTATTGTGTCCTCCCTCTGGTCTCTCCATCTATCAATGACAGTGACAAGTCTCATTATTAGGGGCAGACTAATTCCAGACATTCACCAGCGCTGCTCAGAATGAAACCATTGATAAATGTGTATCTGAGAATCAAAGCAACTATCCTAATGACATTTCCTCTAACCCTGTAAGAAAAGGTTGAGAATCTAGTTGACTTTGTTCCACAATGCTAAGCTCAAGTTCTGGAACTCAAAGAGTGAAAAATCTCAGTTACAAGGTAGATCATGATCACAAGACCTTTTTTTCCATTTACTTATGGGATGTGGGCATATTGAGCTGGGCCATTGTTTAGTGTTCATCCTAAACTGCCTTGGAGAAGGTATTGGGAGTTTTCTTTTGAACAGCTGTAGTCCTTTCAGTGTAAGCACCACAACAGCACAACTTGAAAGGCAGTTGCAGGTTTTTGACCCAATGACTATGAAGGAATGATGACATATTTCCAAATGAGGAAAGGAACTTACGGTGTTTCCATGCATCTACTGTGTTGGTCCTTTGAGGTGGTACATTTGATGGTATCACTCCCATTGCAACTTTCATCTAGATAAGTTCCTGGCCAAAATCGTTGAAAAAATGGAAGGACATCATTCCAAAATGGTCCTAGAGTCCTGATTCTGAGATCCTGAGGGGTCTTGACAAGGTAGATGTGAAGAGGATGTTTCCTCTTGTGAAAGAATCTCGAACTAGGAGTCACTGTTTAAAAATAAGGGAATCACCCAGTTGAGGCACAGATGAGGAGATTCTTTTTCCACAGAGGGTTGAGTCTTTGGAACATTTTTCCTTAAAAGATGGTGAAAGTAGAATCTTTGCATATTTTGAAGACTAGTTTTCCAATGAGCAAGGAAATGAAAGGTCATTGGGAGAAGGTGGGAATGTGCAGCAGTCAGATCAATTAGGATCTTTTTGAAAGGCGGAGCAGGCTCTAGGGGCTGAATAGCCTACTGCTGCTCCTAATTTACATGTCAGTGTGTATGTTTGATTCTGAATATCTAGCTCCTGAACTCAGCACTCACCAGTTTCTTTGAAGGGGTACAGCAGAGACAAGGGCAGGATGTATTTCACATATCCATGGAGGATCGGCACATTTCAAAGTGAAGCCATTTCAGTTAAGAGCAATTTTTTCATCATTAAAGTTTCTGAAACAAGACTTTTGGGATTCACAGTTTTGAGAATTTGACCCTTTGATATTGTTAACAGTAGGTCTGAGTGTGCATAAAAAATGGATTAGATCTATGGAACTGCCCAGATGTGATGTATTTATCCCCGTTCATTAAATTTTAAAATTTTAAAATTAAATGTTGTTGACATCAGCCTGAGGGTAATTGTTATACAAATAGTTGTGGAAGGAGTCAAGAAACATTATCATTACCGCAGTGAGGAGAGGGGGATGCGGTCATAAATTTAGAGTTTGTTTGGTTGTTCTAAGTGATTATAAAGGAATTAGCTGATTTTGATGCGGGGCTATGATAAAAATCTTCGTTATAAGGAATTAAGAACACCAATGAATTCAAATCTATTGAATGGTTCTAATCATTGATTGTTTTTTAAATATAGTGAAGCTTGCAATACATACATAGAACTTTATTTTATTATATTTCAACATGGCTGCTGAGATCTGCTCATAGAGTCATACAGATGTACAGCATGGAAACAGACTCTTCGGTCCAAACCCTCAATGCTGACCAGCTATCCCAATCCAATCTAGTCCCCATCTGCCAGCACCCGGCCCATATCTCTCCAAACCCTCCCTATTTATATACCCATCCAAATGCTTCTAAAATGTTGCAATTGTACCAGCCTCCACTACTTCCTCTGACAGCTCATTCCATATCTGTACCACCCTTTGTGCGAAAAAGTTGCCCCTTAGGTCTCTTTCATATCTTTCCCCTCTCACCCTAAATCTAGACCCTCCAGTTCTGGACTCCCTGACCCCAGGGAAAAGACTATGCCTATTTACCCTATCCACGCCCCTCATAATTTTGTAAACCTCTATAAGGTCACCCCTCAGCCTCTGACGCTCCAGGGAAAACGGCCCCAGCCTGTTCAGCCTCTCCCTATAGCTCAAATCCTCCAAACCTGGCAACATCCTTGTAAATCTTTTCTGAACGCCTCATGATGGATTCAAAATGTGTTGGCATGGAAGGAATAAACTTGGAAAGTTGACATAGAGGTTATAAAGGACTATGGTGTTGAGTACAGAGGCGTGAGATATCCTGGAAGGTGGGTTTGCATGGAAAGTGAAGAACCATGGCTGTGGCTAAAGGGGCACAGGCTCACTCAGAGAGCCAATGTAGACATTTTGGGTCAAATGGCTTCCTTCTGTGGTATAACAATTCTGTGATTCTGTCAGTTTGGCAAGAAGGATTTGAGAGGCTATGGGCGTTGGGTAGGAAACATGAGGTGGAATGAGTTACAATGGATGGGCCAAGGCTTCTCCTGTTCCCAGGACCCATAAAATGACACTCCTTTTAACCTTCACCAGCTTTGCCTTGCACCTTTGTAATGTGCTTTAGATCCTAAAGAATAGAGTAGATAAGCATAGAAAGATGCCATTTAGCCCACTGAGTCCGCACCAGTTCTTTTCAAGAAAAATCTAATCAGTCCTCCTTCCTCCATTCTATTATTTACCTATATTTTTTTCTCCAAGTATATTTTCAATTTTCTTTTGACCATGAATGTGAATCTGTATCGAATACAATATCACGTAGGTTGTGCATTCCAAACTCTAACCACTTTTTCTAAACATTTTCCATGAGTTGTCTCCAGTTGTTTTGCCAATCAACTTATGAAATTAAATCTGAGCCATCTGCTTATCAATTCTCCAGCTACTTGAAACAGCTTCTATTATTCTATCAACGCTTTATGATTTTATATATTTTCATCAAATCCCCTCAGGTTTCTTGGGTTTAATCTTAGCCAGTCTCTTTGCAATTCCTTATCCCAGGAACCATTCTAGTGTAAATTTCTTGTAAAGTCGTTCAAAGCTTTCATATCATTCTGGTGTCCAGAACTGGAAATCACAGTCATTGCAGGGTCAAATTGTCTTATATTAGTTCAACAAGAAAATTCTTTGCTTTTGTACTCTATGCTATATTTAAGAAGACCATTGAAAACATTAGTTTCAATATGCTACACTTTACAACTATAGCTTTGACTGACAATTGCACATCACTTGGTTGTTCATATAATGTGAACAGCTCCACTTTTTTGAATCTGGCCTTCCATCAAAATAATTATTTCAAGAGTTGTCTTAAGATTTTCTCAAAGGCTACCTTTTGATTTTCAGAGGCTACTTTTTCATTATAACTAACTCATTTACTAGGTAGTGCAGCCATGTAGAAGCAGAATGAGAAGAATTTGTCAATTACCCTCAATTATCAAGCCTCAATTTATCTTAAAACTGAAACACAGAAGAAAAATATTAACTTACTAGTCACCACAGTATTTAAATAGGCATGAGACAAGAAGCATAAATTGACAATAAAAGCTTTTTTCAAAATTTCTTCTCAAAAAAGCCAACATGCGAAATGCACCTTCCATAGACAAATAAGATCACAGTGAATGCATTTCCATTGTATATAGACAGAAGTGGAACATTGTAACCGAGGCAGCTCTTCACAGATTCTGTCCCTTTCAGGTTTGGGATTACATTGCTTTGATTGGTCACTCTGTGATGAAGGATTGGTGCTAAGGTTGGAAATTTTCCCAACTCTGCATATCCAATTTGGGTGTGAAAGTTTGGCCCACCCCAGTAACTTGAGCAGAATTAACATGAGAAGTCAAAAATCTGAAGCCTCTGCTTTGGAAAGAAAAGAAACCATGGCCAGCAGATTGAAGCAACCTAAAACCCTCAGTAAAGGAGACAAATCAAGAAGAAATGTACAGCATTATTATGTCTAAAAATTAAAAATAAAAATAAATGACTGTGTGTCCAAAAGTGACTGAATAATTTAAACTTTTCTTTTAACTAAATTTCTGAATTTTGATTTATATACATGATTTGTGTTTCTCTTTGTTTTGAAAGTCATGACCTCACATATGCCATAAAAAAAGTAAGTTACAATAGTGGGGCTGCAGCAGAATGTGAATCAGTCATGTATTAAGTAGCAGCTGCACTCAAGAAACATATAAGATCCTGAGGGGGCTTGACAGGGTAGATATTGAGAAGATATTTCAACTACTGAGGGAATTTTGCACCAACTGACATAGGTACATAACAAAGGGACATTCACTTAAAACTGAGATACCAAGGAATTTCTTCTCTCAGAAGGTAGTGAATGTCTGGAACTCTCTACTGCAGAGAGTTGTGGATGCTAGGTCACTGAAAGTAATTAAAGAGGCAGTAGATAGACTATTGAAATATTGTAGAGTCTAGGGCAATGATGAACTAGCACAAAAAAGGAGTTGAGATCTGGGGCAGATCAGCCATATCTTACAGAATGGCAGGTAGGCTTCAGAGTCTGATAGGCCTACCCTAGCTCCTGGAGTTACTTATGATCAATATTCCATTTGGTAAGAAAGAAATAAATAGAAAAACACATGAAAAATTGGAATATTTCATGTGATGGATTTACATGTTTTGAAAAGGGAATAATGCACATTGATAAATTATTCAAAATTCATTTTGGGTGGAGGGGGATATTTTTCTAGAAGACAAGACAAGAGAAATAACTCACTTTAGTCTGGCTGAATTCCCATTGAGATCAAGTTAAACCAGAAGATGGAGAGCAGACACGAATGGAATCTCCCAAAGCGCAAAATCCCTGCTTAGGTAGCAGTTCCTGAGCTTCCAAGCAAATACTGGAATGTCATGTTCCAACACTTTATCCTGAAACAAAAAGGTAACAGATTAGCGGCGATATCCAGTACTTGCAGCGATTGTGATAATTGTGCTGACCTCATTGCCAGAAATGCTAACACAGGAGACAGTTCAATTTAACTTTAATGGAGATGTTGTTTGGCAATAGTTTGGAAAGGGCTGGGTGGTGGGGTAGGGTGGTGCACGGGGGAATTTGTTATGTTTCTTTAATTTCGTCTATGCAGGCCTCTAAGGTTCATGTACGGCAGCTAGAAATCAATGCTGTGAGACACATGGCCGTGTAACAAATTGGATCAATGTTGGTTAGAATTATACCCGGTACAAAGGACAATCTTTGTGATTTTTGGGGCCCAATTATCTTAGCCACAGGGATTCCCTGCAGATATTACTGTCACTGAATTCTTCATTATCCACCATCGTCACTATCCTAGGTTTATGTGACCTCCATTGCTTCAGTGTCATTGGGTCAAAAGTCCAGGAACTTTCTCCCTAACAGGGGTCTATACCACATGGACATTTTTTAATTCACTTGTGGGACATGGACATTTCTGGCTAGCCAGCATTTATTGTCTATCCCAAGTTGTCTTTGAACTGACTGGCTTGCTAGACCATTTTAGAGGACAGTTGAGAGTCAACCACATTGTTGTGGATCTGCAGCCATGTGTTAGCCAAGTCAGGTAAGGATGGCAGATTTCCTTCCTTGAAAGACATCAATGAACCATAAGACCATAAGACATAGGAGTGGAAGTAAGGCCATTCGGCCCATCTGGTACACTCTGCCATTTAATCATGGCTGATGGGCATTTCAATTCCACTTTACCAGCATTCTCCCCGTAGCCCTTAATTCCTTGTGACATCAAGAATTTATCAATCTCGGCCTTGAAGCCATTTAGCGTCCTGGCCTCCACTGCACTTCGCGGCAATGAATTCCACAGGCCCACCACTCTCTGGCTGAAGAAATGTCTCTGTATTTCTGTTCTGAATTTACCCCCTCTAATTCTAAGGCTGTGCCCACGGGTCCTAGTCTCCTCACCTAATGGAAACAATTTCTTTGCGTCCACCCTTTCCAAGCCATGTATTATCTTATAAGTTTCTATTAGATCTCCCCTTAACCTTCTAAACTCCAATTAATACAATCCCAGGATCCTCAGCCGTTCTTCGTATGTTAGACCTGCCATTCCAGGGATCATCCGTGTGAATCTCCACTGGACACGCTCCAGTGCCAGTATGTCCCTCCTGAGGTGTGGGGCCCAAAACTGGACACAGTACTCCAAATGGGGCCTAACCAGAGCTTTATAAAGGCTCAGTAGCACGTCACTGCTTTTATATTCCAACCCTCTTGAGATAAATGACAACATTGCATTTGCTTTCTTAATCACGGATTCAACCTGCATGTTTACCTTTAGAGAATCCTCGACTAGCACTCCCAGGTCCCTTTGTACTTTGGCTTTATGAATTTTCTCACCGTTTAGAAAGTAGTCCACGCTTGTATTCTTTTTTCCCAAGTACAAGACCTCACATTTGTTCACGTTGAATTTCATCAGCCATTTCCTGGACCACTCTCCCAAACTGTCTAGATCCTTCTGCAGCCTCCCCACTTCCTCAGTACTACCTGTCTGTCCACCTAACTTCGTATCATCGGTAAACTTCGCTAGAATGCCCCCAGTCCCTTCATCCAGATCATTAATTTATAACGTGAACAGCTGCGGCCCCAATACTGAACCCTGTGGGACACCGCATGTCACCGGCTGCCATTCCGAAAAAGAACCTTTTATCCCAACTCTCTGCCTTCTGTCAGACAGCCAATCCTCAATCCATGCCAGTAGCTCACCTCGAACACCATGGACCCTCACCTTACTCAGCAGCCTCCTGTGTGGTACCTTATCAAAGGCCTTTTAGAAGTCTAGATAGACCACATCTACTGGGTTTCCCTGGTCTAACCTACTTGTCACCTCTTCAAAGAATTCTAACAGGTTTGTCAGGCATGACCTCCCCTTACTAAATCCATGTTGACTTGTTCTCATCTGACCCTGCTCTTCCAAGAATTTAGAAACCTCATCCGTAACGATGGATTCTAGAATTTTACCAACAACCGAGGTTAGGCTAATTGGCCTATAATTTTCCATCTTTTGTCTTGATTCTTTCTTGAACAAGGGGTTTAGAACAGCGATCTTCAAATCATCTGGGACTTTCCCTGACTCCAGTGACTTTTGAAAGATCTCAACCAACGCCTCCGCTATTTCCTCAGCCACCTCCCTCAGAACTCTAGGATGTAGCCCATCAGGGCTAGGAGATTTGTTAATTTTAAGATCTTTTAGCTTTTCTAGCACTATCTCTTTTGTAATGGTAACCATATTCAACTCAGCCCCCTGACTCCCTTTAATTGTTGGGATATTACTCATGTCTTTCACTGTGAAGCCTAACGCAACGTACTTGTTAAGTTCTCCCGCCATTTCCTTATCTCCCATCACTAGCCTTCCAGCATCAGTTTGAAGTGGCCCAATGTCTACTTTTGCCTGTTGTTTGTTTCTTATGTATTGAAAGAAACTTTTACTATCATTTCTAATATTACTGGCTAGCCTACCTTCACATTTGATCCTCTCCTTCCTTATTTCTCTCTTTGTTATCCTCTGTTTGTTTTTGTAGCCTTCCCAATCTTCTGATTTCCCAGTGATCTTGGCCACTTTATAGGATCTCTCTTTTTCTTTGATATATTTCCTGACTTCCTTTGTCAGCCATGGCTGTCTAATCCCTCCCCGGATAATCTTTCTTTTCTTGGGGATGAACCTCTGTTCAGTGTCCTCAATTATACCCACAAACTCCTGCCACTTTTGCTCTACTGTCTTCCCCGCAAGCCTCTGCTTCCAGTTGATTTTCGTCAGTTCATCTCTCATGCCCTCGTAATTACCTTTATTTAACTGTAACACCATTACATCCGATTTTGCCTTCTCTCTTTCAAACTGCAGACTGAACTCTACCATATTATGATCGCTGCTTCCTAAGTGTTCCCTTACTTTAAGATCTTTTATAAAGTCTGGTTCATTATTTAGCACTAGGTCCAGAATAGCCTGCTCCCTTGTGGGCTCCATGACAAGCTGTTCCAAAAAGCCATCCTGTAAGCATTCCATGAATTCCTTTTCTTTGGATCCACTGGCTACATTATTTACCCAGTCCATCTGCATATTAAAGTTCCCCATGATCACCGTGACCTTGCCTTTCTGACATGCCTTCTCTATTTCCTGGTAGATGTTGCGCCCCTGGTCCTGACCACTGTTAGGAGGTCTGTACATAACTTTCATTATGGTTTTTTTGCCTTTGTGGTTCCTCAATTCCACCCACACAGACTCCACATCATCCGACCCTATGTTGTTCAGTGCCATAGATTTAATTTTATTCTTAACTAACAAGGCCACTCTGCCCCCTCTGCCCACCTCTCTGTCTTTTAGATAAGTTGTAAATCCTTGGATGTTTAACTGCCAGTCCTGTACCCCCTGTAGCCATGTCTCTGTGATGCCTACCACATCATAATCATTCACGATGATCTGTGCTGTTAGTTCATCTACTTTGTTACGAATGCTACGAGCATTCAGGTAAAGTGCCTTAATGCTAACTTTCTTATCATTCGAGATATTGGAAGTCACAAGATGTCCTAAGTTATCCTTCCTTTTTGTTGCATTCCTAGTCTGCCTCAAGCTTAAATCCACCTGCATACATGTTATCCTCCTGCTTATCCTTCCATTTAACTCCATACTCCCTGTCGCTTTCACTTTCCCTTCCTCCCAACTCAGAAGTTTAAAGTCCTACTGACCACCCTATTTATCCTCTTCGCTAGAACATTGGTACCAGATCGGTTCAGGTGGAGACCGTGCCAATGGTACAGATCCCACCCACCCCGGTTCCAAAACTGATGCCAATGCCCCATGAAGTGGAATCCCTCTTTTCCACACCAATCCCTTAGCCACGTGTTTACTTCCCTAATTTTCTTGGATGGTTTTGGATGGTTTTCTCCGACAATCAGCAATGAGTTCACGTTCATCAGTAGATTCTTGATTCCAGATTTTAAAAAATGAGTTCCAATTCCACCAGCTGCCATGGCAGGATTCAAACCCAGGTCCCTAGAACATTAGTTAGTTTCTGGATTAATAATCTATTGATAATACCACTAGGCCATCACCTCTCCTTGCAGAGGTTCAAGAAGGCAGCTCACTATCACTTCCTCAAAGGCAAATTAGAATGGACAATAAATACATGCTTAGCTAGCAAAGAGTGTATCCCATGAATTGCTAAAATAAGGATTAAGACAGACTGGGCAAGAACAGCAGATTTCTTTCCCTAAAGAAATTACTGTGTCTGATGAGTTTATAATGATGATTTCCTGATCTAACTAGCTTTCAACTTCAGACTTTAAAATAAAATCTATTGCTTGAATGTAAATTTCACTAGCTGCTGTGGGCTTTGAAAAATGTCCCTAAAACATAGGCTTGAGCCTCTGGATTGCTAGGTCTAGTGATATTACTACTGTACCATTACATCCTCACCTTTCAAAGCTCAGAGCTCAATTTTCTTTGGAAGATGCTGGTATTTACGCTGATTTCTTACCCAAATTCATCTCCTTCAATTCATCCACTTTTCAGTCATTCTGCGGGTGCGTTGAGGACAAAACAAATACAATGCTGCCTTTATTTCAGCATCTATTTAATTAGACCAGATTGCAGAGCTTCAGAGCCAGATGTCAGCATAATCAAGTTGCCATGGTTAACCATAATTTTAGCAACATTATTATTCTACTTCCTGTTGTCACATAGTGCCAGATCACTTCCAGGAGACTCCTATATCAATGAGCACAGTAAAACAAACAAAAACATATTTTTCCTATTCAAAACCAACAGATGGAAGTGTAGTGCACATGGTGTTTGTACATAAATAGTCGAGAGTGGGGTGCTGGAAAAGCACAGCAGGTCAGGCAGCATCTGAGGAGCAGGAAAATCGCGTTTCGGGCATAAGTCCTTCATCAGGAATTCCTGATGAAGGGCTTATGCCTGAAATGTCAATTCTCCTGCTCCTTGGATGTTGCCTGACCTGCGGTGCTTTTCCAGCACCCCACTCTCGACAAAGATAACAATTACCCTTTTAACCTACTTGTAATTATCAATCTACAATATTGAAAAAATGCAGTTTCTGAGCAGGAGATTTTGTTTGTAAAAATTTGCATTTCTCTTGCGAAAGACTTAAATTTATGTAGCAGACTTCATCTCCACTGGATGGCACAATACATTTCGCAAGAAAGAAAGTATTTGATTTTTGGACTTTGACACTGTTGTAATGTAAGGCAACATAGTAACCAACTTACTCATAGAAATATCCATAACCAGCAATTATATAAAATATCTGAGAATCAGATTCTTGTTGGGAATCAAAATAATTGCTGTGCACAACGCTACCTAGAACCAAGGTAGAATTCTCAGGTCTCTACCAGGTAGTCCCACTGAAGCTTTTGTACCCACCTTCAAAGTCTGCAATTGAATGTTTCTTCTGAGAAATGGCACCTCTGACAATAGGTACTCCCATAGGACTGCACTGTAATGTCAGTCTAATTGTACAGTCAGAGCGTGGAATGAAGTCTAACCTCACTGACTCAGAGATGAGAAAACTACCACTAAATTGGCACTGTAGCTGCTGAAGGAAGTGTAGAATTATAATAATTTTTGCTATTCATTGAGTTTTATTTTGCAAAACGCTATTGAATTAATAGATTGCCTAATATTCAATTGTATAGGAACTGCTTATGAAAGCAAATCAATAATTCTGATTATAGTTATTTTCCCCTTCTTTGTTATGTGTTATTTCAACAGCCCCTTACGACTGGCAGAATGTGTACCTTGTCAACACTGTGTCCTTCTACCAGACTCATCTCTGAATTACACACTGCAGAATTCATATAAGATTAGATTCCATACAGTGTGGAAACAGGCCCTTCGGCCCATCAAGTCCACACAGACTCTCTGAAGAGTAACCCACCCCGTTCTGACTCATGCACCTAACAACTATGGACAATTTAACATGGCCAATTCACCTGACCTGCACATCTTTGGAATATGGGAGGAAACCGGAGCACCGCGGAAGAAACCCACGCAGACACAGGGAGAATGTGGGAGGAAAGTTTGCTGAAGGAAATTTAGAATTATAATAATCTTTGCTATTCATTGAGTTTTATTTCGCAAAACACTATTGAATTAATAGATTGCCTAATCTTCAATTGTAAAGGAACTGCTTATGAAAGCAAATCAATAATTCTGATTCAAGTTATTTTCCCCTTCTTTGTTATGTGCTATTGCAACAGCCCCTTACGACTGGCAGAATGTGTACCATTTTGTCCTTGTCAACAATGTGTCCTTCTACCAGACTCATCTCTGAATTACACACCGCAGAATTCAAATAAGATTAGATTCCATACAGCGTGGAAACAGGCCCTTCGGCCCATCAGGTCCACACCGATCCTCCGAAGAGTAACCCACTCCTTTCTGACTCATGCACCTAACAACTATGCGCAATTTAGCATGACCAATTCTCCTGACCTGCGCATCTTTGGAATGTGGAAGGAAACCAGAGTACCCAGAAGAAACCCACACTGATAGAGAAAGAATGTGCAAACTCCACACAGACAGTCAACCAAGGCTGTAATTGAATCTGGGACCCTGGCGCTGTGAGGCAGCAAGGCTAACCACTGAGCCACCGTGCCATCATGAGTCAACAATGAAACACACATATACTTTACTAGCTAACAGTGAGTTGTTCCTGTGTAATCTCACCCTGATTTTAACTCTCACAACAAAAATTTGTATTTATAATATAAGGAGATATTAATGTAATGAAATGGCTTAGCTGTTTGTTATCAAGAACATATGGCAGATGACCAAATGCTTGGTTGAAGGCATAGGTTTCACGCACAGTCTCCAATAGTGGGGCGATTAAAACAGAAATGCTTATGAATAGAATGAAGCAATGTAGAGTTCTCAGAGGTTTGCAGGAATAGAAAAGATTGTGTAGTGATTGTAATGAGGTCAGTAAGCTGGACCTCATAGAATATGTGTTCTCTGATTGGGGCTGTTAATTTGGTCCAATCTGGGAGTCTTGCCTGACATAAAAAATGTTGAGTGTCAGTGATTCTGACATTCTTGTGTAGTATAGTCAAGGATTGTTCATGTGCTAATAAAGGGCGACTTGGTGATGGGATACTGGTCTCTGTAGAGTTATTTCAGATGACACAAATAGGAAGGGTTAAGCTCATGGAAATATCAGGTTGTATTTTTGCTCGCTGAGCCGGTAGATTTGTTCTCAGACGTTTCGTCACCATGCTCGGTAACATCATCAGTGAACCTCTGGTGAAGTGTTGGTGTTCTGTTCTGCTTGCTATTTATCTGTCTCAGCTTGTTGTGGTAGGTAATATCATTTCTGGTTCTGTTTCTGAGAGTTTGGTAAATGGGGTTCATATCTATATGTTTGTTAATGGAGTTTGGTTTGAATGCTACCATACATCAAAGACATCTCAGAGATGACAATCAGACTACTCCAGCTCCATGGTAGCCCACAAATCTACCATCACACTGAAACAGCTCCTCATGATTTTAAAGGACCCCGTACCAACAACCAGCAGTACAAACGTCACATACAAAATACCCTGCAAGGACTGCAACAAACATTACACTGGACAAACGGGCAGGAAGCTAGCCACCAGGATACATGAGCACCAAACTAGCCACCAAAAGACATGACCAACTATCACTGGTATCCATATACACAGACAAAGATGGGACACCAGTTTGACTGGGATAATACATCCATCCACGGACAGGCTAAACAAAGACACTGTGGGTGGCACGGTGGCTCAGTGGTTAGCACTGCTGCCTCACAGTGACAGAGCCCTGGGTTCAATTCCCGCCTCAGGCAACTGTCTGTGTGGAGTTTGCACATTCTCCCCGTGTCTGTGTGGGTTTCCTCCGGGTGCTCTGGTTTCCTCCCACAGTCCAAAAATGTGCAGGTTAGGTGAATTGGCCATGCTAAGTTGCCCGTAGTGTTAGGTGAAGGGGTAAATGTAGGGGAATGGGTCTGGGTGGAATGCTCTTCGGAGGGTCAGTGTGGACTTGTTGGGCCGAAGGGCCTGTTTCCACACTGTAAGAAATCTAATCATACACAGGAATTCCAAGAGGTCTCGCATTCAAACCAGAACTCCATTAACAAACATATAGATTTGAACCCCATTTACCATCCTCTCAGAAACACAACAGAAATGATATCACCTACGACAACAAAGTGAGACAAATAACAAGCGGGGCAGACCACCAACGCTTCACCGGAGGCTCACTGGTGATGTTACCGAGCATGGTGACGACACGTGTGAGAACAAATCCACCAGCACAGCAAGCAAATTTACAATCTGATCCACAACCTGAGCTATAAACATTTTCCAAAATTTCATGGAGAGCTTTCAGGAGCAAGAACTAAAACTTTAAAATCAAGGCAATAGAGGTAAGTATAGGTCAATGAATACAGGAAAGATGAAATGAATGGGACTTGGTATCAATTTGTATATGCAAAACAAAACTTTGCCTAAATTCAAATTTACAAAGGATGGAAATAGTACATCAAGCAAAACATTGGAATATTTAAATTTGGAGATAAGAAGGTTAATTAACCACTAAGAATGTGGATGAAGGTGAATACAGAGAGCTGGACTTTATGGAGATACTGAGCTTTCACGTGCAGAGATGAAGGGTGGGAGACCCTTGTTGCCTCTTCTAGGAGAAGGCCTGCAGGATTAAGTGCCACCCAGACAGCTAAATAAGCAATAGTAGAATTTGGATCAAGCAGCTCAGGACCAAAAATCACACCTATCAAGAGTTGCTGACTAATCAGAGGCAGCAGTTCTTTTCAATGGCAGAACCATGGCTAACATTGTTGCTGAAAGGAGATCTAACAGATGTCAAGGATCAAGGACTTCAAATAATGCTGATCTTGATAATATTGATCTTGCCTAGTGCACACCCTGTGCAATGTAACTGTATGCCTCTGTCTAGTGTTTTTCACTTTATGACCTGGATGTCCTTGCTTATTATGATCTGCCTTTCTTGCTCATAAACAAAGCTATACCGAGGAACCCTGATTATCCGAATGAGGTGGGTGGGCACTATTTTGTTCAGGTAATTGATTGTATGGTTAATTGATTCAATGCCTCTCCTCAGGGGCTCGGAGTTTTCTGAACTTACCTTTTTCCTCGCTCTGCCTGCCTTTCTCCCTCTCTCGGTCTCAGGGTTTGTTTCTGAGCAGACACACTAAGTGTAAGGGACCTGCAGCATTGCTGAAGCCTCCTGCCTCCGTGCCCCCCATCAATTCAAAAGGATTGACACAGCAAGCACTTACTAAGTCCACTCCCCACTCAGGAGACTAGGCAGCAGCACATCATGCGGGAGCCCCCGTCTGACTCCCCCCAACCGCACCCCCATCCAACCCCCCCAAACTCGTCCAACTATGTTCCCATCTGCTCCTGCCCCCACCCCACTCACCATCTATTCCCATGTGCCCCCCCCACCCCCACCACCCATCCTCCCCCTCTCTGGGACAGCCAGACTGGACACCAACAGTAAGACTGCTGCTACCTTTGGTGGGGGGTGAGTCTCCAAATAGCACACACACACACACACACACATACACACAACTTTTTCCTGCAGCTTTTTGACAAGTTCCACTGTTACGCTGTACAGGACAATGTTGGAGAGATTATCTGGAGAAGGGGGGTTCAGGGTACATGCTTATGTAGAACTCCAGGGCAAGTGTGGGGAGAGAGAGAGAGAGAGAGAGAGAGAGAGAGAGAGAGAGAGAGAGAGAGAGAACAGGCAGTCATTTGGAGATGGTGCTGGGCTCCCATTGATGTCCAGGACTTTTTCGGCAGCATTTCAGTTAGCCGAGTTCATTTTTAATCATTGTAAACAAAAGATGTGATCAGTGTTGGAAACACATCTTTGATGTAATGTTTCTATTGGGACCTTGAGATCTCCTTTGGATAATCTGAAATTCGGATAATTGATATTTGGATAATTGAGGTTCCTCTGTATTTAGGTACTTGTGACAATAAATTAATCAAGACATGTCACATTCACTCTAAATGCCCTTCTCACTTCAAAATGTACAAGAAGATCCATAACATTCCAGTGACATTAAGCTTTTAAAATGCTGACTATAATTTAGTATGAAACTAGTGCAATAGCTGCTATAAATATATTGATAATATTTCCTAGACCCAATCCTTCACCCACATTTCTCCCACCACTGTATACTTGGTGTTTTCATAAAGTCCTTGAAAAACCACATTGATGTCAAATTTGCTGATAACAAAGTTAAAAATCACACAACGCCGGGTTATAGTCCAACAGGTTTATTTGGAAGCACGAGCTTTTGGAGCACTGCTCCTTCATCATAATCACCTGATGAAGGAGCAGCGCTCCAAAAGCTAGTGCTTCCAAATAAACCTGTTGGACTATAACCTGGTGTTGTGTGATTTTTAACTTTGTTCACCCCAGTCCAACATCAGCACCTCCAAATCATGGCTGATAACAAAGATAACTAGAAAATTAGTTTGTGAAGTGGACATAAGTAGGTGATAAAGAGATATAGATGGTTTACGTGAGTTAGCAAAGTTGTGGGAAATGGAGCAATCATGTGGGACAATGTGAAACTGTCCACTTTGGCAGGAAGAATAAAGCACATTATTTAAATGGTGGGAGATTGTAGAGCTCTGAAATGCAGAGGGACCTGGTGACCGCTTGCATGAACTGCAAAAGATTAGTATGATCTAAGTACAGCAAGTGATTAGGAAAATTCAGAGTGTTATAATTGATCACAAAGGGAATTTAATACAAAAATATAGACATTTGCTTCAGTTATACAGGGCAGTGTTGGAGTACTATGCACAGTGTTTGTCATCTTATTTAAGGAAGGACGTCAATGCATTTAAGGCAGTTCAGCAAAGATTCACCACCTGGCAATGGTGGGGGTCTCTCATGAAGAAAGTTTTTTTTAATAAATATTTTTATTAGAAACCTTTTTTAAATCTATTACAAAACATCTATATACAAAAAAGAGTAATATCAAAAACAGAAAGATAAAGGCAGTACAACAACGTCATATCGCGATACTATTCATAATTAACTACCTACTATTCTACAGAACAAATGGATCTACTTAAACTAAACTACAAACAAATTAAATATAAAATTAAACTGAATTCAAATTAACTTAAATTAAATTATATCTCACTACTTTATTCTATTTCACTCATCACACCTCCACTGAGGCTCCTATCCCTGGGAGCAACAGTCATTGTACCTGTATTCGTTTTCCCCCAGCCTCCCCCTTCCTAGGCCCTACAGGCATCCAGACTGATTCGCACAGCTATACCATGGCCCTAATTAATATTGCTGATAAGTTTGCATCAATATAATTTAGAAAGGGCCGCCACATCTTGTAAAACTGCTCTGTTTTGTGGTGTACCATATCTGAAAGGTAGTCTTGGGGGAGATGTCCCATCAGCAGCCTATGCCACCCCAGGAGACATGGTGGTTTTTCCAATGTCCAATTCATTAAAATGCCCTTCCTTGCACAGTGGGTAAGAATGTTACACAATCTCTTCCCGTGTTCCCCTAGAGAGGGCAAATTTGGCAACCCCAGAAGAAGAAATATCGGATCCACGTTAATTTCAAGCCCTAGGATGTCCTTTAGCTCCCTTACTATAGCACTCCAGTATCTCTGGATCTTACAACATGACCAATAGCAATGTGTAAGAGTGCATATATTAATGTTACATTTGGGACACCTTGGTGACGCTCTTCTCTTGAGCTTAGTAAGTCTCTCTGGAGCCATATGAGCCCTGTATAAAATCTTCAATTGCATGGCCTGCGCTCTGTTACATACTGAAGTTTTCCTTACATTTTCCCATATATCTTCCCATACCTCCAATGAGATATCCTCTCTTAGCTCTCAATTCCACATCATACAGACTTTCTCCACATCTCCTAAGGCACGTCCTTTCTGTAAATGATACAAAGTACTAATTGAAAGAGCACCCGTACACTTGTAAAACTGTGCCAGGAGCGTGGTTTTCCTCTGTATATAATCCCTTATCTGAAAGTACCGGAAAATGTCCCTATTAGATAATCCATATTTCTGACTTAGCTGGCTAAATGACATCAAGACCTCCCCATTGAGTAAATCTCCCAGACAAGAGATTCCCTTCTTCTCCCATAACTTAAAGCCAGAGTCCGTTGCCCAGGTTTAAATCCTTGGGCTCCCACTAATGGGGTAAACGGCGAGGATTTAAGCCAAATGCCCTTGTCTTACCTCAATATCCTCCAGGCTTTCACCACATTTAAAATGATTGGACTCTTACACTGCTCAGTCACGGATTTCATCCTATCCATAAATAACAGGTTAACTAGGGGACATTTTGACTGCAAGGCTTCAACATCAAGCCAAATCGACTCCGAAATCCCCCGTACTCAGTCACTAACATATGCTAATGGCGTGCTTATTTAATATCTCTTCAAGTTCGGAAGATTCACCCCTTCCTCACCCTGCGAAAGCTGCAATTTGGTAAATTTAGGGGGTGCCTGTGACACCAAATAAAATAACCTAGCCAACCACTGAGGCTTTGTAACACTCATCAAGGTAGCAACAACAGGAGCATTCTCATGGTCTACAACGGGCGAGGAAGAACATTCATTTTAATCAGGGCTATTTGGCCTAACTATGATAATGGTAATCCTTCCCACCATTGCAAATCCTGTTTTATCCTCTCCAGTGGTTATACATAGTTAGCTTTATACAGCTGGTGGAAGGCAGGCGTAAAAATTCCCGAATAGAAAAAAACCTTTTGACAACCATCTAAATGGGAACTGCATTCCATCCTTCAGATCAGGCACCTCCACTAATCCCCCCCCACCGGCACGGCTTCTGATTTTTAAATTTGATCCTGTATCCCGAAAGACTGCCAAATAAATTCATTATTTGAATCAATTGAGGAACAGACTCCTCCGGCTTGGCTAAGAACAAAAGGACGTCATCAGCATATAGGGTGATCTTATGCTCCACCATTCCCATCCCTGGCACCACTATTTCAGGATCCCTCCTGATAGCCTCAGCTAATGGCTAAATTGCCAAGGTAAATAACAGCAGTGAAAGATGACACCCTGGTTGACTACTTCTCCCAATATTAACGTTATCTGACTTAGTGCCGTTTGTGATGACTGCCACCTTAGAATCATTATACAATACCACCACCCATGTGGCAAAGGCTCCCCCCAGGCCAAAGCACTCTAGGACCCCAAACAGGTACTGCCATTCTATTCAGTCAAACACCTTTTCTGCATCGAGGGAGACCACTAAATCCAGGATCAATCTTTGCTGGCATACCTGCACTATGTTCAGTCCCCTCCTGATATTGTTGGAGGAGCTAGGGCCCTTAACAAAACCTGTCTGATCTTCGTTTATTATATGGGGCAACACCTTTTCCAACCTCAGGGCCAGCGTCTTGGATAGAATTTTAAAATCTACATTCAACAGTGAAATTGGTCTGTATGAAGTACATTCTTCGGGCTCTTTTCCTTCTTTAGAATGAGGGAGATATTAGCCTCCCTAAGAGAAGGCGGCAGGCAATCCTGTGCATATGAATAGCTATACATCCCCAGAAGTGGCTCCACCAACACATTTATGAATTCCTTATGGAACTCACTTGGGAATCCATTTGGCCCCAGTGCTTTGCCACCCTGGAGATGTTTTATTGCTTACTGCACATCCAGTACCGTCATAGGCGCATACAACAGGGAAACCTGTTCCACGTTTATACTGCAGAGGTCCAGGTTCTCAAAAAAAGGACTGCATTCTCGGTGCCCCGTGTTTGGCTCCCTCTGACCAATATAACTGCAAAGTATTCCCTAAATCTAACATTGATCTTCTTCAACTCACGGGTAACCGTGCCAGCCTTCTCTCTCGCATACATAATAGATTGGGAAGCTTTTTTCTTCCTAGCCAGATTTGCCAGATATCTACCTGGCTTACCTCCAAATTCAAACAGCTGTTGTTTAGCAAGGGAGGCCTCTTTTTTGCCACCTGTGTGTGCAATGAGTCGAGAGCAGCCTGGAGGGTCGTGACCCGCTGCAGCTTGAGCAAAGAGGGTCCATTATAATATGCTTCCTCAGCTATCTACAGCCAGGTCTTCAGCATCCATGTTGCTCCTCCCTCTGCCTCCTTTTAGTTGTTGAATATGAAATGATCAGGCCTTGTAAATATGCCTTAGAGGCCTCCCAAAGTATTGCCGGATTACTGGCCATACCCGAGTGGATATCCCAGAAGGCCCTGAACTCTCTTCTGATGTACTCAACAAATATGCTATCCTTAACAGCAATGGGTCCATGTGTCAGTGCCATGCATCCATTTCACCACCCTTGATTTTAACATCTAAATATACTGGCGCAGGGTCTGAGACAGCTATATTCCCAATTTTGCATGCCAATGTTCTGTCCAAGTCATCCAATGGCATAAAAAATCATGTCAATTTGCATATGGCACTTGTGTGGGTTGGAATAGAAAGTAAAATCTCTTCCATTAGGGTGGAGATGTCTCCACACATCCACTAATCCCAATCCCTCACACAAGTCTACCAACTGCTTAGATTGCGCAGGCATAACTGCTGGGCCCCTTGGCACCCTGTCAACCTTGGGATCTAGCAGGCGATTAAAATCCCCTCCTATGATGCTGCGGCGCACCCCAAGACTCATTAATTTAGTGACTACATCTATTAGAAATTTAAGAGGGTGCGCTGGGGGACAATACACATTTAAGACGCCATACTCTTCTTCATCTATTAGACCTTTAAGAATGACGAACTGTTCATGTTCGTCCTTAATTTGCTCTGTTACCTGGAAAGGGAGGTGCCTTCTTACCAGTATAGCCACCCTTCTACTCCTAGAGCTGAAGGAAGAGAAGAATACCCTGTCATAACCCCCCGCTGCAATTTCAGATGTTCCTTATTAGTTAAATACGTCTTTTGCAGCAGGGCGATGTCCACCCTTTCCTTCCTAAGGCTTGACAGCACCTTTTTTCTTTTAATGGGGAATGGCTCCCTTTTACATTCCAGGTGCACCACCTGAACAAATCACTAGCCATGGTTGTCCAGGGCAGCCTGTGGTTTCCTAAGAGAAGGAAGCTTATCTGAGGTGGTGCGAGCAACAAAGACAGTAACTCTATAAAGTCTAAAGACTACTCCTATAAAAACTGCTACAACTAAAAAACTAATCACTACAGTTAACTTAAGCAAACACCCAAATAACCCCCAATTCACTAGCGAACTCCCCCCTTGCCCATAGACGGCACTCCTCCTAATCCATGCTATCATCTCAACTCCCTCTAGCTGAGGCCGTGCCCTAGCCCCAGGCAAATCACAAATGAAGAAAACCTATGTTTACAATGGATGCCCACTGCCCACCCCCCTCTACAAATCTTAACCACAGGTATAGCCACCCTCAATCCAAAAGCAAAAGGACAGCAGTAAAAAAAAAGCCCCAGGTAATGCCCAACCGACCGATATACGAAATAATTCTGGTTTTACATCAAGGCAGTATGTATAAAGCCGATAACCAAAAAAAAGGGAAGAGAGGAGAAAAAAGGGGCAATAAAAAAAAACTATACCATTGTCCGTAACAATGCCCCTCCCCCCCACCCCAATTCGAGTCCTTTAATTCAGGGAATACACAAAGTCCTTTGTCTTTTCTGCAAAATCAAAATTATATACCGTCCCTCCATGAGTGAAACACAAGATGGCCGGGTACCTCAAGGAATACTGAATGTTCAGGTTCATTAATTTTCTCTTAATTTCATCAAAAGCCCTTCTCTTCTTAATTAGGGCTCCTGAGAAGTTCTGAAAAAACATCATTCTTGAGCCTTTGTACATTAAAGCCTGTGAATCCCTTCCCAGTCTTCTTGCTGCTTTAATCACTAACTGTTTTTCTTTATAATGCAGGAGTTGCACTAGGA
The DNA here is from genome assembly GCF_047496795.1 of Chiloscyllium punctatum. Classification (NCBI taxonomy): domain Eukaryota; kingdom Metazoa; phylum Chordata; class Chondrichthyes; order Orectolobiformes; family Hemiscylliidae; genus Chiloscyllium; species Chiloscyllium punctatum. The sequence goes on along the minus strand of NC_092756.1, from coordinate 78,664,047 downwards.
CCACACAGGGGCACGGGTCCGACCCGGACCTGTGCATTGCGATCCAGTGGGCCCCCTCCACACTCAACAGGTCTGACTCCAACTCCAGCCCCAGGAACTTCGGGAGCCACTCCCGCCCCAGGAGTTTGAGCAATGGCTGCAGACATCCCCAATGAAGTACAGGACTGCCTTGTCTGCTGAACTCCTTCAGGCCCCTTTCCTTTATTTGCTTTCACTCTGGCCTTAAAGCTGTCGCACCACAATTTTAGCAGGTCCAGATGTTCAACAAGTTTATATTAGCAGTTTTTTTCCTGCTAGGGGGTTTGATGGGGGGGGGGGGGGTCAAGGTCCAGCTTGCCAGTGGGTATGGCACAGAGCCCAGAACAGCAGACTACTCAATCTGCCACCATCATGGATCTCCCCCGAAGAAAGTTTTTTAATACACTAGCTTGTATCCACTGAAGTTTAGAAGAGGAGGTGACTTTACTGAAACATAAGCCCTTATCGGCATTGACAGGGTAGATTTAGAAAGGTTATATCCTCTTATGGGAGAACAAGGGGCCATTATTTAAGAATCAGGGGTCACTAATTTGAAACACAGACTAGGTGTTTTATGTTTCTGACACAGGCTCTTTACTCTTCGGAACTCTATTCCTGAAAAGGTGGTGTCAGCAGGGCCCTTGAATATTTTTAAGATAAAGGAGGATAAATTCTTATCCAAAAACAGGAATTGCTCGAGAAACTCAGAATCTGCAGACAGTAAAACAGTTTTGATGTTTTGAATCCATTGACCCTTCTTCAGAACTAATAGCATCAAGGAAAAAGTGGCATTCATCTTGATGATAGGCGTAAGGGCAAAGGACTGAGTGGATAGATGGAGACAGAGCCCAGAGAGACAGGGGGTAGAATTAGGTTATGACATTGTTGATAGCAACCAAAGAAGAAGAAAAGCTAGATCGGGACTAAGAGAGGGTGAAAATGAGTGAGCTGCGCTGAAAGCAATTTATGCCATGACAGGGCCTAGGGTGTTGCAGTAGGTCTCTAAAATAATTGAACTCCGTCTCAAATCCTGATGATTGCAAAGTCCCTAAGCAGAAAATGAGATGCTGTTCCTCCAGCTTGTGCTGAGCTTTGCTGGCGTGCTGCAGAAGGCCCGTCTTGTGTCTTTCACAAGGCATTTTTATTTCAAATTTCTGGCATCCTCATTTGTTTGTTTTATGGATAGATTCTTGTTAAGCAAGTGGGTGAAACATAGGTGAGAATGTGAATTTGAATCTTATTGAATGGCAGAGCAGGCTTGAGCAGGTGAATAGTGTACACTTGCTCCCAATTCATATTAGGTAAATGATATGATGACAGCTTAATGTTTTCCATAGTCTTGTTCAGAACTTGTAAGAACTCTTACACTATTCCAATGAAGCTCAATAGATGTTTGAGAAACAGAGGCTTATTTTTCAGCCTTTCAGACTTCACACGGATTTTATGTTAAACTGCTATCCTCCATCTTCTCATAGGTCTTGCCTTTTTGTTTTCTTTTCCCACATTCTTTGTACACAGATCTTTGAAAGTTGCCACCCAGGTAAATAGTGCGGTGAAGAAGGCATATGGCGTACTGGCTTTTATTGGTAGAGGAATTGAGTTCTGGAGTCCTGAGGTCATGTTGCAGTTGTATAAGACTCTAGTGCGGCTGCATCTGGAGTATTGTGTGCAGTTTTGGTCGCCATACTATAGGAAGGATGTCGAGGCACTGGAACGGGTGCAGAGGAGGTTTACCAGGATGTTGCCTGGTATGGTAGGAAGATCGAATGAGGAAAGGCTGAGGCACTTGGGGTTGTTTTCATTGGAGAAAAGAAGGTTTAGGGGTGACTTGATAGAGGTGTACAAGATGATTAGGGGTTTAGATAGCGTTGACCATGAGAACCTTTTTCCACGTACGGAGTTAGCTATTACGAGGGGGCATAGCTTTAAATTAAGGGGTAGTAGGTATAGGACAGATGTTAGGGGTAGGTTCTTTACTCAGCGAGTTGTGAATTCATGGAATGCCCTGCCAGTAGCAGTGGTGGACTCTCCCTCTTTATGGGCACTTAAGCGGGCATTGGATAGGCATATGGAGGATAGTGGGCTAGTGTAGGTTAGGTGGGTTTGGATCGGTGCAACATCGAGGGCCAAAGGGCCTGTACTGCACTGTATTCTTCTATGTTCTATATTCCGTACCTTTCCTCATTTTTGTACATGTGTGAAATTCGTTACATTCCTTAAGCATTGTCAACTGTGATGAGGCTAACAAGCTGAAACAATAACTGTTTTTCTTTCCACAAATGCTAACTAACCTACAGAGCATTTCCAGTATTTTTTGTTTTTATGATATGTATATACCTGCAAATATCTGTGGAACAATTAGAGTGAATGGAAACTTCCATGCATTGCATTTGTGTCTTGAGTTCTGTGTGACATAGTGTGTGGCCTCATGCTTTATTCAGTGTTCTGGAGCCAGTTGAAGCTGTTTGAAGTTCAGAACCAATTGAACTAAACACCCACTTAATAGTGCAATGTCCAATTGCTCAGAAATGTTAAGTGTCCTCAAAAGTGATTTGTGCAGTGGGCAGAAATACAAAGAAGTCTGAATGTTGCTCACCTATGTTATATTCTTGTTCGGTGTAAAAGACCAGTTCTATTTTTCTCATGGCAGGAGAATTATACGACAGGAAGACGGATTTTATAAAAAGTGGCTCCAGATCCCGAGCTGAAAATGTGTTGCTGGAAAAGCTCATGCCTGAAGAAGGGCTCATGCCCAAAACGTTGATTCTCCTGCTCCTTGGATGCTGCCTGACCTGCTGCGCTTTTTCAGCAACACATTTTCAGCTCTGATCTCCAGCATCTGCAGTCCTCACTTTCTCCTACAGATCCCGAGGCAAGATTAGCTTTTCAAAAAAATTACGCAGTGAGTTACAATCCAGAGGCACTAGCTTAATGTAATGGAAGTGGGTTCAATAATAACTTGCAAAGTGAAATTGAAAAATGCTTACAGTGTGAAATTTGGTGATTGGGGAAGGGAAGGCGATCTTATAATGCATTGGGTCTGTGTTCCTGTCTAGTGCCAGAATCTCCACATTTGTGATGCACTTTGGGGCCTAATGGCCAAGGAAGGTGTTCATAACACAAATGTATAGGTAGAGTATCAACCTGTAAATCTTCTTAACACACACCAATGGAAGGCTGTAAGAGTGGTTGAGATTCTTAGTCAACCACGCAATGAACAGGAGCTTCTATCATCAATATCCAGAGTTCCAGATTACAATATGCACAATAAGTAGTCACAGCAATTCCTGATTCCATAGACAGCCGGAGAGCCGGTTTGAATTAGAATGCTGCCACAAGTACAGGGGTTAATTTCCTTCTGCCTGGATTGGCTTTTGAATCTGACTTCTTGCTCTAGCCATGGTGGACACCATGGTGCTGTGGATCAGATTTGCCTTTGGGTTGAAAACTCAAGAAGATAAATGTTGTAAGGGGAACAAAATTAACTGCCCAGCTCTTTCAAGGAGCTGGCACAGGAATGATTAACCAAATGGCCTCTTACTGAGACATTAATATTGAACCCTTCCTCTCTGCGAACAGCATGCATTTTTATACTCAGGCCTAATAAAGTCCTCATTATGTGGTCAACGTACTGACAGGAAGAACCAAAGGAAGAAGGAGAAGAATTGCATTTATACTAGAAACTTTCATAACCTCACAATGTCCTGCAACAGTTTAAAGCCAGTTATGGTTCTCTGTATGGTCACTGTTTTAATGTAGAAAATACAGCAACCAATTTATGACTGTAAACTCTCATAAGCAGCAAAGTGATAAAGACCAGAAAATCTATTTTAATGGTGTTGGGATAAATGTTGGCTAGGACAGTGAATATTACAAGAAACCTCTTAATCCCTTAAACTTCAGAACAGGCAGAGTCAATGCTTTATCTGACCATGATATAAATGATGAGTCATGGGGTAGGTACCTTTAAAAATAAATGACAAGTGGAGCAATAAAGAACAAAGCTGATTTGAATGTTTTACATAACTTTACCTATAATCATCTCTGTCATTTGCAAATTTTCCTAGTTAAAATGTTGATCTTGCTGTCACATGGACTAACTGAGGCAGATGAAGGAGAAACTAGATATTTACATGACAGGGAAATGATTAGGAAGTTGTACTGGCAAGATAGGGTGACAATACATTAGTCTCAGTGTCTCTGGGCTAGGGAAGAGTTATTTGGCTTGAGTTTTGCACTGTACACAATTCTAGCCTCTTTATTGTAAAAAGAATATAAACAGCCTTAAAAATGTGCAAGAAAGATTTACAAGAATGCTATGAGATCTTAGTGTCTAGAACTATCAAGGAAGACTGAACAGATTAGAACTCTTTTCTCCAGAAAACCCTGAGGTTTGTCTCGATAGATCTTCAATTTATGGAAATGTTTGTTAGGGTAGGAGATGTTTCCAATTATGAGACTGACCAAAAGAGTTCATAAATCAGTATTTCCCAAACCTTTCCCCATTATGACCCCATTTCAAGGCTTGAGAATTGAACTGCCTCCATCAATAAGACCTTGTTAGTGCATGGTGGGAATAGGGGGAGGGAAATGGGATAGGGATTGAGAGTGAGGTGCTGGATAGAGACCTGTGAGACTGGCAGTAGAGCAGACATGCAGGTGTGAAGTACAGACCCGTGAGAACTGAAGAGGAGGGGCAGTGACAGAATTGAGAGCAGATGTCTGTTGGGACAGGAACACAGCTGTTATAACTTGGATGGAGGTTCACGATGGCTATCACTACCTCAAAGCTTGTGAACAGCAAAATATCTGACTCACTCACTCCCATGTTGGAAACCCTATCGCCACTAATAAATTCAATAGGAAATTCAAACAGAAATTTCTCAAGGGCAATAAATCTAGCCCAGCCAGCAAATCACCCACCAATAATGAGGAGAATGTGGAGCTCACTAACATATGGATTTAAAGGGAAACTCAATAAATACTGGGGGGGAAAGGATTAGTAAGATATACTTATATGGCAGGACAAAATAGAATGGGAGGAGATTTAATAGGAAGTGGATCAACAAGTAACAAAGCTGGTTTGAGTATTTTACAGAACTTTACCTATTGCCACCTCTATGCTGTGCAAACTGAGCCATGACAAATTTGAATTTCCCCTGAAAGGCAAGCAGGTCACCTGCTCCTATACTGTGTTACAGCCTATTATCTACAGCTGATCTTTGATACAAATTAATACGTTCAGCAAAATCTAGTATTTTAGGTTAAAATAACACCGGGAGGTAGCAGCAGTCACTGATGACGGTAATGTGCACTCAACTCCTACACAAAGCCTTTCTGTGTCTGACTCAGAGTTTCTCAGTCAGTATGACAGACCGCAATGTTATAGAAAGTGAGACACGAATGGAAACTCATCCTTAGAACGAAACAAGAATCATGAACATTAGGTTCACCATGGTGATGGACCAAGGGTTTAAATTCCACCAGTTCCAATTTTATCTACCCCATTACAAACATTGCTTTTTAACTTACTGCGTCTTCCATTCAACCTCTGACCTCCTGTTGTCTGACCCTTCAATTTATTGCTCAGTAGAAGTCTGACTGTACAGTGAGATTTCTAACAAATGTTTAGATTAGATTGCTTACAGTGTGGAAACAGGCCCTTCGGCCCAACAAATCCACACCGCCCCGCTGAAGCGCAACCCACCCATACCCTACATTTACCCCTTACCTAACACTACGGGCAATTTAACATGGCCAATTCACCTAACCTGCACATCTTTGGACTGTGGGAGGAAACCGGAGCACCAGGAGGAAACCCACGCAGACATGGGGAGAATGCGCAAACTCCACACAGTCAGTCACCTGAGGCGGGAATTAAACCCAGGTCTCTGGCGCTGTGAGGCAGCAGTGCTAACCACTGTGCCACCCAATGTGCTAATATAATGCTGCAAATCATAGTCGTATCGTCATACAGCACGGAAACAGATACTCGGTCTAACTCATCTACTCCAACAAGACTTCCCAATCTGACTTAGTCCCATATGCCAGCATTTGGCCCACATCCCTCTAAACTCTTCCTATTCAGATACCCATCCAGATACCTTTTAAATGTTGTCATTGCACCTCCACCACTTCCTCTGGCAGCTCGTTCCATACCACCCTCTGCATGAAAGGTTACCCCTCAGGTCCTTTTTAAATCTTTCCCCTCTCACCTTAACGAAAAGTACAATGTTGGGAACACTTCAATGTAACATCAGGAACAATGTATCACATTGCTTGTGAAATGGTGTGAGTTTGTTAGTGTAATGGTGAGTTTGCTCTTTGATACTGTATCATCACACCAGCATATTCCCTTCATCACATTATCAGAATTTTGATAATTAACTAGAGGTAAATTGTTTATATTTATAGCAGTCAATTTGCAATTAATTTAATCTGACTGTTCAGTAAGTTACAGACTCAGGAATTTTATTTGAAATATCTCAATTTCTGGGCTATTTGTAGTAGTTATAGTGGGTAAAATGGAGTTGAGCAGTTAGTTGCCAAAATCTCAACAAAAAATTATTTGCTGGAACTATTCAGTCCTGTTAATCACCTGGAAGGTTGAAGACAGAGGGTGGTGGTGGAGGGTTATTTTTCAGACTAGAAGCCTGTGACCAGTGGTGTGCCATAAGGATTGGTGATGGATCAACTGCTTTTTGTCATTTATATAAATGATTTGGATGTGAACATAGGAGGTATAGTTAGTCAGTTTACAGATGGCACCAAAATTGGAGGTATAGTGAGCGGCAAAGAAGATTACCTCAGAGTACAATGGAATCTCGATCAGATGGGCCAATGGGCTGAGGAGTGGCAGATGGAGTTTAATTTAGATAAGTGTGAGGTGCTGCATTTTGGAAAGGCAAATCTTAGCAGGACACTTCATGGTAAGGTCCTGGAGTGTTTTGCTGAACAAAGAGACCTGGGAGTGCAGTTAATAGTTGTTGAAAGCGGAGTCACAAGTAGATAGGAGAGTGAAGAAGGCATTTGGTTTTCCTTTATTGGTTAGAGCATCAAGTTTAGGAATTGGGAGGTCATGCTGTGGCTGTACAGGACATTGGGTAGGCCACTTTTGGAATATTGCATACAATTCTGGTCTCTCTCCGATCAGAAGGATGTTGTAAAACTCAAAAGGGTTCAGAAAAGACTTACAAGGATTTTGCCATGGTTGGAGGATTTGAGCTATAGAAAGAGGCTGGGGCTATTTTCTTGGAATGTTGGAGGCTGAGGGGTGACCTTACAGAAGTTTATAAAATCATGAGGGGCATGAATAAGCTGAATAGACAAGTTCTTTTCCCTGGAGTAGGGGAGTCCAGAACTAGAGGGCATAGGTTTAGGGTAAGAAATGAAAGATTTAAAAGGGATCTAAGGGGCAACTTGTTCACACAAAGGGTGGTGCGTGTATGGAACGAGCTGCCAGAGGACATGGTGGAGGCTGGTACAATTAAAACATTTAAAAGGCATCAGTATGGGTAAGTGAATAGGAAGGGTTTAGGAGGATATGGACCAAGTGCTGGCAAATGGGACTAGATTAGGTTACGATATCTAGTTGGTGTGACGAGTTGGATTGAAGGATTTGTTTCCGTGTTATACATTTCTATGACTCTATGATCTGTCCTGAACCCACTTGAGCACATGTTAATCAAGATCAATGTGTGTGATCAAATTGTTTTAAAAAGTTCTCTCTTCTCCTAAAAGCTAAAGGGGGTTTTGCCAGCTGAAGACTGCAGACCTGTAACCACTACAATAAACAACACAATGCTATCTGTAGCAATGTAGGTTACCGCAGTCTAGACTACTGAATATGGTAGTAATGTTAATTACCAGAGGATGAAAATCTAAAATAACTTGTAAAAGCAGTAGAAAAAGCTGGACAATTTTTTGTTGTTTACTTTATGTTTTGTAATCTGAAATGCACTGCCTGAAAGAACAGTAGAAATAGACTGAATTATAACTTCCAAAAGGGAATTGAATACATGCTTACAGGAAATGTTGGTGGGGTCAATTATACATTAACTGGAAAGTTTTTTCAAAGAGTTGGCACAGATACGATGAGCCAAATAACCTCCAGCACATTGTATGATTTGGTGCTGCTGACCATCATCCCATTAGTTTATCAGTAGTTTCTGGTCATACAGAAACTGAATATTTTTGAAAAAAAGGAGATATTCCGTAAAGCTTTTCACCTTGCACTCATTAGGACAGACACAAAAATGCCAAATTTCAACGGGAGCAACAATTTATGTTGGATGAGGAAACGGTAGTGATTGACTGGCAATTTGATTCTGACTGGTTCAGATGTTGTCATGGAGACTGCACCAGGGAATTATTATCCTTTTCTCATTAAATATAAATTGTTGCCCATCCCTAATTTGGCATTCTTGCGCTTGTCCTAATGAGCAAGAGATGAAAAGCTTTGATAGCCTGACCCTTTTGCCACTAATGTGTAACAAAAGTACAGGCTGGCCTATGGTTTATAACCTCTTGAGTTTAACATACCAAGTATACAGAGAAGAAGCAGTCTAATTTTATGGAATGATGGGATTTGTAAGGAGTGATTGTCAGTACATGTTCTGCATAATAACTACCTTGGTTTCCAACAATAAGGAAGGATTTTGTCTCCATCACATTCAGTTTATGTATGATGCCAGTAACCTTATCCTGCAAACGAGGACTCACTGCTCAAAAACCTTTCATAGCACATTTTTAAAAAAAAAGATTAGATTACTTACAGTGTGGAAACAGGCCCTTTGGTCCAACAAGTCCACCCACCCAGACCCATTCCCCTATGTTTACCCCTGCACCTAACACTACAGGCAATTTAGCATGGCCAATTCACCTGACCTGCATATTTTTGGATTGTGGGAGGAAACTGGAGCACCAGGAGGAAACCCACACAGACACAGGGAGAATGTGCAAACTCCACACAGTCAGTTGCCTGAGGTGGGAATTGAATCCTGGTCTCTGGCACTATGAGGCAGCAGTGCTAACCACCATGCCACCATGCCGCCCAACCACCTAACAATCCACTATACTAGTCCTGATGATTTCAAACTATTCAGCAAGATGGTTAAATGGTGATGAGGACTATCACCTGCAGTTAAGGGGAATGCAGTTATTCCAGTTCAGCATCTGTAGAAAGAACTGGCAACACAGAAAATGAGGCCATAGGTTTAAAGGATAAGTGATGTCAATCATTAATACATGTGGTGGAACCTTGCAGCAGTCCAACCTGGCAACAGGCGTCTTCCTAACAATTGTGGGAACTTGGGTGGTGCTACATACTGTTTCTATGATGCTTGTGAAGCTGAGGTGGACAATGAAGAAGCATATTAGAGAAAACTCTGTGAACATTAACATCACAAGGAGATTGCACAGAATGAGCTGAGGTGCAGCAATAGAGCCAACATCATATAGCTTGAGTATAAAGGAAGCAGCTTAATGCTGATTGCTTTCATTTTTAAAAAATTGTGAAGAAGAGATAAAATATTTTTCCTTCATTGCTATTCCCTCCTACACACACCTGATTAAGCTGTACATTTTTTCAAAGGCATGTCTCTTTAATGGAAATCTCATGCTCTGAAATTTCAGCAACTCAGTCTACCAAATTTAAAAGACCCAGTACAATTTAATACATACGTATTAACAGTTAGCACTGTAGAAACAGCATCCCCAATTTGTCAAGCGCATTACAGCCAATTCGCAATGATGAACCGTGCATTATAACAGAACGACCTATACTTTTTACCATCAGGAAATCTGTTTTTTCTTCTCTATGATTTTGTTTGAGCGATAAATATTGGCTAGGATACTGTGAATAGCTCCCCTGGCATGGTATAATATTGGGCCATGGGACCTTCCACATCCACCTGAAAGGAAAGAACAGGCTTCGTATTTAAAATAAAAAGCACCGGTCCCTCAGAATACACTGGAGCTTCAGCTTACATCTTGATATACAGGTCTTGGAATGAGACTTGAAGCCATAGCCATCTAATTCAAAGTCAAAACGACTATCAACATAACAAGTTCACTGTCACTATTAAGCAAGACAGTGACATTTAGTAATGATGTTGCTCTGAGGTAGAATATTTCAGTACGATGACCCATTGATGATTAAGAATTGTCCAGGTCAGGATCATGTGTGACTTAAGAGATGAGGCTGTCCCAGTGTTGCTGTTCTTATCAATCTTATTGATAGGCGCTTTAAGGTTTCAATTCCACTTTAAAAATACACTCTCTTCATCACTGTGCAGTTGCAGCAGGGTATATCTTCCAGAAAACACAGTTCAACAAATCACAAAAGCTCCTTCAACTACACCTTCAAACCCATGACCTCTATCAGCTAGAAGGATAGGGACAACAGATGCAAGGGAACATTACTGTTCTTCCTCTATTGCTGGGTAAAGAGCTTGGAACTTTATTTCTGACTGTATCATGGGCGTACTTGATCCACCTGGATTGCAGCAATTCAAGAAGGCAGCTCCGCCGAGCCAGTGAAGCCTGTGTCTTGTGGAAATAATTGAAAAAAGGGAAGGTGCGACAAGAAATAAATTGGGTGAATCATTATGGTATATCCTGTAAATTTATTTATGGCAGACACAGTGATGAACAAGATCATTGAAAGGAGGCATCAACCAAGCAAATTACTGTATCTTGCATGGCATCAAGGAGTTGAAGTTATATCTGGCATGGGCTCTTTCATTATTAAGACTAATTGCGATTCAAGAATTTTTTATGGATGTGGTTATCACTGACTAGGCCAGCATGTGTTTTGCCCATTCTTAATTAAGAGTCAACCACAGTGCTGGAGTCACAAGTAGGCTAGACCACAGAAAGATGATAGATTTCCTCCCCTAAATGACATTAGTAAACCAGATGGTTGTGGATTTAAAAATTATAGAATTCAAATTTCACATTTACCATGGTGGGATTCAAACCCTCTTTCCAAAACATTATCCTGGTGCTCTGGATTGATACTCCAGTGTCATTACTAATACATCATTACCTCCTCTCAATAGAGTTATATAAATGTCATCATCTCCCGAACCTGGAATAAAGGGGAGGTCACTGGCATCACACATAGTCACATTCCTTTTTGTCAGATATACTACAGTCATTGAAAAGACTTATTTTGGATTCCAATGAACTCAGTTGTTCGAGGGCTAGTTTGGTCTCATATTCTGTCAAAGGCTGCTTGATGTGAAGAAAAGGTCTATCTTGTGTTCTTACTTTCATATCTGAGTCAAAGATGTGAAGGGGGTCTACAGCTATCAATCCTAACATTGGGGAAAAGCACAATTATGAAAGAACTTGCATTTATAGATATTTTATAATCAATCTGTTCAGCGATGTTACTACACATTCTGAAACAGCTGGGCTTGAACCCAGGTCTCCTAACTCAGAGATATGGACATCATTACTGCATCACAAGAGCTCCAAGAGCAAGAACTTGAATTTGTACCATACATTTGATGACTGAGGATGCCCAAAACACTTTACAAGCAATTAGTTAATTCTTAAATGTAGCCACTGACGGAAATATGGTTGGCAATGTTAATACAGCAGAATTGTATAACAAAACATACTGACTATAGTACCGGTCCTAGTATTGTCAGTTGATGGATAATTATTGACAGGGAGAATACTCCAATGGCAACATTGCTCCAAATCTTAGTCTTAATTATGAAAACTTTCTTATGTAAACAAAATATGTGCACATTCCACATATCTCTTCTGCTGACATCATCCTCCATTTAATTAGCTTTGCAGCCTCCTGCTTTTATGGCCTCAAACATTCGACAATGGGTGTGGTGCATCAGCTTCTGCTCTGCTGTCCGTGGCTCAGTGGGTCATTCATTTATGTGTGCACTCTAAAGGTCATAGGTTCAATCCTCTGTCAGGGATTTGATCTCAAAATCCAAGTTGGTGCTCCAAATGCTGTATGTTTGTAGGTGCTTTTTTGTAGATGATATGTTAAACCAATGCCATCTCTGACCTCTCAGGTTATATGTAAAATCCTGTACACTATTTTGAAGAGAAGTTCACCCCAGTGTCTTGGACAATATTATCCTCCAACCAACATTAGTAAAACAGACTGACCGGTCACCATCACACAATCATTTATTGATCCTTGCTGTGTGCAAATTAGCCCCACAATTTTGACATTGTACAACTGTCTAGGTTTTTTCTCCTGTATTGCTTTCTTGCCTGTGGTTGTTTGCAACCTTATCCTTTACAAGGGGAGAACACTGGAATCAGATAACTTGACATCTTTTGAGAAACCTCTAGTTTGAGACTAAAATAGTGCCCTAGTGGCAATGTGATTTCAGACATTGGTTAGAACTCAATAAGTGATCACTGATGGTGAAAGATTCCTAAATAATCTCACAAGATGATTTCTATCCATCAAGATGATGATTGCTGGGCCCCTTGCTGAGATATTTATAGCATCGATAGCCACAGGTGAGGTGCTGGAAGACTGGAGGTTGGCCAAGGTGGTACCACTATTTAAGAATAGTGCTAAGGAAAAGTCAGGGAACTAGAGACCAGTGAGCCTGACGTCAGTGGTGGGCAAGTTATTGGAGGGAATCCTGAGGGACAGGATGTACATGTATTTGGAAAAGCAAGTACTGATTAGGGATAGTCAACATAGCTTTGTGCATGGGAAATCGTGTCTCATAAACTTGATTGAGTTTTTAGAAGAAGTAACAAAGAGGATTGATGAGGACAGAGCTGTAGACGTGATCTATATGGACTTCAGTAAGGCATTCGACAAGGTTCCCCATGGGAGACTGACTAGCAAGGTTAGATCTCATGGAATACAGGGGGAATTAGCCATTTGGATACAGAACTGTTTTGAAGGTAGAAGACAGAGGATGGTGGTTGAGGGCCGTCTTTCACACTGAAGGCCTGTGGCCAGTGGTGTGCCACAACCGTCAGTGCTGGGTCCACTACTTTTCATTATTTATATAAACTATTTGTATATGAACATAGGAGGTATAGTTAGTAAATTTGCAGATTACACCAAAATTGGAGGTGGAGCGGATAGTGAAGAAGGTTACCTTACAGTACAATGAGATCTTTAACAAATGGGCCAATGGGCTGACAGCGGCAGATGGAGTTTAATTTAGATAAATGTGAGATGCTGCATTTTGGAAAAGCAAATCTTAACAGGACTTATACACTTAATGGTAAGGTCCTAGGGAGTGCTGCTGAACAAACAGACCTTGGAGTGCAGGTTCATAGCTCCTTGAAACTGGAGTCACAGGTAGATAGGATAGAGAAGAAGGCATTTGGTATGCTTTCCTTCATTGGTCAGAGTATTGAGTACAGGAGTTGGGGGGCCATGTTGCAGCTGTACAAGACATTGGTTCAGCCACTTTTGGAATATTGCATGCAATTCTGGCCTCCTTCCTATTGAAGAATGTTCTAAAACTTGAAAGGGTTCAGAAAAGATTTACAAGGATGTTGCCAGGGTTGGAGGGTTTGCGTTATAGGGAGAGGCTGAATAGGTTGCGGCTGTTTTCCCTGAAGCGTCGGAGGCTGAGGGGTGACCTTATAGAAGTTTATAAAATCATGAGGGGATAAGATAAATAGACAAAGTCTCTTCTCTGGGATGGGGGAGTCCAGAACTAGAGGGCATAGGTTTAGGGTGCGGGTGTAAAGATGTATAAGTGACCAAAAGGGCAAGTTTTTCATGCAGGGGTTGTGCCTGTATGGAATGAGCTGCCAGAGGAAGTAGTGGAGGCTGGAACAATTTCAGCATTTAAAAGGCATCTGGATGGGTATATGAAAAGGAAGGGTTTAAAGGGATCTGGGTCATGTGCTGGTAAATGGAACCAGATTAGGTTAGGATCTCTGGTCAGCATGGATGAGTTGGACAGAAGGGTCTGTTTCCGTGCTGTACATCTCTATGACTCTAAGATGTAATAAGAACTGATGACCAGCAGTTCTATCATTTTAAACTCAGCCTACATATAGAATTACAGTCACCTTGGATTAAGTGACTGGTTAAATAAAGAATGGCTTATATTAATTAATAATAATGTCTGTTCAGAAACTCAAGACATCCTGAAGTGCATTAAACACATTTTGTTTTTCAGGAACAAGTTATTCCTTTTGCAATTACAACACTGGCACCTAGTCTGCAATGTGGAAAATTGACCAGGTATGCCCTGTCCCCAGAAAACAGGACAAATTCAATCTGGCCAATTACTACCTGTCAATCTACTCTCTATCATCAGCAAAGTGATGGTAGGTGTCAGTGACAGTGCTATTAAGTGGCAATTACTCAATAATAACCTGCTCCTGACATTCAGTTTGGATAATGCCAGCCTGACTCAGCTCTTCACCTCATTGCAGTTTTTTTCCAAAACAAGGACAAATCAGACAAATTCAAAAGGGGGACAGTCCTTAACATCATGGGAGCATTTGACTGTGTGTGGCATCAAGGAGCCCTGGCAAAACTGGAATCAATGAGAATCAACGGAGCAACCTTCCACTGGCTGGAGTCATAGGTAGCACAAAGGAAGATGTTTGTGGGTACTGGGGAGGTCAACTATCTCAGACATTATCCAGGAGTTCCTCAGGATAGTAACCTAGGCCTAACTATCTTCTGCTGGTTCGTCAATGATCTGCCCTCCCTTATTGGAGAGGTGGGGATGTTTGCTGATGATTGCACAATGTTGAGCATTAGTTATGTCTCCTCAAATGCTGAAGCAGTATGCGTACAAATGAAATTAGAACTGGATAACACTCAGACTTGAGTTGATAAGTGACAAGTAATATTTGTGCTCCACAAGTGCCGAGCAACAATAATCTCCAATGAGAGAATCTACTGTCACCGCCCTTGACATTCAAAGGCATTTTATCACTGGAAACTCCATAATCAACAATCTTGAGATTACATTGGACGAGAAACTGGCTGGAACAACTAATGTGGCAACAAGAGCAGCTTTGAGGCTGAGACTTCTGTGGCAAGTAACTCACCTCCTGACTTCCCAAATCCTGTCCTCGATCGACAAGGTACAATCCAGGAGTGAGATGGAACACTCAGCATTTGGCTCAATGAGTACAGCTCCAACAACATTGAAAAGTTCAATACCATTCAAGACAAGGCAGCTGGCTTGACTGACATCTCATCTAGCACCTTCAGCATTCACACTCTTCACCACCGTTACACAGTGGCAGCCATGGGTGTGATCTGCAAGATGCACTGCAATAACTCACCAAGAATTCTTTGATAGTATCTTCCAAACCTGTGACCTATACAATCTAAAAGGACGAGGGCAGCCGATAAATAGCAACTGCTAAGTGGGACTAGATTAATTTAGGATATCTGGTTGCTATGGATGAGATGGACTGAAGGGTCTGTTTCCGTGCTGTATGTCTCTATGACCATCACCTGCAAGCTCCTCTCCAACCACACATGATCCTGACATGGAAATACAACACTATATACTACTTTACTGTTGATGGGTCAAAATCCTACTTGCTCCCTAACAGGATGGGGCAATGTCCCTCCATCAAATAGACGGCTGTGGTTTAGTAAGGCAGCCCACTACCACCTTCACACAGGCAATGAGAGATGAGCAGTAAATGCTGGCCTAGCCAATAACACCCAAATCCCATGAATGAATAAATGAAAAGTATTTTTGAGTTGATGTCATTGTTTCAAATTGGCAGCCAATTTGCATAGAACATGGTAACATTCACTGAAGGATAAACATTATTCAGGAAAACTCTCCTGCTCTTCTTTGCATTATCCTATGTCCACTTAAGAAGTCAATATAACTTTAACCCAAAATCTGGCACTGCTGACAGCGGGGATCACTCACTCAGTCCTAAATTGAAGCATCGAAGCATCTTATACTCAATCACCTGAATGGGTATTTGAATCCAACAGGAATTCTGTCTCAGAGATGACAGAATACTGGCAAATGAGCCATAACTGATACCTGCATTTGCTGCAAGGGCATACAAAGAAATCTTGCTTGTTCCTAAATTTCAGAGGAAAATTCAGCCCATAAATTTGCTCAAACCCCACCTGTAATAGACTAATTCCTTGTCAGGGACAGAGAGTTGTGTGAAGTACATGCCTATCTGTTTAAATTAAATGACCAAAAAAAAGTCAACTCTTTAAACTTTAAATGTCAAGTAGTTTAGCCCTTGCATTTCAAGAACCAATGCTTCCCTCCTGCTGTATGCTAAACTGTGGTATTAATATACATAAAGCCAACTATTTAATGACGTTAGGCAGACTGCAGAAAATGAAAATATCACTTACTTTAGATAAATTGTTTCTGAGCAAGATTATAACCATTTTGTGTTATACTCAACTGATAGGAAACTGTTCCAGATTACAGACCCTGATTTCAAATGAGAGAGGGCAGAGTCAGTACACATGAGCCTTTATACTGAAATCTTGAGAAGCAAAATAGACCCAAAATAAGTCTTTAAACTATGAAAGTTTTTGTTAGGCGAGGCATTTCCAAGTAGAGTCATGCAGTCACACAGCATGGAAACAGGCCTTTCGGTCCAACGAGTTCTTGCCAAACATGATCCCAAACTAAACTAGTCTCACTTGTCTACTCCTGGCCTATATCCCTCCAAACCTTTCCTATTCATGAATCCATCCAAATGTCTGTTAAATTGCACCCACATCACCACTTTCTCAGGAAGTTCATTCTACATGCAAACCACCTTCTGTGTAAAAACATTACCTCATGTCTTTTTAAAGTCTCTCCTCTCACCTTAAAAATGTGCCCCCTCGTCTTGAAATTCCCCATCCTAGGAAAAAGACAACTACCATTAACTCTATCTATACCTCTCATTATTTTATAAACTTTTATAAACAGATTGCTACTCAACCTCCTACGCTCCAGTGAAAGACGTCCCGGCCTTTCTTTACAACTCAAAATTTCTTTACCTGGCAACTTTCTGGTAAATCTCTTCTGAACCCTCTCCAGCTTGATAATGCCTTTCCTATAACTCCGCAACCAGAACTGGACACAGTATTCTAGAAAAGGCATCACCAATATTTTGTACAACCTCAACATAACTTTCCAATTCCTATCCTCAAAGGACTGAGCAATGAAGACAAGTATGCCAAACGCCTTTTTAACCACTCTGTCTGTATGACACACAAACTTCAAAGAATTATGTACTTGCACCCCAAGTCATCTGTTCTACCCAAGGCCCTACCATTAGTTGTGTATGCCCTGCCCTTGCTTGTTGTACCAAAATGCAATACCTTGCACTTATCCACATTGAACTCCATCTGCCATTTTTCAGCCCATTGACCTATTTCATCAAGATCCCTTTGTAATCTTCTTCACTGTCCACAATGCCACCAATTTTGGTGTCATGCACAAACTTACTAACCATGCCTTCTATATTCTCATCCAAATCATTTATATAAATGACAAACAAAAGAGAACCCAGAACCGATCCCTACGGAACACCACCAGTCTGAAAAGCAACCCTCCACCATTACTGTGTCTCCTGCTGTTAAGCCAATTATATATCCACTTGGCAAGTTCACCCTGAATCCCTTGTGACCTAACTTTACTAATTAGCTTACCATGCGGAACCTTGTCAAAGGCTTTACTAAAATACAAATGAACAACTGCACTGCCATCAATCTTTTTCGTATGTCCTCAAAAAACATGAGAGACATGATTTTCCTCGCACAAAACTATGCTGACTATCCTTAACCAATTTTTTGCCTCTCCAAATGTTCATAAATCCTATCTCTTATAATCACCTCCAACAATTTACCCATAACCGAAGACAGACTCACAGGTCTGTAGTCCTTTGGTTTCTCCTTACAACCTTTCTTAAACAAAGGTACAACAAGAGCCACACTCCAGTTATCAGGCACCTCACTTGTAGTTACAGATGATGTAAATATTTCTGCAAGGGGTCTAGTAATTTCCTCTCTTGCTTCCCACAATATTCTGGGATACATTAAATCAGGTCCTGAAGATTTATCCACCTTTACATTCTCTTCGACCTCTTGAACTTTCTCTTCTGTAATGTGAACTGTTTTTAAAACATCAAATTTTATTTCTCTGCATTTTCTAGACTCCATTTCTTTCTCCACAGTAAAAACTGACGTGAAACTTTCATTTAGTATCTCTCCCAATTCCTGAAGTTCAACACAAAGATGACCTCCTTGATCTTTAAGAGGCTTTACTCTCTCTCTAGTTACCCTTTTGTTGTTAACGTATTTGTAGAATCTCTTTGGATAATCCTTAACCTTATCTACCTATGCTATCTCATATCCCTTCTTTGCCTTCCTGATTTCTCTCTTAAGAATGCCCCTACACTCTTTATATTGATTAGGAGATCCAACTGAACAAAGTTGTCTCTATCTAAAGTAAGATTCCCATGTATTCTTAACTAGAACCTTAATATCTTTATTCATCAAATGTTTCTTATCTTACCAGCCTTACCCTTTACTCTAACAGGAATAAAATGCCTCTGAACTCTCATTATCACATTCCTGAATGCTTCCCACTTGTCAGATATCCTTTTACCTGTGAACAGTCTACTCCAATCAACTTTTGAAAGTTCTTGTCCCATATCATTAAAATTTGCCTTACTCAATTTAAAACCTTTAACTTTTATAGAAGGCTTATCCTTTTCCATAACCATTTTGAAATTAATAGTATTATGATTACCAATCCCAAAGTGTTCCCCAACTTTTACTTCAGTCATCTGCTCTGTCTTATTTCCAAAAGGTCTAATTTTATTCCTTCTCTAGTAGGAGCATCCACATATTGATAAAGGAAATGTTCTTAAGACAGTTGACAAATTCTTCATCATCCAAACCTTTAACACTAAAATAGCCTCAGCCAAGTTCGGAAAATTAAAATCCTCTATATTTACAATCTTATTATGCGTACATATATCTGAGATCTCTACCACTGAAGTTAAACTGATTGCCTGTAATTAAGACAGGTCAATAAATGCTGACCTAGCCAGTAAAGCCCGCATAAAATAAAAACTACAGGGCATCTGCCTAACTAGGGCAGATGGTGGCATAGTTATAATATCCTTTATGGAGTAGGCTGTATGCTATATTTGCTAAAGAAATCATGCATCGATTTGGTGGCCACTGTTCTGAGTTGTATCCTTTTATAATATTGACCTGACTTTACTTATACTTTTGTTTGGCATTCCAGGCCTAGGCCCGGGCCCAGGCTAATGCTTTGATTCAGGACAGAATTAGTAATCACATGGAAAAGGTGGGTTGATTGGGAACAGTCAGCATAAAAGGGAAATGTTGTTTAACTTCCTGGAGTTTTTTAAAGAGGTAACAGAAAGGCTTGATGTGAGTAATGCTGTTAATGTGGTATACCTGGACATCCAAAAGACAGTTAATACAGTGCCACACAACAGATCTATGAAGAAAGGTATAGGTTATGAAATAAAAATGACTGTAGCAATGAGGATGCAAAATTAGCTGGATGATAGGAAACATGGTGGTCTGGGCTGGAGTATGTTTTGTAGTAAAGTTCCTAGGGATCAGTAATAGATCCTTTCTTTTTCTGATATGTATTAATGCTCTACATCTAGGTGTTAAGGGAACAATTCAAAGTTTGTAGAGGATAGGAAACTGAGAAGGATTGTGAGGGAGGAAGATATGTGGAGTTCCAAAAGGACAGTGTTACTGGCATCTACCTGATAATGTGGAAAATTGCCCATGCCTGTCCAATACACAAAAAGTAGGACAAATCCAACCTAGCCCTATCAATTCTACTCTTAATCATCAGAAAAATGATGGAAGGTGGCATCAACAGTACTATCAAGCAGTACCTGCTCAGCAAAAACTTGCTTAGTGATGCTCAGTTTGGGTTCTGCCAGGGTCACTCAGCACTTGACCTTGGTTCAAACATGGACAAAACTGAACCCTAGCAAAACTGGAACCAATGGGAATCAGGGAGCAAACTCTTCACTGGTTAGAGTCATACGGGGCAAAAGGGAAGATGGCTGTGGTTTTTGAAGGTCAGTCACCTCAGCTCCAGAACATTTCTGCAGGAGTTCCTCAGGGTCATCTTGTAGGCTCAACCAACTTCAGCTGTTTCCTCAATGATCTTCCCTCCTGTAGTGACTGTAACAAGGTCAACCAGTTGGATTTCATAGAATGAGTTCCCTGATTGGGGCTATTAATCTGATCCATTCAGGGAACCCTGGCTGACAGATATAAACAGGATTGTCATAGAGCTGGCTCTGAGGAAGCTGGATCAGTTTCAAGGACTTTCCATGTGCAAATAAAGGGTGACTTGATGACGGGATGCCAGCCTCTGTTGCATTATAAGCCACCCATATCAGAGGCAGGGCTGGAGTTACCTGACTGATGCTAAAACGCCCCAGGAGGAGTTACAAAAAAAAAGAACCGGCCTGTGTCCTTGGACTCAGAGGGAGAGGAATGTAGTGACTGTATTAAGATCAGCCAGATGGATCTCAGAGGAGATTTACCAGGATGCTGCCTGGACTGGAGGGCATGTCTTATAAGGAAAGGTTGAGGGAGCTAAGGCTTTTCTTACTGGAGTGAAGAAGGATGAGAGGTAACTTGATAGAGGTGTACAACATGTTGAGAGGTATAGATAAAGTGGAGAGCCAGAGACATTTTCCCAGGGTGGAAATAGCTATCACAAGGGGGCAATAATTTTAAGGTGATTAAAGGAAGGTTTAGGGGAGATGTCAGAAGAGAGTGGTGGGTGCATGGAATGCACTGCCATCAGAGGTAGTGTAATGCAGATGTAGGTGTACTGTACCTTTAAGCAAGTTGAAAAGCTAGCAAGGACTGACTGAAAGCACAGAGAGTCCTGAATAAAGTAAAAAGGTAACACTTGGTTGAAATAAATAGCTGAGTCGTGTTGCTATGGAATAAAAACAAATTCAAATAGGCCAATCCATTTAAATTATGTCCCGATACCAAAATCCAATCAAATTTGAATTTTACTATTTGGGATGACATCAAACCACTGAAATGATCCGAGGTTTTGGGGTTTAAAACCAGAACAGTTAGGGGTAGAAGTGCCAGGGTGATCCACACATATAGACTGCTAGCTAAAGAGCTCTCCGAAAGGTACCTGTCTATAAAAAGTTTGTGCAGGAGAACATTGATGTTGACCGAGAGAAAAATGTAGAGGAAAAGCTACAAAGGAAAATCGACAAAGATGACTGGTTTTGAAACGTGATTTTTTTTTTTGGTAAACCTTAATCAGGGTTTTTATCAGACCAGTATTGTAGAGTGGGAGGTAAAAGATGTTGAGAGGTAAGAAAAAGGAGTTGTAAATAGTTATTAGTTTTAATATTCTCTGTTGGACTTGAAGAAAAAAATTGTTAATTTTTACTTTAAATAGTGACGTCTAGGATAGTTCTTTACTTCTCAAAATTTAACAGATTATGGCGAGAGGTGAGCTTCTCCGTGTGTCGGATTTAAATTAGCAGAGGGGATTTACACCATATCATAACAGTGGCACAGTCAGATGCATTAGGGACATTTAAGCGACTCTTGGATAGGCACATGAAAGACAGTACAATGAAGAGTATGTAGATTTGTCTGATTTCAGAGTTGGATAAAAGGTCGACACAACATTGAGGGCCGAAGGGCCTATACTGTACTGTTCTATGTTCTATATGTTCTAATATGAGTTCTCTGATAGGGGCTGTTAATCTAGTCCATTCGGGGAACCTCCTAGCTGAAAGATATTAACAGGAGTATCAGAAGTTCTGTACAATTTGAGAGCTAGTTCTGAGGAAGCTGGATTAGTGTCAAGGACTTTTCATATTGAATAAAGGGTGACTTGGTGACGGGATATTGGTCTTTTTTCTTCTATTCGTTTTGTGGGATGTAGGCATTGCTGGCTCATCAACATTTATTGCCCTTGAGATGGTGGTGCTGAGATGCCTTCTTGAACTTCTGCAGTCCACCTGTTGTTCCACAATGCCACGAGGGATGGAATTCCAGGATTTGGACCCAGTGACAGTGAAAGAACGGCGATATACTGCCGTGTCAGGATGGTGAGTGGCTTGGAGGGGAACGTGAAGGTGATGGTGTTCTCATACATCTGTTGCCCTTGTCCTCCTAGATGGAAGTGGTTGTGGGTTTGGAAGGTGCTGTCTGAGGATCTTCAATGAGTGTCAGCAGTGCATCTTGTATACAGTATACAATGCTGCTGTGGGGCGTCGGTGGTGGAGAGAATGGATGCTTGTGGATGCAGTGCCAACCAAGCAGGCTGCTTTGTACTGGATGGTGTCAAGCTACTTCAGTGTTGTTGGGGCTGCACTCATCCAGGCAGGTGGGGAGTATTCCATCACACTCCTGACTTGTGCCTCATAGATGATGGTTTGACTTTGGGGAGTCAGGAGTTGAGTTACGAACCACAGCATTCGTAGCCTCTGACGTACTGTTATAGCCACTGCATTTATGTGGTGAGTCTAGTTGATTGGAGCTATTTCACCTCCATCATAAGATCAGAAGTGGGGATGTTCGCTAATGATTGTACAATATCCATCACCGTTCATAACACCTCAGATACTAAAGCAATCCATGTTCAAATGCATTAAGATCTGAACAATATTTAGGCTTGAGCCAAGAAGTAGCAAGTAACATCTGCATCAAATAAATATCAGTCAATGATCACCTCTCTTAAGAATTAATCTAATCATCATCCCTTGACACCAGTAGTGTTACCAACACAGAATCCCCCACGTTCAACATCCTGGGGGTTCCCATTGATCAGAAACTCAACTGGACATGCCACATAAATACAGTGGCTACAAGAGTGGGTCAGAGGAATACTGTGGGGATAGAAAGTAACTCATCTCTTGATTCCCTAAAGCCTGTCCACCACATAAGACACAAGTCACGAGTGTGATAGAATACTTCCCGCTTCCTAGATGAGCACAGCTCCAATAACACTCCGAAAGATTGACACCATGCAGAACAAAGTAGCCCATTTGTTTGCATCACATCCACATCCACTCCCTCCACCACTGATGCTCAGTATCAGCGGTGTGTTTGATCTATAAGACGCACTGCAGACATTCACCAAAGATCCTTCGACAGCACTTTCTAAATCCACGACCGCTTCCATCTAGGAAATCAACGGTAGAAGATACATATGAACACTACCATCAGCAAATTTCACTCCAAGTCACTCACCATCCCATCTTAGAGTTAGATCCCCTTCCCTTCACCATTACTCAGTCAAAATCCTGAAATTCCCTCCCTAAGGACATTGTGTGTCTACCTACAGTACATGGGCTACAGTGGTTCAAGAAGGCAGCTCACCGCTACTTTCTCAAAGACAAACAGAGATGGGCAATTATTGTTGGCCAGTCAGCAACCCTGATGTCCCATGAATGATATAAAAAGATCTTGTGCATAGTTTGGTCACCACATTATAGCAAGGATGTAAATCACTTCTATATTTTCTGTGTTTACAAGAATGGTTCCAGAGATGTAAGATTTCAGTTATAAGGATAGACTGAAGAAGTTGGGACTATTCTCCTTGGAGAGAAGGCTGAAAGGACACCTGATAAAGGTTTTCAAAGTCTTGAGGGGACAGGACAGATTATATAGGGAGAAATTGTTCCTGCTCATAAAAGGATCAACGAAAAGAGGCACTGATTTAAAGTGATTTGCAAAAGAAGCAAATGCAAATTGAGAAAAATCTTTTTCACACAACAAGTAGTTAGGGTCTGGAATGCAATGCCTGGAAATGTGGTGGAGGCAGGTTCAACTGAGGCATTGAAAAGACAGTAATATGCAAGGGTATGACAGAAACAGAGATTGACAATAGGTAATGTCGCTCATTTGAAGAGCTAGTACACATGATGAGTCTAATGGTGCCCCACTGCAATGTAACACTTCTGTGATCCTGTGAATTGCCCTAGAGAAGATGGCGATGAACTGGCTTCTTCAACTAATGTCAGTCCTAAAGGGAGTCTGAGGTGAAACAACTTTAATGGAGTGGTGGAATGTAACGGTTGTGAAGTAAAGAGTCCTTCTGAATCTGGAGCTTTACCAATATGTATGACAGAGTAATAACAGTAACCTGAGTGATCCAATCCAAATTTTTGACAGTGGGAGAATACCAACAATATCTTGCATTTGTATAACAACTTTAATGTTGTGAAATTAATGTTTTAACAGAGAGAGGTAGTGATGGGAAGAGTTTATGAAGAGAATTCCAAGGTTAAGGGCCTAGACAGCTGAAGGCATTACCGGTCATGGTTGAGTGTTTATAAGTAAATGCCCAAGAGGTTAGAATTGGAGGAGCACAGATATTGCGGAAGTTTGCAGAAATGGAGGAGATTACAGAAACAAGGATGACATGGAAATATTTAAAAATAATAATGCACATTTTAAAAATCAGCAAACCTATCATGCTTGAAGTATTCAGAATGAAACCACCACATTTTTACATTAAAATAGTACCTATTTGATTTTAACTGCTTTGTGTTTTTTTTCTTTCTTAGTAACAGGTTGGGGAATTTATGATGCTTCCTGTAGAGACAGGTTTTGTTCTAATTCCAGGCTGAATGTGTGAAGCATTTTCCACACTCAATGTTCCAAGTCTGCAGGTGCTGTTGTATGAAAGCCAATATCACTGGCAGCATCTCAATCAATCTGCTTACAGAAATCTGCTGCCAAGAAGTAGCTAGCTGTAATTTAGCAGTCGCATACATCTCTGTATAAACATATTTTATATTCCCTTAAACGAATCCAAAGGGCATTAGTTTATGTGAGATTTAAAGAGTTCTCCACAATGGGCTTTTAAGAATCTGAATCAAGAGGGGTCTGGACAAAGTAGATGGAATATGTCTGTTCTTTCTGGACTAAGAATGAGTGGGTGCAGATTTAAGGGAGTTCGTTAAAGAAACAATGGTAACATGAAGGAAAGCATCTTCATATAGCAAGTGGTTAGGATCTCGAATGCATTGTCTGAAATGGAGGCAGCTTCAATTTAGGAATTTAAGAGAGAACTGCAATGTTTTCTGACAAAGAAAAATATATAAGACTGCTGTGCCAGACATTTTATTACAGTAAAGATGACTTTTAGTGCTAAAATGTATTTGAATGTTCTAATGGCAGAGATAGATCCTACAAGGAAGGATTAAATGGCCTCTTTAAGTCCTTGATGTTTCTGAATAAAAAGGAAAGGGTAAATCATCTGGGCCTTCTGCTTTAGATTGCTTCCCAGTGACTCCCACTGGGAAGAGCATCTGTGTGCACATTGTGTTAGAATGTGATCACTCTATGCACCACCCTATGCAATGTTTCAATACAAACTGCCAACTTTCCTTGGACATATTTAATGAAGCATAAATAATTAGGATACAGGAGAAGGTCATTCAATTCATTGTGACTGTGCTACCTGAACAAGTATTGCCGATCTAATCTGACTTCGTGGCTCTTGGCATTTAGTCCTACAGTTTACAGTGCCTAGGTCAGAAGTCAGATGACAGCAGGGGCAATGCTATGAAAGCTTGTGATTTCAAATAAACCTGTTGGATTAGAACCTGGTGTCATCTGACTTCTGACCTTGTCCACCCCAGTCCAACACTGCCACCTCCACACCATACTACTGTTTCAGGCATTGACTTCCAGGTCCTCCTTCCTCTCAGAGTAAAACTGGTTCTCCTCAACTTCCCTTTCCTCTTAAAAATCACACAACAGCAGGTTTTAGTCTAACAGGTTTACTAAGAAGTACAAGCTTTCGGATTGCTGCTTCTTCATCAGGTAGCACTAGTTACCTGACGAAGGAGCAGTGCTCCAAAAGCTTGTACTTCCAAATAAAGCTATTGGACTATAAACTGCTGTTGTGTGATTTTTAACTTTGTCCACCCCAGTCCAACACAGGCACTTCTACATTTTCCTTTAATCTGTCAACCAACTACTTTAAATTTATTGCCCCTAAATAATTGCCCTTTTTGACCTTGGTTACACCCGTCATAATATTCTACACATCAGTTAAACCTCCTCTCTGTTGCAAAGAAAACTATCCACTCTTTGCACATTGCGAACTTTTTTTCTGTCCTATAAGATCCTTGTAAATCTCCTTCATATCTGCTCTAACGTGATCATATCCTCTCCTGTAATTATGGTGGCCTGGGCTTTACACAATATTTTAGCTGTAACTGGTGTTTCACACATTTCTATCATAATTTCTTATAGTTTATGCCTCGGCTAACAAACAAAAGTATTCCATATGTCTTCTTAATTATCTTACCAACCTAGCCTACTACCTTTAGGGCTTTTTAGATACATACTCCAAGATTCATCTGTTTCTTTACACTTATCATTATCTTCCCATTTGTTGTATACTCTCTGGCCTTGTCTGTTCTCTCCATTGACACAATAGTAAGGCGAGGCAACTGATGATTTGCAACCATCCTGCTGCGCTACCCATGTTAGCTCCCATAGATAAAATGAGAATGGATTATATAGTATTGAAGAATTCAACAAAATGTTATTACAGTTCCTGTATCTACATTTGTACAGTACAATGATGGGTAATTGTGTGTCAGGGCTCAATCTAAGCAATTCAGATACACTGTAGCATACCTCCCTGAGCATATCATGCTGTAGGAGGATAGAACTTGGTAAGATGGAGACCGAGAGCATTATACCATTAGGTCACGTGCCATATGGTAATGACATCATAAGCAACATTCCCTAGAAGCTGTGTGGCTTGTGCACATGCAGCTGCTCCAACGGTCTGCGCATAGTGACTGGCATGCTGATGCCGTTTGCAGCTATGACTTCCAGTTCAGGAAATTACTGCCACAAACTGACCTTGGAGGCCCACACAGAAATAACAATAATTAGCGGGAACAGTAGTCATGAGCATGTCTTTACTCATGTTTACTAATGGCTCACTAATTCCTTCATGGAAGGAAATCTGCCATCCCCACCTGGTTTGGCCTACATGTGTGATTCTAGGTCCACAGCAATGTGGCTAACTCTCAAAGTCTCTCTGAAATGGCCTAACAAGCCAATCAGTTGCATCACTAGCATCTTCTGAAGAGCAACTAGGGATGAACAATAAATGCTGGTGTAATGATTGGAACCAGGGCCAAGTAGATCTCATTGACCATGAGATCCTTGACTGGGGTTGTTAAGCTGGGTCTATCAGGGAACCCTGGCTGATGGATATAGACAAGCGATTCAGAAGGTTTCCTCAGTCAAGGGACTGGCTTTGAGCTGACTGGTCAGAGCCTATGTACTGTTCTCATGCAAATGAAGGGTGATTTACTGATGGGATACCGGCCTTGGTGCAGTGATTTCAGCTGGCCAGCCAGTATCTGCTTTAATACATAACAGAAGACCCCACCTCCCCCATCAATACTTACTTCACATTTCTTTCAATCGAATTTAATTTGCCAACCTTCTACCCACCATACCAGTCCATTGATAATCGCCTGCAACGTACAGCTTTCTTTCTCACTATCAAACACATGGCCAACTTTGCAAAATTTTCAAGTTGTTTAATTATGACTTCTAGATTTAAGTTTAAATCATGTATATGCGTTAAAAGCAGAGGATCCATATCGAGTCTGTCAGAAACTCAGTAAAAATAGGATTTCAGTTTTGGATAACCATTACCCTTGAGATTTTATCACATAAGCATCTGTTTCTAACCAGCTGGCCTCAAATCCTGCCTTTGGTCACCTGGTAATTCCCTGCCTTCCTGTCCTAATCAGAAAATAGCCTTTATCTGACTGGTCGTCAGTCAAATACCATTCTCTGATCTCATATGGTTTTGATTATTGAGAAATAAAGAAACAAGTTGAAAGAAATACATCATTTTCTTTTTATCTCAATGATGACTTTTCTCCCATGGCACTGTTTGCAGATTAATCTTTTTTTTATGGCTCAGGGGGATTGATGATTATTTTTCACATTTATAGCCATTTAGTTTCACCTGAATGAAACCTGGACAAAGTACTTGGGGTATAAAAGGAAATGTATAGCTCCTTCCTCCCTGAAACCAGACTTAACTGCAAAAATATAGACCAGAATTAGGTTTAATTCATACAGTAAAGCTTACGTATCTATGTGGTACTGACCACATATAAGCATAACACAGAACAGGTTCCTGTTCCTGATTTCACATTAGTAATGGTTAAATGTATGTGCTCTTGCAAATTGTGTTAACCAACATTGCTTCAGCTGTTTCTTACATAGCCCCCAGCCTTCAGCTCAGGGACAGCACGTAGGCAATGGAGCCTATAGAAACATGCTCTTCAAAGCTGCAACTCATTGTAATTAGTTTTGAAGCCTCAACAGGAATAGTGCAAAAGGTTTGCTGGTTATGAGACACCATAACCTGCAAAATAGAACTGCAGTTATGCTGGTGCACTCCTTTACTTCTAGCATGAAATACTCATAGATCCTCAGCTCACAGGTCTTCACTGGGTTCTAGTCTGAGAATGTCTCAATTTTAAAATGCTCATTCATGTGTTCAACTGCCTTCTTAGACTCAGTCCTACCTTTCTGATTCTGACATTTTCTAATCCAGAACATGTTAAAACAGGATCGCTGTACCACCTAAGCAAAGATTAGGGTACCCATGAACCTTTATGGTGGAGCAGTGCTGGCAGCAAAGTAGCACTATGGATTCTATAATTCTTGATCTTACTGTGCTCTTAACAAATATTCACATGTAATGCTGATGTAAGAAAACATTTATTCCATTTGTGAAACACTTTATTCTAGTTTCATTTTGCCAAGAGGTTGCAGGAGACAGCAAGATTGCTAAACATTGTATCACTTCTATGACAATGATGTAAACCATTTTATTAGCAAAACACTCAGTCAGATTTAATCCAGAACACAGGTCCCACAGTAAACATGCACCAACAAATGTAACATGGACCTACGACTGGCACAGTTACAGGGAGATTGTTAGAGAGCACGGTCATGGCACACAGTGATAGCACATATTGGTTTTGTTTCCTTGCAACCCTGCTCCACCAAACATGTATTTTGTTTATAAAAGCACACATATCATATGACAAGAGATTCCCTATTGCCTTTCTGAAAGCTTTTACACCATAAAAGAGAACGGAATAAATATATGAGAAGAAAATATTTTCAGTGTTACGGGACAAAGGCTAGCTGTTCTCACAGGGTGGGGTAAGCTATTCTCAAGGGGAGGTGGCTCAGACAGAATGGGTTGAATGGCTCCCTTCTGTGCTGTCCAAGTCTGTGAGCAACATAACTTAACCAACCTTGTTAATGCAACAGGACCCAGGAACGCTGCAAAGTACAATTGTGTGAAGGTTTGGAGGACTCTTGTGTTGGTAAAGCTGTATTTTAAATCCATCTTTAGTTTCCAAGAAGCTCCAGGGATTGGCCAGGAGTCTCCAGGAATTAAGGATCTGCAGAAAAGTGATCTATGCAACTGTGGAGAAAAATCACAATTTCACAAATTCCTTTTTGCTCTTTTCAAATGATCCTTATGTACTAGAGTGGATTTGTTGTCTGTAATCTCTGGACTATAATCTAATTGAGGTGTTTAAGATGGTTAAATAATCTGATAGTGTTGTTCGAAAGAAACCATTCCTTCTATTATGAAGTTGCGTACTTCAAATATTAGTTTATAATAACATTAACTGGATAATATATATAATACATATTGAACTTTTGAAAATTGCCACTTTATGAAAGAAAAGGCAGTTAATACAACAGCAACAATGTGTCTACAAGGTAGAGGGGTTCTGATTAGAGACATCTCGTCTAGTTTCAGAGAGTGGTCACTTCACGCAGTTTAGAGGTGGAATAAGGCTACTTAATGTTAAACCCAGAGAGACAGAGAGAATCTGAAATGACTTGTTGGAGGAGCAACAGCCCTTTGCTTCTTTTTCTATTTCTCTGCAACGTTTCCCATCAAAGTGGTGAGCTGAAAACTGGCTTGAAATCATCTTCACCATTCTTGCAGGGTTTGTACAGAAGATTTCATCACTATATTGCTCACCTCAGGTCAGAAGATTCAGTTAACCACAACTTTTCCAGGGAAGATGTCCCAGTACCAACAGTCTGTGTGCATGCAAAGTAACTTTGGTTATTGAGCACCTTTTAGGACAATCCGTGAATAAACTTTCCCCTGAGTTTAACTGTCATTTGACAAAGTACTTTTCAAATAAGACTTGGTAGAATTTTTGAAATTTTGTTTTTCTCTGTCTTTTTCTTTATTCATTTTGTGGGATGTGGGCGTTGCTGGCAGGCCAACATTTATTACCAGTCCCTAGTTACCCTTGAGATGGTGGTGGTAAGCTGCCTTCTTGAACAGCTGCAGTCCACCTGCTGTAGGTTGACCCAAAATGCCACTAAGGAGGGAATTCCAGCATTTGGACTCAGTTACAGTGAAGGAACAGTGATATATTTCAAAGTCAGGATATTAAGTGGCTTGGAGGAGAACTTGAAGGTTGTGGTGTTCTCATATATCTGTTGTCCTTGTCCTTCTAGATGGAAGTGGTCGTAGGTTTGGAGGTGCTGTCTGAGGATCTTTGGTGAATTTCTGCAGTGCACCTTGTAGGTAGTACACACTGCTGCTACTGAGCGTTGAAGGCGGAGGAAGTGGATGCTTGTGGATATGGTGCCAATCAAGCGGACTACTTTGTCCTGGATGGTGTCGAGCTTCTCGAGTGTTATTGGGGCTGCACTCATCCAGGCAAGTGGCAAGTTTTCCATCACACTCCCAACTTGTGCCTTGTAGAAGGCAGACAGGCTTTCAGGAGTTAGAAGGTGAGTTATTCACCGCAGTACTGCAAGCCTCCGACCTGCTCTTGTAGCCACTGTGCTCATGTGATGAGTCCAGTTGAGATTCTGATCAATGATAACTATCAGGATAGTTGGTAGTGGGGGATTCAGTGATGGTAACACCATTGAAAGTCAAGGGACAGTGGTTAGATTGTCTATTACTGGAGATGGTCATAGCCTGGCAAATGTTACTTTCCACTTTTCAGCCCAACCCTGGATATTGACCAGATCTTGTTGCATTTGGACATGGACTGCTTCAGTGTCTGAGGAATCATGAATGGTGGTGAACATTGTGCAATCATTGGCGAACATCCCCACTTCTGACCTTATGATAGAGGGAAGGTCATTGATGAAGCAGCTGAAGATAATTGGGCCTAGGACACTACCCTGAGGAACTCCTGCAGAAATGTCCTGGAGCTGAGATGACTGACCTCTAACAACCATGACCATAGTCCTATGTGTCAAATATGACTCTAACCACTGGAGAGTTTGCCCCCAATACTCTTTGATTCCAGTTTTGCTAGGGGTGCTTGATGCTGCACTTGGTCAAGTGCAGCCTTGATGTCAAGGGCTGTCACTCTCACCTCACCTCTGGAATTCAGCTCTTTTGTCCATATTTGGACCAAGGCTGTAATGAGGTAAAGAGCTGAGTGGCCCTGGAGGGACACAAATTGGACATTACTGATCAAGTTATTGTTGAGCAGATGCTGCTTGATAGCACTGTTGATGACATCTCTTATCACTCTACTGATGATTGACAGTAGACTAGCAGTGCAGTAATTGGCTAGGTTAGATTTGTCCTGCTTTTTATCTACAGGACAGACTTGGGCAATTTTCCACATTGTCAGGTAGATGCCAGTGTTGTAACTGTAGTGGAACACTTGGCTAGGGGAGCAGCAGGTTCGAGAACAGAAGTCTTCAGTACTATTGCCGGAATGTTGTCAGGGTCCATAACCTTTGAAGTATCCAGTGCCTCTAACCGTTTCTTGATATCACGTGGAGTGAATCAAATTGGCTGGAGACAGGTATCTGTAATGCTGGGGACCACAGGAGGATGCCAAGATGGATCATCCACTCGACACTTTTGGCTGAATATTGCTGTGAAAGCTTCAGCCTTATCTTTTGCATTGATGTGCTGGGCTTTTCCAGTATTGAGGATGACTGGTTGTTTCATCATTTACCACCATTCATGAGTGGATGTGGCAGAACTGCAGAGCTTAGATCTAATTTGTTGGTTGTGGGATGGCTTAGCTCTGTCTATCACTTGTTGCTTATGCTGTTTGGCATGAAGTAGTCCTGTTTGGTGGCTTTACCAGGTTAACACCTCATCTTCAGGTATGCCTAGTGCTGCACAGGGCATGTCTTCCTGCACTGTCCATTGAACCAGAGTTGTGTGCACTTGTGTCTTTATGATGGACAGTTACACATACTTGCATTTCCTATACACTTTTGTCAGTAATCTTTGCATCCTTGTTTTAAATTTTGTTAGTAATAAACTAGTTATTATTTGTTAACAAATGAAACCTGTTTAACTTGTTTCTAATATTGAACCAAATACTGTGTGATACTATATCACTATGAATACTGCTGAACTTTGTGCAATGATCAGCAAGCATCCCCACTGCTGACCTTATGATAGTGGGAAACACATTAGTAAAGCAGCTAAAGATGATTGGGTCTGGGATAGTACTCTGAGGAATGTCTGCTTCAAAGTCCTGGGACTGAGACAACGAGCATCTGAGAACTACAGCCATAGAACATACAGCACAGTATAGGCCCTTCAGCCCTCGATTTGTGCCGGCCTCTTATCCTACTCTAAGATCAGATTAACCTACCTACACTTCATTGTACTATCTTCCATGTGCCTATCCAAGAGTTGCTTAAATGTCCCTAATGTATCTGGCTCTACTACCACTGCTGACAGTGCAATCCACACACCCACCACACTCTAAGTAAAGAACCTACTCTGTGACATCTCCCCTAAGCTTTCCCCCAATTACCTTAAAATTATGCACCTCCCCCAACTAACGTGATAGATATTTCATGGGAAAATGTCTCTGGCTATCCACTCCATCTATGCCTCTCAACATCTTGTATACCTCTATCAAGTTATCTCTCATCCTTCTTCACTCCAATGAGAAAAGCCCTAGCTCTCTCAACCTTTCTTCATAAGACATGCCCTCCTGTCCAGGCAGCATCCTGGCAAACCTTCTCTGTGTCCTCTCCAAAGCTTCCACATCTTTCCTATAATGAGGCGATCAGAACTGAACACAATATTCCAAATGTGGTCTAATCAGTACTCTGTAGAGCTGCAGCATAATCTCATGGCACTTAAACTCAATCCCCCTGCTAATGAAAGCCAACACACCACATGCCTTCTTAACAACCCTATCAACCTGGGTGGCAACTTTGAGGACATGGACCCCAAGATCCCTCTGTTCCTCAACACTGCTAAGCTTCTTCCCTTTAACCTTGTATTGTGCATTCAAGTTTAACCTTCCAAAGTGAATGACTTCACACTTTTCCAGGTGGAACTCCATTTGTCACTTAGCAGCCTAGTTCTGCATCCTGTCAATGTCTCTTGCAACCTACAACAGCCCTCCACACTATCCATAACTCCATGACTCTTCATGTCACTGGCAAACTTAATAACCCACCCTTTTACTTGGTCATCCAAGTCATTTATAAAAATCACAAACAGCAGAGGTCCCAGAACCGATCCCTGCAGAACACCACTGGTCACTGAGCTCCAGGCTTATAATTTTCCATCTATCACCAGCATGACAAGAATCTTACAAGGTACAGTTTATGGCATGTTACAAATAGATACATTTAACAATAATGTTTTAGGCATAATTACAACTACCAAAAGCCAAGTATGTCACATCTGTCTCTTTTGGGACCTCACACAAGACTGACCGGTTCTCCACCTAAAGACATTATCAGGCTGGATGGAGCTAATGCAACTTCAACATTAGTGCTTTCAGAGCCATGATTTTGTACAAAATACAGGACATCTTCTGCACAGTAGTGTTTGGCAGTTCCTCCTATAAACACCGTCAAGGACAGATACAGCAGTTGTATATAGATTCGTATGGATGAGGTGAAATGGGTTTTTTCTCCTATTGGTTTACTCAGCAATGCTGCAGGCCCAATCTGATAGTTTTTACCTGAAGCAGTCAGCCTGGTCAGTCAGTAGTGAAGCTACTCAACCACCTGGTGATGGACATTGATATTCCCCATACAGAGCACATTCTGTACCATTGTTAAGCTCAATACTTCTTCCAAGGTGGTCAACATGGCAAGTACCGATTCATTGGCCAAGAGAGAACGGTAGGTGGTAATCAGCAGGAGACTTGCTTGCTTTTGTTTAACTTGATGCCATGACAATTTGTGAGATCCAGATTTAATATTGAGAAATCTCAGAGCCACTCCCTCCTGAATGTATACCGTATTGCTGTC
Source organism: Chiloscyllium punctatum (assembly GCF_047496795.1). Classification (NCBI taxonomy): domain Eukaryota; kingdom Metazoa; phylum Chordata; class Chondrichthyes; order Orectolobiformes; family Hemiscylliidae; genus Chiloscyllium; species Chiloscyllium punctatum. The sequence goes on along the minus strand of NC_092756.1, from coordinate 78,629,738 downwards.
ACCTGTAGTGGGCATGTCCTGTAAGTGACATAAGGCATATCCAGACATAGTTGTAGGGCACCTGGGACGCCAGCTGAAAGTGATGATTGTGTGAGTATCTCTATGACTTACTGTTGCTTGAAGTCTCTGGTACAACTCTGCCAATTTTGCTGTTTCTACAGTGTTAATAATACTAGTGAGGGATCTATTAATTCCTCCTCCATTAATTAGTTACACTCTCCTGTTCTTTCCTTTGGCCCTGTACATATTATTATTACATCTATGTTTATCAGTCTTTCAGGCAGTGCATTTTAGTTCACAACATGCTTACATTCCACAGCATTTTTTCACATAAATCTAGTACTTATCCACATGTTGACTGAAGCAAGGGGTGGACAGGAAGTGGAAAACAAAAGGCAGACAGAATATAGGCGGGAATGGTTTTAGTTCGTGCATCACTATAGAAAGTGGAGGGAGAAGAGGGAGAGAAGAGGAACTCACATTTGAAATGTGAATAAAATCAATCAAATAAAACTCATAAATGATTATTTATGACATTAATATTTTTTTTCAAGCTTCTAAAATAACTTCATAATTTGGATACCCCCATTGTGTGAGATTGCAATTGAGGTGATTTAACCGTTACCAACTCTCAAGATGATTCCCACACATTTAATTTGGAGAGAATTTACATTTCTTTAATTTTTTGCCTGTACTCTTGGCTCTAATCGCGTGTATGTTCTTTTTTACTGGCTGACTCATACCTGCTGCAAAAATACTGCTTCACAATAGGATGCTAATTCCTGCATATTGTGAATGTCTCATCAAAATGAGAAATGTTAGTGCAGGGAAATGGATCATTTTCATATTTTTCCCACCTACTCTGGATATTAAGTGCTTACTGGTCATTTCTAAAATAGGCAGATGATATTAAAGCTACCTCTGTCCAAAGTTTATACACAGCTAAAGATGACCATCTTCCTGACCAAGCCAGTGTTCATATTCTCAGACCATTTGTCCTTCTGTGAGAAACAGCTAACTAAATACCAATTATCAGTTGGACTCCAACCAAGACAATATTTTCTGTTTACAACGGACTTGAGGAGGCAATTCAGCACCTTAAATCTGTCCTGTAGGTCTATTAAATCATAGTTGATTGGTATCTTAATTCCATCTGCTTATCATTGTTCCACATCTCATAATACATTTGCCTCACAAAATTCTATTAATCCTACTTTTGAACTTTACAACTAACACCAGTTGCAACAATGTTTTTATAAAATGGAGAGCAGCTAGGTTTGTACTACCCTTGTATGAAGAAGCACTCCTGACAATGTTCCTACACGGTCTAGCTGTGTTTTTAAAGCTATGCCTTCTTGTTCTGATTTTGGCCTCCAACACCACCAAAGGAAGCTGGTGATTTAACCCCCTTTAATCATCAAATATTTCAATTATATTACTTCTTAATCTTCTGTAATCAGGGATATACAAGTAATCTATTCTTAGCACTGTTATTATTCAGGTGCATCTGCAGGGCATTCTGTAAATCGTCCCAATCAGGGAATGCACTAGTCTCCTACACAGCTGAGTTCTCATCCATACAGCCTCAGAGAGAGACAGACAGACAGAGAATGTGAAAGTGAGAAGAATTATAACCAGATCGACTGAAGGCAGCAAAATAGGCTAGAATTTTCCTTCCTAGTGGCAGTACAGACTCCCTCTGGCTGTTGATTCCATTGACAATCCTAGGTTCAACTTCTTAAACTGATTTCACAGGATGAATGAGGGCTTGTTTTTTGTGGTTGTGGGGTCAAAGCAGTGGTCACAAGAGGGATCAAGAGTTAGGCAGCTTAACTTTAGATGCCTTGGAGAAGCTAACCATGATCAAAATCATACATTGAGGGACTCTCCATTCCCCTCCAGGCATCTCTAATCCTTGGCTAAAGTGACATGAAATGATTGCTACAGCCACTGAAGCATGCAGAGATTTGGCTACATATCTCCTAGCCTATCTCCATAGTTTTTCTTTATTACCCCTTATTAAAACCAGAAAGATTGCAGAGCACAGGAGGAATATTCTCTTCTTCACAGACCTTGCTCTGTGTGGGCTTGCAGTCTGCTGACAGATTTGCTTCTCACTTGAATCCAGTGTCTGATGAGAACTGGATGTAATTACATCTCCAGATGTTTTTGTGGATGACTTTACTCTTTACCATGTTGAACATTGTTTGGTGGAATGTATCAAAGAAGTTTAGATGAGAGAGGACTGTCGAGATTGGGGCACCCATGGCCAGATCTGCCGTCAGACGGAGAACACGAGAAGAAGAAAAGGAGAAGGACCTGTAAAAGGGTTAGTCTGATTTATGTCCAGAAAGGATTAATAATCAGACCGACTCCACTGTGATCACACAATCTTGGGGCTTGGTTTTTCTCTGTACATTCCATCTAGACGATGCTAGGAAGAAATATTTTCCATTCAACTTGTATTCAACGAAGGTCTTAAGTCCAAAGTGGGGTTGCTCTCCTTGAAGTGGAAAAAGTAGGGGAGATAGATGTGTTCTAAATAATGAAGGACTTTTAATGGAGCAGATGGAGGAAAAATACTTCCACTGGCAGATACTTTAAAACCTTTTGGTATCAACCTAAGTTAATTAGAAAAAATTTAGCTGGGAGAGGACTAGACTTCTTTTTTACACTGTGAATTGTTATGATCTAGACTGCACTGCTGGAGAGTATAATGGAGGTAGATTGAATAGCAACTTTCAAAAGGGAATTGGATAAATACTGGAAAAAGGTAATTGATATCAAAAAGGCAAGGGGAGTGGGATTAATTGGATAGTTCTTTTAAAGAGTTGGCAATGAACCGAGGGCTGAATAGCTTTCTCCCGTGCTGCATGGTTTCATAATTCATAAAATACTGTGAACCACTGAGTCTATCATGGAATTATTAAAATAGGAACATCTGCTTTCTGTCATCACCATTTCCCTATGAAATGAATAAAAGTCACCCTCCCTCAATATCTTCCACCAGTCACTTCTAATACAACACATTGACTTCTTTTGTAGCTTTCCTAAATGTCACCACTTGACATCAGCCCCTCACTCTGTGAAGTCAGTATTTATATAACAACGGCAGGTATTTAATCTTAATTGATGAGTAATAGTACAAAGGATTTCATGTACATCCATATATTAATCATGGTCTACCAGATAATTAGGCGCATGTATAGGAGAATGATAGGAAAATCTGATTGTATCCTCCGACATATAGTAATAATTGTACAATGCATATTACATTACTGCTTTTCAAAAACAAAACAGAGAAGCCACTCTCTTGTTAACACCCTGCACATTCACATACCCTGAATATCTTACTGTGTCTATAGAACTGACAGCCTCTGAATCAGTATGGCACTGCACATTTTAAATTTAGTGTTGGGTGTTTGCTATTGTGCTGAAACAGTTATCATGCTCCGATATTAAAGCAAATGTTAACTTTAAACAAAAATAAAACAGAAGAAAAGACTCCATTGCGGAGAACCTACCAAATTCTGCCATTCAGAGTTACTTCCAGCAGACCAGCTTGAAATGTGGATCCTGACAGGTGAGCAGCACAGTCCTTGGTAGAAGCACAGCGTCACTGTAGTTTCCTGCTTTCAGTGAAGCAGAGGGGGTTGAGGCAGGAAGCCTGCAAGCTTATCACAAAAAGTGTAGAATTACGTGGGAGGTCACATACTAAACACTGACTAAATCAATGAACAAGCATGTTTCAGAGGAAGTTTGGTTTTAATAATAAACAATTACCTTCGTCTCCGCAAGGCGAGTACAACCAATTAGGATCATTCTAAATGCAATGCATCTGGTAATGTTTATTAAATTAGATTTTTCTTTGGCAACCCACAGAGATAGATCTGGTGAAAACATGAAGCTAAATTTTCTAGTTTCCTTCAATGTGAAATCATGGATGATGTTTTGGTAAAATGGTATTCATATTGAGTGTGATATTAATGTTTTGTACGCTTGTGCTTTTAGGTCTTCTCCTGGTATCAGTATCATGCTGGGATATGGTCACAGTGACATGGGTCATACTCTGCCAAGAAAGCCAATTTCTTTATAAGAACTAGGCAATTCGGCCCCATGAAATTGCTATTCTATTAAATACAATCAAGGTTGATCTCATCTTGGCCTCAACTCTATTTTCCAGCTCGCTCTCCATGATACTTCAACCTGTTACTAATTAAAATTCTGCTTGTTTTCTCTTTAAACTTATTCAGTGTCCTGGCATCCTACACACTCTCCACAAATGGGCCATCCTTTGAGAGAAGTAATTCCTTCTCATCTCTGTATTAAATCTGCCACTCCTTAGACTAGAGCTGATTAGGGACGGTCAACATGGCTTTGTGCATGGGAAATCATGTCTCACAAACTTGATTGAGTTTTTTGAAGAAGTAACAAAGAGGATTGATGAGGGCAGAGCACCAGACGTGATTTATAGGGACTTCAGTAAGGCGTTCAACAAGGTTCCCCATGGGAGACTAGTTAGCAAGGTTAGATTTCATGGAATACAGGGAGAACTAGCCATGTGGATACGGAACTGTTTCAAAGGTAGAAGACAGAGGGTGGTGATGGAGGGTTGCTTTTCAGACTGGAGGCCTGTGACCAGTGTGCCACAAGGATCAGTGCTGGGTCCACTGCTTTTTGTCATTTATATAAATGAGTTGATGTGAACATAGGAGGTATAGTTGTAGTTTGCAGATGACACCAAAATTGGCGGTGTAGTAGATAGTGAAGAAGGTTACCTCAGAGTACAACAAGGTGTTGATCAGGTGGGCCAATGGGCTGAGGAGTGGCAGATGGAATTTAATTTAGATGAATGTGAGATGTTGCATTTTGGAAAAGCAAATCTTAGCAAGATTTATACACTTCATGGTAAGGTCTTGGGGTGTGTTGCTGAACAAAGAGATCTTGGGGTGCAGGTTCATAGCTCCTTGAAAGTAGAGTCGCAGGTAGATAGGATAGTGAAGGAGGCATTTGGTATGCTTGCCTTTATTGGTCAGAGTATTGAGTACAGGAGTTGGGAGGTCATGTTGCAGCTGTACAGGGCATTGGTTAGGCCACTTTTGGAATATTGTGTGCAATTCTGGTCTCCTTCCTATTGGGAGGATGTTGTGAAACTTTGAAGGATTCAGAAAAGATTTACAAGGATGTTGGATGGTTTGAGCTACAGGGAGAAGCTGAATAGGCTGGGGCTGTTTTCCATGGAGCATTGGAGGCTGAGGGGTGACCTTATAGAGATTAGATTCCCTAGTGTGGAAACAGGCCCTTCGGCACAACAAGTCCACACCAACCCTCCGAAGAGCAATCCACCAGACCCACTCTCCCACATTTACCCCTGACTAATGCACCTAACACTACGGGCAATTTAGCATGGCCAATTCACCTAACCTGCACATCTTTGGACTGTGGGAGGAAACCAGAGCACCCGGAGGAAACCCACGCAGACACGGGGAGAATATGCAAACTCCACACAGACAGTTGCCTGAGACGGGAATTGAACCTGGGTCCCAGGCACTGTGAGGCAGCAGTGCTAACCACTGAGCCACCATGCCACCCACAGGTTCATACTAACCATGAGGGGCATGGATAGGGTAAATAGACAAAATCTTTTCCTGGGGTTGGGGAGTCCAGACCTAGAGGGCATAGGTTTAGGGTGAGAGGGGCAAGATATATAAGGGACCTAAGGGGCAACCTTTTCATGTAGAGGGTGATGCATGTATGGCATGAGTTGTCAGAGGAAGTGGTGGAGGCTGGTACAATTATAGCATTTAAAAGCCATCTAGATGGGTTTGCGAATAAGAAGGGTTAAAGGGTACGGACCAAGTACTAGCAAATGGGACTAGATTATTACGTTAGGATATCTGGTCGGCATGGATGAGTTGGATTGAAGAGTCTGTTTCCGTGCTGTAAATCTCTATGACTCTATAACTATGACCTCTCATTCTAGATTGCCCACAAGGATTAACTATGTCTATGTCTACTTTGCCAATCTCCTTTAACATCTTATATAAGTTAATTAAATCATCTCTCATTCTTCTAAACCTGAGCAAGTATAGGCCTAAACTGCACAATCACTTCTCATAACACAAAACTTTTACCTCTGGAATTACTCTAATGAAGCTTCTGTGAACTACTTCCAATATAATTTGATCCTTCCGCAAGGAAGGGGGTAAGTCAGTTGGAAGAGTGAGCATCAAGAGACACCAATTCCCACTCTATACATCTTCCATCTTTACTGGGTAAAAATCAGATATAGGATCTATGTTGGCTTTTCAGTTCTCAAAGTTAGGATCTTAAAGCTACCTGTAATGATCATACTGCAGAGTGGTTGAAATTAACTAAACACAGGCAAACCAACAACTGACTTTTCCTAGTACACGTCTCACTGTCATAACCAAATAAATCACTAAAAAAAAAGTGGTGAATTTACAAAACCAAATAATACTGATAGTATTAAACACACATCCTGCAACATGCTAATTTTCATGAAGCCCATGGTACACATTCATCTTAATTCTAAACTGTATAGTGGAGACATTAAAAGATATGTTGACATCTCAGAGCAGGGGACATGAACATAAGAAATAAGAGTTTGACCACTTGACCCCAAAACATGCTCCATCATTCAATAAGATCTTCTTCCTTGGCTGTATCTTTCCACACGATCTCCATATCCCTTAACTCTATTAATATTAAAAAATCGGTCATTATCTGACTTGTAAAGTATTCAATGACTGAGTTTCCACAGTTCTCTGCAGTGGAGAATTCAAAAAGTTCACTAATTTTGAATGAAGAAATTTCTCATTTCAGTCCTAAATAGTCAAACCGTTATTTTAAGAATGTTACGCTTTGTTCTATATTGCCCATCATGAAACAAAATTACACAACATAACCTTCCTTGATGATAGAGCTGGGTAAAAAGCGAAAAAGGAAAAAGATTTGTTCAGGAAGTGCATGCTGTAAGCAAGATGTTTAATATCTCATTAACTACTCTATTCTGTCACTGCACACAAAAGTCACAGAATTACATAGGACAGAAGAACAGGAGTAGGCCATTTAGATCTCTTTCACCAGTCAATGAGATCATGGTTGACTTTGGTCTAATTCCATATACCTGCCTTTGGTCCATATCCCTTGATGTCTTTGCTTAAAATTAACAACTGATCCAGCATTCACTGCTATTTGTGGAAGATTGTTCCAAACATCTACCATCCTTTGTGTGCATAAAGTGATTCCTAACATCGTTCCTAAATGATCTGGCCCTAAATTCTAGACTATGTCCCCTAGTTCTAGAATCCCCAACCAGTGGAGATGGTTTATCTTTATCTACCCTTTCTTTTCTATTAATATCTTGAAGACTCTAATGAGATCACTCCTTATTTTCTAAAAATCCTAGAGAAATTAGACCAAATTTGCATAATCTCTCCTCACAGACTGGCCCCTGAAGTCCAGGCATCATTCCTGTAAACTTTCATTGTACATACTCCAACGCCAATATACCCTCCCTAAGGTGGTCTCAAGCTGCTCACAGTACTTCAAGTGAGGTCTCACAGGGTTTTGTGTAATCACTTTTCCCTTTTGCTATCTATATTCAATCACATTCTCATCACTTCACTTTTGTTCACTTGCTTTAGTGGAAGGATGACACAATATCACAAAGAGAGGAGCTATCAACGCTGCAAGTTTCATCTGATACGGTTGTTTGAGGAAAATATGGCCATCAGTGGCTCCCTCTCATCCCTCACCTGGCCACCAATGTTTATCCCTAGCTAAATCACATTACATTGTTTCTTTCTAACTTGCCTTCACTCCAATTCCAGACAGATATTCAATAACACAGAGATAGAGATGTATAGTCATAGAGATGTATAGCACAGAAAGACACCAACCATTTTTGTTTCAGCAGCAGGAACAGTGGGAGTGTCAACCAGGAGCTGACGGGAAGATGTATCACTGATTTAAATACCTACCTTGTGAATAGGCAGGGCGCACACTGAACAGGAGTGGACATGGAATGGCTGGGTAAGTAAGGTAATGTATTTGGGTGGTTACTTTACCCAAAACACTACTCAGGAAGTGTCTCCCATCCATGCTCCTCCTCTAACCAAAAAAAAAAGGCTCTGTGTCCCAGATTGGTAAGGTAACTAATTTTTAAAAAATCTTTATTTTTCTAGTCTCCTTGGGAACTTAGAATAGGAGGAATGGCGGTTAGGGTGGTTGAATGTTCCTCCTGCAGAATGTGGGAGGTAAGGGTCACCACTAGTGTCTCTGCTGACTTCATCTGCAGGAAGTGCATCCAACTCCAGCTCCTCAAAAACCACGTGAGGGAACTGGAGCTGGGATGAACTTTGGATCACTCAGGAGAGGGAGGGGGTTATTGAGAGGAATTACACTGAGGTAGTCACACCTCAGGTGCAAGAAAAAGGCAGATGGGTTACAGTCAGGGGACGGAAAGGGAACTGGCAGGCAGTGCAGGGATCCCCTGTGACCATGCCCCTCAATTACAAGTATACCATTTTGGATACAGCTGCTGGGGGGAAGACTTACCGGGATAAGCCATGGGGTACAGGTTTCTGAAACAGAATCTGTCTCTTTTGCTCAGAAGGGAAGGGGGGAGAAGAGCAGAGCATTAGTCATTGGGGACTCCATAGCTAAGGGGACAGATAGGAGGTTGTGTAGGCATGAGATACTCACGGTTGATGTGTTGCCTCTCAGGTGCCAGGGTTCATGATATCCCAGATCATGTTTTCGGAATCCTTGAGGGGGAGCAGCCCCAAGTCATGGTCCACATAGGTACTAACAACATAGGTAAGAAAAGGGATGGGGATTTAAGGCAGAAATTCAGGAAGCTAGGGTGGAAGCTTAGTGCTAGAACAAACAGAGTTGTTCTCTCTGGTTTGTTGTCTGTGCCACGTGCCAGTGAGGCGAAGTATAGGGAGAGAGAGGAGTTGAACACGTGACTACAGGAACGGTGGAGGAGGGCGGGATTCAGATACCTGGATAATTGGGACTTGTTCTGGGTAGGTGGGACCTCTGCAAAACAGATGGTCCTCAGCTGAATCAAAGGGGTACCAATATAAGAGGTGGAGGGGGTGGGGTAGAATTTGCTAATGCTCTTTTGGAGGGTTTAAACTAATTCAGCAGGGGAATGGGAACCTAAATTGTAGTTCCAGTGTCCAGAAGGTTCAGACTACTGAGGTCAGAAATGAGGTTTCAAGGTTGCAAGAATTCACCAGCAAGCAGGAAGGTGGTTTAAAGTGTGTCTACATCAATGCCAGGAGCATTCGGAATAAGGAGGGTGAACTTGCAATATGGGTGGTACCTGGGACTGCGATGTTGTGGCCATTTCGGAGACATGGATAGAGCAGGGACAGGAATGGTTGTTATAGGTTCTGGGATTTAGATGTTTCAACAAGAACAGGGAAGATGGTTTAAAAAAAAGGGGGTGCCATTGTTAGATATTTGATGTTTGAGGAATCGACTACTGAGGTAGTATGGGTTGAGGTTAGAAACAGGAAAGGAGAGGTCACCCTGCTGGGAATTTTCGATAGGCCTACGAATATTTCCAGAGAAGTAGAAGAAAGGATAGCAAAGGTAATTCTGGACAGGAGCAAGAGTAACAGGGTAGCTGTTAAGGGAGGTATTAACTTTCCAAATATTGACTGGAAATACTATAGTTGGAGTACTTTAGATGGATCAGTTTTTGTCCAATGTGTGCAGGAGGGTTTCCTGACACAGTAGATAAGCCAACATAGGGCGAAGCCACATTGGATTTGATACTGTGTTAGATTTGGAGGTAGGTGAACACTTTGGTGATAGTGACACTATTCGATTATATTTACTTTAGTGATGGAAATGGATAAGTAGAGACTGCAGGGCAAGAGTTATTACTGGGGAAGAAGCAATTATAATGTGATTAGGCAAGATTTAGGATGCATCGGATGCGGAAGGAAACTGCAGGGAATGGTCACAACTGAAAGGTGGAGCTTATTAAAGGAACAGCGCCCATGTGCCCTTGTGTGTACCTGTCAGGCAGGGAGGAACTGGTCATAGACTCATAGAGATGTACAGCATGGAAACAGACCCTTCGGTCCAACTCATCCATACCGACCAGATATCCCAACCCAATCTAGTCCAACATGCCAGCATCCGCCCCATATTCCTCCAAAACATTCCTAATTATATACCTATCCAGATGCCTTTTAAATGTTGCAATTGTACTAGCCTCCACCACTTCCTCTGGCAGCTCATTCCATACATTACTACTCTCTGCGTGAAGAAGTTGCCTCTTAGGTCTCTTTTATATCTTTCCCCTTTCACCCTAAACCTATGCCCTCTAATACTGGATTCCCCCAACTGAGGGAAAAGACCTGGTCTATTCATCCTGTACATGCCCCTCATGATTTTATAAACTTCTGTAAGGTCTCCACTCACCCTCCGACACTCCAGGGAAAACAGCTCTGGCCTATTCAGTCTATCCCTATACCTCAAATCCTCCAACCTTGGCAACATCCTTGTAAATCTTTCCTGAACCCTTTCAAGTTTCACAACATCTTTCCGATAGGAAGGAGACCAGAATTGCACACAATATTCCAACAGTGGCCTAACCACGTCTTGTAGAGCCGCAAGATGACCTCCCAACTCCTATACTCAATGGTTGGGCCAATAAAGGAAAGCATTCCAACCGCCTTCTTCACTATCCTATCTATCTGCGACTCTACTTTCAATGAGCTATGAACCTGCACTCCTAGGTCTCTTTGTTCAGCAACACTCTCTCGGACCTTACCATGAAGTGTATAAGTCCTGCTGAGATTTGCTTTCCCAAAATGCAGCACCTCACAGTTATCTAAATTAAACTCCATCCGCCACTCCTCAGCCCAGTGGCCCATCTGATCAAGATCCTGTTGTAATCTGAGGTAACCTTCTTCATTGTGCTCAACAAACTTACTAACTATATCACTTATGTTCACATCCAAATCATTTATATAAATGGCGAAATGTAGTGGTCCCAGCCCCGATCCTTGTGGCACTCCACTGGTCACAGGCCTCCAGTCTGAAAAACAACTCTCCACCATCACCCTCTGTCTTCTACCTTTGAGCCAGATCTGTATCCAAATGGCTAGTTCTCCCTGTATTCCATGAGATCTAACCTTGCTCACCAGTCTCCCATGGGGAATCTTGTTGAATGCCTTACTGCAGTCCCTATAAATCACGTCTGCTGCTCTGCCCTCATCAATCCTCTTTGTTACTTCTTCAAAATACTCAATCAAGTTTGTGAGACATGATTTCCCATGCACAGTCATGTTGACCATCCCTAATCAGTTCTAGTCTAAGGAGTGGCAGATTAATACAGAGATGAGGAGGAATTACTTCTCTCAAAGGATGGCCCATTTGTGGAGAGTGTGTAGGATGCCAGGACACTAAATAAGTTTAAAGAGAAAACAGGCAGAATTTTAATTAGTAACAGGTTGACGTATCATGGGGAGCCAGAGTATCAAGTTCTCTGGCTTGACCTTACCACCCTTCTTAAACAGTGGCACCACAGTAGCCAACCTCCAATCTTCCGGCACCTCACCTGTGACTATTGATGATACAAATATCTCAGCAAGAGGCCCAGCATTCATTTCCCTAGCTTCCCGCAGAGTCTTAGGGTACACCTGATCAGGTCCTGGGAATTTATCCACTTTTATGTGTTTCAAGACATCCAGCACTTCCTTCTCTGTAATATGGACATTATTCAAGATGTCACCATCTATTTCTCTACATTTTATATCTTCCATATCCTTTTTCACAGTAAACACTGATGCAAAATACTCGTTTAGTCTCTCCCCCATTTTCTGCGGCTCCAGACAAAGGCCGCCTTGTTGATCTTTGAGGGGCCCTGATCTCTCCCTGGTTACCCTTTTGTCCTTATCGTATTTGTAAACACCCTTTGGATTCTCCTAAACTCTATTTGCCAAAGCTATCTATGTTCCCTTTTTGCCCTCCTGATTTCCCTCTTAAGTATACTCCTACTGTCTTCTTCCTCTTTTAAGGATTCACTCGATCTATCCTGTCTATACCTGACACATGCTTCCTGCTTTTTCTTAACCCAACCCTCAATTTCTTTAGTCATCCAGCATTCCCTACAACTACCAGCCTTTCCTTTCACCTTAACAGGAATATACTGTCATTGGACTCTCATTATCTCACTTCTGAAGGCTTCCCATTTTCCAGCCATCCCTTTACCTGCTCCCAATCAGCTTTTGAAAGTCCTTGCCTAATACCGTCAAAATTAGCCTACCTTCAATTTAGAACTTCAACTTTTAGATATGGTCCATCCTTTTCCATCACTATTCTAAAACGAATAAAATTATGGTTGCTGGCCCCAAGGTGTTCCCCCCTGATATCTCAGTTACCTGCCATGCCTTATTTCCCAACTGTCGGTTAAGTTTTGCACGTTCTCTCGTAGGTACATCCACATACCGAATCAGAAAATATTCTTGTCCGCACTTAACAGGTCAAGCATGAGAGCTGTTGCTTACTAAAGAAGATGAATTTCTTGTCAGGAAGAAGGCTTATGTTAGGATGAGACATGAAGGCTCAGTTAGGGTGCTTGACATGTAAGCCAAGAAGGACCTAAAGAGAGAGCTAAGAAGAGCCAGAAGGGGACATGAGAAGTCGTTGGCAGATAGGATCAAGAAAAACCCTAAAGGTTTCTAAAGGTGTATCAGGAATAAAAGAATGACTACAGAAAGATTAGGGCCAATCAAGGATAGCAGTGGGAAGTTGTGCATGGAGTCTGAGGAGATAGGGGAAGCGCTAAATGAATATGTTTCATCAGTATTCACACTAGAAAAAGACAATGTTGTCGAGGAGAATACTCAAATACAGGCTACTAGACTAGATGGGATTGAGGTTCACAAGGAGGAGGTGTTAGCAATTCTGGAAAGTGTGAAAATAGATAAGTTCCCTGGGCTGGATGGGATTTATCCTAGGATTCTCTGGGAAGCCAGGGAGGAGATTGCAGAGCCTTTGGCTTTGATCTTTAAGTTGTCAGTGTCAGAAGACTGGAGCATAGCAAATGTTGTCCCCTTGTTCAAGAAGGGGAGTAGAGACAACTTTGGTAATTATAGACCAGTGAGCCTTACTTCGGTTGTGGGTAAAGTGTTGGAACGGGTTATAAGAAATAGGATTTATAATTGTCTCGAGAGGAATAAGTTGATTAGGGATACTCAACACAGTTTTGTGAAGTATAGGTCGTGCCTCAAAAACCTTATTGAGTTCTTTAAGAAGGTACCCAAACAGGTGGATGAGGGTAAAGCAGTTGATCTTATGTATTTGGATTTCAGTAAGGTGTTCTATAAGGTTATTGCAGGCTATTGCACAAAATACAGACACATAGGATTGAGGGTGATTTATATGTTTGGATCAGAAAATGGCTAGCTAAAAGAAGACAGAGGGTGGAGGAAATGTTCATCCTGGAGTTCAGTTATTAGTTGCGTACCGCAAGGATCTGTTTTGGGGCCACTGCTCTTTGTCATTTGTATAAATGACCTGGATGAGGATGTAGAAGGGGGTTAGCAAATTTATGCATGGCACTAAAGTCGGTGGAGATGTGGATAGTGCTGAAGGATGTTCTGGTTACAGAGGGAGATAGATAAGCTGCAGAGCAGGGCTGAGAGGTGGCAAATGGAGTTTAATTCAGTAAAGTGTGAGGTGATTCACTTTGGAAGGAGTAACAGGAATAAAGAGTACTGGGCTAACGGTAAGATTCATGCTGGTGTAGATGAACAGAGAGACCTCGGTGTCCACGTACATTGATCCCTGAAAGTTGCCACCGAGTTTGATAGGGTTGTTAAGAAGGCACACAGCTTTTATTGGTAGAGGGATCGAGTTTCGGAGCCACGAGGTCGTGCTGCAGTTGTGTAAAACTCTGGTGCGGCTGCACTTGGGGAGTATTGAGTACAATTCTGGTCACTACATTATAGGAAGGATGTGGAAGCTTTGGAAAGGGTTCAGGGGAGATTTACTGGGATGTTGCCTGGTATGGAGGGAAGATCATTAAAGAAAGGCTGAGGGACTTGAGACTGTTTTTGTTCGAGAGAAAAAGGTTGAGAGGTGACTTAATTGAAACATATAAAATGATCAGAGGATTAGATAGGATGGACAGTGAGAGCGTTTTTTCTTGGATAATGATGGCTAGCACAAGGGGACATTACTTTAAATTGAGGGTGACAGATACAAGACAGATGTCAGAGGTAGTTTCTTTACTCGGAGAGTAGTAGGGACATGGAACAGCCTGCTTGCAACAGTAATAGACTCGCCAACTTAAATGCTCGCCAAGAGCATTTAAATGGTCATTGGATAAACATATGGATGAAAATGGAATGGTGTAGGATAAATGGGCTTCAGATTGGTTCTACGGTCGGCTCAGCATCAAGGGCCGAAAGGCCTGTACTGTGCTGTATTGTTCTATGTTCTTTGGTCCAACGCATCCATTCCAACCAGATATCCAAATGAATCTAGTCCCAGCACTTAATTTGCACTCAGCTAATTTGCCAGCACCTGGCACATATCCCTCTAATCCTTTCCTATTTATATACCATCCAGATAAAAGTGTCTTTGTACCAGCATTCACCACTTCCTCTGGCAGCTATTCCATACACGCACCACCCTCTGTGTGAAAAAGGTGCCCCTTGGAGCCCTTTTAAATCTTTCCCCTCTCACCTTAAATCTATGTCCTCTGGTTCTGGAGCCCCCCACCCCTGAGAAAATACCCCATCCGTGCCCCTCATGTTTTTATAAACCTCTTTAACATCACCCCTTATCCTCCAATGCTCCATGCTCTATCTTCAGCTCCCATTTGTTGGTCTGATACTCACATCATATTTAATTCTTTATCTCTCCCAAACTACCATTTTCTCCTTCAAAGAACAGGTAACAAGAAGGTAGATACTTCTTGAAATAAATTCTTCCCTAATTCCAGACGATCCTTTCCTGATGTGCTTCCCTTGAAGTGGCTTTGTTTTCTTTCAAAATCCAATTTATACTTAATAAATAGGCATGTTAGGGTTTCTCAAATTATGAGTTGTGAACCAGAGATGAGATTTTAGGGTCAAGATTAGAGCGGTGCTGGAAAGGCACAACAGGTCAGGCAGCATCCGAGGAGCAGGAAAGTCGACGTTTTGGGCAAAAGCCCTTCATCAGCAAGGACTGAATTCCTCATGAAAGGCTTTGCCCGAAACTTCAGTTTTCCTGCTCCTCGGATGCCTGACCTGATGTGCCTCTCTAGCACCACTCTAATCTTGACGTTAATCTCCACCATCCTCACTACCCACTGCTGCCATGAAATTTTGGGGTAGCAAGTTCTGAGGCAGCAATGGTTGTCTTGGAGTTTTGAGTGATTTTTGACAGCAGCAAGGCTCCTTGAAATTCGCATGTATTTTTCTATTGGTTGGTGTGGCCTAATGGACCACACTTTGTGACTCAATTGTTGCTGCAAAAAATTCTGCTAAAAAAAAGATATTTTTTTGCAGTAAATATACTTTTTCAGTAATCAGTACCATAATGTTCAGCATCCTATTTCATTCATCATCAGATTTATCTTATACCCACACTTAATACCGTATTAATTTAAAATTCAGGATACTATGTTGCCAGGGTTGGAGGATTTGAGCTATAGGGAGAGGCTGAACAAGCTAGGGCAGTTTTCCCTGGAGCGTCGGAGGTTGAGGGGTAACCTTATGGAGGTTTACAAAGTCATGAGGGGCATGGACAGGATAAATAGACAAAGTCTTTTCCCTAGGGTGGGGAAGTCCAGAACTAGACGGCATAGGTTTAGGGTGAGAGGGGAAAGATATAAAAGAGACCTACGGGGCAACTTTTTCACACAGAAGGTGGTATATGTATGGAATGAGCTGCCAGAGGAAGTGGTAGAGGCTGGTACAATTGCAACATTTAAAAGGCATTTGGATGGGTATATGAATAGGAAGGGTTTGGAGGGATATGGCAGGTAGGACTAGATTGGGTTGGGATAACTGGTCGGCATGGACGGGTTGGATCGAAGGGTCTGTTTCCATGCTGTACAACTCTATGACTCTATTACATTAATGATCTAGATAATAGTAACAGTGGTGCTTATTGCATCAATCAAATCTTATTTCATAAATACTCAATGTTTTATTACATGAATAATTCAGGTCTAATTGCACTAGTTACATAGCTTCTATTGCATTAATAATCAAAATTCCACTCCCCCCGGCCCATTTTCACTCAACAACTGTCATAACCCTGAATTTTCACTCTGGGGAAATAGTGATTGGAATGAGGTTGGCCACGTGGATCTCACTGAGTATGAGTTCCCTGATTGGTGCTGTTAACATGGGCCAATCAGAGAGTCCTGGCTGACAGATATAAACAGATCTCCTGGGATTTGAGATTTGTCCTCATTTCCCTGAAAACGGGTTGAACGCTAGGGCTTGGGGCCTGGCTTTGCTGTTCCTCTGTATAAAGCTGTTAATGTTAACTGTTTTGTAAACTGTGAATTGTTTAATAAAATTAAAAAAAAATCTCCTCACTTGAGGGACTGGGTCTGAGCTGGCTCGTCAGAGTCCACGTACTGTGCAAATATAAATAAAAGGTGACTTGGTGATGGAATACTGGCCTCTGTCGAGGTATTTCAGTGGCAGGAAACAGTATGCTTCTGATGAAAATTCGCTTGCAGTCGTCTTTGAGTTCGGTAAGTATTTCTGGCATCATGCTAAAATTTGGGAAACATGACTCATGCGTCCAATATGTGGAGAGAAAGTGTTTTTTTTGCGGGTAAATGACATTGGGGTAGATGAAAAGCAACAAATAATTATTCTGACTGCTTGCAGACCCACAGCATTTTAAGTTATTAGAAGCCTAACTTTCTCTGGGGCATCAGATACTAAAATCGTTCAAGAGTTCACAGTTTTAATTAAGGGATATTATGATTCTGAACATCCTTTAATTCTAAGATGCTCTTGGTTTCAACCGGCAGTTTGAGAACTAGGGAAAATCATATTGGGAGTTTTGATGAGGTTAAGATGACCGGCAGAGGCATGTGATTTGGATTAACCCTGAATAAGATGCTGAGACACTGTTTGGCAAGTAGGATTATTGATGTAACTATACAAAAGCACCTACTACCTGAAGCCCAAATGGACATCAACCAGACACTACAACTGGCTTTGTATTAGAAAATGCAGCAAGTAGAGCATGTAAGCTACATCAACATCCCAATGGAAGTGAATACCCTCACCTGCCCAAGGGAGCTTGGGGAGCACCACAATCACAAAGCCTGAGCTGAGGGACCCTAGCTCAGCCAACAACAAAATCCCAAAACAAAGCCAAGCTTCTGCCAAATGGCTTAAATGTTCTTCAGGATTTGAGCCAGCAAGCTGGTTGCTGCCAGTGTATGGAATAGAGACAGCAAAGGAGTCCGGGGGGGCCTGAAATGAGTGAGTATCCAGGAAAATGCATACTCTGGAAAGTCCATCTGCATGTGGTTTGAAACAGTTAAATTGCTTAGCAATATCCAAATCTAAACCAATCAAAATAAATGTCTGGTTAAATGGTCACCTGATTTTAATGCAAGTTGATACTGGTGCAGTTGTATCAGTAATTGCAGAACCAGCCTTTAACAAGCTTTGCTCTGGGCTCCAACCTGTAAGTTTGGCCAAGATCTCTGCCAGATTGAGAACGTATAGTGGGGAACCGTTCCTGTCTCCTATGAGAAGCAGTTGGTGCAATTACCACTAATTATAGTAAAAAGCTTGGGCCCAAGCCTAATAGGGCAGAATTGTCAGAGATTCACCTTGATTGGCTTAACATTTTTCAATTAGGGTTCCTCAGAGGGTGGTTGGGAGTCTGTATCGAAGAAGACATAGGGGGCGGAGGTGGTGGTAATTGACCTCAATGTCATGGCAGATATGGAACTTGTTGAGGTGGGGCAGAGGGGCATGAACGTGAGCCCTTTACTGAAGACAGACCGTTCGGCCTTGAGAGTTTGAGGTTCAGGGTATGTGAATATGCAGCAGTGCTCAGTGGTGGGTTTTTGGGAACCTCCCGTTTGTCTAATTTGGATTCCAGCATCTGCAGTTTCTCGTTGTCTGTATCAAAGAAGCTAAGGCCACAGTACGGTATCAGGTAGTGTTGGCTCATCACTGGCTCAGAGCGGAAAGCCCGATAACTTGTGCTTCCTAGACTTTGGCTGATATTAAATGCAAATATGCCCAGCTAGAGAAGGAAGGTTTAATGGTCATTGTTGATGCGAGAATGTTCCACCAATACTAGAGGACATAGATTTAGGGTGAGAGGGGAAAGATATAAAAAAGACCTAAAAGGCAACTTTTTCACACAGAGGGTGGTGCGTGTATGGAATGAACTGCCAGAGGAAGTGGTGGAGGCTGGTACAATTGCAACATTTAAAAGTCATCTGGATGGGTATATTAATAGAAAGGGTTTGGAGGGATATGGGCCAGGTGCTGGCAGGTGGGATTATATTGAGTTGGGATATCTGCTCGGCATGGACAAGTTAGACCAAAGGGTCTGTTTCCGTGCTGTACATCTCTATGACTCTAATACTTTTATGGACTTAAATTTGTAATAGTAGCAGACCACACATCCCTGCTAGGGCTACTTAAAGAAACCAGGTCATGCTGCCCATAGCTTCTGGTTAAATTCAGCTGTGGGCCTTATGCTTAATGCTTACAATCACAAGTTGGAACACCATCTGGGAGGTCAAGTGGCAAATATGGATGCCATGATCGACTTCCCACTGACAGATACAGCAACGGTGGTGCCTCTCCTGGAAGAGTCTGATCTGGTTTTCAACTTTCCAGACACTTCTGCTGACAATATCCAACTGCTGACACAAAATGATCCTACTGTGGCAAAACTAAAACTGCTGGTGGTGATGGGTGAAGCAAAGGGTACATCGCAACTAGAACTGAAACCTCTCTGGAATCAACGAGACCAGGTCACTGCAGAGAATGCATATTAATTAGGGAGCAAGAGTGATTGGTCCTAGGCCGAGTGCTGCCAGGTGGGATTAGATTGGGTTGGGATATCTGATTGGCATGGACGAGTTGGACCAAAGAGTCCGTTTCTGTGCTGTACATCTCTATGACTCTTTGACTCTAAAGGTCACTGCCAGATACTAGCTGAACTCCACCAGGGTCATCCAAGGGTTTTCAAAATGAAGATATTGGTGAGAAGTTATGTTTGGGGGCCAGGATTGGATGCCAACATGATTATGTTGGCGGCACAGTGCCCAGAGTGCTAACAAGGACAAAAATTACCGCCAACAGCTCTCTCCCATTCATGGGAATGGTCGGGTAAGCTCGGTTATACGTTGACTACACAGGTTCTTTCATGGGTTCAATGTTCTTAGTCATTGTGTATACCAACTCAAAGTGGGTGGACGTATATAAAGTTCATTCATCAAACATGGGGATGATGATTGAATTCTATGTACGTCCAGCACTTTGAGTGGGTGTACACAAAACCACACACATCTTTTTCAGTACATGGACTCCCAGAAGTGTTAGTCAGACATAGCGGACTATCATTTACTAGCAGGGAATTTGAACATTTCCTAACATCAAATTGCATTCATCATACAAGGACAGCTCCATACCACCCATCACCCAATGGTCAGCTAGAAAGAGCAGTCCAAACCTTGAAGGCAGTCTTAAAGAAACTTCCTTCAGTTTCACAAGATACCAAACTATCCCAGTTCTTATTTTATTATAAGACCACCCCTCACGCAACTCCAGGGTTAGCTCCAGCAGAGTTGTGAATGGGGAGAAGACTCCTGGTTAAATCTTATCTTCTCAGACCCAGGGGAAGAGGCTGAGATGGCATCAGAAATGGCAATGTTGGCCACAACACCCTGATAAGTGAGAGAGACAGTTTATTCAGGAGACCAAATTTGGTATAGCAACCAAGGAAATGGCTCTGCATGAGTAAGAAATATTGTTGACACAAGGTCAGATCTAGTGATATATAAAGTTTGGGTAGGTGTTATGGTCCTGAATGCGAACTATATGAAAGATGCAAACTCGCAAATGGTGTGGGAACAAAACATGTCTGACTCCTCGACTGCCTTTCCGACTGTTCCATAACCCGTGGGCTCTCCCCCTCTGTCAATAATACTTCTGAAATGCTCTAGGCTTAAGAGGCAAACTACTGTGCATTACATACCACCTGTGTCCAAAGCAGAGATGCAGGAACCTGACCAGAGCTAAAATGCCCCAAGAAGAGCTATAAAAATATGAACCAGCCCATGCCCTCCTCTTCCAGAGAGGAGGGTGGGGGAATCAGTAATTGTAATGAGGTCAGCCAGATGGACATCACAGAATAGGTTCCTTTATTAAGGCTAACTGATCTAAACAGGAGTGTCAGAGGTTCTGTTCACTCAGACATAGCTCTGAGGAAACTTGATCAGTGTCAAGGACATGTAAATTGAATTGCTGATGGGATACTGGCCTCTGGAGTTATTTTAGCGACCCCTCCCTTTGGTCCTGGCCAATTATTTATTCTTCAACTGACATCACTAAAATAGATTTTTGGTCATGATCACTTTTCTGTATGAGGGAAATCAATGGTTGCAAAAGGGTTGTTACTTTTCTTACATTACACTGGTGACTCTACTTCAGAGGTACTTCTTTGGCTATGAAGCTCTGTGGGATGTTGTGAAAGGTCTGCCATATAATTGCAAGTTTTTCTTTATTGTTGATTCAGTAATGAGGCAGCATCATGTACTATTGTAATATAATAACACACTTGTCTGGGTGCGTCTGGTAAAGTAAGTAGCTGTCTCCTACATTCAGACTCTAACCTTTCAATTTATCACAACAAAAAAGTTTTTGTTTCAGTGGATGAAGGAACTCCTGTGCAAATGCAAAGGTTTTTCTTTCATGATTCAAAAGAACCTTGTACATGGTTGTATACGATTCCTTAAGAGGAAGTGATTTGAGCACAAACCCCCACCTTTGCTTCCTTTTAGCTTGTTGTTAAACACCGTTTATTGTTGCAAAGGGTCGCGGTATTTCACGCCTCAAATAGCAGTAGCTGTGGTTTTTTGATGACAGAATTCTCCCTCGTTGCCAGGAGATGGAGGCTGTGACCTAAATCAATTTACCAGCACTTTGAGTGATGTTTTCAGTTTTGTTATAAAGTAAGAATTCAAAGCAAGATATCAGAGAGAATTCCCCTGTCACATGGGAGCAGAACAACTCATGACATTTTGGTGAATCAGCCTATGGTGAAAAGGACAGTCCATAGTAAGTTTCTTGTTAGTTAAAATCTAAGCAGAGGTTAGTTACATGATGATAGCAAAGCCTGGCTCAGTGGGTAGCACTTGCATTGCCTAGTCAGAAAATTAATGGTTTGAGTCCCATTTCAAAGATTTAGGGTCAGGCTTTCAAGGAATCAGGTGGTCAATGTGGCAAGATTGTTTCCCTAGTGGGAGGGTCTAGAACCAGAGGGCATAAGCTCAGAATAATGGGTCACACATTTAAGACAGATGAGAAGGAATAGCTTCTGAAGGTCATGAATTGGTGGAATTTACCACAGAGGGCTGTTGAAGCTTGGTTATTCAGTACATTCAAGGCTGAGATAGATTTTTAATCTGTACGGGAATCAAGGGTTATAGGGAAAAGGCAGGAAAGTAGAGTTGAGGTTTATAGATCAGCAATTCTCATTGCATGTGATACAGACTCGATGGCTGAATGGCCTATTTCTGCTCATGTCTTATGGACCCAATTCCATGACTCCCACTTTCATTCATGGCAATTTTCCATGGTGCAGAATAAAGGTGTTGGTTGTGAGCCCATACCTTGATCTCCTGAACTGGTCAGCTCCAAGACAGGTATAGACACTTCAAAGCCCTTTCACAACTTTTGTAAAGTTGGGCCAGATTCTTCACAGTTCATGGTTCAAGATCCATCAAAAGAGTCATGAACCGTTATATGGATTTGAGAATCTTTTTTGAAAAGTTAGTTACATGCCTCCTGTAGCCTTTCTTTGGCCTCTGTGACCTCTTCATGCCCTCCATGCCACCTCCAGGCCCCATTCCCTCTCCATACCAAATCCAGGCTCCATCCACCCCCCACACTAATTCCACACGCATTCAGCAATATGGATGTGTACAGAACTAATTAGCCAAAATAATAACGACAAAAGTTTTAATGGTGAGGGAAAAGAAATTCAGTAACCTGCTTTGAAAATAAATTGTCTCTAAAAAAAGTGTTAATTATACTATTAGTAACAGAAGGTTTATCCACTTCACATCTTTAGTCTTGAACAAATAACTATACAAACACTAACAAAGAATATACAGTCATGAGGAAACTGGATAAAGTGAATAGGTAAAATCTGTTCCTATTTGTGGATAGGTGAAGAACAAGAGGACACAAAATTTATGGTAGGTAGCAAAAGAAGCAATAAAGCTAGGAAGAAAAACAATTCACACAGCAAAAGTTTGGAGTCTGGAATGTAATGACTGAAATGCTAGATGGGTGTAGCTGCAGTGTTACAGTCTTCCCTTCTAAAAAACTCTACATACAGGTTCTTGCCATGAGCAAGAGTCAGTCATGTCCCAAGAGACTACTCCTCAAAAGTTGTTTCTAATGCAGTATAAATTGCTGTTTCCTTTGCAATTTGGTATTCTTGCACCTGTCCCGATGAGTGCAAAGCAAACATCAACATGTTTCTTTTTCATTAAATAATCCTTTAGCTAATTGAATAAATTGATTTGTTCAATGTTGTGCAGAGTCAGAGAGCAGGAAGAGTCCACATGGGATTCTTGATTTTTGCTGAAGTAATTAATTCTAACTAAGTCCAGTGATTGCTTCTGGTACAGGGCACATAATAACTTTGCAGGTCAGATCTCTTCTTCTGGTCTGCTAAATTTTAGGTGAAGGCAGGATTGTGTTTGGCTGACAAGCCCTCCATAAATAGGCAAAACACTGACTCTCTCAGCCCACAAATGGACAACTGGCTGATATATTAGATGGCTTCTCTCTGTCTTGTAGAACTGCCTGTTATCATGAGATTAGGCACTCAGAGTCCACTCAGAACAAGAAAACACATGATTGCAATGGCCCAGAAATGTTTCCCTTGCCAGTGAGCTGGCAGGAAATTTGGATGGAAGGATTCACCTGTGGTCATACTTTTAGATGACTGTAACCTGAATTCACCCAGAATATCCCTAGACCACTGACTGTGATTCTCCCACCTCACTCTAGACTGTGAAAGGGAGGGGAGGCAGAAGGGAAAAATTTTCAGGGGTATGGGGAAATAAATAAAATGTGACAGAACTGGGTAGATCTTATGAAACCAAGGCAGGTATGGTAGGTCAAAAAGACATATAGTGTCCTGTATTAATCAGTATTTCACACCTGCTACAACAACTTTCTAGCCCCAAGCATGAATATCACAGTCATTTCATGGATCTGATGGCAATTAGTAGACTGAACAATTGTTTAATGAATACGTGGCCTGGAAAGGGTCAGCTAGCATTTGTGGCCAAAATCAGACATAAAGGAGATTACTTTAAATATTTAAAATGCATGTTTAACTATAGTCCGAATTATAATTCAAATATCTGTTTATTAGATTACTTCTTGACAGCGCTGTTGTGTAAGAACGGGGGTATGACCATAGCTGCTCACTTTTCCTTATGCCTTGGCATTTCTTTTTCTCTGAGGCAATCTCTTGGAATCAAGGACCTCTTGTTTGATGAATCACAGATGGCTACTAAGTCCAATATGTGATCTGCGTACTTTGTGGGCATGAAGGGTTTGAAAGATGAATTATGTGTGTTCTCTGATTTGTCGATTTCACCCCTACGCATTCCCAAAGTTTCTCAGTGTGGGTGCTGTCTTCCTAACTAGGCCTTCCACTTTTCTTTGGTCTGAAACCAGGGTCTTCCATGAGTCAGCAGGGGGAATTTCAAGCATATCTATAAAACTGTCAACCAGGAAATTTCCTGCTACACCTGAATTCTGAGTAGAACAGTTGCTTCATGAAGCCAGTGTCATTCACATGAATAAAATGTCCTGCCCAGCAGAGCTTTGAATGACTTACCTGGTGGTTAGGGAAATCATTCCAAAAAACAGAACCTTTCAGATTCAGAAGTGATTTTCTGGGTCATAGAGTCACAGAGATGTACAGCATGGAAACAGACCCTTTGGTCCAACCCATCCATGCCGACCAAATATCCCAACCCAATCTAGTCCCACCTGCTAGTACCCGGGCCATATCCCTCCAAACTCTTCCTATTCATATATCCATCCAAATGCTTTTTAAATGTTGTAATTGTACCAGCCTCCACCACTTCCTCTGGCAGCTCATTCCAAACATGTACCACCCTCTGTGTGAAAAAGTTGCCCCGTAGGACTCTTTTACATCTATCCCCTCTCACCCTAAACCTATGCCTTCTAGTTCTGGACTCCCCCACCTCAGGGAAAAGATTTTCTCTATTTATCCTGTCCATGTCCCTCATGATTTTGTAAACCTCTATAAGGTCACCCCTCAACCTCCGACGCTCCAGGGAAAACAGCCCCAGCCTGTTCTGCCTCTCTCTATACCTCAAATCCTCTAACCCTGACATCATACTTGTAAATCTTTTCTGAACCCTTTCAAGTTTTACAACATCGTTCCGATAGGAAGGAGACCAGAATTGCACACAATATTCCAAAAATGGCCTAACCAATATCCTGTACAGCTGCAACATGACCTCCCAACTCCTGTACTCAATACTCTGACCAATAAAAGAAAGCACACCAAACACCTTCTTCACTATCCTATCTACCTGCGACTCCACTTTCAAGGAGTTATGAACCTGTACTCCAAGGTCTCTTTGTTCAGCAACACTCCCTAGGACCTTACCATTAAGTGTATAAGTCCTGCTAAGATTTGATTTCCCAAAATGTAGCACCTTGCATTTATCTGAATTAAACTCCATCTGCCACTTCTCAGCCCACTGGCCCATCTGGGCCTGTTGTAATCTGAGGTAACCTTCTTCGTTGTCCACTACACCTCCAATTCTGCAAACTTACTAACTGTACCTCTTATGCTCACATCCAAATCATTTATGTAAATGACAAAAAGTAGTGAATCCAGCATCGATCCTTGTGGAACTCCACTGGTCACAGGCCTCCAGTCTGAAAAACAACCCTCCACCATCACCCTCTGTCTTCTACATTTGAGCCAGTTCTGTATCCAAATGGCTAGTTCTCCCTGTATTCCATGAGATCTAACCTTGCTAATGAGTCTCCCATGGGGAACCTTGTCAAACACCTTATTGAAGTCCATATAGATCACATCCACTGCTCTGCCCTCATCAATCCTCTTTGTTACTTCTTCAAAAAACTCAATCAAGTTTGTGAGACATGATTTCCCACGCACAAAGCCATATTGACTATCCCTAATCAGGCCTTGCCTTTCCAAATACATGTATATCCTGTCCCTCAGGATTCCCTCCAACAAATTGCCCACCACCATTGTGAGGCTCACGGGTCTATAGTTCCCTGGCTTGTCCTTACCATCATTCTTAAACAGTGTCACCAAGTTAGCCAACCTTCAGTCTTCTGGCACCTCACCTGTGACTATCGTTGATACAAATATCTCAGCAAGAGGCCCAGCAATCACTTCTCTAGCTTCCCACAGAGTTCTAGGGTACACCTGATCAGGTCCTGGGGATTTATCCACCTTTATGCATTTCAAGACATCCAGCACTTCCTCCTCTGTAATCTGGACATTTTACAAGGTGTCACCATCTATTTCCCTACATTCTATATCTTCCACATCCTTTTCCACAGTAAATACTGATGCAAAATACTCGTTTAGTATCTCCCCTATTTTCTGCGGCTCCACACAAAGGCCGCCTTGCTGATCTTTGAGGGGCCCTGTTCTCTCCCCAGTTACCCTTTGGTTCTTAATGTATTTGTAAAAACCCTTTTGGATTCTCAATTCTATTTGCCAAAGCTATCTCATGTCCCTTTTTTGCCCTCCTGATTTCCCTCTTAAGTATACTCCTACTGCCTTTATACTCTTCTAAGGATTCACTCGATCTATCCTGTCTCTACCTTACATATGCTTCCTTTTCTTAACCAAACCCTTAATTTCTTTAGTCATCTAGTATTCCATATACCTACCAGCCTTTCCTTTCACCTTAACAGGAATATACTTTCTCTGGATTCTCGTTATCTCATTTCTGAAGGCTTATCATTTTCTAGCCGTCCCTTTGCCTGCGAACATCTGCCCCCAGTCAGCTTTCGAAAATTCTTGCCTAATACCGTCAAAATTGGCCTTTCTCTAATTTAGAACTTCAACTTTTAGATCTGGTCTATCCTTTTCAATGATTATTTTAAATCTAATGGAATTATGGTCGCTGGCCCCAAAGTGCTCCCCCACTGACACCTGCCCTGCCTTATTTCCCAAGAGTAGGTCAAGTTTTGCACCTTCTCTAGTTGGTACATCCACATACTGAATCAGAAACGTTTCTTGTACACACTTGACAAATTCCTCTCCATCTAAACCCTTAACATTATGGCAGTCCCAGGCTATGTTTGGAAAGTTAAAATCCCCTACCATAACCACCCTATTATTCTTACGGATAGCTGAGATCTCCTTACAAGTTTGTTTCTGAATTTCCCTCTGACTATTAGGTCGTCTATAATACAATCCCAATAAGGTGATCATCCCTTTCTTATTTCTCAGTTCCACCCAAATAATTTCCCTGGATGTATTTCCGGGAATATCCTCCCTCAGTATAGATGTAATGCTATCCCTTATCAAAAACGCCACTCCCTCTCCTCTCTTGCCTCCCTTTCTATCCTTTCTGTAGCATTTGTATCCTGGAATATTAAGCTGCCAGTCCTGCCCATCCCTGAGCCATGTTTCTGTAATTGCTTTGATATCCCAGTCCCATGTTCCTAAGATTGGTCCTCCAGGTTTTTGACAAACCCAACAATACCTGACCCTCTTCCAGAATCTGCTGTCCCACTTTATTCATGGTTTAACTAAATAACTTCCACTATTCATGGCTCTTAGAGGTGAATCTGGCATCATTCATAATTTCTGTAGAATGATTCCTGCTGTCTGTGGCTCTAATAATTATCT
The DNA here is from genome assembly GCF_047496795.1 of Chiloscyllium punctatum. Classification (NCBI taxonomy): domain Eukaryota; kingdom Metazoa; phylum Chordata; class Chondrichthyes; order Orectolobiformes; family Hemiscylliidae; genus Chiloscyllium; species Chiloscyllium punctatum. The sequence continues at coordinate 78,602,564 of NC_092756.1, read as the reverse complement.
GTATTTCTTTAATGGTCTTTTCTTGGATGATTCTTGCTCTCTGTGGATTAAATAAATGCTTCTTGCCTTTAACATGCTTTTAATGAAGGATATTCAGGTTTTCCAGCAGCCTTAAAATCTCCTAACTTGCTTTTTCCATTAAACCAAGTTAATTTCGGCTTCTGTTCTGACCTTTGTCACTTTGGGACTCTCCACATTTGCGAATTCAACTAAAATTGCTTTTGTGATCATTGATGTTTCTTGATTCAGCCATGCCCTCTTGGTGCCTGCCATTTTGGCAACAGTGCTCTGGCCTGTAAGAACTTCCCTTTTTGTTTTCCTAGTCTGTAAAACTGTGTTGTTTCAACACATTTCCCTTGCCCACCAACTATTCAGAAAATCTATGATCTCTGGTTGAACTCCCACTCAGGATTGCTCCTCCAGACCACCGCCACATATCTGTTTTGGAGTAACTAAAACAAGTTCCTAACTCTCGTGCTGCAATGTGTCTTTTACCCGATCTGAATTGTTTTACCGTTGACTTTAGATTCTTCCTTTTTGAAATTTTTCACAACAGTTACTTCTGCAAAGTTCTTACATGTTCTGAATTACCCTGCTGCTGATTGTCTGCATGGGCAGGCAGCTTGAAGCTGAGTCTGAATATGCTGACAATTCTTTAGATCTCTAGCAATGTTGTATATGCAGTTAAACCATGTAGTAGACGGTAAGCAGAAGGGTAGCAGCATACTAACCCCCACCACTTGAGCAGAACCCCAACATGAAATGAAATTGAAAAGGCTGTCTGACAGAAAAGGCTGTCTGACAACAGGCTGCCGGAGGAGACAGAATCTTTGCTACAATGCTTCAGTAAGAAAAAGATGCATTTTTGGCATGAATCCATGACCTCATGCCTGTCATCTGGAAGATGTAGAGTCTGACAGAGGATCCAAGACATCATAAATTTAACCCTTTTCAGGAAACAGGATATGACTGATTGCTTAAGCTCTAACCACTAGACAAAGCAGTGCCTGCAGATCTTGACATTTAAAGAGCATGGTGGCACTAAACCTACTCATGAAAACATGAGACATGTTTAGCTGCACAACAATTAACACATCAATGAGATGCTACTGACTGGAGAGGGTCAATATACCACTAGCTCTAGCAAGCTGCCTGGATGATGCATTTATGTGAAGGAAAGCAGATCCTGGAGGAGGCTCAGGTATTGTAGGCGTTGTCTAAGAGACCTGGAAGACCATTCATGGCCCTGCAAAAATGATTTTTGAATCGAAAATGTTCCTTCTTTTGCAGTGGTTTCTTTACCAACTGCCAGGGAAGCCACTCAAAACTCAGTGGTGTTCATCACTTAACCCACCTCTGCTATGTAGGATATGCTATTTGTATGCCTGACACCAGGTTCACAAAGCAACTATTCTTCTTTGAACTCTGCAAAATGAAATAGTTCTACAGAGTTGTAACACATTCCACCTTTCGCCCAATGTCAAGCATTCCTAGTAAGTCCATACAGTCATACAGCATAAACCTGTGATCTAACAAGTCCATGTTGAACATAATCCCAAATTAAACTAGTCCCTTTTGCCTGGTCCTGGCTCATATCCCTTCAAACCTTTCCTATTCATGTACTTATCCAAATGTCTTTTAAATGTTGTAACAACATTCACTACTTCCTCAGGAAGTTCATTACACACGTGAACCATTCTGTACAAAAATTGCTTCTTATGTCTTTTTTAAATCTCTCTCTCCTCTCACCTTAAAAATGTGCCCCCGTCTTGAAATCCCCCATCCTAGGGGAAAGACAACTACCATTTACTTTATCTATTCTCCTCATTAGTTTATAAACTTCTGTAAAGTCACCACTCCATTGTTTTGGTAACTTATTAGATTCTTGATCAGTTTGGGTAAAAAGGGTTATGGAGACAGGACAGGCAAATGAATGTGAAGAATGTCAGATCAACCACAATCCTGCTGAATGGCGGAACAGACTTGAGGAGCCAAGTTGCCTGCTCCTGTTTCCTATGGTCTTAATTGTAAATGTTTGAAGGAGATTTATTTGTGTGGAGATAATATTTTAGGTGACTGGTTATACCAGGCCATGAAAGTCCAACTATCTGCATGATGAAGTCAGCCTGAGGGTTAATCACAGTTGGACCTCATTAATGTTGTATATGGCTACTGAAAGGGTTAATACTACTGAGCCCGAAATGTACCGCCCACTACAATGATGTGGACTTGAACAGCTTTGGATCTTGAAAGAGTTAGACCTAACATCTGGTCCTCCTTCTAGTCTCTGTAACAATATCTATCATATTAATGTAACCTGTAATTAGTTGCTAACATGCAATAAACTACTTCTTGTTCGATACAAGAGCTTCTTTGGTTAAACCAGGAAGTGGTTTTCCTCTATGAGACAAAGCAGGCCCCATGGATCTCTATATCTAAAGAGGATGCTGGCAGCAGGATTCACTCAGTATAGCAGTTAAGGCAATGGGAATCATTTATTAAGGCAGTGAGCAAAGAGACTCACTCGACCAGGCTGAAGGTGGAATCCTTGAAATTAGCTACTCAAGATGGGAGTTCTCCATTTTGGGTGTGAAAATTTATATAAAGCAGTCAGTAATTCTGCACATATGCCCTTTTGAAATGCCATAATTTATGACTTGATTGGCAAGAAAACATGAAGCACTGGATATTCAATTCTAGAATAGTAGTTGGTGAAAAACAGAACTTAAATCAATCTCTGCATACTTTTACATTTATTTACACAATTACACATTATAAGCACGTGTCCTAACCTGACAACCACTAATTTAATCTATTTATTGAACTTCAAGTGGAACCCTAGTAAATGCCCACTAAAATCATGAACTAAACCTAATTAATATCAAGCAATACTGGCACAGTGCATGACAAGATTTACTAGAATGATACCAGAACTGAGAGTTTATACCTTTCAGAAAATATTAAACAGGCTGGGCTCTTTTCTTCAGAAAAGAAACAACTAAGATGTAATTAAGGGAAAGCTAGAAAGTTTATTAAGGAAAAAGAATAGAAGGAAATGGCGAGAGGCTTCAATGAAGTATAGTGGGAGGAGGCTTGTGTGGAGCATAAGTAGGCTGATGGAGCAGAATGGCTTGATTCTGCATTGTTAATTCTATGTAAAAATGCCTGGGGAGGGTTATGTCCTCAGTTAATGGGGTTTTACTCGACTGCTGATTTTTATTCCCTTTGATGGCTTCTGACTCCCAACATCTGTTTTACACCAGTGTAGAGTCAAGATCTACATCTGTGCTACAGCCACATTACTAATTGTTCAAATTTAAAAATGTTGAGAAAGTTTGTGAAATGTCTACTTATGCTGTTAATGTTGGAATATTGGATTGAGATTGGACGAATGGTCACACTCATGTAAAATATTGTTGTCCACAAAATAGTAAAGATATAATTCTCAATGTTTATGCAAACTGATTTCAATAACTTAATATAAATTTAGTAAAAATATATTTTGACTAAAAATAAACTACAGCCGGATAGAATAAACATAATAATGTCAGAATGTGAAAGGGATGAAGTATATTTATCCTGTGATTAGATATAATTCACCCAACTCACGGATTCCAACAATAATGTAAACTCATTAAACCTCTCCTAATCTCTTCTGGTACAATTAAAACTCATTGTGGTTTGCATGTCACATATTTTTCCATGTGAATCTCACGTCATTTCAGAATAGTCATGCAAATCTGTCCCTCGATACCAAGTGGAGGAGGAGGAAATACTCTAGCCTTGTCTGTTGTCACTCAGAGACTAGTTTGTGAACAGGTCACAGTATCTCATATAACAAGTTCCCAAGTTTGACTGTTGTATTACTGGACGGCATGAAGCAGAAGTGCAGCAATTAATGGAGAAGGATGGGAAAGATTGGTGGAGTTCAATCACACACTGATTTTCCATGCTTCTAATGAAGGCCTATTATTCTGCAGCATTGTCAGAGTATAGGAGTAGATTGTCTAATTGTGCTTTAGGTTAGAAAATGATTTCTAGTCTATAGGATAAGTGAGGAAATAAACATTTTGTGATTGACTTAAATTTAGCTATAATCACAGAGTATATTTATTCATTAATCTAATTATATTTTTCTGCTTAATTGTAACCCATATAGATTTTAATGCTTTAATATGGGAGGTGGTGGTGTAGTGGTAATGTCACTGTTTGTCATTGTCAAATTGCCACATTGTCAAAGACTAGTAATTTGGAGCGCCCAGCTAATGCCCTGAGGGCATGGGCTCAAAACCCACTATGACAGATGCTGAAATTTGAATTCAATTAAAATCTGGAATTTAAAGTGACTCTAATCATGGCTATGCAACCATGGTTGATTGTTGCAAAAACCTGTCTGGTTCACTAATGCCTTTTAGGGAAATAGTCATAGAGGTCTGCAGCACAGAATAAGACCAAATTAAAACTGACAATGCTGGAAATTTGAAAAAAAACCATAAATGACTGCAGAAGCTCAGTAGCTCAAGCAGCATCTGTGGAGGGAAACAGAATTAATGTTTTGAGTCTAGCATGGGCCTGAAGAAGGGTTTGAAAGGTTTCTGAAGAACCTCTCCCTCTCCAGATACAGATTAATTCTCTTGACTCAGAAAAAATGGGTTTTGTCTTGGCATCACAATTGCACATCTAAACACTGCTTAATTGTTATGTCGGTCTCTACCTATACATTACAGGCAGTGAGTTCCAGATTTTCATCACTTTCTGGGTGAAATTTCTTTCCACACTTTCCCTTCATAACCTCCTGCCCCTTACCTTAAATCCGTGCCCCTGGTCACTGATCCCTCCACCAAGGGGAAGATTTCTCACTGTCTACACCCCTCATAATTTTATACATCTCAGTCATGTCCCCCCTGCCTCAGTCTCCTCTGCAACAAGGAAAAGAACCTAAGTCTGTCAATCTTTCTTCATATCTAAAAGTCTCCAGTCCAGGCAACACCCTGGTAAATCTCTAATGCACTCTCTCTGGTGCAATCACATTCCTCCTATAGTGTGGATTCCAGAACTGCACACAATGATCTCGCTGTGGCGTAATCAACATTGTAAACAGTTCCAGTTCCCTCTTAAAACTCTGCCTTGGCTAAAAATGGCAAGTATTCCATATGCCACCTTCACCATTTTATCTACCTGTTCCACTACTTATAGGGACCAGTGGACAGGCACACCAACATCTCTCAGATTCTCTGTTTTTTCCCCAGGGACCTAATGTTGATCATGTACTCTGTTCTTGTATGTCCGGCCCAAGTGTATCACCTCATATTTATTTGGATTGAATTCCATTTTCCACTGACCAGCCCATCTGTATCCTCCGATAATCTAAGTCTATCCTCCTCCTATTTTACATTGCACTAAGTTTTAAAAGAAATCATTCATGAACTTAAAGATCAACTCTCCTATATTCAAATCTACATTTCATAGAATACCTACAGCAGGCCATTTGGCTTATCAGGGCCACACTGACCCTCCAAAGACCATCCCACCCAAACCCCAGCACCCCCATCTTATCTCTGTTACCCTGCATTTCCCATGGCTAACCCACCTAGCCTGACATCACTGAACACAGAAAAAAATGGTATGGTCAATCCACCTAACCTGTACATCTTTGGATGCGAGGAAACTGAAGCACCCGCCAAGGAACTCCTGCAGACATGGGGAGAATGTGGCAACTCCACACAGACAGTGGCCAAAGGGTGGAATTGAACCTGGGTCCATGGTGCTGAGGCAGCAGTGTTAATCACTAAGTCACTGTGTTGCCCACTTATATATACACATGCAGCAAGGCCCTCAACAGTGATCCCTGCCGAAACCCACTTGTACAAAGCTTCCAGTCAAAAACACCCCTGTGCTTCCTGCCACTCAGCCAATTCTGGATCCAATTTGCTATATTTCCTTGAATCTCCTGGTCTGTGACCTTTTAGCTTCAGTCTTCCATCTGGAACCTTATCAAAAGCCTTGCTGAAGTCCAAGAAGACTGCACTGAATGCACTATCTTCATCTATTCACCTGGTTACTTCAAAAAATTCAATAAAGCTGGTTCCTTTAAAATAAACCATGCTGACTATTCTTGATTAATATCTGCCTCTGAGTGCACATTAATTCTGCTGTTCAGAATTGCTTTCAATAGCTTCCCCACCTCTGAGGTTAGACTGACTGGCCTGTAGTTTTATGGTTGATCTTTTATTTCCTTCTTGAATACCAGTACCAAATTTGCAGTCCTCCAGTCCTCTGAAACCTCCTCTGTGGCCAGGGAGGAATTGAAATGATTGCCTGTGCCCCTGCCATTTCCTTCATTGCATCACTCAACGATCCTGGGATACATTTCATCTGCCACCCTAGACCTGTCTGGCCTATGTCCAACTCTGGACTCCGTGTAGTTGATTATTAACTGCCCTTTACGGATGAGCAATAAATGCTGACCATCTGACAATTCCTACATCTATGAATAAACAACAAAAAAAAACATGCAACTCTGCTTAGCCTCAAAGAGAGTTAGACCATGGATTTTGAATAAGATGAAAGGTTTCTTTTTAGGCCATTCCTATTTCATGATTTCACGATTGTGAGAACATTCAAACTTCAAGGTTAAATAAGGCAGAGTTGGCATCTTTCAAGTTCCCAAGATAGGAATGGAATCACTGAAAAAAACCATTATCACAGCTGTGCGATGCCATGGCCTGTGTTAATTTAATTTTAAAAGTGAGGCAATTATGTGTGACTAAATCTAATCTTTTGACTAAAGATAACTTTTGTATTAGTTAACTTTGTAACAATATGAGACATGAGACATGATTTCCCACGCATAAAACCATGTTGACTATTCCTAATCAGTCCTTGCCTTTCCAAATACATGTACATCCTGTCCCTCAGGATTCCCTCCAACAACTTGCCCACCACCGATGTCAGGCTCACTGGTCTATAGTTCCCTGGCTTGTCCTTACCACCTTTCTTAAACAGTGGCACCACGTTAGCCAACTGCAGGACCTGCCAGGTGCAGGTCTTCTTGCACCTCAGCTGTGAATATCAATGATACTGAGATGTGATACAAATATCTCAGTAAGGGGCCCCGCAATCACTTCCCTAGTTCCCACAGAGTTCTAAGATATAACCTGATCAGGTCCTGGAGATTTATCCACACCAAAATTGGAGGTGTAGTGGACAGCAAAGAAGGTTACCTTAGATTGCAATAGGATCTTGATCAGATGGGCCAACGGGCTGAGAAGTGGCAGATGGAGTTTAATTTAGATAAATGTGAGGTGCTGCATTTTGGGAAAGCAAATCTTAGCAGGACTTATACACTTAATAGTAAAGTCCTAGGAAGTATTGCTGAACAAAGAGACCTTGGAGTGCAGGTTCATAGCTCCTTGAAAGTGGAGTCGCAGGTAGATAGGATAGTGAAGAAGGCGTTTGGTATGCTTTCCTTTATTGCTCAGAGTATTGAATACAGGAGGTGGGTCACGTTGCAGCTGTAACAGGGCATTTGTTAGGTCACAGTTAGAATATTGCGTGCAATTCTGGTCTCCTTCCTATCGGAAAGATGTTGTGAAACTTGAAAGGGTTCAGAAAAGATTTACAAGGATGTTGCCAGGGTTGGAGGATTTGAGCTATAGGGAAGAGGTTGAATTGGGTAGGACTGTTTTCCCTGAAGCATCAGAGGCTGAGGGGTGACCTTTTAGAGGTTTATAAAATCATGAGGGGCATGGATAGGATAAATAGACAAGGTCTTTTCCCTGGGGTAGGGGAGTCCAGAATTAGAGGGCATAGGTTTAGGGTGAAAGGGGAAAGATATAAAAGGGACCTAAGGGTCAACTTTTACATACAGAGGGTGGTATGTGTATGGAATGAACTGCCAGAGGAAGTGGTGGAGGCTAGTACAATTGCAACACCTAAAAGGCATCAGGATGCGTATATGAATAGGAAGGGCTCGGAGGGATATGGGCCAGGTGCTGGCAGGTCGGCCTAAATTGGTTGGGGATATCTAATCGGCATGGACGAGTTGGACCGAAGGGTCTGTTTCCGTGTTGTACATCTCTATGACTCTGTGTTTAAGTTTGTCACTATATAATATTAACTCTTTCTCTCCATTAATACTGCAAGTCCTGCTGAATTCCTCCAGTTTTCAGGCATTGATAGCATCCATTCAGACCTTTCTACAGGTTCATACAGATACTGTGCAAACTCTGGATGCAACATTGATATCAATTTAGTTAAATGGATTTAGAGTGGATTGGAGCTTCTAAAACTTAATATATTTAGTTGTATTTGCTCAGTTACTTGCAGGACTTTTATCCCACTATCCAAGGGGAGGAAGGTTTGTGTCGTGCATGAAGTATATGTAAGTCTTTTTAGTGATGTTAATGCATCTTACTCATCAAAACCTGTGTATCAGAGTCATAGAATCATATAGCTTTCCCCTCCTGATTTTGCAATGTTTTGTTAAATTAGGTGTGTAACACACATTTAAATGCTTGAACATCCTAATTGCATCTTCACAAAATGTAATGACCTGAAATCATCATTAATTGCCCTTTTTAATAGCATGAATTTTAGACTACACTTCATATTAGTGCTGTATTACATTTCTTTTTAGGAATATCAGGGTGTGAGTCATATGGTACAAGTGACATATGGACGTTGTGCCTCGGTAATTTATGGTGACATATTTTAAAGATACAGTCTCCTATCAATGGGTAAATGTGATGTAGCACTGAATCCCACAGGAAAAAGACTGAAATCAAAACAAAAAAATGCTGGAAATGCTCAGCAGGTCTGGCGGCATTGGTGGACGGAAATAAAGATTGACATAAACACTGATTTTTTCATCACAGTTACAGAATTAGTTACAGCAGTTATAGTTACAGCCCATGGTGTTTACATCAGTTCCCTGAATAAGGAACTCACTTAGTGCCATTCCCTGGCATTCTCCTGTAACCCTGCACAGTCTTCCATTTCAAGTTATGGTCGATTCCCTTTTCAATGCTTCAATTGAACCTATCCCCCATACAACCTCTGACAGTGCATTCCAGACCTTAACCATTTGTTGTGTCAAGATATTTTTCCTCATTTTGCTTCTTTTGCCAATTCTTAGTGAACATTTAAATGTGTCTCAGTATCTTACATGAATTAACAAAACATTGAAAATAATTAGCAGGAGGGGGAATACTATGCAGAAACTGAGAATGTCTAAAATAGGGGCCAGGGAAGGAAAATTATTTCTGTAATAGTACTATTTCAAGCAAGTTACGTGTCCTCTCATTTTTGATTCCATCACAAGTAGGATACAGTTTTTCCTTATCTACTATGTTCAGATCCTCTTAATGAGAACTAGCTAATATTAGAGACATAAAAGGCATTAAGAACTGGAAGGTGGGTCAAGGGCCTCAACTCACCACCTGCCCGATTATCTGCTTTCTCAGCAGGCAAGAACAGCGCTAGTCTCCTGACTGGGTAGCCAGGCTGTACAGGACATTTGTTAGGCCACTGTTGGATTACTGTGGGCAATTCTGGTCTCCTTGCTATAGGAAGGATGTTGTGAAACTTGATAGGGTTCAGAAAAGATATACTAAGGATATTGCCGGGGCTGGAGGACCTGAGCTATAGGAAGAGGCTGAATAGGCTGGGGCTATTTTCCCTGAAGTGTCTGAGGCTGAGGGGTGGCCTTATAGAGGTTTATAAAATCATGAGAGGCATGGATAGGGTAAATAGACAAGGTCTTTTCTCCAGGGTGGGGGAGTCCAAAACAAGACACATAGCTTTAAGGTGAGAGGGGAAAGGTTTAAAAGGGACCTAAGGGGCAACTTTTTCACACAGAGAATGATACATGTATGGAATGAGCTGCCAGAGGAAACAGTGGAGGTCGGTACAACTACAACATTTAAAAGGCACCTGGATGGGTATATGAATAGGAAGGGTTTAGAGGGATATCAACCAAATTCTGGCAAGTGGGACTAGATTTATCTAGGTTATCTGGTCAGCATGAACGAGTTGGACCAAAGGGTCTGTTTCTGTGCCGTATAGCTCTATGACTAAGATGGATGGTCTGATGTGTGGAGGATGCAGCCTCCAATTACCAAGAGAAGTAGGGTGGAAGACAGGAAAAATTGAATAACAAAAGTTAATCTTTTATGGGTAATAGGAATGGTGGTGAGGCAGGAAAATATAGTGAGTGATTTTCTCTTTTTGTGACTAATTTTGGTGTGTTAGGTATCAGCGGGTACTGCAAATCTGAAACAAAAACAGAAAATGTTGGAAAAATTCAATGGGTCTGGCAGCATTTACGGAGAAAGAGAAACAGAGTTAAATTTCAAGTCTAATGTGAAGAGTCATATCAGACTTGAAACATTAAATCTGTTCCTCTCTCTACAGATGCTGCCAGACATATTAGATACCAGCCAATGAAGGTGAAGGAAGCTGTCCCTGCCAAATTGAGGCTAAATCCAAGGCCTTGAAAGCAAAGAAAGCCATTTTGAAGGGTCTTCATACTCACAGGTGGAAGAAAATTAGGACGACACCTATCTTCAGAAGGCAACCCAAGTTTCCCAGAAAGAGAGTGCTCCCAGGAGGAATAAATTGGACCATTAAGCTATCGTTAAGTTCCCTCTGACCACAAAGTCTACAAGGAAGAAAACGAAGGATAACAATACTTTGGTTTTTATTGCTAATATCAAGGCCAACGAACACCAGATCAGACAGGCTACCAAGAATTATGATATGGATCCAGCTAAAGTCAACACTCTTATTGAGCCTGTTAATGACAGGAAACCCTAAATCTAACTGGCCCCAGATGACCTTCCTGAAGAAGGGCTTGTGCCCGAAACGTCGATTCTTCTGTTCCTTGGATGCTGCCTGACCTGCTGCGCTTTTCCAGCAACACATTTTCAGCTCTGATCTCCAGCACTGAAATCCTCACTTTCTCCTCCCAGACTACAATGCCTTGGATGTTGCTAGTAAGATTGGTATCATCTAAAAGGGCTTCATGAAGAATTATATAAATATGTTAAAAAAATTTGATGAAAAAAAGAGTAAACCCCCACCTTCAAGAAAACTGGGTCAAGCACCAATCAATTTGTTAAAAGCTGACTAGTGATGCTTTGTTTAGTACTCCAGCCTATTGCAGGACTTGATTGTGGTCAGAGGTCAGCAGTTTCTGGGCCCTAAGAATCCTCTGTTGGTTCTGCACTCCTCCAGGAATCCAACAGGCAGAAGTTAGGTCTTTCTCATTTGCTTCTTGCAGGGTGGGGTCAAGGACAGAGAGCATCATAAAGGGCTGGAGGCAAGGGAAACAGTGCAGCATTCCGACTGGAGCAATCGCAGCCTACCCCCAACCCGCAGGCAGGTCATCTTGGTTAGTCAGTCAGGAAACCAGCCATGTGCCTTTCATGCTGGACAGACAGGTAATCATAGAGGTGGTGAGTTGAGGCCCTTAAATGGCCATTAATTGAACATGATTTTTATTCGTGGTGGGTTGAGAAAATCCCCGATGCACCTTCTTTCCTAGAACATAACTGGTAAGGTGACTATTTCTCCAGGGCCAACTTGAGCAGTTCTTTCCCTTCTCACTACTTCTCTTGCCACTTCCAGGGAGGGAAAACTCTGCCCAAATAACCAAAGTTGTGCCTTTGCTGCTATCAGTAAAAATAAAACAAACATTTATAAGATATATTTATAAATGTGATAGAGAAGGGATTTCTCTCTGAAGTTTGAGTATAGTGATGATGTTGGAATAGATAGGATTGTATTTTAGCTATGTGTTTCAAAATCTTTCAAACTGTACTATATGTAAATAGTTTTTAACCTTCATTTCGTTATTGTTAAAAACAAATCTGCAGCATATGTGTTTCAGTGACAGACCAATTTGTTACATAAAAGAAAATATAATCCACCACACCAGATTTCAATCTGGTATCTGAATTGTCAATAACAATATTAGCTGGTATCATTGTGGTATATGGGGCTGGGGTTTACAGGGACAATGTGCACAATGGGACAGGATGTGTAACAGGGTGAGGTGGATAATAGCATGTGTCATGGAACAAACAGTTAACCATACAGGTCATTCTACTATAATGCGCGTTTAGTTAACGCGAATTGCTGTAACGTGATTGATGAATTGGGGACACTGTTTCTAAAGCTCAAACTTTTAAAATGGATATTGGCTGTAAGGTGATTACATTGCCAATACTTTAAGTGCTGTTTCTAAAGCTCCATTTTCCTACAATGCAGGGTTGCACAAGAATGCAACCATTGTTTAATATAAGAACTACCTGTATAAAGGAAGGAAGCATATAACAACAGTGCAGATATGTAAGGATGGTGCGTATAACGGCAGACATGCTGCCAGTACTGGTTTTCTGCCCACTGTTACATTCAAGGCTGAAAGAAGTGCACCATTGGTCTAGTTCCACAATTCCACCAGGTTGTAACATAAAGTAAAAGTACTTTTTCCAGTTACCAAGATAACTAAAGAGCTTATTTATGCCAGGTTTTAAACAACAAGATCTATTAATTATGTTTCTTAATAAACAGGAATTATGGGTTTATTAATTGGTTAACACACAGTCATATATAAGTGGAAATTCTTATCCTGCTAATTTTCCTCAAACATATAAACAAACATGCACATATATCAGGAAAAGAGAGAAACACTTTTATTTGCAAAGATTGGCTTTCTGAAGCAAAAAGCTTGGGTCAATCAGTTTTTTTCTTCAAGGCATTTAGATAAAGCAAACTGTGTCATGGAGTTTATTAGCTGATGTTTTGGCATGTTTGACTAAGTCACATCATGTTGTGTCTGAAGTCTTATAAACACAGTCTGCTTAGGCAGTACAATGTTCAGATGTTATTTCGATCATTCTTACAAATGGTCAAAAAGGTTTTATCCTGAACTGATATGTAAGCTTTCTTTACAGAAATGGGAGAAATCAACTGGGCAGCTTGTTCTCAGCAGGAATCTCTCCAATTGAGCTGATTTTTAATGGGCTTTCCTCTAAGTGAACCAGATAAAACAAGAACTCCTCCAAGTCAGTCACTGTTCAAAACAGCACAACTGTTGTACTAAGATACCGATAGCAATATCAAAGTTGCATTTAACTGAGTATGGCATCATGGAGCTCTGGCAAAACGGGAATAAGTGGAAACTAGAAGGCAAACTGTCACTAGTTGGAGTCATATGGGAACATGGGAGAATGGTTGCGGTTGTTGGATGTCAGTTATCTCAGCTCCAGGTCATCTTTGCAGGAGTTCCTCAGGGTAGTATCCTGGGCCCAACCTAAGGCTTTATCAATGATCTTCCCTCCATCATAAAGTCAGAAATGGAGATGTTCGCCAATGATTGCACAATGTTTAGCAGCATTTGCAACTCCTCAGACTGAAGCAGTTCATATTCAAATGCAGCAACAGGTGAATAATATCCAGGCTTGGGTTGACAAGTAGCAAATAACAATCGCACTACACAAGTGTCAGGCAGTGCTTTTCTTCAATAAGAAAGAATCTAACCACCGTCTCTTGATACTAAATGGCATTACAATCTTTGAATCCCCTACTATCAATATTCTGGGTACTATTGTTGACCAAAAACTGAACTCGACTCATCAATGGCTACAAGGGTAAGACAGAAGTTAGGAATACTCAACAAGTAATCACATCCTGACTCCCCAAAGCCTGTCCATCATCTACAACGTGCAAGTCAGGAGTAAGGTGGAATACTCCACACTTGCCTGGATGTGTGCAGCACTAACAACACTCGAAGCTTGACACCATCCAGGCAAAGCAGCCCACTTGACTGGTGTCACATCCACAAGCACCCACTCCCTCCACTGCAGATGCTCAGTAGTAGCAGTGTGTATGGTATACAAGATGTATGTGGAAATTTACCCAAGATGCTGAGATTGTACTTTCTACATCCATGACCTGTTCCATCTAGAACAAGGGTAGGCACATACATTGGAACACCACCACCTGCAACTTCCCTTCCAAGCCACTCGCCATCCTGACTTGGAAATATATTGTTGTTCTTTCACTGCTGCTAGGTCAAAAGCCTGGAATTTTCTCCCTCATGGCATTGTCTACCTATGTCACATAGACTGCAGTGGCTCAAGAAAGCCACTCACCAACACCTTAAAGGCAACAAGTGATGGACAATAAATGGTGGCCCAGCCAGCAATACCAATGTTCTACAAGAGAATAAACAAAGTCTGCAAGCAAACCTGTAAGAGTGAGTCTGCCACCTATTGTTGGGTTAATACCAGCAAGAGCAGGATGAGGCCCCACAGTCAGCATTAATTTCCTAATTATGGCCCTCAACTGACAGTGGGCTGGGAATGACATTAAATGGCATTACGATCACTGAATACCCATTATCAACATTTTGGGTACTATTGTTGCCACAGACCTGATTAGTGCAGAGATAAGAAGGTTCCAAGTGTCTAATGCTCCAAACACCATATTCAGCCCAAGAGAGAGCACAAAACTCTGCCCGTTGTCAAGATTTGCTCTTGGACAATGGATAGAACATAGAAAAATACAGCGTAGTACAGGCCCTTTGGCTCTCGCTGTTGCGCCGAGCCAAGCCCACCTAACGTACACTAGCCCACTATCCTCCATATGCCTATCCAATGCCCGTTTAAATGCCCACAAAGAGGGAGAGTCCACCACTGCTACTGGCAGAACATTCCATGAACTCACGACTCGCTGAGTAAAGAATCTACCCCTAACATCTGTCCTATACCTACCACCCCTTAATTTAAAGCAATGCCCCCTCGTAACAGCTGACTCCATATGTGGAAAAAGGTTCTCATGGTCAACCCTATCTAAACCCCTAATCTTCTTGTACACCTCTATCAAGTCACCCCTAAACCTTCTTTTCTCCAATGAAAACAGCCCCAAGTGCCTCAGCCTTTTCTCGTACAATCTTCCTACCATACCAGGCAACATCCTGGTAAACCTCCTCTGCACCCGTTCCAGTGCCTCCACATCCTCCCTATAGTATGGCGACTAAAACTGCACACAATACTCGAGATGCGGCCGCACCAGAGTCTTATAAAACTGCAATATGACCTCAGGACTCCGGAACTCAATTCCTCTACCAATAAACGCCAGTACGCCATATGCCTTCTTCACTGCACTATTTACCTGGGTGGCAACTTCCAGAGATCTGTGTACATGGACACCAAGATCCCTCTACTCATCCACACTACCAAGTATCCGACCATTAGCCCAGTACCACATCTTCTTGTTACTCTTACCAAAGTGAATCACTTCACACTTACCTACATTGAACTCCATTTGCCACCTTTCTGCCTAGCTCTGCAGCTTATCTATATCCTGCTGTAACCTGCCACATCCTTAACCACTGTCAACAACTCCACCGACTTTCGTATCATCCGCAAACTTGCTCACCCAACCTTCTAGCCTCTCCTCCAGGTCATTTATAAAAATGACAAACAGCAATGGTCCCAAAACAGATCCTTGTGGAACACCGCTAGTAACTGCACTCCAAGATGAACCTTTACTATCAATCAACTGCTACTCTCTGTCTTCTTCCAGCCAGCCAATTCCTAATCCAAACCTCCAACTCACCCTCAATGCCATACCTCCGTATTTTTTGCAGTAGCCTACCATGGGGAACCTTATCAAACACCTTACTAAATTCCATATATACCACATCTACCGCTTTACCCTCGTCCACCTCCTTAGTCACCTTCTCAAAGAATTTAATAAGGTTTGTGAGGCACGACCTGCCCTTCATAAAACCATACCGACTATCCTTGATCACATTATTCCTATCCAGATGTTCATAAATCCTATCCCTTACAATTCTCTCTAAGACTTTGCCCACAACAGAAGTGAGACTCACTGGCCTATAGTTACTAGGGTTATCCCTACTCCCCTTCTTGAACAAGGGAACCACATTTGCTATCCTCCAGTCTTCTGGCACTATTCCTGTAGACAACGAGGACATAAAAATCAAGGCCAATGGCTTTGCAATTTCCTCCCTTGCTTCCCAGAGAATCCTAGGATAAATGCCATCAGGGCCAGGGGACTTATCTATTTTCACCCTTTCCAGAATTTCCAACACCTCCTCCCTACATTCCTCAAAGCCATCCATTCTAATTAATTGTGACTCAATATTCACATCGGCAACAATGTCCTGTTCCTGAGTGAATACTGACGAAAGTATTCATTCAGTGTCTCCCCAATCTCTTCAGTCTCCACACGCAACTTCCCACTACTATCCTTGACTGGACCTATTCCTACTCTAGTCATTCTTTTATTCCTGACATACCTATAGGAAGCCTTTGGGTTTTCCCTAATCCTTCCAACTGAGGACTTTTCATGTCCCCTCCTTGCTGCTCTTAGCTCTCTCTTCAGATCCTTCCTGGCTACCTTATAACTCTCAATCGCCCCAATTGAACCTTCACGCCTCATCTTTACATAGGCCGCCCTCTTGTCTTTAACAAGGGATTCCAATTCCTTATTAAACCACGGCTCCCTCACACGACCCTTTCCTCCCTGCCTGACAGGTACGTACTTATCAAGGACACTCAATAGTTGCTCCTTGAACAAGCTCCACATATCGATTGTGCCCTTCCCTTGATGCCTACTTTTCCAAGCCACGCATCCTAAGACATGCCTCACCGCATCATAATTTCCCTGCCCCCAGCTATAACTCTTGCCCTGCAGTGCACACTTATCCCTCTCCAACACTAGAGTAAAAGTCACCGAACTGTGGTCACTGTCCCCAAAGTGCTCACCTACCTCCAATTCTAACACCTGGCCTGGTTCGTTACCCAGAACCAAATCCAGTATGGCCTCACCTCTTGTTGGCCTGTCTACATATTGTGTCAGGAAACCCTCCTGCACACATTGGACAAACACCGACCCATCTAACGAACTCGAGCTATAGCTTTCCCAGTCAATATCAGGAAAGTTAAAGTCCCCCATAACAACCACCCTATTACTTTCACTCTTCTCCTGAATCATCCTCACAATCCTTTCTTCTACGTCTCTAGGACTATTAGAAGGCCTGTAGAAAACTCCTAACAGGGTGACCTCACCTTTCCTATTTCTAACCTCAGCCCAAACTACCTCAGATGGCGAGTCTTCATCCATCGTCCTTTCCACCGCTGTAATACTATTTTTGACAAGCAATGCCACACCTCCCCCTATTTTACCCCCACCTCTGACCCTACTAAAACATTTAAACCCTGGAACCTGCAACAGCTAATCCTGTCCCTGTTCTAGCCATGTCTCCGTAATAGCCACAACATCGAAATCCCAGGTACCGACCCACGCTGCAAGTTCACCTATCTTATTTCGTATACTTCTTGCATTGAAGTATACACACTTCAAGCCACTTTCCTGTTTACAGGCACCCTCCTTTGAGATTGATGCCATGTTCCTAACCTCCCTACACTCCAGGTCCTGTACCCTAAAGCTACAGTCTAGGTTCTCATGCCCCTGCAGAGTTAGTTTAAACCCCCCCATCTCTGGATAGTTTAAACTATCTCTGGATAGTTTGTTGAGGTGCTCGAAAGCTACTGATTTGATAAAACTGACAGCAGGAAAAGCACTGGAGAATGGCTTTTGAAAATGGATAGAAACATATATAGCACAAAAGGCAGCCATTTGGTCCATCAGACTTTTGCCAAATACCTTAAATTTTGACTCTATGGTTATTGATACCTATGTCACTGGAAGCAGTTTCTATGCATGCATTTGATTAAGGCTTGTTATGATTCTGAACTTCTGTACTTCATTTCATCTTAAGCTTTCTTGCAGTAAGGAGAAAAACCCCAGTTTCTCAGTGATTGAAGGCCACATAAATGAAACCCCTCACCAACCCATCAGAAAAATAACAATTTCACTGGTATTCTCTGCTTTCTGCCTTGTAGCCTATTTCGTACTCACTTGCCATTGCCCCTTTATCCTAAGAGCAGATAAGGCTGGAAATCTGTGGCAGGTAACTCACCTTTTAATTCCTCAAAGCATGTCCACCATCTCCAAGGCACAAGTCAGGAATGCACTGGTGCAGCTCCAGCAACACTCAAGTTACCCAACACCATCCAGGAGAAAGAACCCTGCTTGATTGACACCTCATCCATCACTGAAGCAGTTTTAGCAGTGTGTATCATCTATGAAATGCATTGCAGCAACTCTCCACAGATCCTTCAACACCACCTTCTACCAGAAAGGTTGCAAATAACTGTGAATAGAATTGTGATTTTGTAAAATTATTTTAGAGGCAATTTAAATGCAATTTAGAGGCAATTCTACCAGCTAGAAGAACACCACCAATAGTTACACTGGAACATCACCACTTGGAACTACAACATCATTTCTTTACTGACATTGGATGAAAATCCTGGAGCTCTTTTCCTTACAACAGTATGGCTGGACTGTTGTAATGTTACAAAGACTGCAGCAGTTCAAAAGGCAGCTCAGCATAACCTTCAAAAGGGCAATTAAGGATGCACAATAAATGCTAATCTAGTCAGCGATGTCTACAACCCATGAATAATCTTGATTGCAATGCATTATACGAGTTAGAACATTTAAATTGTCTCTAAAATAATTTTACAAAATCACAATTCTATTCACAGTTGCAACGTTTCTGGTTTGCTTACTGAATGTATGCCAAGGTTCCCAAGTGTACGATATTGACTGTAGCTTATTTGCAGCTGCCGTGGAAACTGCTACCTCAGTTTTTCATTTTAGCTGTAATCTGTCAGCTGATCTCTGGGGGATATAAGCTATGGTGAGAAGTTGGCACGTGCTGGGGTCAGTATCGGGAGTATTTGCTGATCAGATGGCATTTGAAAAAAATTATCACAATTCCAGGAGGATTTGTCTTGAGATCCTTGAGCTAAAGTTTATCTAAAATCAATTCTAAAGCCGAAACCCCACACCTGTAGGGCCTCCCACCCACCCACCTCCTCTGACCTTACAACACTAGAAGAAAATCAGGTAAGTGTTTTTTTTGCTCTTTCATTTTTTAGTAAGGGACGTTAGCAGGGATGGCAGGGCAGGCAATGCAATGTTCCCCTGGGCTAGATGGGATTTATCCTAAGATTCTCTGGGAAGCCAGGGAGGAGATTGCCGAGCCTTTGCCTTTGATCTTTAAATTGCCATTGTCTAATAGAAAAGTGCCAGAAGGCTGGAAGATAGCAACTATTGTCCTCTTGTTCAAGAAGGGGTGTACAAACAACCCTGGTAATTATAGACCAGTAAACCTTATTTCTGCTCGGGGCAAGGGTTTGGAAAGGATTATAAGAGATACATTTACAATCATCTGGAAAGGAATAATTTGATTGGGGATACTCAGCATGGTTTTGTGAAGGGTAGGCCGTGCCTCCGGTGGATGAGAGTAAAGCAGTTGATGCGGTATATGTGGATTTCAGTAAAGCTTTTGATAAGGTTTGCCATGGTAGGCTATTGCAGAAAATATGGAGGCATGGGATTGAGGGTGATTTAATGGTTTGGGTCTGAAATTGGCAAGCTGAAAGAAGACAGAGGGCGATGGTTGATGGGAAATGTTCATCCTAGAGTTCAGTTGTGATTAGTGTACCACAAGAATCTGTTTGGGGCCACTGCTCTTTATCATTTTTATAAATGACCTGGATGAGGGCATAGAAGGATGGGTTAGTAAATTTGTAGATGACACTAAAATCAGTGGAGTTGTGGATAGTGCTGAAGGATGTTGCAGGTTATGCTGCAGAGCTAGGCTGAGAAATAGCAAATGGAGTTTAATTTGGAAAAGTGTGAGGTGATTCAGTTTGGAAGGAGTAACAGGAATACAGAGTACTGGGCGAATGGTAAGATTCATGGCAGTGTAGAGGAGCAGAGAGATCTTGGTGTCCATGTGCATAGATCCCTGCAAGTTGCCACCCACGTTGATAGGGTTGTTAAGAAGGTGTACGGTGTATTAGTCTTTATAGATAGAGGGATTGAGTTTTGGAACCATGACGTCATGTTGCAGTTGGTCAAAACTCTGGTGCGGCAGCACTTGGAGTATTGTGTACAGCATTATAGGAAGAATGTGGAAAAATTAGAAAGGGTTCAGAGGAGATTTACCAGGATGTTGCCTGGTATGGAGAGACGGTCTTATGAGGAACGTCTGAAGGACTTGAGATTGTTTCTGTTAGAGAGAAGAAAGTTAAGAGGTGACAACATCTTTCCAATAGGAAGGAGACCAGAATTGCATGCAATATTCCAGCAGTGGCCTAACCAATGTCCTGTACAGCCGCAACATGACCTCCCAACTCCTGTACTCAATACTCTGACCAAGAAAGGAAAGCATACCAAACGCCTTCTTCACTATCCTATCTACCTGTGACTCCACTTTCAAGGAGCTATGAACCTGCATTCCAAAGTCTCTTTGTTCAGCAACCGTCCCTAGGACCTTACCATTAAGTGCATAAGTCCTGCTAAGATTTGCTTTTCCAAAATGCAGCACCTCGCATTTATCTAAATTAAACACCATCTGCCACTTCTCAGTCCATTGGCTCATCTGATCAAGTCTCAGCTCATTGGCTCATCGTTCAAACTATTTTCCAGAACTGCTCCTTCTCTAATCTTTGATACCCAATTGTCCTCTAAACATTATTTTTGAATTGTTCCATATTATTCAACTATATTCTGAAAACCTTTCTCTGGCTTAAATGATCAAAATCACTGATCCCATGGCATTTATTAGTCCCTTGCAAATTATACAAATGATCTGATTCAGTTTCTTTGTTTAATTCCAAATTTGAATTGATAAGCTTCAGGGACCAGCTGACAAGCATTGAGTATTACCTTTTTAACAGTTTCATAATTTGCAGATTGTTCTTCTGACAAGCCTGGATACACAGTGTATTGGACCAGGCCAAACCCCCTCAAAACATTTCAAGAAAGTAGCACAGATCCTAATTTTGCTGGTTGTTTTAAGCAGGCATAGGGTGAATATTCCAGGAATGATGCAGCTGGCGCAACCACTTAGTTTTAAACAAAACAGAACTTATTTGCAATATTACAGAATGAAACATAAATAAAACAGAACAGAATACAGAATAACTTAACCTATCCGAAAACCTAACAGACTATCCCAACTTAATGATGTTGTTCCAAATACTTGCAACAATCCCCATAAACACCCTTGGCACAAAAGGAAAAATCAAAAACAAGCTTTTACAGGAGAGAGAGAGAGATAGAGAGAGAGAGACAGCTGAGAGATTCGGCAACTTCTTCCTTTTTTTTCTTGGACCAGCAGCCTCAAAACTGACTGACTGCTTTCAGTGAACGGCCAGACTACTTAACAAACCAAACCAAAGAAAAGCTAAGCTGGGAGAACTGACCGCTCCTCTTTCATTGTACAAGCTTTTTTTAAACTTGAAAGTGTTTTGCCTGAGGCTATGAATGTGTTAGCTATAATCAAAATGGGTCTAAAACCCTTCAAACCTAGACTTTGCTGAACCGTTGCTTTTATGACCTCTCTGGAAAAAAAAAGCCAGGCACAGCATCACCTTGTTAAAGGAGCAGCATTGTCACAACAGTCATAGTTGTAACTCTCAAAGCACTTTGTAAGGTCTATGCATCCTTTGGCCACTTGATCTGTTTAGCTACCTTCTCAAATGAGTGAAATATCATTCAACTCCATGCTCAGTAAATTTAGGCACAAACCATAGATTTTTAGTTAAATCAAATTCTTTGTTGTGATCAGAATCATCCTCTAAGCTTTCCTTCTTTACTCAAAGCTTCACTATGGTCAACTCATGCTGTCTAATGGTGACCACAAAATCATTATTAATGACATAAAAACCTCGTTGGTCACTAACATTCTCTTAACTGCCCTCTAGGTATGGGCAATAAATGCCTAGCTGGCACCATCCCATTATAAAATCCTGCTTTTATGTCTACTTTCAATTTATCTGCTTTTTCAGTTTAGCCTTAGTCAAAGATTTAAATAACCTCTTATTATATCTTCAACTCCAGGAAAACTCTTACAAAGAACTCAAATCCTGGCAAAAGCCCCCAGTTGTATGATTCAAGATGATGTTACTACTGGACAATCAGATTTCAGGACGAATTCTGGCTTGATACATCATACTATGGGTGATCTTTCACTAAAATGCAAAACTCCACAAGGGTGCAGATTTGATTTTAATAATAAAACAGAAGTTTATTATGCAAAAGAAATGAAATAAAATAAATCAAACAATCCACATACAACACAATTTGAAAAATAAACACATAGAAAAGAAAATTCTATCTGCACCCCAACACATCAGAAGTATGCAAAGAAAGGAATAGGCCATGAAGAAAGTGAGGACTGCAGATGCTGAGATCAGAGTTAAAAAGTGTGGTGCTGGAAAAGCACAGCAGGTCAGGCAGCATCCGAGGAGCAGGAGAATCAGTGTTTTGGCAAAAGCCCTTCATTCCTGATGAAGGGCTTATGCCCGAAGCGCCATAATTTTCAACCCCCATCCGGACAACGAAGCATGCTCCGCCACTCAATGTATCCATGGCTGATCAAACACTTGACTCACACTTGGCCTTTTTTCTACACTATTCCTGTAACCATTAATGCCATTGATAAGCAAAAAGAAAAATCAAGCTCTACTTTAAATACTCAAAGACTGAGCTACTTAGCCCCCTGGGTACAGAATTCCTAAGATTCACTACTTTCTGAGGAAAATGAAATACTCAACTCAGACCTAAACAAAAGCCAGAAGAAAAAATCCTTCCCTGTACAACGTGGTATAGAATCACAGATGTACAGTATGGAAACAGCCTCTTCGGTCCTAGTCATCCATGCCGACCCAGACATCCTAAATTAGTTTATTCCCATTTGCCAGCATTTGGCCCATATTCCTCTAAACCCTTCCTTTTCACATACTCAGCCAAATTCCTTTTAAATGTTATAATGGTGCCAGCCTCCTCCACTTCCGCTGGCAGCTCATTCCATAAATGCACCACCCTCTGCGTGAAAAAGTTGCCCCTTAGGTCCATTTTAAATCTTTCCCCTCTCATCCTAAATCTATGCTCTCTAGTTCTGGACTCCCCCAGTCCAGAGAAAAGACCTTGTCTATTTACTCTATCCATGCCTCTCATGATATTAGAAATCTTTATATGGTCACTCCTTAGCCTCTGACACTCCAGGAATATAGCCCCAGCCTATTCAGCCTCTCCCGAAAGTTCAAAACCTCCAACCCTGGCAACATCCTTGTAAATCTTTTCGGAATCCTTTCAAGTTTTACAACATCCTTCCAATAGGAGGGAGATGAGAATTACACACAATATTCCAAAGGTAACCTAATCAACATCCTGTAGAGCCGCAACATGACATCTCAACACCTATGCTCGATGCTCTGGCCAATAAAAGCAAGCATTTCAAACATCTTCTTCACTATCCTATCTACCTGCGACTCTACTTTCAAGGAACTACAAACCTGTACTCCAAGATCTCTTTGTTCAGCAACACTCTCCAGGACCTTACGATTAAGTGTATCAGTCCTGCCTTGATTTGCTTTTCCAAAATGCAGCACCTCACATTTATCTACGTTAAACTCCATCTGTCACTCTTCAGCCCTTTGGTCCACCTGATCAAGATCCCATTGTTCTCAGAGGTAACCTTCTTCGCTGTTCACTACACCTCCAATTTTGGTGTCATCTGCAAACTGACTAACTATATCTGCTATGTTCACATCCAAATCATTTATATAAATGATGAAAAGCAGTGGATCCAGCACTGATCCTTGTGGTGATTTGACTTAACTGCTTCTTCTCAGTTCCAGTCTTGTAAGCTGTGAAGACCTCTTACTTGAATCCTCACGCAACTAAGGGCTTAGATTTTGTCAGTCTTTTAATAATCTGTAGAGATCTAACAAATATTCCTGGTCTGGATTTTTCTCATACTGCACACTTTCACTGACAAAAATTATTTTCTTAACTATTCTAATCAATCTCCTTTACTTGGAGAGACTATTTTTGCTTCCAACTAATGTCAGGTCTCTTTCACTTTGCCCAAAAGCTTTTGAAACAATTTTTATCATCCAAACTTCTGCTGTTTTCTCTATCTGGTTGTAATCCCTCACAGAATGAACATCCATGGACACTCTTGCAGGCAGATACTGGTTTAAAAATCATGGTTCTGGGAAGACTGATTTTTAAAAAAATTTAAAACAAACAACTATAGATGCTGGAAATCTGAAACAAAAACAAAAATTGCTGTAGAAACACAGCAAGTCTTGCAACACCTGTTGACAGAAAGCAGAGTTAACCGTTGAAGCTCCAAAGAAGGGTCACTAGACCGGAAATGTCATCAGATAAGAGTCAGGGCTCTTCTTTTCTTGGCTGTCCAGATAGATTGCTCAAGGGACCATCCACAGTCAGTATGTTGGGTCTATCGAAAGAAATTAGGGGAAGGTGAGGTGGAGTGGGGACAAAGGGTTTAGCTGTTTCTGGAAGGAGACTCTGGAATCTACTCATGACACTGAGGGCTGCAGGACAGAGGAATGACATTATTGAAGGGGGCAACAGTAGTTGTAAGTGGGGGATATGGTAAAGCATGGATAGGAACGGGATATTGAAGGAGTGATGCTCGCCCATCATCAATAGTACCTTGGTTCCTAAGGAAGATGGTACGTAACCACACCCAGTACGGTCACTTAATATGCCCAAGGCAAATGGATTCCACACAGCTTAAATGTCAGAGGTGATCAGGCAGGGTGAACATCGAGGGCCTGGCTGGAGTACTTTGAAAAGGAGACTTTGGAGGGACCTGTGTGGTTCCTCCTCCAGCTAGTGGCTTGAAGAAGAGACATCTTAAGTGCAATTCAGGTTCCACATACTCCTGTTGCTTTGTCTTCAGTCTCGAGGACCAATGGCTGCAGTGACGTGGTGCAGATGTGCGCATCTCTCAAGCAGACCTTGAGGGTGCTGGACCCAGCTGTCCATGGCAGCCAATCTCTCCATGCAGGTAAACAATTGCATGCTTGAGACAGCTGGGTTCCCATAATATCACTGCGTTTCTGCAGTTTCTATGGCCATTACCTCCCAATATCTGTCTGCAGCTTCTACTGTTCCCAAGCAGGGCAAATTCAGAATAACTGTTCATCCAGGTACACAATGTCCTTTTAAATATGGCATTGGTGGCCAGGATGTTGGTCTTTCATTGATGAATGGTGAGTTCATTCAATAGAATGGGGCTAGAGTACAGTGAGAAAAGCACCACATGGGTGGTGTAGGTAGCTAATAAGACGTGTTTGTTAGATAGAGGAATTGTTGCACTGAAGTATATAATTCACTCCAGGAGAGAGGTGAACAGTGCAGAAGAAGCTTGCCACCTACTCCACCCTAAAGGAACACGATGAGTAACAAGTACTCTACATGGAAGGAAATGCTAGGGGCATATACTCAAAAAAAAAATTGGTAGTCTCAGGAATACCTTGTTTCAAATGGAAAGAAAAGGTATGCTACCCTGGCCCTTCCTATTTAAAAAGATGGTGGGAAATTGTGGCACCATTGGATTGGTCGATGAAGGTACATAGAACTCTCCTGCACGGAGAGATTCCATTATTTTGTTCAAGCCAACAAAATTGAAGCAGATGTGGTCATCCCTGCAGACCTGCATATTATGGGGGGAAATAACTTCATCTTCTGAGGAGTCTGGTACAGCCAGAGAAACCAGGTTTCAAAACCTAAGAAATTGCAGGAATCCTATAGAACCACTTGTCAAGAAAACCATCGGTGATTAGTGAAAGGTTCAGATTCCACAAATACAACCAGCATGATGATGAATCTATTTTCAAGTCCGTAGCAACTGTAAAAGAAATTAGCTTAATTCTGCAATTTCAGAGACAACTTAAATTATGCTGTCAAGAAGACTTGTAAAGCAATCGAGGAGAAGAGATTACTGATGGAAAGGAACTCAGACTTAAATAAACCACTGGAAGTAGCAATTTTCACAGAACTAACAGCCAAGGAAACAGAACAGCTAAGCTCAAACATAAAAATTCACAAAATGGCAGCTGATAAGCACCAAGATAAGCACCAAGCAGATTTAAAACTGCCAAAGGTGCAAGAAAACAGGTCACGGAGCAGCAAATTGCTGGTGTAAAGATGTTGCATGCAGAACCTGCAGCACAAAAATGGGTGTGTTTGAAGAAGAATCATGAACAAAATACAGTAAAAGTATAGAAACCAAACAGTAGGAAGAAAATCTACATAATACAGAAGGGAATGAGAGAAGTCCACATTCACAGTCTGATGAAGAGCTGTTATGAACCGTATTGGCCATAGTTGGTAACACCAACTGATACTGGGTCACCCCCTTAGTGAATGGTAAAGCTGTTAAGATGGAAGTGGACACCAGTGTGGCAGTTTCACTGATACCCGACAATGTTTCAGAAGCAGTTGAGTCACATTGCATTACCGCCCTCAAAAACTGCATCAAGAACATATACAGTCAAAGCGTTGCCTTTAAGGGGTTGTATCAATATGAATGTTCAGTTATACAGTCATTCAGAAGATTTATCCTCACATGTTAGATTAAATTCCCTACAGTATGGAAACATGCTGTTTGGCCCAACAAGTCCACACCAACCCTCCGAAGAATAACCCACACAGACCCATTCCCCTATCCTATTTTTACCCGACCAATGCACCTAACATTATGGGCTATTTATCATGGCCAATTCACCTAATCTGCACATCTTTGGACTGTGAGAGAAAACCCATGAAGACACAGGGAGAATGTGCAAACTCCACACAGACAGTTGTCCAAGGCGGGAATCAAACCCAGGTCCCTGGCACCGTGAGGCAGCAATGCTAACCACTCAGCCACTGCGCCGCCCCATGTTAGCAGGGGAAGTTTTCCAGCTTCACTGGAAACAACTTGGTTGGAGAAAAACAAATTCACCTGGGTTAAAATAAGTCACTGTCAGATTCTGGAATTGATCTATCACTAATTTGAAAGAAACATGTCATAGTTTTCAATGTGGATCTAGGAAGCATGGAAAAGATCTCTGTCAAGTTGTAAATTAAAGATGAGAATCAAGCAAAATGATGCAAGGCTAGGTCAGTGCCTTTTGCAATCAGACTAAAGGTAGAGGCAGAATGAGAAAGGTTGGTCAAGATGGGAATATTTGAACCCGTAAATGTGAATGATTGGGCTACAACTATGGTACCTGTGATGATGAAAGATGATTGGTATACATCTGCAGTGGTTATAAGGTCACTGTTAATCTGGTACTGTGTGCTGAGCATTATCCTTTGCTTTTAATGAGTAGTCAATTTGGACGAGTTGGAAGTCAGCTTTTCACTAACATTGACCTTAGTCAAGCCTATTTCAGATTAATGTAGATCCTGAGTCACAGAAATACCATGACAATTGTAATACTATAAAGGACTATTCACATACATGAGTATTACATTATGTAAATGTGCCATGAATCAAATTTTAAGCGGATTGGAAGGGGTCCAGCATCGTATTTTAATCACGGGGAGAACTGAAAAAGAGCATTGCCACAATTAGATGCTATTCTGCATAGACTAGAAGATTATAGACTAAGAATGAGGAAAGCCAAACATGATTTTTAAAAAATCTTCCATCAATCTTTAGGTGATGTCAGACTGCATAAGTCAGCTTCAAAAGTAAAAGTCATAACTGAGGCACCAGCATCTAAAAATGTAAACTAACTATAAACATTGCAACCATTCTCAACAGACTGCATAATTTATTATGCCAAAACAAGAAATGGAAATATCAATATAAAAGGGCATTTACACAAACCAAAGAGGCTTTATTTAAGTCAGGAATTCTGAGTCATTTTGACCCCAAGTTACTTTTGCAACTGTTGCTGGAATTCCCTCCCAAATAGCATTGTAAGTCAACCCACAGCAGATGGACTGCAGCAGTTCAAGAAGGCAGTTTACCATCACTTTCTCATGGGCAACTAGGGACAGGTGACAAATGCTGGTCTGCTAGTGAAATGCACATCCAACGAATGATAAAAAAAAATTAACATGCAATTCATCACTATATGGAGTGACATCAGTCGAAGCTCATATATGACTCAATGGTGAAGAGAAGCCAATAGCTTTTGCATGAACCTCATTAAACAAAGCAGAAATGAACTATGCACAGAGAGAGAAAGAATCTCCAGGTATCATTTTTAGCATTACAAAATTAAATCAATATCTGTATGGTCAGGAATTTACCCTCCTAATGGATCACAGACAATTGACCACAATATTTGGGCCTTATGCAGTGATACCTTCTTTAAATGTCATCATTCCACCACGGTGGCTCAGGCACCAGGATTCCATTCCATCCTTGGACAACTGTCTGTGTGGAGTTTGCACATTCTTTCCATGTCTGAGTGGGTTTCCATAGGGTGCTCCAGTTTCCTCCCACAGTGCAAAGAAGTGCAGGTTAGGTGGATTGGCCATGCTAAGTTGCCAATAGTGTCCAGGGATGTGCAGGTTAGGTAGAGTAGCCATGGGAAAATGCAGGGTTACAGAGTAGGGTAGGAGTAGTGTGGGATGCTCTTCAGACAGTCGGTATTGACTCGATGAGCCGAATTGCCAGCTTCCACACTGTGGGGATTCTACAATTCTAAATTCTGTTCTACAAAAGCTAAGGAAACGTCTATTAAATGAACTACACAAGCATCAATATGGCATTGATAGACTGAAGGTGACAGCCAGAAGCTATTTTTTGTTACCAGACTTCAACTTTGAAATTTAGAAGGCGGAAATATCTGCAGCTTGTGTAAGAGTTTGCAACCTACCTCCATTAGCACCATTACACATGGGATTGGCCAGAAACATCATTGCAAGTAATCTATATTGACTATGCCAGACCTTTAGAAAGGTCAAAGCTCTTATAGTGGTTATCACATACTAAATGACCTGAAGTTGCTATCATGAAGACATCTTCAGAGAAAACCACTGGAAGAATGGGGTAGTCTTTGTGAGTTTATTACTAGCAGATTGTTCTAGATAAAGGGAAGGTGAGGACTGCAGATGCTGGAGACCAGAGTTGAAAAGTGTGGTGCTGGAAAAGTGCAGCAGGCCAGGCAGCATCCGAGGAGCAGGAGAATCGACATTTCGGGCATTCCTGAAAAAGAGCTTATGCCCGAAACGTCGATTCTCCTGCTTGTTGGATGCTGCCTGGCCGGCTGCGCTTTTCCAGCACCACACTTTTCAACAACTGCGAGTGATAAAGGTCCACAATTTATATGATAAGAACTTATGGACAATCTAAGGCAGGATTGAATTCAACGCATCCAATCAGTTCCTTATCATCTAGCCACAAATAGTTTGTTCTTAAAGGTAACTCAAGAACAAGGATCACTTTCCAAAAGGCTTATCCAAATTTTATTAACATTATGGGTACAACACACTTAATGACTCTTAGCTCTCCGGCATTGCTCATGGTAAAATATCAAGTGTATACGGCATTTGATTTGCTGAAACCACCCACGATGATAGATATTATGGCAGGAAACAACAAAATCAGGTTTTCCAATGGAAGAACATGCCCAAACAATAGTTTCCAAAAAGGTCAAAAAGTGGTAGTGAGCAATTACATTAGTGGCGAGAACAGGTACCTGCCATCATTGTAGCACAGACTGGAATGGTATCCTACATTGTACAGATGAAAGGCGGTGTAGTACGGAGAAGGCATGCAGTTCAATTCTTGGCAATCAATTCTTTGGTGACCAAATGCGCCAAAGACAACATTAATTGAAGATTCTCAAATAACTGTGCCAAACACAGACCTTGATAATTACAGAACTTCTGAGGGACAGAATACCTTAGTAGAGAATACCACAACATTGAGTGAACCTCCAAACATTCAGTCTTGTCAGGAAAGGACAGTGACAGATGATATTCCAAGTACAACATCAGAGGTTAAAGACAATGAGAAAATTAAAGATGCCTAAGGTGTGCCAACAGTCACACAGGAAATCAATGTCTTCTAGACTGTCTTGCCTACTGTTGTATATATGATTATAATTATTGTGAATGTTTTCATTGCAGGAGCCTTTGACATAAAGGGGAAGGGATGTTGTGCATTTGTGTAAGTATGGTGAACAGACAGTTCAAAAGTCTGATCTTATGGTGTGATGAAGATGTCATCAGCCGTTTTGGGCAGGAAACAGCTAAATCTAACCTTGCAACCTGTAGAATAAAGATCTCCTTACTAAAATTCCTGCTGTTAACATTTTGGCCTCCTGAACCTTCTTGGAACATAACATATAATAATCATAAATACACTGTACCCAACCAATATATCCTTCCTGAGGTGTCGTGTCCAGAACTGAGCAAGGTCTTCCAAGCAAGGTCTGTGCAAGATCCTAAACAACTGAAACACAACTCCCTGTCATTTGTATTCTCGCTCCTTCAAGCTAAAGGTCTTTGGTTGCTTTTAATATGTGATTTGTGCATCTGGTTATCTAAACAATTTCTTTCCTCCACAGTTCTTGGCATTAAGAAAATTTGTTTTGTGTCTTTCTTGCATTCAAATGGATGAGTTTTTGTTTCCTTTTATTGATTTTATCCACTACAAAAAAAATCACAGAATCTTTACAGCACAGGAGGTCTGCCCTTTGTTTTTGCGTTGGTACTCCAAAGGAGCAGTTTGCCCATTGTCTCTCCTTGACCTTTTCCTCATAGGCATGCACATTCGTCCTTGTCTGACAATATTTCCTCTTGTGTACCTTGACTGAATCTGCCTCTGCCAGGCTGTCAGCTTACTGTATTCCAGAAACTAACCATTTGCTGCATGAAAAAAATTTCTTGTGTTTCCATTGCTGCTTTACAAATTACATAAAATCTGTCCTCTTGTTCTTAATTCTTCCACCATTGGAAATAGTATTTTTTCCCTGTCAATTTGCCCAGGACTTTTCCTGATTTTGATCATCTATATTAAATTTTGTCACAATCTTCAATTCTCCAGAGAAAACAGTCCCAATTTTCACAATTTATGTAGTATAGTTCTCAGCCCCGTAACCATTCTTGTAAATCTTTCTCTTTTATATATCTCTCCTAACATGTGATGCCCCACACCACCCCACCCGTTATAATGCATTTGGGCCTGGCAACTTACATACTTTCTAAGATGCGCAATTCATTAACATTTCATCTCTTGTTATGTTTCTCCTGACCAGTATTTTGCATTACTGCTCCTTAACTATAAAGTTTACATTGTCCTGAACTTTGTGAAGTCAGATACAATGCATTCATTAAGAACCATACTCACATCTTCCACAACCAGACATGGGTTGCCTTGTGAGTGTCTAACAGAGACTACTTGTTCCTTTAGCTACGCTTTACCTCTTGAATCTTTATTTGTATAAATGTTGAGTGGACCTCAGTTTGGCCTGCAAAATTAGTCTGTCCACATTTCCTTCTAACCTCTGTTCCCATCTACTATGCCTGGTAGTATGAGGAAAATGTAAAATTGATGTAAGATAATAAATAATAAGATTATTTTTTTTTTCAAATTAACCACTTCTCTGAAATATGTTCTGAATATCTACTTTGAAAATTAATCAATTCCCATCTCATTTGTACCAATAATCTGATGAGATAATTTGAAAAGAATGTGGAAATGTTTTGTTTACAGACTACAGGAAATCTAATTTACATTGAAAAAACCCAAAAACAAAAAGCCATGTTATTTGTAAAATGTCATACATTTGAAAAAAGATCCCTTTACAGGGATTCAGTTGAACTCAACATATCTATTTAGAGAGCTGGGGTTCAATCCTCTCATTCCCTTGGAAGCACAGATGCAAGTTCTGTTTACTTATTGATGTTGGCATGAAACATGAGCAATTTTGAATCTACTTTTATTAGCATGCAGTGCACAAATGATCTGGGGAAGAAATGTTAGGTAGGTCGATTTTTAAAAAAAAATCAGCACTCCATAGATCCACTCAAAAAGAGGTGCACCTTGAAGTATTTCAAGTGCCTTTCATTGACCCCTTTATGATGTTGGTTAGGCCACACGACACCACATGGTACAAATGGAAGAAGAGCAGTACATGATCTACCCATTCAGTGCATATCTGAAAATTGCAATCAGGGTTCTACAATTAGCAAAGGATCCTAATTTTTGCACCTTTATGAAGTCTCCTGCCTAATTCAGGTGTGCTGATTGATCACATTGAACAGACCTAGGGCATCAAATGTTAACGCTGAGCTGTGAAAATCCCTCCACCTCAGATTTTTATTCTTTGCCCAACTGTTCATCAGCTGAGAAACAGGTGGTGGGCTTTCTACAAATTTCTGTTTTCAATTGTTAAAATGTGAAGTGCTGAAGATCACTGAATATTACTTCCAATTTTGTTTTATTTAAAATATGATTCAATGGTTTTGTGTTTATTATGAGATAAAAACGGTCCTGCCACCTTCAGTTACTCATGTATATAACAGCAGTTCTTAAACATTCAGAAACTTTTCAACTTTAACAAAATTTCATGAAAATTTCTTAAGGTAAGTTTTGGACTATGTGTGAAGTAGCAAATCAGTTGGGAAAATATGACAATATCAGTAAAAGAGATTTTTGACATTGAGAAAAAGAAGTCCAACTTTTCACCCCAACTTTGAATGATGAAATGAGTCCCACAAGCAAGTGGCGAGAGGTCTATTTGCATACCTTTACACCTTGTTGGTACCTAATCTGACTTCATTTATTTGCAATTTCCTGTTCTCCCACACAGTAATGAAAAACAGATCACAAGACTTCCCAATAATAAAGTAGGCAGAAATGGGTACTGCAGATGGTGGAGATTAGAGTCAAGATTAGAGTGGTGCTGGAAAAGCACAGCAGGTCAGGCAGCATCTAAGGAGCAGGAAAAATTGACATTTCGGGCAAAAGCCCTTCATCAGGAATGAGGTTGGGAGCCTCGGGAATGGAGAGATAAATGGGAGGGGGATGGAGCTGGAGAGAAGGTAGCTGAGAGTGCAATAGGTGGATGGAGGTGGGGGTGAAGGTGATAGGTTGGAGAGAAGGGTGGAGCAGATAGGTGGGAAGGAAGATTGACAGGTGGGACAGGTCATGAGGACGGTGCTGAGCTGGAAGGTTGGAACTGGGGTAAGGTAAGGAGAGGAAATGAGGAAACTGGTGAAGTCCATGTTGATGCCAAGGGGTTGAAGGGTCCTGAGGCGGAAGATAAGGTGTTCTTCCTCCAGGCGTCAAGTAGTGAGGGATGGCGGTGGAGGAGGTCCAGGACCTGCATGTCCTCAGCAGAGTGGGAGGGGGAATTGAAATGTTCAGCCACGGGACGGTGGGGTTGATCGGGGCAGGTGTCCTGGAGATATTCTCTGAAGCACTCCGCGAGAAGGCATCTGGTCTCCCCAATGTAGAGGAGACCGCATCGGCAGCAATGGATACGATAAATGACATGTGTGGAAGTGCAGGTGAAACCTTGATGGATGTGGAAGGCTCCTTTGGGGCCTTGGATGGAGGTGAGGGGGTTGTGTAGGTGCAGGTTTCACAATTCCTGCGGTGGCAGTGGAAGGTGCTGGGAGGGGAGGGTGGGTTGCTGGGGCATGGACTTGACCAGGTAATCATGGAGGAAACGGTCTTTGCAGAAAGTGGATAGGAGTGGGGAGAGAAACATATCTCTGGTGGTGGGGTCCGTTTGGAGGTGGTGGAAATGTTGGCAGATGATGCGATTTATGCGGAGGTTGGGAGAGTGGAAGCTGAGAACCAGAAGGTTCTGTCCTTGTTGCGGTTGGAGGGGTGGGCTTTGAGGGCAGCAGTGCAGGACATGGATGAGATGCGTTGGAGGGCATCTTCAACCACAAGGGAAGGGAAGTTGCGGTCTTTAAAGCAGGAGGCCCTCTGGTGTGTACTGTGGTGGAACTGATCCTCCTGGGAGCAGATGCGGCAGAGGCGGAGGAATTGGGAATACCAGCCCAGAGGCTCCCAACCTCATTCCTGATGAAGGGCATGTGCTTGAAACATCGATTTTTCCTGCTCCTTTTCCAGCTGTGCTGTGCTTTTCCAGCACCACTCTAATCTTGACAGTTCCCAATAATAAAGTTAGAGCAAGTACCTGTCGGCTTCAGTTTGTAACTTTTCCTTCAGGCGCCCACCTCTTGGTCAGCAGAACCTAACATCTCAGGTAAACTCCATAGGTAGCAACTGTCTGCACCTCCCATCCATGGAGTTCAGCATCAGACAGAGACCAGCTTCACCACATTGTCACGGCACACCTCCAATTCACTTAGAGTACAGTTATTGCCTTCAATGCTGCACTTCTGTGCATACTGACATCTTGCATTGTAATACTGCTGCCATGTCACTTTGCATGGAGGGAAAAACACCCATCTCACAAATTGTAGCAGGGTGTGAGGGTGCTTCTCATGGTTTTTTGTTTGCTCACTTTGTGGTCAATCGCTAAATGCTTAATTGGATCACAACATCTCTGCCTTGCCTTGCCCAAACTTCTTTGCATAATTGCCACATAATTCAGAACTTACAGACTCACCATACTTCTGTTTTTCCTTGCCTCTTAGCGCAGATGCAAAGTCAGACATCTTTGTCATGTCTGCCATCCATTCATCAGTAAAAGGGGTAGGTATGTTGCTTTATTGAACCTTGTGCTAGGTTAAAGTCATATCTGCAGCATGTGCTAGCAGCCTTTGTGGCAAACACGCATTTTGCTTCAACCAATTTGCAGTGTCTCAAAGTTTAAGGTGAGTAATCTTCATTCAAATCAAGGGGGACTAATGTAATTGAGGGAGGGCCAGCACAGTCAGTCACTTGTCTGGTTGAGGCTGTCACGGTCAGGAGTTTGGAGCTTCTATACCATTACCGCCCAAGTTTAGACTTGCAGGGGATTAGTGGTAGGTCATGAGGGAACTGCACAGAGATCAGTCAGAGGTCCAGTCACTCATGAATCGGTGCTGTCCTTCCAAGTTGTTCAGGGTAGGGTTAGTCTTGAACAAAAACAAACTGTTATTCTATGCTAGGCACTAGAGAAGAGTAGCATTCTTTTTTCAGGGCTAAAACATGGTACTTTGCTAAGAATAGGTAACCTGTTGCAGCTTAATTCTTGCAGCTATGGTTACTATGACAATCAATCAGATATTTTACAAAACTCATATATGAGGTGAGGACATCACTGGCTAGGCCAGCATTTATCGCCCATCCCAGAATACAGTTAAGAATCAACCACATTACTGTGGGTCTGCAATCACATGTAGTCCAGACCAGGTAAGGATGGCAGTTTCCTTTCCTAAAAGGATATGAGTAAAGCAAATGATTAGATTAGATTACTTAAACTTTGAGACACTGCAAATTGGTTGAAGCAAAATGCGTGTTTGCCACAAAGGCTGCTAGCACATGCTGCAGGTATGACTTTAACCTAGCACAAGGTTCAAAGCAAATGGATTTAATATAACAATCATCAATGGCTTCATACTCATCATTAGACACTTAATTCCAGACTTTTTAAAATTGAATTCACACCATCTGCTGTAGCAGGATTCAAACCCTGGTCCCCAGAACTACATGGACTGCTGTGTTAACAGTCCAGCAATAATACCACTAGGCCGTCACCTTCCCACAGTGAAGCAATTATATGTTTGCGAATGTGAGCTTCTATTTGCAATGAAGTGTCACCTGTACCACCTATATGCTCTCAGGAGCTTTTCTTTCTCATTGTCTTCCTGTTAGATGCACTGTGAAGGACTATTCATTAATTGTGATTGACCTGGTGAACTCACAGTCATAGAGATATACAGTACAGAAACAGGCCCTTTGGTCCAACTCATCCTTGCCGACCAGATATCATTTATAAAAATAGTCCCATTTGCCAGCATTTGGAACATATCCCTCAAAACCCTTCCTATTCATATACCCATCCAGATTCCTTTTAAATGTTGTAATTGTACCAGCCTCCACCACTTCCTCTGGCAGCTCATTCCATAAATACACCACCTTCTGCATGAAAAAGTTGCCCCTTAGGTCCTCTTTTCTTCTCTCACCATAAACCTATGCCCTCTAGTTTTGGACTCCCTGCGGAAAATACCCTGTCCTTTTACTCTATCCATGTCCCTGATAATTTTATAAACATCTAAGGTCACCCCTCAGCCTCCAACGCTTCAGGGAAAACAGCCCCAGCCTATTCAGCCTCTCCCTAGAGCTCAAACCCTCCAACCCTGGCAGCATTTTGTAAATTCTTTCTGAACCCTTTCAAGTTTCACAACATCCTTCCTATAGCAGGGTTAACCAGAACTGCACACAGTATTCCAATACTTGCCTAACCAATGTCCTGTTGAGCTGCAACATGACCTCCCAACTCCTATATTCAATGCACTGACCAATAAAGACAAGCATACCAAATACCTTCATCACTATCCCATCTACTTGTCACTTCACTTTCAAGGAACTATAAACTGCACTCCAAGATCTCCTTGCTCAGCAACATTCCCCAGGACCTCACCATTAAGTGTATAAGTCCTGCCCTGATTTGCCTTTCCAAAATGCAGCACTTCACATTTATCTAAATTAAACTCCATCCACCACTCCTCTGTATCACAAATATTTTCTAAATCAACCTGTTCAGAGATATGAATTTGCATCTCTGGAGCAAGTGGCATGTGAAATGTGGGCCTCTTGGCCCAGAAGGAGAAAGTGAGGACTGCAAATGCTGGAGATCAGAGTCGAGAATGTGGTGCTGGAAAAGCACAGTAGGTCAGGCAGCATCTGAGGAGCAGGAGAATCAATGTTTTGGGCATAAGCCCTTCATCAGGAATAGAATCCTGATGAAGGGCGTATGCCTGAAACGTTGATTCTCTCTGTCCTCGGATGCTGCCTGACCTGCTGTGCTTTTCCATTACCACACTCTCGACTCTTGGCCCAGTAGTATGGGCACTACCATTGCATCACAACAGCCCTCTGGTGCACTGCTGGGCTTTAAATATAGATCTAGTGGTGGAAATCCTGGCAGGCCCTGGTAGTCAAAAGTACTTCTGTTGCTGGCAAGCAAAAGATAATCATGAATGGCATCATAGAAGTGTTGAGTATACATAATGAGGTAAGTAGCAGAGAATTGCACAAGATAACTAAGTAAAGCTCACAGAATAATATGTCGTAAAATTCTCCTAATTTGACACTTAAAGCTGTTTTTCTTCAGCCCCTGAAGGACGTGAACAATGGCAAATTAGTTAGGAAAATATGGCGAATTTGAAAAATGAACTTTCCAATATCAAGCAAATAGTCCCATTCTGAAACGAAGTTTTGAATGGTGAAATGAGAATCTCCCTATTGAGCGGCAAGAGGCTTATTTGTATGCATTTGCATATCTAATATAATATCTAGCATCTAAACACACGTCATTGATGTGCAGTTTCCTTTTCACCCATGCATCAGATAGAAACTAAACAATTACAATTCCTGACATTAAGATCAGAGAAGGTATCTGGCAACTCCAGTTCACTACTAGCCCTCTTGCCCTCCTTATTGGACAGATATTGACATTCGAGTCACACCAAATTCACCATATCAACATTGCAATTTCTAATCCACTTAGAAAGCAGTTCTCTGCTTCAAGGCTGCACTTTGGAGAGCATCACCACCTATCATTATAATGCTGCTACCAGGACACTTCACATACAGGGAAAAGAATGTAGCCATCCAATTGCTCAGGGTGCATTTGAGGGCTCCTTGCTTAACGTCTTAGTGCTCACCACTTTGTGCCTACATGGATGTTCACAGCATCATGCCTTGCCTCTGTGCACTTTGTCACCTCATTCAGAACTTACAGGGTGACTGCCTCCATCCCCCTCACCTTCCACCCCCCTCCCCTCTCCCTCCATTCTCCGCCCCCAGGTCCTGTACTATGCTGTACTATTCTACGTTCTAAAACAACAGCATTCCAGAACTTTTTCATCCTCAGTTTCAATGTGATCTGCCTTTGCTAACTTATTAAACTTGGGGATGCTTTCTGAATGTCAGTTAATGAACATATGACATGCACTTGCTTGAATTACTCTCATCATTAAGGAAAGTTTCTGTTATGCAAACATTTGCCTCAGGAATTATTCTGACTTCTTGTGATGGACTTTGTTTAGTTCTTGTCACTGCACATGATGAAAAAATTAATGAGAATATTTTAAAAAATTAAAACCATTTTTCTAATCAATCTCTGGAGTAGAGGTGGTTTGAACCCAGCCTCCTGATCCAGGGTGGGGGCACTACCAAGGTGCCAAGTAAGCTTCTCTCCCAGTTGTCTTTAATTTTTAAATTTAACCTTTTTCCTATTCAACCTATTAAAAGATGTTATTACACACCCCTGGTGTTGATGAGACTTGAACCCAGGCCTCCCAGCCCAGTGTAAAGACATCAACTCTGTCACAAGAGGGCCCTAAAAATTGAATTCAAATTCAGCCATGCACGGATATGAACCCAGGTCACCAGACTGATAGAGTAGCAACAAAACCATTTGGCCATTGGCTCCTCCTCCCTGAAGCCTCTTCCTGTAAGTGTCCAGTCTCATTAACTTCCCTTGAGCTTTCTTCAATTATGGTCAAAACTATTACTTTCACTCTAGTCAAATTATTTTGGAATAAGTCCACTCTGTCGACAGGTATTTATCTGAACAACTCCTATTATCACAGGTCTGGACAAGCACACTCCAATTGCACTTTGCATTATACTGGGATATATTCTTCATTTTTCACGTATACCAGCACTTTTGCGTAGATTTCACTCTCTGAAGGGAAAACTAGATCCTACTCCAGAAAAAGAGTTTGAGTAGCTCCTGTACCCCTTTATATAGTTAAAGGTTTAGTTATATTGTTTTAAGCAAATAATTATCTACCCTTTTGACAAAAACCCTTTGAATCTCTCATTCACCTTATTAATCTCTTCTGCACTTACAACAGTGTTTACTTCCATTCTTAGTTGTACTTGAAGTTAGAATTTGATCCATGGTATTCTCCTTTTGAATGTTTGTTTCAAACTCACTCTAATGGGCCCCAATATGTCACATGGGCTTCCTTCACAACTTCCAGCATTCTGAATGAAGGTTTCCTTCGTTATTACAATAGAAACATGAGTTTTTATGACCATGTGTCAAGTTCTTTGAAGAGAATGATCTCTCAGAGCTTCACCCGATTTCAATTCCAAATGCTCGTTTCCACCTGTCAACATTAACTTACTTAACCCATTCAAATTCACTGTAGATTTGCGCAAGCGAGTTCCTTAAATTTTGAAACATGAGTGCTTCAGAGACTAACAGATATACAGCTGGATGGCATGGTGGCTCAATAGTCAGTACTGCTGCCTCATAGTGCTAAAGACTAAGGTTCAATTCCAGCCTTGGGCAACTGTGTAGAGCTTGCATGTTGTGTCTGTGTGGGTTTCCTCCTACAGTCCAAATGTGTATAGGCTATACACCTACA
The DNA here is from genome assembly GCF_047496795.1 of Chiloscyllium punctatum. Lineage (NCBI taxonomy): Eukaryota > Metazoa > Chordata > Chondrichthyes > Orectolobiformes > Hemiscylliidae > Chiloscyllium > Chiloscyllium punctatum. Next base: position 78,563,108 of record NC_092756.1, on the reverse strand, counting down.
GGGTAGGTGAATTAGTCATTGAAAATCTAGGGTTTTGGAAGTCTGGGTGGATGCCCTTTGAAGCGTTAGTGTGGATTCAATAGACCAAATGGCCTACTTCGACACTATTTGGATTCTACCTGGCTCACTTCATTACAATCACTCCACAGTCAACTTGTTTCAATTTGCATTTTTTTGAGTTTGATCTCTCTTTCCTGTTTTTTAATCATCTGCCTTTATTTGCTCTTTGGCATTCCATTGCTAAGTTTTTCCCATTCTTTTCTCATGTGCAAACTGCTTTAACTGTCACACAATTCTGATGTCTCACAATTTTGAGTACTTGGTCTCTCCCATATCTTGAACAATATTGCAATCAGTTCTGCTCACCACACTACCAGAAGGATGTACATGCTTTGGAGAGGGTACAGAAAAAGGTTTACCAAGATGTTACCTGGTATGAGAGATTTTAGTTATGAATGAAATTTTGATAGCCTTAGAAGTTTAGGAGATTATAAATGGAATGGGTAGACTGGAAAGTATAAAGCTTTTTCCCAGGACACAGGGGTCAATTACTAGGGGATACAGGTTCAAGGTGCTGGGGAATGTGTAAAACGTTTTTCCAAACAAATAGTGGTGAATGCCTGGAACATGCTGCCAGAGGTGGTGGTGGAAGCAGACACAATAGCAGCATTCAAGAAACATCTGGACCAAAACATGGACAGGAAGGGAATAGAGGGATACGGATCCTGCAAGTGAAGACACTTTTAGTATGAAAGGGCAATATGTGTAGATGCAGGCCTGGTGGGCTGAAGGGCCTATTCCTGTGCTGTATTGTTCTTTATCACACCTAAACACTGTTCTTTCAATTATTTCTGCTTTCTTAACCCTGACAGGCAATTCTACTGCTAATTACTTGCCAATTCAATCAATCTAGCTTTTGGGATTCCTTGCAAATTTGTACATCTCTCCCTCCCGCAGGAAGGTTTTAGCAACTTGTAGTGCCATCTTATTTTTGATAGTACAAAACATAGTGTTTCTTTCAAACATTTTATCCCTTAACAACCCCATTGCTAATCTTATGTTGTACTTCTTCTAATATTTTGGACAGGAGACTCCGCAATTTCTCATCACTGACTAGGATTGTTCACTGGGAGTCAAGCTCCACTGTTCCTGGAGTCATAACAAATACTTGAAGAAATATTTGCATCATCTATAAACTACAGGTGAGGTGCCTGATATCTGAGGGTGGCTAATGTTGTTGCTGTCTAAGAAAGATTGTAAGAAAAAAACGGGAAATTATAGACCTGTGAGTCTGATTTTGGTTGTAGATAAATTCTTGGAGATGATGATAAAAGGTAGGATTTATGGACATTTAGAGAGGTAAAAATTGATTAGGGATAGTCAGAATGGTTTTGTGCAAGGAAAATAGTGTCTCATAAACTTGATTGAGTTTTTTAAGAAAGTTACTAAAAAGATTGATGATGGCAGTGCAGTAATTTACTTGGATATTAGTAAATCCTTTGAGAAGGCTCAGCAGAGTCGACTAATTAGTCAGGGTAGGTCAAATGGGATCCAGGGTGAGCTTGCCAGTTGGATAAATAATTAGTTTAAAGGCAGGAGAGAGAAAGAGAGAGTGTGTGAGTGACAGAGTGAGTAATATTGGAGAGTTGTTTTTCAGACTGGAGGCCTGTGACCATCGGTGTTCCACAGGGAACAGTTCTGCCTCCTCTTTTGTTTGTCATTTATATAAATGATTTGGATGAGAATATGGAAGGCATGGTTAGTAAGTTTGTGAACAACACCAAAATTGGTGGCATAGTACACAGTGAAGAAAGTTTTCTAAGCTTATAAGTGGATTGTGATCAAATGAGTCAATGGCTGAAAAATTGCTCAATCTGGTTAAATGTGAGATATTACTTTTTTAACATGTATTCGTTCACGTGACAAGGGCGTCACTGGTTAAGGTAGCATTTATTGCCCATCTGTAATTGCCCAGAGGGCAGTTTAAGAGTCAACCACATTGCTGTGGGTCTGGAGTCACTCGTAGGCCAGACCAGGTAAGGATGACAGTTTCCTTCCTGAAAGGGTATTAGCGATCCAGATGGGTTTTTCCGACAATTGGCAATGGATTTATGGTCATCATTAGACTTTTAGTTCTAGATTTTTCCATTGAATTCAAATTATACCATCTGTTGTAGTGGAATTCAAACCTCGATCCCCAGATCATTGCCTGGGTCTCTGGATTAACAGTCCAGTTAATAATACCACTAAGCCATTGATACAACAAACAAGGGTAGGGCGTACACAATTAATGTTAGGGCCTTATGCAGTGTTGTAGAACAGATGGACCCAGGGGTGCAGATACATAATTCTTTGAAGTTTGCACCACATGTAGACAGGGTGATTAAAAAGGTGATTAGCATGAACACCTTCACTGCTCAGTCCTTTGAGCATTGGAGCTGAGAAGTCATGTTGAGGTTGTACAGAACACTGGTGAGGCCACTTCTGGAATACTGTGCACAGTTCTGGTCGCCCAGTTATAGGAAGGATATTTCTGTTTCAGCAGCAGGAAGAGCGGGACAGTCGACTGGGAACTGATGGGAAGGTGAGTCACTGATTTAAATACTTACCTCGAGCATTGGGACCCTCCACTAGTGTTTCAGCAGCAGGAAGAGCGGGAGCATTGGCCAGGGGACTGACTGGAGGGTGAGTCACTGATTTAAAACCTTACCTCGTGAATAGATGGAGCACACGCTGAGCAGGAGTGGGTGTGGGACTGCTGAGCAAGTGAAGTAATATATTTGGGTGGTCGAGTTACCCAAAGCACTACTTAGGTAGTGTCTCACACCCATTCTCCTCCTCTAACCCAAAAAAAGACTTTTTATGTGCCGGATTGGTAAGGTAAATAGTTTTATTTTTATTGTCTATTTTTCTACAGTCTCTTCGGGAATTTAGAATAGTGGGAACGGTGGTTAGGGCAGTTCAATGTTCCTCCTGTAGAATGTGGGAGGTAAGGTTCACCACTAGTGTCTCTGCTGACTTCCTCTGCAGGAGGTACACCCAACTCCAGCTCCTCGAAAACCACGTTAGGGAACTGGAGCTGGATGAACTTTGGATCATCTGGGAGGTGAAGGGGGTTATTGAGAGAAGTTATAGGGAGGTAGTCACACCTTAAGTGCAAGGAAAAGGCAGATGGATCACAGGCAGGGGACAGAAAGGGAACTGGCAGGCATTGCAGGGAACCTCTGTGGCTGTTCCCCTCAATAATAAGTACATTGTTTTGAATACAGCTGGAGGGACGATTTACCAGGAATAAGCCATGGAGTACAGGTCTCTGGAACAGAGTCTGTCCCTGTTGCTCAGAAGGGAAGAGGTGAGATGAGCAGAGTATTAGTTATTGGGGACTTCATAAATGGGAACAGATAGGAGGTTCTGTGGGAACAAAAGAAACTCATAGTTGGTGTGTTGCTGTGGACGTTGACCCCTGGGAGGGGTCTCTCGGTTCCGCGATTGGTCAAACAAACACAAGCAGCTGGGTCTCCTCCAGCAAGTTTTAACAATTTATTACGATACTGGGCATAGGTTATCCAGCAACAGTGGTTAAACTCCTCTGTGTACTCCAGAAAAGCTGCACGTAATCTTAAAACACAGACAACTTTTTATTGGTGTCTTAACAAACAGAACAGCCTTAATTGCAAAATTAATCCAATAAAATGAAATGATATGACAAAAAGATATAAAATTAAGCCAATGATATTTCCTGGGAACTAACTTCTTTTCGCATCTTTATCTCCTGTCACCTGGTTTCCAAGGCCAATTTGAATACTTTAATAATGTCCTATCTTGCTTAATTAATTCATACTATGAACAGGGCACTGTTTGCTAATATCTTTCAATTTATCAGGAAAACAGTTTTCAGCAGAGTTAGATGCCATTGCTTCTAGAAGCCATTTTGTTATGTTATTTTATGTTACTTGCATTAAGAAGCTGTTTTGTAGTTAGTAAAAGCATGCATTAAATGGTTGCTCCTGACAACAGCGTAAATCCAGATTTTAGATCCTCATTGCTTCCAAGGTGCCAAGGTTCATGATGTCTCGGATCATGTTTTGAGATCCTTGAAGGGGAGGGGGAGCAACCCAAGTTGTGGTTCACATAGGTACTAACGACATGGGTAGGAGAAGGGATGGAGATTTAAAGCAGAAATTCAGGGAGCTAGAGTGGAAGTTTAGTGTTAGAACAGAGTTGTTATCTCTGCTTTGTTACCTGTGCCACATGCTCATGAGGTGAGAAATAGGGAGAGAGAGAAGTTGAACACATGGCTTCAGGGATGGTGCAGGAGGGAGGGTTTCGGATACCTGGATAGTTGAGGTTCATTCTGGGGTAAGTGGGACCTCTATAAACCAGATGGTCTTCACCTGAACCAGAGGGTTACCAATATCCTGGAGGAGAAATTTGCTAATGCTTTTTGGAGGGTTTAAACCAGTTCAGCAGAGAGATGGGAACTAAATTGTAAGTTCCAGTGTCCAGCAGCTTGAGAATAGTGAAGTCAGAAATCAAGTTTCAAGGTCGCGAGAGTTCACCAGCAAGCAGAAAGGTGGTTTGAAGTGTATCTACTTAAATACCAGGAGCATCCAAAATAAAGTGGGTGAACTTGTAGCATGGATTGGTACCTGGGACTTTAATGTTGTGGCCATTTTGGAGACATGGAAACAGCAGGAACAGGAATGGTTGTTGCAGGTTCTGGGAATTAGATGTTTTAGTAAGAATACAGAAGATGGTAAAAGAGGGGAAGCTGTGGCATTGTTAGTCAAGGACAGTATTACAGTGGCAGAAAGGACATTTGAGAACTCGTCTACTGAGTAGTATGGGCTGAATTTAGAAATAGGAACGGAGAGGTCACCCTGTAGGGAGTTTTCTAAAAGCCTCTGAATAGTTCCAGACATGTATAGAAAAGGATAGCAAAGATAATTCTGGATAGGAGTGAATGTAACAGGGTAGTTGTTATGGGGAACTTTAATTTTCCAAATATTGAGAGGAAATACAATAGTTCAAGTTCTTTAGATGGGTCAGCTTTTGTCCAATGTGTGTAGGATTGTTTCCTGACACAGTATGTAGACAGGCCAACAAGAGGCCACATTGGATTTGATGAGGTAAAAACAATGACTGCAGATGCTGGAAAGCAAATACTGGATTAGTGGTGCTGGAAGAGCACAGCAGTTCAGGCAGCATCCAACGAGCAGCAAAATCGACGTTTCGGGCAAAAGCCCTTCATCAGGAATAAAGGCAGTGAGCCTGAAGCATGGAGAGATAAGCTAGAGGAGGGTGGGGGTGGGGAGAGAGTAGCATAGAGTACAATGGGTGAGTGGGGTAGGAGATGAAGGTGATAGGTCAAGGAGGAGAGGGTGGAGTGGATAGGTGGAAAAGGAGATAGGTAGGTTCGACAAGTCCGGACCAGTCAAGGAGAGTGTGCTGAGCTGGAAGTTTGAAACTAGGATGAGGTGGGGGAAGGGGAAATGAGGAAGCTGTTGAAGTCCACATTGATGCCCTGGGGTTGAAGTGTTCCGAGGCGGAAGATGAGGCGTTCTTCCTCCAGGCGTCTGGTGGTGAGGGAGCGGCGGTGAAGGAGGCCCAGGACCTCCATGTCCTCGGCAGAGTGGGAGGGGGAGTGGAAATGTTGGGCCACGGGGCGGTTTGGTTGATTGGTGTGGGTGTCTCGGAGATGTTCCCTAAAGTGCTCTGCTAGGAGGTGCCCAGTCTCCCCAATGTAGAGGAGACCACATCGGGAGCAACGGATACAATAAATGATATTAGTGGATGTGCAGGTGAAACTTTGATGGATGTGGAAGGCTCCTTTAGGGCCTTGGATAGAGGTGAGGGAGGAGGTGTGGGCACAGGTTTTACAGTTCCTGCAGTGGCAGGGGATACTGAGTAATGAACCTGGCCAGGTATTAGATTTGGAGGTAGGTGAGCACTTTGGTGATAGTGACCATAATTCAGTTATGTTTACTTTAGCGATGGAAAGGGATAGGTATATAATGCAGGGCTAGAGTTATTGCGGGGGGAAAGACAATTACAATGCAATTAGGCAAGATTTAGAATGTATAGATGGGGAAGGAAACTACACGGGATGGGCACAATTGAATGTGGAGCTTATTCAAGGAACGGCTACTGCATGTCCTTGATAAGTATGCACCTGTCAGGCAGGAAGGAAGTGGTCACGTGAGGGAATTGTGGTTTACTAAAGAAGTTGAAACTCTTGTCAAGAGGAAGTTTATGTTAGGATGAGATGTGAAGGCTCAGTTAGGATGCTTGAGAGTTGCAAGTTAGCCAGGAAAGACCAGAAGAGAGAACTAAGAAGAACCAGGAGGGGACATGAGAAGTCATTGGCAGATCAAGGAAAACCCTAAAACTTTCTACTGGTATATCAAGAATAAAAGAATGACTAGGGCCAATCAAGGACAGTAGTGGGAAGTTGTGCATGAAGTCAGAGGAAATTGGGAAGCACTAAGTGAATATGTTTCATCAGTATTGACACTGGAAAAAGACAATGTTGTTAAGGAGAATACTGAGATACAGGCTACTAGACTAGACAGGATTGAGGTTCACAAGGAAGAGGTGTTAACAATTCTGCAAAATGTGAAAATACATAAGTCTCCTGGGCCGGATGGGATTATCCTACAATTCTCTGGGAAGCCAGGGAGGAGATAGAAAAGCATTTGGCTTTGATCTTTGTCGTCATTGTCTACAAGAACAGTGCCAGAAGGCTGGAGGATAGCAAATGTTGCCCTTTTGTTCAAGAAGGATAGGTAGAGGCAACCCTGGTAATTATAGACCAATAAGCCTTACTTCCATTGTGGGTAAAATGTTGGAAAAGGTTCTTAGAGGTAGGATTTATAATTGTCTAGAGATGAATAAGTTGATTAGAGATACTCAACATGGTTTTGTGAAAGTTAGGTCATGACTCACAAACCTTATTGAGTTCTTTGAGATGGTGACCAAACTGGTGGATGACGGTAAAGCGGTTGATATGGTGTATATGGATTTCAGTAAGGCGTTTGCTAAGGTTCCCCATAGCAGGCTATTGAATAAAATACTGAGGCATAGGATTGAGGGTAATTTAGCTGTTTGGATCAGAAATTGGCTAGCTGAAAGAAGACAGAGGGTGGTGGTTGATAGGAAATGTTCAACATGGAGTTCAGTTACATTGTGGTGTACCACAAGGATTTATTTTGGGGGCACTGCTGTTTGTCATTTGGATATAGGTTTGTTCGCTGAGCTGGAAGGTTCATTTCCAGACATTTTATTACCCTACTAGGTAACATCATCAGTGGGCCTCAGGCGAAGCACTGCTGATAATTCCTGCTTTCTATTTATATGCTTGGGTTCCACCACAGGAAATGACATCACCATCCCAAAGAAACCTCAACATATAAATAGAAAGCAGGAATTATCAGCAGTGCTTCACCTGAGGCCCACTGAAGATGTTACCTAGTAGGGTGACAAAATATCTGGAAATGAACCTTCCAACTCAGCGAACAAACTTACATCCAAAACCTCAACCTGAATACAACTGTTTGTCATTTTTATAAATGACCTGGATAGTGCTGAAGGATATTCTGGTTACAGAAGGACATAGATAAGCTGCAAAGGTGGCGCTGAGAGGTGGCAAATGGAGTATAATTTGGAAAAGTGTGAGGTGAATCACTTTGGAAGGAGCAACAGGAATAAAGAGTACTGAGCTAATGGTAAGATTCATGGTAGTGTACATGAGCAGAGAGATCTCGGTGTCCATGTGCACAGATTCTTGAAAGTTGCCACCCAGTTTGTTAGGATTATTAAGAAGGCATACACTGTGTTAGCTTTTATTGGTAGAGGGATTGAGTTTCAGAGCCACGAGGTCATGATGCAGCTGTACAAAACTCTGGTGCAGCTGCACTTGACAGTACTGCATAAAGTTCTGGTCACTGTATTACAGAAAGGATGTGAAAGCTTTGGAAAGGGTTCAGAGGAGATTTATGAGGGAGTTGCTTAGTATGGAGGGAAGGACTTATGAGGAAAGGCTAAGGGACTTGAGTCTGTTTTTGTTAGAGAGAAGAACGTTGAGAGGCGACTTAATTGAGACATACAAGATAATCAGAGGGTTAGATGGGGTGGACAGTGAGAGCCTTTTTCCTTAGATGGCGATGACTAGCACAGGGGAACATAGCTTCAAATTGAGGGGTGATAGATATAGGAGAGATGTCAGAGGTAGTTTCTTTATTCAGAGAGCAGTAGGGGTGTGGAATGGCCTGCTTGCAACACTAATAGACTCGCCAACTTTAAGGGCATTGAGAAGAGAGAAATTTTAAAAAAACATGAAAGATACATTTAGATAGATACACGAATAGGAAATGTTTGGAGGGATAAGGGCCAGGAACAGGCAGGTGGGGCTAGTTTAGCTTGGGATTACGTTCTGCATAGACTGGTTAAACCAAAGTGTCTGTTTCTGTGCTGTATGACAATGAAACTATCTAGTCCAGCTCCCTAAAGTCCCCAAGTTATGTAATTGATGCACAGGGTTAAAAAAAAATGCTCACTGGGTTTCTGTACTTAACAAGAAAAGAAGGGCAGAGCAGTAGATGTGATCGACATGGACTTCAGTAACGCCTTCGACAAGGTTCCCTATGGGAGACTGATTAGCAAGGTTAGACCTCATGGAATACAGGGAGAACTAGCCACTTGGATACAGAACTGGCTCAAAGGTAGAAGACAGAGGGTGGTGGTGGAGGGTTGTTTTTCAGACTGGAGGCCTGTGACCAGTGAAGTGCCACAAGAATCAATGCTGGGCCCTTTACTTTTTGTCATTTACATAAATTATTTGGATGCGAGCATAAGAGGTACAGTTAGTAAGTTTGCAGATGACACCAAAATTGGAGGTGTAGTGAACAGCGAAGAGGGTTACCTCAGATTACAACAGGATCTGGACCAGATGGGCCAATGGGCGGAGAACTGGCAGATGCAGTTTAATTCAGATAAATGCAAGGTGCTGCATTTTGGGAAAGCAAATCTAAGCAGGACTTATACACTTAATGGTAAGGTCCTAGGGAATGTTGCTGAACAAAGAGGCCTTGGAGCGCAGGTTCATAGCTCCTTGAAAGTGGAGTCACAGGTAGGTAGCATAGTGAAGAAGGTGTTTGGTATGCTTTCCTTTACTGGTCAGAGTATTGAGTACAGGAGTTGGAGGTCATGTTGTGGCTGTACAGGACACAGCTGAGGCCACTGTTGGAATACTGCGTGCAATTCTGGTCTCCTTCCTATCGGAAAGATGTTGTGAAACTTGAAAGGGTTCAGAAAAGATTTACAAGGACGTTGCCAGGGTTGGACGATCTGAGCTACAGGGAGAGGCAGAACAGGCTGGGGCTGTTTTCCCTGGAGCGTCGGAGGCTGAGGGGTGACTTTATAGAGGTTTACAAAATTATGAGGGGCATAGATAGGATAAATAGACAAAGTCTTTTCCCTGGGATGGGGGAGTCCAGAACGAGAGGGCATAGGTTTAGGGTGAGAGGGGAAAGATATAAAACAGACCTAATGGGCAACCTTTTCACGCAGAGGGTAGTATGTGTATGGAATGAGCTGCCAGAGGATGTGGTGGAGGCTGGTACAATTGCAACATTTAAGAGTCATTTGGATGGGTATATGAATAGGAAGAGTTTGGAGGGATATCGGCTGGGTGCTGGCAGGTGGGACTAGATTGGCTTGGGATATCTGGTCGGCATGGACGGGTTGGACTGAAGGGTCTGTTTCCATGCTGTACATCTCTATGACTCTATGAGTGTAAGTCTATTCCAAACAATTTGACTTTAACCATAGGTAATTGGGAAATATGAATTGCTAACTCATAATGCTTTATAAATTAGAACTCCATCCTTTTTAAATTCCCACTCTCACATACAGATGCACAAAGACAGATAAGATATCAATATTAAGAGTGCCACTGTGCTGTACATCTCTATGACTATGACACCAAGAGTCCAGGCTGCAGGCGTACTGAAGCCAGGAATCTTTCTCTGGGCACCACCACCTCGACAACCTCCTTACGATATCAGGAAAAGATAAAAAGAAGAAAAAGGAGAGAGAAAAGGATGCATCTGGCCTGGAGCAAGTGGGGTCAGTAGCCCGAATATTGCCTATCATGCTTGCTCAGCCATCTTTGATCATGCATTAGAATGTTATCTGCCACAACAATATTCCACATGTTATTAGTGTCCCTTTTATGCCATGAACTATAACTCTGCTCGTAAGTCTACTTTTGGCACGGTATCAAGTATCATCTAATCATAGTCAAGAAAACCTGGAAGCTATTCACTTACTTGGCTACACCAATATCAACATTACCTAGACAATTCAGATTTTGCTGTTAACACTAAACATGAAGTTAGGTAGTTCTTGGAAATTTAGCTTTCACTCATAGAGGCTGAGTTATGGTATGCTTTGGTCATTTTTCTTTGTTTTAACATGCTTTACTTACATTTATTAAATGGTGCGACCATTGGCTAGTATCTCCAGGAAGAGGAAAAAAGGAAAATATATCAACATCACAACTGCAATTGTTACAGCTGTTATGGTTTTGAACAATAAAAGAGTTTCCATCAACAGACCAGGCTTCCATCGAACTGAAATCCGTGCCCTCCGAGGATCCATGAATGGAACAGTGCCACAGAACTAATAATTACCCTTTAATTACAGCATACTGCATTAGAGAGCACTGAAGATGCCCATCTCACTCTCCTGTTTTGAAAGGCAGCAAATACCATGCTGTCAGACTACTCTGCTCAGTCTAAAACTAATAATCTAGTTTATTTATAAGTAAGATAATTGTACATCAGCAATAAAGCACACAGCATGTTAATCATGATGCACATTCTTAGACAATGATAAAGATAAAACCAGTGATCTTGAATATAACAAGACTGATAGAGTCTGGAGTTTGTTACAAACTTATTGGTAAAAGGACTGCATTCACTGCATCAAGAGCATAGAATCACAGAAATTCATTGCACAGAAGGAAGCCATTCAGTCCATCACGCTAGCTGAAAAGGAGCTGCTCTGCTGGATAAGCCTTCTACCTTTTGGTCAGATGGCCTGTAGGTTACAGCACTTCAAGTGCACATATAATTATGTTTTAAAAGCAATGATGGTTTCAGCCTCTAACTATGCTTTCAGGCAGTGAATTCCAGATTTCCACAACCATCTGGCTGAAGTCTTAATTAACTTCGCTTTAGCTCTTTAGAAGTTACTTTTAATCAATGACTTTGTTTATTGATCTAAGGGAAATTGGATAGGAAAAACCTACCTACCTAAACACTCGCTAATTTTACAGGTCTCTAAATCTCCCCTTTACATGTTCAGAAGAAAACAACCTGTCTAACCATGGCTGATCTGCATTTTAACTCAATTTACTCATCCTGGTTTTGTAATTCTATACAGGATTAGCAAGCAAAATTCTATCAACCTCTGGTGAAGAATCATCTAGACATTTGAACATTAGCTTGCTCTCTCTCCATGGATGCTTTCAGACTCACTGTGATTTCCAGCATTTGTTATTTTCAGTATAAATACCAGCATCTGCAGTAATTTGTTCCTTTGTCAACCTCTGTTCAATTAGTTAATTAAGCCATAACAATTTTTTTCGGAGACTGTTCCAGATTTCCATTACTGTTTGTGAGAAGAAGTGCTTTCCACCAACATGCATGAATAGTCTTGCACTAAATTTAAGATTTTGCCCCATTGTTCTGGGCTCTCTCGCCAGCAGAAATAGTTTCACGTTATGTATCCTATCAATTTATTTAAACATCTTAGACAGTTCAATGATATCAACTCTTAATCCTCTTTGCTCAAGGGCCGCACCTCTTTTTCCAATAATTCTTTTAGCCCCAATATCATTCTGGTGAATTTGGATAAGAATTTCTCCAAGGACATTGCTAGAGCATCCACCTATAACAGTGTAATTCAATTTAATGTGATACCGAGGAGCCTACAAAGCCTAGATTCAATTGGACTCAAACAGAAACTCTCACGGCTGGAATCTTCCTTGCAAAAAGATGATGACTGGTTTTTGAAAGCTAAATATTTCAAGCTTAAGCCATTGCTTAGGATTTAATCATCACATCTTAGATTCAATTATCTTCAGCTATTTCATCAGTGTTTCTCTCTACTGTGAAGACTGAAGTAGGGCTGATTGCTAATGATCGCATTGTGTTCAAGTCCAACTCAGAAACAGAACATTTGAGGTCAAGGTTCTCAAACTTGACATTAATGTAATGGTTTATCAGGCAGCATGATCCCTACGTTCCAATATGTTTCAAAGTTTTGGACACCTTGTAGCAGTCACCTGAAGCATTAGAGATTACCACCACAATGCATTCCCAAGATCCAACAAATTAGTGGCAAGAAAGGTGATCCAAAAAGCCAATTTTCCCAGAATCAAGGTACTAATCACACAAAACTAGATTAACCAGGCAGGACATATAATTTGTGTGACTGACACCAATTCCCAAGGCAACTACTTTACCTAGAGCTCAGTCGCAGCAGGATATTCCCAGGAGGACCGGGGAACCACTTTAGGTATGTTCACAAAATCATCTCTGAAGCAATCAAACATGTCTGACCCTGGGTGACCCTGACTTATGACTAACTACATCAGAAAAGGTTCATTTAGGAAGGCAATGAACATGTCAAGAAGCTTTTCTGGGAACATGCAAAGGTGAAGTTGATATAGTATGAAAAGTTCCAAACAATCCATCCAATAGAGTCTTCATGCACTACCTGTCCCAGCTGTGGCAGAATCTGCAGACTGAACATGGAACTTATCAGCCATCTCAGAATCCATTGCACTCGTATGGACAAAAATCATCCTGACAGACTGTCTAATAAGTGTTCAACTCAAGTAACAAGACCAGTACAACATCCAAGCTTGGGCCAAGAAGTGGAAAGTATCTCGAGACACACGAGATCCCAGCAATGATCGTTTCAGAGAAGAGAGAATCTAAACATCTCCACTGACATTCAATTGCATTATCTTTGTTGAATCCACCATCAGCATCCTAGGAATAGGCATTCCCAGAAACTCTGTGGCTATTAACATTGATCAGAGATTTGATTTTGTGTGACAAGTGGCTCATTTACAGAATCGCCAAATTACCCTCTCCAACCAGACACACAGTGGGAATACGATGAAATATTCCTTTCAATGCACGCATGGTTACAGCTATAGTAACACTCAAGAAGTTGAATATCATCCAGTACAAAGTGATTTATTTGATTGACTATCCATTTAATCGAAAGGCAAATAGTGATAGTTGAGCCAAGGACAACCAAGCCTTAAAAATGAATAATAACTAAACAAAATATCAGGGTTATTGCTTGCGGCAGTTGAATTCCATTTTGTTAGCTATATATTTGGCATATCTATCATGAGGACAGCTAGATATCATTATGCCATGCGGGGGAGTAACAGTGTTGGTTTTCCATATCATCACTTTGTATGACATTTTCACTAGAGAAAGACAACATCTGTGGATTTAATAGGAAGTTCGTTATATAAATCTATAAATTACATATTCGACAGATCAATGTGGGCTGCACCAATTCTATAACTTTATAAAAATAAATTAATGTGTATGTCTCATAAAATTGTGCTGGATAAGGTAAGGGTTACATGTGTAGGAGGCTTAGACAGTAACCTGTGTGTGTGTTCCAGTGAATAAGAAATGAGTCCTGGGGAGTGTGCAGATGGCTCACAATGTGCCTGCATACATGAATAGTAGATAATAAAACAGTCTGAATTTAGAAGAGAAATGTACTCACATCTTACCTGTGGAACAAATTAAAAGTTGGTGGTTATATATATGTGAGTAAAAAAAAATCCTTTGTGTACTTATCAAAAGGAGCTGAATTAACTTTTGCATATCACCTTGCATCTAATTTGTTTCTGTTCAATTTCTGGCGTGGACTGATTAGATTGAGTAGCCTATTTTTGCACTGTACAACTTTTGTAAATCAAGGTATTAGACCATAAAACTGAGGAGAGGAAGTGGTTATTCAGCCAACTGAGACTACTCCACCATTCTATGAGATGATGGAGATCTGATAACCCTCAACTGCACTTTCTTGCCTTTTTCCCATTACCCTTGATTCCACTAATTAAAACTTTTATCTCTCTCAACCTTGAATATACTTAATGATTCACCCTTATAAAATAAATTCCTGTATCTTAAATTTGTGATCCCTGATTCTGAGATGATGTTCTATGGCCCTACATTTTCCCACAAGGGGAAATAATCTCTCCACATCTACCTTGTCAAGTCCCTAAGAATCTTGTATGTTTCACTAAGGTTGCCTCTCATTCTTCTAAATTTCAATCAGTATAGGTCCAACTTCCTAAAACTGTCCCTCTGTATCAGTATCAGCCGAGTGAACCTGCTCTGTACTGTCTTCAATGCCAGTATATCTTTACAATGCTCCACTAGTTCCTGAGGAAAATATTTCATCTTGATATCTTGATGACACATTCTAAATAACCCATCTGCTTCACTGTAGAGATCTCTGTGACTCTTCTTGAACACATTAAACATACAGTTCCATACAGTCCTATTCTCATAGCCTGAAAGTAAAGCATAACCAGTCATTTGATAGGACTTTTGAGAAAAAAGTCAAATGTGCAGTGAAATATCCATTGGGATAGGGTCAATTTAAGATAAGACAGTGGTTATGCCACTACATGTGTAGTCCTGACTGCTGATTTAACATGAGCTCAAATTCCATTATAGCATGTAGGAATTTATATTCAGTCAAAACAAATTTGTGAAACTGAGGTGTTTTAAAAAGCCTAGTTGATTCACTTACTGCCTTTTCAAAGAAAGCATTGCTGTCCTTAACAGCCTAAATGTAATACTCCATACAACAATGTGGTTTCTTCTTCACTACCCTTTCAAATAGCCCAGAAGGTCACTCAATTTCATTCAAGCAGATGGCTTAGAATCAGCTTTTGAGACAGGGCTAGGAAATTAATGCTGTTCTTCTTAGGGAGGCCTGAACTGAAATGAAAAATACTTAGAGGGAGTAATATCTAAAGTACAACCAGCATTGGGATGAATTAGATATTTCTCATCAATGTGTTCAGACATGTCATGACACAATTCTACAGCAAGTGAAATTTAAACTGGGCCTACTGCACCTGAGTTAGGGATACTAGTACTGCACAAGAGGCCCTACTTAAAAGCTGACTGGACTTACTGGTATTCTCAGGCAGCCTCCCATCCAAGTATGACTCAGACCTGTTTAACTTCCAACATCAGACATTTTCAGATTGATATGGCCACTAGACTTTTATTCAAGTACCTAGCCACTTGGCTGTCACCAAGTTTCTAATCGAGGACCTTGAACTGCAGTAAATCTTAGAGTCTTAGAGAATCAGAGCATTGAAGCATGGAAAGAGGCTCGTCAGCTCACCATAGGGTAAAAACAATGACTACAGATGCTGGAAACCAGACTTTGGATTAGTGGTGCTGGAAGAGCACAGCAGTTCAGGCAGCATCCGAGGAGCAGCAAAATTGACGTTTCGGGCAAAAGCCCTTCATCAGGAATCAAACATCCATCTATTCTAATCCTGTTTTCCACCACTTTACCCATAGCCTTGTATACTATGACGTTGAGTGTTCATCGAAATAGTTCTTAAAATGTCTCGAGTGTTCCCATCTCTACCCTTTAGGCAATGAAGTCCAGACCCCTGCAATGGTCTGGGTGAATTTTTGTTCCTCAAATCCTATTAAAACATCTTGCTCCTTACTTCAAAAGTATACGCCCATCTATTGAAGAAAAAAAGTATCTCGCTATCTACTGTCTATGCCCCTCAGAACTTTGTATATCTAAATAAGATGCTCCTCAGCCACCTCTATACTAAGGAAAACAATCCCAGCCTACTTATTCTCTCCTCACAGCTGAACTGTTCCAGCTCTGCCAATTTCCTGGTGAATCTTTTCTGTATCCACTCCACTACAATCAGATCCTTCTCCTAACGTGGTGACCAGAACTACACAGAGGTCTCCAGCTGTTATATACAGCTTAATCATGACCTCCTTGTATTTGTTGTTAATCTCGATTCATAAATGCATATAGCCCATCTGTCTTTTAAACAACCTTATCTACATGTCATGTGCCTTCAAGGATCTATGGACTTCCCTCTGATCCTCTGTACTTCCTCAGGTTGAACTTTCCTACATCCTTGCTGTGACAGTCTTCCCAAAATGCATCATTTCACACCTTTTAGGATTAAATTCCATTTCATAGTAATAGAAACATGAGTAGGCCATTTGGCCCATCGAGCCTGTTGCACCATTCATTAAGATCATGATCTATCCATTATCTCAGCTCCTCCTACCTGCATTATCCCCATAATCCTTAATTCTCCTACCATGCAAAAACCATGCAATTGTGTCTTGAATATATTTAATGAAGCTTCCTTGAGCAGAGAATTCCATATATTTATTACTCTCTGGGAAAAGCAGTTCCTCCTCATGTCTGTCCTAAATCTACTCCCTCTAATCTTGAGGCCATGTCCTATAGTCCCAGTCTCACCCACCAGCAGAAACAATCTGTCTGTCTCTATCTTATCTATCCCTTTCATAGTTTTATATGTCCCTATAAGATCCCCTCTCATTCTCTAAATTCTATTGTGTACAGTTCCAGGCGGCTCAACCTCTCCTCAAAGAATAACTCCCTCATCTTCAGAATAAACCTGGTGAACCTCGGCTGCACTGCCTCCAAAGCCAGCATAGCCTTCCTCAAGTTAAGAAGACCAGAACTGCACACTATACTGCAGGTGCGGCCTCACCAACACTTTGTATAATTGCAACAGAACCTCCCTGCTGTTAAATTCAATCCCTCTAGCAATGAAAGCCAATATTCCATTTTCCTTCCTGATTAGCTGTTGCAGCTACAAATCAACCTTTAGCGGTTCATGTACGAGCACTCTTAAATATCTCTGCATAACAGCAGACTGCATACTTTCAACATTTAAATAATACTCTGACCTACTATTTTTAGTTCCAAAGTGGATAACCTCACATTTACCAATGATGTACTGCATCAGCCAGACCTTTACCCACTCACTAAACCTATCAAAATTTCTCTGCAGGCCCGTCACATCCTTTGCACAGTTTGCCTTTCCACTCAATTCAGTGTCATCAGCAAACTTGGATACGTTACACTCGGTCTTCTCTTCCAAATCATTTATATATCATGAACACTTGCGGGCCCAACACTGACCCCTGTGTCACCCTACTCACCACTTATCTCCAACCAGAGAAAAACCCATTTATCCCAACTCTCTGCTTTCTAGTGGTTAACCTCTATCCAAGCTAGTACATTCCCCACAACTCCATGCATTCTTATCTTTTGTATGAGTCTTCTATGCGGCAACTTATCAAACACCTTCTGGAACTCCAAGTATATAACATCCACCTATTATCCTCCATCCACCACGCTTGTTAGATCCTCAAAGAACTCCAGTAAGTTTGCCAAACACAACTTTTGCTTCCTGAATCTATGCTGCCCTTTCCATCGAGATGTCTCACTATTTCTTCTTTAATGATAGCCTCCAGCATTTTACCAACTACAGGTGTAAAGCTAACTGGCCTAAACTTCCCTGCCTTCTGCCCACATCCATTTTTTAAATAGCGGTGTGACATTCGCTGTCTTCCGGTCCACCGATACCTGCCTGGAGTCCAGTGGATTTTTATAAATTACCACGAATGCACCTACTATTAGTTCTGGGATGCATTCCATCAAGACCAGGGGACTCATCTACCCTCAAGTTTGCTCAATACTACCCCTTTAGTGATAGCAATTAAATTGAGGTCTTCACCTCCCATTGTATCCTTAACATCATCCTTTGGCATGTTAGACACATCTTCCATTGCGAAGACTGACACAAAATAGTTATTCAAGGCCTCGGCTGTTTCAGCATTACCCAATATTAATTCCCGTTTCTCATCCTGCAAGGGATCAATGTCCACTTTAGTCACCATTTTTATATTCATAAAAACTTTTCCTACCTGTTATTATATTAAGAGCTAGTTTGCATTCATAATCTATCTTTCCCTTCTTTTTTGCTTGCTCTGTGGTTCTTTGTTGCTTTTTAAAGTTTTCCCAGTCTTCCTGTTCACCATTACTCTTGGCTACTTTGTAAGCCTGAGCTTTTGATGCCTTCCTTTATTTCCTTGGTTATCCAACGCTGGATCTTCATACCCTTGCTATGCTTGTTTTTGACCAGAATATACTTTCCTTGAACACTGTGAAAAATCTCTTTGAAATTCCTCCATTGTTCTACCATGTAACTTGTGCCACTGTTCAGCCCATCTAAATCATCATGCAGTCTTAAGGTTTTCCTCCTTACTATGCCAACAACTTCATTGTCACCTTGAAGATCTGGATCCCTGGGGGAAGGGAGGGGAGTCTCTCTCTGTTCCATGATTGGTCAATAAGCACTCACAATCAGTCTGGTTCTTTAAGACATTAGTCTTTATTTCTTCATACAGTTGGGTACAGAGCATCCGGAAACACAGAGGTTATACATTTCTGTGTTCCTCAGAGGAGCTGTGTACATGGTTTAATACATAGACATTTTTATACTTTTCTTAAAGAGAGGTATAGGCCATGATTGTATAGTACATTCAGATAATTACCAATCAATACACGATACTGCTTTATTTGACAGTAACTTGGTCCAATTATATTTTCTGGGAGCCAACTTTATTTTCCAATACCCAGGCCACTCTTATCTCACTAACCAAGCCTTTGCACCTGCATCTGAAGGTCAGTTACGATGGCCAGTTTCTATGCTGAAAAGGGAGCATTGTCTGCTAATCTCTACTGAAGTACACTGTGGTTAGTCAATAATGCAGCTATAGCAGAATTGTCAATTTGCAGCCTTGAAGCCGATGCTGGGTCCACTACTTTTCATCATTTATGTAAATGATTTGGATGTGACCATAAGAGACAGAGTTAGTAAGTTTGCAGATGACACCAAAATTGAAGGTGTCGTGGACAGCGAAGAAGGTTACCTCAGATTACAACGGGCCAACAGGCTGAGAAATGGCAGCTGGAGTTTACTTTAGATAAATGTGAGGTGCTGCATTTTGGGAAAGCAAATCTTAGCAGGACTTATACGCTTAATGGTTAAGGTCCTAGGGAGTGTTGCTGAACAAAGAGACCTTGGAGTGCAGGTTCAAAGCTCCTTGAAAGTATGCTTTCCTTTATTGGTCAGAGTATTGAGTACAGGAGTTGGGAGGTCATGTTGTGGCTGTACAGGACACAGCTGAGGCCACTGTTGGAATACTGCGTGCAATTCTGGTCTCCTTCCTATCAGAAAGATGTTGTGAAACTTGAAAGGGTTCAGAAAAGATTTACAAGGATGTTGCTAGGGTTGGAGGATTTGAGCTATAAGGAGAAGTTGAATAGGCTAGGGCCGTTTTCCCCGGAGCGGAGGCTGTGGGGTGACCTTAGAAAGGTTTATAAAATCAGGAGGAGCTTGGATAGGATAAATAGACAAAGTCTTTTCCCTGGGGTGAGGGGAGTCCACAACTGGAGGGTATAGGTTTAGGGCGAAAGGGGAGGATATAAAAGGGACCTAAACGTAATTTTTTTCACTCAGAGGGTGGTACGTGTATGGAATGAGTTGCCAGAGGAAGTGGTGGAGGCTAGTATAATTGCAACATTAAAAAGGCATCTGGATTGGATATATGAATAGGAAGGGTTTGGAGGGATATGGGCCAGGTGCTGGCAGGTAGGACTAGATTGGGTTCGGATATCTGGTCGACATGGACGAGTTAGACCGAAGGGTCTGTTTCCGTGCTGTACAGCTCTATGACTCTAAGCCATTTTGTCATGCTATTTGCATTGAGAAGCCATTTTATTGCCACCTAAGTTATTAAGAACATCTGTTAAGCGGTTGTTCCTAACAACAACTAGTTACCTCAGGGGCAGCACGGTGGCTCAGTGGTGAGCACTGCTGCTTCACAGCACCAGGGACCTGGGTTCGATTCCAGCCTTGGGTGACTCTGTGGAGTTTGCACATTATCCCTGTGTCTCCGGTTTCCTCCCACAATCCAAAGATGTGCAGGTTAGGTAAACTGTCCATGCTAAATTGCCCATAGTGTTCAGGGATGTGCAGCTTAGTTGCATTAGGTAAATATATGGTAGGGGTATGGGTCTGGGTGGCTTACTCTCCAGGGGGTGGGTGTGGACTTGTTGGGCCAAACGGCCTGTGTCCACACTGTAGGGATTCTAATTCAGCCTGTATTGAGGTTTCAGATCCACAACCCGCAAAGGCAATAGGCCACTGTCACAAAAACACTCTTAGACAGTCATCCTCTATTTTCTACCACTGAGCCAATTTTGGTTCAAATGTGTCACATTGCTTTGCATTCCACAGGCTTGTTAACCAGCTCACCATGTCAAACGTTACTGAAGAACTATATCAATTGCATAACCCCCATCTACATACCTATTTACCTCTTCAAAAAAATCAAATTTATTAGATATGATCTCTTTCTTACAAAGCACGGTATCCTTGATTAATCCTTGCCTCTTCAAGTGGAGATGGATTCCATCTCTCAGAACTTTTTCCAATAGTTTCTCTGACGCCCTTCTTGATTAATGGTATTACATTAGCTGCTGTCTCGTCCTTTACCAAACCTCCTGCGGCCAGAAAGGATTTTTGAAAGCTAACATCGATCTCATCCTTTGCCTCCCAAAGTGGCCTGGAATAAATCTCATCTGACCCTGGGGATTTATTCACTTTTAAGGCTGCTAAAAAACACTGACGCTTCCATCCTCTCAATGCTAATTTGTTCAAGTACACCATTGTCTTCCTCTTTAAGTTCCATACTTAAGGCATCAGTAGATGTTTCTGATCTGATGTGACCCTCACACACAGCATTGTGGAGCCCGATGTACTATCATAGCGCTAAAAGCCTACACCTTGAATACGCTAATCTACATTTACATTAGTTTACAGCTTATTCCAGGTATTTCGATCAATATTCTTTCGGGTCGATGTTCACAGTTCACAACCTCCGTTTTTCTGCCGAGCGTCAAGACCCAACAATGAAGCGATGCAAAAATCCAAAAGTTGCTCTTTCTTTACCTTTGCCGGCTCCTCGCAACAAACGACGACTTCCTAACCGCCAGCCCACGTGCACCACATTTGAGCGCGAAGTCCGGAGCCAAGTCCGCACCTGTACACGCGTCTCCGCAGGGACTGATGGGAGGGGCCGGGAGGTGCAGGCTGTGATTGGTCGGCCAGACCGCGAGTGGCTTTTTCGCGCGCACTGTGTGTGGTCGGCCTGCTTGCTGTGTGCAGTCAGTGAGGTAACTGCTTGGTGTGAAGATAGACTGTCCGGGATATTAAGACCTGGCAACAATCTTCATCTTAGCTGTTCATACTGTTTAACAATCAGGCACAGGATGTATTTTGAAGTCTGGGGAAAGAACTTGGAAAAACGTGAACCTTGACCTCACCCGCTTGAGGGCTTCGACGATATTCGGTTTTCCTTTGGTCGGATTTTCTCAATGATGTGGTTAGTCGAAGGACAATGTCAAGGGCTATTCATGGAGACTCCTGGGGCTGCATTGTTGGGGATGTGAAAGCAGAAGTTTAGGGATAGGAGAACATTTTGAGAATGGGAGAGCTAGGGAACAGGGATGTGAGGAAGGGATGGGAAAAGTATGGGTCATCATCGTCTGTCCTTCCATGTGAGGAATGACATCTATTTGGCCATGAGTTTTGTCCGTGGCTTATGTGACTGAACGAGCAGTTATTCAATCTCCAGGTCATCGGGTATGTGGGACAGGCCAACCCACAAGTTACTGAGATCCGGAGTGTAGCGTTTGATTCTTTTGTTTTCATTGCTGCGCTGCCTTATTAAAGTATTGGGGTTAATATGCTTGATACATAATTTATGTCTGTTCTAATTGGTAGCAAGCTCCATCCAGTCATCAAAGCAGTGTCTTTGCAGTATTTGTTGTGCCCTATGTCAAACATTGGCTTTTTAAGAGTTGAGAAAACAAAATTTATGGGTGATATGGTTTTCAAGCTTTTGGGCAAAGTGCTTAGTTGATTAAAATTGATTTTGCAGATGTTTCCCTTGAATGCTTGTGGACGTCACTTTAGAAGAGGCATTAATGATTGCTCGATGGACCTTACATTGAATCCAAAGGTTCTGAAAAAGTCATTGATTCCAGTATAAATGTGTAGATGATACACTGTCCAGATCTTAAATTTTTACAAGAATATAGTGAAGACAATTATTTTGTACATCAGGACTTTTGTAGACTTATGGATGTCCATGTCATTAAAAGACATGTAGCCATAGGTTGTAGCAAGCTGAACTGGTGCAACTGATCTGATGTTGGACTTCCCTATCAGTGTTAGTTTTTTTTAAAGAGATGACTACCAAGATATGGAAAGCACTCAATTCATTAGAAGGTGTCTGTTTCATTTCTGGGTAGTGGAATATTTGAGATATGAATTGATAATTTTCTTTATGCAGCATTCTTGTACACAAAACTGAAGAGATTGCGAGTGATTTTCAAATCTAGTGTAAAGTGGGTGATGACATGGCAGTCACCCGCATGCTGTAGGTTGTCTGGATCATGCTGGTCAGTTCTTTATTAGCATGGAGGAAATTAAAGTTCTAGGTTGCTGCCTAGATGGTATAAAATGCTGACATCAAAGATAGTTGATTTCTTGATTAGGTGTATATCCACTGTGAGGCAGATTTTAAATACTATCAGGGTGATCACACAGACTTGCTTGGCCCCAATTTGGATTTTGAAGTCATTTGTTTTCAGTTTCTCATTCCAGACATTTATAGTCTGAAGCAGTTGCAAGATTGTGAGGAGGTTTCTTGGATATAAAAATGGTTGTAGTACCTCCATAGATCCACAATAGTTGCTTAGTTTGTTTAATGTGATGAAAACCTGGTGGGTTTTTTTTCTTGGCATTTTTCTTGGATTTGCCCTCCAGTAGGGAATGTGGAACCTTGCTCTGAAAGCTCCAAAGCCACACTGTTTCTGAAAGGATTTTCTCACCCATATGAAGTCTTGAAATGCATAAAAGTGAGGTGCTGGAAGACTGGAGGTTGGCTAACATGGTACCACTGTTTAAGAAAGGTGGCAACGAAAAGCCAGGTAACTATAGACCAGTGAGCCTGACGTTGATGGTGGGCAAGTTATTGAAAGTAATCCTGAGGGACAGGATTTACGTGATTGGAAAGGCAAGGTTTGATTAGGAATAGTCAGCATGTCTTTGTGTGTGGAAAACTATGTCTCATGAACTTGAGTTTTTTGAAGAAGTAACAATGAGGATTGAGGGCAGAGTGGTGAACGTGACATATATGGACTTCAGTAAGATGTTCGACAAAGTTCCCCATGGGAGACTGGTTAGCAAGGGTAGATCACAAGGAATATAGGGAGAACTAGCCATTTGGATACAGAACTGGCTCGAAGGTAGAAGACGGAGGGTTACTTTTCAGACTGGAGGCCAGCGATCAGTGAAGTACCGCAAGGATTGGTGCTGGGTCCACTACTTTTAGTCATTTATACAAATTATTTAGATATGAACATAGAAGTTATAGTTAGTAAGTTTGCAGATGACACCAAAATTGTTGATATAGTGGACAGTGAAGAAGGTTATCTTACCTCAGAGTACAATGGGATCTTGATCAGATGGGCCAATGGATTGAGGTGCGGCAGATGGAATTTAATTTAGATAAATGTGAGGCGCTGCATTTTGGAAAAGCAAATCATAGCAGGATTTATACACATAGTGGTAAGGTCTAGGGAGTGTTGCTGAACAAAGAGACCTTGGAGTCCAGATTCATTGCTCTTGAAAGTAGAGTTGCCGGTAGATTGGATAGTGAGGAAGGTATTTGGTATGTATTCCTTTATTGGTCAAGGTATTGAATATAGGAGTTGGAAGGTCATGTTGCGGCTGTACAGGATATTTGTTAGGCCACTGTTGGAATATTGCGTGCAATTCTGATCTCCTTCCTATTGGAAAGTTGTTGTGAAACTTGAAAGGGTTCAGAAAAAATTTACAAGGATGTTGCCAGGATTGGAGGATTTGAGCCTTAGGGAGAGGCTAAATAGGTTGGGGCTGTTTCCCATGGTGCTTTAGAGGCTGTGGGGTGACTTCATAGAGGTTTGCAAAATCATGAGGGGCATGGATAGGATAAATAGACAAAGTCTTTTCTATGGTGTGGGGGAATCCAGAACTAGCAGGCATAGGTTTAGGCTGAGAAGGGAAAGATATAAAAGGGGCAGCTTTTTCACAGAGGAAGGTGCATGTATGGAATGAGCTGCCAGAGGAAGTTGTGGAGGTTGGTACAATTGCAACATTTAAAAGGCATTTGGATGGGTATATGAATGTGAAGGTTTTACAGGTCCAAGTGCTGGCAAATGGGACTAGATTAGGTTAGGATATCTGGTTGGCATGGACAAGTTAGACCGAAGGGTCTGTTTCTGTGCTGTACATCTCCATGATTCTAAGTAGATAATTCAGGGCAATTCATGTCAGGATTTTGCTTTCTTATACAAGTACAGAAGTATCTTGGTAGTTTTCATGGTATGATTTATCATAGTTCTTGAATGAGCAAAGAAAATTTATAGCCAGGAACAAGCTGGTGCTTTGGAGGCTGTGGCCCTCCAAGCCTGAGCTGAACCAAATCTACTGTCTAAATCTGTTGCCCAATTCCTAAGCATCTGTATCCCTCTGCTCCCCACCTACTCTTGAATCTGTCCAGACACATCTTAAATGAATCTACTGTGCCTGCCTCTACCCACCTCTGCTGGCAACACGTTTCAGACACCCACTACCCTCTGTGTAAAGTACTTGCCGCATATATCCCCCTTAAACTTTTTCATCTCTCACCTTGAAAGCATGACCTCTCATTACTGAATCCTTCACACTGGGAAAAAGCTTATCTCTGTCTACCCTGCCTATGCCCTTCATGATTATGTAAACCTCAATCTTACCCCCCCATCATCTCCTTTTTTCTAATAAAAACAAACCTAACCTACTCAACCTCTCTTCATAGCTAGCACCTTTCATACCAGGCAACATCCTCGTAAACCTTCTCTGCATCCTCTCCAAAGCATCCACATCCTTGTGGTAATGTGGCGACCAGAACTGTACACAGTATTCTAAATGCAGCCAAACCAATGTCTTGAACAATTTTAACATGCTGTTGGTGCATTTGTATAATTAGGGCAGTTCTTTCTTCTCCCAAGTCTTCAGGGGAATATATGGGCTTTGGAAGTGAGCAACGATCTGCCAGCTTTGAAGACCTCAGCTGGAATACACTTGGGGCAGTCCAGTTGCTTCTTGCAGCTACCCTGTTGATGTTGCTCCATGCATGGAATCTGTTACTAAATATCCTTTAGATTGTCAACTGAAATTGTTGATTCATGGCAGAGCAGATGTTCAAAATGTTCTTTCCAACATTGCTGAACAGTATTGTCATTGTTAAGTAAAACATCATCCTGTTGACCATTTGACTTTAGTGTCTAGATGGCCTACGTATCTTCCAAAAAGCTTCTCATTTCAGGATGATCAGCATGTGTTGCATCTTTTGGGTATTTTCTTTTCACCACATCTCTTTTATCTGATCAAGTTGTGTTTGGGGGACACCATTAAAGTGTTAGAATGCTGGCTGCTGAGTTATAACCTTGATTTGCTCTACTAGATAATGAGGCTTGCTTGTTTTTCCTCCAAGACATCACATATTTCAGTATTGGTTTTAGTGAATCAGTTCTGGGCACAAGAATCTGCTGCAACTAAAATTATTTGACCCTTCTTTTCTGGAATTGAATTGAATGTGAGGAAATTTTCCAGATTAATCATGATCTGCACTTGGGATTTATCTTTTCAGTCAGACTGCTTTCAAACTGATAAATTGACCTTTGTTCTGTTGGACTTTTAGTCCTTGCAAAGTTATGGTGCTAGACGGAAATGCATCAGCATTTGAACAAATGGGTAATCTGTCCAGAAGGTGTCTCCCCTATATGGATTGATTAATACAGATACAAATTAAGTTTTTAACCTGAACAGTGACATAATCCTGGAATTGCCAATACTTGACTTTCATGTGGTTTTGCATTAGCTCATCAGCAGAAGGTGTTTGCTATCATGAGGCCTTGTTGAGCATACTTTCAGCAGAAAATTGCCGTTTGCATGGTAATTTGTCATCCCATTTTTCCAATTGTTCCACTTCAGACAACAGAGTCACAGCCAACTCTAACATTGAAACACCTGACATGGCAAAATCAACTCCATGGACTTGAGCTGTGGATCAAGGATGTGAGCATCACTTTACCATCTTGGAAACAACAGATCAGGGATAGAATAAAAAACAATATAGCACATGACCAGGCCTTTCTGTACACGTGTTTGTGTCAACCATGATGCCTTTCTAAACAAATCCTTTCTGTGTGCATTTGGTTCATATCTCTCTCATCCCTGTCTGTTTGTGTCTGTCTAAATGCATCTTAAATGCTGCTATTGTATCTGCTTCTACCACCTAGCCTGGCATCCCAGACATCTGCCACCTTCTATGTTTTTAAAAAAAACTGTCTTGCACATCTCTGTTAAACTTTCCCCTCACCTTAAACTTATGCCTCCTGGTATTTGAAATTTCCATTCTAAGAAAAATAAAATTGTATCAACCATAACTATGCCTTTCATAATTTCATAAAGTTTATAAGGTTGCCCCTCAGCCTCCAACATTCCACTGTAAGAAAAGCAAGTTTGTCCAACCTCCCCTTGTAGCTAGTACATTCCAATCCAGACAACATCCTGGCAAACCTATTTTGCACCCTCTCCAAAGTCTCCTTATCCTTCTTATAGTGTGGTAATCAGAACTGCTCAGTTTTCCAAACGTAGCCTAACTAAAATTTTAAACAGCTGCAATTTGCCAACTTTTATACTCAATGCCGCATCAGATGGAAGAAAGCATGTTGTGCATCTTTACTACGTTATCTATTTGTGTTGACACTTTGAGGGAACTATGGACTATTGCCCATCTTGTCTAGTCTCTGGCACTTCACTTGTGGCTAAAGAGGACACAAAGTTCAGGTGTAAGGACAGAGTTTTGGAGAGATTGTGGAAGAATTAGATTGGTGGTAGGTTTGTGAGCCAATTTGTTGGGACTTAGAGAACTACATTAGCAGTTTCAATCCCTGGTGATCAGAATGTTCAACACAAAGTTATACAGATTATAAAACAGCCTTGTTAAAATATTAGGTATCTTGATTGTTTTAAAGAATAGTAAATCAACTTTTCTGATTAAGTTATTGTTTGGTTTGTAAAAGAAATCATTGTGCGGAATGGAGGAGTCCATACCTGATAACTGGAAAGTGGTTTGCGAGCGGATTCATCCTCGCCATGAGATGCATTGGATATTGAGGTTCAGAGACGACTTGCAAGATGGGGAGCAGCTGCTTTGTGTTGCTTGTGTGATAGAAATGATAGAGGGAAGCAGCATATCGGTAAGAACATGAAACATACATTATTAGAATCAGTGTACTGTGGAGTTAATTTATAAAATTATAATCTTTCACAGTGTAGCAGGAAAAACAAAATATTTACTCAAAAGGATAGAATCCCTTGATTGGACGTTTAGGCTATTTGAAAGTGAGGACTGCAGATGCTGGATGGAGATCATAGTCGAGAGTGTGGTACTGGCAAAGCACAGCAGGTCAGGTAGCATCTGAGGAGCTGGAGGATCAACGTTTCAGGCAAGAGGCCTGATCAGGGCTTCCTGATGAAGGGCTCTTGCCTGAAACGTCGATTCTCCTGCTCCTCAGATGCTGCTGACCTGCTGTGCTTTTCCGCACCACACTCTTGACTCTGACCAAAACCTGACAAATAGCTTAATTAGTCAAAATTATGAAGAGAGGTTGTGTGAAGTCTTGTGAAAATTACTGATGATTGACTGATAACTGAGCTATGGCATTGTGACTCTTGAACTGATTTCAATGCTTTTGGCTTAAGGAAGTGGGGGACGTGGTCAGAGTTGTCAGCTGGTAAAGTCTACTGTTTGGATGTAGGTGAGCTGGAGGACAGAATTAGAAATGCTGATTTGTTTGGATAGATCAGCTAAGAGTCTACTTCAAATGCAGCCTGATTGCCAATTCTGGCAGATTGCCTTCTAGTTCATGTGTGAGTGATAATGAGGTATGAGCAACCTAATGTCATGCACCTCTTTCCATTGTTTCTCCTTGTTTTATATTGAACACCAATTACACCATTATTAAAAAAAAATGTGACTGGAGCAGCTAGTGTAACACTAAAGATGGAAATAACTTTAAGGGGACAAGCTTTTTAAGTTTTTGCCATTTACTACTTTGATTGTTCGATCTCAGGAATTTTATTTTACTGATTTCACCATCTGCTGTTATGTCATTTGCTGAGGGATTGACATTTAAACTATTTCCAGACGAGACACAATGAATTTTCCATTATGAATTCCATCTGTCTTTACTTCTTGGAAAAGCAATAGAGGAAGCCTTTGCTAGTGAGGCTGCAGTGCTGCCACATGGCACCAGTCACTGAATTGGGGATGCAAATTGCAGCTGGTCTCATTCTGCATGTTACTGGCAGAAACTTTACACTGTGTAATGAAGTAGGCTGGGGAGGCTTTTGTGGATCATAAACAATAAAAGCAGTTGTGCTAACTGGTTAATTTCCATCCTGTAAATTCTGTGAAATTCTTTAAACTTCATCCATTTTGATTCTGTGAGGTTGCAATGCAGAGAGAGTAGTCATCCAGACAGTTAACCAAAGATTTTATGCCAAAAGTCAGAAGGTGCTGTGATGATGATTGAGCATATTCTTTTATACAGGTGTCAGTGTAATAAACAAAATTGAAAGAAAGACTTTCACTTCTTTTCATTCCTGATGAGTGCTCTGCCTGAAGGCAAATCCTTAGTTCATTGTTGGAGCTTTACTCTGAGCTATTTTCCTTGACAGTTTTTGTTAGTGGTCATGATTTGGAGATGCCGGTGTTGGACTGGGGTGTACAAAGTTAAAAATCACACAACACCAGGTTATAGTCCAACAGGTTTAATTGGAAGCACACTAGCTTTCGGAGCGACGCTCCTTCATCCTCCGGAGCGTTGCTCCGAAAGCTAGTGTGCTTCCAATTAAACCTGTTGGACTATAACCTGGTGTTGTGTGATTTTTAACTTTGTGATTGGTGGTTTGCTTTTACATTCTGCTCTCAAGAATGAGGAGGCATGTCCCAAGATTACCTCAGCTAGAATGAATCAAACCTGTGCTTTTTACATTACTATCTACGTGCTAACCATCTTGTGAAATGAGCTAATTGACCACCCCCCATGTTCCTGTAGCACCTTTCTTGACCTTGAATCATCTCGCTTTTGAGGTGTTGCCACTATAATGAAGCAGGGAAACCCAACCACAACAATTCCCACAATTAGCAATTTTAAATCTTTCTCATCCAGACAGAAGATTCTTTATATTATCCTGACCCTAAAATCCCACTTCTAGGTTCTCCTCTCTCGGTGGGTAGTTCATCCTCCAGAACATGAATTTTATTCTACACATTATAAATTTGGATTAGTACTTTACTGAACATATTAATCGGAACATGTTGAAGAACAAAAACAGTTTTGCTCACACTCTGAAATCTAGATTCGCAAGTTGAAAAATGTGGCGCTGGAAAAGCACAGCAGGTCAGACAGCATTTGAGGAGCAGGAGATTCAATGTTTCGGGCATAAGCTCTTCTTCATTTCTGGTCTCGGATGCTCCTTGGATGCTACCTGACCTGCTGTGCTATTCCAGTGCCACCCTTTTCGATTCTGACTCTCCAGCATCTGTAGTCCTTATTTTGTCCTTTAATCTCAATTCACAATCCAGACAAGCATTCAAATAAAATCTTAGTTGACCTGTTTGCATTATTGTACTCTGCTCAGTTAGTTTACCTTTATATAATCTTCAAAGAGTACTAAAATTGAGGATTGCCTCATGATAAATGTATAATGACAGTTGCTAGGATACCAAACATTAGTGTGTGATTTTATTCTGGTTGTTACAAACCTCTTTTACATCAGGAGAATCAGATTTTTCTGTCAAAGTGTGCAAATGATGCCATCAA
This sequence comes from Chiloscyllium punctatum, assembly GCF_047496795.1. NCBI lineage: Eukaryota > Metazoa > Chordata > Chondrichthyes > Orectolobiformes > Hemiscylliidae > Chiloscyllium > Chiloscyllium punctatum. Next base: position 78,532,913 of record NC_092756.1, on the reverse strand, counting down.
CTGGCATTTTGATCATAACACAAGAGCAAAGCTGAGATGAGTGCCATTGTGACCTTCATCTTCACTGACAGTGAACTAGTCTCATGCCAGGTTTGATTATCTCACAGAAGTTGCAAAATATATCTTTAGCGAAGCAGAATTTTATCATGCATTGCTGCTCTGATGCAGGAAAGAGCTTCTTCCTTTCTGAATAATTCTTCAGTTTCCTTTGCAGCTGTATCTTTTTCTGTTCTAGTCTGTTTTACTCTTTGTCCACATTAAAGAATGTAAAATATAATAACATGTTCATAATTAATGAAAGAAAGAAGGTGCACTCCTATTGCACCTTTCCTCAGGATGTCAAAAAACACTTGACCACCAATTAAATATTTTTGACGTGTAGACACAATTGTAATTTTAAAAATGCAGCAGCAAGTTTGACCACAACAGAGAACCATGGACAGCACTGCAAGAAGGAACAGGTAATCAGATACAAATGTTAATTGAGAGATAAATATTGGTTAGGACACTGAGAGGGAATACCTGGTCCACTTGGGAATTAATGCCATGTGATTTCTTTTTACAGCAGTGGTTCCCAAACTATAGGTCACCAAATGAGTTCTCAAATAGCAATGGCAGAGACTTGGACTTGACAATCTCAGATTGGCTGTGAGGCCTCTTTAAATGCATATAATGTGAGTGTGGCCTAAATAAATGAGCTGTGAGGGCTGATCACTCCCACCAGAGCCAGAAAGATGGCAGGTGTCCAATTTTCCTTTGCTGTTATATCCTTACTATTTGAACTTTCCATCCTGTAAAAATCACTACTTTTGGGCTCTATGCTTTACAGGAGAAGGCCCAAATGTGGCCTAGTGGCTTGAGTTGGCATGGATAGGAATGTTTGGGGCATGAGCCCCAATTAAGTGAGATAAAAGAAAAGACCCAATAGTTCACTACCATCCTTTGTGGAAGGAAATCTACATCCTTACTGGGTGTAGCCTACATGTGACTCCAGATCCACAAAATGTGGTTGATGTTTAACCTTCTGAAATGGACCACAAATCTACTCAGTTCGAAGGAAATTGGAATGGGCAAGAATTGCAGCCTTGACCATGGCATAGATCCTATGAAATAATTTTTTAAAAGTCTATAATGCAGCATTACAAGTTTGAATTTATAAATGTGGAATTAGGAGACTTTAATAGAAGTAAAGTAAGGACAAAATGATTTTTAAATGACAAATGGATCTTTTCACACTTGTCCAAGTATCTCCTGTTTCATGTAAAACGACACATTGGTGTACTCACTGATGTTTCCTCCTGCAAGGCTACCCATTTGGCTGTCTGTTGGATGGGAGTTTGAGCTAAAACCTGAAAATTCCTATTTTGTTTGGCAAGACTTCTGAATACCCAACTTTGTTAGTTTCTTTGGTTGTTCTCAATCTCTCACACATTCCTTGTAATCATCAAGGCCAGAGATACACTTTCAAAGAAGGGGTTACATTTAATCTTAACTTCCCAGGAATAAGTGGATCTTCAGTTCAACTTACTTTACATGGTACCCAGTTTTACCTACCAGTGACTTGAATGATGTAAATCAGGAGGCCATCCTGATTAGGTTTCTGCTGAGCTAGATTTGCTAAAACTATTCCCATAGGTTTATTATTTCAGTCATTTTGTAGAGAGTTACAAACCAGGCCTATCAGACTTGGAAAGACATTAAGTGCTGTCAGGTCAATATCTGCCTGGCTGTTCGAAAGTATCAGTTACCCAAACCCCACAGTCTGTTTTCACATCTCTGTTAAACTCTAAGTTCATCCTTCACAGTAATACCAGCCCATGAAAATGGCAGCAGCACCGCCACTGCAGCTGAACTCTGAAATTGTCACTTCGGTGCTGTAAAGTCAGGTCTATTCTGAAAGGCTATCAAAACCTAATAGCATGTCCATGTCAGCAAACCCATTTTCCTGTCAATTCCTGAAAAATATCAGATACCTAGCTCTGGCTTTTGTGTATCTCTTTGTTCTGTATTTTCACTTATAAAACAATTGCTGCATTAAAAATTACATGTAAAATATGAAGCACCCTTTTCAGTTTTTATAAAAGGATAGACATAACTTTTAGTTCTAAAACCCCAGAAGGAAATCTCACATGCTATGTAGCAAAAAATAGAATTTCACTTTCTAGATCAATGTAACCATTTAGGACAGAGATGACGAGAAACTTCTTCACCCAGAGAGTGGTGGCTGTGTGGAATGCTCTGCCCCAGAGGACAGTGGAGGCCCAGTCTCTGGATTCATTTAAGAAAGAGTTGGATAGAGCTCTCAAGGATAGTAGAATCAAGGGTTATGGAGATAAGGCAGGAACAGGATACTAATTAAGGATGATCAGTCATGATCATATTGAATGGTGGTGCAGGCTCGAAGGGCAGAATGGCCTACTCCTACATCTATTGTCTGTTGTCCCTTGATAAATACCACTACTGCATCGTTACAAAATAATGTACCCTCTGAATCATTGAACCCCAGCAAATAGAAAATGCTAATTTATTTTGAGAGTAAGATAATACAAATGTGAGAAAACTGAAATAAAAATAGAAAATGCTGCCGAACAGTATCTGTGGAGAAGTAAGCAGTCTTAAAATGTTACGTCACTGACATTTTAGTTTTAAAATAATGTTTATTGTTATGTGAAAGGACCAAAAACAAAATTAAACATTGACCTTTTGGGTTAGATGTGAGAAATATTGAGCCACCCCCAATATTGATACCATCAGGTTTTCCGAGTGCTTTTTAATTCATATTGTTTTGTGGTTATTTAATTGTTGCTAACTTTTCAGATAGTTCGCAAAAAGTATATACTGGCCTGCTTCCACAATGTTCTGGTAAGATTCCCGCAGGCTGTTGTAGAACAGCTAACGATGGATGCTCGAGTGTGCGTTCACTTCATAGTTACACTGCTGGGTAAGACTGAACTGTTTCCAGAATTACAGTACCAATTCATGTAAATTTTATTTGTTAATTATTTAGTCATCATCAGAGTTCTTACTAGAAAGAACAGAGCTTTCATTTACCCATCACATCTCTTATGTGAGTGAAACATGTTTAGATACTGTGCAGTATACCCTACCTTCTGCCCAATAATATGCTTTAGTCGTAGCGTCAGAAGAATTTGTAATCTACACATGATGAAGTTTTTCTACTGTGAACTACAAACATTTTCTAGAACAAAATAATAAATTTGTTTAACTGGTTCTACAAAAAGGAATATTTCTAAATAATCTGTTCCAATTTATTTAATATTTTGTAGTCATTTAAATTTAAATGTTAAATAGCTATGCTTTGTTTTATGCTAACTGCAGATATGCTGTGGAATGTTGAAGACAGTCCCACATTGGATATGGTGATTGAAGGTAGTGGTGATTACTTTACTCTGATTCATGTTGTAGTGCCAGGAACATTGTTTCATCAGCTTTTCCCAGGAGGTAGTATACTTGTAAACTGTGAATTCTCTGAGACCGTATGGGCATAAATATTCATTCAGCATTGCTCCAGAGATCTGATGGTGTTTTCCTGTGATGTGTACATTGCCTGAGTGCTCATGTGGAGAAAAAAACACTGGTTGGTATCTTCAGCAATAGGTGGACACCTCAACACCATGCAGAAAATTAAAACACAATAATGGAGGTTGGCGAAACATTTTAAGAATTGGAGAATGCATTAAAGACATCTCTTGTGGCATAGTTATAGTGTCCTTAACTTCCAGCCAGGAGGTTTGGGTTTGAGTTCCACTTAATCAGAAATGTGGAATACCATCTCTGAATAGATTGATTAGAAAATATCTAGAGGATGCATTTTTCCTTTGTAGAGCTCAGTTGTCTACAGGTGCCTCTGTCTATCCCTGATATTTCCACTTTTCTCTCTTCTATAATGTGCCACCTTGTTGGCAAGAGATGAGGGAGAATGCCATATGATTGTGTAGCGCTGTGATTCGGTGATGTGCCTGCCATCTCTGAATAATTGGAGATATGTGGCAAAAGTGAGAAGCATGTGAGGCAAAGAGTATTGGTCTTTTAGGTATGATTCCTGACTGTCAGAGAAGGTTGCTTTGAAAGTGCTGGGTTGCAATACATTAAGCAGTTTGAGAGATTTGTGGTGCAAGTTAGTAGCAGGTATCATGTGAAAATGATCATTGCTATGTTTCCCAAGGACCTGATACCATTCCTTCTGAATGTGAACCATGAGTGTTTCTTGATCCCACACTGCAGCACTTTCACATTTGCATCGCTATTACTCATGCCTCCAGAGCTGCATCCATACTGTATTGTGAAACAATTCCATAGATGTTGTTATCTTTTCCTGCATTAGTGGTGCTGGAAGAGCACAGCAGTTCAGGCAGCATCCAAGGAGCAGCGAAATCGACGTTTCGGGCAAAAGCCCTTCATCAGGAATAAAACGATGAAGGGCTTTTGCCCGAAACGTCGATTTCGCTGCTCCTTGGATGCTGCATGAACTGCTGTGCTCTTCCAGCACCACTAATCCAGTATTTGGTTTTCAGCATCTGCAGTTATTGTTTTTACCTCATTGTTATCTTTTCGCCAAGTCACCTGTTATTTATATGTGCATACTACTTGACACTGGTCTGGCTTCCTCAAAGCCAACTGTCAGTGTGAACAGAACCTCTGATGTTCCTGCTTATATCTGTCAGCTGGGGCTCCTTGATTGGACCAGATTAACAGCCCCAATCAGAGAACTCGTATTCTATGAGGTTCACCTGGCTGATCCTGTTTCAATCACTGTATAGTTAAAATATTTTCCATGTTTTACAATTAAGCATCATTCATTACAGCTCCCATTCATGAGGGGCTGCTTGCTGTTTACAGGGTTGGGTGACTGCATCATATAGTATGTATACAGTGCTCACCAGCTTCCTTGTTTGACACAGAGACAATGTGCAGAGTGAAATGGACACCAGCATCCGATTGGTAATCTGCTACAATTATGAAGTCACGTTTAAGAGCTGTGATACTCCAATAGAACCAGTGTGAGAAGGTCACAAATTATGACATGCACCTCAAAAATGTCCATGCCCAAATATTTAGCACTGCAAAAATGTTGCTTGACTTTTTTTCTCTGTCGTGGAAGATGAAGTTCAGAAACACATTCTAATCAATGAAATTAAACACTAAATTCAATTAGATCTTGATTTGAATAAAAGCAAAGTATAGCCAATTCTAGAAATGTGGAATAAAAACAGAAAATGCTGGGAAATACTCAACAGCTCTAGCTATAACAAGAACAAACAAGAATTAGGAGCAAATTAGACCATCTGACATGTAAAACCTGACAGATACGTCAAGGTTGATCTGATTGTGGGCTTTAATTTAATTTAATTCCTGTTCCTATAACTCTTGACTCTGTTGATTAAAAAAAATCTAACTCAGCCTTGAATGTATTCAATGACCCAGCCTTTAGTGCTTTTTGAGAATAGAATGCCACAGAAAAATGGTGCACTGCTGAAAAAAGAATCATTTCACCTCAGTCTTAAATGGGAGACCCCTAATTTTCGTGCTGTGTCCTAGCTCCTGACTCCCTCATGAGTCCCTCCTGATTCCCTTCAGGTATTTGTGTTTCAGTAAGATCACTTTGCATTCTTACAACTCAAATTGCAAAAGATGTATGTGAGGGTATTGTGAATGTTGCAAGTGTGTGCTTTTGGATGTTAAATGAGCTCAGTGGGGGGAAAATAGTTATGAATATGCTTGCTTGAAGAACAGCTTGGAGTTTCAAACGAGCATGTGAGAGTTTCTAAAGAAAGTGCATGTACTGAAGTTGATAGAGAAAGCACATACTTAAGAGTTGTAGGGAGAGCAGACAATTAGAGCTTCATAGAGAAGGAGAGATTATATATATATGTTCATGTAGGGCATGCCCATGAGGATTTGTAGAGAGTGTACATGCGGGGATTCAGCGGGGCATGAGGGCCTGATATATTTGTGTGTATTGCTTGGAATTTGTGTTTGAGCCTTTGGTGTTTTATACATGAGGCTTGGATTTCTGTGAATTATGTTCATACTTTTGCATTATTGTATTTGACCCTTTAAGAAGTTGTAACACAAGTTTAATTTTAGCTTCAAATATTTAAAAATTCGTAAGAAGCCTGATCACCACCCTATTCACCACCTTACTTATTCATTCCTTCCTTCCACCATGAATGGAAAGTGGCAGCTATTGGACGATGTAGAAGATGCACCTGCAGCAGACATGTAGAGACATCAACAAATTTGCCTCAAAATCTCTCACTATTTTGATCAATCACCATACCTTCACTGTCACTGAATCAAAATCCTGAAACTGCTTGCCTGATAATATTAGGTTATATTATCATATGTCAATACAATTGCAAAATTCAAGCGAGTGAAAACATCCTTTATTGGCCCATTACCATCCCCTTTTGACTTGCACTATCGTTCATTTTGTTATTTAATCTAAACTGCTTTGCATCCAGTCACAGGCCTTACATTTTGTTTTATTTTACACTTTTCCTATTTGTACTTGTTTAAAACATCCATCTGACTAAGTATAGTTATATAACGACAAAGAACGATTTTGCTTAATCCAGTTCCATCTATAGATTAGAGTGTCTAGATTTTTTCTGGCAGTAGTGCTCTTGATGTACTTCATAAAGGAAATACAATTTCTGCAACTCAAATTTGTCACTTCTAAAGCACATGCCTAAAGCACATTTATTGTTTTGTTTTTACAGAACATGTTATCTATGGGACATATGTGCATAGTATTATTTAAAATGATGAGTAATATCACATGTAATTATAATATGTAGTTTGAATTTTCATTTCAATCGATTGATATTATGCTGTCTTGTTGAGTTGAATATCTTTGAAATACGTTAGAAATTCCTATGCAGCCTCAAACTCATGACTTCATGAGGAAAACAAGGGATTCTTTGAAATGATTCATTCAGTTTTAACCAACGTGGATAATGTGTTTGCATTATTTTCAGTTCTTTCACTTCTTACTGCAGAGTTGAAGTCAGAGCAGTTTGTGTGTTGTGTGCTGGATGAATGCCAGAAACAGGTCAGTCTTTCTGCAGGCTAGAAATAGGTCACAATATTTTCATAATGGTAATTAGTTAAAAATGGTATTGAAATAGTGTACACCACATTCTTTGTTAAAAAGTTTATCCTCATCGAAGCAAGTTTAAAAACTAACTTATTGTTCATAATCTGTACTGTTCTCTCACAGTAAAATCCCAATTCTTCAAACCTTCAAATCCTTCTTTTCATGTGGGGCCCAAAACTGCACACAGTAGACTCATAGTTATCCTGCAGGCTTTTGAATTCCATTCCCTTTGTAATATTAGCTTTTTTTCTATTTCTCGGCCTTATTACCAAGACTTGCTGACTTTTAATTTATGTGAACTTTTACTCCAAAGGACCCTGTTCTTCCAGCAAACCAACTTCCATTTAGAGTATAATTGCTCTGCTGCCTATAATGTATTAATCATATACTTTAAAATAAAATTAATAAGTTAAAAGTTCACAACAAATGGAATTCTATAGGCTTTCTGAAATTCCACTCAACTTCCTCACCTGCATTCTCTAGCAGCATTTTCCCCAACTGCCAAATTTGTTACTTCTTCAAAGAATTCTATAAGATTGATCAAGTATCATTGTCCTTTGAAAGTATGTGCTGGCTACTTGTAATGATTTATTTATCTAGATGTTCTCCTTACCACAGATGTTATTGCTCTGTGATTATACATGTTGCTGTTTTTTAAAAAAAATGATACACTCTGGCCAGTCTTCAGTTCTCTGGCATGCATTCACACTGAATAAATCCCTGAAATATAATTTCCAAGACATCAGCAATGTCTTCTCTCATCTCCCTTGGGATACTCTGATTTAATCTGTTCAATCCTATTTCTTTGTCTTCATTTAGCCTTATTGTTTTTAAACTAACCTATTGTCCACCACAGTATCGAACATGTTTTCAGTCATTTCAGGAGTCACCACCTCTCTGATGTAGTTTGGAAAACCAAAGTTAATGACTTATAAAATATCTCTTCCAGTTTCTAATTATCAGCTACAAGTTGACAACCTGCTTTTTGAGTCCTCCCTTTTACTTTAAACATGTAGCAAATGAGGTTATCAATGTAGTGTCAGCATATGAGGTCATCCATTTTGGACTTTGAAGAAAAGAAGAGAGTACCTAGCAAATGATTAAAAGCTAGAAGTAGTGGTGATCCAAAGGTACTTTGGGGTATGTGCTCATTGAATATGTTAAACAATGTTACTGTTGAGCTGATCTTTACATGAAGGACTAGAGTACAAGGAACTAGAGACAGTGCTGCAGGTATATACATCCTTTATTGGTCGAGGAGTTTGCTGTTAATTGTATAGTATTTAAATTTAATTTAATGCAGATGGGCGAGCTGCACATTCACTTCAGCTCCCTATACATTTACACAGGTTATATTTATGGACTATTGTGTTTTAGTTTGTATGCTTGTATTGTGTACTCGGTAAATAAATATAAAAGTGTCTAAAGACTGGCTTCACCGATCACTTTCTGGATTCGTCTGCACCTTTTGTGTAGTCAAAAAAATCAGACAGAGATTTTTCAGTTGTGAAATTAGGAAACATTTTAACAAATAAAGGATGGTAGAAGTTTGGAACTGCCTTCTTCAAAGGACATTGATGTGACCATTATCCTCTTAAACCTGTTGCCCTATTCAATAAGATCATAACTGATCTGTGACCTAATTCTATCTCTCCTTCGTCCCATATTCTTATTACCTGATATAATTAAAAAACAAATCAATCTTTGTTTCAAAATGAACAATTGAACCAATGTCAGTGGAAAAACTAATCTTGTTCTTTGGTATTGAAAATTTGTCATAAATTAGAACAATCATATTTACTGGAGTTGTAAAATTAGACTTACCTTCTAAAATTGTTGTTATTCTATTTATCTCTTTATCCAGCTGTCAGAAAATACCAGCACGAGGAAGAGTTTACCAGTATTTATTCTTTTGGGTAAACTGATACTCACCATCCCATTTCTTGCAGAGAAGTTCATCCAGGAATATAGTGAGTATTCAGAGAAAGACGTAAAACCATATCACAAATATCAGAATGAGGTGAAAGGATGAGATAAAGAAACAATTTCCTAATCTACTGTGCATTTTCAAAGTTCCCAGATTAGTCAAACCAATGGATGATTTCACTTCTTTCTTCTGTTGTGACTTATTTGTGTAACCTGAGGGAGAGCAGAAATACCCTCACGTCATCAAGGCAACATTTTCTAGACTCTTCATTATCTCTTTGTCAAACAACCAGTTATTGCGATATTGTCTTTTGGTGGTACAGAATTTAAGTATCGCTAAAAGTGGGCATTTTGTCTAAAGTTTTTGTCTTTCATTCATCAAGATAATTTGCAAGAAATACCAATGTGAAGAGAAAACAAAATTTATACTCTGAGGGGAAGTGCTGATTGGTTGGCAAGTAAACTCTTATAGTATTACTATGACAATGCACCAGTTAGAGGATGACCTACAGTTACATGTCAAGACTTGCTTAAAGTTTGAACCCAGCAGGTAACTGGTGGGTTTTCTGTGTGTCTGCAGTTAAGAATTATTTTAGATTACCTACAGCGTAGAAACAGGCCCTTCAGCCCAACAAGTCCACACCAACCCTCCAAAGAGTAACCCACCCAGACCCATTTCCCTGTGACTAACGTACCCAACACTATGGGCAATTCACCTGACCTACACGTTGTTGGACTGTGGGAGAAAACTGGAGCACCCAGAGGAAACCCACACAGACACGGGGAGAACATGCAAACTCCACACAGACAGTTACCCAAGGCTGGATTTAAACCTGGGACCCTGGTGCTGTGAGGCAACAGTGATAACCACTGAGCTACCAGGACTTCTTTATTTTGTTTTAAAAACAATATTTGAATCCTGGCTATAGAGTGAATAGGTTTTGTGCACTATTGAACTTTTGTTTAATTTAGATAGTTTGCAATCCAGTATGGTAAATAATATGTCATCAAGATTTTATTCAAAAGTTTGAAATGTATTTTTTTAAGCTTGAGGAAAGTTTCCTTGGGTATTCTTGCAAACAAAAAAAAAGTCGTCTTGAATTTTTTCTAAATTACCCAAGAGCTTGGTGAACCTATCAACCCTTGATGCTTTATGTATGGCAATGTCTTGCCCAATCAGTTGACGTGCCAATCAGTCAGCACTTTTTTCTCCTGTAGGATAAATAGTTGTGATTATTTGAAATTTATCATTTTGCATTCATTCCGACAAGTGCAAGATGAAAAGCTTTGACAACGTGTCTCTTTTCAGCAGTATCCAAATTCTGTACTAACAAATGGCTTTATTTCTTTACTCAACCATGGAGCTTCATAACTGGCCTTTTAGCAGGATATGTTTCTTCTAGATTCTATTAATCATTCTCTTATATGTGTTCAATGTTATTCTACTTTATTGTGAGTAAATTTCTCTAGTTTATTTTTCCTAGTTCCCTATTCACCTCAAAACCAGCTTTTTCAGCTTTTAATTTATTCTATCATAACCTTATTATTTTGTCATTGCTGTTGCCTCGATGTTTCACCATGGTTACATCTCTTATCTGTTCTGCTAAATTTCCTAGCAAAAGATGCATTCGTTCTCTCTGTCTTGGATTAGATTACTTACAGTGTGGAAACAGGCCCTTAGGCCCAACAAGTCCACACCGACCCTCTGAACAGGGACCCACCCCCCTACACCTAACACTAGGTGCAATTTAGCACAGCCAATTCACCTGACCTGCACATTTTTGGACTGTGGGAGGAAACCGGAGCACCCAGAGTAAACCCATGCAGACATGGGGAGAATGTGCAAACTCCGCACAGACAGTTGCCTGAGGCGGGAATTGAACCCAGGTCTCTAGCACTGTGAGGCAGCAGTTCTAACCACTGTGCCACCGTGCCACCCTATTTCAGAGACACATATTCCTCTTTCAGGGAGAAGCTAATTGGTGTTGGGAAATTCAACCTGCCTTTAAGGTTCAGTGACCTTGTGAAAACTCATTTGTCATTGGGATTCTGAATTCTGCCCTCTCCCTAATGAACCATAGAATCGCTACGGTACGGAAGGAGGCTGTTTGGTCCATCGGGTTCACACCAACCCTCCGAAGAACATCCCATCCAGACCCATCTCCCTACCCTATCCCTTTAATCCTACATTTCCCACGGCTAATCCACCTAGCCTGCGTATCCCTGGACACTATGGGCAGTGTAGCATGGCCAATCCATCTAGCCTAATCCACTCAACCTTCTTCAGGCTGATTCCACCCATAGAATCATGTTGTGTAGAATGAGTCCATTTGGCCTACTGTGACTGTGCTGGCTCTTGGAAAGAGTTATCCAATTTATCCCTCTTTCCCATTTTCCCAAAAATCCTACAAATATTCTTTGCTTTTCAATTATATGGCAGATATTCTGTTGAAAGCCCAGTGAGAGGAAACAGAAATATGTTTCACGGTGAAATTTCATGATCTATTTCTAAATCCTAAATCTAAATTTATTAAAACTAATATTTGCCAGCTATATTCTTATCACTCAGTTTATAGTGTACCCTACTTCTGTCTCAAAGACTTTCTAAAATACAAATTAACTATACAGTTGCACAAAAAGTCTGAGATAACTGTTTCTGAACAGAACTTATAGAATTTAAAAATAGAACTTTTGGAAATGGCACACTGAAAATATATATGTGGAATTTTAAAAATAATTGAGCATGAATATTGTTTTCTAGGGAGCAGTTTGATGTCTCTTTCTGACAATTTGGAAAGTCACTGTTGACCACGTTCTTCTCTTAAATGTTTGTGGATTTGTCAAAGATATTAAAAGCCATACAAGCCATTGCCCAAAAAAACATAAATTGCTAGGGAAAGTCAGTAGTTCTGTTAGAATCTGTGGAGAGAAAAAAAAGTTAACATTTCAGTACTAATGATTTTTCTTTGGAACTGAAGAAAAGTGGAAAGCTTATGGGTTTTACACTGTAGACGCAACTGAATGCCTGAGACCTGGAGTTGAAAAGCTGCTTAGGGTGGGAAGTTTTGAAAATATTCATGATTGAAATTGCGGGGAAAAAAATTGTCTCATCAATTGGAACTGGGAGTCAGTGTGGGATAAATGGCTCCTTTGGTAAGTAAGGACGGGTGAGTATTTCTACTATCCTGTCTTTAAAGTAAAAAATGGTCTTTAGGTTAGGCTAAGAGAATTAAAATCAAAAGGAATAGGGTAAAGCCTCTAGTATATATTTAATAGTATTTAGATGCAAGGAACTAAATGGAAAGTGTTATGAGACAGAGACAGGCAGCTGAACCAAATCAGCCTTTCCATCTCTGTATCACAAGACAGCAAAATTAGAAGCTTCAAAGTCTCTGAAATTTACCCCAATGGCTCCAAATCAGACTTTATGAATAATGAATCCCATACGTTGTTAATAATCAATTCTCAACACCGTTTTTTTAGCTTAAACAAATGTCTTAGCAAATAATGGGTTAGTTTAAAAAGCAGGAAGTCTTACTTAAAATTATGATTGCATTCCTGAAAATTGCAAGTATGAGTGAAATATAGTTTCCCATAGGAATCAGTTTTAACACCGTGGTTAGGTTTGGTAGAAACTTTCTTCTCAGAAAAAAAACATGAAAGCATTCACTGTAAGTTGAAGTAGTTTACTTTGCTAAAGTCCTAAATTGGAACAAGAATAACTTTTAAAACAAAATATCTTTTATATTTTGAAATTTAATTTTCTACTTCAATACTTCCTGCCCACTGCTAGATTTTGCTTTCTGATCTTCCTGGTTGATGGGGATCCTTCCCTTTGTGACCCTCTGACTTGTGATCTTTTACCCTCTCTGAGCTCAGTAATGCCCTACTGTCAAGGAAGACCGGGAGGAAAGCCAAAGTACTGCAGTCAGCTAATTGGAACTCTCCACCATGACTGCGTGGATCGTGAAGGGAGTGGTGACCAACAAAAAAGGAGGCTTTCTGGCCTCATCAAAAAGATGCTATCAGGCAGCAGCTACATCATGGTCAGGAGCAAGCAATAGCTCAAGTAGGCAATCTGTAGCCAGCTGAATGAAGGCTACCTGGTGCAGAACTTGGGTAGTAGTGCCTTGATTCCACGTTTGGAAAGTTGAACACAAAGAAATGCCATGTGTTGGAAAGTCTAGCATGTGGAGATGCTGTAAGTTGGAAGGTTGATCGGATAAGGATTCACGCTTTGGAAGTCTGGGCATGGTGAGCAAGAGTGGCAGTGCCAAATTGTTGCAAATCAGGTTAGATAAATTACGTTAAAGTGAATCTGGCTACTCTTAATGAGATGTTGCTGACAGAACAATATTAAAGTAAACCGACTCTAAATGGGATAACTCTAAATGAGGACTTGCAGTACTTAAATTGAAGAAGAAAAGGAGTCCCCATGCATTTATGGTAACTTTCTTCCTTGTCACTTTTTGTCAAACCATCATGACAATTTAGCTTGGGATAGTTAAAATTTACTATGGTTATTTTATGTTCTATGTCATATGTATGCCTATATTTCCCCGAAAATCATTTTTGCTATAAGGTGGTTTGCAGTGTACCCCTAATAGCATGATTGCTCCTTTATCTTTTGATTCAGTTCAGTTGGTTTTTGTTTTAACCTTCTGTTAGTTTGCTTTTTTTTCCTGTTGACATTGTATTTTGGGCAGATAAACCACACACTCCCCCTGCCTTATATGTCCTTTCTGATGACAACCTTCAGTAATTATCATAAATCTTAGCTAGTCCTGCACTTTTAGCTTTTTTCAGTTATTGCTGCCATGTCTAGATCCTTACTCCTTGCCTTAAGCTTCTCAATTTTATTTTCCTGAGGTGTATAGGTGGTATAATTTGTATTCAGCACTCCCTTTTATTTTTACCTGTTTTATATTTGTTTATTGACTGTTCATGACAGCTTTGTTTTGTTGCTTTCTTTGGGTAATCCTTTGCTCTCTTCAGTTATTGTTGTTTTATGGTTGCTACTGCTATTGTCATATTTCTTTCCCATTCTAACTTGTTTAAAGTTCTATCTCAAGAGGGTACTGGTCTCATGTAGTTCAGGTGCAGTCTTGTACAGCAGAACAGATTCTTCCTGCCTCAATGCGAGTGCTAGGAATTCCCTGGCTGTTCTCTGTTTGGCTTCCTAGAAGCATGGCACTCATCCACAGATTCAATCAATAAGCACATCGATCTGGACCCAATATACCGGCCACTGCAGCGGACAGCTGGAACTGACAACCGGAAGCGGCAGATACAAATCACTATAAATGCCGGAGGAAACATCACAGAAGCGCTTCACAGGAGGCTCCCAAGCACTGAGGATGTCACCTAGACAGGGGACGAAACGTCTGCAACACAAATTCCCAGCTCGGCAAACAGAACCACAACATCTTTTTCCTGGGATCGGGGAGTCCAGAGCTAGAGGGCATAGGTTTAGGGTGAGAGGGGAAAGATATAAAAGAGACCTAAGAGGCAACTTTTTCACACAGAGGGTGGTATATGTATGGAATGAGCTGCCAGAGGATGTGCTGGAGGCTGGTACAATTGCAACATTTAAGAGGCATTTGGATGGGTATATGAATACAAAGGGTTTGGAGGGATATGGGCTGGGTGCTGGCAGGTGGGACTAGTTTGGGTTGGGATATCTGGTCGGCATGGACAGGTTTGACAGAAGGGTCTGTTTCCAAGCTGTACATCTCTATGACTCTATGACTCTGAGGTCTCAGCTATCTGTAAATAATAAGGTGGTTATGGTAGGGGATTTTAATTTTTCAAACATAGACTGGGACTGTCATAGTGTTAAGGGTTTAGATGGAGAGGAATTTGTTAAGTGTGTACAAGAAAATTTTCTGATTCAGTATAGAGAAGGTGCAAAACTTGACCTACTCTTGGGAAATAAGGCAGGGCAGGTGACTGAGGTGTCAGTGGGGGAGCACTTTGGAGCTAGCAACCATAATTCCGTTAGATTTAAAATAGTGTTGGAAAAGGATAGACCAAATCTAAAAGTTGAAGTTCTAAATTAGAGAAAAACTAATTTTGACAGTATTAGGCAAGAACTTTCAAAAGCTGATTGGATGCAGGTGTTCGCAGGTCAAGGGACAGCTGGAAAATGGGAAACCTTCAGAAATGATTAATGAGAATGCAGAGAAAGTATATTCCAGTTAGGGTGAAAGGAAAGGCTGGTGGGTATAGGCAATGCTGGATGACTAAAGAAATTGAGGGTTTGGTTAAGAAAAGGAAGGAAGCATATGTAAGGTATAGACAGGATAGATCGAGTGAATCCTTAGAGTATAAAGGAAGTAGGAGTATACTTAAAAGGGAAATCAGGAGGGCAAAAAGGTGACATGAGATAGCTTTGGCAAATAGAATTAAGGAGAATCCAAGGGAGTTTTACAAATACATTAAGGACAAAAGGGTAACGAGGGAGAGAATAGGGCCCCTCAAAGATCTGCAAGGAGGCCTTTGTGTGGAGCTGCAGAAAATGGGGGAGATACTAAACGAGTATTTTGCATCAGTATTTACTGTGGAAAAGGATATGGAAGATATAGACTGTAGGGAAGTAGATGGTGACACATTGCAAAATGTCCATATTACAGAGGAGGAAATGCTGGATGTCTTGAAACGCATAAAAGTGGATAAATCCCCAGGACCTGATCAGGTGTACCCGAGAGCTCTGTGGGAAGCTAGGGAAATAATTGCTGGGCCTCTTGCTGAGATATTTGTATCATCGATAGTCACAGGTGAGGTGCCAGAAGACTGGAAGTTGGCTAACATGGTGCCAAAGTTTAAGAAGGGTGGTAAGGACAAGCCAGGGAACTATAGGTATGATAGGACTGATTAGGAATAGTCAACATGGCTTTGTGTGTGGGAAATCATGTCTCACAAACTTGACTGAGTTTTTGGAAGAAGTAACAAAGAGAATTGATGAGGGCAGATGAAAATATGTGATCTATATGGACTCAATAAGGTGTTCGACAAGGTTCCCCATGGGAGACTTGTGAGCAATGTTAGATCTCATGGAATACAGGGAGAACTAGCCATTTGGATACAGAACTGGCTCAAAGGTGGTGGTGGAGTGTTGTTTTTCAGACTGGAGGCCTGTGACTAGTGGAGTGCCACAAGGATCGGTGCTGGGTCTACTACGTTTTGTCATTTACATAAATGATTTGGATGTGAGCATAAGAGGTACAGTTAGTAAGTTTGCAGATGACACCAAAATTGGAGGTGTAGTGGACAGCGAAGAGAGTTACCTCAGATTACAACAGGATCTTGATCAGATGGGCCAATGGTCTGAGAAGTGGCAGATGGAGTTTAATTCAGAGAAATGCGAGGTGCTGCACTTTGGGAAAGCAAATCTTAGCAGGACTTATACACTTATTGGTAAAGCCCTAGGGAGTGTTGCTGAACAAAGAGACCTTGGAGTGCAGATTCATAGTTCCTTGAAAGTGGAGTCGCAGGTAGACAGGATAGTGAAGAAGGCGTTTGGTGTGCTTTCTTTTATTGGACAGAGTATTGAATACAGGAGTTGGGAGGTCATGTTGCAGCTATGCAGGACATTGGTTAGGCCACTGTTGGAATATTGCGTGCAATTCTGGACTCCTTCCTATCAGAAAGATGTTGTGAAACTTGAAAGGGTTCAGAAGAGATTTACAAGGATGATGCCAAAGTTGGAGATTTGCGCTATATGGAGCAGCTGAACACGGTGGGGCTGTTTTCCCTGGACCGTCGGAGGTTGAGGGGTGCCCATATAGAGGTTTACAAAATTATGAGGGGCATGGATAGGATAAATAGGCAAAGTCATTTCCCTGGGGTCAGGGAGTCCAAAACGAGAGGGCATAGATTTAGGGTGAGGGAAAAGATATAAAAGAGACCTAAGAGGCAACATTTTCTCACAGAGGGGTGAGACGTGTATGGAATGAACTGCCAGAGGAGCAGGTGGAGGCTGGTACAATTGCAACATTTAAGAGGCGTTCGGATGGGTATATGAATAGGAAGGGTGTGGAGTGATTTGGGCCGGGAGCTAGCAGGTGGGACAAGATTGGGTTGGGATATCTGGTCGGCATGGACGGGTTGGACCGAAGGGTCTGTTTCCATGCTGCACATCTCAGTGACTCTATGACCCACTCGCTAACTAGCATCCTTACATACAGATGAGGAAGGACACCACTTCAACTGGGACAACGTGTCCATCCTAGGACAAGCCAAACAGAGATACATATGAGAATTCCTAGAAGCGTGGCATTCCAACGGGAACTCTATCAACAAAAACATTGTCATGGATCTCATTTACCACCCTCTGAGAAAAAGAACAGGAAATGACATCACTGACCCAAGGAAACCCAAACGTATAAATGCAAAATGGCCTACACCACCAGTGCTTCATCTGGAGGCTCACTGAAGATGTTACCTAGTATGGTGACGAAACGTCTGAAAACAAACATTCCAGCTCAGCGAGCAAACCTACATCCAGAACCTCAACTTGTGCTGCAAATCTTCTCAAAACTCGCCTATACAAAATTGATATTAAGAGTTTCTCAAAATATTAAAGAAGAAAAGAATTAACAAAGTGGGGGTGGCAGCACCAAAGACCTTGGTTTGATTCCACCTCAGGTGTGAGTTTACACACTCTTCCCGTGTCCATGTGAGTTTCTTACGGTTTGCTCCAGTTTCCTCCTACAGTCTAAAGATGTGCTGGTTAGGTGGATTGGCCATGCTGAATTGCTCATAGTGTCCAAGAACATGCAAGCTAGGTGGATTAGCCATGGGAAATGCAGAGTTACAGGGATAAGGTAAGGGGGGGTGGTCTGGTTGGGATGCTGTTTGGAGGGGCAAATGGCCTGATTCCACAAAGTCAGCATTCTATGACTCTAGAATTAGAGATGAGAAAATCAATAATTGAATAAAATTAAGAAAATGGCAGATAAGTTGAACAGGTATTTTGCATTGGTCTTCATTACAGACTGCACAAATAACATTCAAACGGAATGATAAATTAAGAAATGGAAGGGAGGGAGGAACTTGAAAAAACTGCTATCCCCAGAGAAGTGGTATGAAGTAAATTTTTGAAGCTGTTGGCTGACACATGCCTGGCTCTTAATGGACTTCATGTTAAAAGAAGTGACTTGTGATGCAGTTGATGTATTGGTTTCAATTTTCCAAAACACTTGATTCAGGAATGGCTTCATTAAGTTGGAAGATGGTGAATGTAATTCCTTTATTTGGAAGGTAACAGACCGAAAGCAGAAAACAGTTGGAATATTGTGTACAGTTCTGGTTGCCCTGCTATAGGAAGGAGGGTTTGAATTATAAGGAGAGTCATAGAATCATACATCATAGAAACAGACTCTTCAGTCCAACTAGTCCACACTGACCATGTTCCCAAGCTAAACTAGTCTCAATTTCCTGCGTTTGACTCATATCCCTCCAAAGCTTTCCTGGTTATGTACGTATCCAAATATCTTTTAAATGTAACTGTATCTGCATCTAACACTTCATTCCACACACAAACCATCTCTGTGGAACAAAGTTGCTCTCATGCCCTTTTTAAATCTTTCTCCTTTCATCTTAAGAGTATGCCTCCTAGTTTTGAACTCCCTCATCCTGGGAAAAAGACCCTTGCTGTTCACCTTATCTATGCCCCTTGTGATTTTATAAACCTCTATCAGGTCACCCCTCAACCTCCAACGCTCCAGTGAAAATGGCCCTCACCTCTCCAGCCTATTTTTGTAACTCAAGCACTCCATTCCTGGCAGCATCCTAGTGCACACAGTACTACAGAACTGCCTTCACCAATGTCCTGTACAACCTCAACATGAAGTCCTACCTCCTATACGCAAAGGTCTGAGCAATGAAGGCAAGCATGCTAAATGCCTTCTTAACCACCCTGCCTACCTGTGGACTGAAGGGTCTGTTTCCGTGCTGTCTGACTCTAACTCTATAATTATTGGTCACTTAGTTTAGCATCTTCATAGGTAAAACACTAGAAGGTAATTTGAAAAGGTTATAACAAGGCAGTTAGATAAATTCATAGTAATCGGGAAGAGTCAACATAGTTTTGTGGAAGAGAAATCATGTTTGACCAATCTATGGGAATTTTTGAGGAGGTAATATGCTGTGGATAAAGGTGAAGGGACATGCACACTGAATGCACATTTCTCTGTGTTCTCAATAGAATACAAAAACCAGAAATGGAGGATAACCCAAGGACTAAAAATAGAAATTTAGATATCTGGAAGGCACTTGATAAGATGCCAGATTGAATGTTATTGTGGAAAGTAAAAGTGCATGATATTGACATGGATAGAAGATTGACAGAAAGCACTGAGAAGGCATAAATGGGCCTTTTTCAGGATGGCAAGATGTAACCCTTCTACTCTACTGTGTGACATTATTAATGATCTTCCAGATTCTTCCATCCAAACTATTGATTATTCCTTTAGAACCATTGAGTTTAGAACTTTTCTTCTTATCAGAAATATCTTTTTTTCCCTTGTTACATTTGGCAATGGCCAATCTGATTGAAGATATAGTTTTCCTGTGATTAACTCCTTAATTTTTTTTACAGGGCAATCATTTGTCTTTGTGGCATAAACCAGCCAGCTATCAAGCAGGTGTCAACACAGTTTTGTTTGTGTAGTCTCGAGAACTTCTTTTCCCAGACATGGCTAATTGCTTTCAATCCCTGTATACGGTTGTCTTTGTTCTTTTAATATTTTATTCCAGACAGAGTTATTGCTGCTTCTTTAAATGTATGAACAGGTATTAAAGTTCTGAAGTTTACACTATCATAGCTGTCCTTGTCTGACCTAATTGTGGCTCTAGATCGATTGCAGTGTGGTTAACTCCTATGGTCAATAAATGCTGGCTAACCACCAATGTCCACATCTCATGAACAAATAAGTAAAATAATATGAAGTAATAGACAAACTGCAGTTGAATGCCTCTCAGAGCATATTAGATAGCAGGTGTTGTCAAGATAGATCCCACAGAGCTCTCAACCATCAACCAAGATCTAAGTGACTCTGTCAGTGAATCTCATTAAAGGGTTGTCTGTTGAACAAGAGGTTGCAATTTGTTTACTTTAGAAAATTATGCCTTAAAGCACTCTCAGAAGCCACTCGTTCATTGACTACCTAAGTAACTGCTCGCGTCCCAGTGGTTCCGTCTCTGAAGTTGTTTCCACTGGACTTCTAAGACTGCATCTACTCACAGGCGCAATTCCAGCTCTTGCAGACAGCTGGCTTCAGTAAGCCACAACTGGCCCTGTATTTTTTCCAAACTCCAATATTTCTCAGCTCCACCAAATAAATACTGCTTATGGGTTTTCTTCACCTTTACTTTCAGTTGCAGTGAACTTTCAGTGGTTCCCAGGACTTCTTCCAAGTCCTATTTTTTCCCAGCATGCAGCTAATCACATTCCATCACTTTGTCATCTCTTGGAAGACCTAACTTCCTGGATGCTAATAACACCAGCACTTCTTCTGCCTAGAGTCGCTTTTCTTGCTTCTGAATCGATGAATGAACAGCAGATTGAAGGTAGCAACCTTCAACTGCCTCTGATCAACTTATTGGATTTCTTGCACTCTTATTGTTCTCTTGATCTCCTTTTCACATAGGCTATGTTCTTCATTTGTGAAAGAAAACTTCCAAAGAGCACGTGCAGCCTGTCATGCTGTTAAAGGCATGTTGGGGCTCCCATGATCTGATAGGAATTGGAGTTCACTGCCTCCATTGCAATGCCATGCAGATGCACTTACTTAAGCCTGTCTCCAAAAAGTTAAGTATGAATCTCTTCACAAAGTGTATATAAACTTTGTAGAGTGTAGCAGCATGGAAAGAGGTTTGTCATTACTGTGCATGTGATCAAGTACCTAACTACTCTAATCTCATTTCCAGCACTTGATCCATAGCCTTGCATACTATGACATTTCAATTATTCATCTAAGTACCTTGGGCGGCACGGTGGCACAGTGGTTAGCACTGCTGCCTCAGCGCCAGAGACCTGGGTTCAATTCCCGCCTCAGGTGACTGACTGTGTGGAGTTTGCACATTCTCCCCGTGTCTGCGTGGGTTTCCTCCGGGTGCTCCAGTTTCCTCCCACAGTCCAAAGATGTGCAGGTCAGGTGAATTGGCCTTGCTAAGTTGCCCGTAGTGTTAGGTGAAGGGGTAAATATAGGGGTATGGATGGGTTGCGCTTCGGCGGGTCGGTGTGGACTTGTTGGGCCAAAGGGCCTGTTTCCACACTGTAAGTAATCTAAAAAAAATGTTGTGATGGCTCCGACCCTTTCCAACAGTGAATTCCAAATACTTACCAACCCCTGGGTGCAAAAATGCTTCCTTAAATCCTCTCTAAATGTCCTAATCCTTACTTGAAATCTGTACCCCTGGAATTGACTCTTCTACTATGAGGAAAGGTTCGTTGCTATCGCTCCTATCCATGCCCCTCATAATTTTGGAGACCTCAATCAGGTCCCCTCCCTCAGCCACCTTGCACCAGAGAGAACAAACCCCAGTCTGTCTAGTTTCTCTTCGTAGTGGAATCATTCCAGCCTGATCAGCGTCCTGGTGAATTTCCTCTATGACCTTTCCTGTGCATTTGCATCCTCCTTTTACTGTGGTGACTAGAACTGCACACAGTACTCCAGCTGTAGCCTAACCAATGTCCTATAGAGCTCCATCATAACCTCCATGCTGTTATGTTCTCTGGCCTGACTAATACAGGCAAGTACCCTATATGCCTTCTGAACCATCTTATCCACCTATTCTGCTGCCTTCAGGGGTCTATGTTCATGTGCAACGAGATGCAATTCCAGTGCCTGATGTGAAAGAGGACAAGGTTAGTTTGTGTCACTCTAGGCTGAGAGTGAGAAACTTGTCATTCCTCGTGTGGGATGAGGTAGCAATCATGCAAACATAATTAAGAATTATGATGTCTCCTTCAGTGTTGTAGCCTTTCTGCCTTTGATCTGTGATCTGTCAAAAAAAACCCAAATAATATTAAGTATGGGTATGTGGAGGAGGAAGTTTGCAGTAATTGTAAGAGAGTGAAGAGAAATGGCTGAGGGCAGCCTCATGAATGCTGTTATTAGTAAGCCTGTGATGCAACTTTGAGCAGAACTGTGAGGGTCATGATCTTACCTTAATGAGATCTTTGAGTATTGTGTTCAATCCTGGATGCTGGTCTCTTTGCATTTGTGCATTCTGCAATTTCTTGCCACTGATAGTGGAGAATATTTTGCATCCTCCCAAGATGCTCAGCCAACACAGAAAAAAACCCTCATGAACTTGAAACAAAGAACTGCATTAGCTTGTATTTTGGGAGTCTGGGAGAGATTGGTGGGGTGCGGGGGTGGGGAGAGGTTTGGTGAATTGAAAATATTGCTGAAATAAAACCAAAAAGCTAAAGGTTTGACTAAAAGTTCAAAACCCAGCACAGCAAGTATTGAAATCTAAATTCAGACAATTATCATGCTAAGCATGAAGGTAATCTCAGTAATGATGATCACAACAAATATCATTGATTGTTGTAAACATCAATCTGGTTCACTAATATTTTTATGGAAGGGAATCTGTCATCCTTATCTAATCTGACCTCTATGTAACTCCATACCTTTAGTAATGTGGTTGACTCTCTGAAATTGCCAAGTAGACCATTCAGTTCAAGGGTGCTTAAGCCAACAAGTACCAACCTTGCCAACAATACCATGTCCAATGAAAGAGTAAAAATTAAAGCAGTGAATGAAAACAAACATTGATGCATTTAAGGGAAAGCTAGATAAATGTAGGTGAATGGAGTGAATGGGGAGTTAAGAAAAGTTTAGAGGAAGGTTGTACGGTGCATAAATGCCAATTGTTGCTATGCTGTACATTCTATGTAAAACGTGAATGGGAGGAGGGTTTAACTGAAATTACTTCAAATGAAAAATTGTTTCATTTTACAGCATTTATTTTAATTTTTTTTCTTTATTTTTAGCCACACTCCTGGACCATATGAGAGTTGCACTGGTTTACCCTGATGAAGCGGTGAAAGCATCAGTGTGTTATATTTTCTGCACTTTGTACAATTACCCTTCAACTGCTGAGAAGTTAAGCATATACTTCAATGGAAGACTTTGTAAACTCTTTGTGTCAGTTATGGAGGCAGCACAGACCAAAGAACTGCAAGTAAATTCCCTTGGTATGTATGGGGTACTTTGTAGTGTGTGATATTTTATGTCTAAGTGTATAATTCTGTAAAATAGTTTTGCCTATTAGTTTTAATATCTTTTTACTTAACTTATGAAATGATTTTGGTTTTCATTCGCCTATTTTAGATACTTAATCAATAATGCAAAATTTGATGAGCTGAATCTTGCTTTCTATTGAATCTGAGTGGTGTCACTTTTTTTTGGACGGTTTTCTACGACAAGGCCTAGTGAATTCTGTCACTGTATCTTACCAGGCTCGTGTGTTATGACACAGGGTAAACCCTCCTACTAAATTTAAAACTAACAACACAGAAAAGATTTATCCCATGCAGTAATCTGTAAAAGTTCAAGTGGCCAAGAAAACTATTTAAAGTAAAAATTAACAACTTTATTTCTTAAAGTATAACAGACTAATGAACTAACAACTATATACATGTCCTCCCTCTAACCTATCTTTTACCTTCCCTTCTATAATACTAGTCCAATGAAACTCCCAATTAAGATTTACAAAACAATACTTCATATCGCAAAACAAGGCAGCTTTTGGTTCTTCTATTTGGATCTTCTTGTGTCTTTTCTTCTTAGGAATTTCTGCGTCACTGGTTACTCATCGAAAAGGTACCTTTTAAGAGAGCTATTTTTTAGGCAGTCTGTTTACATGCTGAGCTGGCAGTTCTTCTCCAACTAGTCAAGATTTGCCAAGCCTTATACCCCCGATCATCAGATTGTCATTGGCTTTTAAGAATGCTAGTATACTCAATTCAAATTTGATTGGAATTTGGTATTTTTTGGGGTATAATTAAAACTGGCCTAATTCGAATCTTTTTTTTGTCGTTTCCAGGCAACCAGCTACTCCAGTAGCTGGAGCATGTGTTACATTGTGTCTTGTCAAGAACACTTGGTGATGTCACTACTAGCTTTTAACTCTCTTAAAAGGTATAGTTCACCCACATCTTCAAAACACATGGCATTAACAGCCTATGCAGCTCCTTGTTGTCCTTCATATCTGATTCTAGTCCCATCTTCCAATGCACCATTCCTAGATCAACTCACTCTCACCAGGTGTTTATTGAAAGACTGGCATCCTTTGCACCTGCAACATCTTTAAAAGGAGAAAGTGAGGACTGCAGATGCTGGAGATCAGAGCTGAAAATGTGTTGCTGGAAAAGCGCAGCAGGTCAGACAGCATCCAAGGAACAGGAGAATCGACGCTTCGGGCAAAAGCCCTTCTTCTAGAGGCCTCTCCTCTTCATGGAGGACAGGCAGTGGATGCCATGTCATCAGACCCTGGCAGCCTAGTCCCACATTGCCACCTGGGTCAATGCTGTCTCTAGAGTGTGAAGGAATGGCTAGCAGTACTATAAGAAAGTCCATGTTCTTCTCCATTGCACCAAGGTAAGTGCTGCGCTCTTCTCTCTGCCATCTCATACTCACTCCATCTCTTCTACCACACCTATCTGCACCAAGATTTATGCTCTGCCACTCTACATATTTCCTGCAAAACCTTCCCTCATTTGCTTTCTCACACACCTGCATGGCCCTTGTACTGCCTCCTCATTGCTTAAGAACACCTCACCACGTTTCACCCTCCTGCACCAACATAACAGTTGTGCAAGCTCCACTTCATTCCTCGATTTCTCTCAATAGGAGAAGATAGCCCATAATAGGAAGAGCAAGCTTGTACAGGTGGAGGAATGCCTCATGTTAGCCTCCTCACCCCGACAAGGAGAGAATCTTGACCCTCGCAAGAGAAGACTGGAACTGGGTTACAGAGAGGTAATATTCTGTCAACTGTGTAAGTACCACTCCTTATTGCACTGCAGTTCTCCCATTAACCCCGCTGTCAGTCTTATTCATTGAACACAATTTGTAACCATTGGCCACAATGCTTGAGTCTTGCAGATGCAGCCAGGATCTCCATGACCTCTGTGGAAATACACCTGTTTCCTCAGAAATCACCTTCTGAACCACTGAGGTTAAGAATATCATAGCCTCAGAGGAAGCATCACCAAGACTTCCTTCTGCACCCACCAGTCCAGTTGCTGCCACCTTGGTGGGAACATTAGGTCCAGAAAGTAGGGGAGCACATCGCTGGGGCAGCTGCACAACTGGCTAAGGAAGAAACACTCCAGGCCACTGGCCCTAGAGGATTGCTGGAGACCAGGCACCTGCTTAGTCCCAACAGGAGACTCTGTAGAGTCAAAAAAATCAGGGACTCCATTGACAGGTGCACAGAGAGGAAGAGGAGTGCAAGATAGCTTTGTGTGATGCAATGGCCCTCATTGCCCTGAAGCTGCAGGAGTGCAGCAATTCAATGACATATATCTGCATCTATGGACAGGTTGGTGGCTGTCATGGAGAGGCAGGTCTAGCACCCTTGGTCTGCTGGAGAGATGCACAGACTTGCACCCCATCATCCCAGCCATTGGTCTGCAGGACTGAGTGCATGGTGTGATGGTGGTGGTGGTGGTGGGGGAGGGGGGGTTCAAAGGGTATGGCATGCATCCTCAAAAGAAGACAGGGCAGTTCCAGAAAGTGGAACGTGGAAGGAGGCTCCTCAGAATTCTTCTCAGGATTCCCCAGAACTGGCCAGGCCTCTGTCTCCAACCTGCCTGCCACCCTTTGACCCTTGGAAGTCCAAACCATGGAGGATCTAGTTGTGGCATATCTGGCATATCCAGACACAAACATTCCTGAGGCCACCTGATCAAACCTCCAGGGCCAACAGACTCTATTGATAAGCAGACTCCCTCCACCTCATCAACAGAAGCAGAAGTATACACTAAAACATAGCTGGGTGGAGAGAGAATGAAAGGGAACACTTTGATGGCACAGGTGAATAATGGATTATACATTACTTTTGTACAAATTTCAGTGCTTTTCATCTGGTTATTAGTAGAGTAGCTTTTTATTTGTCATTTCTACCATACACAACTGATACAGTAAAAACGAGACAACATTCTTCCAGGACCAAGGGTGCCACATGGACAGCACAAACTGCACACTTCTACAAAGCATAAAGTTCATAAGAAGTGTAAAACACGCAAGTTACAATGTAACAGAACAATGATAAATAGTAGACATTTTTCTAGCAGCAATTTGAAATCGCGCAAAGAATTTCAGATGGGAAAGAGTCCAATCATACTGTGTTAAGGAGCCTGTGTTAATGAAACTGGTTCCGTCTGGCCATGAGAGACCGAATGCTCTGGTATCTTCTGCCAGATGACAGGAGGGAGAAGAGTTTGAGTGACAGATGTGTGGGGTCTTCCACAATGCTTTTAGCCTTTTGGATGTAGCGTGTGGTGGAAATGCCTGTAATGGAGTAAAGAGAAACCCCGACAATCTTCTCAGCTGTCCGCATTATCCGTTGTAGAGTCTTACGATCCCGAACCAGGCAGTGATGCAACAGCTCAGGCTACTCTCAGTGAACCTTCTGTAGAATGTGGTGAGGATTGGGGCTGGGAGGTGGGCTTTCCTCAGCCTGTGCAGAAAAGAGAGATGCTGCTGGGCTTTCTTGGCTGTGGAGCTGGTGTTGAGGGTCCAGGTGAGATCCTCTGCCAGGTGTACGCCAAGGAATTTGGTGCTCTTCATGATCTCCACAGGGGAGTCATTCTCTGTAGGCCTAAATGGCCTGGTGGCATTGTGAGACATCACTTCACAGTCACAGACAGGTTTCCATGGATGGAGGTTTGTACTGAGAGTCTGTGGCATCATCTGGAAGCAAGTATACGTGGCATTGGGTCATCTTGAGATCTTTGGCCCTTCTCTTTCCTGCTATGTTTCTTCTGCTGTTTTGTGTTTATTTCATATTTCCAGCATCTGCAGTGTTTTGCTTTTATCCCAATTTTTTTTGTGCCCATTGTGTCCAAAGATTTGGCTGTCAATGAGTTGTTCAACAATGTCTGTGGCAAGGAGGTGCAACACACAGAGGGGCAGTGCTTTAGGGTGGACAGGACATAGGGACCCACAGGTGTTTGTCATGTATAGAATATGTCATGTGTAATGTCATTTAGCTTTAAAAGCTGGAACATTGGTGGATGCTACCTTCTCCCTAACAGGTCAAGTCACTTACCCACCCACTTCAAGTGTGGTCACAGCTGTATTTTTTTCTCATTGTGCGCTTTTGATTGCTAGCATGATAGAAGGTGACAATGAACATGCTATGGCTAGTAGCTTGTAGTGTTCACCTGTATGTGTCGGTGAGTCCCTGAACTCTAAATCCTTTTCCTGCTACCCCTTCCTGTAAACCCCATAGGTTTCACACCTCCCTAGGTACCCACCCAACTTGGCTAAACTCACCTGCATTGCTCACTTTTCCCCAGCAGCCCCTGGCATTTGAGGTGACCACAGGTATGGTCTTTCACTGCTGCCACCAACTCCCCCAGTCTCCCAAAGGCCCAGTGAACTTGACCATGAACAAACCCCCTTCTTGCATGATCACTTTCCCAATCATGCTTTACCAACTATCCCATTGCAGATTCTGTTGTTCCCCTTCACAATTGTCTTTTATCACCTCCAGCCTGCAACCCCACTCCCAACAACTATCTTGCTGAGCCCCATTATTGTGACAAAGGCCACCTTTTCCTCTGTACTGACCACACCCCCACTCCACTTAGTGTCCAAAGACAGACCTGAAGGATTAACCAGATTCCTGAGCGAAGCCAGTACATGTACCTGACTACATTAGTCCATTGATTGGCAATGAATACACAGAATTTATTTTCCCACTCACTGGGCTGCAGAGGCATGAACTTCTTGACCAAGGACATCCTGAGTGGAAACCTGGCCTGATAAGAGAGGCTGTCCTTGACTTACTGTGACGTGACTTTCTGATTGACAGGGTCTCCACAGACTTTGGTCAGCACTATTCTCCTAAGAATTTGAGACATGGCTGCTTGCTTGCTATACGTGCAGGTGCTGGCTGCGTAAGAGTGAAATTGATGTAGTATTGGCCTAAATCAAGAAGTTCTTCCCCTTGACTGAGGACTGCTGAGCTACCAGTCAAGCTACCTGTTTATGCAATTGTGCTAATTGGCGAGCAAAGGCCAGACAGGGAAAGGCAGGAATGGTGTAAAAAGCAGGTGAGCAAGCGCTAGGAGACCAAGTGAGCGTGCTGCAATACACATTGGTCAATCTGTAGCTAGGTCCCCATTTGTGCAAGCAAAGTGTTTTTTCTTCAACTTTCCAAAAATAGATGTCAGTGTGCCCTGCAATGCCAGTCGGTGCTCCCACAGTGCCCTGCAAGTGTATCAGAGAGGTAACAGTATGGGTTGTGATGGATTAGCAGATGTTGGATGGAAATACCAATAGATGAGCACTGCATGCAGCTGGTGCTTGTGGATTGTACCCAGGCCTGTAGTTTGCTTGAACTCAACAGGGGGGGTCATCTGGAGCAGCCAGTAAGTTGAATCCACCCCTCTTCAGTTTCCATTCCTACTTTTCTTGACATCTAGCTTGTTTTGGTGAGATTGGTAAGGTAGAAAGCTGAATATTAATAGTTGCGTTTGTGCTGTTAATGCATTCAACAAGCAATGATACCCTTCAAATAGTAACATGTCACTGCTTATGCAACTTGCCTTGTAATTTGTGAAAAGCATAAAAAGCATGAGTTGCTCCTGACATCAAGATTGTCCTCACTAGACATCTCACCCAATTCTGACACAAATCTTACTATAGCCTACGTGCTTTAAACCCTATAAGATTCCGCCCAGTGATATTATCTTCTGTTTTGTTGACCTTTCTGCATCTTCCATCCTTGTGTTCAATAATAGCCCTCAATTAAAAATCTCTTAGGCTTGTGAGCAAGCCAGTTAACTATGGTAGTACTCTTTCCATGCTAAAATATGGCTGCTGTGGGAAAACTGGCTGTGGAGGAAGGGGGAAAAGGTCATTATTGCACCTTCATTGAGAAAAGGAAGTGGGGTGGATATCTCATTCGGGAGTGGTCTAGGTGCTGCATGCCTACTGAGCACTAGGCAAAGAAGAGGACTGCAGATGCTGGAGATCAGATTCAAGATTAGCGTGGTGCTGGAAAAGCAGAGCAGTCAGGCAGCGTCCGAGGAGCAGAAAAATCGATGTTTAGGGCAGGATTCCTTACTTGACGTCTCGCCCAATCCTGACACAAATCTTACAATAACCTACGTGCTTTGAACCCTGATGAATTGCTTTTGCCCAAACCATTGATTTTTCTACTTGTCGGATGCTGCCTGACCTGCTCTGCCTTTCTAGCACCACTCTAATCTTGACTACTGAGCAATACCCAACTGGAGGTGAACTTCCTTTCCAGGACTGAGTAGTCAACCCCTATCTTAAGCCCCACAAATCAAGCTTCATCTGCACACTCGGGTGGATGTTGAAGCACATGACTGTAGAACAGAGAATTCTGAGAGAAACATTTAACACAAGAAAGTGTGTTTTTAGTCAGAGTGAGGCATGAAATGTCAAAACCAACTGTAACTCTTCCACTTCTGATTTTAGTGGAAGCAGGGCAAGCAAACAATCCGGAAATGCATAATCGTTGAACTCATTTTTAATATTTTTTAAACTGGTAACTAATGCCATCAGATTTTCCAGAGCCCCAGAAACTGGCCAGTTACAGGACTTGAGAGGGATGAATTCATAGAGTGATTGCTTTTACAGCATTGCCTGTGGACCAGAAGGAGCAAGAGTATTTCCTTCAGACCAAAGCAAAAAAAAACTCTTTATTGACCATGTGATTGGCTGATGTCATATCCCTTTCCTACAATCTCCTCCACAATCTCTTTCTAGTCTTCCTCTATGATCTCATTAGAATCATACAGCTCAAAAGAGGCCATTCAGCCTGTAGTTTCCATGCTTGCTCACTGCAAGATCCGCAAGAGTGATTGACCCTGTCCCTACCATACACCCAGGCAGTAAATTCCCGATTTTAGCCGTTTGGTATGTAAAATGTTTGTCCTCATGTTGCCATTGCTTGTTTTGCCAATCATTAGATTGCTGTGGTTTCAATCTTTCCACCATTAGGAATAATTTTTTCCTAACTATTCTGACCAGAACCCTCATGCTTTTGAATACTTCTGTCAAATTTGCATTTAAATTTCTCTTAGTATAGAACAGTTTTAGCTTCTCTCTACCCTCGTACATTAAGTTCCTCATCCCTGGGACCAACTTCATGAATCTTCTCATCACTGATGGTATCACACCTTTGAAAATGTGATACCAGTTGAGGCCATGCAATGTTTTATTATCAGTTCCTTGTTTTCGTACTTTGTGCCCCTCTTTAAAAAACCCAGGATCCTGCATACTTTATTAGTCATTTTCTCAATCTGCCGTGCCACTTTCAAAGACGCATGTGTAACCTGCAGGTTTCTCTGTTCTTATAACCCCTCCAGAAGTGTACCTTTTAGTTTACACCGATCCTCCTTCATCCTATTAAAATAAATCACTTCATGCTTTTCTGTTTCTGAGTTCTGTGACCTTTGCTCCAAACCCCTGACCTCACTGTGTTGGACCACCCAGCTGCAAAATCCACACTTTATGGGTGCAGCCTTGTGATACTTGCTTTCCTGTCAGATAGACAACTGGCCTATCAGTCAGGCTGGCTGTCCAGGTGGAAATTCTGGTGAAAAAATACAAAAATCCCCTGTTGTTAACTCTCAGTACATAGAGGAAACCCTTGCTTCTGAATATTACTAATCCTAAATAGGCAACGTTTTTTTCCCCTGGGATGGGGGAGTCCAGAACGAGAAGGCATAGGTTTAGGATGAGAGGGGAAAGATATAAAAGAGACCGAAGGAGCAACCTTTTCACTCAGAGGGTGGTACGTGTATGGAATGAGCTGCCAGAGGAAGTGGTGGAGGTGGGTACAATTATAACATTTAAAAGGCATCTGGATCAGTATATGATTTGGAGAGATATGGGCCGGGTGCTGGCAAGTGGGACTAGATTGGGTTGGCATATCTGGTTGGCATGGACGAATTGGACTGAAGGGTAGGTTTCCATGCTGTACATCTCTATGACGATGACTCTTGACATTGCCCCTTACCCAGGTTTTAGTAAACATTCGGCTCTTGGTACTATGACCAAGGTTTACTCTAGAATCAACACTCAAAAGAAATGACATAGTCCGTTCTTTTGTTCTTGTTTGTGGGATTCTGCTGTTTGTTTCCTATGCATCAAATTTGCAACAACACAGAAGCAAAGTCCTTGGCTGTAAATTGCATTGGAATATACTCTGATTTTAAGAAAAAAATTCATTCATGGGATGAGAGCATCACTGGCTAGGCCAGCATTTATTGCCCACCCCTAATTACATTGAGGGCATTTAAGAATCAATCACATTGCTGTGGGTCTAGAGTCACACACATATGCCAAACCAGGTAAGTATGACAGCTTCCTTTCATAAAGGGCATTAGTGAACCAGATGGGTTTTTCCTTGACAACCAGCAATGGAGTTTTGAATGCTCTTAATTCAAAATATTTATTGAATTCAAATGCCACCATCTGCCATGGCAGGACTAGAAGCCAGGTCTCCAGAACATTACCTGGGTCTCTAGATTAACAGCCCAATGATAGTATCACTAGATCACTGTCTGCACCTTGATTACGAACAGTTTTTTTAAAATGCAGATTCCTTTTTTTATACTTCTTTTCCTGAGATGGATTTGGAGACACTGGTGTTGGACTGGGGTGTACAAAGTTAAAACTCACAACACCAGGTTATAGTCCAACAGGTTTAGTTGGAAGCACTATCTTTTGGAGCACTGCTTCTTCATCAAGTGGTTGTGGAGTACACAATTGTAAGATACAGAATTTTACAGTGTGATGAAACTGAAATTATACATTTCAAAATACCTTGATTGTTTGTTAAGTCTCTCATCTGTTAAAATGACCATAATAGTTTCACTTCCTTCATACGTAAATCACAAAACTTTTTTAAAAGTTACATTGTCAGGTTAACTGTAACGATTGGTTTCAGCCCAGATAAGATGTTGAAGGTGTTAGCCTCCTGTGTTCTGTTGTCTGTGCCATAATGTTTAATCTAAAAAGTGAGTTAACAGAGTATGACATGGATTCATGCAGTTTTTGAGCAAAGTACAGTGCAACTCTGCAAGTACAAATTCACCACACAAACGTATATGTGCATGTGGATTTTTGTGTGTGTGTGTTTGTCTGTCTGGGGTAGGGGTTTGTGCATGTCTGTGAGAGAGAGTGTATGTGTGTGTGAGTGTAAAGGGGTCTAAGTCTGTGTGTGTCTGTGTGTGTGTGTGTGTGTGTAAAATGGTCTAAGTCTATGAGAGGGTGAATGCGGGAGTGTGTGCGTCTGTAGACTGATAGCTAAGTTCGGTACCCATAGGGAGGGCCTCAACCGGTACCTTGGGTTCATGTCACACTATAGGTGACCAGCATTGCACTATACACACACACACTGACACTCCTCCACACACACACTCTTATGCAGACACACAGACACAGACATTGATATACATAATCACACACACTCCTACAGACACACACACACTTCCACAGTCTCACATGCACCCTCTCACAGACCTAGACCCCTTTACACTCACACACACGCACATATACCCTCTCTCTCACAGACACTCACAACCCCTACCCACCCCCCCCCCACACACAAACCCATATGCACACATATACATTTGTGCGGTGAATTTGTACTTGCAGAGTTACATTGTACTTTGCTCAGAAACTGCATGAATCCATGAAAGATTCTGTTAATTCATTTTTTAGATTAGAATCTGTCTAAACATTATGGCACAGACAACAGAACACAGAGAGGGCTAACACCTTCAACATATTATCTGAGTTGACACCAATTGTTAAAGTTAACCTGAGAATGTAACTTTTTTTAAAAAAAATTGTGATTTACATATGAAAGAAGTGAAACTAACATGGTCATCCTAACAGATGAGAGACTTAACAAGTAATAATCAGGGTATTTTTCAGTGTGTGATTTCAGTTACATCACACTGTAAACTTTTGCTATAAATTCTGTGTCTTACAATTGTATACTCCACAACCACCTGATGAAGGAACAGCACTCTGAAAGCTAGTGCTTCCAATTAAACCTGTTGGACTGTAACCTGGTGTTGTGTGGTTTTTAACTTTTCTGAGATTGCATCTGGAATTTCAGTTGCCTCCAAAACCTAGCCTATTTTTAACCATTGTTTCACACCACTGAACACCTCCTGGCAACAGCATTGGATAAGCTCTGGACTGTATTTATTGTTCAGCTTCTCCCCTAGTTTACCTAGGAACAGCACATAAAACATGCAGCTGAGTAGGTTGTGGGGTGCTGGTGTGGAACAATGAGGGCAAAGAAAGGAAATACTTTAAAAATCTATGAGAAGATAAATAACAGCTTAGAATGTTTAGGTCAGGATATCAATGACTGGAATAATATTCAAATGACAGCTTTCACAAGTACTTAAAATGGAAAAATGAAGCTAAAATAAACTTTAGTACTTTTGGGTCAGGGACAACAGAAATCATAATGAAGAATGAAGAAAGGACAGAGCCACTGAACAAGTATTTGTCTTCAGTGGAAAACATAACCAATATGTAGTAGAGGGGCAATTAAGAGAGATTTCCAGATGGTATTTAATAATGGAGAAAATAAAAGCTCATTGTATAGGGGTGGCATATTGGAATAGATAAAAGATTCGCTACCTGTCAGGAAGAAAGAGGAAGTATAAATGGGTTATTTTCAGGTTGACAAGATGTGACAAATAGTGTGTATATCAGTACTAAGATCTCAACTGTTTACAATTTATATGAAGTACTTAGCTGATGGGGTGGAGGGTATTGTTTCCACATTTGCTGATGACACAAAAATAGGTAGCTTAGTCGGTTGTGAAAAGAGCACCAGAAGATTATAGAAAGTTATAGATAGGTTGAGGATGTTCTATGGAGATAGCGTAGTGAAAGTCACTGGATTGAACCTGGGATATTAGGAGAAAATGAGGATTGCAGATGCTGCAGGTCAGAGTCAAAAGGTGTGGCGCTAGAAGAGCTCAGAAGATCAAGCAGAATCTAAGGAGCAGGAGAATCGATGTTTCGGGAAGGGGGCTGAGAGATAAGTAGGAGGGTGGGGGACCCCCACCCTCCTATTTATCTCTCAGCCCCCCCCAAACACACATTCCTGATGAAGAGCTAATACCCAAAGTGTTGATTTTCCTGCTCCTCGGATGTTGTCTGACCTGCTGTGCTTTTCTGGTGCCACACATTTTGACCCTGTGATTTAGGGTTTTCTTATGATGAGAGTCTGAGTAAATTAGGTCCATATTCAGGACTTTACAAGAGAGATAATCATATTGAAATTTAAAAGTTTCTGAAGGGGCTTGACAGGGGTGTTGCTTCTCTGGGCTGGGAAATCTAGATCCCGTGAGCACAATAAGGAGCCAATCATTTAGATCTGAGATTAGGAGAAATTTATTCTTAGTGTTGTGAACCTTTGCAATTCTCCAATCAGTCTCCAATTAAACCAGAGGTTTGTGGATCTCCTCTAGTTGAATATACTTGAGACTGAGGAAGATGGATCAATGGTCTCTCTGAATTGTGGGGTTCGGGGAGGCAATGGAAAAGTGAAGCAGATTAGGCATCATTGTATTTAATGACAGAGCAGCATCAGGGTACTATATGATCTAAATCCTTTTTGTTACCTTACGTTCTTGCTAAAAAAAATCACTGACATCCTTTATCATTTTTGTGTTTTTTTATGCAAATATAGGGCTTCTGAAACATCTCCTACAGTTTAAACAGTTAGTGACTGTGCTGATGAGTTCATCTGGGAATGAAGACTTTACTTCTGAGGAAGAAATAACATCTCAGGGTATGGTATCACACAGCCTATAGATTATTATATTAACTTTAAAGTGGAATTAGGGAAACATGATGAATAATGTTGGACAGAAAAAGACATTTCGGTTCATCCAACCTTTCCCACAGAACTGTAATGTCTTTTGCATCACTATATTCATATATACACAACCAATTGCACCTGAAATTTATGTACTCTTGGAGAGGCAAAATAACACATAAAAGCTCGGGCCAATTTATGAAGTAAGTCTCTACATCTTAGATGATTGAAACTAGTCAAGTGAATCACACTTGGCATGATTTAATGTCATGTATCACTTATTGATTTTATAAGTTGACATGTAGAAGTTCAGAAACAGGTCCAACTCTTGCTTGAAAAAATTCATTGCATAAGCTGGCAGCTTATTCTGTGGCTGTACTGTTCACTGAGAGAAGAAGCACCTTCTGAAATGCAATCTAGTTCTGGCCTTTTATAACTTGATACTGTAACCTAATGGTTCCTTTAGCATGGCATTCAGCCACTGACTCCACCAACAAGCACATTGACCTAGACCCAATATACTGGCCGCTACCACGAACAACTGGAACCAGCAACCAGAAGCAGCAGAAGCGGAACCTAATAAATTTCAGAAGACACAGTACAGCAGCACTTCACAGGAGGCTCCAAAGCACTGAAGATATCACCTAGACAGGGGACGAAACATCTGCAAATCAACTACCCAGCTCGGTGAACATATCCACAACCATGACAATCGGCACCTGAGCTGCAAATCTTTACACAAACCTTGGTTTCCCCCAAACTTTAAGTGACACAACATGCCTGCACAAGCATATTCTGTCCTGATATCATCCTATAAACCTTGATCAAATAATCTCAAAGTCTACATTTCTCTAAGACATAAGATCCCATTTCTTTTAGCCTGTTTTGAAAAGAAGACATTTAAACTGGAAATTTATGTAGTGATCATTCTTGGCAGCTTTTCTTAAGCACCAATGTCACCCACAATATGAGGACATCAAAATTGGACAGTGGCCTAACTAAAGCCTTGAACATAGAGATAAGTTTGACAAGAGTTTCAAATGTGGACTGTGGTGGAAGGTCAGAGAGGTTTAAAGAAAAAAAGTGAGCAGTGCCAATCCAATCTAAAGGCATCTTGACAGATGAGGGAGAAGTATAGAGTAGACCAACATCATGAGTAGAGAGTGCATGCTGGCACAGAAGTCTATATTACAAAGACATGGAGTTGAATTTTACTCCCTTCCCCATCCCTGTATAGAACAGCAGATGAGGGATTGTTGAACATCTCAGCTCCAAAACATGATTGCAGGTGTTTGTCAAGGTAGTGTCCTAGGCCAACCATCTACAGCTGCTTCATCAATGACCTTCCCTTCATTAGGGGATATAATTTCAACTAGTGGAATGGATTCATTTAAGATCCTTTCAACAATAAAAAAGGATTTGAACTAACCACATAAATCCTAATCTCAAAATTTGCAGATGACACAAATCTGGGTGGAAGTGTGATCTGTGAGAATAATAGAGAGATGCTACAATGTTATTTGGTCAGGCTAAGTGAGTTGGCAGATGCAGTGTAGTGTGGATAAATGTGAGTTTATCTACTTTGTCGCAAAAATAAGAAGACAGATTATTATTTGAATAATATCAATTGAGAGAGGGGAATGTACAACAGGATGTGGGTGTTCTCGTACACCAACTGCTGAAAGTAAGTACACAGCTGCAGCAGAGGGTGAAGGAGGCCTTCATAGCAAGAGGATTCAAGTAAAGGAACAAGAATGTAATTATACAGGGCATTGGTGAGGCCACACCTGAAATGTTCCGTGCAGTTTTGTTCTCCTTATCTGAGGAAGGATGTTCTTACTATAAAAGGAGTGCAGCAAATGTTTGCCAAATTGATTCCTGGGATGCCAGGATTGACATTTGAGGAAAGATTCAGTTGGTTGGGTTGTGTTCACTGGAGTTTAGAATATTGAGGGGGTATCTCTCAGAAACCTATAAAATTCTAACAGGACTTGACAGACGAGATACAAGAAGGATATTCCTGATGATGGGACAGAGAAAGGGGTAAACCTTTTTGGACTGAGATGAGAATTGGTGAACCTGGAATTTATTATCACAAAAAGTGATTGAGGCCATATCTTTGTTTTTTTTTCAAGAAGAAGGTAAATATAGTTCTTGTGGCAAAAAGATTCAAAGAAATATGGGGGATGGAAAGATTCAGATTTGGAGCTCATGATTAGCCATGATTGTACTGAATGTTGCTACAGGTGCCCAACAATACAATTAGAGCGCCAACAATATGGTCACAATAAATGTATAATACTTAAAGCTAACATTTGTATTAAACTTTAAGTTGATTTTCTTTATTGTATTAATTAAAGAAGTTATTATATAGTTCTTTCTGTCTTTTAGGTGGAAATCCACTACTGTTACTGTTGAAAAAGGTACGATTCCTGACTCTGTTTTAGTTCTAGACATATGGGTATTGCTCGTCAGTTGGGTGTAATTGACTTGTTTTCAGACATGCAGAAATAAAGATTAAGCTGACACAAATCTGGGTGGAAGGGTGATCTGTGAGAATAATAGATGCTACAATGTTATTTGGTCAGGCTAAGTGAGTTCGCAGATGCAGTTTAGTGTATTATTAATGTGACTGCAGGGGTGAAAAATGAACTAAAATCTGCAAGACAGCCTTTGGGAGTGCAAGATTTGACTGAAAACCGCGTAACTCATGCTTCTTATCCTGAAGCACAAAAGTCTCATTGGATTCAAATTTATAGTTGCTTTTAATCATCCAGCATGTGATACAAATTGTTTGAAGTTCTTGTTTAATCTCTAGTTTTCCATATAATTCTACGCTTAAGTTTATATATTCTATGAAATTTGGTGGGCAACATTGGCTGAAAATTTGAGATACTAAACAATTTTCAAGATGGCCAAGATGGAATCCTGCAGTGCGATGTTGATTTAGTCTATTGTGAGAGAATCTGTAGTTTTAAAATTTATATTTCGTTGAAACGGACCCTAATTGAAATGGAAGCAGAGAAAGAAACTGACCATCTGTTTCAAAAGAAGCAAAAAGGTTTGGAAGCCAACACTCCTGAATAGAGACTAGTTGAAAGTTATAAAATAATACCAATTTAAGTTGAGTACTGAAAACTAATGAGTCTCCTGGTGCAATACAGTCAAGCAAAGGCGAGATCAAGCTGTTGATGTTATGCAAGGATATAGTGCTGCAAGTGTTTCCATTACTTGAAGATAAGATTGATGGCTCTAT
Organism: Chiloscyllium punctatum; assembly: GCF_047496795.1. Taxonomy (NCBI): domain Eukaryota; kingdom Metazoa; phylum Chordata; class Chondrichthyes; order Orectolobiformes; family Hemiscylliidae; genus Chiloscyllium; species Chiloscyllium punctatum. The sequence continues at coordinate 78,494,529 of NC_092756.1, read as the reverse complement.
GCTGTCCAGACTGAGATAAGCAGGTTCTGCAGATAGAGGATATTTATGTTGAAGATAGTATCTGTTGTGTGCTGCTTTTGGCTGGGAATTGGACTATCGCCTAAAAGGAGAGGAGCTGAAATTCTTGGAGGACGACTGAGCTTTAAAGAATTCTGTGACTGAGTATTATCACCAAAATTTGAGTGGACTGCTGAATCAGTTTGTTAGTCTGACTTTGTTGTATCTGCCTTTTAGTATATAATTTATAGTTTTATTCAACTTCAGTTTGCCTTACTAATTCACGTTTAATTTCTGTTGGATGTTAAGTTAGTATGCCAGGTTATCTAAAGTAGTTTTTAGTGTTGCTTTGTTTGACCCCAAGATAAAACAGAAGAATTTTTCTAAACCACAGACGTTTGCATCTATATTCTTTTACTAAAGAAATGGGATTCTGTATTTCTTCTACTTTTTTTAAAAAAATGTTCCTAGTCACTATAAAGATCATAAAGCTGCCTTTACTGTCAGACACATCACCTTGGTAAATGAATTGAAGCAATGTGCTAGCCAACCAGAGAATTATTAAGGGCTGACATACAATTAAATTGCATGTAGATTTATTTAAAAGCATGCACAGCAATTTAGTGCATACTGCTTCAATTGATAACCTAACCTAATACAAATCAGCTGATTATGAATAACCAAATAATTAATAAGGATTTTGAGCTTTATTTAAAGTCACACCTAGCTTTCAGTGTTTACTTGCTGATTGAGGTTGACTGGCCACACTGTATTGTGCAGAACTTTCGGAACACCTAAGTGTGGGGCAGTTTGTAAAGAGTTCACCAACACTCTTAGCATGAAGTCATTATGTACTATCTGTTTTGCAAGCAAGACAGTTCTGCAGCTAATTATGGTTCTACTATTTTGTAACCAATGCCATATTTTGTAACAGATGGGTTTTTATGATAATCAACAGTGGTTCCTAGGTTGCCAAAAGGCTAGCTTTTATTCCAGATTATTTTGAATTCAAGTTTCATTGTCTACCAGGATAAGATTTGTACCCAAGTCCCTTGAATATTAGTCTTGGGTTCTGGATCACCAGCAGTTTCTGAAAACAATTCATGAGCTTTAAGTTTTTCAGGAGAATGATTAAACTTGCTGGAGTTTTTTAGAGAGGGTATGGTACTCTTTTGGATTCATCCGGAGGGGCCAAATGCCTGTTAGTAGAGGTCAGATGCCCTTTGGTGTTTGTTGTTAAGAGTAGATATTCATGCATATATGTACAAAAATAGGCAAGCTGAAAAGAATTGTCAAGATATTTAAATTATCATTGAAACTGTCAGATTTCCGAGGCAATTAAATCCATTTTAAATGAAAAAGCAAAACCTGAATCTTAAAACAAATTCTGTGCTTGTTCCATCTGTTGACATCAGCCTGAAAGTTGTTATTATAAGATGAGAGATGCCTGATGGATTCTGCATATTTTCATTATTATAATGGGAAATTTGACAATTCCATTCAATTTACAGCTCTAAGTGGAGATAAAGCTTTTGAAGTGGGCTATGCCTTCAAGTGCTTGTCCTTAAAATGATTAAACACCTAACTGAAGTGATTATTTTTACAAAAGATTAGTTGCAAGAATATTAATGTAGTGAATGAGTTTTTGCAACATCAATATACTATTAGAATTTCATTTTATTTTTTTCTTAGCATGATTCCTGGTATATTGGCATGTTGGATGTAAGACCAAGAGTGATGTGTTCAATGACATGGTGATGCTTTTCACTGAGTTTGTATAGGGGTGAAAGAGATGGAGTGGGCAGGGAGGGGAAGTTGGAGAGTGGTGCAGGAATACCAATTATCATGGAGGATATTAGGAGCCGTTGAGGTATGTAGATGGGGATAGATTGGCGTGGACAGTATGAGGGGCCAGCAGTGCAGATAGAGGGGCATAGGTTGGTATGGATGGTTGGGGCAGCTGTGAGTATAGAAGAATGGTTTGCCCTGGAATGTATTCATGGCCATGTAGGGGTTGGTAGAAGGTTACATATTGACTGGAGAGTATGAGGGGCCATGAGAAATGGGTGAAGGGCATAGAAACACAGAAAATAGGAGTAGGGAATGGGTAGTCCTGTCTTCTGAGCCTGCTGTACCATTTAGTATGATTATGGTTGATATCCAACTCCGTATCCTGTTCCTGCTTTCTCCTTTTGATTTCTTTAGCCCTAAGAACTATACCTAACTCCTTCCTGCAAACATTCAATGTGTCAACTACATTCTGTGGCAGAGAATTGTGCGGGCCCACCAATCTTTAGGTGAAGAAATTTCTTCTCATTTGTCCTAAATGGCCTACCCAGTATTCTTAGACTGTGACCCCTGGTTCTGGACTCCTTGGACATCACACGCATACTTCCTATGCTTACTCTGTCCAATCCTGTTAAAGTTTTATAGGTTTCAATGAGTACCTCCCAGCCATACTTTTTTTAACTCCAGTTAACTCCAATGTGTCTTCATACGACCATCCTGCTAACCCAGAAATCAGTCTGGTAAATCTTTGTTGCTCTCTCTCTCTCAATCGCCAAAACATCCTTTCTCAAAGAAGGAAACCAAACTACACATAATACAAAAGGATGGACTCAACAAGGTCCTAGAGAGTTGCAGCAGAACCTTCCTGCTCTTATTCTTTTGCTATGAAGGCCACCATAGCACTTGCCTTCTTGGTTGCCTGCTGCACCTGAATGCCTATTTTCAACAATTAGTGTACAAGAATACCTAGGTTTCATTGTGTCTCCTCCTTTCTCAATCAATCACCATTCAGATAATCTGCCTTCCTGCTTTTGATACCAATGTGGATAATCTCACATTTATCCACATTGTACCATGCGTTTACCCAATCACACTGAAGCATCTCTGCATCCTCTTCACAGTTCGCCCTCACGCCCAACTTTATATTTGGAACTTGGAGAGTTGGTTGACTATAGGTTAGCATTGAGAGTATGAAAGATCATGGGGAGTGGGTGGAGGGAATGAGGTAGCATAAGCTGACATCAGTTTGTTACAGAAAATGTATGTGGTGAGGTCTGCCTTATTTTGTTGTGTAGGTTTCTTTCTTATATCTGAGAGAAGGTTGGCCTCTCCCATAGGCTGTTTTTGCAACTGGCAATTCCTGTGACTACCTTTGAACTATTTCTGGTGGTAGTAGTCTGACTTACATAATCTCTTGTGCTCTTTGTAATGCACTCTCTCTGTCCGTACCAAACCCAACACTACCACCATCAGAATCAAAATCAGACTGACCAGGGCACTTTCTCCTAAATTAAGATGACGAAGTCGGGATGCTCACACACTCTTGGGAGGCAGTAAGGAACAACTATCCAGGCCTGTATATTTTTGATCAAAATGTGATACTGGCAAATTAAGCAGCAGTTAACATTTTGTTCTTTGTTTTCTTTCAGTTTCTGCTCAGTAGAGATGAAACACTACAGATTGCAAGTGTACAATGTATGACCTCCATAGTCATCCACTCCCCAGTGGAGTATGCTCCTGCTCTAGTATATGCAGATATTCCAGGTTACCTTTTATTGCTAAGGTGTATTTCAAGTCTGTTTGATTGTGCAAAATTGTTGCACCTTTGTGCACCATGGTGATATACTTCTGTACCATATCTTTGCCCCTATGTCTGCCCATTTTTTGTCAATTACCACATTTGTTTTATTCTCCACAAATATCTCTGCACCACCAATGTTCTTTTTGATTGCTTTCCATCTTATCCCTGAAGTATAACCTGTTCAAACCTTTGTCATTTGTATCCACTTTCACACCAAATCCTGCTTGTCCATTTCACCCACCAATGGTGACTTGTGTTGAATCTCCATGCCAAAATTTAAGATCCCAGTTTGTGCTCACTCAAAATCCATTCACTTACACAAAGTTAAAATTGACCTTGCCTTTGATTTCTTGTGTGATCGTTCTTTACTCTGCCATTAGAATAAGTTTGTTTTTGACATTAGAGAAGTTATTAATTCTTAAAGTTTCAAAAAGCACATTAAAAAATTTCATTAAAATATTCTGTTAAAATCAGGTCAGTGGGTAGTTAAAACCTACCAGCTCCCCTTGTAGTTGTTATGGACCAGGCCTGACCCCTCAAAACATTTTTAAGCAGGTAGCCCAGCCTGTAACTTTGCTGTTTGTTTCAGGTAAGTGTATTGTTGATATTCCCGGAGTAATTTGCTGGTCAGACCGCCGAGTTTTAAACAAACAAAATTTATTTGCAAAATTACAGAATGCAACACAATGATCCTATCTGAACCCAACAGGCTATCCTGACTTAATGATGCTGTTCCAAAATACTTGCAACAATAAACTCCTTAGCACAAAGAGTAAAAATGACACAAAAAGCATACAGGTTACAAAATCAGAAGGAGGTGGAGAGTGTCCAGTTTCAGCTGTGACCCTGATTCAACTAACCCTCAAACTGAACTGACCTGCGCAGCTGGAGAGCTGGCCACGCCCCATTTATTATACCAGTTTATTTTTAAAACCTGAAAGCTTTCTGCCTGAAGCATTATTTGTTAGATATAAACAAAAGGGCCCCAACGAACCATTTAAACTTCAGACATGTTAGAACCTTGAGTCGTTTAGAACATCTCTGCAAAACATCAAGGACAACATAACCTTGTAAAAGGACCAGCTTTGTGACACTGTCCTGCGGTTGCTAAGAGTTGAACTACCATGGTTTTCAACTGCTTAGGGACAATTGACAAAAGTTGAAAAGAATCTTTTTGAATAAATGCATTGGGCTTTGCTTTCACTTTCTCTGTGTGGACCTAAATTGGAGTACTCCTGTAGGAAGGGTTTAAATTTTCTCCATGTTAACATTAGTCTTCCCAGGGTTCACCTCTCTTTCCAGCTGCAACTTTGTACTGACACTTTCAGAGTCATAGATTATTAAAGCACAATAAAAGGCCCCTTCAGCCTGTCATGTTTGTGCCTGTCATCAAGCACCTATCTACTCTAGTTCACTTTTCCAGCACTTGATGTAGCTATTCTTGTATGCTGTGGTTTTTCAAGTATTCATCTAAATTCTTCTTAAATGTTGTGATGTTTCCTGCCTCTATTACTCTTTCAAATGGTGAGTTCCAGATACCCACCAATCTTTAGGTGAAAATCTTTCCCAAATTCCCTCTAAACTTCCTGCCCCTTACTTTATTGCTGCCAGTTATTGACCCTTCCAATGAAAAGAAAGGTTCCTTCCTATCTACCCTATCTACTCTTCAGACTTTTGTAAACCCCCCTTAGTCTTCTCTGCTTTAAGCAACCCCACCCCTGTCCATCTAGTCTGTCTTCATAGTTGAAGCATTCCAGTCTGGGAAATACCGTAATGAATTTCCAGTCTACCTTCCCATTGCAATCACATTTCTCCTTTGGTATAGCAAGCAGAACCACACACAGTACTTCAACTGTAACTTAACCAACATCTTGAACATGCCATCACACTCCCACACCTCACCCCACCCCAGCCCCTGCATTCCTTGCCTTGACTAAGAAAGACAAATATCCCATATGCCTTCTTGCTTAACACAGTCTAAAAAAATCTGTGATATCTTGTAATTTCTTCGTGTCATTACAAAACCTTTATATCTGGTTTCAAGTTCATTAATCGACTCCACACTTTCACTGTAGCAATAACTTACTGATTAAAAACTGGATTTCCATTAAAATAGGAATTATTAGTGCAAAGCACTGTTTGAAAAGTCACATTTCAAAACATAAGGTTAATATTGACTATTGGATAATAGTGAAACATGTAAAGTGTACTGTATTGGTGGTGACAGTATAACTGAAAAATACACAAGTCAAAACCAGTTTTGACAAGTAGCGCCAAATGACAGTCCATTAATTGAAATCTCTGAAATTTTCTATGTGGCAGGGAATCGAGTTTTGTGTAACTTTCCTTGAAATTTAAAAATCACACAACACCAGGTTATAGTCCAACAGGTTTAATTGAAGCACTAGCTTTCGGACCGCCACTCCTTCATCAGGAGGTTGTAGAGGACACAACTGTAAGGCACAGAATTTATAGCAAAAGTTTACAGTATGATGTAACAGAAATTATACATTGAAAAATACTTTGATTGTTTGTTGAGTCTCTCATCTATTGGAACGACCATGATAGTTTCACTTCTTTCATATGTAAATCACAAAACTTTTTTTAAAAGTTACATTCTCAGGTTAACTGTAACAATTGGTGTAAGCCAGATAAGATGTTGAAGGTGTTAGCCCCCTGTGTTCTGAGTCTGTGCCATAATGTTTGGACTGATTCTAATCTAAAAAGTGAGTTAACAGAGTCTTACATGGAATCATGCAGTTTTTGAGCAAAGTACAATGTAACTCTGCAAATGCAAATTCATCACCACCAAAATGGCCTCCTTGGTTCTTGCAGCAGACCCGGAGGAATTCATCAGACGAGTGAAACTCCGGAAATTCTTTCAAGGTGCTAGCAGTGATCCCAACGAGCCCACTGACGAACCGGAATAGTCATCACAGGGATCTGTAGAGGAGCTACCAAAGAAGGAGTCAACTTGGACCCCACTGGAGGGCCACTGCCCTGGGCTTGGCATGTATTCTCAAACAAGATGTATTCTCAAACTGTCAGGAAATGTATAAATGCCAGATTCATCAGCCGTACAAAAGGTGGAGCAAAATATCACCCAATCACAACGCAACACCATCCATGCTCTCAAAACCAATCACAACATTGTCATCAAGACAGCAGATAAAGGAGGAGCCATCATCATTCAGAATAGAACAGATTACTGCAAGGAAATGCACCAACACCTGAACAACCAGGAACACTACAGGCAACTACCGGCCGATTCGACCAAAGAACACACCCAAGAACTAAACACGTTGATCAGGACTTTGGATCCAGTCCTTCAGAGTTTCCTACGTGCCCTCATCCAACGTACTTCTCGCGTGGGCGACTTCTACTGCCTTCCAAAGGTACACAAAGCCATACACCAGGACGTTGCATTGTATCAGGCAATGGCACTCTGTGTGAGAATCTCTCCGGCTATGTTGAAGGCATCTTGAAACCCATTATACAGGGGATCCCCAGTTTCTGTTGTGACACTACGGATTTATTTCAGAAACTCAGCACCCACGGACCAATCAAACCAGGAACATTCCTCGTCACAATGGACATTTTAGTACTCTGCAGCAGCATCCCCCACAATGACGGCATCGCAGCAACAGTACTCAACACCAACAGTTGCCAATCTCCAAACACCATCCTACCACTCATCCGCTTTGTCCTTGATCACAACGTCTTTACTTTTGACAACCAGTTCTTCATCAGACACATAGAACAGCTATGGGGACCAAATTTGCACCCCAATATGCCAACATCTTCATGCATTGGTTCGAACAAGACTTCTCTACGCAGGACCTCCAACCAACATTATACACCAGATACATTGACGACATTTTCTTCCTCTGGACTCATGGCGAGGAGTCACTGATAAAACTACACAGTGATATTAACAAGTTTCACCCCACCATCAAACTCACCATGGACTACTCTCTACTATCTGTCTTATTCTTGGACGCATGCATCTCCATCAAGGATGGACACCTCACCACCACACTCTACCGCAAACCGACAGACAACCGTACAATGCTACACTTCCCCAGCTTCCACCCAAAACATATTAAAACAGCTATCCCCTATGGACAAGCCCTACATGTACATGGGATCTGTTCAAATGAGGAGGAATGTGACGGGCACCTGGAAGTACTCGGGGATGCCCTCACAAGAGTGGGGCATGATGCTCAACTCGTCGATCGCCAGTTTTGACCTGCCACAGCAAGGAACTGTAATGACCTCCTCAGGAGACAGACACGAGCTTCAACTGACAGGGTACCCTTCGTTGTCCAGTACTTCCCAGGACCCCAAACACTACGCCATGTTCTTTGTGACCTGCAACACATCATGAGGATGAGCACCTCGCTAAGAGCTTCCCTATACCTTCGCTGCTTGCCTTTAAACAACTGCCAAACCTCAAACAGATTATTGTTCGTAGCAAGCTGCCCTGCCTTCAGGACAACTCCATACAACCCTGTCATAGTAGGCGCTGTAAGACATGTCAGAGTGTGGACATGGACACCACCATTACACATAGGGACACCTCCCACCATGTACGTGGCAGGTACTCACGCGACTCAGCCAACGTTGTCTATCTCATACGCTGTAGGCGAGGATGCCCTGAGACATGGTACGTCGGTGAAACCGAGCAAAGTCTACAGCAACAGATGAATGGGCACCGCACAACAATCAACAGACAGGAGTGTTCCCTCCCAGTTGGGGAACACTTCAGTGGTCCAGGACATTTGACCTCAGACCTTCGGGTGACCATCCTCCAAGGCGGACTTCAGGACAGGTAGCAGCGAAAAGTTGCCCGAGCAGAGGCTGATAGCCAGGTTCCGTACCCATAGGGTGGGCCTCAACTAGGACCTTGGGTTCATGTCACACTACAGGTGACCACAATTGCACTACACACACTCATACACAAAGGCACTCTTATACTCACACAGACACGCGAATATACAGACATGCATACGGACACTCACACACACTCCTACAGATATACACACTCCCACATTCACACATGTATCCTCTCACAGACTCACTGACTTAAACCACTTTACACACACACATACATACACTCTCTCGCTGACTCACAACCTCCCCACCCCAGAAACACGCACACTCCTGCAGACACACACACACTTTCACACACATACATGCATCTTCTCACAGACTTAGACACTTTACACTCACACACACACACACACACATATATACACACTCTTTCACACTCACAACCCCCCACCCCAGGCACACACATACACAAACCCACATGCACACATACACATATACATTTGTGGGGTGAATTTGTACTTGCTGAGTTACATTGTACTTTGCTCAAAAACTGCATGATTCCACGTAAGATTCTGTTAACTCACTTTTTAGGTTAGAATCAGTCTAAACATTATGGCATAGAGAGAGAACACAGGGGGCTAACACCTTCAACATCTTATCTGGCTAACACCAATTGTTACAGTTAACCTGAGAATGTAACTTTTAAAAAAAGTTTTGTGATTTACATATGAAAGAAGTGAAACTATCATGGTTGTTCCAATAGATGAGATACTCAACAAACAATCAAAGTATTTTTCAATGTATAATTTCAGTTACATCATACTGTAAACTTTTGCTATAAATTCTGTGTCTTACAATTGTGTCCTGTACAACCACCTGATGAAGGAGCGGCGCTCCAAAAGCTAGTGCTTCCAATTAAACCTAAAGTGAGGGCACTCTACTTGATGGCTAGGTGACTGTTAAAACTCACATTTCTCTGGATTGGCAAGATCAGACCTTGCATTGAGATTAAATAAACATAGCCACTGTTGGCAATACTCAGCAATTCAAGCAGAAAGAAAGAGAGTTAAAGTTTTATTAGTGTCTCTGTCCCTCTTCAGAAATGGTGCCTGATTTGCTGAGTATTTCCAGTATTTCTGCATTAATTTCCAATTTCCAGCATCTGCATATGTGTTCATGTGCTAAATTTGCTCTGTTGAGAGATTTTCTTCTCAATCTGTTCTGTTTAGAATTCCTGTTCGAGAGACTCTCCAGTACAGATGAGATCTTGTTGTGGTCAGTGTACAGTTGTCTTCTTCTGTTGACTGAGGAGAGACTTTTCTTTTCTAAGTGCCACACCATTTATGGTAAGTAAGAGTGAAGACTGCTCAGTAGTATTTAACTGATGAATGCCAACTAATATAATTTAAACATTCAAATTATACTGCATCAAACAAGGCTTTGTTCCTTCTTAAATAAAAACCAAAAGAACTGCGGATGCTATAAATCAGAAACAAAAATAGAAGTTGCTGGAAAAGCTCCACAGATCTGGCAGCATCTGTGAAGAGAAATCAGAGTTAACGTTTTGGGTCTGGTGACCCTTCCTCAGAACCCAGATCTGCTAAACTTTTCCAGCAACTTCTGTTTTTGTTCTTGTTCCTTCTTTATCTGAGTAACTGTCCAGTGAGAGGTCCACCAAGAGAAAAATACTTGATTTATAGAAAAGAAGCAGGATTTAAGAATAATTAAAACTATGATCAAACATGGATAAGATTGGTAATGTCAGTAGAAGGCCCAGGTTCAAAAGCCACCTGCTCTAGAGTTGTACCATAACGCAAGTTGATTAAAAGTATCTGAATGTGGATAAGTCTGGAGATAATATAAGGAACAGTATTCCCAGTTCTCAATTCTGCTTATTTATGAGAATTTAATTGAGTAACATAAATTCATTATGTGGTAGGGGTGCTCAGGTTATTCTTCATGCATGTGTTAGAAAGTTTAAAGCATGTACTGTACCTTAGAGATAGTGAAAGATGTTTTGCACTGAGAGCTTGCAGGCAACTGTCATGTGACTGAATAGCAGTCTGAGCGTACTGAAAAACTGGAAATATGTAACGTTTGACTGTGAAATAAAAACTCAAGTTTTGGTTGCTATGTTGACAACCATTTGAATTTAACCAATCAGTTTAAATTATGCCCAAGATACTAAAATCCAATTGAATTTGAATTTTACTGTTTTGCCAACATTGAACCGATAAGATGATCTGTTGTTTGGGGTATAAAGAAGAGTTAGCCAGAGAGAACGACTAACTGCTATTGTCAGAGACTGCCAATCAAAACACTGTCTATCAAAGGTACCTTTCTCATATGAAACATCTTTGCACCAAAAGACTGATGATGATCCAGGGAGATCTACAGCCTGAGGAAGACAGATACCAGAGACGACAGCTGCTGCAGGGTTTTGAAAATTAAGTTGATGTAATTTTAATAGGGGCGTTTATTGGGACAGTATATTGTTATAGAGTCAGAGATAGATAAAAAAAAAACTTTGAGAAAGGAGGGTTAAAGTTGTAAATAGTTGTTATTTAATGTTCACTTCTAGATTTAAAGAATAAATTAATATTATTCCTTTAAATCATGGAAGTTGGGAGTTCTTTGTCACTCATACTTCAACAGAATACAAGGCGGGATGAGCTTTTCTGGATGTTTGGTTCAATTTGCAGAGGGGTTCACTGCCGTGTTGTAACACATGTTTATCTGTGATATTTTACTTTGTGTGTTATGTATAGTTAGAATCCTTCTGCCTTCCTCCTGCACCTCCACAGTTCAAATTTAATTAGCCTCCAATAGGAAATTTGTAAATTTAGTTGTAATGTGTTTGCTGCATTTTAGATCTGTTACTCCCAATACCATGTTCAATGGAGAAAGGAAAGGCCAAGGAATTTGTGATATTATCCACAGATATACAACCTCCATTATTGGATTAGGTGTCTGACTTGAATAAAGAGTACTCTTCTGACGAATTGATTACAGTCTTTCAGAATTTTTGCTATCTCAAATTATAGCAAAGGGGTGCATTTCACAAATTAGTATAGTGCTTGGTTCTTAACTGCCAGTATAAATGATTCATTTCAAATCCATCTACATCACGGAGTACAGGGAGAACTCGCATTTGGATGCAGAACTGGCTCAAAGGTAGGAGACAGAGGGTGATGGTGGAGGGTTGTTTTTCAGACTGGAGGCCTGTGACCTCTGGGTCACAGGCTGGGTCCTCTGCTTTTTGGCATTTATGTAATTGATTTGGATGCAACCATAAGAGGTATAGTTAGTAAGTTAGCGGATGACACCAAAATTGGAAGTGTAGTGGACAGCAAAGAAGGTTCCCTTAGATTACAACAGGATCTTGATCAGATGGGCCAATGGGCTGAGAAGTGGCAGATGGAGTTTAATTCAGATAAATGTGAGGTGCTGCATTTTGGGAAAGCAAATCTTAGCAGGACTTATACACTTAATGGTAGGGTCCTAGGGAGTGTTGCTGAACAAAGAGACCTTGGAGTACAGGTTCATAGCTCCTTGAAAGTGGAGTCACAGGTGGATAGGATAGTGAAGAAGGCATTTGGAATGCTTTCTTTTATTGGTCAGAGTATTGAGTACAGGAGTTGGGAGGAAATCTTGCGGCTGTACAGGACATTGGTTAGGCCACTGTTGGAATATTGCGTGCAATTCTGGTCTCCTTCCTATCAGAACGATGTTGTGAAACTTGAAAGGGTTCAGAAAAGATTTACAAGGATGTTGCCAGGGTTGGAGGATTTGAGCTATAGGGAGAGGTTGAACAGGCTGGGGCTGTTTTCCCTGGAGCGCAGAGGCTGAGGGGTGACCTTATAGAGGTTTACAAAATTATGAGGGGCATGGATAGGATAAATAGACAAAGTCTTTTCCCGTGGGATTGGGGAGTCCAGAACTAGAGGGCATAGGTTTAGGGTGAGAGGGGAAAGATATAAAAGAGACCTAAGGGGCAACTTTTTCACTCAGAGGGTGGTACGTGTATGGAATGAGCTACCAGAGGATTTGGTGGAGGCTGGTACAATTGCAACATTTAAAGGGCATTTGGGTATATGAATGGGAAGGGTTTGGAGGGATATGGGCCGGGTGCTGGTAGGTGGGACTAGATTGGGTTGGGATAGCTGGTTGGAATGGACGGGTTGGACCGAAGGGTCTGTTTCCATGCTGTACATCTCTATGGCTCTATAAAGAAAAATTTTCTGTCTATATCTTAAACTTGCCATTCGTTTAGAATCTTGGCTCTTCCCATCATTTTACATTGGGTTTTCTTCCTCTGTTCCATTAAGTGTTTCAAGTGTGTAAACTCAAATTATATTGTGAGCCTGATCCAGTACTTGTATTAGTACTTGATCCAGTCCTAGTATTTGGTGCAGACCACAATTCAGCAGGAGTAATTTGGACACACGAAGTTAGAAGTGCCCATTAATTTGCCTGTTTCTAAGCATAATAGATGTAAAGAGCATTTCCAGCATGAGGTTGTATACATAATCTCTGATGATGGCATAGCTGCCACTATATTAGTTCTTCCTGTTTTCCTCTGTGTGTGACAATCCCCTAAAATTAGCACTGGATCAATTTAACTATATTTAAAAGTGTTCTGTGCCAGTTTCAGAGCATCTCTGCAAAAAGTGTGAATATCTAGGTGCAAAGCCAGACTAGTTGTTGCAGTTTCACAGCAACTTAAAACAGTCGTACTTAACAGATCTACTGAGTGGTTGATAGATGATATTTCTAAAAGTTTCTTCTCTTTTGGAAGCAGTAGCAGCAGATGCAGCTCACTAGGCTACTTTGGGTCGCTACCGGCCCATTTGGTTTTCTTTTTCTCATTCTTCCATGTATTGGACCTTCTAATGTGAAATCAGTCTGCAGTCCTCACATGCAGTGACAGCTCTGAGTCTTTCTGTACCATTTCTTCCAGTAACTCAACAATGGGGACAGTTTTTGTTATTATTTGCAGCAGATTTGACATAGCACATTGTACATCAGATGAACTGTTCCATAGACTCAACTGCTCTATAACTTTCTAACTCAAAGTTAAAAATCACACAACACCAGGTTATAGTCCAACAGATTTATTTCGAAGTACAAGCTTTCAGACCGCTGCTCCTGAAGGAGCAGCACTCGGATGTTGTCTCACCTGCTGTGCTTTTCCTGCACCACACTCTTGATTCTCCAACATTTGAAGTCCTCACTTTTGCCTAGTTGATTTTAACTTTGTCAACCCCAGTTCAATACCGGTATCTCCACATCATTTCTTAGTCAAGATTATGACTTACCGTTTATCAGTCTTCCCAGGACCTGTACCAGCAACTTCTAAGTCAATTCTCTGGGGCTTGCTAGGAGACATCTTAATTTTTCAAGATTAGACATCTCTTTAGGTAGATTGCATGCCACCTGGCACCAACCAACTCTGTATTTAATATACATCTATAAATTACAGGTATCGAATCCTTAGTTCGTAGCATGAAAGAGACTTTGAGGTTGAACAGCACTGAGGTCCAGAAGCAAGGGCTACTCTTGCTTGGAGAGATTTTAAAAAGGTAAGAACCTATATTGTTTCAGATTTCTGAACAAGCATCAGGAACACCTGAAACAGCAGGAGTGAATGAAGTAAGGTAAACTGGAAGGAAGCTCATGGAGATATACATCACAGAAACAGACCCTTCAGTTTAATCGTCCATGCTGACTAGATATCCTAAATTTGCACATTGCACTAAACCCTTCCTATTCACATACCCATCCAGATGTCTTCTGAGTGTTATAATTGCACCAGCCTCTGCCACCTTCTGCATGAAAAACCTGCCCCTCAGGTCACTTTTAAATCTTTCTTCTCTCACCTTAAATCTCTGCCCTCTCGTATTGGACTCCCCCACGCAGGGAAAAAGACCTTGGCTGTTCACCCTATCCTTTCCCCTCATGAGTTTATAAATCTCTATAATGTCACCCCTCTCCAGAGAAAACAGCCCCAGCCTACTCAGCCTCCGCTGTTGCTCAACCCTCCAATCCTGGCAACATCCTTGTAAATCTTTTCTGAACCCTTTCAAGTTTAACAACATCTTTCTTAAGCAAGGAGACCAGGATTGAACACAATATTCTAAAAATGGCCTGATCAATGTCCTGAACTGCTGGAACATGCCATCCCAACTTCTATACTCAATGCACTAACCAATGCAGACAAGTGCACCAAATACCTTCTTCACCGTCCTGTCTACCTGTGACTCAATTTCAAGGAACTATTCACCTGCACACTCAAATCCCTTTGTTCAGCAACACTCCCCAGGGCCCTACCACTAACTGTATAAGCCCTGCCCTAGTTTGCCTTACCAAAATGCCTTACTTTACATTTATCTAAATTAAACTCTATCTGCCATTCCTCAGCTCATTGGCCCATCTGATCATGTCCTGATGTACTCTGAGCACTGTGCAGTACACCACCAATTTTGATGTCATCTGCAAATTTACTAACCATATTTCCCATATTTAGTCCAATATCAACTGGTTTACTTCTGGAATTTGTACATAATGAGCAAATGAGTATGACTTGAACTAGTTTCCTCAACTCAAATATGTAAAGAGACAATCAAAAATGCAAGTTTAAGAAGTTTGTTGTTGGACGAAGAGGGAGCTAAATGTTCCAGTGGAATCCAGATGATCAAAAGCAGAGTCCCACTTTGTAGACACTGCTAGGAGTCTGAGAAGCTCAGAGTGAGAGATCCTTCCCTTGTAACAAGAGGAAGAAGCCTAACAATTGAGACCAAGAAGAAATGGTTGGAAGTTGTGATAGAAGTAAACACCTGATATCTGCTGACGTGCTTCTGGTACAGTGCAGGAATCATTTTAATGGTCATGTCAGGAAAAGTGAGATTCACCTAGATCCTGCTATGCTCCTCACCCTAGCCTTTGACTTTGCCTTTTCCAATCTACTCCACCACAACATTTCTCACGTTCACTTCCAGTGGGTTCTCCCACCTTTCTGTTTCTATACACTTCCTCACAATCCCAACCATCATTCCCATTTACCCTCATCCTTGTGTGATGTCACGTTTTTCCCTTACAATCACCCTAAAAAAATACATTCCATCCAGTGAACAAACATTTTTTTTGCTGCAGAAGTGGGAAATAACTGGAATTTTGGGATCTTTAGCTACTTGAATTGATCTCCTGGCTAACTTGTCCGGCCTAATTCATGTTTTACCATTATGCCAGGATCTTCAAATGTAGCAGGAGTTAATAGATGAGGTGGATGATGAGTGTTTAGAGAAATTTTGGGGTATAACATGGGATTCATTAAATCCAATACTCACATATTGTTGTTGAAATACATTAAACAGCTGGATTTTCACTTGGTGACTCAAACATTTCAAGTGAGCAACAGCATGTGGTGTTGATAGGGACAACAATGAAGATTAGATTAGATTAGATTCCCTACAGTGTGGAAACAGGCCCTTTGGCCCAATCAGTCCACACCGAACCTCCGAAGAGAAACCCACCCATTTCCCTCTGACTAATGCACCTAGCACTGTGGACAATTTAGCATAGCCAATTCACCTGACCTGCACATCTTTGGACTGAGGGAGGAAACTGGAGCACCCAGAGGAATCCCACACAGACACAGGGAATATGTACAAACTCCACATAAACAGTCCTTGAGGCTGGAATCGAACCTGGGACCCTGGTGCTGTGAGGCAGCAGGACTAACCACTGAGCCACCATGCCACCAGTAAAAAGGAGCCTATCAGTGAGGATTGCTGTCTTTAAACTCTACTGATGTTGTGCCAGTTATATCGATGACGAGTAGAATTCATCAGCAGCAGGCAAGCCTTAAAAGCAGTGTGAGTTTAGGTACATTAGAGCAGACCATCTCAAGCATGAAAGGTGTACTGCTGTAGGCCAAAGAGATGGCATACATTCTTCTTGGATCTTGATCAACTGGGCCAGTAGCTGAGCTATGTCAGCTGGAGTTTAATTTAGGAACATGTGAGGTGTTGCATTTCGGTAAGACAAATCAGGGAAAGACTTAACATATTTAATGGTAGGGCTTCAGGGAGTGTTGTCAAAGAGTCAGACAACTCACCCATGCTGACCAGAGTTGCACAATGCTCCAGCTATGTCCTAATCAATGTCTTATTCAATTCCATCATTACCTCCATGCTCTTGCATTCAATGCCTTAAACTAGTAAAAGTGAGTATTGTCATGGATCTGTAGACATTCACATCAAGGTTCCTCCAACCTTCTGTACTTCCTAGGGTTCTACCAGTCATTGTGTACTTCCTTACATTATTTGTCCTACCAAGATCCATTACTCTCACTTTTCAGGATTAAATTCCATTTTCCATTGTTCTGCTCACTAACAATTGGATCAGTGCATTTTTAGACTTGACATGGTTACTTGATATGCCTGGGGCTTGAGTAAGTGGATAGCTGAAGGTTCAAAGGCAGATTTACTAGAGACTGAGGGAAATGCAAAGCCCACAAAGTTGATAGGGAAGACTAACAGAGAGGGGATGTTTCTGTTTGTGGCTTCACCAAATGCAGAGCCTAAGATTCACTGTTCGAGGAATGACCACTCCATATAGAGAGGGAGTGTGAATGACCACTAGTTGTCGTACACATCAGTGCCAACGATATAGGTGAAAAAAGAGGTGAGGTGCTTAAAGCAGAACACAGGAAGTTAGGAAGCAAGTTTAAAAAGTAGGATCTCAAGGGTAGTGATCTCAAGATTGCTCTTGTGCCTTGTTCTAGTCTGAGTAGAAATAGGTTATATATGAAGAATTAATGAATGGCTGGAGAGAAGGAGGAGGGAGAGAGTTTCAGATTTATGGGGTTTTAGGGACAGTAGGACTAGTAGAAGCTGGACGGGCTGGACCAGGGTAGGACGGGAAATGATGTCCTCGATAGAGTATTTGCTGCTGTGGTTGGGGAGGGTTTAAACTAAGTGGCTGGGTGCCTGGAACATATACAGGGAGATGGAAGACAGGGAAACAGGGCAAAAACAAAAGTCAAAATGGGAAATAAGAGAAGTGATAGGCAGAGAATTCAAGTGCAAGAATCAAATGGTCACAGTGCAAAGTAATGTGAACAGGACTAAGAATGTTAAAAAGACAAGTATTAAGACTTTATGCAGGGTGACCAGGGCTGAAACTTAATATCCAGGGAGGTTCACTTTTAGGAAGGACAGATGAAAAGAAAGATGAGCTGTGGTAACATGACTGGTCAAAACAGATACCACCACAATAGTGAGGGAGGATATTAGGATATTGTAACAATAGTGTTGAAGAATATTAGCTTTAGTGAAATGGAATCTGAGTAGGGCTTATACCAAGGGGCAGATCCCCCAATTGACGGCAGTGTTGGGGGAATAGAAACAGGAAATTACAAACACAAGCAATAAAGGTACAGCTGTTTTTAAGGGGACTAATTAAGGTAAGATTGGGCAAACCAAATCAATAACAATACTATAGACAAACAATTCCTGGAGTTCATTTGGGATGGTTTTCTGGATCAATATGATGAGTAACCAAATAGAGAATAGGCTGTCCTAAACTGGGTATTGTGTAATGAGAAAGGAATAATTGGCATTCTAGATGTGAGGCTTCTTGGAGAAGAGTGACCATGATATGATAGAATTCTTCATTAAAGTGGAAAGTGATACAGTTCATTTGATTTATTGTCACGTGTACCAAGATACAGTGAGAAGTGTTGTTTTGCGTACCCTATAGGCAGATCATAGCATACAGTGTCAGATAGCAGAACAGTTTGCAGAATACGGTGTTACAGTTGCAGAGAAGGTGCACAGTGGGAGATGAACATTAACATTTCAGAGGTCTGATAACAGTAAGGAAGAAGCTATTCTTGAATCTATACGTGTATTCAAACTTTTATAGCTTTTGCCCGACAGAAGAGGACAGAAAGAGAGTAAACTGGGGTAGGAGGAGTCTTTGATTATTTTGGTTGCTTTACCATGGCAGCAGGAAGAATAGATGGAGTCAATGGATGGAAGGCTAGTTTGCATGATGGACTGCGCTGTGTTCACAACTCTCTGTAGTTCCTTGTAGTCTTGAGACGAGTAGTTGCTACACCATGCTGTGACGTATCCAGACAGGATGCTTTGAATAATGCACCTATAAAAATTGGTAAGAGTTTTCATGGACACGCCAAATCTCCTCAACCTCCTGAGAAGTAGAGACCTTGTGCTTTCTTGACCGTCACTGCTACGTAGGTGGACTAGGACAGATTTTTGGTGATCATCACTCTCAGAAACTTGATGCTGTCTACCATATCCACCTCAACACCATTGACGCAAACAGGAACAAGCCTTCTACTCCACTTCCTGAAGTCAATAACCAACTCCTTCATTTTACTGATTTTGATGGAGAGATTGTTGTCTTTACACCATGCTGCTAAGCACTCAATCTCTTTCTGTCTTGTTGTTGTTTGAGATGTGCCCTATTGAAAGGTGAAACTTGTAAATGGAGTTGGGGTGGAATTTGGCCACGCAGTCGTCAGTGTATAGGAATACAGTAGGGAGCTGAATGTGCGCGTTGCAGGGCACTGGTGTTGAGGATTATGGTAGAAGGGGTGTTGTCACCTGTTCTTACTGATTGCAGTCTATGGGTCAGGAAATAGAGGATCCAGTTACAAAGGGAAGAGCTGAGACCTTGTTCTTGGACTTTGGAGATGAATTCGTTTGGAATTATAGTGTTGAAGGCAGAGCTATAGTCAGTAAGTAGCACCCTTACGTAGGTGTTCTTGTTATCCAGATGCTCCAGGGATAAATGTAGGGCCAGGTAGATGGCATCTGCCACGGATCTGTTGTGCCAGAAGGTGAATTGCAAAGGATCAAGGCGATCTGGTAGGCTGGAGTTGATGTGAGCCATCACTAGTCTCTCAAAGCTCTTCATAATTACGGAGGTCAGAGCTACCGGGCGGTACTCAATGAGGCACTGTACATGAATTTCCTTTGGCACCCGGATGATGGTGGTCTTCTTGAAGCGGGGGGGTACTTAAGGAGAGGTTAAAGATGTCAGCAAATATTTCCTCCAGCTGGTCCACACAGGATCTGAGTGCATGCCTAATGATTCAATTTGGGACAGTCACTTCCACATGTTTGCTCTCAGCTAGGCTGATTTAACGTCCGCAGTGGTGACTGTGGGTACAGAAATATCCGAGGCCTGTAGGAATAGGTGACGTTGTTTTCACTAACATTTTGTTCAAAGCGAGGATTGAGCTCATCGGGTGGGGATGTATTGTTGGCAACACCTTTTCCTACAGGAAGTTGGTACAATGGACTTGTTATTAGCATTCAAATATCTTCATTCTGACTAACTGTACCATTAGTTGTTTCGTCAGAAGTACACTAAATCTGTTCTGTCAAGTTTTCAGTGGCAATATGTGCATTGCCTAGAAGCAACCAACCGTTTCTGCCTGCTTTGGTAATAACAGAGATCTGCATTCAAGCTGGTACATGCAGTGGTAATGATAGTAACCTAAGCGTAATTGTTCATTCTTGCAGGCGTATTGAAAAGCTGAGGAATGGAGTGGAAGATAACTCTTTTGCAAGCACTGCTGTAAATACAACTGTGAAACAGTACTGGGATGATGGACTGCTCTTTGGGCTTACCGACAAACCCATACTTAAATTTTGCTTTTCCTGTTCCTTCATTTATGTCTCTTATGGTTTTGGCAAAATTTGCCAGACTGATCGATAAGATAACAGGACTGACCCATGAGGTGAAGTTGAATTGGTTATGATTGTATTCATTGGATTTCCAAAGGATGAGGGAGATTGCATAGAAATGTATAAAATTCTAATAGGGCTAGCCAGGGAAGATGAAGGAAGGATGTTCCTGGTGACTAGGGAGCTCAGAACCAGTGGTCACAGTCTAAAGGATACAGGGATAGTCATTTCGGTCTGACATGAGGAGAAATTACTTTACCGAGAGAGTGGTGAGCCTGTGGAATTTGCTACCACAGAAAACAGTTGAGCCAAAACATTCTGTAATTTCAAGAAGGAGGTGGATACAGCATTTGGGACAGAAAGGATTAAGGGATATGGCGGAAAATCCTGAACAGTTTATTGAGCTGAATGATCATAATGAATTGCGGACCATTTTCAACTTTCCTATATTAATGGCTTTAGATATGCCTTATGACTTCCCAAATCTTTCAGAATCTTTGTTCCCCAATTGTAATCCTTTCTTTTAGTTATATCTATTTAAATTCAATTAAAATAGAATTCTGTGATCACATAATGAGTGTGCTCCCTTCAGCTATTCAAATCGGTACCTGGCATAATACTGATATCAGCACAAGAGACGGTGCAAGGTAGCAGACAATGACACATTCCTCCCAGATCATCTCAACATCTTCTGTGCTTGCTTTGAGCAGAATTTTGGCGGAGATGTAACACCTGTTCCAACAAGTCCTCACAAACCTATCCCAACAGTCACTGCATCAGAGGTCATATCAGTTTTCCTTTGTGTGAATACAGGGAAAACAATGGGACCAGACAAAGTACCAGCCCGTGCACTCAGCATGCGCAGATAAGCTGGCAGAGGTCTTCTGAGACATCTTCAACCTCTCCCTGCAGCAGGCCATCGTCCCTGCCTGTTTCAAGAGGGCCAACGTCATCCCTGTGCCTAAGAAAGCTCGTACAGCATGTCTCAATAACTAGCACCCAGTGGCCCTAACTTCAGTGGTCATGAAGTACTTTGAAAGGCTTGTCATGGCATTAATCAACTCCAGCTTCCTCACTACTCTTGACCCACTCCATTTTGCCTACAGACCAACAGATCCACTTTAGATGCCATATCCCTTGTCTCCCACTCCGCCCTAGAACTTATTGACACCAAGAACAGCCACATAAAAATCCTACTCACTGACTACAGTTCAGCCTTCAACACTATTATCCCCTCGAGACTGATTACTAAACTTAGTGATCTCATACTAAGCTCCACTCTCTGCAACTGGTTTATTTGGAGGCGTTAACTTTCGGAGCGCTGCTCCTTCATTAGGTGGTTGTGGGGTACACAATTGTAAGACACAGAATTTATAGCAAACTTTTACAGTGTGATGAAACTGAAATTGCACATCGAAAAATACCTTGATTGTTTGTTAAGTTTCTCATCTGTTAGAATGGCCATGTTAATCTCACTTCTTTCATATGTAAATCACAAAACTTTTTAAAAAAAAGTTACATTCTCAGGTTAACTGTAACAATTGGTGTCAGCCCAGAGAGCATGTTGAAGGTGTTAGTCCCCTGTGTGCTGCTGTCTGTGCCATAATGTTTAGACTGATTCTAATCTGAAAAATTAATTAACAATTTTATGGATTCATGCAGTTTTTAAGGAAAGTACACGATAATTCTGGAAGTACAAATTCACCCCACACGTGTGTGTGTGTGTGTGTGTGTGTGTGTGTGAGAGACATGAACCCAAGGTACCGGTTGAGGCCATCCCCATGGGTACCAAACTTAGCTGTCACCCTCTGCTCGGCCACGCTTCGCTGCTGCCAGTCCCGAAGTCTGCCTTGGAGGATGGTCACCTGAAAGTCCTAGGTTGAATGTCCTGGACCGCTGAAGTGTTCTCCAGCTGGGAGGGAACACTCCTGTCTGTTGATTGTTGTGCGGTACCCATTCATCCGTTGCTGTAGCCTCTGCTCGGTCTCACCAATGTACCATGCCTCAGGGCATCCTTGCCTGCAGTGTATGAGGTAGAAACGTTGGCTGAGTCGCATGAGTACTTGCCACGTACATGGTGGGAGATGTCCCCACGTGTAATGGTGGTATCTATGTCCACACTCTGACAGGTCTTGCAGCGCCTACCGTGACATGGTTGTATGGAGTTGTCCTGAAAGTCCGGGAGTTTACTACAAACAATGATCTGTTTGAGGTTTGGTGGTTGTTTAAAGGCGAGCAGTGGAGGTGTGGGGAAGGTCTTGGCGAGGTGCTCATTCTTATTGATAATATGTTGCAGGCCTGAAGAACATGGTGTAGTTTCTTGGCTCTTGGGAAGTACTGGACAATGAAGGGTACCCTGTCGGTTGAAGCTCGTGTCTGTCTCCTGAGGAGGTCATTACGGTTCCTTGCTGTGGTACGTTGGAACTGGCAGTCGATGAGTTGAGCATCGTACCCCGTTCTTATGAGGGCATCCCTGAGTACTTCAAGGTGCCCCTCAAGTTCCTCCTCATCTGAACAGATCCCATGTATGCATAGGGCTTGTCCATAGGGGATGGCTGTTTTAATATGTTTTAGGTGAAAGCTGGAGAAGTGTAGCATTGTGAGGTTATCTGTGGGTTTGAGTAGAGTGTGTGCTGAAGTGTCCATCCTTGATGGAGATGCACGTGTCCAAGAATGCGACAGATAGTAGAGAGTAGTCCATGGTGAGTTTGATGGTGGGATGAAACTTGTTAATATCACTGTGTAGTTTTTTCAGTGACTCCATGCCATGGGTCCAGAGGAAGAAAATATCGTCAATGTACCTGGTGTATAACGTTGGTTGGAGATCCTGTATAGAGAAGAAGTCTTTTTCGAACCTGTGAATGAAGGTGTTGGCATATTGGGTGCAACTTTAGTCCTCATGGCTATTCCATATGTCTGGATGAAGAACTGGTTGTCAAAGGTGAAGATGTTGTGATCGAGGATAAAGCAGATGAGTTATAGGACGGTGCTCGGAGATTGGCAGTTCTTGGTGTTGAGTACTGAAGCTGTTGCCGTGATGCTGCCATTGTGGGGGATGCTGGTGCTGGTGCTGGTGCTGAAACGTCCATTGTGACGAGGACTGTTCCCGGTTTGATTGGTCCTCACTAACACTCAACAGTGGAGTCCGCCAGTAGTGCGTACTCAACCTCCGACTGTACTCACTGTATACCCATGACTGCAATGCCTAATACCAGGCTAATGGCATTTACAAGTTTGCTGATGACACCACCATATTCAGTTGAATCTCAGAAGGTGACAAGACAGACTACAGACAGGATGTGGAACACCTGGAAAAATAGTGCACTGAGAACAACCTAGCTTCAATTCCGGCAAAACCAAGGAGCTCATAGGAGCTCATTATTGACTTTTGGCGGGATGTTACACATTTCTGCACAGAGGTGGAACGAGTGGACAGTATCAAGCTCCTGGGAGCGGTCATCAACAACAAGATTTCTTGGACTCTTCATGTGGACGCACTGGTTACAAAGGCCCAACAACGTCTCTTCTTCCTCAGGCAGCTGAGGAAATTTGGCATGACAGCGAATACCCTTACCAACTTTTATAGGTGCACCATTGAGAGCATTCTGTCTGAATGTATCTCTACCTGGTATGGGAACTGTACCTTTCAAGATCGGAGACTGTTACAGAGAGTGGTGAACTCAGTCCAGACCGTCACAAAGGCCAACCTCCCATCTATAGAATCCATCTACCAGGCCCACTGTCAAGGAAAGGCTGCCAGCATTCTCAAAGATCCATCCCACCCTGGCAATGCTTTTCTACAACCTCTACCATTGGGGAGAAGGTACAGAAGCCTGAACACATGTCCCAGCTGGTTTTGAAGCAGTTTCTACCCGACTGTTGTTAGAATACTGAATGGACTCTCAAACTCTTCGCATTCGCCTGTACCTTTGTTTTTGTTTTTGCTGCTGTTTACCTATTATTTACTTATCTATGCTATTTAACTATGTGATCTACCTGTGTTGCATGCAAGACAAAGCTTTTCACTATGTCTTGGTACAATAAATTCGATTCAGTTCAATTCTTATCAGAAACTAAGATGTAATTTACATACTTCCATTTTAATCCATCTGAAACCTAGCTATTTGGCATAAATTGCAAAAGCATCGAAAAAATAGTGCCTAATTATGTACCAAGTGGCTAATGTAATTTTCTCAGCAGTCAATTCTGCAGACTAAACAGAAAGTAACAAATCTCATAACAGTACACTGGCTGTATGTACTTAATTACCTTTCTGTTAGCATTTTAGTTCAATTTGGTGCTTTTGGATTGGCATCCAGGTCAGTGTAAGCATATGCAATCCTATCAGTGAGTGTTGTTCAGAATAGATTGGGCCAGTGATCTTAACTTTAACAATTAATCGTAACGGTCCTTTCTGCAAGTAAAGAACTGAAATTAAAGGAGTGAATCTTGTGCTTAGCAATTTCTTAGTGCAGACATGATTTAAAAAGGTGTGCTGGAAGTCTGTTCTATGCCCATTTTTCTTGCTTCTTGGATGGCCAAGAAGTTTACAAAACTGGCAGAAACCGAGTGGAACCTTTTGCTAATCTTCCGTGTGAGCTTTCATTTGAGCCTGTTTGGTGTCTGCTTTTAGCCAGCACACAGAAAACTCAGCAACTGTTGTCACTACAGGCTCTTAAGTTAAAGATTGAGGTTCCAGAATCCAGGTGAGATAATTCCATGTCAAGTAGAGTTTTCTTTAATGTTCTGTATCTAAAATGTATGAAGGTAGAATGGAAGAGGAAAACTGGAACCCTTAGGTCTCCATGAAGAAAAGTTGATGTGAAGTTGAAGCCTTTTTCTCTGTGGTTTATTTAAATTATATTGATGGGATTTGAATGTTAATCTTAGGGGATTGAAGGTTAAAACTAGAACAAGATATTGGTGAGATTGTACCTCAAAGTCTGTGTACATTTTTGGTTCTGTATATAGTAAAGGATATGCTGGCATTGGAAGCAGTTCAAAAGACAGTCACTTGACTGATTCCTGGAATGAGCAGCTGATTTATCAAGAACAGCTTAACAAGTTAGGCATATATTCATTGGAGTTTAGAAGAACAAGATGTTACCTTTTGGAAAGGCCTAAGATTTTGAGGGGGCTTGGTGAGGTAAATATTAGGATGATGTTTCTGCCAGTGGGGGAATCTTAAGTTAAGGGACATAGTTACAGAATAAGGGGACATTCGTTTAAAACATGAGAATGTAAAGGAATTTCTTCTCAAAGGGTAGTACATGTCTGGAACTCTCTATTCCAGAGAGTGGTGGAGGTTAGATCACAAAGTCATTCAAAGCGAAGGTGGGTAGATTATTCAAATATTGGGAAATTGAGAGATACAGGGGATAGATTGGCCCAAAGGTGTTAACACCTGGTGGAAATCAGCAATGATAGAATGGCATGATAGGTTTGAAGGGCTGAATGGCCTACTTTTTCTTATGAGGGCTTGAGTTCTAATTTGCTGTGTCGTCATTTAAGTACGTTTTACACTTTTAAAATTTTTTGTAACAAATTGTTTAAAATATGTTAGTGAAAATATGCAATTAAACATTATAAATGTATCTTTTACAGGCAGCCTTCAGGAATCAAACTGTTCATGAATTTCAGTATTTGGCATGAAGTCATTGTTGTATTACAGGAAGCAATGACCAGCTCCAGCCTTGAGGTTGTGATTGAGGCAGCCAATGCTTTGACATTCTTTCTGCGGTAAAAAGAACCAACTTTCTTGTTACTGTTTGTACAACAAAAAAAAGGGGTTTTTTGAGTTAGCAGAAATAAAAGAGGATTAACTGAGCTGAGGTAATTACACAAATATCATTTTTGGCTTTCTTGAGCCTCATTCGTTCCGTTTGTACATGGATGATCTGCATCTTAATTTAATTTATTCACCTTTGCTCCATGTTCTCTTGTACTCTTCTGTAACAAAAATACATTAAATGTAGTGAAATATATTAAATTAATCTGAATAATATGAGGTCGGTGGGCCAGAATAACTGATATGTACACTGAAGTACATTGTTTAAAAAAACTTACTCAGGAAGGGTCACCTGCCTGTACCTGTACAATACCAAGAACTGCAACCACTCATTGAAGCTATATTAATGCGCTGTGCAGATCTTCCTGTGCCTCTCATGATCAGAAGCAATGGCAGCACTGTCAGGAGTAAAGAGGTAATGTGAATCTTGTTAACTTTTTGTTGAAATCATTCTACACTTTAATATGTTATGACCACTTAAGAGTTAATGTTAATTCACTAATTCAAAATTGCAAAATGTAACCACTACTCATTGCCTGGACGACTAGCACTAGTTCACCACTTGTATGATGATGGCCTGTGAGGCTTGCTTACTTTTTCACCTTCCTGCCTTAAACATTTATACAGCACTTGGAGTGATAGTGTTGGGGTTAAGGGCTTGGCGGGCTGACTATTTCTATCTTGAACAGCAGTCTTAACTATATTAGAATTAGCCTTTATTGTCACACATAGTTAATGAGTATAGTGAAAAGTTTATACATCACCAATTACAGCGCTGTCTTAGGTACAAAGGTACCCAGGCACACCTTCTTTAGTTATAAGATTTTAGACAATAGATAAATAGGTATCAGTATATCAGTTCCTAATTCGCTCCCTCCACATAATCATGTGTGCATGCATACCAACCTTACAGGCCTGCAGCAGCCATCTTGTTTTGTGCAGGCTGCCCATTTAGTGGATCTCAGGATCAGAGCATATTCTCCCAATGACTTGTGGCATTGTTATTGTAATTCCCTCCTGGCTGCAGTGTGATGTATCAGATAACAATAAAGTTGACAGCTCTAAAAGTGTAATATTCTCAATTATTGAAGTTGTCCAGCAACAAATCCATTTAGTTGTTCAAAATGTTAGAATCATGCAGGCTGTTCTATTTAATTATTTGTGTTTCCTCTTGGTCAACAATTTTCAGCTGCTTCTTTTCCTTAGAGAAGATAGTAAATGCGGATTTTTTTTCAAATTCCGATTATTATTACTATAACTCCAGGTTTCACTTTTAACTATTACCTGCTGTGTTCTTATTCCAGAGTCAGTCTATAAGGAGGGAACAAAGCAAAAAGTCTTCAAGACAAGGACAGTTGCTACTTAGTGCTTTAGAGGCATTTCTTAATGCTTGCAGGTACTTGATATATACAGACCCGATCAAGTTAGGGGTGCTGTGATGAACACAAAAAAATCTGTATTGATTTTGTTGTAAAATTTTATGTAACCTTCTTGAAGGTCAGTTGCTTTATATTATTTTTCGTAAATACATGTTGACAAAACAGGAGGAAGGCTTTAGAAAATTTTTCTATGGAATTGCTTGAAACTAGAATCTTGAGCAAAGAGAACATGGACCTAACTAGCAGCTTTAGTGATAAATCATCCTGGCAGAAGAAAGTTATTCATGCTGTTACATTAAAATTCCAAATCACCCTGAGAAATCCAAACTTTTATGTTTTGCCATCCAAACATTGATTGCTCCAAAATCCTCCTCCTCCATTTTCTCAACCACAATCTGACCTTTTGAAACTTTGGATTATTGTGATCAATTCTGCTCCCATGCTTTAAAAAGGATGACGTAGCCTTGGAGAGTGGATGCTGATGGGATTAATACAATAGTTTTAAGGATACACAATTTATATTATCCACCCAGACTGGAAAAACTGGGACTGTTTTCCTTAACAGCAGAGAATATTAAGCAATGTCTCAATAGCGATTAAGGCTTTTTGGATAAATACATGAATAAGAAATGTTTGGAAGGATATGGGCAGGAAGGACTAATTTAGTTTGGGATTATTGTAATGATTGTGGACTGAAGGGTCTGTTTCCATGTTGTATGGCTCTGAGGCATTCTGATCAAGAGAATAAGAAACAACTTCCCACTTCATGAGAGTCAGTAACTGGAAGCTGTTAATTTAAAATAGTTTGTAAAAGGCTAGGGATATGAGAAATGTTTTCACTTGAACATAAGAAATAGGAGCATTAGGAGGCAATTGGTTAAGATCATAAGGCATAGGAGCAGAAATTAGGCCATTCAGCCCATCAGGTCTGCTCCACCATTCAATCATGGCTGATATGTTTCTGAATCCATTCTACCAGTTTCTCCCCATAACTCTTGATCTCCTTGATAATCAAGAACCTATCTATGTCAGTCTTAAATATACTCAATGACCTGGCCTCCACAGCCTTCTGTAGCAGCGAATTACATAGATTCACCACTCTCTAAAGAAGTATCTCCTTATCTCTGTTCTGTAAGGTCTTCCCTTTATTCTAAGGCTACGCCCTTGGGTCCTAGTCTTTCCTACCAATGGAAACATCATCCCAACATTCACTCTGTCCAGGCCATTCAGTATTCTGTAAGTTTTAATTAGATCCCCCACATCCCTTCTAAACTCCATCAAGTTTAGACCCAGAGTGCCAGCATGGGCCCCAACTCTGCCTGCATCTTCGTAGGATACATGGAACAGTCCATCTTTCGCAGTTACACTGGCGTCATCCCACACCTCTTCCTCTGCTACACCGATGACTGTATCGGCACCACCTTGTGGTCTCACGAGGAGGTTGAACAATTCATCAACTTCACCAGCACCTTCCACTCTGACCTTAAATTTAGCTGGACCACCTCGGACACTTCCCTCCCCTTCACGGACCTCTCCATCTCTGGCAACCGACTCAGCATGGACATCTATTTCAAACCCAATGACTCTCACAGCTACCTGGACTAGAACTCCTCCCACCACCACACCTGTAAAAACGCAATCCCTCCGCCTTGCCGTATCTGCTCCTGGAGGAACAATTCTACTTTAGGACATCTCAGATGGCCTCCTATTTCTTCCTCCCCTCCCCCCACCTCCCTCCACATGATCACCAATGCTCTTCAATGCATCTCCTTCACTTGCCACACCTCCGCCCTTGAGCCCTAACCGCAACAAGGATAGAATCCACCCAGTCCTCACCTTCCACCCCAGTAATCTCTGGATACAGCACATTATCCTGTGCTATTTCCACCACTTACAATCAGACCCCACCACCAGAGACATATTTTCCTCCCCAACCCTATCTGCATACCGCAGAGACCATTCCCTCCATGACTCCCTCATTAGATCAATGACACCCACCAATCCACCCTTCACACCTGGCACCTTCCCTTTCTGCTGCAAGACGTGTAAAACCTGCGCCCACACCTCCTGCTTCACCACCGTCCAAGGCACTGAAGGATCCTTCCACATCTGGCAGAAAGTTTCCTGCACATCCACACACCTCATTGACTGTATCCATTGCTCTCGATGTGGTCTCTACATTGGGGACACTGGATGCCAACTCACGAAGCATTTCAGGGAAATTTTCTTGGGGACATGTACCAAACAACCCCACCACCATGTGGCTGACCACCTTCAACCCCTCCTCCCATTCCACCAAGGACATACAAGTCCTGGGCCAGCTCCATTGCCAAATGCAAGCCACCTGACGACTAGATGAAGAACTCCTCATCTTCTGCCTTGGGACTCTTCAACCACATGGCATCAACATCAACTTCACTAGTTTCCAAAACTCCACTACGCCCCACCTTATTCCAGATCCAACCCTCCAACTTGGCACCGCCCTCTTGACCGATCCTACCTGTCCATCTTCCTTCCCACGTAACTGTTCCACCCTCCCCACCAACCTATCACAAGCACCCCCCCACCTGCATCTACCTATTGCCTTCCCAGCTACCTTCCCTTCCACCCGTACCCTCTTATTTATCTCTCACTCCCCGACCCCAACTTCTTGATGAAGGAATGCCCAATACATCGACTCTCCTCCTCGAATGCTGCCTGACCTGCTATTCTTTTCCAGCACCACATTTTTCAACTCTGACTGTCTAGTATCTGCAGTCCTCAGTTTCTCCTGAACCCAGAGTCCTCAAACGTTTATCAAATGTTAAGCTTTTCATTCCTGGGACCATTCTTGTGAACCTCCTCTGAACCCACTCCAAGTTCACGGGAATGATCCCAGAAATGAAAAGCTTAACATATGATGAATGTTTGAGGACTCTGGGTCTTGGAGAAACTGAGGACTGCAGACACTGGACAGTCAGAGTTGATAAGTGTGGTGCTGGAAAAGCACAGCAGGTCCTGAGATATGGGGCCCAAAACTGCGTAGTACTCCAAGTGTGGCCTGATCAGGGCCTTATAGAGCCTCATAAGTACATCCCTGATTTTATATTCAAAACCTCTCAAAATAAATGCCAAGATTGCATTTGCCTTCCTAACTACTGACTCAACCTACAAGTTTACCTTGAGAGAATCCTGAACTAGAACTCCCAAGTCTCTTTGCACTTCAGACTTCTGAATTTTCTCCCCATTTAGAAAATAGCCCATGCCTCTATTCTTCCTACCCAAGTGCATGACCTCACACATTCCTATATTGTACTCCATCTGCCACTTCTTTGCCTAGTCTCCTAACCTGTACAAATCCTTCTGCAGTCTCCCTGCCTTCTCATTACTACCTATCCCTCTACCTATCTTTGTATTGTCTGCAAACATAGCGAGAATGCCCTCAGTTCCTTCATCTAGATCGTGAATGTATAAAGTGAAAAGTTGTTTCCAAAACTGAGCCTTGTGGAACACCACTTGTTGTGGGCTGCCATCCTGAGAAAGACCCTTTTATTCCCACTCTCTGCTTTCTGCCAGATAGCCAATCTTTTATCCGTGTTAGCATTTGCTTCTAACACCATAGGTGTTACTCCTTTGCAGCACCTGATCAAAGGCCTTCTTGAAGTCCAGAAGACCTGCTCTCCTTGGTCTAACCTGTTTGTTACTTCCTCAAAGAATTCTAGCAGATTTGTCAGGACTGACCTTCACTTGATGAAACCAGGCTGATTTTGCCCTATTTTACCATACACTTCCAAGTATTCAGAAATCTCAAGCTTCACAATGGACTCCAGACTCTTACCCACAACCAAGGTTAGGCTAATTGGTCTGTAATTTTCCATCTTTTTCCATACTCCTTTTTTTAAAGAGGAGTGTCATGTTAGTGATTTTTCAGTCCTCTGGGACCCTCCCTGATCCTAGCAATTCCTGAAAGATCACTCCTAACACCTCCACTATCTCTTCAGCTATCTCCTTTGGAACTCTGGGGTGTAGTCCATCTGGTCCAGATGATTTATCCACCTTCAGGCCATTCAGTTTTTCTAGCACCTTCTCCTTGGTGATGGCTACCATATTCAGCTCTGCCCCCTGAGTCTCTTGAATTTTTGGGATATTACTAGTGTCTTCCACCATGAAGACTGACACAAGGTAGCTATTCAGTTCCTCGACCATTTCCTTGTTCCCCACTACTACCTCTTCAGCATCATTTTCCAGTGGTCCAACATCCACTTTTCCCTCTCTTTTGCCATTTATATATCTAAAGAAACTCTTACAGTCTTCCTTTATACTACTGGCTAGCTTACTCTCATATTTAATAATATCCCTCCCTGTTTTTTTTTGTTGCCCCTGTTGGTCATTGTAAGCTTCCCAATCCTCTGGTTTCCCACTGCCCTTTGCCACATTATATTCTTTCTTTTTTGCCATTGCTGTTCCCTGAAGGCTGCCCTGTCGTTCAATAAGATCATGGCTAACCTGCCCCAGGCCTGAACTCCTTGATATTTCAGCAACCTACCTTCATCCCTTTAAATGCTTTTGATTTCAACTCTCTGCAATGGAAAGTTCCGGACATTCACTATCCTCAGGGAAAAAAACATGTCTTTGCATCTCAGATTTAAATGAGTGACCCCATTGTCTGTAGCAGGAGTAGGTTCTGCATGCTTTTCTGCAATTTTGACCTTCATTCTTTTAGATATTAGTGATGATCTCTGGGTTCACATTTCATTCACTGTTTTTAGGTGCTGGCAACCTCCTGCTCCAGATCCTCCTTTCTCTGGGATGACAATTTATTGTGATCAGAACTCACTGCTTGAAAGGACAGTGGAAGCAGATTCAGTTCACTCAGTGGAGCATTCACACGTGGAAAAGACCCATTAATCGCTACACAGTGCTTCCTGTTAGCTAACCAATCCTTTAGCCATGATATAAAAACAAAGAACTACGGATGCTAAAAATATGAAACAAAAACAGAAAGTGCTGTGAAACTAAGCAGGTCTGGCAATGTCTGAAAACAGGAATACAGTTAATATCCGTGGTAAAATGTGATCCTCCTACACCTTATTTTTGTTTGGGTAAATCTTGACTTTCCACTTGCCATTAACTTGCTTCCTGTACTGAAGATAGGAGCATTTGCCAGATTTCAGTTGCTGATTTCCAACACAACCTCCAACCATACCTTCTTGGACTCAGTTGCAGACTTCTTCCACTTGTTGCAAAGGAAGGATATCTCTCTCCTGGTCTTCAGACTCCTGACAGGACATTTAGGGAGGCATCTGCAATATGGGACTGAGGCTCAATCTCAGACTTAAACTTGCATTTTTGGATTATCGCTTTATGTACTGGAGATGAAGTTTTGTCATGCAGATTCATGTGATACTTACTGTTCCTGATCAGGCAGGAATGCCAGAAGTATAAATAATGATGCGGTAACCGAATTAAAATGTCATTGATGGATGAATTGTTCTTTCTTCCAGTTTTGCGCACAGTTTCTGAACTTCCCCCAACATTTTTACCCCATCTCCCATTTCAAATGCACCTATTTGTTGTTCTGAAATCTGAAACAATATAGGTCTTAATGTTTTAAAATCTCACCAGAGTCTAAATCTTGCTTTAGAATCTCAACATTTTTCACCCTGAAACGAAGGTTCAATACTTATAATTTTCACATGTAATATCTATTTAAATATATAGTTGGTAAGTATCATTTGGGCTTGAAACTGAGACACTGAAGATCTGTTTAGCATTAAAAGCTTCAACAAAGTCCATGACAATGGATCAAGACATAACCATAAACTGAGATTAGATAATCTGAAGTTTATAATCCTGAGCAAGTTTGAGAGCAGACATGTTAAATATATAATCTGTGGAACAGTTTACATCGCTTGATTAAAAACAAAAAAAAACTGCTTGCAATGTCACATGACTGGATGTAATGATAATAGCCTGAGAAGCAAACTGTGGATTTAGAATTTAGTTCAGCTTTTGCTGGTGGTGGGGCATGGGGAGATATCAGAAGAGTCACGTTAGCTATTGCACTCAACATCCTAAGCAGTGATAATGCTATACATGCAATCCCATTTTAGACATTTGCAGTGATTTTGCTGTCATATACAAGCTGGCACCTTGTTTCAGAAGTCAGTGATCTTAAAGCTGGTCGAGAATACTTAGTTGGTTGTTTTTGACTGGCACAGATTTAATGGGCTGATTTGCCTTTTTCTGTGCTGTAAATCTAGATTTTCCTTTTTCAAATCTGTGCTTATTTTGTTATAAATTTTGTTTCTGGGTGTTCTTCCAATACCTTTAGTAGGGATTCCATTATTTCTCCTGTCACTAATGTTAAGCTGATTGCTCTGTATTCCCCTAGACATCATCTACCCCCCCAACTTTTGCAATAAAGCTTTATATTAGTTATCCATCATTCTGGCACAATTTCTTGTTACATATTAATATTTTGTGTATAATGCCCTTGCCAACTCTTTCCTAGATTCTTTTAAAATGTGTGAATTCAATGCATCTGGACTAGAGATTTTATCATCTTTGAATTTGGTTAGTTCATTTAATACATTGACTTTTTAAGTTTCAAATGCACTTATCTCATTGCTTATCTCCTTCTCCAAAATCACATCTGCCTGTTCTATCTCTCTGATAGGTCTGATACACAGTAACTCTTTTTACATACCTTAATTTTTTTAATGGCAGTATACTATGCAAGTACATTAGAAAACATCTTTATGCTCAGTTTTGTTTTTGTAGATTAGCTGTTGATTGTCAGAAGGATCCTTCTGTACAAGGAAATGCTTTCACAGCTCCAAGCATTGCAAGTGAGAACATGTTGGAGAAGTATTCAGAATTCCTGCTGAATGTTTGCGACACTTTGTGTATCCCAATTGTAATGGTAAGAAGCGTCAAAATTTTAATTTACCAAACATGAAGATTTGAGTGATAATCAGGAAATTTGATGAACTTGGTCAAAATCACCAATTGTATTCATAGAGTAAAGAAAGAAAAGCTGATTCCAGTGATAGAAAGGCCAGTTCTCAGAGGACACAGATTTAGGCTGTTTGGCAATAAAACCAGATGAGAGATGAGGGAAAAGAATTTATATAATGTATTATGATGATCTGGATTACACTGCCTGAAAGGGTGGAGATTCAGTAGCAGCTTTTGAAATGGAATTGGAGCAAAGATGAGTGGAAGGCATTTTGCAGGGTTTTAAGAAAAGAGGAGAGGAAATAATTGGATAGCTTTACCACTGGCACATTTGTCCTAATAACTTCCTATGTTGTATCAACCTATAATTCTATGGTTTGGATAGAGAATACACAACAAAAGAGCATCGTGGAATTTTTAACCTTAATTCTATAGCAACTAAAGCTAGTTGTAAGATGTATTTTGTTTTAAAGGAATTGTTGCATTTTGCATACTGTGCATAATGGGCAATCATTTTGACTCATTCAAAACCCATTCATTTACACTGAATTAATACCAGTCACCTGAGTGCAAGAATTTACTTCTTGGGACTGTGAGGTCAATATGCAAATAACTCTAATGTGATATGTCACTCCTCACTGTGCTGGAAATCAAGTCCCATTATTATTGGAGTCATAACAAATGTTAGAAGATTTAGTCAAACTACTCAATTGACCTGACTGTAGAACTCAATTTTCTGTAAGAAAATAACTTTATCAGAACAATTTGTCTTTGGCCAATTGCAATTAAGAAATACGAATTCTCAACTTCTAAATCTCTAGCCTTGTTTCAAACATGAACAAATTAGCTAATTTCCAGAGGTGAGGTGAGAATGCCCTTGACATCAAGGCTACATTTAACCAAGTCAGGTATCCTGGAGCACTAGCAAAACTAGAATCAATGGGAATCTGGGGTAAATACTCTGCTGATTAGAGCTATAACTGATGCACAAAATAGTTGTGGTTATTGGAGGTTCATTTTCTCAGATCTAGAATGTTTCTGCAGGAGGGGCTCAGAGTAGACATTTTATAATTAACCTGTTCTGAGTTATTATTACATGACTCGAGAGCTGGTGGAACTTGAACCTGGGTTCCATGGCTCAGAGATAGGAACACTGCCACTGTGTCACATGAGCCTTTAGTGGCTCAGTGTAGTATCCTAGGCCCAGTCATCTTCAGCTGTTTCATCAATGATCTTCCCTTCATCTTAAGGTCAGAAGTGAGGATGTTCGCTGATGATTGCACAATGTTCAGCACTATTTGCAACTCCTGAGTTACTGAAGCGGCTAGTTTCCAACTGCAGCAAGTTGTGGACAATATCCATATTTGGATTGAAACATGACAAATAACATTTATACCACAAGAAGCAGCTCACCATCAACTTCTCAAAGGCAGTTATGGATTCGCAATAAACACTGGCCCCGCCAGTAATATTCATGTACTACAAGTGAATGAAAAAAAAACCTTTCTGATTGTATTATGACAATTAACTAGGTAATGAATACAGTTGCTACAATTTTTATGTTATGACATGAATCATAATATGGAGTTAAACATAATTGCATCATGGGCTAATTTCTTTAAAAAACTACGCCAGTTGGGGATAATGCAACAGGACAGAGCGACAAGTTGTTTATAGATAGTATGATGATGCTGTGGCTTTCAGGAGATTATTTTGTCCTAGATTTTTTTTGAAGAGAGGTTGTAAGACAGTGGCCATGAGCTGTCTACTTAAAACTACTTGAGTAAACAGCTAGTGAGGCCTTGTTTTTTTTAAATTGGAACAATGGAAGCAGCCTGGGTGTAGCCAGATCTCACAGACCAGGCTTTCTAGTTTTTTATTTGTTTTAGTTTTGCAGTTTAGCTTTAAGCAGAAGCTCTTGGGTTTTCAAAAGAGTTGGAAGCTTTAGTGAATGTCTTTTGGCTGCTACGTCCTGTCAATTTTCTTGATGTTTTTTCCTCCCAGATTGGAGAACTGCAAGTGAGAAACTTTGTCTGATTTTTTTTTGCCAAGGGGTGTGTTTATGCAACGTTACTATATTGAAACAGTTAATTAGTAATAGATACTGTATCTATTATTCTGTTAAGTTTTCCAGTGGAGTAGTTGTTCTAAATTTTCTCTTTCTTTGGTTATATTTTAATGTTATATATAAATAAATAGTGTTTTGTTTAACATTGTGTATTTTGGCCAGTCACATTGCATCTGATGGGTTCACTTCACATTTGCCTTTAAAAATAAGAAAAGGTTAGAGTCTAGGCTACCTTCTTAAAATATTTTGATGGGGTCTGGTCTGGTCCATAACAACTGCCTGATTTTGGGTTCGTTTTCAAATTGAATTACTTCGATTGCATGATCATCATGAATAAAATGGGGCGTACAAAGAAAGTATAGAACTGTGGATGCTAGAGATCCAAAACAATAGCAGAATTTGCTGGAGAGACTCAGGTCTGGCAGCATCTGCGAGACGAAATGTTCAGAGTCTGATTACTTCATCAGAAGGGTCTTCTTCAGTTCTAATAATAAAATGGGATTATGAACAATAGACTGCATCATGAGATAGGCTTTCATCTAAATCACTCTGGCAGTAATCTTTACAGCAGATTGAATCAGCCAGATTCTCATGACATAGTAATGGAATAAATCCAAATAAGTTCAATAATTGGCAAACATTCCACTCAACCAAATTACTGTCAAGATTTTAGAAAATCTATACCATTGTTTTGGATTTTATGAAATGTCTTGTCTCAGGGAAGTATCAAAATTATAGAACATCCCCCTGCCTAGGTGTTCACTATTTAGGTGTACGGCAGCTCCACCTTTTGGTGAGTATGACTATTGGAACAACCTTAAGTAATTGATGCAACAAAACCTGTGTTATACTGCAGGTCTCAATTAGTTGCTCTCAGGGGAAAGTACCAATGATGGGAGATGTTTACTAATAGGCCACATATATTTTTCATCAATATCTATTGTAACTAGGCCTCTTTTGTACTGCTGTGTCTTCATTCTTCACAGCAGTCAAGTAAGAGGAGCAGATAGATGAAATAGTGAATAATCTTCGGGTGAATTTTACAGTACCTTTGCCCTGTACTCTTTTCCCTCTTTATATTTCTTGGAATATGGTCTTATCCAGCTACCTGGGCATAACATTGACCTTAAGATGAACCTGCTTCTAAAATCCACCTGATGCCTATTTCAATTGACTTCTGTTTTAATCAAATGGAGGATTTGACTGCAGTCTATATGTAACAAAAATTAGTTACTTTGATTCTATTTACAGAACAACCTCAATTATCCAAATGCAACGGGCGGGGAGTATTTTATTTGGATAATTCATTGTTCGGATAATGGATAATGTTTTTACGGGACCTTGAGATCTTTTTTGGATCATCTAAAATTCGGATAATTGATGTTCGGGTAACCGAGGTTGTGCTGTACTTGAAAGTGTCTTAGAGTTATAGAGTCATTCAGCACCGCAACAGATCCTTCAGTTCAACTCATCCATGCTGACCAAGTTTCCCAAACTAAACTAGTCCCACTGGCCTCCATTTGACCCATATCCCTCCAAACCTTTCCTATTCAGATTTATCCAAATGAAACTCCATTTGCCACTCCTCAGCCTGTTGGCCCAATTGATCAAAATCCCTTTGTTACCTTAGATAAACTTCTTCACTGTCTTCTGTTTATTTAGTCTATAGTCAACTCTGTTTTACTCTCCAGTTTAGGTATTTTTTTTAGCTTTATCTCTAAACACATCCATGTTCT
This sequence comes from Chiloscyllium punctatum, assembly GCF_047496795.1. Taxonomy (NCBI): domain Eukaryota; kingdom Metazoa; phylum Chordata; class Chondrichthyes; order Orectolobiformes; family Hemiscylliidae; genus Chiloscyllium; species Chiloscyllium punctatum. Next base: position 78,456,480 of record NC_092756.1, on the reverse strand, counting down.
AGGGTAGTGCAATGTAAAGTGATCATGTGATGACATCCTGGCTCTTGGCATAATTGCACATTGATCTCTTAATGCAACACTACTGTTAATAATATTACACCTACTTTCCAAAAGATAGATCTCATATACTAAAGGTGAAAGTGCATAAACATTAGCCAATAGCAAAATTAGTTAGACTGAGATAAGGAAAGTAAACTTTATGGCAAAAGAGATAAACATTATACAATGTAAAAGTACAAAGTCACAGGATGCATATATCATTTCAGTAGTGAAACAGTGAAAGGTCATGCTGGTAAGATTAGGGAAAATGGATGAATAAAGAAATTGAGATTCCAGTCCAGAATAAAAAAGAATCATATACTGAACATAGATGACTGGGGTCAAATTAATCTCTTGAAGAGTATAAAAAGTGTAGGAACATTCTTAAGAAGGAAATCAGGAAGGCAAAGAGAGGATATGAGATAGCCTTAGCAGCTAAGGTTAAGGATATTCCAAAGAGATTCTACGAGAACATTAAGAGCAAAAGAGCAACTAGAGGGAGAGGATAGGTCCCCTTAAAAATTGACATAGTCTTGGTGTTGAACCTCAGGGAGATGGGGGAGATGTTAAATGAATATTTTGTCAGCTTTTACTGGAGAAAGAAATGGAGACTAGAAAACTTAGGGAAATAAATATTGATGTTTTGAAAACAGTTCACATTATAGAAGTGGAAGTGCTGGAGGCCTTAGAAAAGCATATAGTGGATAAATCTACGAGACCTGATCAAGTGTATCCCAGGACATTGTGAGTAGTTAGGGAGGACATTGCGGGCGCCTGAACAGAAATAATTGTATTATCTATATCCATGGGGGAGATACTGGAGGGTGACTAACATTGTGCCCTTATTTAAGAAAGTGAACTAACTTTATTAATTAATTTACCTTACAACTGTTTTCAAAGGTTTTACTAAGATCCAACTTCTTGTCCTTTGTGTAAGGGAAATCATGTCCCTTAAACTTGATTGAGATTTTTGAGGAAGTAACCAAAAAGATTGATAAGGGTAGAGCAGTAGACTCTACTTGGATTTTAGTAAAGCCTTTGATAAGGTTCTGCATAGTAAACCAGTTAGTAAAGTTAGATCACAAGGGATTCAGGGTGAATTTAGATTAGATTAGATTACTTACAGTGTGGAAACAGGCCCTTCGGCCCAACAAGTCCACACCGCCCCGCCGAAGCGCAACCCACCCATAGCCCTACATTTACCCCTTACCTAACACTACTGGCAATTTAGCACGGCCAATTCACCTGACCTGCACATCTTTGGACTGTGGGAGGAAACCAGAGCACCCGGAGGAAACCCACGCAGACACAGGGAGAACGTGCAAACTCCACACAGACAGTCGCCCGAGGCGGGAATTGAACCCGGGTCTCTGGTGCTGTGAGGCAGCAGTGCTAACCACTGTGCCACCGTGCCGCCCATAGTGTGAGTTTGCCAACTGGGTGCAAAATTGGCTTTATGGTAGGAGACAAAAGGTGGTGGTGGAAGCTTGTTTTTCAGTTGTTTTTGTGACCAGCGTTGTTCTAATCAGTACTGGGTCCATTTTTGTTTGTCATTCATACAAATAATTTGGATGAGTATATAGAAGGTATGGTTAGTAAGTTTGTGATGACAAAATTGATGGTATAGTAAACAATTAAGAAGGTTATCTAAGATTACAAAGAAATCTTCATCAAATGGGTCAACGGGTTGAGGAGTTGCAGATGGAGTTTCATTTGGATAAATGCAAGGTATTAGATTTTGGTAAAACAAACAAAGGCAGAACATAGATAATTAATAGTAGGTCCCTGGGTGATGTTGTAGAACAGAGAGACCTAGAGGTTCAGGTACATAATTCTTTGAAATTTGAGTCCCAAGTAGACATTGTGGTTAAGAAGGCATTTAGCACACTTGCCTTCTTTGCTCAGACCCTTTTGAGTATAGGCGTTGGGACATCATGTTGAGGTCGTACAGGACATTGGTGAGGCCTCTTTTGGAGTACTGCATGCAGTTCTGGTTGCCCTGTTGTAGGAAGAATATTATTAAACTGGAGAGGGTTCTATAAAGATTTACCAGGATGTTGCCAGGAATGGAGTTATAAAAATAGGCAGGATTAGCTGGGACTTTCTTCACTGGATCATAGAAGGTTGAGGGGTCACATTATAGAGGTTTATAAAATCACGAGGGGCATAGATAAGGTGAATAGCAAAGGTTTTTTTTCCCCTAAGATGGGTAAGTTCAACATGAAGGGGACATATTTTAAAGGTGAGAGGAGAAATCCTCAAAAGAGACATGGGGGCAACTTGTTTTACACAGAGTGGTTGGTGTATGAAATGAACTGCCAGAGGAAGTGGTGGATGTAAGTTACAATGTTTAAAAGTTTTGGGGGGGGGGGTGGCAGGAATCCAAGGTGGCGGCAACCCAGCAAGTCTGAGTCCGTTGTACTCCACCCAAAACTCGAGCAAAGTGGGCCACCCGCCTCTACTACACCTTCCAAACCATTCAAAGTAACTTTTACCTAATTTACTTGGTCATTCTGCATCTAGCTTGAGTAATTTGGTGCAGTGCTAATATGACTAAAGGAAAGAATGCTCGCAGCAGGCAGGAACACCTCCCCCACCCCCACCCCCTCCAGCACCTCGGGGGACTTACCTACAGGGGCGAGCCTGTTTTCTTTAATGAACAAGCTGCAGGAGAAGATCGACGTCTTCATAGAGGAATCCAATCCAGGTGGGAATCGTGCTTTTGCAACGTGACCGAGATATTGAAAAAAATCGAACATCACGTTGGAGAGGCGGAGCTAAAGGCCGCAACCCCGAAACCTGCTGCAGAGTCAGCCGGGTCCAGACTCTCAAACAACGAGTCCAGGCTTTAGAAGAACATCATCAACAACCTCAAGAATTAGTTGCTGAAAAAAAATTTGTTTGCTGGGCCTTCCTGAACGGGAAGAGAGAGACCAGCTTACAGTCTTCTTGGAGCAGTGGCTCCCTCAGATATTGAACCTGGAGGTTGGATCAGGCCAGGTGCAGGTAGAGTGGGCCCACCGGGTTGTTATACGCAGGCCCGGGTCGGACCAGTGCCCCTGCCCTGCCCTGTTCCGGCTTCAGTGTTACAGAGAGAAGCAAATGCTCCTGGAAGCCTCCAGAATCCTCGGGCAGGATCCCCCAGCCACGACATATAAGAGATCTAGGATTATGCTGTTCCAGGATTTCTCCCCAACTTTGGTCCGCAAGAGGAGGGCGTTTGATGAAACGAAGAAGCGTCTAAGCGACTTAAACATCCAGTATTCCTTGCATTACCCAGCGACGCTGCATTTTAGCCAAAAAGGATCCGTCTATAACTTTGGATCGCTGGAGATGGCCAAAGAATTTTTAGACTCTTAAAGAGACTGTAAGAATTAATCCGTGTGGTTAATGAGGCACTTTTGCCCCCGGTCTCCCCCTTTTTTGTCTTCTTATTTGCTTTATTGTTTAATATCATCTCGGGGGGGGGGGTGTAGGGAGGGGGTCTTATTTGTTCTTCAGTATGCAATTTTGTCTTTATTTATATAAGCCAGGCGGTTTAGTTGTTTTGTGTGGGGGAGGGTGTTTGCTCTGTTCTACCTCATTTTTTTTCTTAGAGTGGGGCTTTCTTTTTTTGTTATCATACTTGGTTATTACCTGCTGAGATTGTAACTTTATAGTTTTATATGCTTATACTTGGTATTATCTTTACTAAATGTATCTAGACATTGGTGGGGGGGTGGGGAGCTCACTTTCAACTTTAGCTTTATAGCACACTGCAATTTCCTTATTTTACTATGTGGTGCCTGGGTTGAGGGTGGGGCGCTGGTTGGGAGAGGATACGATGGGTTTACTGATAGGAAGATACCTGGGAGCTAGGGGGAAATCGCCTTTTAAATGTGCTTTATATTTTTCTTATTTAGAAATTGTTTTTCACTATATTGGTGTGAGTGCATTAAAGAATTTATATTTTTGTGAATTTTCTACGGTCTGTGCTCAGGGTACTTTGGGTGGGGGGGTCTTCGACTTGCCTGGACGATTATGGTTTGTCATTCGATTAAGTGGTGCACCTCGAATGTCAAGGGGAGTAATTCACAAATCAAAAGGAAGAAAATACTATGAAACCTCAAAAAAGAAAGATTTGATATAGCTCTCTTACAGGAGACACATTTACTGGATAAAGAGCACTTGAAATTACAACAGCGAGGATTTGATCAGGCCTTCTTTTCTTCTTTTAGTTCAAAAAGTAGGGGAGTAGTCATTCTCATTTGGAAGAACCTTCCTTTCAAAATCTTAAGTCAGATAAGGGATGAATCTGGACGGTATATACTGATCAAAGCCCTTATAAATGGAGAGGAGTATGGGATTTTGAATCTTTATTGTCCTCCGGCACACTCTTTCAAATTTATAACGAAGCATTCTCCAAACTGATAGCTTTCGGGGCTCATTACACAATTATAGGAGGAGATTTTAACTGTATTATGGACCCGGAGGTAGACAGGATACCCAAGAGTACTGCGGGTACATCTCCTAGATCCAGACAATTGGCGGATTTGAATAAGGAGCTAGGATTAGTAGATATGTAGAGGTGCCTTCACCCACAAGGCAGAGATTTTTTTTATTCTAATCCACATAAGTGTCACACTAGAATTGATATGTTTTTTGCCCCCTCTACCTTTCTGAATTATACACTATCCTGTAAAATAGGTAATATAATAATCTCTGACCTTGCTGCAGTATACATGGAAACCAAGACTAGGGACAATGAAACGATCCCCCCCCCCTCCCCCGACATTGGCGTATGGATTCTTTTTTAATGAAGGATAGTAAATTTGTAAAATATTTTTCTCAAGAATTCTAAACCTTTTTGGAAATTAACTCAGGTATGGCCAGTAACCCGTCGGTGATGTGGGAGACCATTTAGGCCTATGCACAGGGTCTGATTATTTCATACTCGGCAACCCAAAAAAAAACAAAAGGGAGAACAACAGCGTCTACTCGAGGCTTGTTGGAAGGCAGCTGAGATAGTTTATGTTGATAGATCCTCTGTTGCCAAATTACAAAGGATTACAGCCCTTAGGACAGCCCTGAGTACTGCGTTTACCCAAACGGCAAAGAGGGAAATATTATTTGCAAAGCAAAGATTATATGAGTATGGTGATAAGCCTGGTAGATACCTAGTGTATCTTGCAAAAAAAGGCCCCTCAAGCTATCATGTCCATTAGGGAAAGTGCTGATACTTTGACTCATGATCATAAAAGAATCAACACAATCTTCAGAGAGTTTTACTCTGATTTGTATAAATCGCAGGATTGTGAAGAAGAGCTAAGAAAGTGGAATCCTTTTTTAAAAGCCTGGCCTTTCCGGACTTAACCCCGGAACAGGTGTTGATTTTGAATACTCCCCTGACAACCCAGGAAGTACTTGACGCAATCAAGCAGCTTCAGAGCGGTAAGACACCTGGCCCAGATGGATTCCAGGTCGAATTCTACAATGAGTTTACAGGAGTACTAGCTGGTTCACTTATAGACATGTATAATTACTCATATGGTCAGGGCTGCCTCCCCCCTTCGTTGAGAGGTGAATATATTTCTCATTCTCAAAAAAGGAAAAACCCCAGAAGATTGCGCATCATACAGACCAATATCTCTATTAAATGTAGATTTTAAAATTCTTTCTAAAACGTTAGCATTGAAGTTGGAGAGGGTGTTACCACACATCGTAAAACAGGACCAGACAGGGTTTATCAAGGGCTGTAGATCATCTAAAAATATTAGAAGGGTTTTGAATGTGATTCAAATCTGTCATCAGGAAATAATACCGGGAATATTAGTCTCGTTGGATGCAGAGAAGGCATTTTACTGGGTTGAATCGTCATACCTGTTTTACACACTGGAAAAATTCAGTGTCGGAAAGGTATTCACTAAATGGGTCTCAATATTGTATAATGACCCCAAAGCAGCTGTGATTACCAATGGCTTAGGCGCGGATACCTCCAGTGTGGGTAGGGTCTGCTGTCAGGTTGTCCTCTCTCACCGTTATTATTTACGCTAATAATTGAGCCACTAGCAGAAGCTATACGGGCTGATTCTAATATAATAGCCCCGAGGGTTGGTACGGGTAAACATGAAATTACCTTTTATGTAGATGATGTTCTCCTTTTTTTCAGTAATCCTTTGATGTCCATGCCCCACCTGATCCAAGTAATTAATTTATTTAGTGCGTTTTCAGGTTACAAAATTAATTTCACAAACTCGGAGGCCATGCCGATGGGCAGTCTCGCTAGTATGTCCTACTTATCGGACGGATCTTGCTTTCCCTTTTGGTGGTGCCTGGAAGGTTTTCTATATTTAGGTATTTTTATCACCCCAATGTTTGGCCAGTTGTATAAAGCCAATTTTGGACATTTACTGGAGAGGATAAGGCAGGACCTTCAACAATGGGAGGATCTTCCAATATCTTGGTTAGGCAGAATAGCTCTAATTAAAATGAACATCTTGCCCCGTCTCCTATACCCTATGAGAATGCTCCCTGTGATTCTACCGAGAATGGCATTGTGCAAACTATATGGTTGGCTTGGTTCTTTCATTTGGAACCATAGACGGCCCATTATTAAGTTAAGGAAGCTGCCGCTTCCACAAGCAAGGGGAGGGCTAGATTTTTCAGACTTTAGTTCTCTAGTTCAGCTGAGTTCTCTATTAAGCTACATAGCTAATTGGTTTTCATGTGACACGCAATCAATCTGGATGGAGATAGAGACCTCTCAAGCAAAGTGCCCCCTTATTAATCTCCTATTTTCATATAAAATGAAAGCCATTATGGACCATTGTAAAAACCCTATTGTATTAAACGCAATTAAAGCCTGGAGGATCATGCGACAAAACGAGGGCAACTCACAAAAAACCTCCCCTTATACTCCTTTAGTGGGAGCATGGGGTTCCCAACTGGGACTCACAGACGCCACATTTAAATCATGGAGGTCCGGGGTATATCTTGCTTAGGGGGTCTGTTTGATAGGGAGGTTATGATGTCTTTTGAACAGCTACACCAGAATCTTGGACTACCTAATGGAGACCTCTTTCGGTACTTCTAAATTTGAGATTACATACAGAAGAAGACTATGTTATTAGATTGCTCTTATAAATCAGATAGGGAACGAAGAGTGTTGTGGCCAATGGGTTTACCCTCGGTCAACACTCTCTATCATTCACTACATAATGTAGTATCAGAAGACATGGAAAGATTGTTTAAAACATGGAATCAGCAATTGAGGTTGGAAATCTCTTCAGAAACGACTTTCTGGGACGACTTTTGGGAAAATGCCAGGAAGATCTCTATATGTAATAGAACCCAAGCTACTCAATTAAAGATACTCCATAGGACTCATATAGCACTGGAGCGATTGGCAAAATTTAGGGCAGGAGCCTCTCCAATGTGTCCAAAATGTAAAATTGAGGTCAGCACTCTCATACACTGCTTATGGACATGTCACAAGATCCCCAAATACTGGGTCAGAGTAACAAGTGCTCTGATAGACACTTTGGGAGCAGAAATTAGGGTGGATTCTGTATCTCTTCTCTTGGGCTTTTCTAGCCTGCCCTCCCTAGATGTGCACAGGAAAAGAATATTCTCCATTCTTTCCTTTTGTGCAAGGAAACATTTCTTAGTAAACTGGGTAGCTGAGGGCCCTCCAGGACTTTCGAATTGGTATAGGTGGGTCATGGAATGTATTCCCCTTGACTTACTTACAAATATGTTGCACTAAAAAACTGAATTACTTAATAAAATATGGCAGCCCTTTCTGAACTATATCGATACAGGTATCTCGGCCATTTTGTCAAGGGCTTTTATCTAGTTGTGGGAACGGTTCTGGCTGGTCCGGGGACCCCGGCGGGGGAGGAATCCCATATGAATATGGGCTTTATTATGACTTGATGTTAATTCGTTCTGAGTGTTTACCTCATTATTTAATTATTATGTTATCCCTTTCTTATTTCCTTTTAAGTAATGTAAGATATTTTATTATACGTTCTGATTAGTAATAGGTTAGATTAGATTCGTAGTTAATTGAGCTTTTTTTCTCTTTATATTTTCTCTTTGTTTGCTATGTTTTGGCCATTGTTTATTTAATATCTAATTGTATATTAATGCTTGTATTTGTGAGTATTATTTTGTAAGTTTGTAATAATATGTTATAAAAGAAATTTCTTTTTCTTCAATAAATATATCTGTCAAAAAAAAGTTTGGAGGGATTTGGGCCAAAAGTAGGCAGGTGGGGCTAGTTTAGTTTGGGAACATGGTCGGCATGGGCTGGTTGGACTGAATGGGTCTGTTTCCATGCTGTATTAATCTATGACTCTAGTTTTGTTACCCTTTCAAATCTTATGATGTACTTTTTCAGAGATGTGGATTTCGCCCTTGGCTGTTCTTGATGTGTTGTCAGTGTATTTATTGTTCTTTTTGTGTTCCAGCCCCATTCTCCTTCCTTCTCCCTGTAACCCCTGATCCTCTTGCTAATCAAGAATCTATCTGTCTCTGTCTTAAACCCACACTCAACGATTTGGCCTCTGCAGTAATGAGTTCCATAGATTCATGGTTCTAAAGGGTGGTCTTTTCTCTGAGGCTGTGCCCTTGGGCCCTAGTCTCTTCTACTAATGGAAGCATCTTCTTTATGTCCAATCTACTCAGGCCTCTCAGTATTCTATAATTTCAATGAGATCCTCCCCTTTATTTTTCTAAATTCCAACAAGTGCAGAGATCCTCAACCCACGTCATATGATAAGCCAGGGATCATTCTTGTCAACCTTCTCTGGACCTTCTGCAACACCAGCACCTCATTCCTTACATATGGGGCCCAAAACTCACTATATTCCAAATGAGGTCTGACCAGCGCCTTATACACCCTCAGCAGTATATTCCTGCTCTTATAATCTAACCTTCTCAAAATGAATGCTAACTTTACATTTGCCTTCCTAACTACCAACTAAACCTGCATGTTATTCTTAAAAGGACCTGGAACTAGAACTCCCAAGTCCCTTTTGTGCCTCAGATTTCTGAAGTTTTTCCCATTTAATCTTCATGTCTCTTCTTCCTACCAAAGCATATAACCTCACATTTTCCCACATTGTATTCCATTTGCCATTCTTTGCCCACTCTTCTAGCCTGTCCAAATCCTTCTGCAGACTCCCTGTCTCCTCAACATTCTCCTTGTTGGTAGCTTCCGTTGAATGGCTTTGTGTTGGAGGCTACAAAGCAAATGGTCCCGCAAAACAGCTTGGAGGAACGCTCCAAATTCATAATGTTCGGCTCACCTTATGGCGGCCCTGAATTGGGCAATGGACTCTTCTTATGCTGTACCCATGTATAAGAAAGCTTCAGTGACCATTAGTAGCTTTGATGCAAAATAACTCCCCACCATCTTGCATAGTTCTTGGTGTGCCTTCTCTGCAGGTTTCTCTGGTTACTTCAGACTCCGTAGAAACGTGCTCCCAATGATACTCAAGAAAATCGGCACCATTATGTATTCAGCCATCTATTCGTTTTTAAACATGCATCAAAATGTCCAGTGTACAGTGTCCAACTTTCAATCTCTTCATCAAATCCCATCTCTCCAAATTGGCCTGTCATTTTGTTTTCCTGCCGGTGGGAATTTTTCCCGCCATTCAACTCTAGTAGCTATTTGCAGCCCGAGTCTCCTTAGTGAATGCTCTGTGTGCCAGCTGCTCCCTCACCGACTGTATCAGAATGCCATTCTTCCCCAGCATTGCCCGCAGCCTGAGTCCCCTTTCGACTGCTCTCCATGACAACTTTGGTAAGCTCCCAGATGTGTACCCCCGTCTTCAGCTGTCAGCTGCAGCCCAAGTCTCCTCACAAGCACTGTTCTCAGCTGGCTTTTCGTTTTTCCCAGGTGTTGACAGCAGCCTGAACCCCTTCACAACTGTTTCCCTTGACATTATCTCAACAGTCCCATGCTGTTTTGAAAGTCTGAGTAACATTTTTCACCCGAGCATTCACAAGCAGGTTTGTGGCCAGTTCCCACTCTCATCACCAGTTGTTGTAGTCATAGTTCACTAGAACCATGAATAGAACAGAGGGTAAGTGGAGAGTAAACGAGAACAGGGAATACTTTAATGTGCATCCCCTCAGCTCCACATCCATTTATTCCCACTCTGGATCCGCTCTCTTAAAGCAGCAACACCCACCCAATTACATACATAACAACTTCCAGCAACCTGAACGCCTTCAGCGTGTTGTTTAGAGTCGCTTTTCTATTTTCTATGTAAAATTTGTTCTGTTCCCAACTGCAGCCTGAGCTGTTTTTCTTTTGGTTGAATCCGTATGCAACTCTTCCTTTCTCCAAATGGTGTCATTTCTTCAATGAAGAAACCTTATTTTCTTCTGTTTAATGTGGAAGCTTTTAGATTGCTGTTGTTTCTTGTTCACTCCATTCTGTCCTACATCCCCATCCCCATCCCCATCCAGTCCTGACCTTCAAGTTTGTTAATGTCACCTTTTTAAAAAAGTGACATTAAAGAGATTATCTCTTTTAAAGAGATGATCACTACTGCACAGTTAAGAGGGTCTCTATCTGTATGAAATACAAGTGAGATTGAAGATAGAAAGTAAGAGTAAAAATGAGTCCTTTGCCCAATCAACCCTGCTCCAACCTGCAAATCTTCTACTTCAACTCCAAAAGCCTGCTGTCTCCACACGCCTCTTGAAACTTCTAACTTTTAGAAATCTGTCTATTTCTTAATTATATTCAGTGACTTCAATTCCACAGCCTTCGGTCGTAGAGAATTCCATAAATTTATCCTTCTCTGGAGTGAAGAAATTTAATTCATTCATTCATGGGAGGAAGTCATAGCTAGCTGAGCTGCATTTATTGCTCATGAGAAGATGTTGGTGAGCTGCCTTCTTAAACTTGCTGTAGGCAGACCAATGGTACCTTTAGAGAGGAACTTACACAATTTTGATGGAGCAATACTGAAAGAACCTCAGGCTGTAATCAGGTCAGGAGTGGTCTTGACAAAATCCAAACTGAGTGCCAGTGAGCAGATTATTGGTAAGCAAGTTAAGATGGTAAGTGATTTGAAGGAGAAGTTGAAGGTACTGGTGTTCCCACATATCTGCTACCCTCGTCCTTCTAATTGATAGTGGTTGTAGTTTTGGAAGATCCTGTCTCAATGTTTGATGAATTTCTGCAGTACATTTTGTAGATGGTACATACTGCTGCTACTCAGCATCGGTGGTGGAAGGATTGAATGTTTGTGGCTTGGTGCCAAACAAGTGGGCTGTTTTGTCCTGGTTGGGATCAAGTTTGTTGAGAGTTATTGAAGCTGCAGTCATCCAGGCAATCAGGGAGTAATCCATCACACTCCTGATTTATGCTGTGTAGTTAATGGACAGGCTTCGTGCAGTGAGGAGGTGAGTTACTTGATGCAATATTCTTAGCTTTTGACCTACTCTATTAGGCAATATATTTATGTGACTGTCCATTTTAATTTCTAGTAACCCCCTGGATGTTGAAGTCGGGGACTCAGCAATGGTATTGCCAAGAATGTTAAGGTGAAGGGTGAGATTGTTTCTTGTTGTAAATGGTCATTGTCTGGCATTTGTGAGGTGCAGATGTTACTTCCCATTTGTCACATCAAAGTAGGATATTACCCAAGTCTTGCAGCATTTGAACATGGATTGCTTCAGTAGCTCAAGCGTTGCAATGGTACTGAATGTTGTGCAATCATTAACATTTCTGACTCTGTGGAGGAGGGAAGGTCATTGATGAAACAACTGAAGGTGTTTCAGCTACGGACATTTCCCTGAAGGACCTGTGCAGAGATACTCTTGAGCTAAGATAACCAACCTCCAACAACGAAAACTATCTTCCTTTGAGGCATGATTCCAACCAGCAGAGAGTTTTCCCTGATTCCCATTGACTTCATTTTTGCTAGAGATCCTTGATGCCACACTTGATCAAATACAACTTTGATGTCAAGGGCAAAATTAAAAATCTCACACCAGATTATAGTCCAATACGTTTATTTGGAAGCACGAGCTTTTAGAGCACTACTCCTTCATCAGTTGGTTGTGGAGTATAAGATCATAATACACAAGTCATTTTCACCCAGCCTCTGGTAATCAATTCTTTTGTCCATGTTTAACCTCGGGCTGTAATGAGGTCAGGAGTGGCCCTGACAAAATCCAAACTGAGTGCCAGTGACATCCTTCATTAATAGACTGATGATCGAGAGTAGGTGATGGTGCATTAATTGGCTGTGTTGACTTTACCCTCCTTTTTGTCAACTGGACCTTTCCAATGATAGTGTCAATTAACTTTGTGTGTTTTTAAACCTCCATTCAACTTTTGTTCTGTTTAGGACATAGACGTAAATGGATTTCATTATTGTCAATGTTGTGAAGCAGAGGCAGTCCAGTCTGTCCTGATTTAGGTCATCTCTTATTACACTACCATTGACTGATAAATATAGTTGAAGATAAGCTTGCATGAAAGAATCATACTGCAATGCTATATATTTGCATATGCATCAAATTGAAATACTTTTGTTCCTACTCATCCTTATTCTCTATAATTTTTACTTACATGTTTCTTCCAACAGGAATACTATGAAAAAACTCCGAGTGCCAGACTTATGGAGGTGTTCTTTTCTATACTCAATGTCCAGTACAGTATCTTGCCAAACACAGCCAAACGATTTTCTATTAAACTAGGTACGAATCTTTCAATTCTGTCCCATTAAAAATACCAACACCATTGGTTGTTTGAACATAAACACATCATATTTTTGGCATCCATTAAAATGAATTCTCTTGAATATATATACATGCTCCACATTTAATGTTAAACTTTACTTAAAAACAATCACTCTTTAAATTATTGAAGTATTTGCCTACAGCTTCCTCATCTTTTATAAAGTTCACAGTGGAACTGAAGGCCAAATTCTGTTCAGGAAGCAGGTAATGCAGTTTTGTTTTCAAATCTATTAATGTTCAATTGCAGAACTTAGTTGTCATTTTGAACCAAATGTTGATTCAGTTAATTACTTAAAATTGTTCTCCACTGGTGACATTATAATATTTTCATTCTGTCCCATTAGAAATCCAAGATTGAATCAGATCTGCTCAGACTTCCTATGTTGTATGTGTCGAATCCTGTTTTCAGCAATGAAGAATGTACTGAATTACCAGCATGGTATGTTTCCTTTTTATTATTCACTCTTTTTGTCCCTTTCATGAAGTTATACAGCTTGGAAACAGACCCTTTGGTCCATATTGTCTATGCCAACCAGATGTCCTATAGAATTCTAGTCCTATTTGCCAGCATTTGGCCCGTATGACTGTAAAACTTTCCTATTCATATACCCATCCAGATGCCTTTTAAATGTTGTCATCATACCAGCCTCCACCATTTCCTTGGGCAACTCATTCCATACACGCACTACCCTCTGCATAGAGAAAGCTGCCCATTAGGTCCCTTTTCAATCTCTCCCCTCTCACCTCAAACCTATGCCCTCTAGGTTTAGATACCCCACATTCCGGGGAAAAGACCTTGTCTATTTACCCTATTCATGCCTCTCATAATTTTATAAACTTCCATAAGGTCACCCCTTAGCCTCTGATGCTTTAGGGAAAATAGCACCAGCCTATTCAGCCTCTCCCTATAGCCTAGACCCTGCAACCCTGGCAACATCTTTTAAAACTTTTCTGAACCCTTTCAAGTTTCACAACATCCTTCCTAAAGGAGGGAGATAAGAGATGTACGCAATACTCCAAAAGTGGCCAAACCATTCTCCAGTACAATGCAACATGACCTCCCAACTCCTATACACAATGCACTGACCAATAAAGGCAAGCATACTAAACCCCTTTTTTACTATCCTATCTACCTGTGATTCCACTTTCATGGAACTATGAATCTGCACTCTAAGATCTCTTTGTTCAGCAACAAAACTATTCTCCCATCGAATTGCATTTACTTGGGAGAACACAATATATACTCTTCTTTCTTCTCCAAAGACAATGCTAGTGCATAGCAAACAACCAATCGGATATTTCAACTGATTTCAAACTGTCCTTTGATCAAGACTGGTAAATTAGTCTGGATTAAATTTTCGAAGAGCTATATTTATGTGATATTTTTATCTAGTAATCCAGGTGAGCAATGGCTCATCTCATCGTTTTAAACAAAATACCAGATCCTTCTGATAAAAACACCTTTTTCAGGGTCTTAATTTGATGCACACGGTTGTCAATTGTTCAGAGATTGTGCTGACAAAAAAAAGCCTTCCTCAGTTCAAACTGGCTTAAAATTTTACAATTGTAAAATGGTGAGCTGCAAGCACAATAAGTGGACCTATTACAGAGGTATTAAGAAGTATAACATGGGATCTTTTTCTTCGTGCAGGAATAGGGTCTTGGTGGGACATGTTATAGCATAATGTCAATGCACTTTTCAGGTACAGGGTTTGTGATCGATTCAGACCAGGATTGCTGCCTGCTGTGAATGAACACGATTCTTCTGTTTATATCTGTCATCCAAGGATCCTTGATTGATATCTGGTCCAATCAGGGAACTCATTCTGTGATGTCCATCTGGCTGACCTCATTACAATCACTACTTCTCCCTTTGAGTCTGAGGACATAGGCTGTTTTTTCTTTGTCCTCCTGGCCTATTTTATCACTGGCCCGGGTTTTTCCAACTCTCCCTCTAATACAGGCAGCGTACAATGCACACTAGCTTGCCTGTTGCACCCGGACTGTTTCAGAAGAAATTAATTCTCTTTGGGCAGCAAAGGTGTCACGGTTGCGTCATCTGCCGTGTCCATCTCAGATTCTAAGGTATCTTCCACGTTTGACAGAGAAGGAGAACCCACAGGTTCCGGACCAGTCAGAAGGGCATTGAGAAGCCAGTCATGTTTTTCTCCTGCACCATTTGCAAGTTTGCAACTTTCATGTGGCCCACCTGCTTGTTTAGGACTGTTGCACCAACGCTACCTTTATACATCTCTGGACCTTACCTTGCATCAACCATACCTATTACTCTTCCAGGGCAATTCCTGTGGTTTCTACAACAAATATTGTTCCCTGAAGTAAACTGTCTCTCTCGCTTAGCAGTTGTCTTGTGTCTAGCATCGGCACTCCTGATGCCACTTCAATCTCCTCCCCCATGTCTGGGAAGATCAGATTTAACCTGGTATGGAGTCTTCTCCCCATTAGCAAATCTCCCCATTGATTATGCCTGTAGTTGCATGAGGGGGTGGTCCTATAATCAGTTGGAATCGGGACAGTTTGATATCTAGTGAAGCTGTAGATTGCTTCTTTAAGCCTTCATTCAAAGTTTAGTCTGCTGTTCCTGCCAGACCATTGGATAATAGATGGTATGGAGCTATCCTTTTATGATGAATACCATTCAACTTTAGGAAATGCTTAAATTGTCTGCTGGTAAATGATGGCCCGTTATCTGTGACCAACACTTCCAGGAGTCCATGTATAGCAAAAGATGCACGCAGCTTTTCTGTTGCCATCCTCGTGTTGGATGAATTAACTTTATGCACATCCAGCCACTTTGAGTGGGGGTTCACAATGACTAAGACCATGGAGCCCATGAAATGACCTGCATAGTTGATGTTTAATCGAATCCAGGGTTTGCTCAGTCATTCCCATGAATGTGGGGGAGATGCTGGCAGTATTTTTTATTCTTGATGGCACTTTGGACACAACTGTACCAATGCAACTATGTTTGCATCCAATCCTGGCCACCAGATATACCTTTTCATTAATATCTTCATTTTGAAAACCATTAGATGATCCTGGTGGAGTTCATCCAGTATCTGGCAGCAACCTTTGCTTGGAACAATCACTCTTGCCTCCCCCCATAATATAATGCAGTCCTCTACTGTGATCTCGTATCTCCAAGTCTAAAAAAAGTTTCAATTATGGTATGATGACTCTTTGGGTTTCCCTATCCCCACCAGCTGTTTCAGTTTTGCTAGGATTGGGTCTTTGTGCTTCCAGAATCTGATATTGTCAACTGTGCCTGGAAACGTGTCCAGAAAATTAAAACCCATTACTGACTCTTACAGTGGCAGTACTATCGATGGTGTATCTGTGAATGAGAGGTGATTCAATACAGCCACACTTGCTACTTGACCTCCCCGACAATGTTCCAATTTGTAATTACATGTACTTAGTATAAGAGCGAGCATCTGAACTTGTTCTAAAGCTATGGGCAGGACTGCCTTGTACTCTTCAAGTAGGCCTAGCAGGGATTTATGGTCTGTTACTATTGCAAATTTATGTTCAAAGAAGTTTTGATAGAATTTCCTGACTCCCAATATGACTACCAAAGTTTCCTTCTCTATCTGGGCCTATTTATGCTCTGCATTAGCCAAAGTCCTGAATACATAATGTTACGACACAGAGGTCGAACCCCTCTGCTAATTAAAACCAAACACCCAGAAAAGTTTGTCTCACCTCGTAATCTGTTGAGATGTGAGTAACTGAGAATTCCTAATTTTCACTGTTTAAAGAGAAAGTAACAGTTTACTTTTCTAACTCTAATAGTGATCGCTAAACAAAAACTAATCACAAAATCCAAGCCCCCCCCCTCCTTTTTTTAATTGCTTATTATCTGACCCCCAACTCTATATAAGAAAATGTTGTTCCAATACTGCAATTATTAAACATTACATTAACTTAAGACCAAGCTATGGCTTGGTTACTTGACCATTTCCAAGGCTAACCCTTTTTAAAGAGGTCATTCAAAGGTGCCGGGATGGAAGTAAAGTTATGTATGAACTTTCCGTGATACTTCACCAGCCCAAGGAAGAACCTAAGCTATAGTACAGACATGGGAGCTGGGCACTTTTAATTGCCCCCACTTTGTCTTCCACCAGGTCTAACCCAGTCTGTCAACTCCATAGTCCAAATAGATCACTTAGGTGGCTGGAACACATTCTTCCCTTCTATGCATGCCTGGGACAAATCTCTAAGGGCTATGTCAAAGTTTTTTAAGTGTGTCCTTTTGATTTCCCCGTTATTAGCACATCATCTAGATAAATGGCGATCTAGGGTAGAACTTGTGACATGCTCTCCGTCGTCCACTGAAAAATTGCACAGGCTAATGATAGCCCAAATGTCAGTATTGTATATTGGTACAAACTGTTATGGGTATTAATTGTAGCATATTTCTGGGAATCCTCATCTAACCACAGTTGCAAGTATGCATGACTCATGTCCAGCTTCCTAAAGGACAGCCCCTGCCAGCTTTACGTAGAAATCCTCTGTGCGAGGGATGCGGTATTTACCCAGCTGCGAAAAGCAGTTTATTGTTTGTTTAACATCCCCACAAATGTGAATCAACCCATCGGACTTCACAGTTGGTACGACTGGTGCTGCCCATTCCACAAACTAGACTGGTTTGATAATTCTTTCACTTTCCAACCTTCTGATTTCTGCTTCTTCTTTTGCTGGAAGGCAAACTGTACTTTTTGGACGTTGAGGAATCATAGAATTGCTTCCTAGTCTACATGCAATGTCTGCTTGGCTTCTTTGAAAGTTCCTCGACCTTCCTGAAAGTCTTCCAGGTATTTAATTAGAACTTCACTCAGGCAGCTATTGTCCAATCGAAAAATATTGAGCCAGTCAAAGTGAATCTTTCTCAAAGATTTTTGCCCCATCAAGCTTGGGCCCAAGCCTTTTACTGCAATCAGTGGGAACTGAACCAGCTGCTTCTCATAAGAAACCAGAGCCAAAGTTGAATCCTTAATCTGTAAAGGTTCCTAGGTATAGGCTCTCAGTTGAGCGATGTCTTGTGCAAACACAAGTTGGAGTCTAGAGCAAATTTTATTAAAGACTGATTCTGCTATCACTGAAATGGCTGCACTGGTACTGACCTCCATTAGAACCAGGTGACCATTTAACCAGACGTTTAGTTTGGATCTGATTTGGATGTTCAAACCAGATATAGGTAGGCCTTCCAGGGTGCACAATCTCCTGAATACGGACCTATGAGGTCTCTTACTCAGTTCAGATCTAGTGGAGCTCTATTGCTGTCTTGAATCCACATACTGGCAGCAACTACAATGGCTTGTCAGCCCAGATCCAAATTTTAACCGTTTGGCTGAGACTTGGCTTTGTTCTGGGGTTTTGCTGTGGGCTGACGTACAGTCCCTCTGTTCAGGATATGTTCTGAGTGAAATTATGCCATTACCTTCACTCAAGTGGTGAACCCCAAACTCAGTTGACTGGTGAAGGTGTCCACTTCCATGAAAATACTCTGCAACTCGTGCTCCACTGCCACATTTTCCAATGATAAAACCAGTTGGAGTGCCTGTTTGAAGTACTAGGCGCTTTTGCATGGGATCACTCTCATCACGACTGATACAACTTCACAGAGACTGGTAACCCATCACCAAGTCACCCTTTATTTACACATGGAGAGTTCTTCACACCGATCCTTCACACTGATCCAGCTCCCTTCAAACCAACTCCAAGTGATAGGATATCTGTTCTTTTCTTTAATTTTTCCCCTACACTACTGCCTAACATGCTGTGTGATCAAAAAAAAGTTAACAGGAGGGCAGGAATTAAATCAAAATAAAATTGGAGGGGGAAATAAAACACTCCACCCCCTGCGGTGCCCACCTCTCCCTGAGCAGCTCAAGGGTGATGGTGGACACTCCGTGCTCCTTTTCCAGGGACACCCAGGATCGAACATAACCGTGGAAGAGACGCAGGCAATCAGCCGTAACAACCCCCTCCATGTTGCCTGGGCCTGTTCATGGCCAGTTTGGCCAGGCCCAGGAGCAGACCCACAAGGAGGTCCTCTGACCTATCCTCCCCCCCTCCGCACTGGGTGCCCAAAGATCAAGAGCATTGGGCTGAAGTGCAATCAAATACAGAGAGGAAGGTTTTTAAGTAAATCTGAAAGGGAGTGTGAATGCACACACCTAATATCTACATGGTCCCCAGATTCCTCAGCACCACAGAAAAAGTAGTTGGACTGGGAGTCTGTTGAACCACTGCAATCTGCGGTTGCAGGGGACTGCTGCATACAGCACCCTCCACACCAGATCCCCGAGCAAAAGGGGGATGGCAAATGGAACTCCTGTTTATTTATATGTCAGGCAGAGGTCCCTAATTAGACCAGATTAACAGCCCCAATCAGGGAACTTACCAGGAGTCAGCAATGGGGCACAGGTCTCTGGCACAGAGTCTGTCCCTGTTGCTCAGAAGGGAAGAGGAGCAGATCATTGGTCACTGGGGACTCTATAGTTAAGGGGACAGATAGGAGGTTCTGTGGGACCGAGAGAGACTCACGTTTGGTGTGTTGCCTCCCAGGTGCCAGGTTTCATAATGGCTCTGATCGTGTTATCGGGATTCTTGCAGTGGAGGGAGAGCAGCCCCAACTCATGGTCCACATAGGCGCCAGCAACATACTTAGGAAGAGAGATGGGGATTTAAAGCAGAAATTCAGGGAATAAGAGTTGAAGCTCAGAGCTAGATCAAACAGAGTTGTTAACTGTGGTTTGTTGCCCGTGTCACATGCTAGTGAGGTGAGGAACAGGGAGAGAGAGGAGTTGAACATGTGGCTACAGGAATGGTGCAGGAGGGAGGGATTTGGATTCCTGGATAATTGGGGCTGTTTCTGGGGAAGGTGGGACCTCTACAAACAGGATGGTCTTCACCTGAACCAGAGGGGTATCAATATCCGGGGGGGGGGGGGGTGGAATTTGCTCATCTTGTTCAGGTGGGTTTAAACTAATAAACTAATTCAGCAGGGGGATGGGAACCTAAATTGTAGGTCGAGTATACGGGAGAATGAGAGTAGTGAAGTCAGAACTAAGATTTCAAGATCGCAAGAAGACACAGGCAGGCAAGAAGTTGGTTTGAAGTGTGTCTACTTCAACACCAGGAGTATCCAGAATAAGGTGAGTAAACTTGCAGCATGGGTTGGTACCTGGGATTTCGATGTTGTGGCCATCTCTGAGATGTGGATAGAGCAGGGACAGGAATGGTTATTGCACCTTCCAGGCTTTAGATGCTTCAGTAAGAACAGAGAAAATGGTAGAAGAGGGGATGGTGTGGCACTGTTAGTCAAAGACAATATTACAGGTGCATAAAGGATGTTTGAGGACCCATCTACTGAGGTAGTATGGGCTGAGATTAGAAACAGGAAAGGAGAGGTTACCCGTTTGGAAGTTTTCTATAGCCCTCCAAATAGTTCCAGAGACATAGAGGATAAGTTAGCAAAGATAATCCTTGATGGAAGCAAAAGTGACAAGGTGGTTGTTATGGGTGACTTTAACACTCCAAATATTGACTGGGAATACTATAGTTTAAGTACTTTAGATAGGTCAGTTTTTGTCCAAAGTGTGCAGGAGGGTTTCCTGACACAGTATGTAAGGGGCCAACAAGGGACGAGGCCACATTAGGCTTGGAACTGGGTAATCAACCTAGCCAGGTTTTAGATTTGGAGATAGGTGAACACTTTGGTGATAGCGACCACAATTCAGTTAGGTATACTTTAGAGGTGGAAAGGGATGGGTATATACTGCAGGGCAAGAATTATAGCCAAGAAAAAGGCAATTACAATGCGTTAGGCAAGATTTAGGATGCATAGAATGGGGAAGGAAACTGCAGGGGATGGGCAGAATAGAAATGTGGAGCTTATTCAAGGACCAGCTACTGCAGGTCCTTGATTAGTACGTACTGGTCAGGTGGGGAAGAGGTCGTCGAGCGCGGGAGCTGTGGTTTACTAAGGAAGTTGAATCACTTGTCAAGAGTAAGAAGAAGGCTTATATTAAGATGAGGTGTGATGGCTCAGTTAGGGCACTTGAGAGTTACAAGTTAGCCAGAAAAAAAACAGGACCTAAAGAGAGAGCTAAGATGAGCCAGGAGGGGACATGAGAAGTCGTTGGCGGGTAGGATCAAGGAAAATCCTGAGGCTTTCTATATATCAGGAATAAAAGAATGACTAGAATAAGATTAGGGTTGAGAGTGTGGTGCTGGAAAAGCACAGCAGGTCAGGTAGCATCCAAGGGGCAGGAGAGTCACGTTTCAGGCAAAAGCCCTTCATTAGGAACAAGGGCTTTTGCCCTGATGAAAGGCTTTTGCCCGAAATGTTGACTTCTCCTGCTCCTCGGATGCTGCCTGACCTGCTGTGCTTTTCCCACACCACACTCTCGACACTAATCTCCAGCGTCTGTAGTCCTCACTTTCGCCTAGAGTAAGATTAGGGCCAATCAATCAGAGGAGTCAGAGGAGATAGGGGAAGCGCGAAATGAATACTTTTCATCAGTATTCCACACTAAAAAAAGACAGAGTGGTCAAGGAGAATACTGAGATACAGGCTACTAGACTAGATGGGATTGAGGTGGATAAGGAGGAGGTGTTAGCAATTCTTGAAAGTGTAAAAAATGATACATCGCTGGGCCGAATGGGATTTATCCTAGGATTCTCTTGGAAGCCAGGGAGGAGATTGCCAAGCCTTTGGCTTTGATCTTAATGTCATCTTTGTCTACAGGATTAGTGCCAGAAGACAGGAGGATGGCAAATCTTGTTCCCATGTTCAAGAAGGGGAGTAGAGACAACTCTGGAAATTATAGACCAGTCAGCCTTACATCGGTTGTGGATAAAGTGTTGGAAAGGGTTGTAAGAGATAGGATTTATAATCATCTAGAGATGAATAAGTTGATTAGGGATGGTCAACACGTTTTTGTGAAGGGTAGATCGTGCCTCACAAACTTTATTGAATTCTTTGAGAAGGTGACCAAACAGGTGGATGAGGGAAAAGCAGTTGATGTGGTGTATATGGATTTCAGTAAGGCGTTGATAAGGTTCCCCACAGTAGACTATTGCACAAAATACGGAGGCATGGAACTGAGGGTGATTTAGTGGTTTGGATCAGAAATTGGCTAGCTTAAAGAAGATAGATGGTGGTCATTGATGGGAAATATTCATCCTGGAGTTCAGTTACTAGTGGCGTACCACAAGGATCTATTTTGGGTCCACTGTTGTTTGTTATTTATATAAATGACCTAGATGAGGGCATAGAAGGATGGGTTAGGAAATTTGCGGATGACACTAAGGTCGGTAGATAGTGATGAAGGTTGTTTGTGGTTACAGAGAGACACAGATAAGCTACAGAGCTGGGCTGAGAGGTAGCAAATGGAATTTAATGTAGAAAAGTGTGAGGTGATTCACTTAATAAGGAGTAACAGGAATGCAGACTACTGGGCTAATGGTAAGATTCTTGGTAGTGTAGATGAGCAGAGGTATCTTGGTGTCCAGGTATATAGATCCCTGAAAGTTGTCACCCAGGTTGATCGGATTATTAAGAAGGCAAAGGGTGTGTTAGCTTTTATTGCTGGAGGTATTGATTTTCGGAACCATGAGATCATACTGCAGCTGTATCAAACTCTGGTGCAGCCATATTTTGAATATTGTGTACAGCTCTGGTCACTGCCTTTAGGAAGGATGTGGAAGCTTTGAAGAGCGTTCAGAGGAGATTTACTTGGAAATTGCCTGGTATGGAGGGAAGGTCTTATGAGGAAAGTCTGAGGGAGTTGAGGATGTTTTTCGTAAGCGGGAAGAAGAGTTAGAGGCGACTTAATTGAGATATGTAAGATAATCAGAGGGTTAGATAGGTTGGACAGTGAGAGCCTTTTTCCTCGGATGGTGATGGCTAGCATAAGGGGGGCATAGCTTTAAATTGAAGGGTGGTAGATATAGGACAGATGTCAGAGGTAGTTTCTTTATACAGAGAGTAGTAGGGGTGTGGAACACACTGTATGCAACAGTAGTAAGACTTGCCAACTTTAAGAGCATTTAAATGGTCATTGATAAGCATAAGGATGAGAATGGAATAGTGTAGGCTAGATGGGCTTCAGATTGATTCCACAGGTTGGTGCAACATCAAAGGCGGAAGGGCCTGTACTGCGCTATCATGTTCTATGTTCTAAAAGTGATTACAGGTTGGTAAATTTTAATAAGTCGCTTATAGTGGTGAAATGCAGCTTCCTACAGATTGAGATTGTAATAGGCCCTCCAACAGCAGGTGGCAGTGGTGAGGAAAGATACCAAGCATTGGAACTCAAGCAGTCAAGTGAACCCTGTCTGCACAAAAGCGTGTCTGACAGAAAGGAGTCATTGAGAGAGCAAGAGGCAATGATTTCTTTCTCCAGATGTGAACTACAGGCTTAATTACATATAAATATTATTCCCTTGTTTAACCCTAATTTTCCTTCACGTTTGTAAAAAATTATATTTTGCAAACAGAATAATGCTCAAATCTTTCATGTTTCTGGCAATGATTGGCAAATTTACAGTACAATCATCAAGTTTTGGTGGATGAAGTAAAAAGTGCCAGGCAAAGATAGAGTGGATGGTGGAATGTTGAAACTGACATTGTCCACTTTGGAAGCTGAAACTACTTCAGTATCTTTGGGGGCTCAGGCACTGGGGAGGAAATTGGACCTTTTGACCAAAACCAGGCAGAGGCTCCCCATGTGTATTCCCTTGTTTTGGAGGAAGGAAGTATACTTTTGGGAGGGTATTCTACTTACTTTGAGTCGGAGAATTGTTGGAAAATTGCAAACACCCAATGATGTAGTATTTGAAGGTACACAAACACAAGCGAGCAGGCAGTTTTCATGGTGAACATCTGTGTGGAAAAATCCATCGTAAAGTATTGGGAAAAGTTACAGATGTTCAAAGAAATTTGTAACAGATAGTTGAAGCATTCACACAGTTTTTGGGAACCCCAGTAGATTGTCACAGTTCCAGCAGGGATTTTCTAAGTACAGCCAAAATTGGCCTCAACAACTACAGCCACCACTGCCATCAGGCTTGGAAACTCTGTCCAGTGTAATGTCCTTCTCTTCTCAACGGTTGTTAAACTAGTTGTGCCTCCCACCTAGAGCCTGTCGAGGGATATGGGACAACAAGGTTCTTTCAGGAAGTGGTTTTGGCCTTATGAAGATTGGGAGGGGCTTGCCCTGCACTAAGAGTAAAACTTGATGAAGTGGAAGCATCTTGCCTAATTGACATATGATCAGAGTCCAACATCACGAGTTTTTTAAAGAGCATCTTGCTAAGAGGTATAAATTGATCAATGTTTCCTCTGGATGGAAAGGATACTCCTTCATCTGGGTCTCTGGTTCACAAGGTTCAGACATCCTAACTTTCTTTTTCATTCATTCAGGGGCTGTCAGCTTCAGTGCCCAACCCTAGCTATCCTTGAGAAGGCAATGGTGAGCTGCCATCTTGAACCCCTGCAGTTCATTTGATGTAGCTATGACTACAATGCTGTTTGGAAGTGACACTAAAGGAATGGTAATATATTTCAAGTCAGGATGGTGTGTGGTTTAGAGGGAAACTTGCAGGTGATAGTTTCCCATGCATCTGCTGCCCTTGACTTTCTAGATGGTACACACCTTCTGTTAACCAGTGGTCGATAAAGTGTAAAATTTTACAGTGTGGCACCAATCAGACAGGCTTCTTTGTCCTGCTCAGTGTCAAGCTTCTTGAATCTTTTTGGACCTGCACTCATCCAGACAGTTGGGGAGTATTCCATCATATTCCTGACTTGTCTCGTGTAAATGGTGGACAGTTTTGGGAAATTAGGAAGTGCATTACTTGCTGAAGGGTTCCTAGCCCTGGCCTGTTTTATAACCACAGTATTTGTATAGCTAGCCTCGTTTAATTTTTGGTCAACGATAATCCCAAAGATGTTGGTTTTGGAGGGTTCAGTGATGGTACTATCATTAAATGTCAAAGGGTGTCAATTCTCTTGCATTGCAATTCTTACAGCTATCTGTAAGAATAATAGGGTAGTTATGGTCGGGGATTTTAACTTTCCAAACATTGACTGGGACTGCCATAGTGTTAAAGGTTTAGATGGAGAGGAATTTCTTAAGTGTGTACAAGATAATTTTCTGATTCAGTATGTGGATGTACCTACTAGAGAAGTTTCAAAACTTGACCTACTCTTGGGAAATAAGGCAGGGCAGGTGACTGAGGTGGTGGGGGTGGGGAGCACTTTGGGGCCAGCGACCATAATTACATTCGTTTTAAAATAGTGATGGAAAAGGATAGATCAGATCTAAAAGTTGAAGTCCTAAATTGGAGAAAGGCCAATTTTGACGGTATTAGGCAAGAACTTTCGGAAGCTGATTGGAGGCAGATGTTCACAGGTAAAGGGACGGCTGGAAAATGGGAAGCCTTCAGAAATGAGATTAAAAAATCCAGAGAAAGTACATTCCTGTCAGGGTGAAAGGGAAGGCTGGTAGATATAGGGAATGCTGGATGACTAAAGAAATTGAGGGTTTGGTTAAGAAAAAGAAGGAAGCATATCTCAGGTAAAGACAGGATAGATTGAGTGAATCCTTAGAAGAGTATAAAGGAAGTAGGAGTATAGATTAGATTAGATTAACAATGTGGAAACAGGCCCTTCGGCCCAACAAGTCCACACCGACCCGCCGAAGCGCAGCCCACCCCTTCCCCTACATTTACCCCTTACCTAACACTACGGGCAATTTAGCATGGCCAATTCACCTGACACTGCACATCTTTGGACTGTGGGAGGAAACCGGAGCACCCGGAGGAAACCCACGCAGACACGGTGAGAACGTGCAAACTCCACACAGTCAGTCGCCCGAGGTGGGAATTGAACCCGGGTCTCTGGCGCTGTGAGGCAGCAGTGCTAACCACTGTGCCACCGTGCCGCCCACGGGAAATCAGGAAGGCAAAAAGGGGACATGAGATAGCTTTGGCAAATAGAATTAAGGAGAATTCAAAGGGCTTTTACAAATATATTAAGGACAAAAGGGTAACTAGGGAGAGAATAGGGCCCCTCAAAGATCAGCAAGGCGGCCTTTGTGTGGAGCCACAGAAAATGGGGGAGATACTAAATGAATATTTTGCATCAGTATTTACTGTGGAAAAGGATATGGAAGATATAGACTGTAGGGAAATAGATGGTGACATCTTGCAAAATGTCCATATTACAGAGGAGGAAGTGCTCGATGTCTTGAAATGGTTAAAAGTGGATAAATCCCCAGGTCCTGATCAGGTGTACCCAAGAACACTGGGAAGCTAGAGAAGTGATTGCTGGGCATCTAGCTGAGATATTTGTATCATCGATAGTCACAGGTGAGGTGCCGGAAGACTGGAGGTTGGCGAACATGGTGCCACTGTTTAAGAAGGGTGGTAAAGACAAGCCTGGGAACTATAGACCGGTGAGCCTGACCTCAGTGGTGGGCAAGTTATTGGAGGGGATCCTGAGGGACAGGATGTACATGTATTTGGAAAGGCAAGGACTGATTAGGATAGTCAACATGGCTTTGTGCATGGGAAATCATGTCTCACAAACTTGATTGAGTTTTTTGAAGAAGTAACAAAGAAGATTGATGAGGGCAGAGCAGTAGATGTGATCTATATGGACTTCAGTAAGGCGTTCGACAAGGTTCCCCATGGGAGTCTGATTAGCAAGGTTAGATCTCATGGAATATAGGGAGAACTAGCCATTTGGATACAGAACTGGCTCAAAGGTAGAAGACAGAGGGTGGTGGTGGAGGGTTGTTTTTCAGACTGGAGGCCTATGACCAGTGGAGTGCCACAAGGATTGGTGCTGGGCCCTCTACTTTTTGTCATTTACATAAATGGTTTGGATGTGAGCATAAGAGGTACAGTTAGTAAGTTTGCAGATGACACCAAAATTGGAGGTGTAATGGACAGTGAAGAGGGTTACCTCAGATTACAACAGGATCTGGACCAGATGGGCTAATGGGCTGAGAAGTGGCAGATGGAGTTTAATTCAGATAAATGTGAGGTGTTGCATTTTGGGAAAGCAAATCTTAGCAGGACTTATACACTTAATGGTAAGATCCTAGGGAGTGTTGCTGAACAAAGAGACCTTGGAGTGCAGGTTCATAGTTCCTTGAAAGTGGAGTCGCAGGTAGACAGGATAGTGAAGAAGGCGTTTGGTATACTTTCCTTTATTGGTCAGAGTATTGAGTACAGGAGTTGGGAGGTCATGTTGCGGCTGTACAGGACATTGGTTAGGCCACTGTTGGAATATTGCGTGCAATTCTAGTCTTCCTATCAGAAAGATGTTGTGAAACCTGAAAGGGTTCAGAAAAGTTTTATAAGGATGTTGCCAGGGTTGGAGGATCTGAGCTACAGGGAGAGGCTGAACAGGCTGGGGCTGTTTTCCCTGGAGCATCGGAGGCTGAGGGGTGACCTTACAGAGCTTTACAAAATTATGAGGGGCATGGATAGGATAAATAGACAAAGTCTTTTCCCTGGGGTCGGGGAGTTCAGAACTAGAGGGCATAGTTTTAGGATGAGGGGGGAAAGATATAAAAGAGACCCAAGGGGTAACTTTTTCACGCAGAGGGTGGTACGTGTATGGAATGAACTGCCAGAGGATGTGGTGGAAGCTGGTACAATTGCAACATGTAAGAGGCATTTGGATGGGTATATGAATAGGAAGGGTTTGGAGGGATATCGGCCGGGTGCTGGCAGGTGGGACTAGATTGGGTTGGGATGTCTGGTCGGCGTGGACGGGTTGGACCGAAGGGTCTGTTTCCATGCTGTACATCTCTATGACTCTATGACTCCATGTATTACACTTTCATACTGGAAACCAATGCATCGGAGCAGTACTATCACAGGTTCAAGAGCAAAAAAGGGGTGGTTATCACATAACACCAGTAAGTCTCAAGCTTAATGAGAAGAATTTGCAAAATTATTTCAGTGTGTAATTGAACTGCTAGCTTCCTTGGCATTCAGAGACAATTTCAACTGTGCAAAGTTTGACATGTTCGAATGTTAGACAACAACCCATTCAATTACTTTTCAAGCATCAGTCCAGCTTGGAGCGACAAAGACCCAAGGGACCATCAATCTTGCTGTGCTTCAATGCAAGAGCTGATATTGGTCAAGCAAAATTAATGCAAATGCTGGTGTACTTAGATGACTGACTATGGGAAGGAACTCCCCCCGGCCCAATTGGAGGGATTTGTGGCTGACACTATGCCTATGTCCAAGTCAAAGACAGCATTTTAACCTAATTCCCAATGATATTCAGATTAGAATTCAGAAGAGTGTTACCAATACGCTTATGAGTGAGATCCAAACTGTTGTCAAAACGGTCCAGCCAGGTATAGTTTTACCTTTGCCATATATTTTGAAAGAGGATCACAAACAGCTTCAAATGATTGCATATTTGCTGGAAAGCCCAATATCAATCACCCAATGCCAACTGATGAGTGGTACAAACAGGCACAGAAACATTTGAGGTGCTGGAAGAGAATCGTGAAGAGAGAGGATTGATTGGCTGGTTCATGACAAGGAGGAGAAAGTGAGGACTGCACATGCTGGAGATCAAAGTCAAGAGTGTGGTG
The DNA here is from genome assembly GCF_047496795.1 of Chiloscyllium punctatum. Classification (NCBI taxonomy): domain Eukaryota; kingdom Metazoa; phylum Chordata; class Chondrichthyes; order Orectolobiformes; family Hemiscylliidae; genus Chiloscyllium; species Chiloscyllium punctatum. Next base: position 78,428,035 of record NC_092756.1, on the reverse strand, counting down.
CTGGACAAGCACAGCAGTCAGGTAGCATTCGAGGAGCAGGAGAATCAACATTTCAGACATAAGAACTTCATTCCTTCACAGGCCATTCCTGAGGAAGGGCTTTGCCCGAAACGTTGATTCTCCTGCTTGGATGCTGCCTGACCTGCTGTGCTTTTCTAGCACCACACTCTCAACTCATGACAAGGAGGAAAAGGTAAAACAACTCCCTTCCTAACATCTTTAAGTGTCAAGTATTGGTCACAGTTCATGACCAAGCACTATACTAAGCAACAGCAAAGATGATTGCACTGACCAGAGCTGAGTGTTACGGGTCTAGGATGGCTGTAGATATTGATGGCTGCTGTCAAAATTGCGATTTGTGTACTTCGGCCAAAGTAGGGAAGCCGTTTCACCCCAACATAGGATCCCTACTGGCCAAGAAACCTTGAGACATGTTTGCAATGGATTTTACAGTCTTTGCCCAAGCAGTAATGGCGCTGACGCCATTCTTGTACTTTTGAATGTATTCAAGCTCATACAGGCCATTCCCATCCACAATCTAGGGCCTGGACTGTAGCCAGTGTTAGTACATGATTGTCTGTCTCAGTGTTCCATATTGGATTCAGAATGTTCAGGGGCACAACTTTGAAACCAAGATCCTACAACAGCTTGGCAAGGTCTATGGCCTTCGCAAGAGCTATACCATCCCTATCATCCAGAGGGCAATGGACAGTAAAAACAAATTGTACTCTACGTGACTTTCTACACACCCTGCCTCATCAGATTAAATGAAAATGGCCAGAGTATTTTTCAGAGCTGGTTTGAGCATTTAATAGCACCCTGTAGTCATCCATACTATCTTTTGTTTGGACGAGATCCAGTTATTCCTGTGGACCACCTTCTTGGCTTCACCATATCTTCTGATGGAAATGGCCAGGTCATTGAATGGATAGCCAAGTATCACAAGTTAAGTCAGGTCAAAGAGGGCCAAGAGAGAAAGACTGAGAAGAAAAACATGGAATGATTGCAAAGCTGACGGGATTGACCTTTCCAATGTAAACAAAAATAAACAAATCGCACCACATATTTTCAATCTTTTTCCGAACAGCTTCCCTTACCTATCCAATTGACATGCTGCGCTTCTTTCTGATCAATCTCTAACACTTGTATAGAACTGTGTCATGGTGCTGACTGCACCAGAAAGAACACCTCTGGAAAGAAACAGAGAATGCTCTGTCAGAAGTGCAAGATAGTCATAGAGTCCTAGAGTGCAAAAAAGGCCCTTCAGCCCATTGAGTCCACACTGACAATAACTACCATTAAAGATGCACTAATCTCAGTTTCCTGCATTTGCCCCATATCGTCAAATGTTATGGTATTTCAAGTGCTCATCCAAATATTTTTAATGGTTGGAAGGTTTCTAGTCTCCACTACCTTCCCAGGCAGTGATTTCCAGATTCCCACCACCCTCTGAGTGAAAACTATCTTTTCTAAAATGTTCTTTGAATCTCCTTCCCCTTACTCTAAAACTATGCCCCCTCATGATTGACTCTTCAAGGGGATCAACTGCTCTTTACTCACCCTATACATACCCCTCATAATCTTATTCACCTCAATCATGTCCCCCTCAGCCTTTTCTGCTGCAAAGAAAACAAACCAAGGCTAGTCTTTTCTTGTCCTCAACTTCTCCATAGAGTCTTAAGAGATGTACAGCAAGGAAACAGACCCTTCAGTCCAACCCGTCCACGCCGATCAGATATTCCAACCCAATCCTGCACCTGGCCCATATCCCTCCTAATCATAAAGCCATCCAGATGCCTTTTAAATGGTGCAATTGTACCAACCTCCACTACTTCCACTGGCAGCTCATTCCATACACGTATCACCCTCTGCGTGAAAAAGTTGCCCCTTAGGTCTCTTTTATATCTGTCCCCTCTCACCCTAGACTTATTCCCTCTAGTTTTGGACTCGCCAACCCCAGGGAAAAGACTTTGTCTATTTATCCTATCCAAGTCCCTCATAATTTTGTAAATCTCTATAAGGTCACCCCTCAGCCTCCGACGCTCCCAGGAAAACAGCCCCAGCCTGTTCAGCCTCTCCCAATAGCTCAAATCCTCCAACCCTGGCAACATCCTTGTAAATCTTTTCTGAACCCTTTCAAGTTTCACAGCATCTTTGACAACATCCCCGTGAACCTTCTCTGTACCCCCTCTAGTGCTATCACGTCCTGCTTGTAGTGAGATGACTAGAACTGCACACAGTACTCTAGCTATGGCCTAACCAACATCCTGTACAATTCCAACATTACGTCCTTGCTCTTATACTTTGTGCCAAGACTAATGAAAGCAAGTAGATCAAATGCTGCCTTAATTATTCTATTCACAAGTGATCTGTGAATGATTACCCTAAGTTCCCTCTGTTCCTCTGAGCTACCCAGTGTCCTGCCATTTATTAAATACTCCTTATCATGCTGCGTCTTCCAAAGTCCATCACCTTGCACTTTTCTGGGTTAAAATCAACTAGGTAAGAACAATGACTGCAGATGCTGGAAACCAGATTCTGGATTGGTGGTGCTGGAAGAGCACAGCAGTTAGGGCAGCATCCGAGGAGCAGTAAAATCGACATTTTGGGCAAAAGCCCTTCATCAGAAATACCTGATGAAGAGCTTTTGCCCGAAACGTCGATTTTACTGCTCCTCGGATCCTGCCTTAACTGCTGTGCTCTTCCGGCACCACTAATCCAGAAACTTATCTGGGTTAAGTACCATCTGCCACTACTCTGCCCATCTGACCAATCCATGTACAGAGGAACCTCGATTATCCAAAGGACATGGGCGGGGAGTATTTCATTTGGTTAATGGAATACCGGATAACATAGGTTAGCCAAGCAGCAGGAGCTTGCGATCTTGCCAGATAATCTGAAATTCAGATAATTAAATGCTAGATAATCGAGGTTCCTCTGTATATCTTCCTGTAACCTACAACCATCTTCTTCACTGTTAACCAGTTAAACAATCTTGGTGTTATCTGCAAATTTGCTTAATATTCCCACCATTTCCATCCATGTTATTTCTGTATATAACAAACAGTAAGAGTCCCAACACTGATCCTTGCAGTACACCACTGGACGCTTACGTCCAGTCACTCAAATAGCTTTCTACCACTGCCCTTTGTGTTCTATTACTATGACGATTTCTGATCCATCTGGCCAAGTTTCCTTGATTTTTGTGTGCCGTAACCTTCTCAATCTGTCCCATGTGGTACCTTGTCAAAAGCTTTGCTAAGATCCACATAAACTATATTAACTAAACTTTCCTCATCCACACGATCACATTTTTGAAAAATTATAACAAATTTATTAGGCATGACCTCTCTTTAACAAAGCCATGCTGACTGCCCACAATTAACCCATGCTTTTCCAGGTGGATATTAATTCTCTCCTTCAGAATTTACTCTGATAACTTCCTTACCACTGACATGGGACTCACCCGTCTGTAATTTCCTGGTTCATCTCTACCAAATTTTTTGCAAAATGGAACCACTTTGGGGAAGGTAATAAACAAACAGCCAAATAACTAACAATGTACTTGTGTCAACATTGGAAGAAATAAGAGTAAAGTTGAATTAAATTATAAAGTATGCCATGAAAAATGAAAGCTAGCAACTTATCAACTCGTCAAGGCTCCTTCAACAGCACTCAATCGTCTAGAAGACCGTTAGACATAAGAGCAGAAATTAGGCCATTCAGCCCATCGAGTCTGCTCCACCATTCAATCATGGCTGATCAGTTTTGCAATCCCATTCTGCTGGTTTCTCTGTGTAATCCTTATCCCTTGATACTCAAGAACCTATCTATCTCAGTCATAAATATACTCAATGACCTGGCATCTACAACCTTCTGTGGCAATGAATTCCATAAATTCACCACTCAGCTCTTCCCTGTAATCTAAAGCTGTGCCTTCAGGTCCTAGTCTCTTCTACCAATGGCAACATCGTCCCAATATCTACTCTGTCCAGGCCATTCAGTATTCAAATTCCTGATGAAGGGCTTATGCCTGAAACATCGACTTTCCTGCTCCTCGAATGCTGCCTGATCTGCTCTGTTTTTCTAGCGCCATACCTTTTGACTCTAACTCTCCAGCATCTGCAGTCCTCACTTTCTCCATTTAGTGTTGTGTATGTTTCAATTAGAACCCTACCCTCACACACCCCCCCCCCATCCTTCTAAAGTCCATTGAATACAAACCCAGAGTCCTGAAATGTTCCTTGTATGTAAGCATTTCATTCCTGGGACCATTCTTGCAAACCTCCTCTGGACATGCTGCAGGGCAAGCACATCCTTCCTGAGATTTGTGGCCCAATACAGCACACAATACTCCAAATATGGTCTGAGGACAGCCTGATAGAGCCCTGCTTTTATATTCAAGTCCTCCCAAAACAAATGCCATCATTGCATTTGCTTTCCTAACTATTGACTCAACCTGCAACTTTACCTTGAGAGAATCCTGGACTAGAACTCCCAAGTCTCTTTGCACTTCAGATTTCTGAATTTTCTCCCCATTTAGAAAATAGTCCATGCCTCTAATCTTCCTACCAAAGTGAATGACCTCACACTTTCCCACATTGTACTCTATCTGCCACTTCTTTGCCCATTCTCCTAACCTGTACAAATCTTTCTGCAGCTTCTCCACCTCCCCAATGCTACATGTCCCTCTACCTACCATTGTAAACAAAGCGAGAATGCCCTCAGTTCCTTCATCGAGATCGTTAATGTATCAAGTGAAAGTTGTCCCAACACAGTCTTGCAGAACACCACTTGTCATCAGCTGCAATCCTGAGAATGACCCACTCTCTGCTTTCTGCCAGACATCCAAACTTCTACCCATGCTAATACCTTGCCTCTGACCCATTGGCCCTTATCTTACTCAGTAGCCTCCTGTGCAGCACCTTGTCAATGGCCATTACTTACAGTGTGGAAACAGGCCCTTCGGCCCAGCAAGTCCACACCAACCCTCCAAAGAGCAACTCACCTCGAACCATTCCCCTACATTTACCCCTTCACCTAACACTACGGGCAGTTTAGCATGGCCGATTTGCCTAACCTGCACATTTTTGGACTGGGAGGAAACCGGAGCACCCAGAGGAAACCCACACAGACACAGGGAGAATGTGCAAACTCCACACGGTTGCCTGAGGCGGGAATTGAACCCAGGTCTCTGGTACTGTGAGGTAGCAGTGCTATCCACTGTGCCACCGGGCCTTCTTGAACTCGAGATAGATAACATCCTTTGGCTCTCCTTGGTCTAACCTGTTTGTTACTTCCTCAAAGAATTCTAGCAGATCTGTCAGACATGACCTCCCCTTGATGAAACCATGCTGACTTTGCCCTGTTTTACCATACACTTCTGAGTATTCAGAAATCTCATCTTTCACAATGGATTCCAGGATCTTACCCATGACAGAGTTTAGGCTAAATGGTCTGCAATCTTCCATCTTTTGCCTTAGTTCCTTTCAAAACAAGGGTGTCACACTAGCAATTTTCCAATCCTCTGGGAACCCTCCCAGATTCTAGCAATTCCTGAAAGATCACTGCTAACACCTCCACTATCTCTTCAGCTATCTCCTTTAGAACACGGGGATGTAGTCTATCTGGGCCAGATGATTTATCCACCTTCAGGCCATTCGGTTTTTCTAGCACCTTCTCCTTGGTATTGGTCACCATACTCAGCTCAGCCCCCTGACTCTCTTGAATCTTTGGGATATTACTAGTGTCTTCCACCGTGAAGACTGATGCGAAGTAATTATTCAGTTCCTCAGCCATTTCTTTGTTCCCCAGTACTATCTCTAGCATCATTTTCCAGCAACCCAATGCCCACTTTTGCCTCTCTTTTGCCATTTATATATCTAAAGAAACTCTTACAGTCTTCCTTTATATTACTGGCATGTAGGGCAACAAAAGAGTGAGAAATGTGTGAGAAGAGTCTGATATTTGTAAAGATATCATTTCAACTAGCTCTTGTATGGCATAAAATAAATAGTGTTCTTTTGTTTTTTTGTCTGTAAAAGGCTTTGATGTGCTTTTGTTAAAAGTACGCTGACATTCTTGTCAATCTGTTCAGTGGCTGACCATCACACTAAATAAATCGCCAAACAACTTCTGATCTGTCAAACCAAGTTTCACTCCTGGATCTGCCTTGTCCATATTATCATCAGCTGAGGTCATAACAGTAGAAATTGATTTATGTTAAATAATTATGTCATTGCACCTGGGTCTTAGAAAATTTCTGATACTTGTTTGAGTTTTCTTATAAAGCAATAGCAGTTTGCAGTTGAGACTTAGCAAACTTCTGATTTGAATTTCTTTTGGTCGCTCTTAAACTGATCATGCTTTTATCTCAGTTCACTTTTGAAGTGCTGTGAGATTTCATTTCAAGATCATTGATTTCAATAGATTGCTAATAGATTTTAAACAGGGAATGAATGAATGCTTTAGAATACAAATTGAATACTTTTGAATGCAGATCATTGCAAATAAATACGATCAAACAGTATTAAGTGCAGATTAATGTCTGATTTTTTCTGTTAGGGTTCCTAACACATTTAGGTGTTAAATTTTCAATTTCCCTTCCACACATTTGGGTTGATTATTTCCAGTATGAGTAAGTGATCCTATCACTCCCCACACAACAGATTTTATGACCTGGCATCTGCTCATATCCTGCTCGTGTTCTGTCCGGCTTCTGCAAAGCTGCTGTTTTGCATGCAGAGCTGACAAACTGCATGAAAATGGTTCCTGGATCACAAAATAGTTGCAGCTTATGCGTTAGCACCAAGCAGGCGTACTCCATCCAGCAGCTACCAATTGTGCATCTAACTTCAAATCCATTGACTATGGTGGAGCATTTTGTGATCTAAAAAACACCCTGTGCAATAAAAAGTCTTGCCCCTTCATTTATACGGCTACCGTCAATTTACCAGTGCATAGCTTTTCATGATATTTTCATTGCATGATATGCCCACTGTATAAATATATGTATCTATATTTTGGGATAGACGTTAATTTAAATGCTGACCCCAATCGCCAACATTGTTTATGTACATGGCAGCTGAAAAATCTTTTTAGCACTGCCTTTTGGGTTATTTTCCATCCATACTTATGTAATCTCTTTAACATGTGCCTCAATATTATCAAATCGACATGCAAATCAGCACCTTTTGAAAAATTATTTAAAATCGTTTATGTTAGAACTGTGTTTCATTTAATTTCTGTCATTGGCACAGCTAAACTTAGTTACTTGTGTGATATTTATTGTTAATGTGATCGCTGCATTTAAATATTTGTAACTCCATTGATTTCTGCAGTCCTTCTTTGATAAATTTCATCTTCTATACTCTTTTGAACTCCAAGGCAAGATATTTTCTCTAGGTGTCTGAACCCAGGGGCTGAAGTTTATAGCCCCTGCTGGTGTGTTTGTGGTGTTGGAAGACGTAAAATAAAATGGGTTGGTAGCTCATTGCCTCTGTCTACCCCAGACTTTGTTCCAAAAACAAGGGTGGCAGGGGGTGGATGCGATAAAGTGTCCACTACACTGCCTGCTGTGAGATTTATTGAGCTGTTAAATAACCAATTAATGGTCACATAAGGACCTCAGTTTGCCTCCACTGCCATAAATGTTAGACAATGGGTGTGCAGTGAAGACTGTTTTTAGACCAAAGTTGGTGAAGGGACAGAAAGATAGATGGTGGAGATGCGGGGCAGGCTGGCTGGCTTATACATTGTTTGGCGAATGTCCTGTGCATATCAAGGCCAACCTCCCTTAAGATTGACCCAGTCATTTTTACCCCACCTCTACATGGCTTGCAAAATGACTCATCCTCTGCCCTAGGCTGCTGCATCTCTCTACACTCCAGAAGATGAGAATTTTCTAATCCAGTCACTATCAAACTTCTTCATGTGGCTTCTTGCAGTCCCTGCAGCACTCACAACTGACTTCAAGCCCTGCTGACTGTTAAAGGCACATTCACTTATTTCCACTAAGGGATGGAAGTTCCACTCTCAGCTTGCAAAGGATTTCCATAGCATAATACCACTGGGTAGACTTTTTAAAGTGTGACCAACTCTTGTAAAGGAAGGTGCAAGCAATACTCACCATGTGATAAAATTGTGATTTTTTTTTCCCCAAGACAACCAACAGTAATGCCATCCAATTAAGGTCAGTAGGTGGATCTCAAAGCTGGAGGGCTAGTCAGAGGCCTTTCAGCTAGAAAGAAGTATTAGATTGCAGTAGAGCACTGGAGAGAATACTATAATACGGAGGTGCCCTAACTCATTTAAAACTTAAATTTGAATTAAAAATTAATTTTGCAGCCAGCATGTTACTGTTGGGACTTAAAGAGAGTTGGTGGAGCCAGGGCAGTGTGACCTGGAGCTGGTACAGCACTCAGTTATGCATGGACAGCCTCTAGGTCTGCTCCCGTAAGTTCAGGCAATCAATCTAGCTCCGTCCCCTTCATTTGGAAAATCACCATTGGCCTCCTTTAATTGGTCTTGCCTGCCTTTAAATCAGCAATCTACTTTGCTCCGCCATCCCACATTCTCAAAAGTGCTCCAGGAATAAGATAGAGCTAGGGAACCAGCTCACCAGAATGCAGTAATTATCCCATCCGCAGACTGAAAATCAATTAGAGTCATAGAGATGTACAGCATGGAAACAGACCCTTCGGTCCAACCCGTCCATGCCGACCAGATATCCCAACCCAATCTAGTCCCACCAGTCAGCACCCAGCCCATATCCCTCCAAAACCTTCCTATTCATATACCAATCCAAATGCCTCTTAAATGTTGCAATTGTACCAGCCTCCACCACATCCTCTGGCAGCTTTCCCCGATCCTTGTGGCACTCCACTGGTCACAGGCCTCCAGTCTGAAAAACAACCCTCCACCACCACCCTCTGTCTTCTACCTTTGAGCCAGTACTGTATCCAAATGGCTAGTTCTCTCTGTATTCCATGAGATCTAACCTTGCTAATCAGTCTCCCATGGGGAACCTTGTCGAATGCCTTACTAAAGATCACATCAACTGCTCTGCCCTCATCAATCGTCTTTGTAACTTCTTCAAAACACTCAATCAAGTTTGTGAGACATGATTTCCCACGCTCAAAGCCATGCTTACTATCCCTAATCAGCATCCTTTCCCCAATCCCAGGGAAAAGACTTTGTCTATTTATCCTATCCATGCCCCTCATAATTTTGTAAACCTCTATAAGGTCACCCCTCAGCCTCTGACACTCCAGGGAAATCAGCCCCAGCCTGTTCAGCCTCTCCCTGTAGCTCAGATCCTCCAATCCTGGCAACATCCTTGTAAGTCTTTTCTGAACCCTTTCAAGTTTCACAACATCTTTCCGATAGGAAGGAGACAAGAATTGCATGCAATATTCCGACAATGGCCTAACCAATGTCCTGTACAGCCACAACATGACCTCCCAACTCCTGTACTCAATACTCTGACCAATAAAGGAAAGTATACCAAACACCTTCTTCACTATCCTATCCATCTGCGATTCCACTTTCAAGGAGCTATGAACCTGCACTCCAAGGTCTCTTTGTTCAGCAACACTCCCTAGGATCTTACCATTAAGTGTATAAGTCCTGCTAAGATTTGCTTTTCCAAAATGCAGCACCTCGCATTTATCTGAATTAAACTCCATCTGCCACTTCTCAGCCCATTGGCCCATCTGGTCCAGATCCTGTTGTAATCTGAGGTAACCCTCTTTGCTGTCCACTACACCTCCAATTTTGGTGTCATCTGCAAACTTACTAACTGTACCTCTTATGCTCACACCCAAATCATTTATGTAAATGACAAAAAGTCAAGGGCCCAGCACCGATCCTTGTGGCACTCCAGTGGTCACAGGCCTCCAGTCTGAAAAACAACCCTCCACCACCATCCTCTGTCTTCTACCTTTGAGCCAGTTCTGTATCCAAATGGCTAGTTCTCTCTGTATTCCATGAGATCTAACCATGCTAATCAGTCTCCCATGGGGAACCTTGTTGAATGCCTTACTGAAGATCACATCAACTGCTCTGCCCTCATCAATCGTCTTTGTAACTTCTTCAAAAAACTCAATCAAGTTTGTGAGACATGATTTCCCACACTCAAAGCCATGTTTACTATCCCTAATCAGTTCAAAGTTTGTGAGATGATTTGTAGCTCGGGTGCTCATTGTGGTTCTGTTCGCCGAGCTGGGAATTTGTGTTGCAGGCATTTCGTCCCCTGTCTCGGTGATATCTTCAGTGCTTGGGAACCTCCTGTGAAGCACTTCTGTGATGTTTCTTCTGGCATTTATAGTGGTTTGTCTCTGCCGCTTCCGGTTGTCAGTTCCAGCTGGTCGCTGCAGTGGCTGGTATATTGGGTCCAGGTCAATGTGTTTGTTGATAGAATCTGTGAATGAGTGCCATGCCTCTAGGAATTCTCTGGCAGTTCTCTGTTTGGCTTGTCCTATAATAGTAGTGTTGCCCCAGTCGAACACATGTTGCTTGTCATCTGCGTGTGTGGCTACTAAGGATAGCTGGTCATGCCGTTTCGTGGCTAGTTGGTGTTCATGGATACGGATCGTTAGCTGTCTTCCTGTTTGTCCTATGTAGTATTTTGTGCAGTCCTTGCATGGGATTTTGTACACTATGTTGGTTTTGCTCATGCTGGGTATCAGGTCTGAGAGTGGCTGTTTGTATATACCGGCCACTGCAGCGGACAGCTGGAACTGACAACCGGAAGCGGCAGAGACAAACCACTATAAATGTCAGAGGAAACATCACAGAAGCGCTTCACAGGAGGTTCCCAAGCACTGAGGATGTCACTTAGGGGATGAAACATCTGCAACACAAATTCCCACCTTGGCGAACAGAACCACAACATCCCTAATCAGTCCTTGCCTTTCCAAATACATGTACATCCTGTACCTCAAGATTCCCTCCAACAACTTACCCACCACCGAGATCAGGCTTACCGGTCTATAGTTCTCTGGCTTGTCTTTATCGCCCTTCTTAAACAGTGGCACCATGTTTGCCAACCTCCAGTCTTCCTGCACCTCACCTGTGACTATCGATGATACAAATATCTCAGCAAGAGGCCCAGCAATCACTTCTCTAGCTTCCCATAGAGTTCTCGGGTACACCTGGGGATTTATCCACCTTTAGCCGTTTCAAGACATCCAGCACTCCCTCCTCTGTAAACTGGTCATTTTGCAAGATGTCACCATCTATTTCCCTACAGTCTATATCTTCCATATCCTTTTCCACAGTAAATACTGATGCAAAATATTCATTTAGTATCTCCCCCATTTTCTGTGGCTCCACACAAAGGCCGCCTTGCTGATCTTTGAGGGGCCCTATTCTCTCCCTAGTTACCCTTTTGTCCTTAATACATTTGTAAAAACCCTTTGGATTCTCCTTAATTCTATTTGCCAAAGCTATCTCATGTCCCCTTTTTGCCCTCCTGATTTCCCTCTTAAGTATACTCCTACTTCCTTTATACTCTTCTAAGGATTCACTCGATCTATCCTGTCTATACCTGACATGTTTCCTTCTTTTTCTTAACCAAACCCTCAATTTCTTTAGTCATCCAGCATTCCCTATACCTACCAGCCTTCCCTTTCACCCTGATAGGAATATACTTTCTCTGGATTCTTGTTATCTCATTTCTGAAGGCTTCCCATTTTCCAGCCGTCCCTTTACCTGTGAACATCTGCATCCAATCAGCTTTTGAAAGTTCTTGCCTAATACCGTCAAAATTAGTTTTTCTCCAATTTAGAACTTCAGCTTTTAGATCTGATCTATCCTTTTCCATCACTATTTTAAAACGAATAGAATTCTGGTCGCTGGCCCTAAAGTGCTCCCCCACTGGTACCTCAGTCACCTGCCCTGCCTTATTTCCCAAGAGTAGGTCAAGTTTTGCTCCTTCTCTAGTAGGTACATCCACATACTGAATCAGAAAATTGTCTCATACACAATTAACAAATTCCTCTCCATCTAAACCTTTAACACAATGGCAATCCCAGTCAATGTTTGGAAAGTTAAAATCCCCGACTATAACTACCCTATTATTCCTACACATAGCTGAGATCTCCTTACAAGTTTGTTTCTCAATTTCCCTCTGACTATTAGGGGGTCTATAGTACAATCCCAATAAGGTGATCATCCCTTTCTTATTTCTCAGTTGCACCCAAATAACTTCCCAAATGTATTTCCAGGAATATCCTCCCTTAGCACAGCTGTAATGCTATCCCTTATCAAAAATGCCACTCCCCCTCCTCTCTTGCCTCCCTTTCTATCCTTCCTGTAGCATTTGTATCCTGGAACATTAAGCTGCCAGTCCTGCCCATTCCTGAGCCATGTTTCTGTAATTGCTATGATATCCCAGTCTCATGTTCCTAACCATGCCCTGAGTTTATCTGCCTTTCCTGTTAGGCCCCTTGCATTGAAATAAATGCAGTTTAATTTAGTAGTCCAACCTTGCCCCTGCCTGCTCTGACTGTTTGATTCACTTTTGTTCTCAACTGTTTTATTGGATCACTGTCTCAAAATACATCCTGTGCTCATTTTGTTCTCAGGAGTCCCTGTTTTCCTGTCAGTGAGGTCTTCAAAGTCATGTCAGAACTGTTTCAATTGATGCTGTACTTACTATATCTTGTACTTCTTGTTTGGTGTCTATTAATCCTCCAAATGTTTTTCAAATATAATAATGTGAAAGTTACTAGAAATGTTCATGATTTTTGTTTGTTTGTTTTGAACAATGGTAGCAGCCTGCATTTATACAGTACCTTTAATGAAGTGAAAGGAACTAAGGTGATTCAAAATATGTCTGATAATTTGTAATAGCAGGGGATAAAAACATGGAAAAGAGAAGTATATGTACTTTTTTTCTTTTTGTTTAAATAGTTTACTTGCTATTTTTGCTTCCAATTTTCCTCCTTTGTCTCCTGGTGATACTCCCTCATGCTGCAGTATAACTCCGCAGTTAGTAGCAGCCTCTGAATAGTTTGCTTCTTTATGCCATTATTTATATCTGATCCTCTTGTCGGTTGGCATGTTTTTCAACTGTGGCAAATATCACAGCTGAGTGCAATGCTTGCTTCATTTAATGTTCACAAATGTAACAATCGTGTGAAGTAATCCTGGCTGCACCATTATCAAGCTAAGTAGGATTATGATTTTTAAAATTGTTTTAGGCCATGATCTCTTTTTTCCCTTCATTTTAGATCTTGATAGTGTATCCATGCTTTTTGCAAAGTGTATTCCACATCTGAACTGCACATTTTCAGATGCTGTATCCATGCTTTCAGAAAGTGCAGATACAATTGCAATAGATGAAGACATTCAGAACCATCATCGTTGCCTTTTAGTAATATTGCATCTGGCTCATATGTATGACAACAGGTAAGAGGTTTTACAAATTGCCTTTTCTAAAGAAGTGGGAGAATGACAGATTAGATGCTACAGCAAACAGTTTATTAACCAGCACCTATGGGACTAGGACTGTGCTGTTGATCAAATATTCCAGATAATCAATAACCACAATAGAGTCATACAGGAAACAGATCTTCCAGTCCCAACCAGTTCCATGCCAAACATAATTCCAAACTAAACTAGTCCCACCTGCCTATACTTGGTCCATTCCCCTCCACACCTTTTTTATTCATGTATTTGTCCAAATATCTTTAAAGCGCTGTAACTGTACCCGCATCCAACGCTTCCTGTGAAAGTTCATTCACACATGAATTACTCTGTGTAAAAACAGTTGCCCCCATGTCCTTTTTCAATCTTTCTCCTCTCACCCTAAAACACATGCTCCTAGTCTTAAAATCCCCCACCTTGCATTCACCTTTTCTATACCCTTCATGATTTTAAAAACCTCCATAAGGTCTCCCCTCACCTCCTACGCTCCATTGAAAAAGTCCCAGCCTATTCAGCCTCTCCTTATAACTCAAACCTTCCATTCCCGGCAACGTCCTGGTAAATCTTTTCTGAACCCTCTCCAGCTTGGTAATATCTTTCATATCAAAAGGTGACCAGTACTCCAGAAGAGGCCTAACCAACGACCTGTACAACCTGAACCTGACATGCCAACTGTATACTCAAAGGTCTGAGCATTGAAGGCAAGCGTGCTACACACTTTCTTAATCACTCTGTCCAGTGTGATGCAAACTTGAAATATTATGTCTGAATCCCTAGATCTCTCTGTTTTACTACACTGTACAAGGCTCTACATTTAACTGTATAAGTTTATTCTTTATAAAGCAATTTAAACCCTGACCAAGTGAAGCTTTGAGATATAACATCCCTCAAACAATTTATGCAAAAACATCAACACATCTCCAAAAACACACAGTAAGTAATTGAAGTGGAACACACGGGGTATTATGTATCACTGTTATACTTTATTTACAGCATAAATACTTGGACATCATGATAGATCATGGTATTTGAGGTATATAATTTTTGCCGTTTTATCAAGAGTGCCAGTTGATGAAGTACCAGTTAAAACAAAGTTTGCTCTATTAAACTAATAACAATCTGCTTTTTTAAAAAAAGATGTCAATTAGCAACCCTGAAATTTCTTCTTAGTAACCAGTTCCATTATTCTTCATATAGTGAATGCATTTTTCTATTAATGTTGCCTTTTTATGAAAGTTATATTATATGAGACTACTTCTAATATGCTGAGATCTCCCATATTTTATTTATTCTTCCTTATTAATTGTTAGAGCATCGCAAATCTTTTCCCTAATCACTTTCTTTGATTTATAGAGGTCATTTCTTTTTTACTTTGTCAAAGTGTTTGCTGATCCACTTAGGGATTACTTTTTATGTGATATAAGAATCTATCTATCCTCCAGTTTCAATATTATGCCTCCATTAGAGTAGAATAGAGTAATTTTTATTTGTCATTTCTACCATATACAACTGAAAAAGCAAAAGCAATACAGCGTTCCTCGAGGACCAGGTGTGCTACATTGACAACACAATCTACACAGTGAAAATGTGTAAGAAGTGCAAAACACGCAAGTTACAGTGTCACAGAAGAATGATGAATAATAGAATTTTTCTAGCAGCAATGCAAAAGACTTTCAAATGGGAAAGAGTCTGATTATACTGTGTTAAGGAGCCTGATGGCCATGAGAGACTGTATGCTCTGGTATCTTCTGCCAGATGACAGGAGGGAAAAGAGTTTTGAGTGAGGGGTGTGTGAGGTCTTCCACAATGTTCTTAGCTTTTTGGATGCAGTGTGTGGAGTAAATGACTGTAATGAAGGGAAGAGGGACCCCGATGATCTTCTCAGCTGTCCTCACTATCCATTGTAGGGTCTTATGATCTGAGACGGTGCAATTCCTGAACTAGCCAGTGATGCCACAGCTCAGGGTACTCTCAATGAACCCTCTGTAGAATGTGGAGAAGTTGAGTGGTGGGGGTGAGCTTTCCTCAGCCTGTGCAAAAAGTAAAAATGCTGTTGAGTTTTCTTGGCCTTGGAACTGGTGTTGAGGGTCCAGGTGAGAATCTCCACCAGGTGTACACCAAGAAATTTGGTGCTCTTCACAAACTCCACGGGGGGGAGCCGTTGATGTCCAACAGAGTGGTCGCTCCTGAAGTCAACAACCATCTCTTTTGTCTTGTCCATGTTCAGAAACAGGTTATTGGATTTACACCTGTCCATTAGCCTCTGCATTTCCTCTCTATATGCTGACTCGTTCCAGCTGATGAGACCAATTACAGTTGTATCATCAGCGAACTTGATGATGTGATTTGACCTGTGTGTCACTACATTGTTGTGTGTCAGCAGGGTGAACAGCAGTGGACTGAGCACACAGCCCTGGGGGTCCCCCATGCTCACTGTGATGGTGATGGTATTGGAGATGTTCCCGATCCGGACTGACTGAGGTCTCCCAGTCAGGAAGTCCAGGATCCAGTTACACAGGAAGGTGCTTAGGCCAAGCAGACTCAGCTTTCCAATCAGGTGCTGAGGAATGATAGTATTAAATGCAGAATTGAAGTCTATGAACAGTAATCTGATATGGGTGTCTTTCTTCTCTAGGTGGGTGAGGGCCGAATGGAGGGTAGTGGAAATGACATCATCTGTTGAGCGGTTGGGTTGATACACGAACTGCAAGGTATCCAATGAGGGAGGCAGCAGGGTCTTAATATGCCTCATCGCAAGCCTCTCAAACCACTTCATGATGATGGGTGGAAGTGCAACAGGGCGGTAGTCATTGAGACAGGCTGCTGAAGACTTCTATGGCACGGGGGCGATGGTAACCTTGAAGCACTTTGGAACTATGGTGCAGCTCAGGGAGATGTTGATAGTGTTCCTGAGAACATCCGCCAGTATGTCAGAGCATCCTCTGAGTACTCTGCCAGGGATGTTATCTGGTCCAGCAGCCTTACGTGGATTGACTCCGCATAGGGTTTTCCTCACGTGGGCCATGGTAAGACAAAGCACCTGGTCATTGGGAGGAGATGTGGACTTCCTCACTGCCAAGTCGTTTCATGCTTCAAACCATACATAAAAGTTGTTCAACTCATCCGGGAGGGAGGCATCACCAGCACAAGCTCCTGGATGCCTTTTCACATGCTCCGCGTATCACCGCTGTCCTGAAAGTGGCTGTGTATTCTCTGTGCATGTACATGCTTTGCCTCTTTGATGGTCCGGGTCAGGTTAGCCCTTGCTGTTGTTAGGGCTGCCTTGTCATCTGTTCTGAAAGCAAAATCACAGTCCTCAGCAGCACACGCCTTTGTGATCATCCACGGCTTCTGGTTGGGGCGAGAAGTGATGGTCTTGGACACAGACACTTGCTAATGTGGCAAATCACCGACACCTTATACTCCTGTAAGTTGATGGACTTGCCTCTGTGAACACGTGCCAGATAGTGCACTCAAAACAGTCTTGAAGAACAGAAATGGCTGTTCATTTGCTCTTCATTATGCATTTATCCAAAATAAATCTTTAGTATCATTTAACCAATGATCAAGCCTCATTCAATTAGGTGTGCAGAAAGGTATGCCAGAAGTAGCATTAGCCATACTTAAAAGTGAGATGCCACCCTGATGAAGTTGTAGTACAGATCATGCATGCTAGACAACTGAAACAACATGCAAAAGACAGCTAAGTGATCCTACAACCAATGAATCTGATTAAAACCCTCCAGTCTTTCCACATAATTGATAGTGGACAACTAAACAATTAAATGGTAGAGTAATCTCTATAAATATCCCCATCCTTGAGGATTGGGGACCTCAGCATAAAAGGCAAGGCCGAACATTTGGAGTAACTTTTAACAAACAAACTGTTTAAAAAGAGAGAAAAATACACAGACTTCTCCATGTTTTTATTTCTTGTTATGATGAATTATCTTTATGTATCTTAATCTGGAAATGCCGAATGGAGGAGCCAACATGCCTCCTACTGTATTCCCGAACATCATAATGCCAGTCTTCAGCCATTTCAATTCACCCCATGTGATGTCAAGAAATGGCTGAAGGCATTGGATACTGAAAGCTATAGGTCCAGACAATATCTCAACCGTAACATTGAAAACCTCAGAACAAGCTGTTCCTTTTCCATGTTGTTCCAGTATAATTACAATACCAGCATGTACCCAACAATTGCCCAAGTATGTCCTGACAACAAAAGGTAGGACAAATCCAATCCAGCCTATCCTATTCTCCCCATTGATATGCAGCAAAACCCAGGACAATATTCAGGCTGGTGCTGATAAGTAGCAAGTAACATTCACACTACTGAAGTGCCAGGCAATAACTGACTCCAGCAAGAGACAATCTAACCATCTCTAGTTGAAATTCAGTGGCATTTCCATTTCTGAATTTCTCAGTATCAGCATCGTGGGTTTTATAATTAATCAGCAACTGGACTGGAATAGACCATTCAACTGTTGGCAACAAGAGCAGATAGCATTATTGAATCCCATAGTATCATCATCCTGGGGATTACCATTGACCAGAAACTGAACTGGAATAGTCATGAACATACTCCAGCTACAAGAGCAGGTCAGAGGCTGGAACTTCTGCGGCAAGTAACTCATCTCATCTGACTCCTCAAACATACCCAACATCTTCAAGACACAAATCAAAAGTGCAATAGAATACTTTCCCATTGCCTGGATGAGTATAACTCCCCTTCAAGAAGCTTGGCCCTGTGTACCACCTTAAACATTCACTTCCTCTACCATTGACACAGTGGCTACAAAGATGCACTGCAGCAATTCACCAAGTCTCTTACAGTAAGACCATCCAGGCAATGTGGCTGTTTGGGCTGGGAAGAATTCAAAAAAAGGTTGGGTGGACAGTACCCTGAAATTGAGCAGCTGGTGGCAGGTTGAGCAAGAGGGTCATAGCTGTCCTGTTTATTGGATGCAAAACAGAAAATTGCTTATTAAATGAGAATTAGGAAAGGAATATGGATAACATCCTGGATATAGTTGAGCTCAGTAATGGCTGAAAACTACAACTATATCACAACAGATAATTGTTTATGTGCAGTGTTTCTATCTAAAACATTTGCATAAGGAATACTTTCATTGTATCAGCGATAAATTCCAAAGGATGAAATCATTAGCAAAGGAATTTTTAGCATGTGCTACTTAGTTTTTAATATGTATTTACACACAATGTTGAGTATTGGCTGAAGCGAGCTGCACAATTGAGGCATGGACCATAGTTTACTACTGTGTGGTCTAATTATTAATATGTCAATGCCAAGAAACTATTTATCTTATAACATTTCGGCCTTGAAATATCTGTAAATATTAGTATATAAAAGATCAATGCATTGGATTGTAATTTTCTTGTCTGCTATTTTGACGGGAATAGCTTGCTTAGAAAAGAAAGGGTTGAACATCTATTGAAACAACTTAAGGGTGTTAGGCATTGATTGGGGGTGTTTGAATTAAATCATGTATATTCCTGGTAGTTCAAGATCAGCTATTATATTTATGTGTTCATAGTCAAGTATTCAAGTATATTTTAGAACGTTTAACTTTTTTTGCTTCTTTAGATTTTTTTCAGAAGGTCCTGTGTTCACAGCTATCAGTAACTTCTTACACACATCCTTAGTTCAAGGACATTCACTTCCACCCTTTGTACTTAGAGCTGCTCTCTATCTGTTGTCTGTGTGTCAAGAAAAGTGCAGCAGACTGGACTGGGTAAATGAATATTCTTATTGTTTGCTATGTGTAGAATTACTTCTTTTGGTGGTTTGGTTGTACACAATATTTCTTTTAAATACCACCAAAAATCAACAACTTTATAAAACAAGAATACCTTAAAATTTATGTTAAGATAACAATGGGGAATGTATCACCAAGGACTGAGGCTAATCTGTATTCAACAAAAATCCTAAACTTGGGAAATATAATGATTTTGTGCATGGCTGTGACTTTCATTTTTTCTCTCTAACAAATTATATCTATATAATTTAGAAATACAGAGAATAGCAAAAGGCACTTCACACAGGTATAGGGAGAAATATGGACATTGAGCCAAACAGTAAGACATTAGGAGATGTGTCTAAAGGTATGGTGAAATAGATGGGTTGATGAAAGGAACAGGTGTATGGGCTGAGGCTTTTATGGGACTAAATGGAGAGACAGAAGGGGCTCAATTGATTAATTATTGAAAAGAAGTGCCGTAATCATGTTTTCAGTTATTTTCCACCCTTTCAGCGATAAGCTAACAGCATATCAAATCTGTGCTACCTGCTCAGCGTTATAATTGCTTTGTTCAGTTATTACGCCCAACATTGTGTTCTTTCTGATATGTAGCCCATGAAAAAAGTAGAGAAGCTGGGCAATAATTAAACCTAGCTGCTAACTATATGTGGGTTTTATGCCTTAAATAAGTGCTTAAAAATGTGTTGCTGGAAAAGCGCAGCAGGTCAGGCAGCATCAAGGGAACAGTAGAATCGACGTTTCGGGCATAAGCCCTTCTTCCTGAATCTACAACATTTTATACCACAGGAATAAAGGACGAAAAGGGATTTTGTAAGGAATAGGATGAGAGAGAGAGAGTGGGAGCGATTAACATTGCAAAAGCAACCTTACACAGGATCACCAAAAATAGGGACAGGCATAGCCTGCTACTAAGATCAGAGAAGGATATAAGAAAGAAGGATGAGTCCTACTATTAGATTTAAAAAGTTCAGAGACATTAGCGAATTCAGTCACCGTACTTTCATATCTGGAGAAAGACCAACAGAGATACTCTTAGGTACCACATTGACCAAACATGGCTTGGATATAGATTATTCAGATCCAGTAAAACAAAACCCATATCAGTTAAACCAGAGAAACAAGCCAAAGTAACAAAAGAAATGTAATACATGTTGGGGAATCAACTGATTGAACCAAGTCAGAGAGATTTGAGTTCTCCTGCTGTTTTGGTTTCTAAACCAGATAGTTCGATTAGATTGTGAGTAGTCTATGGGAAAGTAAATACAGATTCATACCCTGTTCCCAGACTACTGCATAGATAGGGTTAGCAGTGAGTCATTCTTCTATAAAATTGGCTTGTTAAAAGGATACTGGCAAGTACTATTGATGAGAGCTAACAAAATGTCACATTTATCACATGTGGAGGATTGTACCAATGGCGGGTGATGGTATTAGGATTTAAGAACGCCTCAGGCATAGCTCAATTATTAATGAACAGTCATAGCTGAAGTGTATAATTGTGTAGTTTACTTGGATGATAGTGTAGTACATCGTGCTACATGGAATTAACCTGTTTACACAATTGGCAGCCAGGTTAGTAGTAAATCTAGAAAAAGTGAATTTGCAAAAGTGAAGGTGACATACTTGAGACATGCTCCAATACTTTGAAGTTTATGTTTGGCTTGGAAACTTAAACTGTGGTTTTTGTTCAAAATTTTAAAATAAGCCTGAGAGGTTGGTCAGAATGAGTTTAAATCTGCAGCCATTTAACATAAAAATGTGCATATATTCAGGAAAGAAAATGAATTGCCGATGCCTTATCCTGAATGTAAAATATTACAAATGGACCCAGAATCAATCTCTGTAGAACACAGCTGGTCACCGGCCTCCAGTCCTAAAAACAACCTTCTGCCACCACCCTCTGTCTCCTACCGTAAAGCTCACATTTGCAGCTTATTTTATTGATTTATGCCGGCAATGTCCCCTTTAATTTAAAAAAATCTTAATTTTTCCTTCTAAAACTTTCTTTCTAAACCTGGCTTTCAAGTTTAGAAACTACTGCTAGATCAAGATCTAAAAAAAAAGGTTAAATCCAGTCTAATGATATTCTTCCTCATTTATGAATTATATTGGAAATAAAGTTTAAAATAGAGATCTCTGGGGCAAAGGAAGAAAAACTATTTTGAGGGAAGCCCAGTTTAGGTTCTTCTTTAAACATATAGAAATACCTATCTATATACAAACTTTATAGGTTGTCAAAATGTGTTTTAATTAAAGCAAGTTTTGATGTATCAAAAGAACAGTTGTTGCAGAAGAGCCTGGCCAACAAAACTTTGAATTTTCTTTAATATTAGCCACTAAAGGAGAACAATAGGGTAATTGCGTGTGGTGAAGATCAGTGGCGAATGAAGGAAACTGTAATTGATGTGGGGTTTTTGGCAGCTTCCCAACATCAAGCCTATTGTTTCTTTAATATCCTTTTGTAGAGGCTTATAGCAGGCTTTTGATTTCCTGTGTCAAGAACAGTTTGGTTTGTATATTGTATCTTCAGATTGAAGGAGTTCCCGGAAATTAAGAAATAATCCCTGAGGAAATCTCAGAGCAAACTTCAAGAAGAAAAATATGTTTTGATCACTGCCTCTCATTCTTTTAAGTTTCATAAGTATAGGTTTTGTCTGCGTACATTTATGGATATATCCTGCCAGGAGATAGTGAGAACTGCAGATGTTGGAGAGTCAGAGTGGATAGACAGTTGAGCTGGAAAAAGTACAGCAGGTCAAGCAGCATCAGAGGACGGAGGGGCATTGACTTTTCAGGTCAGAACCTCTCACCAGGACTGGGGGAGTGGAAGGGGACTGCGAAATGTACAGAGGGAGGGGGTGGGGCTGGGGGAAAGGTAGTGGGATGGTGATAGGTGGATGTAGGAGGGAGGTGACTGTGAGTGGTCAGTGGGAGAGTGGAGTGGATAGGTGGGAAGGAATATGGGCAGGGAGGGTCAGGTTAAGGGGGCAAGGTGGAAAGGGAAGGCTGGGCTTGGGATGAGGTAGCGAGTGGGAAGATTTGGAAGCTACATCTCCTGCCAGGATAAAATAATAATGCAGCAATCGTCTTGAAGGCAGAGTACTGTTGAGTGTTAGTCCAACTCAAACAGAAGTGGCTTCAGTGGATTGGGAATGTCCACAGGATGGAAGTTTGTTGCACACCTGAGGACCTTATGTAATGAGATCGCTAGAACTAAATGACAGGTGCACTTGTGTCTTTTGCTGAAAACAGTATTTTTTAAAAAGTAAGTACCTGCTTTTCCACAAGTGAAGAACAGCCAGCTGATCCAAATACGGAATAGAAAGGGTAGGTTGAGGGTTGGATTTGAAGGTGTAGAAAAGGAAAGCTGAATGCACTGGAACAGTAATTTGTAACACAATGACAAACACCAAGCCCACTGAATTTAAAGAGATGGTGGAAACTGTAGGTTAGGCAGAGAATGCATTGAAACCAATCCCTTTACTTCCAAGGCACTAACTCATATTTAAGCTGCTTTCTTCCGTCTTATATACATGTAAAATGTCTTGCTGTTTTTATTTTTATTGGTGGCTGAACTCTGATTTCAAATTCTAATTCCTCCCTATTTATTATTCTTTAGTCATAATTTTGCTGTTTCTAAAATTTTTCTAGTCTTCTGACCTCCCACAAGTCCTTGCAATATAATATGCCTTTTCTTTCAATTTCATAACATGCTGAACATCCTTAGCCACAGATATTGCATCCTTCTGGAGACTCTTTCATTCTATTGATTGTGTATTTTATTTTTGAAAAGTGGTATGGATTATTCATTCAAATATCATCATCATCATCATCATCATCATCGGCAGTCCTTCGCAGATGAGGATGACTCTCTTCTACTCTTGCGGCAGTCCGTAGATGGCTGTACAGATTGATCCGGCTACCACAGGCTCTGTTACATTGGGGTAGAAGGTGGTCACGCAAGGGGGTGGATGGGATGTTGGTATGGCAACAGGCTCCTTTTGCTGTTTTCATCTGGCTTCCGCTGTTTCCCAATGGCAGGTCTTGAGGTGCTTGATGCCTACCTGGATTTGCTTTCTCGGATTCACCTTCATTTTGGATAGTCTTGGGCTAATGATTACCAGTGTCTGTTGGAATGCTGCACTTCGCCAGCGAGGCTTTGAGGGTATAATTGAAGCATTTCTTCCATTCATCTGGGGCTTGCCTGCCATTTTGAAGCTGGGAGTGGATGCAGATGATATGCCCAACTCATTGTAGTTGATCAAGGGTGGTCAGTACCTTGATGCTGGGAATGTTGGCCTGGATAAGGAGGCTGATGTTGGTGTGTCTTTCTTCCCAGCGGATTCACAGGATCTTGCACTGCTCCAGTGTCTTAAGGTGTCTGCTGTAGACAGTACACATCTCAGAGCCATACAGGAGGATGGGGACCACCTTAGCACTGTAAACCATGATCTTGGTCTCCGATCTGATGTCGTTATCTTCAAATACCTTTTCCTTAGGTGGCTGAAGGCTGCACTAGCATACTACAGGCAGTGCTGGATCTCTTCGTCATTCTCTTCACCTTTGGCCAACAGGACACTCCCTAAGTATTGGAAGTGCCATTGCTTACTTATTGTCTTAACCTTTTAACCCATTTCCCCAGTCCACTACAGCCAACTCTGTCTCCATACTTTTGTGATTACCTTTTTAAAGTTTAAAATTTTAGTTTTGGGCTCAAGTTGTGAAATATTATTAAGTTATGATTACTCTAGCCTAGAAAATCCTCTGCTATGGGGTCATTAATTATTCCAGTTTCACGATATACTGTCAAGTCTAAAAATGCCTGTTCCCTTGTTTGTTCCCGAACATATCGATCTACCTGTCCAGAATGCATTCTTCAAACTCATTTTGAAGGCTACCTTAGCAAATGTGATTTATCCAATCTGCATGTGGTGCAATTTTTATCATGCAATGATCCCGAGGAATGCTGTGTATATAATGAACCTGGATCTCTTTTGTCATCTGTATTATTGGTTAGTTTTCCCAATGCTGCATCTTATCTTATTTGCTGCTTCTGTTTTTGGTTTCCTTGTACATCTTGCCATCTATAATTCTCATTGCCACAATCTCTTGCATTTGATTTTCCCTTTGATCTTTTGCTATCCTTTTCCTGTGCCCCTTCCACATCTCCAATGTCTGTATTTAATTCCTCTCCCCTTACTGTTTATTTTTACTTTCACTTATCTTTACCCTTGCTTCACCACTGTGAACCTTTCCCTCAATTCATCTCTATTCACTATTCTGTTGCTTTACCTGGGTTTTTTTCTCTTCAGCTCTCCCGTCTGCTACTGTTACCCTTTCTCTCCCTTAACTCTTACCACCATCCCTCACTTTTTTTTCTCTCGCCCAGCATTATGTTATCATCTTAACCTGTCACTGTCTTGCTGTCATAATTCCTGCTCTTCACCTTCCCTTTCATTGTTGCCTCTTGCTCCTCCACAATAATTTGCATAAGAATAACAAAAACAGAAACTGCTGAGGGAAACATTCAGCAGGTTAGGCAGAATCTGTGGAGAAAAACAGATAAAACATTCCAATCTGCTTCTGAAGACCATATGGAAGAAAGATTAACACTAAGCAGAAGATATTATGTAGAGTAACTAAAGCTTATTCATATAAGTGGAATTTAAGGAGCCATTTAAAGGACGGAATGAGATATAGTTAAAGTGTTTCAGAGAAAATAAACAATGCAGTGTGGGCCTAGGCAGCTGAAGATACAGCCATCAAAGATAGGACTAAAGAAGAGGACATTGCATGAAACAGTCAAAGTTAGAAAACAGTATAGGGATTAAAACACAAACATGAGAATTTTAAATTGAAGGAATGATGCCGATGTCTTTCCTGCTGAACCATTTGTACCCACCCCTTTGTATCCCATTGGCTTATGTTTTCCATTATGGTACAAACTGTAATTCGCATGCATTTAATTGTCTGTTTGTCTTCCACATGCAGCTCCAAATCTCAATTTACACTTTCTTTTTCAATAGAATGCCTGGACAGTTGGTTGTTGGTCACCTTTGAAAAGCAGCTGTTTGCTTTTTAAAACATCATAGTAAAATGTTGTTGTACAGTATGCCGGTATAGTGATTTTTAACTTGGTTCTTCCTCTTTTAATCAACTATCGCTGTTTAATGTCAATTAAGTGAGGAAATACCAATGGTGTTTGGAGCTGCACTGATAATGAGAAGATACAAAGTAGGAACAAGATTGGTTATTTGGTGCTAAAAACACCCCTGCCATTGGATATGACCATGGCAGTTTTATTTCATGTTTCCTTATTTTCTCCATGTCTCTTAATACCTTTAGTATAAAAAAATTGGTTCTTCTCTAAGTTTAATATTTTCAATTGCAGAACATCTATTGGCCTGAATTTCAGCTTAAATCAACACACCTGGTGGAGAGGGAAGTGTCAGTCAGGCACATGAGCTTAGAGATTAGGATACCTCTGTATCCTGTAGAGTTTTAACTCTGTCTTGACTAAGACTCCATCAGAAAGTTTACTGTGTCACCAACTGGTTCCCTACCTGGAATCTAACCTGATGGGGTCACTGCTGATACTGAGGTTGCTGGGAAATGGGTGGAGGGTGGAGGTGAGCAGTCTTGGTTTAAGGAAGTAACAGAAGATTGGAGGCCTTTAGCTAGGCAGGGTGCAAATATGAAATTGGAGGCTTGGGAGGAAAGTTGAGAATTGAGGTTTTGTGCGAGTGGAATCAGGGGACTGAGAACAAACGCTAAGGCTCCAGTATTTCTTTTTGGGGAGAGGATTGGTAGGTTGAGTAGGAGGCCTTAGGAGGTGATGTTGAGAAAGAATTTTGAGGCATTTTAAAGATTGTTAGGATTGTGAGAGGAGTTTAGAATATGGGAATTCCCAATCCCAGACAGGCATGCCAAACTGCACATGTTGGAATCCAAAGTAGACAAGTAGCAGGCTGGAAGAACATAGCAAGCCAGGCAGCATCAGGCAGTGGAGAAGTCAACGTTTCCGGTATAATTTCAGGACCTGAAGAAGGGTTATGCCCGAAATGTTGACTTTGCCACCTCCTTATGCTGCCTGACTCACCGCATTCTTCCAGCCCCCTGCTTGCCTAATCATGGAGACAGACAGCTGAACCAAATCAGCCTTTCCACCTCTGTGTTCACAATACAATAAAATTAAAACCTTCAAGACCCTCAAAACTAACCTTAATGGTTCCTAACCAGACTTCTGAATAATCAGTTCCAGATTTTGTGAATAATCAATTTTTGATTGTAGCTTATATCTTTAATATAGCAAAATTAAACAATAGCAATCTAATTAGTCTATGCTTTAAAGTTAAAAGCCTTTGTTTTCAGCCCCATTCGCAAAAAAAAACACAAACAAACACAATTACAGGATAAATAAAATAACAAAACTAACCAGATTACTTGAATAGTTTCCATGATGTATTGTTCCACAGGCATACATTGTGATTTCTTGGTTGGTTTTCTGAAGATGTTGATTACAGGTTGCTCAGATGAAGGCAGTAATATAATACTTGTCTTAATTTTCTATGATCGAAGTTTTTAATAGCTGCTAATGGGAGGTTAGGCAGAGCGCTTTCAGATCTTCATGCTGTGGCATCAACAACCAGAATACCTTTCCACAGAATACCTTACCATTCAGCATCTACCATCTGCTAAAGCATAACATCTTTTCAAATCTTGTTGGAACCAGTTCCAAGATACTGACCTTGTTAATAGTCAATTTCTGCTATCTGTTTAAACATAATGCTCTTCCCTGGTGATGAAGCATCAGCAGAATCTTTTGATCAGGAATCAATTTGCAATTAATTTTCTGGCCTGACCTTTCAAATAAACAAAAGCTTGTTCAGTCTGTTTTCCTTTTTGCATAAACTGTTACCACAGTCCAAAAGTTGACTATAGTTCACGGTTCCCAGTTCATTGCTGCAAACCAAAATTGATTAAGCAATAAAATGAAAAATTAGCAAGGGCTCTGAAATGCCTTCACCCTCAAAACATGAAATACTGTTTTCTAAAAAAAAATGGATTTTATAACAAAGTTATGATTTGGAGGTGCCAGTGTTGGACTGGGGTGGACAAAATTAAAAACCACAAAACACCAGGTTATTTGGAAGCAGTAGCTTTTGAGGTGCTGCTTCAGCTTTTCTAACAATAGACACCATCTCAGCTCAGAGAATACATTAAAGGTGTGAGGTTAAAGTCTGTCTGTGTCCCGATGTTGAGTCAGACTGGTTCTATTTCGAAAGTGGGACTTACAGAATCTTACATGAATTTATGAGACTGTAACTTAAAAGGAGTTCCGGGATTTACATATTAAAGAGCCAAAACTAGTACATCCCATTCTAAAAGATGAAAGACTTAATCTAAATTTATTTAATATATCATTTCAGCTCCATGACACTCTTTTGCTATAAATTCTGTGTCTTACTGTCCTGTTCCACAACCACCTGATGAAGAGGCAGTGCCTCGAAAGGTAATGCTTCTAAATAAACCTGTTGGACTATAACCTGGTGTTGTGTGAATTTTAACTGTGACAAGGCTAGTAATACCTAAACGACAAACAAAACACAAAACTGACAGCTGTTCATTCTTCCTCCACTAGATTCTTAATCACATTCAACTTCTTGGTCACACTTTCAAATTTATAATATTTTACGTTCAGGATAAGGCATCAGCAATTTCATTTTCTTTCCTGAATATATGCACATTTTTTATGTTAAATGGCTGCAGATTTAAACTCAATCTGACCAACCTGTTAGGTGTATTTTAAAATTTTCATCAAAAACCACAGTTTCAAAGTTCCCATGTCAAACATAAACTTGCAAGTATTGGAGCATGTCTCAAGTGTGTCACCTTGGCTTTTGCAAATTCACTTTTTGCTAGATTGTACTACACTATTATCCAAGTAAACTACATAATTATACACTTCAGCTATGACTGTTCATTAATAATTGAGATGTGCCTGAGGCACTCTTAAATCCTAATACCATCACCTGCCATTAGTACAATCCTCCACATGTGACAAATGTGACATTTTGTTAGCTCACTTCAATAGTACTTGCCAGTATCCTTTTAACAAGCCAATTTTAGAGAAGTATGTCTCACTGCTAACCCTATCTATGCAGTAGTCTGGGAACGGTATGAATCTGTATTTACTTTCCCATAGACTACTCACAATCTAATTGAATTATCTGGTTTAGAAACCAATACAACAGGAGAACTCAAATTTCTCTGACTTGGTTCAATCAGTTGATTCCCCAACATGTATTACATTTCTTTTGTTACTTAGGCGACTGACTGCGTGGAGTTTGCACGTCCTCCCTATGTCTGTGTGGGTTTCTTCCGGGTGCTCCGGTTTCCTCCCACAGTCCAAAGATGTGCAGGTCAGGTGAATTGGCCATGCTAAATTGCCCGTAGTGTTAGGGTAAATGTAGGGGGATGGGTGGGTTGCGCTTCAGCGGGTTGGTGTGGACTTGTTGGGCCGAAGGGCCTGTTTCCACACTGTAATGTAATCTAATCTAATCTAATCTTTAGCTTGTTTCTCTGGGTTTAACTGATATAAGTTTTGTTTTATTGGATCTGCATAATCTACATCCAAGTCATGTTTGGCTAATGTGGTACATCTAAGAGTATCTTTGTAAAGTCTGTTGGTCTTTCCCCAGATATGAAAGTACAGTGACTGAATTCGCTAATGTCGCTGAACTTTTTAAATCTAATAGTAGGATTTATCCTTCTTTCTTATATCCTTCCCTGAAAAATCAGCAAAGATTCTAACGATAGCCACATTTGAAAAGTCTAATAATGAAAAAGTTCTTGGCCAATTAGCAGGCAGGATGGAGAAGAATTTGGGTCAAGATTCTGAGCAAACTTTTGTCTCTTCTTGAAACTAAAATTTTCTTGTTTTGTTGCTAAAATACCTCCATCATTGTAAAAAAAAAATTATCTGGGTATTGAATTGAATTAACATGCTCTTTCAGTTTTAGAAGCCGGGTTCAACCTAGTCCAGGATGACAGACAAAATACATCATAATCTGCCAAATATAGGAGTCCACTGCAAAATGAATTTGGCAGACTGAACAGTGTTCTTACTGAACGATCCTACCAAAGAAAACTGTCCTTAGTGGGATGCTAAATTAATAATCTAACATAGTTGTCTAGTATGATAAATGGAAATTCATTATTTGAGATACATAAATTATCAAATAATTCTAATCTATTTTCTATATCTTTTAGGTGTCATTAAACTCCATTTGTAATCTCCTGGATGGCATATCCAATTTCTCCTCTGTATATAGTTGCCACCCTCTCGTGCTGATGTTCTTTTTCCACTACCCAGAGTTGACAGATAAATTTGGTCACTTTGTCTTGAAGTGCTGGTTTGCTCATGTTGATATCAGCTGTTTTGAGGATGAAAATCTGGTTCCTAATCTACAGAGTGATGCAAATTGCATGATGAATATTATCCAAGGAAATCCTAATGTACTCCTTATTCTGCTGGTAAGTAATATTCCATGTAATTACTGCTAATTAGGTGAAAATTAAAAATACTTTTACATGGCCACAAGCTTAAAACTAATGTTTGGTATAAGAAATTACACTGCCAGAGAATTCCTTGTTTGTTTTGCGTGCCTCAATATTCAGATGTAAGTGTAACTGAATTACAATCAGGATTATGATTTCTGGACAAATCCAATATCAGACAGGAACTAAAATCTCATTAACTCACAGTGAGATCAGAAAGGCAATTCTACTTGTGAACCTTTACCATCACGGAGCTCCTTCCTTACTCTATGCTCAATCAGGATTTCCAGTTCCACGTCCAAGAACCCATAAGCTCTTTATGACAGTCCTTGAGTCTTCTCTGTTGGTCCTTGAGCTATCCTGCTGCATACTGTTGTCTGTCAGTGCACTGGCTGGCTTCAGTAGAAGTGAGTGTGAGGAGCTTACCAATACTACTCCGTAAAATTGTTCCTTATTTTTTGTCATCTATTGTCCCTTGATTCAAGGATAACAACTACCTAGCGTCCTATTTAGTTATGTAACTAAATAGGCTGATTCTTGATCTATAGATCCTTAGGTATATTGGCATGACCTCCATGAAGCAGTGGAATCTGGGTGCAGGATGATGAGACTTAAGATTTGGAGAAAGTCACTTGACCACAGGTTTAAAAACAGCTTCTTGCCCACTGTTATTAGACTTCTGAATGAACCTCTCAGATTTCAAATCTAATGTTGATCTTGCTATCTTTGAATTCCCTGCTCTGTTTAATCCTGTGATGCTTGTAAAATATGATCTACTTGTACTGCACACAAAACAAAACTTTTCCCCTATATGTGGGTACATGTAACAATAATAAATCAAATCAAATCCTGCTAGGTTTATCTGCAGCCTATAAGGGGAACCACCATATGTCTTTTTAAAGATCCATGGGTGATCCTCAAGGTAACCCCAAGTGTGTTCAACAGCCACAATGGCTGCTGAAGTGACTCCACAGAGGCCGGTATCCTGTCGTCAAGTCACCCTTTATTTACACATGAACAGTCCTTACCTTTCGTATTGCCTCTTCAGAGTCCGCTGTCAGAGTGCTAGAATTTCTGTTCCTCCTCTTTTTATCTTTAAGCCAGGGCTCCCTGATGAGACCCAATCAGTGAACTCAAATACAATGAGGTCCGACTGGCTGACCCCATTACAATCACTACATCCCTCCCTCTCTGAGTCTGAGGACAAAGGCCGGTGCTTTTTCTTGCACAGCCTTATAAGACATTTTAGCACTGGATCTGGTTCCTTTGACTTGGCTTCCGATGCAGGTGATGTGTAATGTATAGAAACTTTCCTCTTGCGCCAGGAGCCAGAATTGCATTCCTCTTCAGGCAGCAAAGGTGTTGAGGTAGCTTCATCTCTAATTCAGATGACTCATCCATGCTTGATGGAGAGGATGAATCCACAGGTTCCAGTAGCCTTTCTGACTGTTCCAAGGGGCAGGGCACACTTCTCTCACTCTCTCTCACTATCTCTCTCTACTGGTAAATGATGGCCCATTATCTGTGACCAACACTTCCCGGACTCCATGTGTTGAAAAAGATGCATGCAGTTTTTCTGTCATTGTTCCCATGTTTGACAAATGGACCTTATGCACATTCAACCACTTTACATAGGTGTGTATAATGACTAAAAACATTGAGCCCATGAGAGGACCTGCATAATAGACATGCAGTTAAGTCTAAAGTTTACCCGGCCATTTCCAGGGATGTGGGGGAGTTGCTGCTATAATTTTTGTCCTTACTAGCACTCTGAGCACTGTCCACCAACATGGCCATATCTGCGTCCAGTCCTGGTCACCATCAATAACTTCTGGCCAAACTCTGATATTATCAGCTGATATTGAGAGCACGTCCAGAAAATTTAATATTGTTACAGACTGTTCCGTTGGGGTACCATCAGTGGTGTATCTGCTAATGAGAGGTGGTTCAATGCATCTGCAGGTGGTTCAATGCATCCTCCTGGACTGTATTCTAACTTACAATTATAAGCACGTCGTATTAGAGCCCGCTGCTGAATGCGGGACTAAATCTATGGATGGCACTGCCTTGCCCTCTTTAAGTAGGCCAAGTCGGAGTTTGTGGTCCATGTCTATCACGAATTTTCAAGGTATTGGTGGAACGTCCTGACTCCGACTAAGACCACCAATCCTTTTTTCTCCATCTGTGCGAATTTACACTTTGCAATAGCCAAAGTCCTGGATGCATATGCTATTGGGCGTTCCTCTCCATTGGGCCAATTATGAGGTGATACCACCAATGCGATACAGGGAGGCATCACATGTCAATACTAAATCTCGCTTGGGATCATAGTGTGCTAACACCTGAGAGGATTTTTCTTCACTTCCCCGAAGGCTATGGCTTAGCTACACAACTATTTCGAAAGCTAACCCTTTTTTAGAAATTGATACAGAAGTACCAGGATGGAGGCCAGGTTATGTATGAACTTTCCAAAATAATTTACCAGCCAAAGGATAAACCTAAACTCCAGTACAAATATGGGAACTGGCGCACCTATGATCGCTCTCACTTTATCTTCCAATGGGTGTAACCTGATCTTGTTGACTCTAGCCCAAGTAGGTCACTTGTGGGCCCGGAACACCTTTTTCCTTTCTAAGACTTACAACCGCCTTGGAAAAATGCTTTAGGACTATATGTAAGTTCTCTAAGTGTTCTTTATTAGTTTACAATGTTATTAGAATGTCACCTAGATAAATGGCAACCTGGGGTAGACCTTGCAAAATATTCTCCATCGTCTGCTGCAAAATTGAACAGGCTGACAATACACTGAACACCAGACTCATATATTGGTACAAGCCCTTATGGGTATTATTTGTAGCATACTTATGGGAATCCTAATCTAGATACAATTGCAAGTAAGTGTGTCTCATATCCAGCTTCATGAAGGAAAGCCCCATGGTCAGCTTTTCATGTAAATCCTCTATCCAAGGGATTAACTATTTATCCAGTTGCAAAAGGTAGTTTTATCATTTGTTTAAGATCCGCAAAAAAGCGAACCGACCTGTCGGGCTTCAAAATTGGTTCGACCTATGCTGCCCATTCCACAAATTGGACTGGTTTGATAATTCCTTTACTTCCCAGCCTTCTGCTTGCTGCCTCTACTTTTGCTCGTGAGGCAAATGACACTGGGTGGGCCTTGCAGAATCATAGAATTACTTCCTGGTCAACATGCAGGATGGCCATGGCTCCTTTGATCGTCCCCACACCTTCCTGAAAGACTTCCAGGTATTTAATTAGGACTACACTTAAGCAGCCATTTTCTAATTGAAAAATGTTGAGACAATCAGGGTGAACCTCTCTCAACCAATTTTGCCCCATCAAGCTCAGGCCCAAGTCTTTTACTACAATCAGTGGTAATTGCACCAGCTGCTGTTCATACTAGACATGAACTGAAGTTGTAGCTTTAATCTATAAATGTTTCCTGATATATGTTCTTGGCCTAGCCAAGGTCTTGTGCAAACACACTTGATATTGATGACCATTTAGCCAGATTTTTTTTTGGTTGGTTCTGATTTGGATGTTGCTAAGCAACTTAACTGTTCCAAACCAGATGTAAGTGGACTTTCTAGGGTACGAACTCTCCTGGATACTAGCCTATGAGTTCTCTTACTCAGACTTTCCAGGAAACTCTCCTTGGATACCAGAATTATCTTACTCATTTAAGTCTAGTAGGATTCTTTGGCTGTCTCGAGTCCACATACCAGACGCAACTATGATTGTTTATCAGCCAGGATCCTGAAGAAAATTTTAACTTTCATCAAATCTTGGCTTTGTTTTGGGGCTTTGCTGTGTGCTGACCTAGAATCCCTCTGAACAGGATATGTCCTGAGTGAGACCATGCAATTGCCTTTACTCAAGTGGTGTTTCCCAAGCTCAGTCAGACTGGCAAAGGTATCAATTGGAATACCCTGCAACTCTTGCCACATTTTCCAATGATCAAGCCAGTTGCAGTGCCTGTTTGAAGTCCAATTGGGCTTTAGCTACTGGGTACTTTTGCATGGTTATATCATTAATCCCACATACAATGCCATTTGCCTGGAAAGAATAACAAAATCTTTTCACATAATAGGCCGAGTCTTAGATAGTAGGGTTGAATGAGTCAAGCTTCTCAAACAAAGGCATGATGTTAGAATTGCTTATCCCAACACTTAGACAACTGTTAGGTTCGGTTTTCTTCAGGATGGTGTTTTACTCTCGCCGCCAGTGACATAACTCCACAGAAGCTTGTATCCCATCACCAAGTCACCCTTTATTTACACATGAACAGCCCTTGCCTATAGTGTTGGCTCTTCAGAGTCAGCTACCAGAGTACCAGAATCTCTGACCCTCCTCTTTTTATCTGTCAGCCAGGGCTCCCTGATTGAAACTGTTAATCTGGTCCAATCAAGGAACTGATATTCTATGAGGACTGGCAGTTCTTAGGCGAGATTACTGACTTACTGAGGCGTGGGAAGCCCAACAGTGTCCAGCTAAGTCCATAGAGCCTGCTAGGGAGAAAGAGCACAGGATTATCACCAGGTTTATAACTACTAGGTGGGATCTCTGTCAAACACATTAAAATCTGCATATTGCTTTCTTTAGTATCAATGGTACAAATTATGTCCTGAATATATAATCATAAGTGACTCAATTCAATGAAGTCTGAGAGCAGTAATCTAATCTAATTGGTAAGAGTTTTTACATTCCAACACAAGCTGGATACTTTGTACATTGCTGTAATTATGACATAGCATACAAGATTTAATCCACTGTGCCTATCCATGAATGATTCACAAAGATTCAACATTAATGCTTTTCATTGAAATTATATAGAAGATTGGATTGAGAAAAACATGTCACAATTTTTCAAGTTACAGCCAAGTATTCAGTTCAAATCATTACATTATATCTTTTATGATAGGATATGGTCCACATTGAAGAAATGGAATTGGCTTACAAAGCATTGGTGACACTGAAATTTTTCCTGAGGAGTAGTAGCAATATTGTTCTGACTTCTGACCTACTTCGACCGCTACTGTTGCAAATATTACAAAAGTTCACAATAGAAAACAATGCACAGCCTTCCAAAGGTAAGCCACAACAGATGTACGGGTTCTGGAAGGTAAGTCAGATATTAAATTGAATTGAATTGAATTTATTGTCACGTGTACCGAGGCACAGTGAAAGGCTTTGTATTGCGAGCAATACAGGCAGATCACATAGTTAAATAGCATCGATAAGTAAATAATAGGTAAATACAGGTATAGGCCAATGCTAAGAATTTGTGAGTCTATGTGTATGAATAGTAACCTTTAACTCTTGCCTATTCATTAAGAACATTTTAGTCAATTACCTTTCAGTTATTGTTGAATTAAAACTTACATTAAACCAGTCGTCAGATTAAACATTCAAATGCATCTATTTCACAAGACTTTAATTAATTGGTAGCAAATTAATGGAAAGGATTGTCTGAGGCTACATATGAGCAGAGAAGGTTTCCTTGCTCATTTACTGGAAGGAAGGCCTTGAAAGAACTCCTTGAGAAAGACCTTTGATCTGGAAACTTAGGGAGCTTGGTCAGTTTGGGAAGTTATGAATCAAAGACAGAAGGGAATAAAAGTAATTAACTCAGTGTTGAATAATGCATGATCTGAATATAATTTGAAAAATGTAGTGTAAAATATATTTTTAGCTATTCATGTTATACTTGTTGTATCAATGGTAACTGTCAATGTTACTCATTTTTGGA
Source organism: Chiloscyllium punctatum (assembly GCF_047496795.1). NCBI lineage: Eukaryota > Metazoa > Chordata > Chondrichthyes > Orectolobiformes > Hemiscylliidae > Chiloscyllium > Chiloscyllium punctatum. Next base: position 78,392,491 of record NC_092756.1, on the reverse strand, counting down.
CATATAATAATGCCAAAAGATTTATGTAAAATAATATGGACCATATTAAATTATTACATTATTGTCAGAATTCAAATTAAAGATTATATTTTGGGGGAATCCAATGGCAGCGATCTGAATGGTCTGCTTTGCTGAGCTCTGCATCACAGCACAGGCAAAGCAGTGCTCTACCCACCCCACCTAAGTTATCTACTTAAAATCCAACTCTAAAAGAGCTATAGAATCATTACTTACCGTGTTTTGTTGAGTGGAGATGACAAAGCATGGCAAAGGATCGAAAAAGTCCTAACACTCAGAACTCCTGCCAGAAGCATTGAGCACACCTGCAGGCTCGGCTGTGACTCCCTCCACTACCTCTAAGGACCTGATTACTTACCAGGCCCTGGTCTAGGAATTTGCAAAGTTATCGAAGATCAAAGCCACAATCAAAACTAAGATTAAAAAAATGTTCAAAAGTAGACTGGACCCGCATTCAGCTGTGCTTCAAAAACATAAGCAGCAACTTAAAGGCCTTCGTAAAAGAATGGATGAGGTCGAGTACCGAACCACAGAGGCATAGACTGTGAGTGATTCTTCGAAGGAGGGATCCAAGCCCTTGAAAAACAGATTTGTACTTTAGCCGAACAAGTCAACAACCTCGAACAGGAGTAGGCAGAAGAATATTCACCTTGTTGGTCTGCCAGAGGGGACAGAAGGCGATCAGCCAGTGAATTTTTTTTCTGAGAGCTGGTTGCCGCTATTCCTTCAAATGGAAGCTGCAGCAGGGCAGGTGAAGATTGAGAGAGCTCAATGGGTTACAGTGTGCAAGGATCAGATTCAGGCCAGTGGCCTCGCCCTGTCCTTATACAGTTCCATAGTTACGGGGACAAACAAAGAGTTGTGGATGCATCCAGAACCCAGGGGACGAAGGCTTTAATTTACGAGAGCTTCAGGATTATGTTCTTCCAGGATTATTCAGTGGCAGTGATTCGGAAAAGGAAGTCTTTTGATGATATCGAGAGAAGGCTAAAAGAACTCGGTATTCAGTATTCCCTAAGGTATCCAATAGTGCTCCGTATTGTTTCTAATGGATCCATGCACTCATTTGACTCTCCGGGGAGAGCAAGAAATGTTGTGGACACACTGAAGTCAGCTGGATGGTTTAATGTGTATAGACAAGCATGTGTTTTTCTCTTAAAGAAACTTTGTTGGATTTTTCTAATACTTACCAATGTTAAATTATAGTTGGGGGTGGGTGGAGTACTTACTTTTAATTTTTTCTTTGTTAGCATTATTATTTGCTCTCTTTTTTTGCTTGAGTCTGGGTTGCGGCTCAAGCTAGAGGGAATGATGAAGGAGGTGGTGATGGCTGAATGCATATTTAAGAGCAGTTCAAGCCCGGTTTTAGTGTTTAATTACCCTGGTTGCCATATTGGTAGCGGGGCAGAAGATAAAGTTTGAAATGTGTAAGCGCCCCCCAGTGGGCAAGAGTTAAGTTCCCCCATTGAGTGCCATTGGCACCTTATATTTTGTTTTGTTTTGTGTTTTTTTATGTACATAGTTTTTGAAAGTTTTGGGCATTTGTTAGCTGTAGTAGTTTTAGTTTGTGCAGTTTTAGGCTCTATGAGTCTTTTTTCATTGGTGCTCAGCGACTTGTATTTCGAGTTCTTCCCCTCTGGAGTTCAAATGTTGTTATAGAGTGTTAGGGCTAATGATGTGCTTAAATGGTGTACCTGGAGCATTAAGGGAAGCCATTCATCAGTCAAGAGGACGAAGGTACTTTTTAGTCTTAAGGAGAGGGTGGATATCGTCCTACTACAGGAGATGCACCTTGGTGACAAGGAACATATAAAATTGCAGCAGCGTGGGTTTCATAGATTTATTTCTCATTTTTTAATGCTAGGAATAGGGGAGTGGCCATACTTATTAGGAAGAATCTTCCATTTAAACTACTAGATTGTATTAAGGACATTCACTAGGGGTTCATAATCCTCAAAGTTTTGATACATGGAGGAAGAATATGATATTTTGAATATTTATTGTGCCCTGGCACACCCCCTTAACCTCCTAGTAAATGCATTTCCCAAACTGAGTAACCTTGCATCTCAGCACATTATCATAGGGGAAGATTTTAATTGTCTTTTGGATTCCAGAGTAGACAGAATTTCCAAGGGTCCCCCAATACTCTCTTTGCAATCTAAGCAACTAGTTGATTTGTGGTCTGAACTCGGGCTGATGGATGCCTGGAAATGGCTCCACCCCATGGGTAAGGATTTTACTTTCTTTTCTAAACTGCATAAGTGCCATACTAGGATCGATCTCTTCCTTACCCCTACAGCACTCTTAGATTTGGTAGCATCTTGCACAATTGGGAATATCACCATCTCTGATCATGCAGCAGTGTATGTATTGCTTAAGGTTAGGGGCAGTATAACAGGGTCGAGACACTGGCAAATGGATCCCTTTATCCTTAAAGACAGTAAGTTCATTGAGTATTTCTCTAATGGATTCAGATCTTTCTTATTCATTAATTCAGATTCAGCCAGTAATCCATCCACCTTTGGGGAAACTGCTAAGGCTTATGCAGGGGATAATTATTTCTTACTCTGCCAGTAGGAAGTGGCAGAAGGAAGAGCAGCAGCATTTGAGAGGGCATATTTAGAAAGGATCTCGGTGGCTAAGCTACAGAGGATCACAGCACTTTGGTCTACTTAGAGTTCCATACTCGCCCCTTGAAATTCAAAGTAGGAGTGTTCTCAATATTTTTTTTAGATTAGATTCCCAATAGTGTGGAAACAGGCCCTTCGGCTCAACAAGTCCACACCAACCCTCTGAAGAGTAACCCACCCAGACCCATTTTCTTCTGACCAAAGCACGTAACACTATGGGCAATTTAGCATGGCCAACTCACCTGACCTGCACATCTTTGAACTGTGGGCATAAACCGGAACACCTGGAGGAAACCCACACAGACACGGGGAGAATGTGCAAACTCCACACAGACAGTCGCCTGAGGCTGGAATCGAACCCAGGTCCCTGGCGCTGTGAGGCAGCATTGCTAACCATTGAACCACCATGCCACCCATTTCAAATGTAGAATGGCTACAGTCATTCTTGCTCATTGTTTGTGGTCCTGACTCAGGCTTCGCACATATTGGAGCGCTGTTGTAGGCACGATTGAGAGAATCCTAGGGACTGAATTTGGAGATAGACCCGGTCTTTCTTCTCCTGGGCCTACCCAGGGTACCCTACAGATGCACATAGGAATAAGCCTTTTAATATCTGTACTTTTTGTGCGAGGAAAAATATTCTGTTCTGTTGGGTGTCTGAAAACCCTCCAGGTCTGTTGGGTTGGCGTAGGTTAGTCATGCAGCATATTCCTTTGGACTTTCTCACAAGTACAGTGCACCAAAAAACAGAGGTTTTTTTATAAGACATGAGAGCCCTTTTTGGCTTCCCTAGAAACAGACTTATCTGCCACTCTAATAAGGGCTTTTATATAGCCATGATGATCTTGTCTACAAAGCTGGTATCCAGAGAGGAAGAATTGTGAATTCATGAATGTCTATTGGTTAATGCTCTCGAAGATAGAGAACTAATATTTTGCTACGCTGAGTTGTATTATTTATTTGTTTATTACTAATTTTATTTTTTATTTTTCTTTATGAGATATTTGTATCAATGATAATCACAGGTGAGGTGCCGGAAGACTAGAAGTTGGCAAACGTGGTGCCACTGTTTAAGAAGGGCGGTAAAGACAAGCCAGGGAACTATAGACTGGTGAGCCTGACCTTGGTGGTGGGCAAGTTGTTGGAGGGAATCCTGAGGGACAGGATGTACATGTATTTGGAAAGGCAAGGACTGATTTGGGATAGTCAACATGGCTTTGTGCGTGGGAAGTCATGTCTCACAAACTTGATTGAGTTTTTTGAAGAAGTAACAAAGACGCTTGATGAGGGCAGAACAGTAGATGTGATCTATATGGACTTCAGTAAGGCGTTCGACAAGGTTCCTCATGGGAGACTGATTAGCAAGGTTAGATCTCATGGAATGCAGGGAGAACTAGCCATTTGGATACAGAACTGGCTCAAAGGTAGAAGACAGAGGGTGGTGGTAGAGGGTTGTTTTTCAGACTGGAGGCCTGTGACCAGTGGAGTGCCACAAGGATCGGTGCTTGGTCCTCTACTTTTTGTCATTTACATAAATGATTTGGATGTGAGCATAAGAGGTACAGTTAGTAAGTTTGCAGATGACACCAAAATGTCGTCCATTTCAATGAGAATTATTGCAGAACAAAAATTGGAAATGAGTAAAACACAATATTGTAAACATTGAATAATCTGCAGTGATTTAAAAGAAGGAGTGTTACTTCTGTAAAAGGATAAACATGCTAAATTTAAAGAACAGGTGTGAAATGGATATCATGCTGATAAGGCATACCTGTTTCACAGTTAAGTTTTAACACAAAATGTGTCTGAATTGCCAATTACAATAATTTAAAGTTACCCGGAAGTATTAAAAAAGGTGTTTGCAAAACTTTTAGACACGTTTTGCTTTATACAATATATACAAAGTGTGTACTGTGCTGGTGGAGCAGGTTTCATGGTGACCCAGAGTGAATGAGGTGGAGCGCATGTTTTAAGACATGGCACTGGCAATCCTGATGGAGGTGTTCAGGAAGAGAAGGGATGTGCTATAATATTCAGCCTTCTAACCCAGTCTTCAGCATGAACCTATACTGTCCCCTTCCTGTTCTTCCTGTAGACAAAGGGAGACCCTAATTTCTCATTTTCTCCTGGTGACTGCAAAAAGGCCTCCAATGAAACAGAATAGCACAGCGATCTTATTTTTTTCAGTGAAGTCTGAAGAGAATTTCAAGAATAAAATCAGGAATGTGGTGGAATACTCTCCACTTGCCTGGATGGTGTGGCTCCAATAACACTCAAGAGGCTTGATACTGCTTGGATGCATACCTCTTGATTGTCATCACATCCACAAACATCTATTCCCTTCACCACTTATGTTCAGTAACAGCACTGTAGAAATTCACCAAAGAGCCTTAGACACCACCATCCAAACCCACGACCATTTCCATTTGGAAGGATAAAGGCAGGCAATTTTGACAAGGATCCCCATGGGATACTGGTTAGCGAGATTATATCTCATGTAAAGAGGGGGAACAAGCCACTTGGATATAGACCTGGCTCAAAGGTAGAATACAGAGGATGGTGGTGGAGGGTTGTTTTTCAGACTGGAAGCCTGTGACCTGTGGAGTGCCACAAGGATTGGTACTGGTCCATTAGTTTTCATTGTTTATATAAATGATGATGTGTGCATAAGAGGCATAATTAGTAAGTTTTCAGATGACACCAAAATTGGAGGGGTAGTGGACAGCGAAGAAGTTATATCAGATTACAACGGGATCTTAATCAGATGGGCCAAAGGGCTGAGGGGTGGGAAAATGGAGTTTAATTCAGATAACTGCAAGGTGCTGCATATTGGGAAAACAAATCTTAGCAGAACTTGCACACTTAATGGTAAGGTCCTAGGGAGCGTTGCTGAACAAAGAGACCTTGGAGTGCAGGTCCATAGCTCTTTGAAAGTGGAGTTGCAGGTAGATAGGGTAGTGAAGAAGGCATTTGGTATATTTTCCTTTATTGGTCAGAGTATTGAGTACAGGAGTTGGGAGGTCATGTTGTGGCTGTACAGAACATTGGTTAGGCCACTTTAGAAATATTGTGTGCAATTCTGGTCTCCTTCCTATTGGAAAGATGTTGTGAAACATGAAAGGGTTCAGAAAAGATTTACAAGGATGTTGCCAGGGTTGGAAGAGGGCATAGGTTTAGAGTGAGAAGGGAAAGATATAAAAGAGACTTAAGGGGCAACTTTTTCATGCAGAGGGTGGTGCGTGTGTGGCATGAGCTACCAGAGAAAGTGGTTGAGGCTGGTAGAATTGCAACATTTAAAAGGCATCTGGATGGGTAAATGAATAGGAAGGGTTTACAGGGATATGGGCCAGGTGCTGACAGGTGTGACTAGATTGGGTTGCAATATCTGGTCGGCATGGACGAGTTGGACCGACAGGTCTGTTTTCATGCTGTACATCTCTATGACTCGAGATACTTTGGAATACCGCTACTGCAAGTTCCCCTCCAAACCACTAAGCGTCCTGATTTAGGAATATATTGTTATTTATTGTTGCTGGGTTAAAATCCTGGAATTCTCTCCCTAAGGGCATTGTGTGTCAGCTACAGTATATGGCCTGCAGCTGTTCAAGAATGCAGCTCACCACCTCCTGAAGGGCAACTAGGTAGAACCAATAAATGCTGGCCAGCCAGGGAAATCCACACCTTATAAATGAATTTGTTTTAAACAGGTAATTGTGATGAAATCTTGATATTCTAAACCAGGAAATCTTTTGATGTGATTCAAAGGTCTCTTTCAAATGTCAGTGAATAGCAAAAGGTGATGTACGTTCAAGTGACAGAAAATTATCTGCAATGTCTTCCTTACTCTCAATGTGCTGGTTCTTTTTGGGAGAGGATGTTAGGTTAAACTATGCATCAAAATGCAGCTTCCTTCAAAGAGTATTAGCAGGGCTATTTAGGTAGTGGTCAGCCCCTTAACGGTCCTCCAGATGGCCGTTCCTATTACAGATCTGAACTCCTTTACAAAAATGTCATCTTATAGTAGACCTGACGAAACTAACATTTCAGCTTAAGAACCATATTTAGGTTACACTCAGAGGTCCCTTAGTGCCTGAAAGCAAAGTCATCCCAGATTTCCTGTGACTTGTGTTTGAAGTAGTTACCCTGCATCTCCACTTGTCAGATGCCAAGACACAATTTCTTCCATTTTCATAGCCTTCACTTCTGCTCCCAGCAGTCTGCTTGTCCCATGCCAAAGCATCCCTTAATTTTCTTCTAGGATAGTTGGCTACCCTGCTCAAAAGTGCCATAAAAAATCACTGTTTTCATCTTTTCTTGGGCTCTGATTTGTATTGTGCATTGTAACCATTATTGGAATCATTATCTGCAGCCCTACAGTCAGATTAATCATTTGTGTTTACTAACATGAACTCTATATTTTTAATTGTTGCATTATAATCTGAGAATTACCAGTCTTTACATATAATCCAGCATCCGCAGTTCTTTTGTTTTATTTACATATAATCAATATTTTCTCTGTTAATCAGGAAACAAGAATCTATCTTTAGTACTGGACCTTCTTTCATTAATACAGATAAAGATCGGACATCTTGAGGAAATGGGCAGTATTGATTTCAAACTTCTCTACCATGGTATAATTAATATTATTGTTCTGATTGTGTCAAGAATATTTTTATCCATTTCTCCAATTTGAGAGTAATTTAGTCAGACCATCTGCTTTCTAAGACTGTTTGAACCTTGCTGTCAACTTGATTTCTCAAAAGCCTACATCATAGGCAAACATGAATGACTTTCTGGTCCATCCTGTGCTCTACATACAGCAGCACAGTGGTTGCATCACTAGACTAAAAATTAAGAAGACTGGACAATGGTCCAAGGACCTGAGTTCATTTACTGCCATAGCAGGTGTGGAATTTAAATTCAGTTATAGAGTCATAGTGATGTACAGCATGGAAACAGACCCTTCAGTCCAACCTGTCCATGTCAACCAGATATCCCAAGCCAATCTAGTCCCACCGACCAGCACCCGGCCCATATCCCTCCAAACCCTTCCTATTCGTATACCCATTCAAATGCCTTACATGTTGCAATTGTACCAGCCTCCACCACATCCTCTGGTAGCTCATTCCGTACACGTACCACCCTCTGCGTGAAAAAGTTGCCCCTCAGGTCTCTTTTATATCTTTCCCCTCTCACCCTAAACCTATGCCCTCTAGTTCTGGACTCCCCAACCCCAGGGAAAAGACTTTGTCTATTTATCCTATCCATGTCCCTCATAATTTTGTAAACCTCTATAAGGTCACCCCTCAGCCTCCAACACTCCAGGTTAATTAAACAAATCTGGAATAAAGTACCCAGAGACATGCAATTCTCATTTTAAAGGGTCAGTAAAGGGTTGGGCTTGCTGACCAATGGTTTTCTCGGATTTTGTCCTAATGAAACTGTAACACAGGCTGCTTACATGCCAAATAACATAAGCAGCACACGATAGAGCAAAAAATGATCCAAAAGCCAACAAATCACATCTAAACGCTATAGTCCTGCCATATCTATTCATGAATGGTGATGGAGAAGTAAATAACTAACTGGAGGAGAAGGTTCTCCAAATATTCCCATCCTCAGTGATGAGGATCTGGACTAAACTGGACCAGCCATGGTGGTTGCAAAGCAGTTTAGAGGCTAGGAATTATATGGTGAGTCAGTTTACACCTCCTGACTCCCCAAAGCCTGTTCATCTTCAAGGCACAAATCAGGAGTTTAATGGCATACTCTCAGTTTCCTGAATGAATGAAACTCCAACAACTCACAAGAAACCCAACACCATTCAGAACATAGAAGATAGAAGCAGGAGGAGGCCTATGGGCCAGTTCCGCCATTCATCATGACCATGGCTGATCATCCAACTCAATAGCCTAAACCTGCTTTCTCCCCATAACCTTTGATCCCATTCGCCCCAAGTGCTATAACTGGCCGCCTCTTGAATACATTCAATGTTTTGGCATCGACTACTTCCTGAGGTAGTGAATTCCACAGGCTCACCAATCTTTGGGTAAAGAAATTATTTCTCACCTCAGTCCTAAATGGTCTACCCCAAATCCTGAGACAGTGAGCCCTGGTTCTGGACACACCCACCATCAGGAACGTCCTCTCTGCATTTACCCTATCTAGTCCTGTTAGAATTTTAAAAGTCCCCGATATTCCACCCCCCCCCCCCCCCCCCCCCCCCCACCCAAGTTTCATCTGAGCTGCAGTGAAAACAATCCTAACCTAGTCAATTTGTCTTCATATCTCAGTCCTGCGTGGCAGTCTGTTTGATTGGGGCCCTATTCATTCCTTTCATCATTTATGCATAATCATAGCAGTGTGTATCACCTACAAGGTGCACTGCAACAATCCACCAAGCTGCCTTCATTTACCTTTCAAATCTGCTACCTCTAGCACTTTATGTACATGGATAGCATATACATGAGAACACCAAAACTTATAAGTTTCCCTGTAGGTCATGCATCTTCCAGATTTTGAACTATATTTCTGTTCCTGTGAAGTTGCTGAGTCAATATACTGGAACTAGCTTGTCAACATCACTGCAGCCTGAGTGGTTCATCACCACCTTCTCAACAAAAGTTGGAGATGGCCAATAAATACTGGCTTTGCCAGTGACATCCACATCCTTTGAGAGAATTTAAGAAGTATACGTGAACCATGAACTAATTGGCATACGTTTAATAAATATCAGAGAGCTGAATGCCAATGAGAGAAGTAGGTTTTGATTCATGGTAATTGGCCTCATTACAGGGTTTTTAGGCCGGTATATTCTTTGCATAATTTTCACCTGAACTATGATGGGACCAGTATCCTGTAGACTGGGCTTTGAAAAGTGGTGAGAAGAGTTCAAGTGATGGGAGATTTAGAAAGTTAAAAACAAAGGATAAGGCAGTAGAATGGGGTTGAGATATGAGTACATGAAACCAGAGTGTGACTGGAAGGAACAAAGCATAAAAACAAAAGTATACCACCAAAAAAAAACTAATATAAGAGATGAGGATCCAGGTGAAGGGAGATTTAGAAGGACAAACAAAATTGGTGATAGTAAAATGCATTGATGTGATAAAGAAAGCAGAGTGATACAGGAAGGAATAGAGACTTTAATGATGATAATTAGAGAGTAATGTCCATACAAGGAATAGTTATAAAAATTAATTGAACTTGCTTTATCTGAAATAACAGAGCTTCCACAATAAGATAGGTTAATTAATTGCACAAATAAAGGTGAATAGTTTGGATCTAATCACCATTACAGAGACATGACCAAACCTGGGAAATAAATACTCCAGTGTACATGTTCCATAAAGAGACCACAAGACCATAAGAAATAGGAAAGAGTAGACCGTTCAAGCCCTCAAAAATGCTCTGCCATCCAATAGGATCATAGCTGTTCCAACACTCCTCATTTATATTCCTGCCCTTTCCCAATAACATTGATTCCCTGACTGATTGGGAATCAGTCGGTCTCAGTCTTAAATATGCACAACTCTGTGGCAAGGAGTTCCAAAGACTCAAACTCTCAGAAGAAATTTCTCCTTATCTTAAATTAGCGCCCCTTGGATCTGAGACTATACTGTCTTGTCCTGGATCCTCCCATGAAGGGAGACATTCTCTCAGTGTTTACCTATCAAACCCCTGTAAGAATCCTACATATCTCAATGAAAGAACCTCAATCTTCTAAATTTCAATGAGTAGAGTCCTAACTTGTACAACCTTTGCTCGTAAGACAATCCCCCCCCCATAACAGGGATCATCCTAGTGAACCTTCTTTCAACTGCATGTAATGACATTTTTTTTAAAAGAGGAGCAAAAGCTACACACTCGGTCTGATCAACACCCTATACAGTTTCAGAAAGAATTCCCTCCTCTTAAATTCTAACTCCCTTGAAGTAAGGTCCAACATTCCATTATCCTTCCTGATTACTTCCTGCATCTGTGTGCTAGCTTTCTATGTTTCATGCCCAAGTATCTTTGTGTTGTAGCTTTCTGCAGTTTTTTTCACCTTAAATAATACTTTGTTCTTTTGTTTTCTCTTCCAAAGTGAGCAACTTTACATTTTCCCACATTACACTGCATTTGCCTACTTTTTGCTCACTTAACTAACTTGTCATCACCTCTTTGTAAGCCTTTGTATTCTTCTAGCAACATACTTTCCCACCATTTTTGTGTCATCTACAAACTTGGCTGAAGTACAATTGCTTCCTTCCTCCAAGTCATTAACATATCATAAACGTTTGCAGTCCCAGCATTGATCCCTGAGGAATCTCACAGGTCACCCACCTAAAAAAGAACCAGAAATAACTCCACAGAAGCCAGTATCTTGTCACCAAGTCACCCTTTATTCATATACAGAGAGTCCTTGACTCTGTTCCAGCTTCCTCAGAGCCAGCTTTCAGAGTTGGGAAAAACCTCTGACACTCCTGTTTCTGTCTGTCAATCAGAGCTTCCTGATTAGACCAGATTAATCGCCCCGATCAGGTAATTCATATTCTATGAGGTCCACCTGGCTGACCTTGTTGCAATCATTGCAATCCCAACTGTGTTTCCTGTCCAGTAGCCAATTCTCTATCTATGCCAATAAACTACCTGCAACACTGTGAGTTCTTCTAAGGCAGAATGGAAAACGAAGAGTAGCCCCGATATTAGGAATGAAATGAGAACGTCTGTGAAGAAGGATCTTTGCTCCAAAAATCAGGAAATAAAATCCTTGTGATAGAGGTTGAGAATATCAAGGGGTAGAAAACATTCATGGGAGTGGTTAATAGGTTCCCTAATGCTATTTACCATTTGATAGAGCATTAAACAATAATTTATCGTAGTTTGTACCACAGCAGATGTAATCATTATGGGAACTAACTTCAGTTAGTTTTGACAAATCAAATTTCAAAGAAGGTTTTAAAAAGCTTCTGTGACAGTTTCCTGGAACGATATATTATGGAACCAACTAAGGGTAAAGTTACTTTAGATCTAAAATTGTGAAGAGGCCGAGTTAATTATTAATGTCATTGTAAGACGTCCACTGTGAAGTCATGATCGTAATACAATTGAGTTTCACATTAAGTTTGAAAATGATGTACTCTAATCACCATAATAATCTTCAACTTACACAGAAACAATTCATGGATATGAAGAGGGAGCTGACTCTAGTTGATTAGATAAATAGACCAAAGGATATGGCTGCAAATAAACAGTGGGAAACCATAAAAGAAACAATTCAAAATGCTCAATCAAAAACATTCCATTGACAAGCAAACTTGTGGGAAAGATCCATCCATTCTTTACTAAGGAATTTATAGATGCTATTAGATTAAATCTAGAGGTGTATAGTTTTGCAAAGAGTAATACTAAATTGAGACTATTTTAGAAATTAAAAAAATGATCTCCCTGCTGTGGGAAAAATGTTGTGAAACTTGAAAGGGTTCAGAAAGATTTACACAGATGTTGCCAGGGTTGGCGGGTTTGAGCTATAGGGAGAGGCTGAATGGGCTATGGCTATTTTCCCTGGAGTGTCAGAGGCTGAGAGGTGACCTTTTAGAAGTTTGTAAAATCATGAGGGGCATGGATAGGTTGAATTGTCAAAGTCTTTTTCCCAAGGTAGGGGAAACCAAAACATTGGTTTAAGGTGAGAGTGGAAAGATTTAAAAGGCACCTAACGGGCAACTTTTTCACACAGAGGGTGGTACCTTTATGGAATGAGCTGCCAGAGGAGGTGGTTGAGGCTAGTACAATTGCAAGGTTTAAAAGGCATCTGGATAGGAATATGAATAGGAAGCATTTAGAAGGATATCAGCCAAGTGCTTGGAAATGGGACTGTTATAATTTAAGATATCTGGTTGGCATGCATGAATTGGACCAAAGGGTCTGTTTCTGTGCTGTACATCTGTATGACTCTATGACCATCAAATGTTGAAGAAAATAACAATAATTAGAATGAAAGTAAAATGTCAGAAATAACAACAGAGTTTATGGATTTTTTTACAAATATATCAAAGAGAAACGGAGTAGCTAAAGTAAGTATTGATTTCTTGGAATCAGGGACAGAATAAATTATCATGGGGAATGAGGAAATGACAGAGATATTGAAAATTACTTTGTGTCTGCCTTCACAATAGAAGACACAAGCAGTATACCAGAATAAAGGGGTAACCTAGGGGCTAATAATTGTGAGTAAATCAAAGCAATTAATATCAGCACTGTAAAAGTACTGGAGAAACTTGAGAAACTAAAATATAACAAGTCCCCAGCCACATTCTATAGATCTTAACAATATGCTGTAGAGACAGTGAGTGGGCTGGCTTTGAATTTCCAAACTTCCTTAGATTCTCAAATAATTCCAGAAGATTTGAAGTTAGCAGATGTATTCAAGAAATACTAAATAGGGAACTATAAGCCAGTCAGCCTAATATGAGTCATCCGGAAACTACTGACATCTATTATTATAGAAGCTTGGATTGAGCATTGATCAATGGATACAAAGCAGACAGGAAGAATAAATGGGCCTTTCTCAAATTGGCACGGTGTGACTGGAGCAGTGCTGCATGGATCAATACAAGGATTTAGCTATTCACAATCTATATTACTGGCTGAGATGAAGGGAAAGAATGTAATGTGTTAATGTCATTTGGAAATACAAGCTGTAAGAAGGGCACAAAGAGCTTGAAAACAGAGATATTCAGATTATGTGAGTGAGCAACAGGATTGCAATTGGAGTATATTGTGGGGAAGTGAGATTATTGAATGGCTGTTAGAGTATAAAAGCAGATTCTGTCAAAAATATGAAAGCTTTCAGTTGTTGATGTTCAGAAGACATGGGGGTATATTCATACAAGGAATAAAGTTAGCATGAGGTTTGGCCACTTAAATTCTGTGCTACTTATTCTTGTTGCAAAGACCAGAGGGGTTTAGCCATCCTGACAAAGATTTCTCCTTTGATCATTAACATTTCACAATAAAAATGTTCTGATTGTGATCTAATTGCAGTCTTTTTTAGGGGGGAGATGTTACTCATGCTGAAATACTATTATATTTACTGCAGCAATAGCCGCTTGAGTTCATTGTAAAAGATTGCGTTGTTATTTCCTATAGGGCAAAATAAATTGAACTATTGTAATTACAATGATATAGATGTCATGTGATAGCCATATCCATTTCCAAATGTAACTGTTTTATGTAAATCAGATATTTCAGTAACAGTGAGTACACTGACATTGCTATCCTTTGGCTAGAATTAATGTTAGCATAATATGCACATATTATAGCACTTAGTTAACTAAGAGAGTTACTGAATTTAAAAATTAATGCTTGTTTATGTTCTTGAAGTGAATAACCTGGCAGGAAAATGCAAAGCCTTGAGCACAGAACTCCTCCAACCTGCCTTAAACATCTTTTACTGCAGTTTGAAGCAGACCTCAGGCTACAACAGAAACAGAGGTAATTAAGCAAAGCACATCTGGAGCATTATATACTTTTAATTACTGTTTTAGTTGCAGGGTTAACAATACAAAGTCCTCTTTCTGAGTTTTGGCCTCTTGTGTCACTTGACAAAGCAACTTATAAGCGATACTTGACATGTCATGTGTCCTTTATTGCTTTGGCTCACTGGGTTTGATGTTTTAGAATTTTTACAAATGTGAGAGTAAGGATTATTTATATGGTCTTTTAGTTGCACTTGGTTTCAGATTTGCCAATATCACTTCAAACGTTGTGAAGACTTTGAGACATATGAAAACATGAGAGATGATGCATTATTGTGTTTTGTGTCTATTAACTTTAAGATCAGCCATGATCTTTATGAATGGCGGAGCATCCTCAACAGGTCAAATGACCTACTCCTGCTTCTATTACTGTGAAACCTGAGATACAGAGAAAACCCACCAGTTGCTAGCTCAAAAACTAGAAACCCAAACTTGTAACAAACTATACTGAATATATATACATATCAATAACACAATTAATGTCACACTGTGACAAAGTATCAGCCATGCTGTATCTGTGCCATGAGCAAAAATGATTTTCTGGCTGTTGTGCCATTAAATTGCTAGTGAGGGGCAACATCAGATTGCCAATGCTTGTCTGAATGCACAGCAGACTTTGAAAAACAGGGCAAGTGCAAGGGATGCCTGTCTTTCGGCAGATATCCACTGAGTGGTGAGTTGTTCCAGGAATGGCACATGGTAAGATGGGTCAAAGTTGAACAAAAGGGATACCAAGGGGGCAGATAGGGGTAGTCAATGAGGTCGGTTTGGTAACATATGGAGTGAAATGTCACTATGCCTCACTGTGAAAAACCCTCCAAAAAAATTCAACACGGCTGGCACTGGCAACCTTTTTCAGAATCAATCATAATATCAATTGCATTTAAATATTTATTTTCAGTCATTATTTTAAAAGGTAAAGATATAAATACGCATTTATATATATATATGTATAATTATTGTTAATACAAGGATTTAGCTATTCACAATCTATATTACTGACTTAGATGAAGGAAAAGAATGTAATGTGTTAATTTCAGGTGGGCTTCAAATATACTCATTATTAATTATACAGTTGTATCTATGTTGCTGTCTAATTCCTCTCTGATGGAGTTGTTGGAGAAGATTTTAGAGCTGAGCTGGTCAGAGCAGTGTACTCTTGAACGTTTCCCTGATGACCTGGTTAGTTCTGTCTGGTTATTAATAGGCTCTTTAGTCCAAAGCCAGACCAACTGTAAGTCGGAGGTGAGTAGTATAGATTAATTAAAAATTCCTCAAAAATATAGAAGTCTTATTTTCGAATGTGTTGTGAGATTGATTACTTAAATGTATTTTAATTTTGTGTGTGTGTTTAAAAGAGTTTTTACATTTCCTACTGTTCAAATGTTTAATCATCCTTTATGTTAACAGTTAACCATGAAATTGTTGATCTAAACATTTAGAATGAAATAGGATAGAATCGAATCTTCTATGTAGATAGTTGATTTTAATAGTGTAGTTATAGTCTGCAGTTAGGAGCAAGATTCTAAAGCCTATGTTTCAACGATATTGCTATCTGTTTTAAATAGGTAATCTTGAAGATAAATAATGTCTTAAACATTTGATGTTTTTGTATATTTTTTGGTTTTTCCTTCAATGCCTACTTCCAGTTTTGCGTAGTTCACTCTCCTCATCTCTTTCTTCATGATTACTACCTTATGCTTTTTATCCCTTTCTTCCTCTTCTCAGTCAAGATTCTTCAATACCCTCAGACTTTCACACAGTTGACCTTTTACAACTCTGCTAGTAAGTAAGCATTCAGTTACAATATTGTAATGAATGTTTGAAGTACATCAAAAATGTTGAAAAAGATCTCCTGTTTGGACTGAGCAATGTAGCAAGCCAACTGGGGAAATTTGCGCTGGAGTGAGTAGTCTTTAATAAACATATAATTTGTTATAAATTACATTGGAAGACTTTTAACTCTCAACGCAATAAAGCTGGTCTGTGCGTATACCTGGGAGAAAGTGAGGACTGCAGATGCTGGAGATCAGAATCAAGATTGTGGTGCTGGAAAAGCACAGCAGATCAGGCAGAATCGAAGGAGCAGGAGAATCGAAGTTCTCGGGCATAAGCCCTTTATGTCAATACCTGCTTGTTTATGTATGCTTCTGCAAGGTGCACTTCCTGTGCCTTGTAATTATGTGAAAGTAGCCTGCTGGCTTTCATGCTTTGGAGTAAGAAATAGCTTTAGTTTGTATCTTCTGGGTCCTTGTACATACTGGAGCGACCTAGATCTGTGCAGAACCAACTTCAGTTATCAGAAAACATGCAATATTAATTTCACTATCAAAATGACTGAGGATCCACCATCTTCAGTTGTTGAAGCAGCTTGAGAGAAATTCCATTGCCTTCATTCCATCCCTGCAATTCCCATGTGACCATGCAGTCCAATGGTTGCCAACAGAGTGTCATCTCCTGGCAACATGGAGTTACACGGTTGTCTCATCTTGCCCATTCATTGCTCCACATCTAATGGATATATGTTTGCCTGTACATATCGCATCTGTTCAGTGCTATGTTCCACTCCATAAGGGCTATCATTCTCTCATTGGAGGAAGCCCATGTAACAGAGAAATTGGTATGGATAGATTCCTCCATTGTATGAGTGACTAATGTCTCCGGAAATTGACAGATGTTCACACAGTTCACACTGCTAATAAAACGTCTACTTGCTGATGACATTTGAGGCCCATTGCTTGCATGGATAGAAATTTGGTTGATGGGAGATTCAAATCGGTGACGACCTAAAAAGTCTGCCTTGCTGAGTTCTGCACCACAACTCAGGCAAAGTGGTGCTTTTACCCTCCCCTTATTAGCTGTTTTGGTAAAGATTGGTAGTTTTAAGTTCCTAGCACCTTTAAATATTCATTTTAGCAATTAGGGAAGATGACTAAAGGTAAAGGACCGCATAGATCGCAACAAGCAGGGTACTCCCCTACAGCAATGGACATACCCACGGCCGCAGCGTTGACCCCCTTTGATGCTCCTTTGGACTTACATGCTCAGCAGAGTCTGGCTTTGGAGTGTGTCAAACTCAGAGAAAACATCGAATCAGTGATGGAGGAAATCAAACCAGGCTGGAACCGACCTCGGACATGCTGCAAGAGCATGAGCAGGAGATGCAGTGTCTCGGGCAGCGTGTGGAGGAGTTCATGCAGCGGACCGCAGCATAGAAGACTGTGGCCGAATATTCAATGGGACAGATCCAGGCCCTGGAGAAGCAGGTACAGGCCTTAGTGGAGCAAGTCGACGACCTCAAAAATCAAGGTTGAAGGAAGAATATCCATGTTATTGGGCTGCTGGAGCGAGAAGGAGTCAGCTGTTTTGAGCAATGGCTGCCCTCAATTTCTTTAGTCATCCAGCATTCCCTATACCTACCAGCCTTTCCTTTCACCCTAACAGGAATATACTTTCTCTGGATTCTCATTATCTCAGTTCTGAAGGCTTCCCATTTCCAGCCGTCCCTTTACCTGCGAACATCTGCCCCCAGTCAGCTTTTGAAAGTTCTTGCCTAATACCGTCAAAATTGGCCTTTCTCTAATTTAGAACTTAAGCTTTCAGATCTGATCTATCCTTTTCCATCACTATTTTAAATCTAATAGAATTATGGTTGCTGGTCCCAAAGTGCTCCCCCACTGACTCCTGTCACCTGCCCTGCCTATTTCCCATGAGTAGGTCAAGCTTTGCACCTTCTCTAGTAGATACATCCACATACTGAATCAGAAAATTTTCTTGAACACACTTATCAAATTCCTCTCCCTTAACACTATTGCAGTCCCAGTCTGTGTTTGGAAAGTTAAAATCCCCTACCATAACCACCCTATTATTCTTACAGATAGCTGAGATCTCCTTACAAGTTTGTTTCTCAATTTCTCTCTGACTATTGAGGAGTCTATAATACAATCCCAATAAGGTGATCATCCCTTTCTTATTTCTCAGTTCCACCCAAATAACTTCCCTGAATGTATTTCCGGGAATATCCTCCCTCAGTACAGCTGTAATGCTATCCCTTATCAAAACACCACTCCCCCTCCTCTCTTGCCTCCCTTTCTATCCTTCCTGTAGCATTTGTATCCTGGAACATTAAGTTGCCAGTCCTGCCCATTCCTGAGTCATGTTTCTGTAATTGCTATGATATCCCAGTCTCATGTTCCTAACCATGCTCTGAGTTCATCTGCCTTTCCTGTTAGGCCCCTTGCATTGAAATAAATGCAGTTTAATTTATTAGTCCTACCTTGTCCCTGCCTGCCCTGACTGTTTGGCTCACTTCTGTTCTTAATTGTACAGTCTCATATTGATCTCTTTCTTCACTATCTTCCTGGGTCCCACCCCCACCCACCTTACTAGTTTAAATCCTTCCAAGCCGCTCTATCAAATTTCCCTGCCAGTATATTAGTCCCCTTCCAATTTAAGTGCAATCCGTCCTTCTTGTACAGGTCACTTCTACCCCAAAGGAGATTCCAATGATCCGAAAATGTGAATCCTTCTCCCATACACCAGCTCCTCAGCCACGCATTCATCTGCTCTATCCTCCTATTCCTGCCCTCACTGGCTTGTAATGCCGAGAGTAATCCAGATATTACTACACTCGAAGACCTCCTTTTTAAATTCCTGCCAAGCTCTCTGTAATCTTCCTTCAGACTCTCACAGAGATTATCCTAGATACTGGCTCTTCTTTGCATCTTTCGGGCTGCTGTATAGTTTAGATCTGCAAGTGGTGATTTACCAGGCAGAATGACTTATGATGCATGGGAAAGATTGCCGTTTTATTAGCTCATCAGAAATCAAGTTCACAAATGAGTTCAGCTGCAGGCATCACAGATAAGAGCTGCATACAGGAGAGCATTGAAAATGCAGATCAAGATTTCTGATGCATTATCAAGTCTGCCAGACTGCTTCTATCATTTTCAGTGTAACATGAATGAGGCCACTCTTAATATGTCAGAGGGTGTCCTCACCAATATAGGAATGGTGACCCCACCAATACAGGAATGGTGACCAAATAAGTGACAACACTTACGGACTCAGCTTGCTGTCTGCTAAAACACTCCAAAATAAAAACAGAAAGTGTTGAAGATTCTCAGCAGGTCTGGCAGCATCAAGAGTCATAGAGTCATTCAGCGTGGAAATAGCACCTATGGCCTGCATGTCTATGCTGATCAACAAACACTAAACTACACTACTCCCATTTTACTTTTCACTTCATACACTAATGATCTGGATGAAGGAACTGAAGGTATTCTGACTAAATTTGTAGATGATATAAAGATAGGTGGAGGGGCAGGTATTATTGAGGAAGTGAGGAGGCTACAGAAAGATTTAGGAGAAAGTGAGGACTGCAGATGCTGGAGATCAGAGCTGAAAAATGTGTTGCTGGAAAAGCGCAGCAGGTCAGGCAGCATCCAAGGAGCAGGAGAATCGACATTTCGGGCATAAGCCCTTCTTCAGGAATGAGGAAGATGTGCCAAGCAGGCTAAGATAAAAGATAGAAAGGTGGGACTTGGGGAAGGGGCGTTGGGAATGCGATAGGTGGAAGGAGGTTAAGGTGAGGGTGATAGGCCGGAGAGGGGGTGGGGGCGGAGAGGTCAGGAAGAAGATTGCAGGTCAAGAAGGCGGTGCTGAGTCCAAGGGTTGGGACTGAGATAAGGTGGGGGGAGGGGAAATGAGGAAGCATGAGAAATCTGCATTCATCCCTTGTGGTTGCAGAAAGATTTAGACAGGTTAAGAGAGTGGGCTAAGAAGTAGGAGATGAAATACAATGCAGGAAAGTGTGAGGACAAGCACTTTGCTTGGAAGAATAGAGGCATGGACTATTTTCTAAATGGGGAGAAATGTCAATGATCTGGAGTACAAAGGGACTTAGAAGTCCTAGTCCAGGATTCTCTTAACATAAACTTGTTGGTTGAGTTGGTATTTAGGAAGGCACATGCAATGTTATCATTCATCTCAAGAGGGTTTGAATATAAAAGTAGGGATGTACTTCTGAGGCTTTATAATAAAGTGTGGTTAGACCACACTTAGAGTATTGTAAGCAATTTTGGCCCCCATACCTCAGGAAGAATGTATTGGCCCTGGAATGGGTCCAGAGGAGGTTCGCAAGAATGATCCCAGGAGTGAAAGACTTAATACACCTATATGAGGAACATTTGAGGACTCTTGGACTATACTCAATGAGGTTAAAAGAATGAGGGGGGATCTGATTGAAACCTACAGAATAATGAATGGCCTGGGCAGAATGAACGTAGGGCAGGAGAGACGAGGACCCCTGAGGACACAACCATAAAATAAACAGAAGACCCTTTAGAACAGAGATAATAAGAAACCTCTTTAGTCAGAGAGTGATGAATCTGTGGAATTCATTGCCACAGAGAGCTGTGGAGGCCAGCTCATCGAGTAAATTTAAAACAGAGATAGATATGTTCTTGGTTGCCAAGGGGAGAAAGTGGGAAAATGGGGTTGAGTAACCTATCAGCCATGATGGAATTCGGACGAGACTCGATGGGCCAAATGGCCTAATTTATGGTCTTATGGTCTTATTTACCTGCACTTGATCCAAAGCCTACTATGTCCTGGCATTTTAAATGTTTATCCAGATGCTCCTTAAAAGTTGCATGAGTGCCATCTCTCCACTACCTCTTCGATAGCACATTCTATACTTCTACTAACGTCTGAGTGAACAAATTTATACTCTGCTTTCCTCTAAACCACTTACTTCTCACCTTAAACATGTGCCTTCTAATCTTAGACACATCGGCCATGTGGAAACGATTACCATAATCTATCCTATCCATGCTTCTCAAATTTTGTGTATGCCTCAGTCAAAAACCCCCTCAGCCTCCTCTGCTCCAAGGAAAACAAACCCAGCTTATCCAGTCACATCTGTGCAGAGAGAAACATAATTACCATTTTAAGACCAGTTTGACTCTTCATCATAATGCATGGAAGTTAGTGTTTGGTTATTTAATTTTTTCGTCTGGTTGAAGTGGCTGTATTTGCTTAAAACTGAGGATTCTTAACACTCGATTTTCTGCTGTTGCTCAGGTACTCTATGCATACTTCTATTCTAAGTGGAAGACCATCACTGGCCACATTGAGTAGCTATCATGAGCTACTTCATCATTGATTTTTTTCCACCACCACAGGGTCAGAAGTGGGGATGTTTGTTCATTTTTGCACAATGTCCAGCACCATCCATAACTCTACAGCTACTAAATCTGTCCATATCCATATACAGAAGGTCTAGACAATGTTCAGGTTTGGGTTGAAGAGTGGATTTAACGTTAATACCACACCAATGCCAGCTAAAGATCTAACCATCTTCCCTTAACATTCGGTGTCATTACCATTGGCCAATATCCCACTATCAATATCCTTTGGTGGGGGTTACCTTTGGCTAGAAACTTAATTGGACCCCTCATATATATACTCTGGTTACAAAAGCAAGTCAGAAGCTGGGCACTCTGCTGTGAGATAACTCCTGTCCTCCTCAAGCCTGTCCACCATCAGCAACACACATCTCAGGAGTGGAATGGAATACTCAGTACTGCTCTGTTGAATGTAGCTCCAACATCAAGAAGCCTGACAACTTCGCAGAAGAAAGCAATGTGGTCAATTGACACCATTTTCACCAACTTGCATGGTCATCCCGCAAACACTGACTCACAACGGAAGCAGTATGTATCATATACAAGGTACAGTACAACAACTCACTAAACCTCCTTCGACATTACCTTCCAAAGCAGCAACTTCTAATACCTAGAAAGATGAGAGCAGCTGAAACATGAAAACACCACCTGCAAGTCCCCTCCAAGCCAAAAACAATCCTGATTTGGAACTATTTTGTTGCTCCTTCCATTATGTCACCAGATGGAGTGCAGCAGTTTTAAGGCAAGAGCTCACTACACTCTTCTTGAGTGAGATAAGGGAGGGCAATAAATCAAGCAGCAATATCCATGTCCCATGAAAAACTGAAAAAAAAAGATACAATCCAGAACTGGTTAATGATAGAAGGAGTATTCAGGACCTAATTCAACACATTGACTGTTAGCTTGTTAGTCCTTCCAACACCAGCACATTATTTCCCAAAAGGGAAAATTGTGTGTGAAGATATAAACAGACAAACTTACTTGAAGTGGCGATATAAACCACACCACTTTGTGTTAGGTTCACGCTGGGTATGATGTGTTTGATTTCCCTCACTCTCACTCAATCTATCCCACAGCAATTCCCCCACCCCAGAACACTGCCAACCTGGGCCTCTAATTCTTCAGATAGTATGCAAAATATGTCGCTATGTGCTTCTCCTCTGCCATCCCATCAGCACCTCGTCATCAATTCTTTCATCTCTTTGTTTTCATTGGAGAGATTCTCATTAGTAGTAATAATGTCTGAAGCTCATTATCCAATTGTTCTCTGCACCTCCTTAAAACTGCACTCCCACATTTCTATACCATAAAAATTGTATTGTTTAAGGAATTGAGAAAGTTATCTTGATGAATACTTACTGTTCCTTAACCTCCTGCACTCCAGCCCAGAGCACCTGAATGTGCAAGAAGAATTCTTGCTCCCTAATTTTATACTTATCTTCAAAATATTGGGTGTCCACAATTTTCGCCTTTAATAAGACAAAACTGTAGCAGGAATGTCCACAAGGAGATACGTAAAGTGAATCCTCACTTCATTTGAATGCTGAAGTCATGGGAGTATGCACCTGACATCCACTGCAGTAATATTACGCCCTGTACTTTCAAGTAAGTTAGAAATTTGAAAGTAAGTCCAGAGACACATATAAAGTTTGAAGTATTTTGAGAAACTTACCTTAGTTGTTGGTTTGGTATTATTAACATTTTTCAGAAGAAAAAATGTAGATTTTTTTTATGATCTATGAAAATTGTAATTACTTTGTTGTACATAAATTGTACAGGTTCACAGAACTATCAGTTTGAAATTGAACAAAGTCTTCCACTTCATCAGCTTCAAAAAGGACAGTTTAACACTACAAGGTGGGCCCTTTCTGTTTGTTTTCCGTAAATGATTTATAATTGTCAACTTGATGGAACATGATCCTGCATGTTTCATCACATAATCTCCTGCTTTCAAGATGCCCGCTTCAGAGCTCTCCTAATCAATGTCCAACATGTCAGTAATTTCATAGCTCACTGGAGTGCTATTAAAATCTTTGTTACCTGATTTGAATGATTCTTGACTGTCAGCAAAGTGCAGTTTTGCCACTTGAAATATTTTTCTAAGTAATTGATAAAAGCTTTCAAAAATTTACAGTGTGAGAAATTGGATGCATATTCTTGGAACAATACTCCTTGCATCCTGATATCGACTTCCACTTCTAGACCTTCCCACTGCCTCTGAGCATCTGCCTGAAAGGTCTGTTCCCAGCACGAACATTATTGCAAAGCATGCCCTCATCATCCCCCTAGCCCCATGGATATAGGCCATCCCTCTTTATTTTAACCTCTTTCACCAAGACCTCCATGTAATGTGTGAAAACATTTGGTAGGTGTTCAAAGTATCAGAGCACAGATTCAGTTTTCACATTACCACACTTTTTCTAGCTACCAAACACTTTCCCTTTAACAGGTGCACTGAAAAGCACTAGCTACCATGTAGAAGGAGCTTGACACCATCCAGGATACTCCAGCCTGCAGTACACATTGACAAAACATCCCCTCCACCACCAGCACTCAGTAGCAGTGTGTACCATCTCCAGAAATTCACTTAGGGTACTTAGGCAGCAACTTCCAAACGCACAGGATCATTTCGAAGAACACGACAGAAGGTACATGAGAATAACACCACCTGCACGCTCTCCTCCAAGCCACTCACTAATCTAACTTGGAAGAACATTACAGTTCCTGCAGTGTCACTGGGTCAAAGTCCTGGAACAATCTCACCACCACCTCAAGGGGAGCGAGAGATGGGTAATAAAAGCTGGCTCAGCTGGTGAGGCCTACATCCCATGAATGAATATATATTTGTAAAAACTCTTACTTTATTAAAGGCATTGATTATAACAGCAAAGAAGTTATGCTAATCCTTTGTCTGATTAGGCTACAGTTGAAGTTTTGTTGCCAGTTCTGGGTCTCACAAGAGAGGATGCAGAGGAGATTTTGCTAGGATAGGATTTTGCTAGGTATTTCAGTTGGAAGGAACTAGAGGAGCTGGGATCATTCTCTTTAGAGCAGAGGTACTTAAAAGAAGATTTGATAGAGGTGCTTAAAATTTTGAAGGGCTTTTGCTAGCAGGAGAAATCTCCCTGTGGCTGAGACAAGCCGAAAACATAGATTTTAAGGGAATTGGGAAAATAACTGGAGATGGCATGAGTGAAAGAGATGCGCATAAAATTATAAAGATCCAGTTGCATTGCCTGAAACTATGTTAGAGGCAGTTTCAATTATGACATTAAAAAAAGCAATTTCATATATTTGAAAAAAAAATTGCCAGGCTATGAGTGAAAACGTAGGAGAGTGGGACTAATTGGATAGATCTTTCAAAGAGACCATGCAGATCCAATAAACTAAATGTACTTGATGCTGTGCCTTTTTATGACTCCGATACTGGCACCACCAATTTGATAAAAGGTCATAGATTTTTGTTCTGAGATTGAAAATGATGGTAATTTACTAAAGATATTTTCTGGTGCGTTTTGCTCTATTCCCTAGGATGTATTCTTCACTTTTTGAAGATTGTCTTGAGAAACAAGTTTACATCGCCACTTCTTACCATTACCAACCCTAACACCAGGAATCATCCATTACAGGATCAAGATGCCTCGCTGTATCCACTGTCGTATAAACAGGTCTTATTACTCTTCATCCATCTGCAGAACTTTCTGGTTCAGGTGAAGATATTGCCACATAAAATTAAAGGAAATGCTGAGATCTTTTTGTTAGTTATATTTGTCTGCAATAATCAGTGTAAATGGAATTAGGTGTGGACAAAGAACGCTTCTTGTTTGCCTGACCTGGTACAATAACCAGCAGATTTCATCTGAAAATGCATATGTTTTTGTCCACATGCTGGTTCATTAGTGGGCTGCATAGTGCACCTGCTACTTTTGTCAAATAGAGGGTAGCTTTAAGGTGCTGTCCAGAAAAAAGCTTAACATTTTTTTGATTGGATTTTTGTTAGAAGAATGCAGGAATATGTTTACTGGCCCTGGGAAAATAGAACAGTCTGTTTTTTAGTCACTTTGGTAGGGCTTTTTTCCCTCCACTGAATGCTGACTTCTGGCTTGGCTTAGTCTTGCAGCTTTGTAGCTCATCCAGAATAAGTTGATGAAGCCTGAATTTCAGAAAAGTTCAGACATCCTGAAAATGGCTTCAGATAATGGGGGAGTGGAGGGGCATTGTGGTGAAGTAGTTCTGTCAAATTAGGGTGGGAAAGTAAGTAAACATTACTTAAATCATCCCCGTATCTTCGAGATAAACAGTTGAGATTTAGTCATTATTTACAGTAACAGATGTTAGTTTGATAGTTTTGTAAATTATTGTAATTTTTAATTGCAGGGAGATGACTTCCTTGTTTATGCTGCCACTGGTTGTCTTGAAGCGATGGTGGAGTACTTGCACATTAAGGACCAAGTCACACGTAATGTTAAACCCTCACACTGAATGCTGAAAATGTAAAATAAAAGCAGAAGGTATTGTAAGTACACATCAGGTGTGTAAACATCCCAGAAAGTAGATGGTTCGTACTTTCTGACAAAGGATTTGCATCTAAATTAATTTGCATTTTCCTTTTAGATGTTGACACACGCAGTGTGTATTTCTAAGATTTTCTGAAGTAAAACCTGGTTGTCTTCATGCCTCTTTGTGAGATGAAAATCAGAGACAAATGTACCAATTTTGTACTTCACTCAAAGGATGGAATCTGACAATCCAGTTGATGCAGAGTGATATCAACCCCATGGGTTCAATTCTTGTACTAGCTGAGGTCACTATGAAGGTCCCACTTCTTAACCTCATCACTCGCCTGTGGAGTGGTGACTCTCTGGTTAACGTATCACCTGTCGTCTCTGTCTAATGACAGAGCAGCTCTATGGACCCCTGGCACAATGGTAACAACTTCTTTTAACTTTATTGTGAAGCAATTTCTCAGCCGTTCTCTATAATCACCTAAAACTAAAATTAGAATTTTTTGAGTTAAAAGCAGAAAATGCTGGAGAAACTCAGCAGATCTGGCAACATCTTTGAAGAGAGAAGCAAAGTTGATGTTTCAAGTCTAAAATGACTCTCTTCAGAACACTGCTGCACCTGTTTTTAGACTCTTGTACGCAACTGAGCTCTCTCTGTCATGGATATGGCAAGCATCTACTACCAATATAGGAATTTTTAATAAATTAGAACCAAGTGTAGAACCAAGAGGCCAGGAGTGCCTGAATTTCACTGGCAACTTGGAATTAGGTCTCTTTCCTATTGTATTTCCCTCAAGACTTAACATAAGGGGAGCTATCAGCATGTTTGAAATTAAATTACCTTTGAATAACCTACTGTTTCTCTAGTTGAGCTTCATGATGCTTTTTTGGTCGCTTTGTGTTAGATCGAGATGGAAAAGTAAATTCCATAGTTAGTATGTGATGTTCTGGTGAGGGATGGTGTTCAACTTCAAACATGTGTAGTTTAGATGATGGCATTTATCCACTGTGTGCAATTGAATAGACATGGAAAAACTGGTGATCAAGAGCTTAGTGAGATTGAAGCCAATTTAGCAATAGGTCTGCCTCATGGACAAGATGAGCTTGTAAAGAGGGAGGTTGAAATGGGAGAGAAATAAGAGTGAAGTGTTGTTTGAAGCCTAGAGCCATGGGGAGTCTCAATATTTGGTTTTGAACCACAGATGGAAAAGGACAGTAATATTCGGTAATGAATGTACAGTTCCATTTTGAGATATACAAGACGATTCAGCCCAGTATGTGTTTTATTTGAACGTTTTATTGGTTTTCCCTCTTGATGAGCAGAGGAAAATGCAGAATTTTTTAATGCAAAAATACACTGCATTCAATAAAAGTTATCTTTACATATTGATTGGGTCTCAATCCATTCTGTACAATCTTTGCAGAGAGAAAAAGGAAATGACATACTGAAATTTGACATCCCACAGAGCTACCAAATAGTTGTGAAAACAAAGGTATTTTTTAACTCATGGAGGAGAAATGCAACTTCTTTTTATTGGAAAAATATACTTTATTCATAAGAAAAACTTATGTCCACATGCAGGTACTAAAGCAGAAATGTACAGTCTTTGCATGTAATGGAAAAAACAAACATTAGAAATTGACATTTCCTGCAGTTGCAGAAACCAAAGGCATTTCCTACTCGTGCAGGACACTATTTACGTACATTTTGAAGCAAAGAGAGGGTCTGATAACTAAACTGACAAGAAGAGAATTTTTTTTATTATTGCAGAGATACACTTTATTCATGAAAGAAATTATTTTTATGTATGTAGGTACTAAAGTGATTCGGTACGTTCTTTGCATATAAACTTTGGAAAATGGCATTCCAAGCAGTTGCAGAAACCAAAGGCATTTACTACTCATTCAATACTATCAATATACATTTTGAGGCAAAGAGAGGGTCTGATAACTGAATCAGTCCTCATTGGACTTTGGCAGATAGACCTTAGACAGCAGTCTTTCCCAACTGCACCTTGGTGGCAGCTGCCCCAAGCTTTAGTGTATCCCTCAGAACTTAGTCCTGGATCTTCAAATATGCCGGACTGCAGCATTAAATCGAGGTCAGCTCTTTAGACTGGAAGACCAACATGTTTTGTGCAGACCAAAGGTCATTTTGGTTGATGGTCCTCCAGGTGCAGTTGATGTTTGCCTCAGT
Source organism: Chiloscyllium punctatum (assembly GCF_047496795.1). Classification (NCBI taxonomy): domain Eukaryota; kingdom Metazoa; phylum Chordata; class Chondrichthyes; order Orectolobiformes; family Hemiscylliidae; genus Chiloscyllium; species Chiloscyllium punctatum. Next base: position 78,364,435 of record NC_092756.1, on the reverse strand, counting down.
GTGCATTCCCCAGGGAATAGTCTACAGCACAGAGTACTGTGTCATCAAGCTGCTCAGAATGAACCTCAGCAAAAACTACAGATCTCTCTCCAGACTTTCTTTGCAAAGGCATGTTCCAGAAAGAGATGTGTGACAATCCCTTCACCAGTACATCTGCTTCGAGAGCAGTGTGTGATGGCACACAGCGAATAGGCATATCTGAATGATCTAACAGCCAGTGCCCTTCTGACCAGTAGCCAAGCTCCACCTTCTCCTTTCCCTGCAAGGTCTCGAGGATGCTACATGCTGACCACTTCCTGATGAACTTGTGGTCAAAGGTGCTTTGCAAGTTTTTCCTGAAGGACAAGTAATACGGAATACTTGGAGCATTCCACAGCATGTTGGCCAGATCCATTCTTTACAACAAAGGGGACAGTTAGAACCACAGTACATAGTGAACTTGGTGTTTGCTTAGTGAGGGTCTACACACAGTTTGATGCAGCTACACACAAAGACGGATAATAAGATAAGGGCAGAATTTGGTGCATTCTTCCCTTCCTTATCCACAAGTGGTCTCATTCCTCATTGCGAGATAGTGACAGAATGTAACTATCAGTTTTTAACTTCTGTTGTTGAGTTTAATGAGTATACCAGGCAGTCAGAGTGAGGAAGACTTCACGGGTATGAGGTTGAGACAGGGTAAATAACTGGAAATTTGGGTCAAGTTGGGAATTCAGGGCAGAGGGGGAAAGTAAAATTTCCTCCAAAAAATAAAGTCTTCAGAGTGAGAGGTGAGTAGAAGACGAAATAAGATGTAAATCAAGAGACCTACTTGGACAATGACAAATTGACATCATGGAAAGTAGTTGATTGATGAATAGGTTCAGTCAGTTTTCCCAATCTTTATATTGAAAGTTAGGCATTTAGTTTGTGTTTAAGTGTCTGGACTTCTTTTTCCCTCTTTTTCTGAGAAGGACCTAGTGGAGTGTACATTGTGTGATTATGGTACATCCATGACTTCACACATCTGTTCCAGAAAAACATTTCTGCAGCAAGTGTCATAACCTGCACAAGCTTGAATTCTATGTTTCAGAACTTGAATAGTAGCTGGAGTCACTGTTGTGTATCTGCAAGACAAAGGGAACTGTGGATAGCAAGTAGAAGGAGGTGATCACTCAGCATGTTAGAAGCACACAGGCAGTCAGACTACCAGACAGGTAGCGCAGGAGTCCCCTGAGTCTATTGTATTTGCTAATCAATATTCCATTTTTGAAAATGATGAGATGTTTCCTCTGGGAAGTGCAGCCAGATCCAAGCCCATGGTACAATGTGTAACTCAACTGTACAGGGGAGGAGGAAGAAGAATGGGAAGAGCAATAGTTATATGAGATTCCACAGTCAGGTCAATAATCATGACTCCAGGATGATGTGTTGTCTCCCTGGTGCCAGAATCAAGATTGTTATGGAGTAGTCGCAGGCCATCCTTCTTGGGGAAGGGAATCAGCCAGAAGTTGTGATTCACACTGGAACCAACAACAAAGGCAAGAAGAGGGATGAGTTATTGAAGACCAATTTCGGTGAGTTAGGAAGAAAGTTAAAAAGCAGGACCTCAAGAGCAGCAATCTCAGGATTTCTTTCAGTGCAAGGTGGTAGTGAACATAAGAAAGGAGGACCTGTTGATTAAATACATAGCCAGAGAGCTGGTGTAGGAGGGTGGGCATCAGATTATTGGGGCAGATGGGATCTGTACAAGCTGGACCAGCTACATCTTAAACAACCGGGGCTGATAGCATCCAAGGAGATTTGCTCTTGCTGTTGGGGTGGATTTAAATTAACTTGTCAGGAGACTGGAAACCTGAGGGATAAACCAAATTGTAATGAAGTTAGATTGGTAACAGGAAGTCAAAAAGATAGTCGGGAGACTAAAAGACAGGCAAAACAAAGTTGCACAATGAGTACACTTCATGCAGCATTTGCAACAACAGAGGCAATCTAAAGGTACAAATAAAGCTACTTTGATATGATCTAAGTGCCTTAGCAAAAACGTGGCTACATAGTAACCAAGATTGGGAACTGAATATTAAAGGATATTCAATGTTTAGGAAGGACAGACAAGAAGGAACATGAAATGGAATTGCACTGATAATGAGAGATGGGATCAGTAGGAAGATGTAAAATAGCTTCAGTAGGATTTGGATAGACTTAGTGAATGAGCTAGAATGTGGCAAATGGAATGTAATGTGAAAGTTATTTGCTTTGGTAGGAGAAACAGATATGCAGAGTATTTCTAAAATGGAAAGAGGTTGGCAAGTGTGGACGTAGAATAAGATCTAGGTGTCCTTGGCAATAAGTCACTGAAGCCTAAAATGCAAGGTGCAGTTAGGGAGGTTAATGGCATATAAGCCTTTATCTTATAGGAGCTTGGTTAGACTGTGGCTAAAGTACTGTGTGCAATTTCAGTCTCCTTATCTCAGGAAAGATATTACTGCCATAGAGACACCGCAACAAAGTTCACCAGACTTGTTCCTGGGAATGGTGGGACAGTCCTATGAAAAGCGATCGAAAAAACTGAGCCTTAATTCACTTAAGTTTCAAAGAGTGAGAGGTGATAGATAGGGTAGGTGCAGGTAAGATATATCCTTTGGTTTGGGAGGCTAGAACTTGAGGGCATAAGTTTAGAATAAGGCAGATTCCACTTTGATATCAGATGAGAAATGTTTTTACTCAGAAGGTTGTGAACCTTTGGAATTCTCTATCACAGAGGGCTTTGGAATCTTAGTCTTTGAGTATGTTTAAAGTAGAAATGGATAGATTTCTGATTACCAGTGCCATTACAAAGTAATGGGTTGGTAAAAGACATTAAAGTGTTCAATCAGCCACAATCATATTGAGTGGAAGGGCAGGTTCCTTGGGCTGAGTGGCTGACTGCTGTTCCTGGGTTTTTACCTTTCATGGACTAAAATAGTTTTTAAATAAGGAAAGCACTGAGATGGCTGCAGTGATCACCTAACCACAGATAAAACATAGATAAAAAGAACAATCTGAACTGAAATTTACGTGTTACTAAAATGACTGAAGTGAAACACTCAGATCTGCATCTTTTGATTTGATTTACACTGTTCTGGAAGTTTGACATAATGGAATGAAAGACCTGCCAGGCACAGGACTACACAAACAAATAGTATTTCAAATAACAACTTTTGAGCAGAACAGAGAGGAAAATAATGGACTTGTAACAGCAGAACTGGAAGACTTTTCCTTTTCCAGTTTCCTCTCAGTCTCTCAGACTACACTGATGAAAAGCAAATCAGAAAAACATCATTCAAGAACATCAAGTTACCTACAAATGTTGCTGCTTTGGAGAATGCAAATCATCGATTAAACAACTGTGGTCTCCATTAATCTGATATTTAAATATTCTAAGGAAGTTTTAAATGGCATATTTTTGAAGTGGGTGCATTCCCAGTTTTAAAATGCATATTATGTTTGATGTTATGTTTTATTATTTTTCTCTGGGTTAGTAAGCAATAACATTTCCCTTTCTTTGATTCAAGAATTGGCTCCTTTAATTTTTGAGGAGAGAAAGTGAGGACTGCAGATTCTGGAGATCAAAGTCAAAGAGTGCGGTGCTGGAATGACTGATGAAGGGCTTATGCCTGAAATGTCGAATCTCCTGCTTCTCGGATGCTGCCTGGCTGGCTGTGCTTTTACAGCACCACACTCTTCGACTACTTTTTTTTTGAACCAACCATCTACAATTTAATTGAGGTTCAATATTGCTTTGTGCTAAAAAGAATTGAAAGTTTTTGCTGCAGCCAGCGGCAAAAAAGAACAAAAGCAAAGTACTGTAAATGCTGGAGACCTGAAATATAAAGAAAGAAACTCAGTAGGTCCAGCAGCATCTGTGGAGAGAGAGAAACAATGTTACAATGTTTCAAGTCTAATATGGTTCTTTTTCAAAATAGTTTCTAATTATAGCCAAAGAAACACATGCAACAGTTTATTTTTCTACTCTGCAACATTATCCTTGGCCGTCTCCTATTCCTCATCTTTTTAAAATTTATTCGTAATGGAATGTGGGTGACTCTGCCAAGGCCAGAATTTGCTGCCCCACTCTAGTTGAGATGGCTGGTTAGGCCTTGAGGAAGTGATGGTGTACTGGTCCAATTTCCAGATTTGAAGCCATTTCTTCACAGCATTAGCTTTACTCATCCATTGACATCATTAGTATATCTACATCTCCATGCTTCCTCTTGGAAGCACAAAGTTCGTTCTCATGTACACTGACATCTTTCCACCACCTCTTTTGACTCTTCCACTTTAGCTGAACTATCAGATTACTTATTTAAGCAGAAATACTCTCCAGTTAAATATTGGAAAAAACTGAGGCCAGTTTTAAAGCTCCAAACTTCGTTCCCAGCTACTGATTCCATCCTTCTGCTTGGTAACAGTGTGAAATTAAGCCAGTCTATTTGCAAAGTTGGTGTCACATTTGACCTGATGATGAGCTTGCAACCTCAATCATACCACGATTAAAACCTCCTCTTTCTACCTCCATAACATCACCTGACTTCACTCCATCTCAACTCATCTGCTTGTGATATGAAATTTGAACACAGACAACCTAAAGATCATGAGCAGAGATTCTTTATTCCACTGACATCCAAACTTGAATGGAAATTAAGCCTAACAAGGAAATATTCACATGGAATGAAGCCTCTAGTTTATATAATATTGAAAATATTTTGTCTGTTTCTTTATTCCATGAGCTTTCCTTCACGTAAAGATGCCCTTTCTCCCCGGAATGTGTCCATTCAACTGCTGTAGTGGCTCTCCCTCACTATCACCATTTCATGGCTACAGATTTTATAACACACTTTCTTGTCCCAGCAACTGCAAATAGTACTGCTGCCTCACAGCGCCAGAGACCCGGGTTCAATTCCCGCCTCAGGCGACTGACTGTGTGGAGTTTGCACATTCTCCCCGTGTCTGCGTGGGTTTCCTCCGGGTGCTCCGGTTTCCTCCCACAGTCCAAAAATGTGCAGATTCAGTGAATTGGCCATGCTAAATTGCCCGTAGTGTTAGGTGAAGGGGTAAATGTAGGGGAATGGGTCTGGGTGGGTTGTGCTTCAGCTGGTCAGTGTGGACTTGTTGGGCCGAAGGGCTTGTTTCCACACTGTAAGTAATCTAATCTAAAAAAAAGTGTAGAATGACTCTTTGCTAAGCAGTGTGTAATTGCCCCATGATGGCCAGAATGTTCAAGTCCACATTAGTGTCAGCATTCTCCTTTTACAGCACCAATCTGGGCAAATGATAAGGTGGGGGTGATATCCAGCATTTGCTTGAGAAGACTTTCTCAGCTTCTTACGTTTACTTGCACCTTCTAAAAAATCCAGACTCCATTGTGGATCACACAGATTGGTTTCGAGATTAATTATCCAAGAATCGTATGATTGACAATATTTGTTTCTCAAGTTGCTGCATCCTGACAGCTTCTCCCTGCACTTTTTCTCAGGGTCCGTGCAAGCATCCCCACACTAGATGCACCCCTGATATTCACAAATCACTCCATCTGACTCCATTTCAAACAAGCCATCATACACTGATACTTCAGGTCTCATTATGCTTCGAAGTGAATTGCTTGCCTCCACATCATCCACCAAAATTCTAGACTCAAGCAATTCCCCTCTGCAAACTGTTTTCTGAAGCTGCGTTCCAGCTATTAGTTTAACAATATAGGTGTGGCCATGCATGACAAAGCTTCATGATGACTTTGTGAAATTCTGTGTCCTACATATCCTCTATATTATTCTGACTCATGATATTTGATTTTAGAGGAATTCCCTTGCACTGATTAGAAGGTCAATCCTGTCAGCTTTGCAGTTGTTGAATTGTTTGCTTCTCGGCACAATCCCTCAGTCCTCTTGGGTGCATCGGAAAAGCCTGGCTTAGCCTTATGTGATACTTTGCTGTCTATTAATTGACCTGGCTCTCTCCATCAGAACATATTGTGAGCCCAAGGAGATTGTCCAATAGTGTAGAGAATAGCCTGTGGATGCATGCAGGGTGCTATTAGAACCATAAATCATCTTTGGAATGGCCTGGGTGAACTTGGTGAAGACATCTCTGAATATGAAAACGTGCTCAGTTCAATAACTACTGGGGTCAAGGCCATAACATCCATTGCATGTATCGCAATATTGTCACAGTAGATAACTACAAGTCTTTGTTTAACCTGCAAGGTTTGTTTTGCTAAAAAATCTTCACAGGATTGGTGTTGGCTGAGCATTCTTTTGAGTGTGTTATATCTGATGGATGTTGCTTCACTGTTTAGATCAGAGTGGTGCTGGAAAAGCACAGCAGATCAGGCAGCATCTGAGGAGCAGGAAAATTACTGTTCATCCTCAGCTGTTCTTCTCTCTCTGCAGATTGAAGACATACTGATAAGGAATTTCTTAATCTACGATGCAAGTGTATCAAAATTTCTTTCTTGTTTCCTCAGAAGCAAGTGCTAGGCTTTCCAAAAAAAAATTATCCTAATATGTTTTGAACATGTAAAACTTGATCATTTTTCCCAAATGCATCAGGCTGAAAATCTCCTCTTTGTTTTCTCAGTTGTTCATGCTATAATCATATATTGCAATGAGCTTATTCAGGACTTGGTAAACAAAGATCAAAAGACACAAGAGCATTCAGGGGGCACTGATTTCAAAGAACAGAACAGGAATAGGCCCTTTTGTCCAACAAGTCTGCACTGATACATGATGTCTTTGTAAACTAAAAACCCCATGCCTCTACGTAGTCGGCATCCCTCTATTTCCTGCCTATTCATTTTTCTGCCTCTTAAACATTGCTATTATATCTGTTTCTACCACCCCTTCTAGGAGTGCATTCCAGCCACTTCATACCCTATGTGTGAAAAAATACTTGCTTCTTGCATCTCCTTTAAACTTTCGCTCTTTTCCCTAAACCCATGTCCCATGTATTTGATGTTTTTACTCTTGGAGAAAGATTCCAACTATCCATGAGTTTGGAAAATCAGGAGAGATTATTTCCAATTCACTCTGCTGACATAAAGTAGTTATAACCCAATTCTATAGCAAAAATATGCAGAATAAAGCTTGGAAATTTGGATGTCTGATCTTAGAACAGCATATTGATTAGAATTGCTGCCATCAACAAAATTGGTGTATATCGGTTGCAAACATAAAGTCCAGAAATGTGAGTTAGCTCAGAGGTCCAGCCACCATGTAACAGCGAAGAAGTCAAGTGTCTAGATTTTATTTAATCCTAATATAAAGAGATTGTAAACTAAAGTGTTATTTTGAAGATCCATTCCGAATATTGAAGAATATTTTGTTTATTTAGTTTGCCATGTGATGTCGCAGCCTTGGAGTCGATTCCTGTTTTTCACAATGGTGAATTCCACACACAACTGCCTTTTCAATTCTGGTTTTCTCAGACTTTCTGCCCTGGTAAGGAACAGTGAAATGAGTTACAGCAGATTTTACTTCAACAAATACCTGATGAAAAACATCATGCATACTGTGATTTTCCTTTTATGAATAAGTGGATGAAAATAATCTAGAAACAAAACCAACAGAAACTGTAGCCCATAAGAAGAGATTCTGATAAAACCCTGCTAAAAGATGTTTTTATTGTTAAGGACCTGACAAAGGCTCTTATTGAAAATCTCTCATACAGAGTGATGATTCAACATGATTAAGAGTTATGTGTTCTCATTTTAACTGAGTACTTTGTAAATCCTGACAACCTTGATGTGGAATCATGGGCATCATAAGCTGAGCCACCATTTATTGCCCAAGTTTAGTTACCCTTCAGAAGGTGGTGGTTAGCTACTTTCTTGAACAATTGTAGTCTATGTGCGAAAGATAGACCCAAAATGCCATTAGGGTAGAAATTACAGAGTTTTGACCAGGCAAAGCTGAAGGACAGCGATATATTTCCAAGTCAGGATGGTGAGTGGCATAGAGGAGAACTTGCAGATGGTGGTGTTCCCCTTGTATCTACTTTCCCTGTCTATCTAGATTATAGCATTCATGGGTTTGGAAAGTGGGAGGAAAGGAGTTGGGGAAGAGGTTCAGTTGCATACAGGTTGTTCTGTTACATGCAAATTTGCTGTAATGCGATTGATGAATTGGGGATACTGTTACTACAGCACAAATGTTTAAAACATGTTGGTTGTAATGTGATTACAGTGCCAAAACTTTAAGTGCTGTTTTTGAAGCATGATTTTTCTGTAACGTGGGTTGGTTCAAGACCACAATCATCTCATTATAGAAGAACTCACTGTACCAGTACTTCAAGAGAGTAAGGGGCAGGTGGGCACAGTAGCCATCACAGAGGAGGTACTAGGGAAGCTGAAAAGTTTGAAGGTGGATAAATCAGACAGACTGAATGAACTACACCCCAGGAATCTGAAGGAGATAGCTGACGAGATTGTGGAGACATTAGTGGTGATCTTTACAGAATCATTGGAGTCAGGGAAGGTCCCACAGGAATGGAAAATAACTAATGTAACACCCCTGCATAAGAAGGGAGGGAGGGAGGGAAGGAGGGAGAAGATGGGAATTATTGGCTGGTTACCCTGACGTCAGTCATTGATAAGAATTTAAAGGCCATTATTATGGATGAGATTAGTGAGTACTTGCAAGTGCGTGGTAAGATAGGGCTTCTTCAAGGGGAGGTAATGCCTGACAAATCCATTAGATTTCTTTGACGGGGTAACAAGCAAGTTAGACATAGGAGAGCCTGTGGATGTGGTCTGTTTGGATTTCCAGAAGGCCTTTGACAAGGTGCCAGACAGGAGGCTGCTAAAATAGATAAGAGACCATGGTGTTAGGGGCAAGGTATGGGCATGGATTGAGAATTAGCTGACTGTCAGAAGGCAGAAAGTGGAACTTAAAGGGGTCTTTTTAGGATGAAAGCTGGTAACTAGTGAAATTCCTTAGTGGTCAGTTATGGGATTACAACTATGTTATGTCACATTATGTATTAACAATCTGGAGAAAGGAACTGAGGGCATTGTTGCTACGTTTGCAGATGAGACAAAGATGACTGGACGGACAGATCATGTTGAGGAGGTGGGGAGGCTGCAGGAGGACTTGGTAGGGCTAGGAGAGTGAGCAAAGAAGTAGCAGTTGGAATACAACGTGGGAAAATGTGAGTTTATGCACTTTGGTGGGAAGAAAAGAGACATAGAGTATTTTCTAAATGGGAAAGGGCTTCAAAAATCTGAGGCACAAAAGGACTCGGGAATTCTAGTTCAGGATTGTTTCAAGGTTAACATGCAGATCACTTGGCAGATAGGAATGCAAATGAAATGTTAGCACTCATTTCAAGAACACTAGAATACAAGAGTCCAGATGTAGTGCTGAAGTTCATAAGGCTGTGGTCAGAATCACATTTGGAGCATAGAGAGTGGATTTGGGCCTCACATCTGAGGAAGGATGTGTTCATGTTTGAGAGGGGTCCAGAGTAGGTTTACAGAAATGATCCTGGGGATGAAGGCCTTATCATATGAGGTTGGTTAAGGACTCTACTTCTGTGTTCAATGTGGTTAGAAGACTGAGGGGCCCTCTGAGAAGTTTGGATAATGGAGACAGTGGTTCCGCTAGTCGGAGATACTAGGACCCAAGGGCATAGTCTCATTATGAAGGGACAACCCTTAGAACTGAGATGAGGAGGAATTTCTTCAGCGCGAGAGTGTTGAATCTGTGGAGTTGATTGCCACAGAAAGCTGTGGAGACCAAGTTGTTCAGTGTATTTAAGACTGAGATTCTTGATTAGTTTAGGGTTATGAGGAGAAGGCAGGAGAATGGAGTTGAGAAACATCAATGATGATCGAATGGTGGAGCAGAGTCAATGGGCCAAATGGCCTAATTCTGCTCCTACATCTTATGGTCTTTCTAAATCTGCTGATTTGTGCAAGATCTGTGCAACTCTCATAGTTACAACCCCCATGCTGAGCACATATGCTGCAGGAGTTTTATCCAGGGCAGTGGTTTTGAACCTAAACTTGCACTCTGCTGCACAGGTTACAAGTTAAGATGGTGAATGTTGTGATCTTTCACAACCCTGAAACTGAAAAGTAAAGAGACCTTGAGATTAATATAGATCTTTCCCTTTGATGTGGTACGTTGCTGTAATATTATGGTCACATTGCAGCTACCAGAAACCAACTAATACTACCTTTAAATTAATCTGGGAGTTTAATCTGCTATTCATATTGCCCAAGAAACACGCAATGGGTGCAGTTCTTCTCCTCCCTGGTAGATACTCATGTCAAGTTGGTAAGCTATAGAAATTTCTACTGAGACAAATAACACAATTTGGGAAAACTAATTACAGTATATACTCGAGTAATAGTTGATCTCGTAAAAGTCGACCTTGTATTTTTGGCCAAAACATCTGGAATCTTCCATATGTTTCATGTAAAAGTCAACATTTATGAGTCAGTGTGCCAGCCGTTACACTCCACTCTGAGTTTTCAGAATTTCCGTAGAACATAGAACACTACAGCGCAGTTCAGGCCCTTCGGCCCTTGATATTGCGCCACCCTGTGAAACTAATCTGAAGCCCATCTAATCTACACTGTTCCATTCTTGTCCATATGCCTATCCAATAGTCATTCAAATGCCCACAGAGTCGCTGAGTCTACAACAGTTGCAGGCAGGGCGTTCCACACCCTTACTACTCTCTGAGTAAAGGAACTACCTCTGACATCTGTCCTATATCTATTATCCTTCAATTTGAAGCTATGCCCCCTCGTGCTAGCCATCACCATCCTAGGAAAAAGGCTCTCACTGTCCAACCGATCTAACCCTCTGATTATCTTATATGTCTCAATTAAGTCACCTCTCAACCTTCTTCTCTCAAAAGAGCCTCAAATCACTCAACCTTTCTTTGTAAGACCTTCCCTCCATACCTGGCAACATCCTCGTAAATCTCCTCTGGACCCTTTCCAAAGCTTCCACATCCTTCCTATAACGCGGTGAACAGAACTGCACGCAAAAATCCAAGTGCGGCCACACCAGAGTTTTGTACAGCTGCAGCATGACCTCATGGTTCCGATACTTGATCCCTTTACTAATAAAAGCTAACACACAGTATGCCTGCTTAACAGCCCTATCAACCTGGTGGTAACTTTGAGGGATCTATATCCATGGATACCAATATCTCTCTGCTCATCTACACTACCAAGAATCTTAACATTCACCCAGTACTCTACATTCCTATTATTCCTTCCAAAGTGGATCACCTCTCACTTTTCTGCATTAAACTCCATTTGCCACTTTTCAGCCCAGCTCATTTATGTCCCTCTGTAACCTACAACATCCTTTGGCATTATCCACAACTCTACTGACCGAAGTGTCATCTGCAAATTTACTAACCCATCCTTCTACGCCCTCATCCAGGTCATTTATAAAAATGACAAATAGCAGTGAACCCAAAACAGATCTTTGCGGTACACCACTAATAACTGAACTCCAGAATGAACATTTCCCATCAACCACTGCCCTCTACCTTCTTTCAGCTAGCCAAGCTCTGATCCAAATGGCTAAATGACCCTCAATCCCATGCGTCCTGTTGGGGATGGGATAAATTATTCAGTGGGTGACTCATTCGTAGCGGTCCAATAAGAGGAACAATAAATCAAACCACAAAAACCTTGAGTTATTGACAGTTTCTTCATGAGCTCACGGGGAGAGACAAGTTGACCAAATGGTCACAACTCACTCTGACGAGATACAGAGAGTTAAATGATTACAGAGGAACCTCGACTATCCGAATGAGATGGGTGGGCACTATTTCGTTCGGATGATCAATTATTCGGTTAATCAATTAAATGCCTTTCCTCTGGGGCTCAGAGTTTTTAAAGTCTGCTCCCCGTTCAAGAGACTGTAGAAGCACAAAGCGCACGAGCCCCCGCCCCCAACACCACCCCAGGCCAACCCCGTCCCTGTCCAACATCCCTGCCCCCCAGCACTGCCCCCGCCCTGCAACCCCGTCCAACACTTCCACCGCCCACCCCCATCCAACACTACCCCCCGCCCACCAGAACCCCGTCCAATATGTTTCCCCCACCACTCATCCCCGTCAAGTACTGCCCATGCCCCCTCTCCGGGGCAGCCGGAGTGGGAACCAACAATAAGACTACTGCTGCTGCTGCACTGCCTTTGTGGGGTAAGTCTCCAAATAGCACGCGTGTGCACACACACACACACACACCACATACACAACTTTTTACTGCAACTTTTTGACAGGTTCCACCTCCGCCCTGTACAGGACAATGTTGGTCAGATTATCTGGAAAAGGGGTGTTTAGGGTACACCCCTCTGTAGAACTCCAGGGAAAGTGTAGAGAGAGAGAGAGAGAGAGCACGGGCGGGAGGTCAATCATTTGGAGACGTTCCCTATTTAATCACTGTAAACAAAAGACGTGATCACTTTTGGAAACATGTCTTTGATGTAATGTTCTATCGGGACCTCAAGATCTCCTTCGGATAATCCAATTTTCAAATAATTGGTATTTGGATAATCGAGGTTCCTCTGCATATAGGTTACAATCATTTAACAATTAGCAAACTGTGAATTGCAGGTTAATGAGCAAATAGGCACTATCAGGTAATAGTACAGCTGCAAGGTCAACCACCTCACTGAGCCTGGGCAAGTACAAGCTTAGCAAGTAGACACTAATATGAGATTCAAAATGGTTTCCAGGCTTTTAATATGTGACAAGATGGCTGCTTCGGATCTTAACAAATCTCCCACAATTCCTTCCCTATTTGTTTTCACCAAATAAGGAGGGCAGTTCAGAAGAGCCGGCAAAAGGAGGGACATAGCCAGACCCGGTTGGGGGGGGAGGTTGTCTGATGGTGGGGGTTTAGAATCATCCAGGTAACTGTCAGAGTCCACACCTCCATATTTTGTGCAGTAACCTACCATGAGGAACTCTATCAAATGCCTCACTGAAATCCATATGCACCACATCAATGGCTTTACCCTCATCCATCTGTTTGGTTACCTTCTCAAAGAACTCAATAAGGTTTGTGAGGCACAACCTACCCTTCACAAAAATGTGTTAACTGTCCCTAATTGACTTAATCCTATTGAGATGGTTATAAATCCTATCTCTTATAATCTTTTCCAACATTTTACCCACAACTGAACTAAGGCTCACTGGTCTGTAATTCCCAGGGTTGTCTCTACACCCCTTCATAAACAAGGGAACAACATTTGCTATCCTCCAGTCTTCTGGTCCTATTCCTGTAGATAATGACGACATAACGATCAAAGCCAAAGGCTCGGCAATCTCCTCCCTGGCTTCCCAGAGAATCTTAGGACAAATCCCATCCGGCCCAGGGATGTATCTATTTTCACACTTCCCAGAATTTCTAACACCTCCTCCTTGTGAACCTTAATCCCATCTAGTCTAGTAGCCTGTTTCTCAGTAATCTCCTCGCCAACATTGTCTTTTTCCAGTGTGAATATTGACGAAAAATATTCATTTGCCACTTCCCCATCTCCTCTGAGTCCACACACAACTCCCCATTACTGCCCTTGATTGGCCCTAATCTTACTCTAGTCATTCTTTTATCCTTCATATACCTGTCAAAAGCCTTAGGGTTTTCTCTGATCCTATCTGCCAACAACTTCCCTTTCCATCGCTAAAGTAAACATAACTGAATTGTAGTCACTATCATCAAAGTGCTCACTTACCTCCAAATCTAACACTTGGCCAGGTTCATTACCCAGTACCAAATCTAATGTGGCCTCGCTCCTTGTTGGCCTGTCTACATACTGTGTCAGGAAACCCTCCTGCACATATTCGACAAAAACTGATCCATCTAAAATACTTGAATATAGTATTCCCATATAATATTTGGGAAGTTGAAGTCCCCCCGTAACAACTACCCCGTCTCTCTCGCTCCTTTTGAGAATCATCTTTGCCATCTTTTCCTGCAAATCTTTGGAACTGTTTGGAGACTGATAGAAACATTCTAACAGGTGAGCTCTTCTTTCCTGTTTCTAATCTCAGCCTATACTACTACCCCAGTCGACAAGTCCTCAGACATCCTTCCTGCAGCCATACTAATGTCCTTGACTAACAATGCCACGCCCCCACCTCATTTACCATCTTCTCTGTTCTTACTGAAACATCTTAGTCCCAGAACCTACAATAACCATTCCTGTCCCTGCTCTACCCATGTCTCTGAAATGGTCACAACATCGAAATCCCAGGTACTGACCCATGCTGCAAGTTCACCCACCTTATTCCAGATGCTCCTGGCATTGAAATAGATACACATCAAACCAACTTTTTTGCTTGCCAGTGCCCTCTTGCGACCCTAAAACCTTATTTCGGACCTCCTTACTCTCAACCTCCTCTAAACTCAAACTACAATTTAGGTTCCCATCCGCCTGCTGAATTAGTTTAAACCTACCTGAAGAGGATGAGCAAATTTCCCTCTAGGATATTTGTACCCCTCTGGTTCAGGTGAAGACCACCCTGTTTGTAGAGGTCCCACCTACTCCAGGAAAGCTCCAATTATCCAGGAATCCAAAACCCTCGCAAGCATGTGGCACGGACAACAAACCAGAGATAACAACTCTGTTTGTCCTAGCTCTAAGCTTCTGCCCTAGCTCCCTGAATTTCTGCCTTAAATCCCCACCTCTCTTCCTACCTATGTCATGGTGCCTATGTGGACCATGACTTGCAGCTGCTCCTCCTCCCCCACAAGGATCCCAAAAACACAATCAGAGACATCACAAGCCCTGGTACCTTGGAGGCAACACACCAACCATGAATCTCTCTCGTTCCCACTATGGAGTCCCCAGTGATTAATGCTCTGCTCCTTCCCCCTTCCCTTCTGGCCAACACGGACAGACTCTGTGCCACAGACCTGTGCCCCAATGCTTACTCCTGGTAAGTCGCTCCCGCACAGTATCCAAAATGGTATACTTGTTGTTGAGGGGAACAACCACAGAGGATCCCTGCTCTGTAATTCATTGGTTTTTTTTCTTTATTTGTTTAGAGGTCAATTGGGCTTCTGCTAATGATACAGTATGAATCTTAATGGGCATGAATTTCAGCCACTCAAAAGGAGTATCCATGTAATATTCAACCCCATAAATTTAACTTTAAAAAGTGATCAAAAACTTTCGACTAATATTCAAGTATATAAAGTACCTGCAAAAAATTAAGATTGTGTTTTGCACACATGAAGCTTTGCACACAACCCTTTACCAGCAGAGTATTTTTTGTGGTAAATTCCTTGTCATAAATTTATTAATTGTCTGCTATGAGTCCTCTCATGGCTGGTGCAGGATCAGCATGAACATCACTGAACGAGCAGCTTATGTTATTGTAATTTTGGGAATGCATATATTTATGGATAATAAAGATTGGAAATTGACGTTTGGATGTTAATGTGTTGCAAAGAGTTGTCTTCTGATTGTTATGAACTGGAGTTTTTAAAGGAACTGTGGTCTATTTGCTGTTTACAAAAAGACAAGTGACTTTGGCAACAAGTGACTGGCAAAGTGTTAGAGATTAGTATGGTGTTTAATTGCTTTAATTGTAAGTAAGCAGGTTTGAAAATCCTTAATCAGCATAAAAACCTAAGAAATATGAGCGAGAGTAGGACATTCAGACCATGCCCTGCCATTCTGAGAGATCTGCCCCAGGCCTCTACTCCTCTTTCAAGCCAGCTCCTCATAGCTCTCGATTCCTTGATATTTCAAGTATCTATCTACCTCCTCTTTAAATACTTTCAGTCAGCTAGCCTCCACAACCCTCTGGAGCAGAGAATTCAAAATACTTGCTACCCTCATTAGAGAATGAATTCTTTACCATCTCAGGTTGAAATGAGTGACCCCTTATTATACAGTTGTAGAACTGTACAACATGGAAACAGACCCTTCAATCCAACTCATCCATGCTGACCAGATATTCTACACTAATCTAGTCCCATTTGCCAGCATTTGGTCCATATCACTCTAAACCTTTCCTATTTCATATACCCATCCAGATACCTTTTAAACGTTGTAATTGTGCCAGCCTCCACCACTTCCTCTGACAGCTCATTCATACACATAATGCTCTCTGCATGAAAACATGCAGGTCCCTTTTAAATTTTTCCCCTTTCACCATAAACCTTTACCTTCTGGTTCTGGACTCCCAATCCAGGGAATAGATCTTGTCTATTTACCCTATCCACGTTCCTCATGATTTTATAAACCTCTATAAGGTCACGCTTCAGCCTCTGACACTCCAGCAAAAACAGCCCCAGCCTATTCAACCTCTCCCCATAGCTCCAACCCTGGAAACACCCTTGTAAATCTTTTCTGAACCTTTCAAGTTTCACAACATCCTTCCTATAGGAGGGAGACGAGAATTACACACAATATTTCAAAATTGGCCAACCAATGTCCTGTACAGCCGCAACACGACCTCCCAACTCCGATACTCAATGCTGTCACCACTTTCAAGGAACTATGAACCTGCACTCCAAGATTTCTTTGTTCAGCACCACTTCCCAGAACCTGCCCTGATTTGCTTTTCCAAAATGCAGCACCTCACATTTACCTAAATTAAACTCCATCTGCCAATCCTTGGCCCATTGGACCATCTGATCAGGATCCCGTTGTACTCTGAGGTATACATCTTCGCTGTCCACTGCACCTCCAGTTTTGGTGTCATCTGCAAACTTACTAACTATACTTATTATGTTCACATCCAAATCATTCATATAAATGACAAAAAGCAGTAGACCCAGCACCGATCATTGTGGCACACCACTGGTCACAGGCCTCCAGTCTAAAAGCAACCCTCCACCACCACCCTCTGTCTTCTATCTTCAAAACAGTTCTGTGCATAATAGTTAGTTCTCCCTGTATTCCAAGTGATCTAACCTTGCTAACCGATCTACCAGGAGGACCCTTGTCGAACGCCTTACTGAAGTCCATTTAGATCACATCAACTGCGCTGCTGTCATCAACCCTCTTCATTACTTTCCAAAAAACTCAATCAAGTTAGTGAGACATGATTTCCCAAGCACAAAGCCATGTTGACTAGCCCTAATCAGTCCTTTCCTATCCAAATGCATGTAAATCCTATTCTTCAGGGTTCCCTCCAACAACTTGCCCATCACAGATGTCACGCTCACCGGTCCACAGTTCCCTGGCTTTTCTTTACCATCTTTCTCAAATAGTGGCACCATGTTAGCCAGCCTCCAGTCTTTGGCACCTCACCTGTGACTATTGATAATACAAATGTCTAAGCAAGGGGCCTAGCAATCACTTCCCTAGCTTTCCACAGAACTCTCAGATACACCTGATCAGATCCTGGGGACTTACCAACCTTTACGCATTTTAAGACAGCCAGCAGCACATCCTCTGTAATATGGACATTTTTCAAAATGTCACCATCTGTTTACCCACATTTGGAGGAGCCAGTGTTGGATTGGGGTGGACAAAGACCACTTGATGAAGAAACATCACTCCGAAAGCTAGTGCCTCCAAATAAACCCGTTGGACTATAACCTGGTGTTGTGTGATTTTTAACTTTCCACACATTCTGTATCTTCCATGTCCTTCTCCACAGTAAACACTGATGCAAAATACTTGTTTAGTATTTGCCCCATTTTCTGTGGTTACAAACATAGGCTGCCTTGCTGATCTTTGAGGGGTTCTATTCTCACCCTAGTTACCCTTTTGTTCTTAATGTATCTATAAAATCCCTTTGAATTCTCCTTAGCCCGATTTGCCAAAGCTATCTGATGTCCCCTTTTTGACTTCCTGATTTCCCTCTTAAGGATACTGTTACTGCCTTTGTACTCTTCTAAGGATTCACTCAATCCCTGCTGTCTACACCTGACATATGCTTCCTTTTTTCTTGACCAAAACCTCCATTTCTCAAGTCATCCAACATTCCCTACACCTACCAGCCTTGCCTTTCACCTGAACAGGAACATACTGTCTCTGGACTCTTGTTACCTCATTTTTAAAGGCTTCCCATTTTCCAGCTGAACTTTTGCCTGAAAATATTCACCCCCCAATCAACCTTTGAAAGTTCTTCCTAGTACTGTCAAAATTGGCCTTCCTCCAATTTAGAACTTAATTTTTAGATCTTTTTTCATCATTATTTTAAAACTAATAGAATTATGGTCTCTGGTCCCAAAGTGCTCCCCCACTGACTCCTCAGTCACTTGCCCTGTCTTATTTCCCAAGAGTAGGTCAAGGTTTGCATCTTCTCTAGTGGGTACATCCACATACTGAATCTGAAAATTTTCTAGCACACACTTAATAAATTCCTTTCTATCTAAACCCTTAACGCTATGGCTGTCCCAGTCTATATTTGGAAAGTTAAAATCCCCTACCATTACCACCCTATAATTCTTACAGATAACTGAGATCTCCTTGCAAATTTCTTTCTCAATTTCCCTCGACTATTGGGCGGTCTATAGTTCAATTCCAATAACGTGATCATCCCTTTCTTATTTCTCAGTTCCACCCAAATACCATCCCTGGACGTATTCTCAAGAATATTCTCCCTAAGTACAGCCATAATGTTATTCCTTATCAAAATTACCACTCCCCCCTCCTCTCTTGCACTCCTTTCTATCCTTCCTATTGCATTTGTGTCCTGGAACATTAAGCTGCCAGTCCTGTCTATCCCTGAGTCACGTGTCTGTAATTGCTATGATATCCCAGTTTCATGTTCCTAACTATGCCCTGAGTTCATCTGCCTTTCCTGTTAGACCTCATGTATTGAAATAAATGCAGTTTCATTCAGCTGTCCTACCTCATTCTCTGCTTTGTTCCTGCCTGCCCTGACTGTTTGACTTGCTCCTTTTCCCAAATGCAACAGTCTCAGACTGAATTGATTCCTCACTATCTCCCTGTACCCCTCTCCTACCCACCACGCCCCCACCACTACCACCACCATCCACCTTACTAGTTTAAATCCTCCCAAGCAGCTGTAGCAAATCTCCCTGCCAGTATATTAGCCCCTTCCAATTCAGGTGCAATCTGTCCTTCTTATACAGGCCACTTGCTTCCCATTCTGTAACTTTCGCCCTTAATTTGAGTTTTCCCTCTAGTGGGAACATCTTCTCAAAACCTATCTTGTCAAGCCCTCTAAAGATCTTATATGATTCAAGAAGGTCACCCCTCATTCTTCTAAACTCTAATGAATAAAGTTCTGACTGCTTTAGCAGTTTTGTTAAGTCAATGCATTTATCCTAGAAGTCAGCTGAAATCTTATTTGAATCACCTTCAATGCCATTATATCCTTTCTTACATATAAATAAAGTCACCATAGTCTTACCAGATCATAGGGTTTTTCTCCTATCACTGAAAAATGGCTGGTGACAGTTTGGCATGAGGGTCACCACACCTGAGGCGAGGGGAGTCCAGCATGGTAACCTCAGCCGGTGTGGGAATTGAAACCGCACTGTTGGTGTCACTGAGCACTGCAGACAAGCCATCAGGCTGACTGAGCTAACTAATCCCCTTATCCTTTTTAAATACAAGGATCAAAACTGTGCACAACACTTCAGGGCAGCCTCACCAGCACACTTATAACAAGACTTCTCTATTTTTAAACTTCACCTGCTATACCAAACCAACATTAAAGACCTTTTTAATTACTTACCACATTTTAGGAAGGATGTGAAGGCTTCAGCGAGAGTCCCAGGACATAATAGAGAAGCTGGTGCAGTTACCATTAGAGAAATTTGAATATTTGATAGCAGTTTTAAAAATGTTGATCGGTTTTGACAGAGAAGATAGAAAGTTCTCACTGCAGGCAGGTTCGAGAACCATAGACTCTGTTTGCAAAAAGATTTTTTATGCAGCAAGTGGTTAGAATCTGAATGTACTGCCTGAAAGGATGATGGAGGAAGATTCAATTATGTTTTTCTACCAGGAATTGAATAAGCCCCTGAAGGGAAATTATTTGCAGGCCCACCTGATAAGTTCAGAAATTGAGACCAGCTCAATTAAATTTCCGATGCAGAGAGCTGGCAGAATGATCTCCTCCTGTGCTAATGATATCTAACATATTAAGGATCAAAGAATTCATACACACCTCCAAAAAGTCTTTAACATACCTTGTTACAATCATGATATCAAATATGTGGGTCTTAGGTGAGTTCCATTAACCATGAATATTTTAATGTTTTGACAGTTTTTGAAATATCACTGCAAGAATATTGTTTTTGAGGCAGATATGAAGCGGTTCCTACAGATGGCAGCAGAGCTAAAATCAGAAGAATTGAGCAGTAACACAGCTGAGGCCTTGATTCTTTTTCTGAAACAGGTGGAGTTATGTTCAGATGTATTGCCATATGAGTAACTTAGTGAGGTGACAGCTTCTATCAAGCATGCTGTACTGGCTGCATTACTACCTAATCTAAATGCTCTTCTCAAATGTAAGCTGTTGGTCTAACCTTTTATGAATCAACATTAGACTTGCTGAAAAATTTCAGATAGTAACCTTAAAAAGACATGACAACTGATGTGCAAGTCAGGCTCAAAAACATGTTAAAAACAAATTAAAATTGGACGTATTAACAGAGTCAACAGTTACGCTTAGTTTTAAAAATTACTGATTTTTCCATTTATCTCACAATTTGAAAAGATTTATAATTGTTTTATAAACTATAAATAACAAATATCATCTTCTAAATTAATATATTCCCTAATTTTGACATTTAAGTGGCAAAAGAAGCATATTTTTGTTTTATTGTTTTCAATTTGTCAAACTCCAGAATTGAAAGACTATTTGGATAAACCTATTAAAACTAAGTCCCACAATAATGCTTTTCTGTCAGCTGGCCTAAAATGTAATAATATAGTTTCCATATTTTGTGTTAGAGTGAAAATTATGTATAGAACTTAACACAGGTGTATGCATTACCTATCCACATTGATAAATTCCCCAGCATTTGCTGTAATTGTGCTAATAATTAAGGAAAGGAATACTTTAGACTTAATAATAAATATTTTCAACTTACCTCTGCTTCCCTTCTCAAGAAGGAAGGTGCATATGTTGTTTATGCAAATTAGACAATTAAGAGGTGGAGAAGAGCCTGAGTTGACATTGACTGTGACTTTTCACTCCTGACTATTAGTAAAATGTTTGGGGCCAGATTTTCAAAGCAGGATTGAGAACTTGACGTCCAGATGAATTCTGGATTCCAATCTGCATCTCAGCTGCACGAGTCTTATGATGCAAACTTCTAGTGAGGATGATCTAATTGGGCAAGAGACAGGTTTGACACCTATTGGAGGCATCAAGCACCTTGAGGATGTAGAAACTACCTTCCTCTGCCAGTGGAAAAAGTAGTAGAAACTAAATAGTGGCCAATACCACATCCCAAACCAACAGTCCCTGGTGGCTACATGGCATCGTCAAAATCAGGAACTCAGAAGGCAGAGGGTCACAAGTAAGAGGGTAAATCTTCACTCTAACACTAAAGTTAATTCTCCAAATGTTGCACTACAGTTAGTTTCACATAATTTCAGTAGTTGTAGAACAACCAGTATGGCAGGTTATTCATTATTACTGACTTTACTGCAATCTCAGATACCAAATCAAAACATTATAGACGATCACATCAATTAAAAACAATTGGGCTGGAAAAGGATTTTGTTATAGATAATGAAAAATTTAATAGATCATTGTAAAAGTAGTAATTGGCAAGTCAGGTAAATTGGATTTAACATTTAAATAGCCAAATCATTTCTTAGACTGAATATATAAAAGATTCACAGTATTTTAGTGTGGAGCAATGATATACCTCACAGTCATTAGTGTGAGTGAATTTGCATCCACCATGCAATCTCACTTTGTGTCAGAACTCCAAAATGTGTTTGGTAACATGATAAATGTTAATAATGCTTTATCTTTTACATGATTTAATCACACTTAAGCTTGATCTGCAAAATGGTAAAGTGTTTAATATGGGGCAGAAGGACATGGAGATTATTCACACCTTATTGAAGAATCTACAGAATAGAACCTCATCTCAGCCAGACTCAAAGCAAATTGTGTATCCTTTTATTGTCTGTACATTGACATGTCAAATGGGTGATTTCTAGAAATTTGTTTGTTTGTGTCTGTAACAGCTTTATGGACCGAAATACCATCTACTCAGTTGGTGACAATAAATATTCTGTAGAAGACAGAAATAACATTGAAGCTGGAAATCTCCTATTAATTTTGATATTATAATGTTTTTGAAGTAGTTGGTTTTATCACTGTTTAAATTTTAGGTTGGTTGTTGCATGACCTACAGGCAGAGAGTGGACATCTATTCTTCTAACCCTGTGCCAATGTGCTTCTGTAACTGGGAGTTGGGAAGTTAAAATTTATTTGCTGCCCAGTTCTTTTCTCCACTCTTATAAGCGAGCCTTCTGACCCATGCTGCAAATATCTAATGACTTGTCAATATTTTTACCAATCCTAGAGTCTTTATCACCAATGTCATACAGTTATAGAGGTATACAGCACAGAAACAGACCCTTTGGTCCAACTTGTCCATCCCGACTAGATATCCTAACCCAATCTAGTCCCACCTGCCAGCACCCAGTCCATATCCCTCCAAACCCTTCCTATTCATATACCCGACCTGATACCTTTTAAATGTTGCTATTGTACCAGCCTCCACCACTTCCTCTGGCAGCTCATTTCATACACATACCATCCTCTGCGTGAAAAAGTTGCCCCTTAGGTTTCTTTTATATCTTTCCCTTCTCACCCTAAGCCTTTGCCATCTAGTTCTGGACTCCCCCACCCCAGGGAAAAAACTTTGTCAATTTATCCTATCCATGTCTCTCATGATTTTATAAAAGTTTAGATGGTCAACCCTCAGTCTCACTTTCCTCAGCTCCAGGAAAAACAGTATTATGGACACAAAATCCGTCCCATCATTGGACACACCAGCCTAATTTGGATATATGCTATCTCATCGTCACACGGTCAAAATCGGGAAACTTTCCACCCAATAACTTTACAAGAGTACATTCATAACTCAGAATGCAGTAATTTAAAACATCATCACCACATTCTGATGGGCATTTAGGGCAGTAAATGACTGCCTCACATTTCAGATTTATTTCAATATCAGGAAGTAATTGTGTGAGGAAATAGCATCCAACACTCTTGAGCACAGTATGCTGGAGCTCCAGTACACTGCGTCACCACACTTATTTTAGTTAGAACAGTTTCAGTTGATATAATTGAAGATCAAATTCTGAATACATTCCTATTTCCATGTCTTAACAAGCTGCCAACCAGACCCCACCTTTCCCACAGACTTATCTTCAATCCAATTTCCAGAACCCCACTTGAGGTCTGGCTGCAGTCCCAGCAATGGCCAATGCCCATAATATGGTGCTAGTTAGGCTTCAGAACAGCTGACAATAAGACTGCTTCCTAAGACAAGGATAGACTAGCAGGAGGCTAGAAGAGCACGGCAAGCCAAGCAGCATCAGGAGGTGGAGAAATCCATGTTTTCGGTGTAACCCTTCTTCAGGATAAGGATGGAAATCGTGTCCTGAGCCAATTAACAACCCCACCAGTATAAAATGGCCTAATTCTTTGGTTGGGCTCCCAAATGACCTTTCGTAATCAGGATGGGCAAATAATACCCTGTAAACCTCAACCTTACACCTCAGTATAACTCAGCATAATTGAAAGGTGCAGCTGGGATAGGTGAAAATGAATAACATTGTTGACCAGTTCTGGATCAATGGTTTGAACTGACATTTGTTTTAATAGTCACTTGCATATTTTCTTTAACCAAGATCAAAGATTTTTTGGCAGGCTAGCAGTCTGCCTGTCTGATGTGTTCAACTGCAACAAGAAATGGGAAAGTTAAACTTGGATTTCATTTCATTTTCATTTTTGAAAACGAACCTCTCTCCAAAAAAAATTTGGCTTGGGCAATTCGAGCAAAATAAGTGTTACTTGAATAAAATTTAACAAATTGCATTTTAAAGGAAGCAAACATTCTGCTTTTTTTTTGTGACTGTCTCTGTTTCTGGCTGTTGCAAAGAATGTTTCATTGCATAAGTGTCTAGGAAAATTTAGGGCTTTCAGATACCTGCCCATGTTCAGCAATCACATTAACTTTGTCACTGTGAACTGTATTAAATAAGTCTTGCAGGACTCCTTAATGGTTAGTGTGACATGATGAAGACTAAGACATACAGAAGAGAGGTTTAATCCAAATTTGTGTTTATCTTATGAATGGAAATACCAGAATTTCCTTCAGGAATCCCAAACAAAACTTGGCATATCAGAGCTCGGAACAAATTGCTGGCCAGCCCTGAAGGAAGAAAGATAATTATCAAAACAAAAATGCTAGAAATGCAATTTGAAAAGAAATTTAATCATTTGAATCATTTAAAAATATCCTTGTAAAAAGGAATTTATTATTTTTCTGACATTCTTCAAATATTTATATCTAAATAATTATTGGTGGTAAATGCTGATTGTTTCATAGAACTTGATTTTTGACACTGACGGGATAATAAATTAACACTGTAATACACTGCTTCAGCCAGAGTTATGACAAAACAGCCCAGCTTTGTTTATTTAAGGTTTGATTGCTTGTGGCCAAACTTCCCTGTCTGTTGAATAATGTTTCTGCCTATCTCTGAGATATATATGCTAAAAATAAAAGAAAAACTATTGCTTCAAGCTATACCTTTCACTACTTTCTAAGACATTTCACGTTTTCATATATACGTAGTCTGAGATTTTGCTCGAATTAATCAATTTTATCTAAATCTAATCTTTTGAAGAGATTCCTACTTAGATGATTTAACTATTAAGTAGATATGTTTTTCTACTGAATCATATTTCTATTTTCAATTTTTTATGGCAACTTTGTTTCTGTTTATGAATTTTCTTCATCAATTCTTAAACTGGAATTTACTTATGGGAGCAGTTTTATCCACTCATCTTTTGGTAAAGTTCACAGATTCAACATCTCTGAGAAATGCTGAATTACACATGCCAACGTTAAGTAATTAATAAGTGGATGTAGGTACTTCTGCACAGATAAAAAATGTACAAATAACATCTACTTGCATATATTTGCCTTGAAATTTCACATGTTGAGCTGTGCAACATTTATGCCTTTACTTCTCACCACCATAGGCATTAGAGCAGTGACTAGCATAAATACTCTGTAAAATAGACATCCTGGCAGCCTTTAAAAAGATAGTTCTCATTGAAGTTTCCAGCAGGAGGTGAGCAAAGTGCTTGGTCCAGTGAGTTGTTCATGGCTGATTCTGATGAAAGGGTAATGACCAGAAATATTACTCCTGTTTTTCTCACCACAGATGCTCCCTGACCCACTGAGTAGAAAATCATAGAATTGTACAACAGAGAAGAGGCCATTCAACCCATCAACATTGTGCTGATGCATCCACACTGTTCCTACTTACCAGTACTTAACCCAGAGCCTTGAACGTTATGACATTTCAAGAGTTCATCCACATACCTTTTAAAGAATATGAGGTTTCCCACCACCATGGCAGTGCATTCCAGATTCCCACAAATCCTCTGGGTGAAATTTCTAGTATTTTCTCTGTTTATTTTAAATTTGCAGTATTTTACTTTGATTTTTTTTTAGTGCCTTAACACAGTACAACCTGGTAGACTCAGACAAATAAGGCAGCACATCATAGCATAGAGCAAGAAGGAAGCCAAAAAGATCATTTGGGCCTACTGTCAGCCCAGGGCGATTGTAAACTGCTATCACAAAGGTTCAATGATGTGACTTGAACAAGCAAGTTACATATCAGTTACATTTCTTGGTAATCAGTTGTTTAAAACAGCAGTGTGTGATAACTGTGCAAAATGCACTTTAATTAAGGCCCTGGCCCTGCTAACTCAGTACCATACAATACATAGCCTCCTAATAGTCACTTACTGGAAGAGCAGCCCTAAATCCTTTCCTACTTTTTAAATGGATGATATACTCACAACTGTTAACCTATCCCCATTCCATTTGATATAAACTCAATTTTTAGTTTTCACAGAATTGCAAGAGAAAATGACACCACATGTTTGTTACAGGTAAGGATGAGATGGAGCATAGAAATAGCAAGTGCTGAAGAAAATGTGGTCTGACAGCAACCATGGAGAGAGTGTTTTAAATAGAGTTAAAAATTTCAAGTCCACTGTGCCTCCTTTCGGAGATTTGGAAACATAATCAGTTTTGTGGTTTTGGAAAAGTGGCAAGGAGTAAGTGGAACACAGGTAAGTCGGACAAAGGTTAGAGGGTGAGGGAGATTAGAGCTCAAAGGTGTCATAAAAGAAAAAGGTTGTAAAAAGTTGGAATTGTTCCTAGTTTACCTATTGAAGGGTGGATTTTATACGAGGAAATGATTTGGCAATTATGAAAATTTTGGCATACCTGAAAGAAAACCAGTTCGGGAGATTTTTCGGGAAGAACATCCTGTGGTAGTTATAGCCCACGCTTATAAGGTAGACAGGATAAAATGGAAAACATGACAGGCCTAGAACCATGATAACTTAGTGTGAGAACTGCAACAAGGTCAAAGAGTAGAGAACTAACTTTAAATATGTGCAGTGGTAACACTTGAGCATTCATCACAGGAAGTGAAACACTTTAATGACAGCTTGAAATATCTAAATGATAAATTTATGGAAGCAAATTCAAACAAGATAGAGCTTCCAGTAAAATTTGATGAATTATGAGTAACAACAAAAGCTCAAAAAATCATTTCGCTAACACTTTCTCAAGGGTATTTAGGGCTGGGCAATAAAGGCAGACCTAGTCCTGTATTTTCAAACTGCACTCCAGTATTCATTCACAAGTATAGCTCTAGCTCTTCAACGACAACTCGCTTTACCAAGCTAAAACCGCCCTGGGTTATTCCTCAAGTTTTAATCTTGTTCACTTGCATCTTGCAAATACTGTTTGTGGGTGTTTCCATGCAATTATCAGATAGTAGTAGCACAGCTTTTTCAGATTTCCCACCACAGCTCTATGTCTTCCCTGAGCCTCCACTACACAAAGGTTATGTAGTTCAGTTGCCTTTAAAGGCACAGTTAACAGCAGCACTGTCTAAGACGGAATTTATATTTCTCCCTCTCACTGTAGTCTTTGCATTCCTCTTCATGTACTGAATGACCTATTGAAAATCTTGCAACAACATTTTCCCTGTTGCTGGGCAGTTTGAATGCTGCCACCTAGCAACTCTTACAACTGTCTGTTCCATAAATATTTCCATAGGTTGCTGGCTTGCTTAGTACAAATGAAAATAGTGATTTCATCATACATTTTATTCACACCTATACTGTTGCCATGGGATCCCTATAAAGAATGACAGTTGTAAGTTTCCATCCCACTGAAACCAATTCTCTCCTGGACCAGCTAATACAAAATGATGGGAAAGGAGATAATAGAGCTCAGACCCACTGCTGAGTTCTTATAAAGACATTTTTATTTCTCTCAAACTCACTCTCTGTACACCTATTCCTTCAGTATTACACATCTGATCACTTGCTTTCAACTGGCATCATAAGGTAATATTTGTGTTGGGTTTGTCAAGGTCGAAAGTGAAATAGATAACAGTGTAATAGCCAGTGTAATTGAATAGTCTATTCTTTTGTGAGTTTCTTTAGTTATTAATTGAATTTTCTGCACAGTGATGTCTCTAATTTTCTTGCTCATCATTATCTTCATATATCTGCGGCCCTCACTGTAATGGTATGTTTGTAAGAGAGGAGGATGGAACTAAGAAGAGGAGAAAAAAGGGAAAGCAGCTTGTGACTGTGATTCTTTTCAGGTTGAAGGTGGAATAGTTGGTCTGCCACTGCATCTCAACTTGACCATTTCCTATAGCAAGAGAACAATGCCAGCCATGGCCATCTCCTCACAGAGCACAAGATTAGAAAGATAGTGCACCATTATCCTGCATCCATGTTGATTTAATTTGGTGTGTACAAAGTAGCAAGGAACACTGAATCAGAAATTCAATAAGATCCACTTAGTGTGAAGGAAGGGTTTCCAAAAATTTGCTCTGACCAAGCTAGGTACCTATACTTAACCAAGTACCTTTACTCCTTTATTTTTCCCACTTAATGCTAGAAAGGAATGTATTGTTTAACCTTTAACTTTATTTATTTATTTTTCTACATATACAAAGAACAGTGGTAATGCTTTGCTTTTTATGTTGTTTCTCTGTATTCCTACTTGTATGTAAGTTTTGTACCTAGGTACTTTCATACCTAACATGGTGCCGTGTGTGGCAACATTGTACACTTTCACTGTACCCCTGTACTTATACTGAGAAAAGTGACAATAAAGCTTCAATCTTAATCTAAAGGGAGGGTTTGGCTGCATTTTTTATTTTAGAGGATGAGGCTGTAAAGAAGACATTTGAAGGAATTTGAAAAAGTAAACAAATCATCCGCAAATTTTCAACAGACTTTTTTTTAATAGTTGTACATTTTATATTGTGTGGCAGATCAATAACATATGCTCCAAAATATTGCCTATGACATAATACATATTAACAGTCTGGACTTGGGTGTTCGGTAAATAATTTTAAACATTGCAGATGAAACAGGGCAGTAAACATTGATAGTAACAGTTTTCAGGAGGATACAGATTGATGAAGACTTTATGATAATAAAACTGACACAGAAGTATGAAGCAATGAATTATGGACCAATAAGTCAAGATAATACAAAATAAATGGTGCACTTTTAAATGAGGTGCAAGAACAGTTGAATTTTGAGAACATTTTGTAAGAGTCAGGGCAAGGCAATTGAAAACCCATCCAGGCTTCAAGACAGATTGAAACACAGGCCGGCCAGAGGTAAAGTTTGGCAAGAAAGAAAAGGGTGAGAGAGATTGTGGGATGAGAAAGACTCTGGCTGATGGAAAGATTCAGGTGTCGGGGTAAGTAATACTGTTCCTTCTAAGAGATGACCAGTGCTGTGGAAAAGCATTTTTCAGGTCCAGCAAATCACCAAATCCCTACAGTGAGGAAGCAGGCCATTCAGCCCATCAAGTTCACACTGACCTTCCCCATCAAGTTCACACTGACCCTCTGAAGAGCATCCCACCCAGACCCACTTCCATCCCTGTAACCCTGCATTTCCCACAGCTAATACAACCATACTGCACATCCCTGGGCACCTTGGGCAATTTAGTATAGCCAATCCACCTAACCTGCATAACTTTGGACTGTGGGAGGAAACTGGAGCACCCAGAGGAAACCCATGCAGTCAAAGAGAGAATATGCACACACCACACAGACAGTCACCCGAGGTTAGAATCAAACTCAAGTCCCTGGTGCTGTGAGGCAGCAGTGCTAACCACTGTGCCAACCCAGCCAACAGCTGTGAAACCTGAATAAAAACCAAAAGAACTGTGAATGCTGTAAGTCGGAACCAAAAACAGAAATTGCTGGAAAAGCTCAGCAGGTCTGGCAACAACTGTGGAGAAAAATCAACATTTTGGGTCAAGTGCCCCTCGGAATCAGTAGAATCTGCTTTGCAGCTTAAATCTGAATTGTTTTTACAGACTAGTCCCAGATGACCCTCAACCTTCCCTGCCCTGGCTAAATTGGCAGTAAGAGTGCTCACAGTGAGTTGGGGTTTGGTTTCCATTTCTAAGAAAAATTCTTCTCATCTCCCCGCACTCATTGTTCTGGGGCATTAAAGACTCCCCATATAGAATACAAAAGAACAAGTCAAATTAAACATTTATAAATCACTGGTTAGATCCTAGCTGGAGTATAATGAAAAATTCTGGGCATCGCTGTCTGGAAAGAATGGAAAAGACATTTACCAGAAAAGTGCCAAGGATATTACTGAAAATAATTATGTTGCCGAAGCTGTTCATCTTGTAACAATCAGGACAAATACAAGACTGCCAAATTTCAAACAATCACAGCTATTCATACTATAAGATAAAAGGATGTTGATTGCAAATTGACTTTGATTGGCTGACAAATTGCAATGAGAAAAGCAATAGGGAACTAACTACATCCAAGCTCCCAGGTAAATCAACAAAGGGAAAAGGTGGACATATTCTTTTTTTCCTTTGTGAATTAATTGATGTTGCCTCTAGCAAGCATAAAATGAGACATATTGTGAGCTGAACTGATTATCTTCAATTGTTTTGGTGTATTAACCATGAGATATAGGAGAGGCAGTAGGCCATTCAGCCCAACAGGTCTGTTTTGTCATTCAATGAAATCATGCTGTTCTAATAATCCTCAACTCCACTCTGTAGCCTTTTCCCCATAACCCTCATTTCCCTGACTGATTGAAAATATGTTCACTTCAGCATTTTCCAACCTCTGAGAGAAAAAAAATCCTCCTCATCACCATCTTGGACAGGCCTCCTTAAGATTATTGCCTTTGGTCTTAGACTTTCCCATAATCTTGTATGTTTCAATAAGTTCACTCTCAGTCTTCTAAATTCCAATGAGGCCCAACACACCCAACCTTTCCTCATAAGAAAATCCCTCCAGTGAATATTCCAAATAAGGGGTCCAGAACACATCATGATATTCTAGGTGTTGTCTAGCAAGTGCTTTGTATAATACTTTTTTTTAAATCCTGCATTCCTTTTGAAATAAATATGTAGCTATGTTCATGGTGGTTCAGCATGTGCTGCCTAATCATGGGATCACAACCAGCAGTAGATATGTTGGCTCATGTGGCTCTAACCTGGTAATAGCTTGAGTCAATTTCATCATCTTTGGCCATCCCTCACAGATGAGGATGACTTCTCTTCCACTCTCATGGTGAGTCCGTAAGTGACTGTACAGACAATGTCGCTTCTGCAGGCTCGGTTACACTTGGGGCAGAGGGTGGTCTTGGGAAGGGGTGGGTGGGGTGTTGGTGTTGCAATGCGCCTGCTTGCACTGTTTTCATCTGGCTTCCACTTTTCCTCTCCAGCTCAACGTCTTCCTGGCTGCTGCTACTTCACTTTGGACAGTCATGGGCCAGTGATTCCTATGCCTTTGGGGGAATGCTGTACTTCACCAGTGAGGCCTTGAGGTGCTGAAGTGCTTCCTCTGTCTACCTGGGGTTCGCCTGCCCGTTTGAAGCTAGGAGTAGAAAGCCTGTTTGGGGAGTCTCAGGTCGGTCATGCAGATGATGTGCCCAGCCCATTGTAGCCAATCAAGGGTGGTCAGTGCCCAGTGGTCAGGTGAGTCGGTTTACCAAACAACCAGCAGCCTTTGTCCTGCAGAATTGATTGGTGTAATAATTTGAAATTTGGAATTCCTATGTTAGCCCTGTTGAGCGCAAGACTAAAAGCTTCAGCAACATTTCTCTCTTTTCAGCCATATTCAAGTTCTGTTTGTTCCAAAGTTGAGGGAATTCACTTAAGTGTAGATTGAAATTGAAAACAGTGAAATTATTTTTAGAGCAGAAAAGGTCAAGAGGACATTTAAGTAGAAATTTTGAAATTTGAAACGCATTTGAAATAATTAGGCATTTTGATATGGTAAATAAAGAGTAGCCATTTCAACTGGTAGGAAGGTTGGTAATTAGAAAATACAAATTTAAGGTAATTGGCTAAAGCAGGATAAGGAAAATTGTTTTAACACAGTGAGTTGTTACGATTTGGAATGCAGTATCTGAAAGTAGTTGGCTTTGGTAAAAATTTAGTTCTATGCAGCAAGATGTAATTGCAATATTGATATGTGTGAAATGTTCTCTATTGTAGTTTTATTTATTTAGGGGATGTGGTCTTTACTAGCTGCGCCAGCATTTATTCTCCATCTCTAGTTGCCTTTGAGAAGGTGGTGCTGAGCTGCCTTCTTGAACTGTGGCATTCCAAGTGCTATAGATAGACCAATAATGCTGTTAGAGAGGGAGTTCCAGGATTTTAAACCCAGCAACAGTGAAGGAATGATCATACATTTCCAAGTCAGGGTGGTGAGTGGCTTGGAGGTGAACTTGTATGTGGTGCTGAACCTATTTATCTGCTGCCCTTGTACTCCTAGGTGCTGGTTGAGGGCTTGAAAGATGTTTTTTAAGGAGCCTTGGAGAATTTTTGTAGTGCATCTTATGGATTGTACACACTGCTGCTACTGGGCTTCAGTGATGGAAGGAGTGACATTTTCAGGATGTGGTGCCTATCCAGTTGGCTGCTTTGTCTCAAACGGGATCAAATTTCTTGAATCTTGTTGAATATGCGCTCAACCAGGCAAGTGGAGAACATTCCTTCACATTCCTTGTGCTTTGCAGATGGTGGACAGGCTTTGGGAAATGAGGAGATGTGTTATTCACTACAGGACTAATATCCTCTGACCTGTTCTTGTAATCACAGTATTTATATGAGTAGTCCAGTTCAGTTCCTGATCAATGGTAACTCCCAGGATAAAACAATAATGGGCTATTCAACAACACTGTGCCATTGAATGCCATGGGTAGATGGTAAGGTTGTCTCTTCTTACAGATGGATATTGCCTGGCATTTTTCTGATGTGAATGGACTTTTACAGCCCAAGCCTATTATCGAAATGTTACTTCATTAGGATGTGAACAGCCTCAGCCTTTAAGGAGTCGTGAATAGTGCTGAACACTGTGTAATCATCAGTAAAGTTCCCCTTCTAACATTATGATGGAGGGAAGGTGATTGCTGAAGCAGCTGAAGGTGTTTAAGCCTAGGGCACAACCTTGAGCCTGCAGCAAAGTCTTGGAGCTTCAATGACTGACTCCAACAACCATGACTCTCTCCCTTTGTGCTTGCTAAAACTCTATCCAGCAGAGAGTTTTCCTATAATTCCCATTGACTCTAATTTTGCTCGGGCTCTTTGACGTCACACTCTAAACCAAATGTGGCCTTGACATCAAGGGCAGTCACTTTCTTCCTTCCTCTGGTCTTCAGCTCTTTTGACAACATTCAAATTAAGACTGTATTAAAGTTAGGAGCTAAGCAGCCCTGGCTGTGAGCAGTTGTTGCTAAGAAAGTGCAGCTTAATAATATTGTGGATGACCGCTTTCATTCCATTGCTGATGTTTGAGAGTAAACAGGAGAGGTGGTAATTGACTGGTTTGGATTTGTTCTGCTTTTTATTTGTGTACAGGATTAACCTGTTCAGTTTTACACATTGTCGAGTAACTGCCAGTGAGAGGATATGGGATGAAATATGCTGGTGAAGGAGTTAATCCTGATTTGCTTTCTATTTCCTCGGTGCTGTGATTCAGTGCTCCCTCTTTGTAACCAAGCTGAGTGTGAAAAGTGAGTGCATCTCCCTTCAGTGGCCAATATTCAGTCCCACCTCTTCCTCCACTAATATCCTAGAATGCAAATATGACCACTGGACAGAAGAACAGCAAACAGTGTTCAGTGAAGAAGAAGAATGTTGGAAATTGAAGTGAAATACAACATTGATTCTGAAGGGCTTGTTCATGCAGATTCAATACAACTTGCAGAATGTTGACTGACTGAATTGCAATCCACTGAAGGACACCTCCCGAATGTAAGTTAAATAACACAGAGTGCTGTACAGTTGTGATTATTAATTTAAAATTTATAAATATATATTTCCATTTACCAAATCCACTTTGGATTTTTAATTTGCAATGTAACACAGGTAAAAATCATATCTGTTTCAATTCTTTTGTGCAATTTTATATACATGATAATATTACACATGTTACAATGCGTTGTTTCATGGCCATATGTCAGAGCGTTTTTGTTTAGAACACATCAATTTTTATGTGTTTTTACCTGTATGTATATGCCTGCATGGGGCTATAAAAGAAAACCAAATGGTTCTGTTTCTGGATATAAAGAGGGAGATGGAAACAGATTAATATAAACAGTTAACAGAAAGCTGATTTAAAATGCATATGTAAAACCAATATAGGTACCTAGATATACAAACGTACAGGAAGGTGAAACCAGTTGTTAGCCAAACCAATGTAATCCAATAACTAGATGAACATAGGAGCTAAATGTAAATCACATTATTAGATGGAGATGGATTGTGATGAGATTGAAGATAAAAAAAAATTCGAGGGATTGAAAAGTAAACCTACTGTTGTTTAATTGAGCATATTAGTGTTTCCTACTGTAACTTCACATTAAAGATTGGGTGTGGTTACCTTATTATTGTTGTTGCATCTGTAATAGAAACATTAAGTCAATTGTTGGAGTCCAGGCTTAAAGGAGAGGGATTCCGGTTTCAGTACTGTGTGAGCATTTGGTGTGAAATTCCAGACAAAGGTGATACAACAAGCCCATATTCCACTCTAGCCCCTCGCCCAATCTAACCTCTAGTCCACTCTAATCCCAGCCCACACTAGCCCCTAGCACACTTTAACCCCTTGCTGACTGTAGTCCCTTGCCGACTCTAGTCCGTTGTCAACTCTAGTCCCTCAACCATTCTAATCCTTCATCCACTTTGCCCCCTAGCCCATTCTAACCCCTAGCCCAATCTAGGTCCTAGCTCACTTTAACTTCTAGCCCCTATCCCACTCTGATTCCTAGCCCACTCTAACCCCTAGCCCATTCTAATCAGCTATTCATACATGACCTCGCTTAGACATTCACCATTAACCAAATGATCAGCTCAAGAGCTGAGTGCAGGTCTGGGGGTGTAATACATTTTTGATTGACTGCCCTCTGATATTGTAGTGTTACACTAGATTTGCTATACAACTGTTCGTAGTTAATAATGAAATATTGAGCAGTAGGTTTTAGAAATTCATCTCAGTTGATTGGTTATTTGTAATTTCTACTGCTTTCATTATGTGGTTCGACAGTATTTACGTGGTGAGGGATAAGTGCAGAAAGGAGAGGAAAATTGATGTCTACCAAATTCACTAAATGAGAAAAGGTGTTCTTAGTAAATCACAGGGTTTCTCTATCAGACTAACCAACAAAATGTGTTTCAATTAATTTATTAATTAGAACCACTGCTTTTGTGTTAGATGCTTAATGCTGAACATTGTAAAATAGTTCTAGACAAACAGAGCTATAAACTATTTTTAAATAAATGATGGTATTGAAATCATTTTAAGTTTAAAATCCTGTGTAAGTAATAAATGAAAGGCTGCTATTGGAGTGTGTAGGTGCGATTAACAGTATTACCCACCTGTTTCTCTCCTCTCCCTGAGGATGATCCATTCTTCTCAGGTTATCATTTCACTGATGTTGCCTGGTATCCAGCACTTGGCCACAGTTGCCATGTTGGGTGAGTGAGTCTGGGCATTGAGTTCTTGAAGGCTATTTGAGTGGGGAAGGCATCCCAATTCAGCTGGGCTTAATCCTCATACAAAATCCATCGTCTTTATTAGGGGTACATTGCTAATGGCCTGGAGTAGGAATCTCAGTTGCTTTCTCTTCTGTTTACATTATCGATGCTAGGGCCGATTATAGAGCCATCCCAGCTTAAAGCCAGGTTATCGAACATGAACTGAGGGGCTCTTGTGGTGTAGTGGTAGTATCCCTCCCTCTGGCCCAGACTCTTTTCAAGTCCTAACTGCTCCACACATGTCATAATATGTCTGATCTTTTTAAATTAAACGTGAATTACAGATGAAACCAGGTCTTCTGTTCTGTATTGCTGAGTACCATCCATAATACTAGAACCTTTAGCTCACTCGCTGAGGCATTTGTTAAGAAGAATGGAAGAATGTCACTGTAAGATTCAGCTAATTGCCATTGTTTGTTTTAATTCTATTGTTACATGTATTTGCAGAATTTCATCAACATTTGCTTGGTAAAGCCATCTACCTGATACCAATATGGCGGATGACTGGAAGGTCTCTGAAAATCCAAATCACCTGCCTGCAAGCATCTTTGTTCCGATCATCTTTTCACTGATATTCCTACTCGGAACTATAGGGAACAGCCTTGTGCTGGCAGTGCTGCTGAGGAATGGCCAGATGAGTTACAACACAACCAATCTCTTTATCTTAAACCTAAGCATAGCCGATCTGTTCTTTATTATCTTCTGTGTTCCTTTTCAAGCCACCATCTATACACTGGACGGGTGGGTCTTTGGCTCAATCCTTTGCAAAGTGGTCCACTTTTTCATCTACCTCACCATGTATGCGAGTAGCTTCACATTGGCTGCTGTGTCAGTCGACAGGTGAGTCTGCTTCCTGTGCTGTTTGTATCATGTATAGAATCATAGAGTCATACAACACCCTTTGGTCCAACCAGTCCATGTTGAACATAATCCCAAATTTAGTTGGTCCCACCTGCCTGCTCCTGGCCCATACACCTCCAAAGCTCTCCTATTTGTGTATTTATCCAAATGTTTTTTAAACATTGTAATTGTACCCACTTCCTCAGCAAGTTCATTCCACACACAAACCACCCTCAGAGTAAAAAAAATCTGTCCCTTATGTCTTATTTAAAGTCTCTCTCCTCTCACCTTAAAAAATGTGCCCCCTAGTCTTGAGATCCCCCATCCTAGGAAAAAGACAACTGCCATTAACTCTACCTGTACCCCTCATTATTTTATAAACTTCTATAAGGTCTCCTCTCAATCTTTTACACTCCAGTGGAAAAACTCCCAGTCTATCCAGTCTTTCTTTATAACTCAAACCTTCTATTCCCAGCAACATCCTGGTAAATCTCTTCTGAACCCTCTCCAGCTTAATAATGTCCTTCCTATATTATAGCTTCTGCATTCACAAAAGAGCTGTACATGAGTTCTCACTTGGTGGTTGTTTCCCAATATCTGCTGTTGTCTGGGCAGGGAAGTTCTTTCAATTTGCTTAGATGTCCAAAATTAGAATGACAGGATAGCTAGAGTGGCTACTACATGGATCATTAAAGTGAATAGCACCAATGTTTTTAATGAGAGACTGGGTAATCACAAGGAGAAAATTAATGGAAAGACAGATGGGAGTCAGGGGATATGGTGATAGGAAAGAGATGGAGTTGAGTTGGAAGATCTTCCATGGTTGTATTGAATGGTGTTGTGTCAAATTGAAATGTCAATGGCCTAATCCTGCTCCTATTTCTTATGCTCTTATTATACTGGTCAGGGAGAAGGAAGTAAAGGTGGTAGAAGACTGGAGTGTAAAGGTTGGTGTGGTTCAGTTGGGCCAAATGGCCTGTGGTTTTCTGTAATTCTACAGGAAAGGAGGTAAGTGAACACAAAACGCTAAGAGCAGGAAGAGGTTAAGACAATAACTCAATCACAGCTACTTGAAGAGTAGGTGGTCCAAATGCAGTGTAAACTCTTCTGTCTTCCCCATGTGAGGCACAGAGCAGGAAACCCTGAAGGAGGAAGGCTAAAAAAGAAGAAAAATAATATTGTGGTTTATACCCTGGATCTTGTTCGAAGTCCAGTTTCAGTGCCATAAAACTGTACTGCCCTATAGGAGGCTGTTCAGTCTATAATTTCTGTTTGAAAGAGCAATCTTCTTTCTCTCATTTGTTCCCCAACGATCAGCAATTTTCTTCCCTTCAATTTAAAGTTACTGAATCTGCACACACCTCCCTTTCAGGGAATAATATTGACTGTGTGAAAGGAAATGCTCCAACTCGCCTTCTATTTCCTTTGCCGATGACCTGAAATGTTGAGGGGGTGGAGGACTTTGATTTTAAAAATTATCTTGGAACACAGTGCGATTGAGAACAGCAGCTCATCTATTCCCTTCCAACTTGACATAATCTATGCACAAGAAACTGACCTGCAGTGGGAATTATCAGGACTGTCACAAGATGCAAAGTGGCAGCATTTGCAATCCTACAGATTGTCATCGGCCACCTTTGATAATTTCAGAAACAGAGAATGTTTATCGCTGACCAGTGGATAGTATTAAAATAAAATCATTTCAGCCACCATCTTTGAAATGATGATCACAGAGTGGAATAAATTTTACCAACATTACTTGCTCTGGCATATAATTGATTCTCAAATGAGTGGCTTAGAATAGCAATACATTTCACCAAATCACCATTAAATATTCAATTTTCGAGTTTGATTTAACAGTAAATTGCAATGCTCCGTCACTAGAAATATGTGGCACTTTCAGAGGAGCAGGAGTAGGCTATTCAGCTTCTCAAGGCTATTCTGTCATTCAATCAGGTCAAGACACCGTTTCCCTGCACTATCGCCATATCCAATGCTGTTTAGCCTGTTCAATAGCTGAGCTCCCACAATGCCCCGGGATTAGATTAGATTAGATTAGATTACGTACAGTGTGGAAACAGGCCCTTCGGCCCAACAAGTCCACACCGCCCCGCCGAAGCGCAACCCACCCATACCCCTACATCTACCCCTTACCTAACACTGCGGGCAATTTAGCATGGCCAATTCACCTGACCTGCACATCTTTGGACTGTGGGAGGAAACCGGAGCACCCGGTGGAAACCCACGCAGACACGGGGAGAACGTGCAAACTCCACACAGTCAGTCGCCCGAGGCGGGAATTGAACCCGGGTCCCTGGCGCTGTGAGGCAGCAGTGCTAACCACTGTGCCACCGTGGAATTTCAAAGATTCACCACCTCTGAGTGAAAATAATTGCTCCTCATTTTAATCATAAATGACCTGTTATTTTAATACCATGTCCCTGGTTCTAAACTCACCCACCATTTACATCCATCTGTCCCACATTGTAAAAATTTTGTAAGTTTCAATGAGATCGTTTCTCATCCTTTGAAATTCTATAGAGCACAGACCCATTTGCCTCAATCTCTTCTCATAAGACAGAGGGGCATAATTTTAAAGTGGAAAGCAGGAAGTTTGGAAAGGATTTGAAGTAAACCATTTTCGCCCATTGGGTAGGGGTGGGTCCTGAAATGCACTGCCTGGGAAGGTAGTTGAGGTGGAAAATCTCACAAATTTTTAAAAGTCCTTGGATGATCACTTGAATCAGCAAATTCTTCAATGTTCTGGGCCTAATGCTGGAAACTGAGACTAGTATAGGTGGAAGTATATCTTTGGTGGTCCTGACTCAATAGGCCAAAGGGCCTTTTCTGTACCTTATGATTCCATGATTCTATGATAATACCACCATCCCAGGGATTATCAGAGGGTGGCTCTTATACTGCCAGAAGAGGTTGTAGGTGCAGGTACAGTTACAACATTTAAAAGACATTTGGACAGGTACATGAATAGGAAAGGTTTAGAGTGATATGGGAGTTAAGTGGGACTAATTTAGTTTGGGAAACCTCATTGGCATGGATGAGTTGGACTGAAGAGCCTGTTTCTGTGACTTGGTGACTGTGTTGCACTCTACAATGGCAAATATTCCTTCCTTAGATAAGGAGACCAAAACTGTACACAATATTCTCAATGACCTCTCACCAAAGCTCTATATGATTGCAGCAGGACACCTTTACTGCTTTCATCCAATGTCCTTGTGATGAAGGTCAGCATACCATTGCCTTCCTAATAGATTGCTGTGCCTTCCTGCTAACTTTTGGCCACCCATGAGCAAGGACATCCAGATCACTTTTGACCTCATCACTTTCCAACTTCTTAGCCTTGGGCCTTCTGAGTGATGTGCACAATACATGGGATATCTGTCTCAGAAACATTTGACTTAACCCTGTCCTTGCTGGTGTTTATGCTCTGTTCCCTCCTCTACATCTACCATCATGACCCTTCTCCCTCAAATGTTTGACTGTTTCCCTTTAACTGCCTTCGTATTATTTATTATAAACATCCCTTGGGGTAGCGGGTTCCACATTCTCACCATTTGGGGTAAAGACATTATTTTCTATTGGATTTCTTGGTGTCTGATGATCCAGTCTGTTTGTTTTTCTGTATTCACTCGATGAAAACTTCTAAAAATTTTAACGAGTTCTGTTAGGTCACCTCTCAGTTATTCTTTTTCTCTACATGAGAAAAGATTTCCAGCCTGTCGATCTTTTCCTAATCTGTTTACCCACACATTTCTGGTCATCATCATCATCTGGCCCCTGTTGATTTGAGGATGTTGACTCAGGATTGAGAGTTTTCTCCATGGTTCTTCATGTGACTGAATAGGCCCAAAGAGCTTATGCCTGAAATATTGATTATCCTGCTTCTCGGATGCTGCCTGACTAGCTGTGCTTTTCCAACACCACACTCTTCGACTCAGAATAGGGGAATACTCAGCCTGTAGGTCTTCGGTAGTGCTGTATTTGCAGTATTTTCTTCATGTCTCTGTCATTGCTCTGCCTCATCATTCAAGCGTCAGGACTTGAAGCTTGGAGCAGCTTCATCGACAAATTGTTGCCATATTGGACAATCGATAGTGAGCTCCTCGCAATCATTAACATCAATGCAGCGACCTTTCTAATATTATAAAGGGATATTTGCATTTTAATCTCATTAACTAATAAAGGGGTATCCTATATTGTTTTTGCATATCAATCAGCAT
This sequence comes from Chiloscyllium punctatum, assembly GCF_047496795.1. NCBI lineage: Eukaryota > Metazoa > Chordata > Chondrichthyes > Orectolobiformes > Hemiscylliidae > Chiloscyllium > Chiloscyllium punctatum. The sequence goes on along the minus strand of NC_092756.1, from coordinate 78,324,073 downwards.
CAATTCAACTTTTAAACAGTTTTTGAAGATTGATTTGGCTTAGTTTCATTTCAGTTTTGTCCATCTAAGGCAAATAGAGTTGTTGATCAGAGTGTGGTGCTAGAAAAGCACAGCAGGTCAGGCAGCATCCATGGAGCAGGGAAATTGACATCTCGGGCATAAGCCCTTCAAATAGAATTGTTAGCACTGCTGCCTCACAACACCAGGGATCTGGTTTGTTTCCATCCTTGGGCAACTGCCTGTGTGGATTTTGCACATTCTCTCCGTGTCTGCATGGGTTTCCTCTGGGTGCTCTGGCTTCCTCCCACAGTCCAAAGATGTGCAGTTTAGGTGGATTGGCCATGGGAAATTACCCATAATGTCCAGGGAAATGCAGGCTAGGTGGGTTAGCCATGGGAAATGCAGGCTTACAGGGATAGGATGGGGGTGTGGGTTTGGGTGGGATGCTCTTTAGATGTTTGGAGTAGACTTGATGGACTGAATGGCCTGCTTCCAAACTGTAGGGATTCTATGATCTTCTATTCTGTGCTGGGTCCCCGGTGCCATAGACCTCAGTGACAATATTGTGTTCACTTCTGGGCACCAGACTTTAGCAAGGATATCAAGACCTTAGCGTTCAAGCAAGATGTATTAAAGTGATACCAAGGATGAGGAATTTTAGTTATATGAAGTAATTAAAGTAACTGAGATTGTGTTCCAAAAAGCAGCGTTGGTTAAGAAAAGAGTTAGCAGTGGAGCTCAAATGATGAAGGATCTCGACAGAGTGAATAAGGAGAAGCTGTTGCCGCTGGCAGGAGAGTCAATAACCGAAGGTGACAAGCTGAAGTAATTGGTTAGAGAACCAAGGAATAAATGTGAATAGATTTTGTAGTATAATGAGAGGGCGATGTATATAATTATGGTGCATTAGCAGGCAGGACAACTGAGGAAAGGACGAAATCATCTTTACTGGTGAGAGGTGTATTACATATTACCGCACCATGTACAATGGTGTAAATAAAAGATTTGGCATGCATCTATTGGTCAGACAACAGTCGCTCTTGGATAAGGAGAAATGATTAAAGGCCACATACAAACAAGATCTCTCTAACATGCAAAATGGAACCCTAAGCTCTAAATCTTGTGTCTGCACAAGCTAATTTTAAATTGTAATTTGTTTGACTTGGAATGTGCTGTCTGAAAGCCTGCTGGAAGCAGACAATCAGCATTAGTAAGAAATTATTTATTACAATATGCTACACAGCGGTACCTGATTACAATACTGATCTTTGGGAAATAATCTCCACCAATACTTATGGCTTTTTAAATAGAGAATTCAGGCAAATCTAATCTGTTAATATTTCTTAGCTATAATGTCATGAATGGCACTATCCACAAACACACAATAATTGTTTTTCACCACTGACACATTAATAAATTGACGAAAGAACCAGTGATGAAATGGGAGCTGCTTTTTTTCTTAATTCAAGTGTGATTTTGACCTAGAATGCACTGACTGAAAACTGCCAGAGGCTGATTAAATTTCTTTGAAAAGGAATTAGTTAAATATTTGAAGGGACAACTATTTAAAAGGCTATTGGAAAAGAGATTAATCATATAGCTGTTTTGAAAAGCACACTGCAGCACGCTGAATCTAATGACATCCTGTGCTGCACAAAAACAGACGTTGCTGGAGCAACTCAGCAAGTCTGCCAGCATTTGTGGAGAGAAAGCAGAGCTATTGTTTTGGGACTAGTGACCCTTCTTCAGATTATACAATTAATGGTAGAACAGAGGGACCGAGGGATTCAGGTACATAATTGTTTGAAGTTTGCATCAAAGTTAGATAGGGTAGTTAAAGAGGTGTTTGGCATGCTTACTTTCATAGCTCAGTCCTTTGAATAAAGGAGTTGGGATGTCATGTTGTGGTTGTACAAGACATCAGTGAGGTCTCTTCTGGAATACTGTGTCCAGTTCTGGTTGCTGTTTTGGAAGGATATTGTTAAGCTGGAGAGGGTTCAGAAACGATGTACCAGGATGTTGGCAGGTATAGAGGTTTGAGTTATAAAGAAAGGTTGGGATATTTTTCACTGAAGCATAGGAGGTTGAGAGGTGACCTTATAGAAGCTTATAAAATAATGAGGGGTCTAGATAGAGTTAATGAGAGTTGTCTTTTCCCATGGATGGAAGATTTCAAGACTGAGGGGCTGGTTTTTAAGGTGCGTGGAGAGAGATTTTAAAAAGACCTGAGGGGAAAAAAAGTTTTTACACAGCGGGTGATTTGCCTGTGGAATGGTCGTCCTGAGGAAGTGGTGGATGTGGATACAATTACAACATTTAAAAGATAAGTATGCAAGTAGAAAAGGTTTGGAGGGATATGGGCCAGGAGGAGGCAGGTGGGACTAGTTTAGTTTGGGATTATGTTTGCCATGAATGGGCTGGACTGAAGGATCTATTTCCATGTAGTATGACTCTATGACTATAATTTATGTGCTACATTAGGGCTGATTTCTGAGCAAAGGGGATTTTCTTACTTCCCTCAATGCTGTTTGACTCCACAGAGGATATGTCTCTTTCTTTCCTGCACCCAGAAGCCAGCCTGACTGACAGACTGGGCTCATTGTCTTGTTCTGGCAAGAGCTGCTGGCCAGGAGTATGGAAGGAGCCTGCAGCATTGGAGGGTCAGGATTGCATTAGTATTGCAGCATTACAGTGGGTTCCAGGTTTGGAAATGTTCTTAAACCTTGTAAAGACATCAACTAATTCAGGGAATAAAATGAAAGGCTGATGTATGGATGCAAATCCCTTGTTTCTTTATGTCTGTAGATATCTTGCTATTCGATATCCTTTGAAATCCCGAGATCTCCGCACAGCAAGGAACGCCACAGCTGCCATTGCTGTAATCTGGGCCTTGTCCATCATTCTAGCTGGACCATATTTGAGTTACTACCAGATTGTCCATTATGAGGGAATACCCATTTGCGTGCCAATATGGGAAGACAGAAAAAGAAAAATAATGGACGTTTCCTCGTTTGTTTTTGGCTTTTTAATCCCAGTTGCAATCCTGAGTCTTGCCTACACCAGAACAATCAAGTATCTGTGGACATCAGTGGATCCCATTGAGACCATCTCAGAGTCCAAGAAAGCAAAGCGGAAGGTGACAAAAATGATCATCATTGTCGCTGTTCTGTTTTGCCTCTGTTGGTTGCCCCATCATGTTGTGATCATGTGCTTCTGGTTTGGTTACTTCCCCTTCAATAAAGCCACCTACGCTTTCCGCCTCATTTCACACTGCCTGTCCTATGCCAATTCCTGCCTCAACCCCATTGTGTACGCTTTGATATCAAAGCATTTTCGCAAGAGGTTCAGGCAGGTCTTCACTTGTCTCCTGAAGAAGCAAACCATCAATAAAGTCCATGTTGTCCACGTGGCCAACACTGTGACCGGCTTTCAGCCGCCGCCAACGGAAACCTCCCAGATAAATGAAGAAAACTGCAAAGTCGGACGCTCAGCTATGGCAGAAAGCAAGATGGGACGGAACAAGCCAAGGGCTGCACTGAGACAGCAGGCTCTGCATTATCCCTAAGGAACTACTCAATTCTGATTTCACAGCAGATCTCTAGAATATTGAAACTTTCACCTGGGTGTAGAGCCTGGTGCATTGAGAGAGTTGGTCATTGATAATTAATTTTCAAGGAACCAACTACTTTGATTAAAGCAAGTTGCCATGATGATTGGAAAAAGTATACTGTATATGCCTTTACAGAAACTGTTACAACCTTGAGTTATCTAAGGAACAGTCTATTAAATTTTCACTCTTAAATAACTGGACACTGCGATGGCATTTTATCTACATTGTGCTAATTGTGTAAGCACCAAGGTAACGTTACTCTTATGAGCTTCATTGTGACAGCTAGTCACTTTAGTATTTCTACTACTGTCAACTGTCAGAAATACTAGGAATTTCCTAATCCTTCAAACTGCTTCATAAAGCCAAATTCTGTACTTTATTGTGAGTGTGTTTCCTGTTGAGCAATTCAATGTATTTTTGTGAAATGCCATTTTAGAAATTAATAATATTGGATTGATTGGATTCAATCTACTGTATTAAAGTTCAATGTTTCAACTTTTAATTACCAAATTATTACTCAGTTCTTCTATGGGAGGAACATACAAGCAAACGTTCATTCGTATTTTCCTGTTTTTTAAGAATTTTAACCTGAGTTCATGCCCAGTGTGAATTGTTACATGATGTTGCTACCTCCCTGCCAAAGTCATGCCTTGGGAAGATTCCTAAACTGTTTTTATACCATTTTCAAGGTGGTTTTATGGTACAAAATCTGTAAATAAAGCATTAGACTCAGTAAAAATGTAAAACTAAATAAAGTTCTGACTAGTATTGCTGTGTTTTTTGCTTCTGGGTGTGACTTGTGCACAATTCAAGCTGCAGAAATCTGGGCAATCTCTTTTACTCAATCAACAAGAGTAACTGATTGAAAGTGTAAATGTGCTCACTGTGTGCACATTGGTTTCTGTATTACAACATAATTACACCTCAAAAATAATTAATTGGATGTAACACACTTTTGGGTGTCCTGAGGTTATGACAGATAAATGCAAGGATTTGTGTATGTGGATTTGAGCATCATTGTAGCAACTTTTTGAACAACCTAATCCTCTTAGTTAAAAATCACACAACCCTAGATTATAGTCCAACAATCTGGTGTTGTATGATTTTTGACTTTGTCCACTCCAGTTCAACACTGGCACCGCCACATCATAGTCTGCTTAGGACATTTATTGTCAGAACTACATCCATTACAAAATCTCTGTCCAAGTGGCTGTGTAATATTTTTTCATGGTAAACCACTCTATGTCATAGGGTCATACAGTATGGAAACAGACCCTTTGGTCCAACTCATCCATGCCAACCAAAATTTCCCAAACTAAACTATTCCAATTTGCCTGCATTTGGCCCATATCCCTCAAAACCTTTTCTATTCATCAACCTGTCCAAACGTATTTTAAATTTTGTAATTGTACCAGCCTCCACCACTTCCTGTGGCAGTTCATTCCATATATGTGGGAATTGTTGCCCCCTCAGGTGCCTTTTAAATCATTCCCCTCTCACCTTAAACATGCGCTCTAATTTTGAACTCCCTATCCTAGGGGAAAGACCTTTGCTATTCATCCTTATCTAGCCTTTCATGATTTACAAACCTCTATAAATTTAAAAACCTCCAATGGTCCAGGGAAGAAGTCCCAGCCTATCCAGTCTCTCCCTACAACTCAAACCCTCCAGTCCTAGTAACATCCTTGTAAATCTTTTCTTGGTCGTATGCATTTTAGTTGTGATTACAGTAAAGATTTAGTCATATTATATGATAAATTTCATCATTATATTCCAGGAACATGGACACGTGTAATATCTTGCATTTTAAAGGATAGGTTTGTTTGAGTGGGAAGAAAGTATTGTATATTGCAAGATGAATATTTTGTCATATTGCCCTGACTCTTTCTGGAAATGTACAAATAAAGCTAGTTCAATAATGGCTGTCTGAAATTCAGCACTTGTAACCTTATGGAATGAAATGAACAATATCTTCCTGTGTCCTCGCCTACCACCATCTAAATTATAAACTTCAATGTGAAACAAGTGCTGCTTGTAAAGATTGTTGAAACAATGTTTTTTGAGACAGATATCAATGAGATAGAAGTGTCTACTTCTCACTGTAGAACTTTCCCAATTTGTGCAGGAGCTCAGGGAGGTGAAGAACAAGGACATATGTGTGAGTGACTCCGACGTAATGGGTTCACCTGGTACCAATAGGTATCAGTGATACTAAATAACATCATAAGACAGGAACAGAACGAGGCCATTCAGTCCATTGTGTCTGCTCCACCATTTGATCATGGCTGGTATGTTTCTCAATCTGATTCTCCCGCTTTCTCTCTATAACTCCCTTAATCCCCTTACCAAACAAGAATCTATCTTCTCTGTCTTAAATACACTCAATGACCTGGCCTCCACAGTGTTCTGCAGCAGTGAGTTCTAAAGAATCTGGCTGAGGAAATTAATTCTCATCTCAGTTCTAAAGGGTTATCCTTCACTTTGAGGCTGTGCCCTTGGGTCCTAGTCTCTCCTACCAGTGGAAACATCTTCTCCCTGTCCCATCTATCCAGGCATCTCAGTATTCAGTAAGTTTCAATCTGATGTCCCCTCATTCTTCTAAACTCCATTGAGTACAGACCCAGAGTCCTCAACCATTTCTTGGATAACGAGCCTTTAATCCCTGAAGTAAAGTAAACCTCCTCTGAACCCCCTCCAACACCAGCATATCTTTACTTAGAGCCCAAAACTACTCACTATATTCCAAATGTGGTCTAACCAGAACCTTATACAGCATCAACAATACATCCCTGCTCTTGTATTGTAGCCCTCCTCTCAAAATGAAAGTTAACATTGCATTTGCTTTCCTAACTGCCAACTGAATCAGCATGTTATCCTCAAGAGAATTCTGAACTAGGATTGTCAAGTCCCTTTGCACTTCAGATTTGCAAAGTCTTTCCCCATTTAGAAAATAGTCTACTATTCTTCCAACTGAAGTGCATCATCGCCTTGCAATTTCTCACACTGTATTCCATTTGCAACTTCTTTGCCCACTCTCTGAGCCTGTCCCAGTTCTCCTGCAGTCTCCCCACTTCCTCAACATGACCTGTCCCATCAGATCACATGGAACTGAAACCTGATGGAGAAGTTTCTAATTGAACCTCTCCTTGGCCATGTCTCTGTAATAGGACCATGAATGAAGATTCATAAATTTGTACTAATATGGTGCTCAGCCCAGTCAGGATATTTATACACGGTGCCAGCAATTTATGAATCCTTTACTAAGGACTGGATCCAATGCTGATGAAGGCAGCAAAGTGAAAAGCCATGGGCCTGGAAGAGCACACTTAAGAAAATAGTCAGAGCAATAATCAGAGGAATAGGGCCCACAACAGCTGGTTAGAGGTGTACAGAACAACAGAAAAAGCCCTATACCTTCCCAAGCCCCTCGACCTCAAAATGTGCCACATATTGGATGGACGGCCATTGCTGCTTAAATTGAAGCTGGACAATCTCCAGACACAAAGAAACTGGGCAAGGAGCAGGTCAGTGCACTGTACCCAATCAGCAGTAGGGCTGATGTTATCCTCATTCAAGGTAAAACTGCCATAGTCCTAGCAGACCAGAGGGTTGCTGTCTCAGACAGAGATAACTGGGTGGTGGTTTAACCTGAGGTTTAGCACACGACAGGAAAGGGAAGAACTCCTTCATGGAAACCTCAGCTGGTTTGGGAATTGATCCCATTCTGGTGGAACCAGCCAGCATTAGAAACCAGCCATCCAGCCAGCTGAGCTAACCAGCTGAAGGCATTATCCTGAATTCTGTACCTACATCCTCCTTCTCCAAACTGAAGACAGATGAAATACACATATAACATCCTACCACTCACAGCTGGTCTCCTTGTTCCTTCATGGGCACTATTTGAACTCCCGACCACAGCATGGACTCACACCCCTGGCCTCAGTGTGGTCTCGAACTCCCGGACTCAGAGCAGACCCACACCCCCAGCCACAAGGTGAAGCCCTGATTTGGAAGGACTGTTATTCTGAACTCTTATTTCTCTATTTTTCTAATTTATTGCTGGTATTTTAATTTCTTTTTTTTTACTTTTTTCCCTAAGAATTTGTACTTAAGACTCTGTACCTAGGAACGTTGGTGCCTAAAATGGCACCATAAGTGGCAACTTGTAAACGTTTCACTGTACTCATGAGAGTACATGTGATAATAAAGCTAATTCTAATACTCTTTTCCTGGTAATCCTCTGAATATTCCAGGACATTCAGGGCTCTCTGAGCTCGTTTCACCAGAAAGGTAGCATGTATTCTGCCTTCTGAGCAGCCACCCATTGTTCTGTTGTAGGTCTAACCAGGAGGAGCTGTTCCCAATGTCTTCTTGCCAGATCCTGTAGTATTTTACTAAAATCTGCCTTACCCCAATCCAAACCTTTTATTTTAAAAAAGGCTATCTTCTCCCTTTTCTAAAACAAATTTAAAACATATAGTGTTGCACTTGCTATCACTAAACTGCTTCTCCACTTTTACCTGCAGAATTAGGTCCAGTTTTGCACCTTCCCAAGGACCTTCTACAATAAGCTTTCCTGAATACATTTTTAAAAATCTGCCCACTTTCAATCCTTGATGCTATGACAATCCCAACTAATATTGAGCTAGTTGAAATCCCCTAATACAGTTATGTTCCTTTTGCTTTTTTTTAAACACACCTCAATGAATTAACAACATATCTGCTCCTCAATCGCCCGTTGACTGATTCAATAATACACTCCCAGCAGTGTGACTGCCTCTTTTTTATTCCTAAGTCCTACCCACAAAGCCTCATTTGATGACCCTACCCAAGATATCACTCCCCCTCCCCCTTATTGCATTAGCTACCTCCCTAACTAAAGTGACACCACCTCCACCTCTTCTGCACCCTCCCTGTCCTACCTGAAGATTCGGTATCCCGGAATATTAGTTTGCTAGTCTTGTCCATCCTTCAACTGGAGGTAGCAACTCCAGTTCGATGTGTCAATTCATGCCCTTAATTCATGTGTCTTACCTGTAATATTCCTGACGTTAAAATAAAGGCCATCCAGCCTCACCTTACTCCCTAGAAGCTCAACATGGCTGAACTCCCTCTCTGCCTTGGTTCCTCTAATAAAGTATGTCCTTACTGAACTAATATGGTATCCCCTTCTACAACTGCAAGTTTAAATTCCTCCCAACATTAGCAAACCCTCCTGCGAGGATTAGTCCCATTCTGGTTCAAATGCAGACCATCCCTCTTGTACAGGGTCCTACTTCCCAGAAACAGTCCCAAAGATCCAAGAGTCTAAGATCCTACACCCCTCCTGCCCTGAGATGACTGACATCCAGCAACCACAACCATCTTCCCTATGTGCCAGGTGTAACTCTAACCAGCAGGGAGTTAGCCCCCCTCCCCGATACCCATTGATTCCAGTTTTACTAGGGCTCCTTGAGGTCACACTCAGTAGAATTCTCTCTCGAATGCAGTCTTCTTGACTTCAGCTCCCTCCTCCTTCTTGAATTCAATGTGTTTGTTCATGGCTGTAATGGGGTTAGGAACTGAGGGCCTGTTGGAATCCAAACTGAGTAGCAGTGCACAGGTTAATGCTGAGTAAGTACCACTCACTGTGGATCACACCTTCAGTCACTTTACTGATGATCAGTATTGTGTACAGTTCTGGGCAGTACACTGTTAGCCCAAGCCTGGATATTGTCCCAGTCTTGTTGCATTTGAACATGGATTGCTTCAGTCTCTGAGGAGTCACAAAGCCTGTATCACTTAGACCCCTATTAGATTCTACCCAACAGTTTCGCTTCTCTGCCATTTCCTTGTTCTCAACTAGAAAATCTCCAGTCTCCACCTAGAATGAGATGAAATTTGTTAATATGATATGGAGGTCCCAGTGTTAGACTGGGGTGAACAAAGTCAGAAGTCACACGACACCAGGTTATAGCTCAACAAATGATTTTCACTAAGGAAAGGGCAGCACTTTGAAAGCTTGTGATTTCAAATAAATCTGTTGGACTACAACCTCGTGTCATGTAACTTCTAAATTTGAATTGGAATTCTCTCATTCCACTTGGGTGATCAATATTTGAAGAAGAAGATTGCATACATTTTTTACAAAGCACTGGAGCAATGCAGAAGTCCCTCAGTTTCACAAATGCCACAGAACAAACAATTGAAATTAAATGGCAAGGTTTGAAGGAAAGAATAAATCAATTACAGCATCATCTCATACTTGAAGATGTGACAGTAGCTGATAGTCTGCCAACTCCGGTACAACACATCTCTGTTCCTGACAAGTACCAGATCAACTCGTGCAACTGGGAACAAAAGAGATTCTGCAGATGTTGGACATTGCTGCCAGCCATTTACTCACAGCAACTGGGAGCGTTTTTTTCTTCTCAGATAGACATTTTGCCTCATAAATGTTCTTAACTTACAAGACGACTTTTATTTATCTAGAAATGGGCAAATATAACTGCTTTAAAACAAGGAGCTGTGGAAGATGAGGTTGTATTTTCTTAATGTCAAGTTTCAAATGTCTGTGTTAGGCTGTGAATACTTCTGAATTTTCAGAACTCAAAATCCAAATGCTTCATGAAAATTTGAAATCTATCCTCAGAGGTGACAGGTCGTTGCTGAGCTCATTATACAATCTGCACCACTTTGGATGGAGATAATGCCTTAAAGTCAAACCTATGGATCATTTGCGGCAATAACTGGATGTCATTGCATTGAGTCCATTTGGAGAGATGGTTGGACACATTGACATTTAACCCTATCCTGATGAAGGGCTTTTGCCCGAAATGTCGATTTCGAAGCTACTTGGATGCTGCCTGAACTGCTGTGCTCTTCCAGCACCACTAATCCAGAATCTGGTTTCCAGCATCTGCAGTCATTGTTTTTACCTCGTTGAATTTAACCCTATCAGCTGACTTGGATTCCAGGGCCAAGGCCTATGTTCTGGGAATAAAAACAATGAGCTGTGGATGCTGAAGGTCTGAAACAAAAGTCGAATTTGCTGGAGTAACCCAATAGGTCTGGTAGCACAAATACTCACTGGACCCAAAACATTAACTCTGTTTCTCTCCTCACGTGCTGCCAGACCTGCAGAGTTTAGCCTGCAATTTCTGTTTTCGTTTGTGTTCTGGAACTTTGGCTTCAAATCGCACAATGACAGATGGTGGCATTTGAATTTAATTTTTTTTTAAATTGTCTGGAGTTAAAAGCTGGTCTCATGGTGACAAAATAAAAGCATCTGATTCATTAATGTTCTTTGGGGAAGGAAATCTGCCATTCTTACCAGGCCTGGCCTATATGTGACTCCAGAGCCTCAGCAGCGTGGCTGACTTTTAACTGCCCTCTGGGCAATTAGGAATGGGCAATAAATGATGGTTCAGCCAGTGATGCCCCCATCTCATGAATGAATAAAAAATTGAGACCAATCAGGGTGTCTGGACGCGAGAGAGGACAGAGCTGAAGGGCTGCCCCATGAAGGTAATATACAGTAGGATTCATGGACTGAGGGTCAGCTCCCTCGATCTGCCTCCAAAACCTGAGGCTTTTGGAGGGAGAGTCTGTGTCATTTCAAGCGGGATCGCACCTATTGCCTGGGAAGCTCAAAGTGACCGGACCTCTGAACCTTTATGCCTCTGGCTCATTCCGGGCCTTGGCTGTAGATATCTACAGAACGTCACACTTTGCAGCTCATAACCAAGAAGGAAAGACCAGTAAAACCGGTCAATGAGACAAACTGGCCTGACCCATGTTGTATACCTCAAAATGGAGCTCCTGTATGTTCAATTCTAACCCCATTCCTGCTTTCTTTTCACTCAGATACAGACCAGGTAACGGATGCCTCATATCAGGGGGTATTCCAGTACAGCAATTTAATGTTGGATGTGGTTAATTACAGATGAGGCATGGCCTTCTTCAAGCATCTTTGCTTCATGTGTCATTTAGGATTCATCAGATGGCATGGTGGCTCAGCAGTTAGCACTGCTGCCTCACAGTACCAGGGTTTGGTTCCAGCCTCAGGCGACAATTTGTGTGGTGTTGGCACAATCTCCCTGTGTCTGCGGGGATTTCCTCTGGGTGCTCTGGTTTCGTCCCACAGTCCAAAGATGTGCAGGTTAGGTGGACTGGCCATGCTAAATTATCCATAGTGTCCAGGGATGTGTAGGCTAGGTGGGTTAGTCATGAGAATGCAGAGTTACAGGGATTGGGTGATTAAATTACCTACAGTGCGAAAACAGGCTATTCGGCCCAACAAGTCCACACCGAGCCTCCGAAGAGTAGCCCACAAAGACTCACTCCCCTAGCCTAAACATTCCCTTACTAATGCACCTAACACTAAGGGACAATTTAGGATGGCCAGTTCAGCTGATCTGCACATCTTTGGGTTGTGGGAGGAAACCAGAGAACCACCATGCCAGGTGGGATGTTCTTTGGAGGAGCAGTGCAGACTTGATGGGCTGAACAGCCTGCTTTCACATTGTAAGGATTTTGTAATATATGCTCAAAATCTTTGGCAAATCAATAGACAGTTGATCTCTTTTTGCCAACTGTTGTCTGTGAGTTGGACATGGATGAATGATTCACGCCATATGGTTGTGGCAGGGGGATATTTAATTCCAGTAGTTAGTAACCTGCCCCCCCACCCCCTCCCAGTGACGCCCACTTCATTCTCCATTTCCAAAGTGTAGGCTCTCTGTTGTATCTCTGCAGTTTGTCAGTATAGAGACAGTGAGAGCATCAGTCCCAGCTCTGCGTCTCCCATGATTATGTGCCCCCACTTCCTGGGGGGGAGGGGGGAGGAATGAGAATAATGGAAATACTTGTTAAGGGACTGTCTGAGACACTGACATGACATTGCATTAAAACAGTTTGCCAGTGTTCAATTCAACAGACTGATCAAAGGGTTAAAATTCCATCCTTAATGACAGTGTTTGTATATAACTGGAGGAACTGAATCTTCATCATGGTTCAGATATTCACATTTACACAATTCTAAATCTGTACCTTGACAGCAATAGCTCGCACTTTCAGCACTGTCGGAGGTGGGTGTTCACTCAGCAACAGTAACCACGGATTGTTTTTGCCAATGTGAACTTAAACATAGAAACCAAAGCAAAATCCTGAGGCACAGGTGGTGTCAAACTGAGGAGCACTGGGGAGAAGGCAAAATCAGGAAACAAGAAAGAGTTGCATTTATATAGTGTCCGTACCAACCTCAGGATGCCTCCAAAATGCTCTGCAGCCAATGAATCACTTTTGATGTGGAGTCATTATTGTAATATTGAGATGTGGCAGCCAAAATGCACACAGCAAGGAGCAATGTGTTTTCTGTTTCTGTGATATTGACTGAGGAAGGAGGATTGTCCGGGATACTGAGCGATCACTCCCCAGCTCTTCTTCCAAATCACCAGGGAGAACAGATAAAACCCTGAGTTTTAACTCTCACTTGAAAAAGAGCAGAGCAGTACTGCCTCATCACGGCACAACAGCATCAGTTTGCAAATTTGTGCTCATGTGCACAGAGTGAGTCTTGAACCCACAATGGAGAATGACAGTGAGCTGCAGCTGACACTGCAGTAGCTTTGGATAAGACAGGGGCTTTGTAAAACCCAGAGGCTGTTAGGACGGAAGTAGGAGTGAAGGCTGAGGGAATGAGTGAGAGGAGCAAAGTGATGGTGAGGACAACCGAGACTGTCGGGCTCAGTCGGACTCTCTAATAGCGTTAAACCAAAAACAAGACCAAAGAGCTGCAGATGCTGGAAATCAGAAACAAAAGCAGAAATTGTTGGGCAAACTCAGCAGGTCTGGCAGCCTCCACAGAGCACTGTTCTGAGGAAACAGCCTGAAAGGTTAACTCTGCTTTCTCACCACAGATGCAGTCACACGTGCTGCGTTTTTCCAGCAATTTCTGTTTTCGTGTCTAATGGCATTGCCTGGGGAAAGAACGTGCAGAGGCCTGAGTGCAGTGACAGTGATGTAATTAATACATGGCAGTTTGGAAAGCAGCAGTTTGAGAATTGATGACTATCAGAGCTGCGAGTGATTTTCTGGCTGATCATGGTGGCAATCAACAATAACAGAATAGTCTATTCTGCTTGTGCAATACCCCCACAGTTATTGAGTGACAAGAAGCAAATATCAGTTGTTAACAATTTAAGCAGCAATAATTTCTCTAATCATTGGCAAATTAAATCCCCAAAATGTCCTTTACCAAACTTATTTTACTAGCTTTAGGGGCATTTAAATGGTCAATGGATAAACATATGGATGATAATGGAATAGTGTCGATTAGATGGGCTTCAGAATGGTTTCTCAGGCCGGTGCAACATCAAGGGCCAAAGGGCCTGTACTGTGCTGTAATGTTCTATGTTGTATGAACTGAGGAATGTTCAATTATTGAAATAACTGGTTCAAGGCCAGTGAAGTGAAATACTTTTCATTATAAAGATTTATAATGGAGCTCAGCTCTTTCCGTGGGAGCTAACTGGTACCCTGAGTAATAAGCAAACTCCCCAGGATTGTTCTAGAACAGAGAGACCAAGGGGTTCAGGTACTTATTTCTTTGAAGTTTGCAACACATGCTGATTGGATGCTATAGAAAGCATTAAGCACACTTGCCTTCATTGCTTTGATTATAGGATTGGGACATCATGTTGAGGTTGGACAAGGCATTGGTGAGGCTTCATCTGGAGTACAGTGTGCAGTTCTGATCTCCCTGTTACAGAAAGGATATTACTAAGCTGGAGAAGGTTCAGAAGAGATCTACCAGGATGTTGCTGGGAATGGAAGGTTTGAGTTATAAAGGAGAGGCTGGTTAGACTGGGACTTTTTTCACTGGAGGGTTGAGGGGTGACATTATAGAGGCTTATAAAACCATGAGTGGCATGGATAAGATGAGTAGCAAAGATCTTTTCCCTAAGGTGGGTGAGTTCAAATCCAGGGGGCATATATTTAAGGGTGAGAGGAGAAAGATTTTAAAAAGACATGAGGGGCAATGTTTTTATACAGACTGTGTTTCAGGTGTGGAATGAACTGCCAGAGGAAGTGGTGGATGTGGGTACAGTTAAAACATTTAAAAGACGTATGGATGAGACCATGAATAGGAAAGGTTTGGAGGGATATGGGCCAAGCGCAGGGAGGTGGGACTGGTTTAGTTTGGCATTATGGTCAGCATGGACTGGTTAGACCAATGGGTCTGTTTCCGTGCTGGATGACTTTATGATTCTTTGACTCAAAGGGGCTTGAAACTTGTCCTGCCCTGAATTATGAGAAATTCGGGCAGCGTACAGTGAAGATTGAGATCATAGTCACCCATTGAAGCCAGTAATAGAGTATGTAGCTCTGTACAGACAGTCCAGATTTAAGTCCCACCTCTCCTATAGGTGTCTCATAGCCTGCCTGAACAGATTGATTCAAATAACTATAAGGCCTAAGGAAGTTTGATTGGATGGATTATAAATAGATATGACCCCCATAGGGGAGCCTGGAAACCAAACTTAAAGATAAGGGCTCCTGTCACTTAAGATTAATTTTCTCAGTTTGTCATTTGTCTCTGAAATTCCCTTCAGCAGTGAGTAGTCGAGGCTGGGGTCACTTGATATATTCAAGGCTAAGTTGGACAGGTTCTTGATCTACAAACAAGTCAATGGTTATGGAGAAGGTACTGCAGGCAGGAAAGTGGAGTTAAGGCCACCATCATAGAACATAGAACATTACAGCGTGGCGCAGGCCCTTTGGCCCTCAATTATGCACCAATCTGTGGAACCTATCTGAAGCCTATCTAACATACACTATTCCATATTCATCCATATGTTTATCCAACGACCATGTAAATTGCCTTAAAGGTTGGTGAGTTTACTACAGTTGCAGGCAGTGCATTCCACACCCCTACTACTCTCTGAGTAAAGAAACCACCTCTGACATCTGTCCTATATCTATCATCCCTCAATTTAAAGCTATGTCCCCTCATACTAGCCATCACCATCCAAGGAAAAAGGGTCTCATTGTCCACCCTATCTAATCCTCTGATTATCTTACATGTCGCAATTAGGTCACCTCTCAACCTTCTTCTCTCTAATGAAAACAGCCTCAAGTCCCTCAGCCTTTCCTCATAAGACCTTCCCTCCATACCAAGCAATATCCTAGTAAACCACCTCTGAACCCTTTCCAAAGCTTTCACGTCCTTCCTACAATGCAGTGACCAGAACTTTATGCAATACTCCAAGTGCGGTCGCACCAGTTTTGTACAGCTGCAGTATGACTTCATGGCTCCAAAGCTCAATTCCTCTACCAATAAAAGTGAACACACCGTATGCCTTCTTAACAACCCTATCAAACTGGGTGGTAACTTTCAAGGATCTATGTACATGGATGTCTCTGCTCATCTACATTGCCAAGGATCTTACCATTAGCCCAATACTCTTTATTCCTGTTGCTCCTTCCAAAGTGAATCACCTCACACTTTTCAAAATTAAACTCCATTTGCCACCTCTCAGCCCAGCTCTGCAGCTTATCTATGTCCCTCTGTGACCTTTGGCACTGTCCACAACTGTACTGACCTTAGTGTCATCCGCAAATTTAATAACCCATCCTTCTATGCCCTCATCCAGGTCATTTATAAAAATGACAAGGAGCAGTGGCCTCAAAACACATCCTTGCAGTACACCACTAGTAACTGAACTCCAGGATGAACATTTCCCATCAACCACCATCCTCTGTCTTCTTTCGGTTAGCCAATTTCTGATCCAAACTGCTAAACCACCCTTTATCTCATGCCTCCTATTTTGTGCAATAGACTCCTTTGGGAAACCTTCACAAATGCCTTACTGAAATCCATACACACCACATCAAACTGCTTTCCCGTCATCCATCTGTTTGGTCACCTTCTCAAAGAACTCAATTAGATCTGTGAGGCATGACATCAGATCAGCTGAAGCAGCCCATTTCAAATGCAACAAGACCTGGATAATTTCCAAGCTCAGCCTGACAAGTCGTGAGTAAAATTCATGCTACACAAATGCTGAGCAATGGCCATCTCCAATAAGAGTCTAGGTTAGAGTGATGCCGGAAAAGCACAGCAGGTCAGGCAGCATCCGAGGTGCAGGAAAATCGATGTTTCGGGCAAAAGCCCGAATGAAGGGCTTTTGCTTGAAACATTAAGCTTCATTCCTGATGAAGGGCTTTTGCCCGCAACGTCGATTTTCCTGCTCTTCAGATGCTGCCTGACCTGCTGTGCTTTTCCAGCACCACTCTGACCTAGACTCTGACCTCCAGCATCTGCAGTCCTCACTTATGCCATCTTCAATAAGAGACAATCTAACCACCCCTTGACATTCAGTGGTATCTGAATACCTCACTATCAGCATCCTGGGGGCTACCATTGACCAGAAACTCAACTATTGTTAGGGGAGCAAATACTGTTCTCTGCAGTAAAAACAGAGAATCCTGGGGCAAAGTTAAGGACATCTCTTTGGCGTTGGAGAGGAACTCAGATTGGAAGGGGAAGGATTGAATTGTGTTACTCAAATGACATATAAAGGACAAAGAAAACTATCCCTGATCAGCCCTACCTTCTCCCTGATCTTTCTCTTATTCCTCGCATATGAGTAAAATGCCTTTGGGTTCTCCCTAATCCTTCCAGCCAAGCCATTTTTCTGCCCCCTCCTGGCTCTCCTCAGTCCATTTCTGAGCTCCTTTCTAGTAAGCCTGTAATCCTGTAAAGATGTGTTAGATCCTTGCTTCCTCTACCATATGTAAGCTGTCTTGTTACTTTTGATGAGAAGTTCCTCTGTTTTCATCATCCAAAGTTCCTTAATCTTACCCCTTCTTATCTGTCTCAGAGGAAGAAATTTATGCATCACTCACAACAACTGCTCCTTAAAGAGTCTCCATATGTCTGCTGTGCCCTTTCTGTGGAACAATTGCTCCCAGTCTGTACTTCCCAACGCCTGTCTGATAGCATCATAATTTCCTTTTCCCCAATTAAGTATCTTCCCTCGGTAACTGCTCCTTTCCCTCTCCAAGGCTATAGAGAATGTAAGGCAGTTGTGATCACTGTCACCAAAGTGTTCTCCCACCACAAGATCTGACACCTGTCCTGGCTCATTGCTAAGCACCAAATACAAAAGGGCCTCTCCCCTTGTCGGCCTGTCTACATACTGAGTTTCCTTACTCAGTATGTAGACACCTGACAAAAATGGCTCCATCAAAACCATCTGCACTTAGGAGAATCCAGTTGATATTGGGAAAGTTGAAGTCATCCATAACAACAGTCCTGCTACATCTGCATTTTTCCAGAATCTGCTCACTTATGAATTCTTCAATATCCCGATTGCTCTTAGGGAGTCGGTAGAAAACCCCCAATGCGGTGGCTGCTCTGTTGCTGTTCCTAACTTCCACCCATACTGACTCAGTAGACAAACCTTCCTCAATAACCTTCGTTTCTGTGGATGTGATGCACTCTCTGATTGGCAATGCTACACCCTTTCCTCTTTTTCCACCCTCCCTGTTCTTTTTAAATATTCTAAATCCTGGAACATCTAGCAACCATTCCTGCCCCAGTGAAACCCACGTCTTCAAAAAGAAGACGGGACAATGTTGAAAGGCAATCCCACAGTTAAGGTGCCTGTTAGGAGAGAGTGATCACAAAAGTGATAGAATTTCAAATTCAGTTGGAGGGAGAGCAACTTACAACTCAAGCCAGTGTCCTCGACTTCAATAAGGGCAATTGCAGAGGTATGAAGAAAGAGCTAACTAAAGCAGGCTGGGAATATCAATGAAGGGAAAGGTCAGTAGATGAGCAGCGGCTGATATCTAAACAGATGTTTCATAATGTTCAACAAAAATTTATTCTGGTTAAAAAGAAGGACCTTCAAGAAGGAAGAATCTCTTGTGGTTACCAAAAGAGATCAAGGAGAGTTTCCAATCAGAAATTAAGGCATATAAAACAGCACAAAGAATTGGGAATTTTTTTTAGGAATCAGCAGTAGATGACTTAAAAGTCTAATAGAGAGGGAGGAAGTTGATTCTGAAAGTAAACTGGCAAGAAATATAAAAACAAATAGCAAGTGCTTCTACAAGTATATGAAAAGAGAGAAAGTAGCTAAAGTGAATATTGCATCCTTGGAAGATCAACTGCAGAATTAATAACAAGAAACAAGGAAATGACAAATAATTTGAACCAATATTTTGCATCAATCTTTATGGTGGAAGACACTGTACACACCCCAAAGATAACAGACAAGCAAGGTGTTAATGGGAGTAAAGATCTTATAATAAGCTCTATATAGAGGGATACAATATTTAACAAACTAATGGGACCAAAGGAGGATGAGTCAGATGAGGGAGTCTCTGCAGACAGAGTGGAAACATTGGTTGACATATCCCAGAACTCACTGGATTTCAGGAGGGTTCCAGCAAATAGAAAAACCATTCAAGTGATACCATGTTCAAGAAGGGAGGCAGACAGAAACCAAGAACTGGTGTTGGTCAGTGTAGCCTCTGTAATTGAGAAAATGCTAGAGCCCATTACTCCAGAAAAAAAAATGGCAGGACATATAAAGAAACCTAACATAATCAAACAAAGTCAACATGGCTTTGTGAAAGGGAAATCATGTTTGACAAATTTGTTAGAGACCTTGGACGATTTGTAAGTAGAGTCTAAGTAGAACTCTACTTTAAGTAGAATTGATAAAGGAGAACCAGTCGATGTCTTGTATTTCCAGAGGGCCTCCAGTCTGGTGCCATATAAAAGGTTATTTCACAGGATAAGAGCTCACGGTATTGTGGATAATGTATTAGCATAGACTGAGAATTAGTTAACACACTCATATGGAACAGACTGAGTATCACATCAGTTTTGCCTCTCTGAATCAGTAGGCAGTATCACCTTCATATGAATTGATACAGTTCTTTTGACAGATTTCATGCTCCCTGGTCAAACATACTCCAAACCATAGTATCTGGACATTTCCAGTTCCAAGACAGTATGATCTATCCCAGAATGACAGCTTACATTGCCAGAGCTACTTTAATGCAGTAGGATATCTCAGGTGACATATCAAAAACATTATTAAGCACATATCCTATGTATTATCCATATGTGCTCCTCCAGAAAACAGGCACCATGAGCAGACAGCTGACTAGTAAGATGAAAAGGCCATTGCCTCAGAGTATTAAATGCCATCTCTCACTAGTTCACCACTGGTCAAATATCACAGAGTGGGGCTAGTGGAAACTTTTAAAGATATCTGAAAACCCACTTGGAGAGAATTGGTTTTGATCCCAACAACTGAGAAGAGAGTACACAACACTGCTGCTGATAATGGTCCCGCTTCACTAGGATGTTGCTGGCTCTGAAGCAGGGCTAGTAATCAGGCTGAACATGCTGTGATAACCCTAGCTGATGGTTGTACTGGATAAGTCATATTCCAGTGTGAAACTTGGTTTGATAGACCATAGGTTTTGTTTCTGCAATTTAGCTAACAACGTGGTCACTCACTGAACACATTCATATAAGGACTTTTAACAAAGAACATGCATTTATTATACAAAACAAAAAATTAGAAATATGACAATTTGGAAAGATGTTATCCTTTACAGCAAAAAGAAACACCTAACTTTCTTTTTCCCAGCAGTATGCTTTACAGATACTCAACCCTAGTGAAATATCACTTGTATCTTCTTTAATTTTTTTCCTCAAGTTATGAGTTCTGAAATTCCATCCCTGAATCTCTTTCTTTCTCCATTGGCTCTCCTTTTTCTTGAGATGTTACCCTTATGACGTTTTTGTTTGCCTCTGACAATATCTCATCTGTTTGGGTGTCAAATGTTGCTTTCTGATACTCCTTTCAAGTGCCTTAGAATGTTTTAGTGTATTAAAGGTGATAAAGAAATTTAAATTGCTGGAGTGTGATTGGATTGAGTGATTTGACCACCTCCTGCTGACTGTAAAATTGTAGGAGTCATTTTTGACATGAAAGCTTAATATTGGTTGATGAATTTACTCAGTTGGAAGCTCAAGATTTTACTAAATCAGCCCATTATGTGATTACAGACTCAGATGACCAATTTGAACCTGTAGACTTCTGATATTTGTTATTCTTTCATGGGATCTGGGTTATGCTGGCAAAGCCAACACACATTGCCTATCCCCTGAGCTAAGAGAGATTGCCAATTGTGAATAACTACATTCCTAGAGGATACATCACATGATTTGCCCCCTACCCTCCAGATAGTGTCTGCCAATACATTGATCTTGCGACAGCTTCCCTGCTTACATCAACTAGAAAGCAAAAGACTTAATGTCCAATTGGATGGTGTTTGACTGGCAGTAAAAACAGTCCTCCCCACCCCTACAATTTTCAACATTTTTACATATGATAAAGAGAAAAGGTCAAAGAAACAGGTAAAAATATATCTTTTTTCATGTCCCTACACTAAGAGCCAAGGCAGAATTACATTGAGCTTTCTGCAGACTCAAGGAAGAGGCAATTTTGCAGTTTTGTTTCAGTCATTTCCCCCATATAGCCATAAGCTCTGAAGGAGCACAGAAGGATTCTCTCATTCCTTTTCATTGAAGCTCATTCTTTTCATTTTGCTGCAAGTAGCAGGCAAAAGTAAATCTCTCCATCAAACTTGACATTTTTGTTGATCACAACCATGATTTCTGAGAGGGAGGAATTTCAAATGGAGTTTGCTGTTAATCACTGTCGATCAAAGAGCCTGTCTGATATATCCCTGTGGGAGCCCTGAGCTCACATGAGAATAATTTGTGACTAAGTTGGGAAGGAATTAATTTTCCAGACTGAAATGGGATCAGAAATAAACAGGGAATGCAGCAGGCAGAATGATGTAAAAAAATCCCTTGCAGTCATCCAGGTGGCGGGGTCAGGGGGTCACCCATTTTCATGATATTCCTAAACACACAAACACACTCTCACTCTCACACTCATTCGCAGTCTCAGACTCTCTCACGCTCAATCTTACACTCACACTCACTCTCAAATATATCCAATCTGACACACACACACACACACGCACACACACACACACACACACACACACATACATACACCTGTGGGCTCCCTAAAATCTGTCCACTAACTTCAAGGTACAACTCAGCAATAATCTCCACATGCCTGGGATGGGTGCAGCTCCAACACCACTCAAAAAACCTTCACACCCCCATGGAAGAGCAGCTCACTTGACCAATACCCATCTACACCTTCAACCCTTACATTTATGCACAATCACACCAGGGTATGCCGTCTACAAGATGCACTGCAGCAACTCATGAAGTCTCCTTTAACAGTAACTACCAACCTCAGACGCTCTACCGCCCAGAAGGACAAGGGCAGTGGATTCGTGGCACATTGCCACCTGCAGGTTGTCCTCCAGACCACTCACATCCTGACTCCTGACTTTGAGATTGATGATGACCTAGTGGTATTATCACTAAACTATTAATCCAGCAACCCAGGTAATGTTCTGGGGACCTGGGTTTGAATCCTGCCATGGCAGATGATGGAATTTGAATTCAATGAATATCTGGAATTAAAAGTCTAATGATAAGAATTAATCCATTTTCAGGCAAGACCCATCTGGTTCACTAATATCCTTTAGGGAAGGAAACTGCTGGTCTGGCTTACACGTGACTCCAGGCTTGCAGTGATGGGGTTGACACTTAACTGCCTTAGCAGGTAATAAATACAGTGATACCCACATCCTGTGAGGTTTTTTGAAAAGATTTGGAAATATATTGTCATTCCTTCATGATATTCCTCAACACACAAACACACTCTCACGCTCATTCGCAGTCTCAGACTCTCACACTCAATCTTACACACTCACTCTCAAATATATCCAATCTGACACACACACACACACACACACACACACACACACACGTCACTGGGTCAAAAATCCTGGAACTCCTTCCAAGTGGCACTGTGTTTGTTCTTGTGCCCGATGGACCTCAATGGTTCAGGAAGGCAACTCATCGTGACCTTCTCAGCAATTGGACTCAGCGAGTCCAGACAATGTAAAGATGGTTGGATTTCTGTCCCTAAAGGATATTAGTGCAGCAGATTGATTTTTATGGCAATCAATGAGCTTTCAATCTTTTAAGTAAAGAAATGGATTCATTAATTAATTGAATTTAGGTAATACCAGCTACACAATGAACTCTTGTTTTTTTTTATCCAGTGACATCATCACTGCCCACCATTTACCCTTGCTTGGTGCAAGCTGATGTGAAATATGTAAATCCAACATTATGTAATTGGGCTTCAGTAAAGAGCAAACAAATCCTTGAGGGAATTACAGAGCTATGCATGAAAGCACAGAAACTGCAGGCTCTAGGCACTGACTGGCTTATTTTGGAAAAGCAGCAGTCAGGGAAGATCATTCTTCAACTTTGATGGGACAACTTCTGTATTTAAATAAAAAAAGTACTGCAAATGCTGGAGATGTAAACTGTTAATCAGAGAATACTGGAGAAACCCAACAGGTCTGGTCCCATCTGTTTCAAATCTAATGTGACTGAGTCAAAGAGTCAAAAAGCATGGAAACAAACCCTTCAGTCCAACTCGTCCACATCAACCAACTCTCCCAAACTAAACTAATTCCATTTGCCTGTGTTTGACTCATATCCTTCTAAGGTGAAAGTGAGGACTGCAGAGGCTAGAGATCAGAGTCAAAAGGTGTGGTGCTGGAAAAGCACAGCAGGTCAGGCAGCATCCGAGGAGGAGGGTCAACATTTTTGGTCATAAGCCTTTCATCAGGAATATCCAGGGAAGGGGGCTGAGAGATAAATAGGATGGTGGGTGTGGGTTGGGGGGGAAGGTAGCTGGGAATGAGATAGGTAGATGAAGGTGGGGGTTGATGATGATAGGCCGGAGAGGAGGGTGGGAAGGAAGATGGACCGGTAGAACAGTTCGAGAGGGTGGATCTGGGATGAGGTAGGGAGAAGGGGGGAGGTGAGGAAACTAGTGAAATCGACATTGATGCCATGTTGTTGGAGGGTCCCAAGGGAGGAAGGTGAGACATTCATCCTCAGTGAGGAGGCAGCCGGGGTGAATGGTAAAAACTTCAGCAGGTCTGGGGGCTCGGACCTAGAGTAGAGTTGAAGTTAGGAGTGGGGTCGGAGACTGTCTCTGGAGCGGGTGTGATAATGGGTGACGTCACCAAAGGAAGTGATATAAACCGTGGTGATCGGGTGGAGGTGCAGGTGTGGTGCAGTTGGTGGCATCTGTGGGGGGTGGAAGTGACTTTGCGTGTGACAGCCACAGTGTCTTCACAGCAGCTGTGTGTTTATCGGCGGTGTTCTGGGTGAATCACGTTGGGGAGGATAGGTCTACGGTCCCACTCTGACCTGCTGCCCTTGGTCTGCTATCCAGACCATTTCACTTGTAAGAACTAACCTTTTGTAAGTCACACTGAAGTTTCTACATGACAAATATGAGATGTAATGAGACAATGCCTTGAGCTCAAATTAAAAAAACAATGTTTCTGTTAGATTTGAACAATATAAGATGCTTATTACAATATTTTGCAGACAGCTGTAAATGTGTTGCAAGAACACATCCAAAAAAATTCCTATAAGCTGCATGTACTGGGCAGTATTGGCAAGTACAAAGGCCTATTCACTCATCGCAGTTTGTGGTAATGGGAGGGATCAAACATAAACATGTCTTGATAAACCTCTCCACTTTTGATTCTTTTCATTGTAAACACTGAGGGAAAGTATACTTCAATCTTCAGCCATTTCTTTTATGATTAGTTCAGATCGATAACATCAATATTTTATGCTAAAACAGTGATGCCTGTGGGGGAGTATTGATATTCCAGTTTGTGGAGCGCTCTGTTTGATGATCAACCAGATAATGCAGACTGTGCTGTACATACAATTACCCTGTGAATAGTGAACTGCCTGACCCCATTGTACTTGCAGCAGTTGGCCAGGTTGTATGGCTAATTTCTGGATCCCCTTTTGCATCAATTTTACAAGTTTCTCTGCAAGGCAGGATTTAATCATTAACAAGGTCATACTATTTTATCAAAATCCAACTGAAGCTACAATTGTATAATGAAGCAGCCAATATTTTGTTCACCTCATGATATGAGACATTCCTCTGACAATCTGAAAACCTGAGAATTTTCAATTGCACAGCCCTTCAGAAATTTCCATCCCTCTGCTATAGCCTTTGTTTTATTCATTTGACTTATTATTTATTTTTGTCACTAGGTACAGTGAAAAGTTTGTTCTGCGTGCAATACAGGCAGATCATACCACACAAAGATCACAGAGTGACTGAACAGAGTGAGGAATACAATGTTACAGCTGCAAAGACGGTGCACAAAAAGCAAGATCAACATTAGGTTTGAAATTTGAGGGGTCCATTCGGGAGTCTAACAACAGCGGGGAAGAAGCTGTTCTTGAATCTTTCGGTACGTGTGCCTCGGCTTTTGTATCTGCTGCCTGATGGAAGAGTTTGGAAGAGATTATTACTGGGATGGGAGGGATCTTTGATGACATTGGCTGCCTTTCTGAGGAAGCGGGAAATATAGATAGAGTCAATGAATGGGAGGTTGGCTTGTGTGATGGACTAGGCTATGTTCACAAGTCTCTGCGGTTTCTTACGATCCTGGGCAGAGCAGTTACCATACCAGGCCATTGTTCATCCAGATAGAATGCTTTCTGTGATGCATCTATAAAGGTTTGTGAGAGTCCCTATAAAGATATGAAAATATTTCCTTAGCTTCCTTAGGACGTTGAGGTATTGTTGTGCCTCCTTATCCATCACATCCATGTGGGTGGTCTAGGACAGATTGTTGCGATTGTCACTCCAAGGAACTGGATGCTGTCGATCATCTCCAGCTCAGATCCATCGATGTAGATAAGGGCGGCCGTCCACCTTGCTTCCTGAGACCAATGATCAGCTCTTTAGTTTTGATGGAGTGATTGTTGTCTTTACAGTATGCTACCAATATCACCTTCCTTTGCTTTCAATGTACCCAAGCAATAACTTATTCCTTGGGTACAGGACAATTGAGCAGTTTCTGTGTGTGGTGGGGGTTGGGAGTTGAAGCAGACGCATTGGGGTAATGCCAGTGGGCTGGTAATCTAGAGACTGCAACTAATGCACTGGAGACATGGGTTCAGATCTTACCCAGCAGCTGCTGGGCTTTAAATTCACTTAATAAATCGGGAATGGAAAGTTGGTCTCGGTGAGAGTGACAATGAAGTTGTCATCAGTTGCTCCATTTTGTTCACTAATGTCCTTCCAGGAAGAAATCTGCCACTCTTACCAATCTGGTCGACATGTGATCTACTCATGGCAATTGTTTGTCACTTAACAGTCCTTGAAAATAGTCAGGCCTGACTCAGGCCAAGGGCTAGGAGAGAAGGCCGTGGGAAATCATGTCTCACTAACTTGAATGAGAATTTTGAAGAAGTGACAAAGAAGATTGATGAAGGCAGAGGATGGATGTTGTCTATATGGACTTAAGCAAAGTGTTCAACAAGATTCTATATGGTAGACTAGTTAGCAAGGTTAGATCACTTGGAATACAGGGATGACTAGCCATTTGGATACAAAATTGGCTCAAAGATAGAGACAGAGGCTGGTGATGGAAGTGTTTTTCGGATTGAAGGACTTTGACCCAGTGGTGTACCGCAATGCTAGGTCCACTGCTTTTTGTCATTTATGTCAATGAAATGGATGCGAATGTATCAGGTATAGTTAGTAAGTTTGCAGATGACACCATAATTGGAGATGTAGTGGACAGCAAAGAGGGTTACCTCAGAGTACAATGGGATCTCGATCAGATGGGCCAATGGGCCAAGGGGTTCATTCAGATAAATATAAGGTGCTTCATTTTGGAAAAGCAAATCAGGGCAAGACTTATATACTTAATGGTAAGGTCCTAGGGAGTGTTGCCAAACAAAGTAACTCTGGAGTGCAGGTTCATAGCTCTTTGAAAGTGAAGTCACAGATAGACAGAATGGTGAAGAAGGCTTTTGGTTCACTTGCCTTTATTGGTCAGTGTATTGAGTATAGGAATTGAGATGCCATGTTGAAGCTCTACAGGACATCGTTTAGGCCACTTTTGGAATATTGTGATCAATTCTGGTCTCCCTGCTACAGAAAAGATGTTGTTAAACCCCTTATGATTTTATAAACCTCTACAAGGTCACCCCTCAGCCTCCAGGGAAAGAAAGCCCCATCTATCCAGCCTCTTATTATAACTCAAACCCTCCAGTCCCAGCAACATCCTTGTAAAACTTTTCTGCACCCTTTCAAGTTTAACAACATCCTTCCTATAGAAGGGTGATCAGAATTGTGCACTGTAGTATGCACCTGCAGCACAGGGCCCTGTATAAGTCCTGCCCTGGTTTCCCTAACCAAAATACAACACCTCATATTTATCTAAACTAAACTCCATCTACCACTCCTTGGCGCATTTGCCCATCTGATCAAGATCTTGTTGTACTCTGAGATAATCTTCTATACTGTCCACTACACCACCTATTTAGGTGTCATCTGCAAACTTACTAACTATGCCCCCTATATTCACATCCAAATCATTTATATAAATGACAAAAGCAGTGGATCCAGCACCAATCCTTCTGGCGCACCACTGGTCACAGGCCTCCAGTCTGAAAAGCAACTCTTACCACCTCCTCCTGTCTCCTACCTTCAAGAAAAATTTTATATCCAACTGGCTAGCTCTCCCTGGACCCCATGTGATCTAATCTTACT